>NC_064850.1:144150113-145450113 GCF_024139225.1 Suncus etruscus
TCATTTATGAAGATAGATAAGTATCAAGGCCCTCCTTTTTATGCTGCAGATCCCAAAACAATCCTTGGCACCACAGAGCCTGAATAGTACCAGATATGGCCCTCAAACTCAAAACAGAAAAATAAAACTGAGTTATAATATATAAATATATTCCTTTAAATGTAAAATTTATATTTAAGTATTAATTTATTAAAAAACATTTTATTAAAAGTAATTTTGTTTCTCAATGGTAGGCTTAAATAAAAGGTACACCATACATAAGATAATAAAATGAGAAGTTGGAAGAATATGAAACATCATATAAAACAACATACATGGATTTCATGTATATTGGTAATACTTTCTCCTTTACAAATGAGAAGAGTATGTAAGTATTTTAATTTATTAAGATTATAGATGCAGGGCCAGAGAGATAGCATGGAGGCAGGGCGTTTGCCTTGCATGTAGAAGGATGGTGGTTCAAATCCCGGCATCCCATATGGTCCCCCGTGCATGCCAGGAGCAATTTCTGAGCGTAGAGCCAGGAGTAACCTCTGAGCACTGCTGAGTGTGATCCAAAAACAAACAAACAAACAAAAAGATTATAGATGCATAGAATTATAGGAGTCAAGGTTGTAAAATTCAAAGCTCTAGTCATATACTTTTTTAAAAACTACCAAACTGATAAAATGAAATAAAATAAAATCTCTTGAAAGACAAAAACAGATGAAATTGAAGTGCCAACTGGTTGAGTATGAACAGAAACCCTACTTTGTTCTTTCTAGGTTCAATAATAAACAAATCCAGTGATTAGCATGAAGGGCTGGCAGATAAAACATTCTCTTAAACAAAAATATTTTTATTTTTATACCAAACTTGGTAAATCAATTGTTAAATTAAAGTAAATGGAAAACAAGGGCATGATTTTCTGACAACCTTTTGGAAGATGGCTAGAAAAACAAAATAAAATTCCTGTGACTCCTTCATTAGCAGCCAAGGTGATGAGTCCCCTTGTAAATCCTACTTATAATGGCTTATGGCTACCTGCAGAGCCTAGAAGTAACAGTCACATTAGTGAAGACACCAGATGACCAAAGGAAGCATGAGGATCTGGGAAAGCCAGTAAACAAAGGCAACATTCCAAATGAATGCCATTGCTAGAGTCTGCATTGTAAAAATGCCTGGATTTGAGAATCCTAAAGCAGATTAGTTTACAGCAACAAAAGATTCACAAAGATACAAAGAGCTCATTTTGACATATTGTGAATCTGTCTTCATTAAATCATTTGGTTACTAAGGTATAATTATTTTTAAAATTATTTTCAAATAATAATAATAATTCAACCTAAGCTGAGTTTGGGATAGTGTGAGGCCAACGATAAGAATTAAGATAGCTCTTGATGACATCATGTTTGTGACTAAAACTCAAAAACTCTCCTTTTAATCTTCCTGACATTTTAAGGGCCAATAATCACTTTTAAATTTGTTGTACACATCATTTCAAATTTTACCACTCTAATGATGAATATCACTTTAAATGCCCAGCTAGCAAAACTTCAATCTTTCCGACTGCAGATATTTTTCGTCCCATATTGCTGCTTATTCCCAAAGAATATAAGGAATATTTTGAGTTATGTATTGTCAAAATGAAAAGAAGCAAAACATAGCAACATTTTCTTAGATTTTTCTATCATTTTATATATTTTACTTTTGTCACAAAGTTTAAACTCAAATACAATTTAATGGAAAATCTGAATATGTAGAAGAAAAATCTTTATTTCCAAATGAAAAAGGCTGAGACATATTATTCTTCCTTTTTTTAAGGATGGAAATCTGGAATAATGCTAAACATATCTAGTAACTTCCAATACTTTTGGACACTTTTATTTATTAATGTACCCATATAAGCCTACTCTAAAATAAAACAGAAATCAGAACTTGCTGAAATAACTCTTTCGTATAAGAAGATGTGGCCACTGAAAATACATATAGTACTAGATCAGATGGTTTTCAATTCAACATTTTTAGATATCGAGACCATTAATCTGTCTGAAATTTCATAAATATGTTTAAAGTCTACTTACTCAATAGCAGATAGGAACATAGGAAAACATAGGAGAAAGTTTCTGCTAGTTTAAATATTCTAAAAGTTTATAGCCCAAATAAAGGGATAATAAATGAAGACTTCTCCCAGTAATTTCTTTTCTTTTAATAAAAATTTACCTTGTCATACCTCTTTGGTTTTGTTTAAATTATAATTATCACCAGAACAAAATTAGTTTAGTTGCCTCTTTCTCTTTGTGAGGTAATTCCATTGCCCTGACAAACCCTGAGAGAGTCATAAGTAAGGCCACACTGATATAGAAGGAAACAGCTGAAACCTAATGGCCAATGTCACTTGGGGCTTTTGGTCCTAGTGAAAAATGGTGACTTAATTTTCTTTCTTAAAAAAATTGTGGGGCTACATCCAGTAGTGATTGCAACTTACTTCTGATAGGGTGTTGAGGATTATTCTTATTTTTTGATACATATTTAATTTTTTTTATTTATTTTTAACCATTTTTTAAAATAATATCTTTATTTAAACACCGTGATTACAAACATGACTGTAGTTGGGCTTCAGTCACTAAAAGAACACCCTCCTTCACCAGAGAAACATTCCCACCATCAATGGCGTTGAGGATGAAACAGGCCAATCACTTGCAAAACAAGTACAATGCCTACTGCATTATCTCTTTGGCTCTACATTTTCTAGAATAATGGTTGTGAGGGTCACACTGGCAGTGTTGTAGGCTGGAGAGGGGGCAGGAAAGGAGGTATGTGGTACTAGGGATAGAATCCAGGACACTGTATATGCAAGACATGTTCTCTACCACAGGAGTGACATTCCTAGCCTCTAGCTCTATTTTTGTTCAAATGGAAAAGAATATTGGCAAAGTTTAGTGAGTCTAATCCTTTTTTTTTTTTTACTCTACTGCTCTCCTAAGCTTAAAAACATCATAATAAAAATATAATAGTATTTGTATTTATACGTTTTACAGTTTTTAAAAATGTAACCAATCATCCTTGTTTGATTAAAAAGGAAGTATAAAGTACAGAGATAAAGGGAAACAGCTGGGCCACACTTCAAGTTACTTATAGAGCCTAGCCCACCCGCTCAAGATTAAAGAAACTCTTATTTGTGTGTGGCCTTTATGAACTTTTCAGTTTTGTCATTTAGAGATAGGCCCTATCAAGTCAGTAACAGTATATTTTTCAGAAAGCTCCTTTTTCTTTGCTATCAGCAAACACAATGCTTCCTTCATTTCTCCTCTATTCTTTGCATTTCTCCATAAGAGCCAAGAAGCGGGTACAAAAATGGTCTGAATAAGTTTTCCCAAAGCCATGAAGACAGGCAGTATGATAAGTGATAAATATAAGTCAATTCATGCTAAAATATATTACAATCCTATTTTTTAATTTTTGATTGTTATTTTAGTATCATCCTTCTGAATATGAGAACAAAACAGTGATGGTGTACACTAAGTCTCTTACCATTCTGCATTTATTTTCAAAGGACAAGTAAATCATGAAAGACCTTTAAGCCATGACAATAGCAACTTGCTTCGGGGTGAATTTTATCTCCACCTTTCACCACTTCTTCAATGCCTGAAGTATTTGACATTTAGTTCCAGGGACTGAACACAGAGCCTCAAGCATACTATGCAGGTGTTCACCACTGAGCCATATATCTGGCCTTGACTTTATCTGTTTTCTTCAGAGTGACAGACATTAAAAAAATTAACCCTGTTTATCAACCATCTTTTTAAATATACAACTTAAAAATTAATGACTGGGAACCCTAAAAAAAGAATACCAACAATTTGTGAGAATATTTTATTCATAAAAATTTATAAAAATGTTAATACAGAGGCACCTTCCACCCTGAACATTTGTCATGGGGGATTCGACTTAGACCTCATGTGATCAAACATTGACCATCCAACCCCAAATCCAGATCACAAACTAAGAACTGGCAGTTCCCTGCATCAGCACCAACTTGTGCCAGTGCAGATTTAAGGCAGATCTAAGGCAGGTTGCCCTACCTCATCACCTAAAAGTGCAATGAAATCAGAAGACATTCTGTCCTAGATCTGTGCAGAAACCAAGATCACTAAATACAGAAGACTGACTACAACTGAGACTGAGTAGAACACCTGGAACCATAAAGAAAGACTCTATCCTAGACTTCATCCTACGATCTGTGCAAAGACCAAGGTCTCTAATTACACGGGACTGATTTTGACAACCTCAAATGAACAGAATATTTCCTGGCACCACAAAGAAAGACCCTGGGGTTCGACAGTGAACATGTCAGGAGCCTGTAGTTGGTCTCATGACAGTATGCTTCAATGGTGGAGACACCCTGTATCTCTTAGGCCAAGGGAATTCACTTTCTAATTTCCCCAATAGTTACTGTGCCTTTGCAAAAACCAAACAAACAAAAAAATCTTGCCACCAGCCCCCTTTTTTTCTTTTTCTTTTCTTTCTTCTTTTAAATTTATACTTGTAGCTTCTAGACATGGGCTTCTGACAGCTTTCTTTTTTTTAATTTTTTAACAGAACCATAGAACATGAATAATCTTGTTCTGCCTCATATTTCTATGTATTCCTACAAATTGAGAAAAAAAAAGTTAATGGTACTAGGGGCAAAGTAGTCTCATGAGCTTTGAGTAGAAAAAAATGATCAAGCCAAAGTCAACAATAATAGAATCAAGAGCCCCCAAACTCCAACAAGCTATACACAAAAGGGACCTGTTACACTAGCAGTCCAGGGGGCTAAGGGCGGAGGTATGGGATGCATGCTGGAACAGTGGCGGAGGGAGGTCAAAACTAGTGGTGGGATTGCCCTAATTCACTATCACTATGTGCCTTAAATATAACTGTGAAAGACTTGTAATTCACTTTGGTCTCAATAAAAATTATTTAAAAAATTCATAAAAATTGAATCACAGCAATATTGATGATCCAAAGAGGAAAAAAAATCCAATTTCTCTAGGTTTTGTAACCAACTTCCTCTATCTCTAAAATGACTTTCACAGATGATTTTTTGTATTATATGATGCTATTCTCATAATTAAAAGCTTATATGCAGTCACATATAACTCAGTCAAACACACAACTGTACAAAAGATTGTACAATTTTTTATTAAGGTCAATAGGAAAGCTATAATTGAAATTTTAGTCTGATAAGTTTGACCACTTGAAAAGTTTAGATATAAGATATACTATTTATTTCTGCATGGTGAATCAAAAACCATATTATTTTTCCTGTGATTGTTGGAAGAGGTGTACTAGCTTGCTTGCTCTTGCTCGTGAGAAATAAGCTAGTTCTGGAGTTCAGAGAATTGACTTGTTCTTTCTAGTGAAACTCAAGAGTACCCCAACATTAATTCTAAACAAGCTTTAAACAAAAATAATTATATCTTGCATTAAACAAAGGGTGTGCTGACATAAAACATTGCTTACTACTCAACTATGTTATAAAGGGGCATCAACTCTATAAAAATGTTAGGTAAAAGAGGCTGCAAATTATACTCCCACTGCATTGACAAATTTATTTTTTATTATTTAATTTTGGAGATTAGGGCTACAACTGTCTGTGCTCTAGGTTTATTTCTATCTTTACTCAGGAATCACTCCTAGTAAGATTCTGGGGACCATAGGTGTACCAGGAGAAATCTCATGCAAGACAATTACTTTACCCACTATACTCTCTCTTTAGCTCATGTATGGAAAAGCGAAACAGAAATAAATCAAATTATTTATCTGTTTGTTTATTTTGGCCACACACCTGATTATGCTAAGGATCCTCTTGGCTTTGCACTCAAGAATTATTGCTGGCAGTGGGAATTGAACCCAGGTCGACCTATGCAGAGCAAGCACCTTATCAACTGTTCTGTCTTTCCAGGGTCCAGAAATAAAAGCAATACTATTAGGTAATACTCATAAAAGTATTTAATTCAAGGGCTGGCATTATAGTACAGCAGGCAGGACATTTGACTTACATATGACCAACCTGGTTCAATCCCTAGCACCACATATGGTTCCTTATGCCCTGTCAGTACTGATCCTTGAGTACAGAACCAGGATTAAACCCTGTGCATCTCCAGGTGTGGGAAACACTCCCTGGAAAAACAGCAACAACTAATAAAGCATTTGATTTAAAAAGGCGGGGAGTTCTGAAAAGGTGGTGCATGATTATTGATGAATAAAGGTGAGAGTATAAAGACATATAAGATATATCTACAAAGATACATTTTAACAACTAGCATATGCTTGTAGTTAGAATATGTCACTGTGGGCCGGGCGGTGGCACTGGAGGTAAGGTGCCTGCCTTGCCTGCGCTAGCCTAGGACGGACCTCGGTTCGATCCCCCGGCATACCATATGGTCCCTCCAAGAAGCCAGGAGCAACTTCTGAGCGCATAGCCAGGGGTAACCCCTGAGCGTCACAGGGTGTGGCCCAAAAAAACCAAAAAAAAAAAAAAAAAAAAAAAAGAATATGTCACTGTGCCTCAGGAGTCATGGCTGTGAGGGCCTGAGCATCTACTCTGGTTGTGAAGGTTGCTATTTACCAAAGGGGGAAAGATTAGTCTCATTAAGAAGAGTTCATGGGGCCGGAGAGATAGCATGGAAGCAAGGCATTTGCCTTTCATGCAGAAGGTCATTCGTTCGAATCCCGGCATTCCATATGGTCCCCTGAGCTAGCCAGGAGCAATTTCTGAGCATGGAGCCAGGAGTAACCCCTGAGCAAAGCTGGGTGTGACCCAAAAACAAAAAACAAAAAACAAAAAACAAAAAACAAAAAAAAAGAAGAGCTCATGTACACAGAAGTGTAATTTGATATGTAATGTCATTATCAATGCTGAGGAATTAATTATATTTATCTTTATATTAATGTGTTCTTAGATGGTTAAATCAGTCAGGGTCTTTCCTTACTTTAGTTACACAGTCACTTTGCAAATGGAAAGAAGATACCTGAACCAAACAACCAGGCATAGCAAAAGGAGCATGTGAACATTCAACGAAAATGAAAACTTTGTACCAAATGCGAAGAAATAAAGTTTATTTTTCCATTTATCTTGTTTATTTAAGTAAGAAAGAAGACAGCAGGAAAGGATTTTTCTTTCTTTATAATGAACAAGGTTGGCTACTGCAGTTTCCACAGGGTCCTGGAAAGTAACCAGATCACTAATGATAACATCTCATCTGTAGCTAGTTTAACCTTTGAAATCTGCCAATCAACATAGAAAATCAAGAGGGTAGGTCAATGTAGCAAATAGGAAAGTTATTTACTAAAGATATTATTTAAAGAAATGCAAAGCATTATATAGAGATTACATTCAAGGCCTTCTTAAGATTGATCCAATTAAACATTAAACAGCTCAACACCATCAAGTCTTAAATTAGTTAACTTACTCTGCCTTTTAATCACTGTGTATAAAAGAGTGAGAGATTATAAATTTAAAATAAAATAATAAAATAAAAACATATTGCCATTAATTAATCTGTCTTTTCACATTTGGTTTGACACACCATTTGTTTCTAGACTAAAGACCTTGGTCTATGTACAAAGACACTCCCCAAACCAAATGTTGAAACATTTCTATTAATGCTGAAAGTATTTTTGATACAATAAATACTGCAAAATATAAAAAGAATACTGGTATGTCTATTGTGTTTCATTATCAAAAGATCAGGTTTGCAGCTGAAGAGATAGGACACTGGATAAAACTCTTGCCTTGCACGTGGCTAACCTAGATTTAATCCCCAGCAACCCATGTGATCCTTTGAGAAGTACCAAAAGTCATCCCTAAGTGTAGAACCACTCAGAACACTAGAACCAGGAGTACCATTGGTTATGACCCAAAATAACAATAACAACAAAAAGTCAGGCTATAAAAAGTTAAATTACTTTTTCCTATTATTTATTTACAAACGAATTAAAATTGCTCACTTCCTCTTCCTTCTTCATAATATCCCCTCACTCTGTTTCTTGCAAAAAAAAGATAATACCATCACTATGATTAATGAAGTACTGGTGAAGTATTTTAGGTACAAATGACCCACTTTTATGTATGGTCAGATCAACTCAGCAAGGGTTTAAAAAAGAAAAAAACAGTATTCTTCTCCATTGAATCCATGAAGCTGGTGGTGATAAATTGATATCCTTTAAAGAAAGAGTCATAAAGACAAAGAGGGAAACATTTTTTACAACTGGCTATATATTTTATTAATTAGTAAACTTTTTTCTTCCAAAGTTCTATGTCATCAAAATGAATTACTTCCAGTTTGAAAGACCTCTCAAAGGTTAACTCATCATGCTGAGAGTGTCAAGAGTGCTAATGTGATTTTTCTTCTAGCAAGACAAAAATGCAACAGAATCTCCACTTGCTTCTTTATAAAGGGAGGGGAAAAACGATTGCATTATTAACCCCTAGACTTTTATTTCCTGAATTGTTTTGTACACAGTTTGTTCTACTGAAGTCATACATTTAGTTTACCCCCCAAAAAATCAAATTGAAAATAGAATTGGTATCAAACTTTAGGCATTCTCAAGACAATAATTCTATGATTTGAAATTAAATTGATAGTTATCTAAGTAACATTGTTAAGTGTGAATTAAAATAAAATTAACTCAATCTTGTCTATCAACTTTTAAAAATATCTGAATTTGGTCCTATAATACTAGCTACTAGAAAATATAATTATAAATTCAGCTAATATTTGAAGCTCAGTTTAAAGACTTTTCCCATATAATCTAATTATTTGACTTTTTTTGTTTTGGGGCCACACCTGGTGGCACTCAGGGGTTACTCCTGGCTCAGAAATTGCTCCTGGCAGGGTTGGGGACCATATGGGATGCCAGGAATCGAACCCAGGTTCATCCTGGGTTGGCAGGGTGCAAGGCAAGTGCCCTACCACTGTGCTATCTCTCCGGCCACTAATATTTGATTTTTATTTAAAGCAAATGCTACAGTTTTTTATTTTAAAAATTACACATAAGCATTGAGGTATTAGATAAAAGAAAAATATCTAGAGTAGAATGCTTATTAAAAATGTATTCTTGAGAAAAGAAACTTATTTCAATATTTTATGGTTTTCAAGCTTTTGAGGGTCATATCTACCAGTGTTAAAGGACTATTCCAGGCTTTGTGTGCAAAGGCCACTCCTCATAGCATGTGAAGAAACAAAACAGTGCTGGGAACCAGGCCTCCTGCAAGCAAAGCATGCACTCCAGTTTAGTGAGCTTGCCCTTAGCCCAAGATTGGGGTTTTAAAGTTTGTCACTGGGTCCAGAGATGCAAGCATTGAAGTACTTGCTTTACATGCCTGGCATGCAATTTAAAATAAATAATGCCACTGATGAACATATTCATAAAGCCTTTAAAATAGTGCATGCACACAACTGTAATATTTTACACAATTAATAAGTAAACATATTTGCATGTGTTAATATAATGATGCCTCCTTCTTGACAAAAACTTTTATTGCCTAGACTAGAATCAGTGAAATACCTGTAAATAAGATAAAAAATACATTTCTTATAATAAAAAAACCATCAGTTATGTGTGTTATTAGTGCAAACTTAATTTAGGTATAAAGTAAATAACAGTTTACCAGCAACACACATAGAAATTTGAGGGAAAAAGCAATTACTAAAGAGAATAAACTCCATTGCTACAAAAAGCAGACAAAATTTAAAATGTATTCCTCAGGCTATTTGGAGCAAATAACTTTATACTAAATACTCCAACAGTCACGAAGATCATCAAATAGCTGAGTGAAGACTAGTAATGGCTCTTCATAATTAGTAACTTAAGTCAATTAATATTAATGTAAAAGAATATGAAGTAATAAATGTTAAAAACCATTTCACTGAGACATATTTTAAGCTGAGTCTTCAATTGTATGAAAACATTTTTTGACTAATTCTATGATATATACAACGTATTTTGTATCTAACTTCCAAAAATTTTTTTCCACAGACTGATTATTATGCTCAGAGAGGCTTTAGGAACATAAATCATCTGAGCTGTTATCACTATTTGCAAGAAGATTAAACTATATAATTGAAAGCTGAATGCCTTTTCAGATTATGGAATTATTTGCCTTATTAAAACTATGTTTATTTCCCTTTTTGTATATATATTTTGGTTGTTGTGCAGTGTTTATGACAAGAAACCATTCCTAAACTATTATTATGTAATTAAAAAATGAAGTACTGAAGCTTTTGAAGAGATTTACTGAGGACCAGAAGTGGCTGAAACAAAAATTTCCAAATTATTAATTACTCATTGAATGTCACATATATGGATGTAATATGTCATGTCTTGGAGGATGCTTACAGGAAGACAACAGAATTAGTTGATTTCAGAGCAGTGAAAATCTTTAGATCTCTTTCTATAAAATCTTCTGTCACAAGTTAGAAGGATAATGTCTCTTTTCATCCAATGAGAAAACTGTTCTCACACGAGCATAATTAATCTTCTGACATCATGACAAAGAAATTCTTTAAAAGGATTTCTCTGATTTCCTCTCAAGACAGAAGATTGTCTTTATCCATCATCTGTTCTTCCTGATCCCTTCTTTCTGAATCTCCACATCAGCAGAATTGTCCATCAGAAGAGACAGCAGGAGGGAAATCTTTGCATGACTGATAGGGCCCCAATGCTTTACAGACCTATTTAAGTGCAAGCATCTATTGTTGCAAACTTACTTTACAGCAGTTAAACAAATATAATAGTCACCAATTCAACCATTGTGCAGCTTAGACTTGACTAAACCTAGTAAGTGAAGTTTGCTAATGACAAGGCATTGATTTTGAAGGCAGATAAAAATTGTGTAGATAAGTTAGCTTAATGTCTACTTAGAGAAAAAGCAAATCTTCAAAGCCATGCAATAATATATGATATCAGAAGTGCTATATATTATATTGAAGATAAACATTCACATTAAAAAGCCAGAAAATGAAAAGCTGGCTCCCTGTGTGTGACACCAGGCGGGGAAAATCCGCAAAAGTACACCGGCCCAGTGGGGCTCAGCTGTGAAAGACTGTGAGTGTGACCTGTCTATGTCTGTCTACTGTCCTCTTGCGTGAAACTCTTGCGAGTGGGGCAAAAAGAGGCTCAGAGGAGCACGGCCGCTCTGCTTCGCTATGCGGCCGTGCGCTCTTTCTAAGGAAAGAATACCACTGCAACAAGAAGAAAAAATTACACTAAGAACTGAGCCGGATCACTGAAGCTCAGCATCTCTCCCCAGACTGTCTTCTCTGCTACGTGCTCGTGCCTAAGATTTGATCTTGTGTGAGGCTTCATCCATGGAGGGCTCCCCTTCCTTGGAGGCAAGTTGACCCACTCAGAAAGAGCGGAGCCAGAGGAGCGTGGCCCCGCACATCATTTAGCCAATGAATACCACCACAACACATAGAAAACCCCACAATACAAGTGTGACAATGGGAGAAACAACGCAGGCCTGCATCAGACATAGAGAATGAAGATGACAATTCTGATGACCAGAAAACAGACAACCAACTAATCAATCTCTCAGATAAGGAGTTTAGACAAGAAATATGGAAGATGCTCAAAAAACTCAAAGAAACCATGGATCGAGTTGAACAGAACACTAATAAGAACCAAGAAAATATGAAGACAGAAATCACAAAACTCCAAACTGAAATAACAGGTCAAATAACAGGCCTGAAAAAACTCAGTAAACGAATTAAATTGCAAAATGGATATGCTCTCCAACAGGCTAACAGAAGCTGAGAATAGAATTGGTGCTGTGGAAGATGAGATAAATAACAACTCCATACAGCAGGAGAGAATGGAAAAAAAAACTTAAAGCAAATGAACAGACAATGGAAAAATAAGTCAACGAATGGAAACAGATGAAAATAAAAGTCTATGATAAGCTCAACAGAAACAACTTAAGAATCGTTGCAGTCCCAGAGACCCAGGAAGAAAATTTCCAGAAAGAATCAACAGTCAAGAATTTCATTAAAGAGAAACTTCCAGAGCTAAAGAATACATGCGATCAAATCCTGCATGCCTGAAGAGTACCAACCAAAAGAGACCCCAGAAAAAATACCCCAAGACACATTCTAGTCACAACAACAAATCCTACAGATAGAGACAGAATTCTGAAAGCAGCAAGATCAAAAAGGGAAATTACACTCAAGGGAACATCCTTGAGATTTACAGCAGACCTATCATCAGAAACACTCAAGGCCAGAAAGCAGTGGTGGGACATAGTGACAAAACTCAATGAAATAAATGCTTTGCCTAGAATACTGTACCCAGCAAAACTCACTTTCAGGTTTGATGGGAAAATGCATGGTTTCACAAACAACAGCTCAGAAACTTTACAGACTCAAAACCAGTCTTAAGAGAAAAACTAAAAGACCTAATTTAAGACAAGACTGACCAAAAGAAACACCAAATTTTGATGTAAAGATGGCATTAAATCCCAGGACAATTCTTTCTCTCAATGTCAATTGACTAAAAGCACCAGTTAAGAGACACAGAATGACTAAATAGATCAAAAAACTCAATTCAACCTTCTGCTGCCTACAAGAAACGTACCTGAATAGTCAGAACAAACATCAACTCAAAATAAAAGGCTGGAGGAAAATTATCCAAGCAAACAACACCCATAAAAAAGCTGGAGTGGCCATAATAATATCAGATGATGCAAACTTTATACTCAGGAAAGTTGTAAGGGACAAAGATGAACATTTTGTATTAATCAAGGGATATGTACAGCAGGAAGAAATCACTCTCCTAAACATATATGCACCGAATGAGGGGCCAGCAAAATATTTAATACAATTGTTGACATATCTGAAAAATAAATCAATACACAATAATTGTGGGGGACCTCAACAAGGCTTTGTCAACATTGGATAGGTCAACCAGGCTGAAACCCAACAAGAATATACTAGACCTGAGAAGAGAAATGGAAGAAAGAGGCCTAGTAGATATATATAGGACACTCCAACCCCAGAAACCTGGATACACATTTTTCTCCAATGTATATGAGACATTCTCCAGGATAAACTACATGCTGGCACATAAAACATACCTTCATAATATCAAGAAGATAGAAATTTTGCAGGCTACTTTCGCTGACCACAGGCTCTGAAATTACATGTGAATTTCAAATGGACACAGAAGAAAAACTTTAACACCTGGAAGTTAAACAGCCTCATACTGAATAACCAGTGGGTCCGAGATGAAATCAAAGAGAAAATGAAAACTTTCCTGGAAACAAATGATAATAAAGACACAAACTATCAGAACTTATGGTACACAGCAAAAGCAGTACTGAGAGAAAAATTTATAGCCTTGCAAGCACACATCAGGAAGGAAAAAGGGGCCTACCTGAATAGCTTAATGACGCAGCTCATAGAATTAGAAAGTGCTCAACAAAATGACCCAAAAATAGGAAGACAGAAGGAAATAACAAAGCTGAGAGCAGAAATCAATGAAGTGGAAACCCAAAAAACAATCTGAAAGATCAATGAAAGCAGAAGTTGGTTCTTTGAAAAAAATAAACAAGATTGATAGACCACTGGCAAAACTAACAAAGAAAGAGAGAGAGGGAAACTTGATAACTCGTATTAGGAATGAAAAATGAGGGCCTGGAGAGATAGCACAGTGGTGTTTGCCTTGCAAGCAGCCAATCCAGGACCAAAGGTGGTTGGTTCGAATCCTGGTGTCCCATATGGTCCCCCATGCCTGTCAGGAGCTATTTCTGAGCAGACAGACAGGAGTAACCCCTGAGCAACGCCAGGTGTGGCCCAAAAACCAAGAAAAAAAAAGGAATGAAAAAGGAGAGATCACTACTGATATGGCAGAGATTCAAAGGGTAATCAGAAACTACTTTGAGAAACACTATGCCACTAAAAATGAAAACCTGGAAGAAATGGATAAATTCTTGGATTCTTATAGTCTTCCACGGTTGAAGGAAGAGGATGTAGCATATCTAAACACCCCCATCACTATTGATGAAATTAAAACAGTAATCAAATATCTGCCCCAAAACAAAAGCCCAGGCCCAGATGGATTCACTAATGAATTCTTTCAAACTTTCCAAGAGGAACTACTACTAATCCTGGCAAGACTCTTTCATGAAATTGAACAAATGGGAACACTTTGAAATAGCTTTTATGAAGCCAACATCACCTTGATACCTGAACCAGACAGAGATGCTACGAAAAAAGAAACTTACAGACCAATATCGCTGATGAATGCAGATGCAAATATCCTTAACAAAATCCTGGCAAATAGGATTCAATGCCTCATTAAGCAGATCATCCACTATGATCAAGTAGGTTTGATCCCAGGAATGCAAGGATGGTTTAACATCCATAAATCTCTCAACAAAATACACAACATCAACAACAACAAAAATAAAAATCACATGATCATATCAATAGATGCAGAGAAAGCATTTGATAAGGTCCAACACCCATTCTTGATCAAAACTCTCAGCAAGATGGGAATGGAAGGAACCTTTCTCAATATAGTTAAGGCCATCTACCACAAGCCAGAGGGAAATATTGTCCTCAATGGAGAAAAACTGAAAGCCTTCCCTCTAAATTCTGGCACAAGACAAGGCTGTCCTCTCTCACCACTCCTATTCAACATAGTACTGGAAGTACTCGCTATAGCGATTAGGCAAGAAAAAGATATCAACGAAATCCAGATAGGAAAGGAAGAAGTTAAGCTCTCGCTGTTTGCAGATGAAATGATACTCTACTTAGAAAACCCTAAAGACTCTACGAAAAAGCTTCTAGAAACAATAGACTCATATAGCAAGGTGGCAGGCTACAAAATTAACACACAAAAATCAATGGCCTTTCTATACACCAATAGTATATAAGGAAGAAATGGACATTAAGAAAACAACTCAGGGGGCTGGAGAGATAGCATGGAGGTAAGGTGCTTGCCTTTCCTGCCAGGAGCAATTTCTGAGCCTGGAGCCAGGAATAACCCCTGAGCACTGCCGGGTGTGACCCCCCCCCCCAAAAAAAAAGAAAAAGAAAGAAAAGAAAAGAAGAAAACAACCCCATTCACAATAGTACCACACAAACTCAAATATTTTGGAATCAACTTAACTAAAAATGTGAAGGACCTATACAAAGAAAACTATAAAACTCTGCTCCAAGAAATAAGAGAGGACATGTGGAAATGGAAACACATGCCCTGCTCATGGATTGGCAGGATTAACATAATCAAAATGGCAATACTCCCCAAAGCACTGTACAGATTTAATGAGATCCCTCTAAAGATACCTGTGACATTCTTCAAAGAAGTGGATCAGGCACTTTTGAAATTCATTTGGAATAATAAACACCCTAGAATAGCTAATGCAATCATTGGGATAAAGAATATGAGAGGAATTACTTTTCCCAACTTTAAACTTTACTACAAAGCAATAGTTATCAAAACAGCATGGTATTGGAATAAGGACAGGCCCTCAGATCAGTGGAATAGGCTTGAATACTCAGAAAATGTTTCCCAGACATACAGTCACCTAATTTTTGATAAAGGAGCAGGAAATCCTAAATGGAGTAGGGAAAGCCTCTTCAACAAGTGGTGTTGGCACAACTGGCTAGCCACTTGCAAAAAATTGAACTTAGACCCCCAGCTAACATCATGTACGAAGGTAAAATTCAAATGGATTAAAGACCTTGATATCAAACCTGAAACCATAAGATATATAGAACAACACGTAGGCAAAACATTCCAGGACATTCAGACTACAGGCATATTTAAGGAGGAAACTGCACTCTCCAAGCAAGTGAAAGCAGAGATTAACAGATGGGAATATATTAAGCTCCTCAAAGAAAATAGCACCCAGGATACAAGAGCCACCCACTGAGTGGGAGAAACTATTCACCCAATACCCATCAGATAAGGGGCTAATCTCCAAATATACAGAAAAAAAAAAAAAACATCTAATCCGATCAAAAAATGGGGAGAAGAAATGGACAGACACTTTGACAAAGAAGAAATACAAATGGCCAAAAGACACATGAAAAAATGTTCCATATCATTAATCATCAGGGAGATGCAAATCAAAACAACTATGAGGTACCACCTCACACCCCAGAGATTGGCACACATCACAAAGAATGAGAACAAACAGTGTTGGTGGGGATGTGGAGAGAAAGGAACTCTTATCCACTGCTGGTAGGAATGCCATCTAGTTCAACCTTTATGGAAAGCGATATGGAGATTCCTCCAAAAACTGGAAATTGAACTCCCATACGATCCAGCTATACCACTCCTAGGAATATACCCTAGAAACACAAAAATACAATACAAAAACCCCTTCCTTACACCTATATTCATTGCAGCACTATTTACCATAGCAAGACTCTGCAAACAACCAAGATGCCCTTCAACAGACGAATGGCTAAAGAAACTGTGGTACATTTACACAATGGAATATTATGCAGCTGTCATGAGATGAAGTCATGAAATTTTCCTATACATGGATGTACATGGAATCCTTTATGCTGAGTGAAATAAGTCAGAGAGAGAGAGAGAAAAACGCAGAATGGTCTCACTCATCTATGGGTTTTAAGAAAAATGAAAGACACCCTTGTAATAATAATTTTCAGACACAAAAGAGAAAAGAGCTGGAAGTTCCAGCTCACCTCAGGAAGCTCACCACAAAGAGTGATGAGTTTAGTTAGAGAAATAACTACATTTTGAACTGTCCTAATATTGAGAATGTATGAGGGAAATGTAGAGCCTGTTTAGGGTACAGGCGGGGGTTGGGGGGGGAGGAGGGAGATTTGGGACTTGGGTGATGGGAATGTTGCACTGGTGATGGGTGGTGTTCCTTTTATGACTGAAACCCAAACACAATCATGTATGTAATCAAGGTGTTTAAATAAAAAAAAAATTAAAAAAAAAGCCAGAAAATGACTTAAAAATAAACCTGTCATTCAATACTTCAGTCTAATGCTGCCTAAACAGAGCTATTTTGGCAAGCATTATCATTGAGTACTTATATCATGGCTGACTAAAAAATAAAATCAAAACCAAAAACAACAACCAAAAAACCTCTAGAACTATACCTTCCTAAAAATAAGGTGTGTCAAAAAAGAAAGTGCTACCAACATTCTTGTTTATTTTTTCTCCTGAATCATCAAAGTTTTTTTTCAGAGATATTTCGATATGTCAGTATGTTCTTATGCCAATTTGTGAAAGAAAATAAAAGGTTATTTGAGATCCCTTGTGAGTACCTGCTGCTTCTTTGGCTAGAACTAATGAACTAGAGCACTACAGTTTCAAATAGAGGGGCAAAGCAGACTGGGCAAAACCCAATCCACAGAAAATGTAAGTCTGCCTCCACTTTCAAAGCAATCTACAGGAAATGGAAACAAATCTTGAAATCTCACTGAGCTGTGATAAAAGCAGACCCAGTATCAACAGAAGAGGTTACAGCATTCTCTGTGTTCTTTAAAGATGCTGCCAAGAAAGGCCACTTGAGCCCAGACAGCAGGACACACTGACACCATGTGTTCTGTTTGCTCCAGAGTGACCTTGACTACTCAGTTCTGGACGCACCCTGTGAAAATATTTGTTTATCCTTCCAATCCCCAAAGAGTCAGACCAATGCTTCCAGGTCAAAGCTCCCACTCATTGGTCCTTCCTCTAGCATGATCAGAACAGGCTTTTGCTGCCTGACCCACTGTGAGCTTTCTTGTCCCACAAACATGCCTCTTCTAGCCAAGGACCACAACTGATGGTCAGCCTATAGTCAGGACTCACATGTTCTGCAACCAGATTGCTTTTGCTTTTTTTTTTTCTTACAGAATTATTATATTTAAGATGTATTGTTCTTGGAAAATCTAAGAAGAGATATCCAGTGTAAAGACCTATGGAACTAATGCCCCTTCTGAAAACCTTCAGAAAGATACTGAGGTATAAGACTTTAGGAAATGGCTGAAGAGGGATGCAAGGTAGTTTGAATGTGGATCATGCCAAGGAATTTGAAAATAGAGAAGTTGGAAAGTCACAGGAAATGAATAGGCTATAAAGGTAACACAGAAGAGAAGGCCAGATGGTGAATGAGGGTCTCAGAAGTGTTCTGCATTATTAATTAGTTCTTTAGCAAATGGCTTATCTGCCTAACAGAATTAAATACGTGTATTTGTATGCATGGGATACAAGTACCTGCCCTCTTCATTTCTGTTTGCCATTTCATTTTGCATTGTATCATATCTTATCAAGATCAATATGCATTCACTAACTAATTAGAATGCAACTTGAGAGAAAAAGTCAATTTTTGCTGCCCAAAGCTAGATGTGCAAAAAACAGGAAGGGAAAAAGCAAATCTTCCTAGCACTCTGAATAAAATTTTTTGGATTAGGTCCAGGTTCAATAGGAATATCCTCTTGTCTATAATAATCCTTGGGAGTTAAACTATTGATGAGAAAAATCCAGTAATACTTAGGGGAAATCCTGATACTTTTTTTCTTAATTTTGCTGTGAACCTATTATAAAACTGTTCAAAACAAAGCCTTCAGAACAGGAGATAGTATAGTGATTGGGGAATATGTCTAGCATAGAACCTGACCTCAGTTCTATTCCTGGCCCTAAATGGCTTCCCCTTTTATTCTCCCACACACACCAAATGTGGCCTTGGTGTTCCCTGGATTATCAAGAGATTATTATGCTCCAGATAGCACTAAATGCAATGCATCCCTGGGACCTTCCACTAAATTGTTGGGTCAATTGGTTAATAATTGTCGGGGGGGGGGCTCTATTTCTTTAAATTGAATCACCAAGAATTAAGGCTTTACAGATTACTCAATTAAATTTCAGGCATACAATGTTTTAGCACTAAACCCTTCACTAGTGTTCATTTCCTTTATCAATGTAAAGAAATCACTCCTGGCTTGGGGGACCATATGGGACGTCAGGGGATCAAATCGTGATCTATCCTAGGCTAGCACCAGCAAGGCCTTACCGCTCCGTGCCACCACTATGTTCATGCATTTGTTGTTCCTCTATTATGTTTCTTTATATCCCGCATATAAGTGAGATTACCTAGCATAAACTCTCCAGATCTAACTTAGTAGCAAATTGCATGACTTCATCTTTTATGGCTGAGTGATATCCCATTGCATATACATTCCATATTCCACTTTGTACACATACCATAGTTTTTTTATTTAGTCAAGTGTTATTGAGCATCTGGGTTGTTTCCAGATTTTGGATATTGAGAATTCAAAGGGTGTGTAGAATTTTGGCTCCTTTTATCTAAATTGCCTAATCTGTTAAGTAGGAATAATAATGACAGGAAGTTGTAAATGGTTAAATATAACCTGAGATTTGGCCAACACTCAGTACTTAGCTAGTTCTTATTCATTCTCTATTGTCTCTCCAAATCCCTCCCATTTTTACAATTATAATTGGGAATATCCAGTTCCGTTTCTGGGAGTTTATTTCTTTATCTTTTTTTTTTTTTTTTTTTTTTTTGGTTTTTGGTTTTTGGGTCATACCTGGTGGCGGCGCTCAGAGGTTACTCCTGATTCTATGCTCAGAAATCGCTCCTGGCAGGCTCAGGGGACCATATGGGATGCCGGAATTCAAATCACCAACCTTCTGTGTGCAAAGCAAATGCCCTACTTCCATGCTATCTCTTCGGCCTCCTTTTAGTCTTTTTTTAATTTTTGGGCCACACCAAGCAGTACTTAGGACTTACTGCTTGTTCTTAGCTCAGGAATCACACCTGGCTCGAGGGATATATGGGTTGTTGTGGATCAAACTTAGATGGCTAATGAAAGCAAGCACCTTACCCATTGTACTATAGCTCTGGCCCTCTGGGAGTTTATTTTTGCACACATGTGTGAGCATGCGCACACACACACTCATCTACATCTCACACACAATATATTTGCTTTTGTGCTGAGAAAAAAAGATCCAACTGGGCCCACCAGAAGTTAACCCTCAAATACTGCTGGGTGTGACCCTTAAACTAACAACAGTAACAGTAGTAAGAATAGTAACAGTCAGTTCACAATTTCTGTGAGACCAACATTACATAAATATACAGTGTGACAGAGTACATACTAACTGCTGTAGAAGTATGAGATGTAAATAGTTAAGAAGTAAAACCAGAAAATTTTGCATAAGAGAAATTATATTCCAGTAAATAAATAGAGGGCAAAAGAAGCAATCTTTTTGGAGCCTTTGGACCTAGAATATGTGCAGGTAAAATGGTAGAAATTAGGCCAATAGAATGAAGCTAAGATGGGAAAGCCCATCAAGATAAAAGTGGTATTTTTTTTGTAATAGATGAAAGGGAGTCCTTAAAGATTTTGATTGCTTGTAGGCAAGCCATCAGAAAAGAATGAAATTAGATCGTTCTCACACAACCACTACTCAAAATGGATAAAAGTGGGTCATACATAGTACAGGAGTAAGGTGTTTGCCTTGCAATGGCCAGCCCCAATTCGATCACCAGCACTACATATGGTCCCCAGAGCAATGCTAGGACTGATACCTGAGCACAGAGCCAGGAGTATATCAGAAGAACTGATGTGTAGCATAAAAACAAAATAAGGATTAAAACTCATATGTTTAGATCCAACTCCATAAAACACATTGGTGAGACACTTCATGATTTTTAGCTTCAGTGATATATTCAGGGATTCAACTTCACAGGCAAGAAAAACGAAAGCAAATATAAACATCACTTATATCAAATTTAGAAGCTTTTGCACAGTGAAAAAAACTATTAAAACAAATCAAAACAAAACAAACAAAAAAAACCCAAACCCTACAAAGTGAGAGAAATATTCACACATTATACATCTGACAAAAGCCAATATCCAAGATATAAAAAAAAATCATAAAACTTAATTATAGAAAAACAAACAACACTATCAAAACAGCAGGGAGAATAGCTAACCAGTTGCCAAAAAAGGACTACAGGGTCCGGAGCGGTGGCACAAGCGATAGGGCATTAGCCTTGCATGTGCTAACTTGGGATGAACTGTGGTTTGATCCCCTGGTGTCCCATAAGGTCCCCCAAGCCAGGAGCGATTTCTGAACACATAGCCAGGAGTAACCCCTGAGTATCACAGGGTGTGCTCCCCAAAAAAAAGACATATAAATGGTCAACAGGCACATTTAGAAAAGTTATCATTACTGATTACCAGAGAAATAAAAATGAAAATGACAAACAAGAGTCTATTAATTTATACTTGTTGAATTGTCTGTAGTAAAAAGGTCACAAATTTTAACTGCCACTGAGGATGTGAGGAAAAAAAGGAGTCCTCATTCAGTGGTGGTAGAAATATAAAGTGGTTCAAGCCCTACGGAAAATAGAATAGTAATTTATCAATAAGTTTAAAATAGAACTATTATTAATTCCTCTCCTAGATATCTATCAAAACATAATGGACCTAAAAAGGGCTGGAGAGATAGTACAGGATAGGGCATTAGCCTTGGCTTCAGTTGACTCAGGTTTCATGCCTGGCATACCATATAGTCCCCTGGTTATATCCTGGTCATACTATCAGGGCCACACTCTGAAAACCAAACAAAAACAATAAAATTAAAAATAAATAAAAGAAGTAACTAAGCAAAATATGCCCAGAAGTTGGGGCCAGAAAGATAGCATGGAAGTAAGGCGTTTGCCTTTCATGCAGAAGGATGGTGGTCCAAATCCCGGCATCCCATATGGTCCCCTGAGCCTGCCAGGAGCGATTTCTGAGCATAGAACCAGGAGTAACCCCTAAGCGCTGCCGGGTGTGACCCAAAAACAAAAACAAAAAATATGCCCACAAGAAATACTAGGTGGGGCCCGGCGGTGGCGCTAAAGGTAAGGTGCCTGCCTTGCCTGCGCTAGCCTTGGACGGACCGCGGTTCGATCCCCCGGTGTCCCATATGGTCCCCCAAGCCAGGAGCAACTTCTGAGCACATAGCCAGGAGTAACCCCTGAGCGTCACCGGGTGTGGCCCAAAAACCAAAAAAAAAAAAAAAAAAAAAGAAATACTAGGTGAATGTATGCCTATGATTTACAAATAAAGCAAGGATACAATTTTCCATAGAGACAAACCCTGAGATTTAGACTACAGAAGCTGAAAGAGTCCAATGGAGTAACAGAGAGATATTGGCACTTGTGGTGATGCTCATGGTATGGTAAAACTGTACTACTAATGCATGTAGAAATTTACACTTTATCATATATGTTATCTCAATTAAAAAGACATTTTAAAAAGACTTTAGGAGTTGGGGAGATAGCTCAAGTGGTAGGACAATGCCTAGCATGTGCAAGACTCTGTCTCAAATCTCCCCAGTAATACCCAGCATGGCAGATTACAGCCCTGGTGCTTCCCACCTCAGCACCAGTGGAGCACTCTATAGAACAAGTTTTCCTAGGAGTAGCACTGGTTTCTCCAAGCACCTATAGGGGTAGCCCCTATTTAAACAAAGATTGTAAGCACAAGGTAACATACTAAAATTTACTTCTCAGAAAAAAAATTCAGGGTACCAAGCAGAAAACATTGGAAAAGTAAGAGGAACTGACAAAAAGTAAGTAGGAAATAATTATTTAAATAGTTTGGGACAGGCAATCAGGGGCAGGGGAAGAAGTGTGAAATATGCAATATATTTAGAGTTTATGTAAGAAACTGACTTGAATAAACACAAGATGCCAGGAGAATAAAGAAAGCCAAGATAGCTGTTAACTTTCTAGCATGAGCACTTAAGTAATTGTTATGCCATTAATTTGGATGGGAAAATAAAGGAGGTGTTGCTCTATTGCTCTATGTGTGAATTTGTAGAACCACATGCTTAGAGGCCTTTTGGTTACCTATTTCACAAATGCCTGGACCCTCACCCCCAAAGGAATTTAAGAATAAATTGAAATTTAGGAAAATAACATGTATAAATTGAAAATAAAGATATCCTTTTACTTATTTTTACTTTATAAAGGAATTCAATAACACATTAATTACAAAGTTTCATTTTAAACAACTCCCCCAGAAATGAAAGATGTTAAAATATCTTTCATAAACCAAATGGCTCAATGTATTTTGTGGTTAGACCGGTCTTTAAGAATGAGACAGCAAGGTGAAAAAAAGAAAAAAGCAGCAGACATATGCCAAAAGGCTGTATGTGCCAAATGGGAAATGAGAGTATGTTTAGAGAAAGAGGAAGAAGGAACAAAGGTGGGTTAATACATCTGTTTTACTGCGGGGGAAATTTCTAAATGGGAAGAACTTGTTTAAAGATCAGTTTAATACAGAGGTGCCCATCAGAGAGATCAAAAGAATCCTTTTTAGATGGCAGTAGTAATCTTAAAGTATTTTGTAGGGCTCTATTAAGTGAAAAGATGATTTGTACTAAAATTAACTCAAGTTTTACAAATGGTAACAAAGTTGATATAACATGTTAATGAAAAGCAATGTAATCTATTCACTAACCTACATGATTCTCATTCACATTAACTAAACTAATATGAAATTACAACTCAGAGTGGGCAACGATTGTGGACAAGATGGTTGCAGCTCAAGTGATTAAGTTACCTTGGATTTGACTTTTGGAATGGAAGCCACAGAGTAAAGTAGAACACAGAAAAAGCCTGGATCTATGATACCAACTTAGATTCTATTAAAAAATCTTAAAGGTAGAAAGAAATAAAACTCTATTTCAGCCACTACTTATTTGCTACCTATTGTCAAATGTAGCTAAATCTTCAGAAGAAGGTATAAATATTCACTGCCATGAGAGTTTTTCAGTCTAGTCATTATTTTACTCAATTCAGTTTCTTTAAGTTGTTACAACATTAAGTTGTTGCAACATTCTTCCCTGTATGTCTTTTTTTTTTTTTTGGCTTGAATTTAATGACAAAGAGCAAACAATACTGTCATTCTAAAGTTTACAAATTATAAAGGTGTGGCTAAACATAATACAAAATAAATTTAAATAATAAAATAGTTCTTCTGAGACAAGCAAAATCAGTCCTGTTTTATTAAGAAGTCATAAGAGGGCCCGGAGAGATAGCACAGCGGCATTTGTCTTGCAAGCAGCAGATTCAGGACCAAAGGTGGTTGGTTCGAGTCCCGTTGTCCCATATGGTCCCCTGGGCCTGCCAGGACCTATTTCTGAGCAGACAGCCAGGAGTAACTCCTGAGCACCGCCAGGTGTGGCCAAAAACAAACAAACAAACAAAAAAAACAAACAAACAAACAAAAAGAAGTCATAAGAATCCACTTCTTTTTTTAAAATAAATTTTCATCTATTAGTAAAACTCCAATGAACTTGTTCTCTTAGAGCTGGATACTATAATGAGAGAATGGAATTGGTCCTGTTAACCTAAAAAATTCAGAAAGATTGGTGATTTGAAAAGATAAATAAACTAGAAGATACCTGTACCATGATGTAATGAGAAGTGCTGTTGAAAACTATAATCTTAGGGTCCACAAATTTTCAAATGTAATAATCAACCTATGTAATAGTCAGACTAATTTAGTATATGTCTCTTTTTAGATATAAAAGTGGTTTAATTCCCTATTTTGAATAAAGTTTTCAAACAAAACTGTTTCCTGGCCAATTTTCAGTGAGACAAAAATTTCTTGTTACATAGAATTTCTAGCTATGTTATTTAAAAATTTATACAAATAATATCTTCCATATTCAGTAAATATTCCATTTTTGGGGTAGTCTAGGGATAAAGGAAGGACAGAGGAAGAAACAAGAAATAAAAAGTAAAGCAAAGGGCCGGAGAGATAGCATAGCAGTTGGGCGCTTGCCTTGCACACAGTCAACCCATGATGGATGGTGGTTCGATTCCCGGGATCCCATCTGGTCCCCCGAGCCTGCCAGGAGCTATTTCTGAACCCAGAGCCAGGAGTAGCCCCTGAGTGCTACCAGGTGTGATCCAAAAATCAAAATAAATAAATAAATAAATAAAATAAAGGAAAACAGAAAGAAAAAAATTCCTTTTCTTGTGAGCAAAATGATAGACATGGCAATATCAAAACATTGTACACCAGACTAAGCATGCTCTCCAACACTTATTCAGAATGATAGACTAATACAGTGCTTCTTCAGTTATGAAACAAATCCCTATGTGATGAGTATACAGTCATTTAATCATATAGTACAAGTGGGAAGTGAAAGTGCACATGCCCAGTTTTCCAACAATTCAAATACAGTGGTAACTTCTTTTTCAGAGTCATTGACCTTCAATTCTCAACTACTGGAGACATTCCAGTATCTAAATATAAGCAAATAAGTATCCAGATACAAGAGAGTACAAAGTCCACATTCTAAAGGTATTTTCATTCAATAAAAACTCAGGCACTCATCCAACTTGTTTCCTCCCATTTTACTCAAATTGAGTAAGTATTCTTAAGACTCCTAAATTTTGGCAGATTAACAAACATGAAATGTCATGTTTTTTTGTGTTTTTTTTTTTGAAGTGAAGCTTTTAATTGATAGTGAAGACATAAATACAAATGTTGAAATGCGAAAGAACTTCAAAAATTAAACAATCTAGGGACCGGAGAGATAGCATGGAGGTAGGGTGTTTGCCTTGCATGTAGAAGAACAAAAGTTCGAATCCCGGCATCTCATATGGTTCCCCAAGCCTGCCAGGAGCGATTTCTGAGCATAGAGCCAGGAGTAACCCCTGAGTGCTGCCAGGTTTGACCCAAAAACCAAAAAAAAAAAAATTAAACAACCCGGAGTCATGTATTCTAGGGTCCATCCTTCTAGTTTATAGCTTGATCCAACACTAAGAAGTTGCAAATAACAACAACAACAAAAAAATCAAGATATCATACTTATTGGTTACTTGTTTCTAAACAAGAAATTTACAGCAGATTCATGTAGTAACAGAACTAGGACCATACTTTAGGCTAACAGTTTGTTTTTTGAAACAAGGTTGCGTGTATATTTTATTTTATTTTTTTTGTTTTTGTTTTTGTTTTGGGCCACACCCGGTAACGCACAGGGGTTTACTCCTCGGCTATGATGCTCAGGGAAGTTGCTCCCTGGCTTGGGGGACCATATGGGACACCGGGGGATCCGAAACGGAGGTCCGTCCAAGGGTATAGCGCTGGCAAGGGCAGGTGCACCTTACCTTTAGCGCCACCCGCCCGGGCCCCCGTATATTTTATTTTTAATCATCTCAATCAGAAGAGAAGATATTCTATTCAAATGATCAATCCTCAAATTCATATAATAATTACTGTAATATTCCTATTAACTTATTCCTTTTAAAAATATGGCAGGTTAAGGGCCTACGAGGTAACACTGGAGTGAAAGCACTTGCCTTGCATTAGCTGGCCTAATTTTATCCTAAAACCACTTGTAGCTCCCACCTAAGCAATGCAGGGAGTTAATCATGATCTGAACCAGAAGGAAGCCCTGTTCACCAATGGGTATGGCCCCAAAAGAAAAACAAAATGAAACACGAAAGTCCCTGAACAATTCTCAAGATGTAGGTTAACATATTAATGTTTAATTAGGACAATATGTAAAATATATAATATCTATACATATACATACTGCTTTGGGGGCCACACCCGCCTATGCTCAAGTATCACTTCGAATGGACTCAGAGGAACATAGGGACACCAATGATTGAAACTGAGTTGGCCATGTACCAGGCAAGCATCTTACCCTACTGTATTATCTTTCTAGTCCCTATAGCTTTTTTCTATAAAAGGTCTTTTCACATTTTTAACTGATTCCCATTTTTTTTTTTTTTTTTGGTTTTGGGCCACACCCCAGTAACGCTCAGGGTTACCTCCTGGCTATGTGCTCAGAAGTTGCTCCTGGCTTGGGGGGACCATATGGGACACCGGGGGATCGAACCGCGGTCCGTCCAAGGCTAGCACAGGCAAGGCAGGCACCTTACCTTTAGCGCCACCGCCCGGCCCCTGATTCCCATTTTTGCTGGCTTATACGACCTCCAATTTGCTCACCCAGATAAGTATTTCAGGATTACTGACTAGGGAACCCATGAACTTTTGTTCATCTTTGAGAACTTCACATTCTTGAATAGTTCCTTATATATTTGTGCAATTCCTTTTTCTAGAATATTCAGTGTTTATGTTTCCAACAGAACCTGTCTGGAAAAGTGTGAATACACATATTCACTTATACTTTATACTTAAAATATACCTATATTAATTCATTTTTTAAATCTCTGAGTACAGGATGAAATCTTGCTATTTGGTACTACAGGTGGTACTGAGAGATCATGCTTAGTAAAATAAAAGAAAAAGAAATATATCAGATGATCAGTAGTATATAAAGAAACAAAACAAGAAATCAGACAGTGTCCAGTGTAAACAGATCCTTAGATTCTGATCACAGAAGTGAGGGTACCAAAAGGATGGGAAGAGTGAGCTGAGAGGGTCCAATAGAGTATTGCAGGAGATATTGGCATTTGGTAGTGGGTGTAGTGTGTTAATATTATACCCTAAATACATATATTTATGTTCTTATAAACCAATGCTTCTCAATTAAATAATAGTAATGGAATTAAGGATGACCATTACTTCAAGTACAAAGCATAGCTTATTTTTTGGTCAGATTTACTAATTCTACCTTTATCAGGAGGCTCTTCCTCAGGTCTTTGCTTTTAGCTCCTGGAGTTTCACCTGTTCTTTTCTGTTTTTAATTAAATACTTTATCATTTTCCTTGGCTCTTTTTGCACTGTTTCTTGTCTGAAACTGATTCTTGTCACTGTTATAGCTCAACATGACACCTTTCATTCTCTCCTCAGACTATTACCAGAGCAGAGATCTGGTCTCCCTGTCAATTTACCTTTATCAAATTTTTAAAGTCAACTAAGATTGTTCAGAAACAATAACTATCTTATTCTTTATTTTTACTTTATTATTTATATTAATTACATTTATAATAAAATATTAAAAAATAAACTTAAGTTGTAGAAGAAGCAATGAATAGATTACTAGGTAACAGCAATGATCAGTTCAATAACCAGTGTTCTGCATACTATCATGTTTCACATTTGAAAAGAAGTCTCATGGTTATTCCTCCAGTGAAATCTACTAGCCTAAACATTAACTGTATCTGTGATTAACAATCACAGATTAATAATCATTAACCAGTGATTATTTTGGGAAGAAATCGGACATTGTCACGTTTATCATTTATTCCTCTCAATTAAGGTAGAGAATAGAATGTATAATAAGAGTATTTTGATTTTAAAAACTGTTACACTTATTAAAATTATCCTTTATGTTTTTGTTAATATTTTTAGTTTTTTGAAATTTTAGGCATTAGGTGTGAAAATCATCTATGAAATGGATTTTGATTCATAAATTGTGAATTATATTACTAAGGTTACACTAATTCTTTTTTTTTTTTTTATGTTTTTGGTTCACACCTGGCAGTGCTCAAGGGTCACTCCTGCCTCTATGCTCAGAAATTGCCCCTGGCAGGCTCCGGGAACCATATGGATGCTGGGATTCGAACTACCATCCTTCTGAGTCCAAGGCAAACACCTTACCACTGTGCTATCTCTCTGGTCCCGGGTTACACTAATTCTTTGGAAGAATTTAAAACAGTTAAAAAGCACATAATTAAAAGAATTATTTTAAAATAATAATATTTAATATCATATGATATTTTTTTGTTTTTTGTTTTTGGGTCACATCCATTTGACGCTCAGGGGTTACTCCTGGCTATGCGCTCAGAAATCGCTTCTGGCTTGGGGGGACCATATGGGACGCCGGGGGATTGAACCGTGGTCTGGTCCATCCTACGCTAGCGCTTGCAAGGCAAACACCTTACCTCTAGCGCCACCTTCCTGGCCCCATCATATGATATTTTTATCATATAAATAGTCTTTTGAAGATAGTATACTATCTATGCATGGGGAAAACCTTATAGAAAATGGAGTCATCATCTGAATTTAAGAACTAGTCTACTATTATTTTTTTTGTTTCTTTTTTTCGGGCCACACCCGTTTGATGATCAGGGATTACTCCTGGCTAAGCACTCAGAAATTGCTCCTGGATTGGGGGGACCATATGGGACGCCGGGGATAGAACCACGGTCGCGATCTTTCCTTGGCTAGCGCTTGCAAGGCAGACACCTTACCTCTAGCGCCACCTCGCCAGCCCCTAGTCTACTATTATTTTTCTGTTATCATCTTCATATATTTTTAGATATTTTAAGTTATATAAAAATTTATCAAACTTATTGAGAGCAACTATAATTTCAAATCTTTTAGTGATATATATACACACATATATAAATATAGCCCAGCAGCCAAAGTTAACTTGTAAACACAAATCTTGCAAAGCCCTCTAGAAATTATTTTTTAATGGTTTTGAGTCTGAAGTTGGAAAGGAACTTGCCTTTCAGACTTTACTCAAAACAAGTAAACTAATGAATGGTGCCCCACATACTTTTTATTTTAACAATAATTTTTATTGTGACCCAAAGAGTGAATAACAAATCTTTCACAGTAGTATTTAAAGTACATAGGACAATGAATCAGGGGCATTCCCACCACCTGGGTATTTTTAGATATTTTTAACCACTTACTGAATATATGTTTCAAAACAGCAATTTCCATCATAGATATAATTTCATGTAATTGTACACCAATTCTGGGGGATGTGATTTACCCACAAGTTACATATTTTTAATTTATATTTTGACTTTGAGTCACACCCAGCAATACTTAGGGCTTACTCATGGATCTGTGCTCAGGGTCATTCCTGACAGTGTTTGGGGACCATATGTGGTTCTGGAACTTGATCCAAGGCTGGCTATGTTCAAGACAAATACACTTACCTCTGTGTTATGTCTCCAGCCAAACCCCATTTTATATATGATAAAATAGATCAGCAAGTAAGTAGATTTAATTGTTACCCAGGTATAAGTAGTAGAATCACTATGAATTAATTCCTGGTCAATTATACAAACTTCTTACTAAAGACTGAGCAGGATATGAATAGGAACTTTAATTTCTTCATAACATTAAATATACTTGAAAATCTATTTGTTTTATTAAAAATACAGGATAATGAGTTTATAAAGTTTGAGTAGGGAAATATTTTCTTGAGAAATAAGGTGCCTATCTCTAAATTTTTACCCAATTACCAAGAAACAGCAAAATTAACGTCAATTTTAAAATGTCATAATAACTATTAGTGGTAATAATAGTAGCAGTATAATCATATATATATATATATATATAAAAGTTTTGCGGCTACACCAGAAGTACTCAGGGATCACTCCTGGCTGGGCGTGGGAGGACTATATGGGATGCCAGGGGATCAAATCTGGGAAGACCACATGCAAGCTAAGTGACCTATTGCCCAGGCAATAGTTTTTGTTTTTGGGCCACACTCGGAGGTTTACAGGTGTTACTCCTGACTCTGTGCTTAATAATCACTCTTGGCAAGCTCGGGGGACTACATGTATTGCTGGAGATCAAACCCAGGTTGGCTGAGTGCAAGACAAACACCCTACTCACCGTGTAATCATTTCGGTCCCTACTCCCAGATTTATATGATTAACTACTCTTTTAAACATTTATTTTTACATTTTTATTGTTGTAAAAGTGAATTACAAATTTTTCACAGTAATATTTAAGGCAATAGTGACAATGAATGAGGGGCATTCCCAACACCAGTGTTGTCCTCCCTCCACCCCTACTCCCAGCGTGCACCCCATATCTCCTTCCTTTACCCACTGTAATGCTAGAGGAACTGTTCCCCACTTGTACAGCTTGTTGTAGAATGGGTATTGATTCTGTTGTCTTTGACTTTGGATTTGGTATTCAAGTCTGATCATTTTTTATTTCCACCTACTGAACATATGCCTGTCTGGTCCTGTTACCATGGGGGGGGAGTGAAAGCAAACAAAAAAAGAGAAAAACTAGGAGGACTCTGTCTAGATATTATAAATATCCATTTAGAAGAAGGAAGGGAAAAAAGAAGAAAAGGTATTTTAAGCCACCTTCAGGAAAATTTTCTACCATCTTTTACTTAGGCAAGTAGCTGAAGGTGGTTGTTACTGCCTGTTAACATGGGATAAAGCAAGATGAAAAAGTTCTGAGAACACAAACCCATATAACTAAGAAATAATAAAACTGTGCCTGGTGTTCTGTCCATTAATCCTGGGTTCATCTCTTCAATTACCATCAAAATGAGTCATTGCTATTTGGCAGAGACAAAAAGATCTGGAAGACAGATTTCAGTTGTAATCTGAAAAGAGTTCATGACACAATATTGCACCTTTTCAGGTCTCCTATAATATGAGACAGATTTCTTTCTTTTATTACTTAGACAAAGACTCGAACAAAAGAAAATTGTTCATGCCCTAGTTCTGCTGATGCTTTGGATAGCAGAAGTAATAAAAGTATCAGATTTGCTATGTGCTTAGTACAAAAAACGTTTCCTTGGTTTAGGCAGACTAGTGCTAGCCTATTGGAGAATGTTGAGAACGTATATTGATTGTGTGTGCCTTTCTAATATAAAAATGTACTCAAGATCATGGGAATGCCTATCATAGTTTCTGAGAAATCCTGATTTTAAATATTCAAGTTTGAATTATTTTAATATACCTTGGTAAATATAATATTTTGAAGGATTCTCCATATTGGTTTCCATAAAGGCTGGAATAGTTGGCATTCACACCAGCAGTGAATAAGAATTTCTTTCTCACCACATCCCTGTCAGCACTGATTATTCTTGTTCTTTGTGATATGTGCCAGTCTCTGTGGTGTGAGATGGTACCTCATCATTGTTTTGATTTGCATCTCCTTGATGATTAGTGATGTGGAGCATTGTTTCATGTGCCTTTTGGTCATTTGTATATCTTCTTTGAGGAATTGTCTGTTCATTTCTTCTCCCCATTTATTGATGGGGTTAGATGTTTTTTTTTTTTTTCTTGTTAAGTTCTGTCAGTACCTTGTATATCTTATCTGAGGGGTATTGGTTGAATAGTTTCTCCCAATCTGTGGGTGGCTTTTGTATCCTAGTCACTATTTTCTTTGAAGTGCAAAAGCTTCTCACCTTAATATAGTCCCATCTGTTTATCACTATTTCACTGCTTGGAGAGTGCTATTTCCTCCTTGAAGATGCCTATAATCTCAATGTCATGGAGTGTTTTACCTACATGTTGTTCTATATACCTTATGATTTCAGGTCTGATAGCAAGGTGTTTAATCCATTTGGATTTGGTCTTTGTACATGGTGTTAGATGGAAGTCTGAGTTTGCTTTTTTGTATGTGGCTGACTAGTTGTGCCAACACCACTTGTTGAAGAGGCTTTCCTTGCTCCATTTTGCATTTCTTGCCCCTTTATCAAAGCGTAGTTGATTGTATGTCTGGGGAACATTCTTTGAATACTTAAGTCTATTCCAATGATCTGAGGGTCTGTCTTTATTCCAATATATTGTTTTTTTTTTTTAATAACTATAGCTTTGTTTTTTTTTTTTTTTTTTTTTTTTTTTTTGGTTTTTGGGCCACACCCGTTGATGCTCAGGGGTTACTCCTGGCTATGTCCTCAGAAATCGCCCCTGGCTTGGGGGGACCATATGGGACGCCGGGGGATCGAACCTCGGTCCTTCCTTGGCTAGCGCTTGCAAGGCAGACACCTTACCTCCAGCGCCACCTACCCGGCCCATAACTATAGCTTTGTAATACAACTTAAAGCTGAGGAAAGTAATGCCCTCTCCCCATATTCCTCTTCCCAAGGGTTTGCTCTAGCTGTTTTGTGGTGTTTATTGTTCCAAATGAATCTCAGGAGTGTTTGATCCACTTCTTTGAAGAATGTCATAGGTATCCTTATAGGGATTGTGTTAAATCTGTACAATGTTTTGGGAAGTATCATCATTTTAATTATGTTAAATCTCCCAATCCATGAGCAGGGTATGTGCATCCATTTCCTTGTGTCCTCTTTTATTTCCTGAAGCAGGGTTTTGTAGTTTTCTTTGTATAGGTCCGTTACCTCTTTAGTCAAGTTGAGTCAGATATTTGAGTTTGTGTGACACTAATGTGAATGGTATTGGTTTTGTTGCTGTTGCTGCTGTTGTTTTTTGGGGGATCACACCCAGCAGCACTCAGGGGTTACTCCTGGCTCTATGCTCAGAAATCGTTCCTGGCAGGCTCAGGGGACCATATGAGATGCCAATATTCGAACTATCAACCTTCTGCATGCAAGGCAAATGCTTTACCTCCAATGCTATCTCTCCAGTCCCTGGAATTGGTTTTTAATGTCCATTTCTTCTCATTATTGATTTATAAGAAGGTCATTAATATTTGCGTGTTAATTTTGTAACCTGCCACATTGCTATATGAATCTATTGTTTCTAGAAGCTTTTTGGTAAAGTCTTTAGGGTTTTCTAAATATAGTATCATGCCACCTGCAAATAGTGAAAGCTTGACTTCTTTCCTATCTGGATGCCCTTAATATCTTTTTCTTGCCTAATCACTATGGCAAGAACTTACAGCACTGGGTTGAATAGAAGTGGTGAGAGAGGGCAGCTTTGTCTTGTATCAGATTTTAGAAGAAAGGCTTTTAGTTTATCTCCACTGAGTATAATATTTGCTATAGGTTTGTGGTAGATGGCTTTGAGTATATTGAGAAAAGTTCCTTCCATTCCCATCTTTTTTTTTTTTTTTTTTTTTTTTGGTTTTTAGGCCACACCCGGTAATGCTCAGGGGTTACTCCTGGCTATGCGCTCAGAAGTCGCTCCTGGCTTGGGGGACCATATGGGACGCCGGGGGAATCGAACCGCGGTCCGTCCGAGGCTAGCGCAGGCAAGGCAGGCACCTTACTTTTAGCGCCACCGCCCGGCCCCTTCCATTCCCATCTTGATGAGTTTTTTTTTTTTTTAATCAAGAATGGATGTTGGCTCCTGCTGACTTAATGGATGTTGGCTCCTGCTGACTTATGCTCTGTGGCCCTCCTTCTCATGCCCCTCTCATCTGTGGACTGTTGCTTGATATTGGATTCAGCTCCAGAAGGACCCCCAATTCAAGAACTCTACCTGAGCCCTTTCTGCTGCAAATCATTTCTCAAACTCAACTAGATAGGGTGTGTGTGATGAAAATGTGCCCTGGATTCCACCCCACAAGAATATCTCAAAAGACTCAATGGGGAAGCCTATATTTCCTTCATATGTTTAATAACTCTATAATACTACCTCTTAACCTTTTTATCACCAAGTGTAAGGTAGTCTCCTACATCACTTTTTACCCTTAATTACTATTTTTAATTCATTTTTATTTCTTTCTTTACATATATGTGTGTATATTTTTTGTCATGTTTTGTTTTCTTCTCTTTCTTAACTTCACTTGTTTTAGTTCTGCTTGGTACAAAAACCTGTAAGAAAAAGTTTTGCCTGGGACAGAAGCTCATGTCAAAACCAGGGCACAGAGATGATGAAGCCTGACACTTTCAACCACAAATGCACCAGCAATATAATATGGCACCATTTCTTTCTGCAAAAGCACACTAAAAAATGGAAACTTTTATGTATAGAAAGAAGCTCTTATCTACTAGGAATAAGAATTCATACATTTTACAATACAGGAGCGCTTCTCACCTTGAACATTTGTCATGTGGACCCAACTTAGACTCCATGTGATTAGACAGCAACCGTCCAACCCTGATCTCTAGATCTCAAACATAGAACTGACACAGTTCTTTAAAACAGCTCCAGGAACCAAACTCCCTCTGTGACATTCCTAATACGGCTCTGACACCAACATGTGCCAGTTTTGATATGACATCCTGACAATGAGAAAATGGCAACAACTTGATTTAAGAGCAGGTTGTCTTATCATATATAACAATAAGTTGAAATCAGAAGACAAGTCATCCTTTGATCTGAGAAAAAACCAGGGTTACTGACTACAGAAGACTGACTGTGACAACAATGACTGGGCAGAACTCATCCTGGGACCAATAAGAAAGACCTTAGTATAGGCTTTGGCTTACAATCTGTACAACAAACAAGATCTCTAATTCCAGAGGTCTGACTGAGACAACTGCAACTGAGCAGAACTTCTGGAAACATAATGAAAGACGCTATTCTAGGCTTTGTTCTAGGATTGGTGCAAACACCAAGACCACCAATTACAGAAGACTGATTTTGTCACTATATTCCATAACTGCCTTCTGGCATTGAAGGTTTCTTGTGATAGGTATGCTGTAAATCTTAAGGATGTTCCTTTGAATGTATTTTCCCTTTTTGATGTTGCTGCTTTCAATATTCTATCCCTATCTGTGGGATTCATCATTGTGATTGGGGTGTGTCTTGAGGTGCTTTTATTTGGTTCTCTATTATTTTTGTTATTGTTTTTTGTTTATTTGTTTTGGGGCCACAACCAATGTTGCTCAGGGGTTACTCCTGGCTATGTGCTCAGAAATCACTCCTGACTTGGGGGACCACATGGGACTCCAGGGATCGAACCCAATCTGTCATGAGTCAGCTATATGCAAGGCAAGTGCCCTATTGCTGTGCTATCACTCTGGCCCCATTCGGGTCTCTTTTAGCTGGTACTCTTCGGGCTTGCAGGTTTGGTTGCATGCAGTCTTTAGCTCTGGGAGTTTCTCTGTATTTTTCCATTGTCTGATCATTTGCTTTAAGGTTCTTTTCCAATCTATTCTGCTTTATGGAGTTTTTCTGCATCTCATCTTCTAGCTCACTGATTCTGTCCTCAGCTGCTATTACTCTGGAAATGGAAAAACTTTCCATTGAGTTTTTTCATTTCATCTACAAAGTTTTTCAGACCCGGTATTTCAGTTGGAGTTTTATGATTTCAATCTTTGTGGTCTGTTCAGCTCGATGTATGCTTTCTTTGAGTTCTCTGAGCATCCTCCATATTTCTTCTCTAAACTCCTTATCTAAGGAGATAACTCGGTGGTTGGTAGTTTTTTGGTCATCAGAGATTCCATCTTCATTCTCTATGAATGCAGTTGCCCTGCATTGTTTCCCCCATTGACATGCTTGTAGTATGATTTTTAAATTCTTTTTATTTAAACAACTTTATTACATATATGATTTTGTTTGGGTTTCAGTCATGTAAAGAACACCAGCATCACCAGTGCAACATTCCCATCACCAATGTCCCAAATCTCCCTGCCCCCCACCCAACCCCTGCCTGTACTCTAGACAGGCTTTCTATTTCCCTCGTACATTCTCATTATTAGGATAGTTCAAAACGTAGTAATTTCTCTAACTAAACTCATCCCTGTTTGTGGTGAGCTTCATGAGGTGAGCTGTAACTTCCAGCTCTTTTCCCTTTTGTTTCTGAAAGTTATTATTGCAAAAATGTCTTTCATTTTTCTTAAAACCCATAGATGAGTGAGACCATTCTGCGTTTTTCTCTCTCTCTCTCTGACTTATTTCACTCAGCATAATAGATTCCATGTACATCTATGTATAGGAAAATTTCATGACTTCATCTCTACTGACAGCTGCATAATATTCCATTGTGTATATGTACCACAGTTTCTTTAGCCATTCATCTGTTGAAGGGTATCTTGGCTGTTTCCAAAGTCTTGCTATGGTAGATAGTGCTGCAATGAATATAGGTGTAAGGAAGGGATTTTTGTATTGTATTTTTGTGTTCCTAGGGTATATTCCTAGGAGTGGTATAGCTGGATCGTATGGGAGCTCGATTTCCAGTTTTTGGAGGAATCTCCATATTGCTTTCCATAAAGGCTGAACTAGACAGCATTCCCACCAGCAGTGGATAAGAGTTCCTTTCTCTCCACATCCCCGCCAACACTGTTTATTCTCATTCTTTGTGATGTGTGCCAATCTCTGGGGTGTGAGGTGGTACCTCATAGTTGTTTTGATTTGCATCTCCCTGATGATTAGTGATGTGGAGCATTTTTTCATATGTCTTTTGGTCATTTGTATTTCTTCTTTGTCAAAGTGTCTGTCCATTTCTTCTCCCCATTTTTTGATGGGATTAGATGTTTTTTTCTTGTGAAGTTCTGTCAGTGCCTTGTATATTTTGGAGATTAGCCCCTTATCTGATGGGTATTGGGTGAATAGTTTCTCCCACTCAGTGGGGGGGCTCTTGTATCCTGGGCACTATTTCCTTTGAGGTGCAGAAGCTTCTCAGCTTAATATATTCCCATCTGTTAATCTCTGCTTTCACTTGCTTGGAGAGTGCAGTTTCCTCCTTGAAGATGCCTGTAGACTCAATGTCCTGTAATGTTTTACCTACGTGTTGTTCTATATATCTTATGGTTTCGGGTCTGATATTGAGGCCTTTCATCCATTTAGATTTAACCTTCATACATGATGTTAGCTGGGGGTCTAAGTTCAATTTTTTGCAAGTGACTAGCCAGTTGTGCCAACACCACTTGTTGAAGAGGCTTTCTTTGCTCCATTTAGAATTTCTTGCTCCTTTATCAAAAATTAGGTGATTGTATGTCTGGGGAACATTCTCTGAGTATTCAAGCCTATTCCACTGATCTGAGGGCCTGTCTTTATTGCAATACCATGCTGTTTTGATTACTATTGCTTTGTAGTACAGTTTAAAGTTGGGGAAAGTAATTCCTCCCATATTCTTTTCCCCAATGATTGCTTTAGCTATTCTAGGGTGTTTATTGTTCCAAATGAATTTCAAAAGTGTCTGATCCACTTCTTTGAAAAATGGCATGGGTATCTTTAGAGGGATCACATTAAATCTGTACAATGCTTTGGGGAGTATTGCCATTTTAATGATGTTACTCCTGCCAATCCATGAGCAGGGTATGTGCTTCCATTTCCGTGTGTCTTCTTATTTCTTGGAGCAGAGTTTTATAGTTTTCTTTGTATAGGTCCTTCACATTTTTAGTCAAGTTGATTCCAAGATAGCTGAGTTTGTGTGGCACTATTGTGAATGGGGTTGTTTTCTTAATGTCCATTTTTCCTTATTACTACTGGGGTATAGGAAGGGCATTGATTTTTGTGTTAATTTTGTAACCTGCCACCTTGCTATATGAGTCTATTGTTTCTAGAAGCTTTTTCATAGAGACTTTAGGGTTTTCTAAGTAGAGTATCATGTCATTTGCAAACAGCGAGAGCTTGACTTCTTTCCTATCTGGATTCCCTTAATATCTTTTTCTTGCCTAATCACTATAGCAAGTACTTCCAGTGCTATGTTGAATAGGAGTGGTGAGAGAGGACAGCCTTGTCTTGTGCCAGAATTTAGAGGAAAGGCTTTCAGTTTTTCTCCATTGAGGACAATATTTGCCTCTGGCTTGTGGTAGATGGCCTTAACTATATTGAGAAAGGTTCCTTCCATTCCCATCTTGCTGAGAGTTTTGATCAAGAATGGGTGTTGGATCTTATCAAATGCTTTCTCTGCATCTATTGATATGATCATGTGGTTTTTATTTTTCTTGTTGTTGATGTTATGTATTATGTTGATAGATTTATAGATGTTAAACCAGCCCTGCATTCCTGGGATGAAACCTATTTGATCGTAGTGTATGATCTTTGTAGTATTAGTTTTACTACATGTTGTGGTGGGGTTCATGGGCTAGAAGATGAGCATGGCCATGGAGTGAAGTGAAGAGGCCACACACTTTGGCTTCACCCTTTGTGGCGGAGACAGCCTATCTTTGTGATGGGCCCTGAAGAAATTATGTTAGCTGGTGTTTTCTTTGGCTGCCTCATGCAGGAAAGCAGGAAACCAGGCAGGGACTGAAGGAGCAGCTTTATATAATCCTTTTGTGCCCAAACTCATGACAGGTATCAGCCCCTAACCTTCGTGGGAGGAGACAGATGAGCCCTAAAGAGATTATTCTTTGGCTACTACCTCACTCAGGAAAGCAGAAAGCCAAATATGGAGGAATGCAGAGGCCCTTTATAAGCCCATGGCAGGAGTCTGGCACCACTCTTTGTGGGTAGAGACAGCCTACCTTGCTGGTGAGTCTTTATGAGTTCGCTGGAGTCTTCCTTATAAACCTCACATAGGAAATCAGGAAGCCAAGAATGGAGGAATGCACAAGTCCTTTATAAGCCCATAGCAGAAATCTGGTACCAACATTTGCGGGCAGAGACAGCCTACCTTGCTGGTGAACCTTGATGAGATTAAGTTCACTGGGGTCTTCATCAGAAGCCTCACACAGGAAATCAGGAAGCCATTATTTTTCTACTTATTATTTTTCTACTTAGAACTTTGTTTTAAAACTGTTCTCTAGCCATTTATTACAAATTTCATGTTATTTTCTCCATTAATTTGCAAGTATTCTTTGACTTGTGAGCAAGGGATAAAACAGGCCAGACACAGAATATTTGAACCCTGAGTCAAACATATGTTGCTCAAACACCAAAAATAAAATGATTACAGAATATAAAATATAAAATAAAAATTAGAAAATACTGAATAGTCAAAAATAGATTGCTAACTTGCAATCTTGTCCGTTTCATAGATCAATTGCCCTGGTTGCATCAAGATTTGCATTTTTGGGCCCGGTGAGTTGGCGCTAGAGGTAAGGTGTCTGCCTTGCAAGCGCTAGCCAAGGAAGGACTGCAGTTTGATCCCCTGGTGTCCCATTTGGTCCCTCCTAGCCAGGGTCAATTTCTGAGTGCTTAGCCAGGAGTAACCCCTGAGCATCAAATGGGTGTGGCCCAAAAAATAAAAAACAAACAAAAAAAAAACAAAAAAAAGATTTGCATTTTTGTTTTGATCTTCCTGTTGACAGATTAACCAAACTGATATTGTTTCCTGTTTAACTTATATCAAGTGTCGACTAGGTATTACATAGGTCTTGCATCAGGTACTGAAGATATACAGAATAATAGGGACTGGAGAAACAGTCCAGCCATTAGAGCACTTATTTTGAAGATGGCCAATCCAAGTTAGTTCTCCAGTATCTCCTATGGAGCCTGAGCCTTGCCAGAACCAATTCCTAAGCTCAAAGTCCTGAATATGCCCTGGGCATAGTTGGGTATGATTCAAACACCAAAGGAAAAATAAAATAAAAACTATAGAAGAATAATTTATTTAACCTCCTTCAACTTATATGTAGGCCTACTATGCATTAAGCAGTTCTTCTACCAGGTTTAAAGAAGAATAATTCATTCTTTTTTTGCCTTATATTACTTACTGGTTTCTAAGTGCATGTGTTTCCAAGCTTTCAAGACAACAAGGTTTCAACATTCTTAGATAGCCACTTCTCACCTGAGGATCTAAGAGAGTTTATATAAAGATCAAGTGTTACAAAGAAATGATAGCAGGGAATAAGAGGCACCTTCACCAAAGTAGCATGAAGTTGGAAGCATAATTAAACCTCCTTGGTGAAAAGTCACTAATAACAAACACAAGAAGAGCAGCAGGCAAACAGGCAAAATAATTTCTCTGTATCAAATAATTAATCCTCCAGAAATTCCCTTAATATCTCTGCTTTGTCTTGATAGTGAAAAGAATTGCCCATTTTTGAACAGGATGAGCAAGAAATTGGTCAATAGTTATTCAGTTTACATAAAAAGTTTCTTTTTATAAAAAAAAAAAGCAGATGCATATGTAGTGAGGAAAAAAGAGAAACAGTAGAGGTCATCATAATTGTTTTCTTCTCCAAAGTGACGAGACAATAACAGCAATTTAGCTTTGGGAGAAGACATAAACCTGAACCAAGCATTTTAGAGAATTCTAAGAAATGTAGTTTGTGTCTAAGTTTGAATAAAGTAGTATTTTTTTCTTTGAGCTTTAACAAAAAGATAAAAGGGAAAGAAACTATTTACCACCCTGATAACTTATTTTTTTTCTGGTACAATAATATGTTCAAATTATATTAGGGAACCAGAAAGATATTATAGTAGGTAGAACACTTGCCTTGGACAGCCAACATGCATTCAATTCCCCAGCACCCTATATGCCCCAGGCCCCTTCTCAGGAGTGATCCCTGAATGCAGAGCCAGAGGCAAGCCCTGAGCATCCTGAATGTGGCTCCCAAAACAAAATTATTTTAGGAAATGATAAACCAAAGCTTGTGTCTGAAATGTTCTGTTGTTTTGGATTATTACTGATACAGCTATCTTAGGTCACTGTGATAAAAGAGAGAAGATTCTTTCTGTGGTCCTTTGATAAAGAAAGTGCTTATAATACCGCTTGCTTTACTGAATTGTCTCAAGAGATTAGATGAGGTAACATCGCTGTTAACTATACAGCTATTGGCACTTATTATTGAATAAAATTTTATTTTTGTCATCCTAATTTAAGTATACAAACTTCTCCAAAGAAACTGAAGATGGTGGAGGAGACAACTGCCTCCATGGTTTGCCTTGATAGTTACATGCAAAGTTCCTAATTTTCTTTCAGTCACTAAAATTTTAATAACAAAGATGACTTCCTCTAAATACTGAAATCTTTTCTCCATTGACAGTGTTAGCAAAAGTGTTTATACCCCTGCATACCTGATGTTAATATGCTAAGAGCTGAGCCCTTTCTAGGGATTAGGTGGAATTTAACCTTGCTGAGCACAATGTTTTGAAATAAATTTCAGGCAAGCACGTGTCTGAAGGAGGAAAAGAAATATTAAGCAGGCAAGTGAATGAGCCCCAGTAGGGCATAATTTATCATTTCTTAGAAGTTTATCTCCTGTGGCTCATTTTTGGATATATGTCCATTTGCTAACAGAAGTATCTTTCTGCAAAAGAAAGTGAAGTTCTTTCTGTTCATGCCAATTCAAAACCATTAGAATGACTTGTTCTGACCTATTTAGCATAAACAATCCTATTAACAATTTGTACTGCCAGACTGTGTTATAAAACCAGTTCTGAAACTGAAGAGGTAGCACTGCTGAAGGATGTTTGCCTTACTCATGGCCGACTTGGAACTGATGGGGTTTGATCACCATCGGGTGTGGCCACAAAACACAAAAACAACAATAACAAAACACAGTTCTTAGAATATCTCCAGATATCTGCCATAAATTTTACTGTTTCATTTATTTTGTAATTTTGGGGAGTGGGTTGGGCCACACCGAACTGTGTTCAGGGGTTTACTCCTAGCTCTGTGCTCAGGAATCACTCCTGGTAGGCTTAGGGAACCATATGAGATGCCAGGGATCAAACCCAGGTCAGCTCATGCAAGGAAAACTTGCATGGAAACTTACAAGAAAAACCCGTTCAAGGAAAATTCCCTGCTGTGTTATTGCTCTGGCCCCTGTTATTTTGTTCTTATATGAGAAGATAAAAATAAGCAATACTTAAATTGCCAATTGAATTCTTGGTGGGAAATGGGAGACACATATGGCTGTTGACTCAGGGCTTACTCTCATATCTATGCTCACGATCATCTTGACTGTGCTTGGTGCACAGGGTATTGAACCAAAGTTGACCACATACAAAACAAGCACCTAAACCTTTGCATTCTTTCTCAAGACCACTAATTGGTTTCTTTTAAGTGTCTTGATTATTACTTTCTTTCCAAGAGCTTCTGCTAGTCCTTGAATAGTCAAGAAAATCAATTATTACTAGTCTCTCTCATAGGCATAAAAACAGTTTGTCTCAGCTTCCTTACCACCCATCACTCCTTTCACTCTTGTAAAGTTACTGCTATAACCACTTTATGAATGTTGCTTTCACAAACTTTGACAAAACAAGTCATCTACTCATCAAACAAAAAGATTTATATCCATCTTCACCCTCTACAATAGGTTTAGAAGATGTATAGTATACAAAAAAAATTAGGCAGTAGGGTCAGAGTGATAATACAGTGCATAGGGTTTTGCATGCGGCTGACCCAGGTTCAATTCTTGGCATCCCATAAGGTTCCTTGAGCCTGCCAGAAGTGATTTCTGAGAACAGAGCAGGAGTAACCTCTGAGCACTGCCAGGTGTGGCCAAGAAAGAAAAAGGGAAGGAAGGAAGGAAGGAAGGAAGGAAGGAAGGAAGGAAGGAAGGAAGGAAGGAAGGAAGGAAGGAAGGAAGGAAGGAAGGAAGGAAGGAAGGAAGGAAGGAAGGAAGGAATAAGGAAGGAAGGAGGGAGGGAGGGAAAAGGAAGGAAGGAGGAAGGGAGGGAAGAAGCAAGGAAGGAGGGAGAGAAGGTGGGAGGGAAGAAGGAAGTAAGTAAGGAGGGAGGGAGGAAGAAAGAAAGGAAAGAAGGAAGGAAGGGAGAGGGAGGGAGGGAGAGAGGAAGAAGGAAGGAAGGAGGGAGGGAGGGAGGGAAGAAGGGAAGAAGAAAGGTATGCACCACATCCACAATCATCTATATCTGATTTCTGTCTGTGGGTGGCTTAGGTGGGCCCTGGAAGAAGGAAAGAATTGCAAGGAAGGGAGAGAATGATATCATGTATTTTTCTATTAGTCAGATCTACTACTATGATGCCTGAATCTTCTACCAAAAATAGATGCTCCTCTTGGTTTGTCTCCTTTCAGACTTCCCTCCATGGTGTAGGGTCCCAGAAGGGGCTCTATCTCATATACATCAGGCCTGAAAATGGTAAGCACACCCCAACTGCTACTAGTTGGGGATCTGGTTCTCTCTCTCTCTCTCTCTCTCTCTCTCTCTCTCTCTCTCTCTCTCTCTCTCTCTCTCTCTCTCTCTCTCTCTCCCTCTCTCTCCCTCTCTCTCTCTTTCCTCTCTATCTCTGTCTCTGTCTGTCTGTCTCTCTCGGGCCACACCCAACAGTGCTCAGGAGTTACTCCTGGCTCTGCACTCAGAAATCACTCCTAGCAAGCTCAGGGGACCATATGGGATGCTGGGAATTGAACCCAGGTCTGTCCAAGGTCGACCACGTGCAAGGCAAACTTCCTACCTCTATGCTCTCTCTCTCTCCCCGACCCCCTACATCTATGTTGCTGTTTTCCTCTTTTGTTAAAAAGTTTCAATGAGGGGCTGGAGCCATAGTGTAGCAGTAGGGCATTTGCCTTGCACGCGGCTGACATAGGACAGACCATGATTTGATCCCATATGGTCCCCAAGGCCAGGAGCTATTTCTAAGCACACTGCCAAGAGTAACCCCTAAGTGTCACCGGGTAATCCCCCCCCCAAAACCAAAAACAAACCAAACAAACAAAAGTTTCTATGTAATACTTGAAATATTTCAATCTGAATGTGTCAAATGTTTCCTGCTGGAATCCTGACTGACATTCATAGAAGAAAAAAAATGGGACACTCTAGTAAAATTAGATAAGGAGAAAAAACAGGAGGAAGAGAAGAATTAATAATTAGTTTTCCTCTGAAATACAAGTCTTTAAGTTGTTTTGACCACAACCTCTCCCTAACCCTCTTCCTTCCGTTGGCCAACCTCTCTTCCATTTTAAGTCATCATGGCCTCCTTCCATGTATTTACTTACCTTCCTCATTACCATATTTTCCAGCCTATAAGATGACTTTTTAACCCATGAAAAACTTCTTTAAAGTCAGGGGTAGTCTTTTATGCTGGTATATGGCATGCTGAAACTTACTCCAACTTAGGGGACAAGTGATCTGCCTCCCTCTTACTGCCCCATCCCATCCAGCTGCCAGGAGTCATCACTCAGTCCTTTGCTTGTCCTGATTCATCTTTCAGGGCACACAGAGGAACTGAGTTACTGAGTGCCACATCTCATCCAGCCGTTGGGTATGCGGCTTTCAGGTGCTCAGTCCTCTGGTCAGCTTTTATGGGACACAGAGGAGGCACTCTGTCTCCCTGTAGCCCTCTATCTATCCTATTAATCATTGCACCCCAGCCATCTGCTCTTGCAGGAGCCTGTTCTCCCAGATCTCATTGTAGATCACAATTAAAAAATCGCAGCCACTCACTACAAATGACAAATTTAACCTGATTGTTGGTACTCCAAAGTCTAATTTATTAAACATATACTGTTAACCTTTGAGAGTTCTACTCTTTTTCTCTTATGTTTTTTAATTTCCATTTGGTATGTGTTAAAAGAGAGGTAGTCTTATACAGAGAATATAGCCCAAACCCTATATTTTAACAGGAAAAGAAGGGGGTCCTCTTATACACCAGAAAAAAAAATTTTTTTTGTTTTTTGTTTTTTGGGCACACCCGGCGGCGCTCAGGGGTTACTCCTGGCTGTCTGCTCAGAAATAGCTCCTGGCAGGCAAGGCGGACAATCTGGGACACCGGGATTCGAACCAACCACCTTTGGTCCTGGATCGGCTGCTTGCAAGGCAAACGTCGCTGTGCTATCTCTCCGGGCCCATACACCAGAAAAAATTTTTTTTATTTTATTTCTACCATTTTTATTATGACTTTTTTAAAAAAAAACATTTAAGTAAAAACAGGTTTTATTTAGAGGAAAAGAAAGAGAGTAATATGCTTGAGAGCATGTGAGTGGAGAGAGCCCTGGTACAAGTCCCAGAATTTCTTTTTTTTTAATATAATTTTTATTTTGATCATAGCGGCTTACATATTGTTGACAATAATATTTTAGGTACATATTTACATAAAATCAGGGGGGATTCCCATCACTAATTTGTCCTCCCTACACCTCCGTTTTTGTTCTACCTCCCATATCCTCTTCCCTTACCCCCAGGGCTGCTAGAATATGTGGTCCCCTCTGTACCTAATCTACTACTTAGTAGTCTTGCGAAAATTTACGATATTTTATCATTATATCTTCCCTTCATATTCATTTCTTTTATTCTCCACCCACCCTTTTTCATTTCCTTAATTGGAAAACTTAAAGTTTTATCTCTTAGGGCTAGAGAAATAGTATAGTGGGTAAGGGGTTAAAGTGTTTGACCTGCATGTGGTCTACCCAGGTTCAGTTCCCAGCCTGAACCTCAGATGGTCTATCTGCACTACCAACAGTGATCCCTAAGTGCACTACCTAAGAGCACTACCAGGCATGGCTAAAAAACAGAAAAAACATAAACAACCAAATAAATGTGTTTTTACTGAACAGTTTATCCAACTCTTTATCTATGCTTAAATGAATATGGGACTTAATATGTCAATATAACACACCATGTAGTTTTCTGGGTCTTGCCTCATAGAAACTTCCTGTTGATGGTACTCCAACAAATCTGTTTTACCCACAGAAGATCAATACTGCTTTTATTCCTATGGCTCCTTTGAAGACTTTAAGCATCCTTTAAATTTCTTCATGATTCTTCCCTTAAGCATGTACCAAACTTTTCTGTCCATCCTTTGGTATGGTATTAGAACAGACAATCTTACAAACCTACTGTCCAGACCTGCATTATCTAGTATGGTTATAAAGGTTATATAGTTATTTACATTATCTAGTATGGTTATAATGGTTATAATGTAACTATTAAAATCAAAAAGTAAATTAAAACTTTAGCTTCTTCGTATCTGTAATCAAGGTGTTTAAATAAAGATATATATAAAAAATTTCAGTTCCTTAGTTATACTAACTATAGTTAAATACTCAAAATGACATGTAGTAATGACTCTTAGTATAAATTATTTATATCACCACAGAAAATTATATTGGACTGTTGCTACACCCCAGATTTACGTGTGACTACCTGCAAGACCCTCCCATTCTTGGGAGGGGTCTTGGGAAGGTTAGATAAGGTTTTGGACCAGAAGGGCAAGGGGATTTGCCTAGATGCAGCATGGAGGAGAAAGCAGGAGAAGGAGATGGCTGAGAAATAAGGTACAGTGCAGGGCTGAATAAGAATCCAGCATAAATGGTTATGATAGGCCACACACATGTGATGGCTAGGGCATAAATAAAGCTGATATTTCCTGGAACCTGTGTGGATGATTTACTCATCTCTACCTGAACCTAATGACCCGCCGGTTGGAGGGGGATGCAGCCACGTGTCCTGGCACAGCAGAGAAAGGTGCTCCCATCACCATCGACTTCCATCCGGCTCCATCCTAAGGGCCTTCTTTATTATTTTAATCAACATTGGACTGTATAAATTAGGGGTTTACAGGCTTAAAACTATTAACACTTTGAGCTATTAGGTAAGTCTTTGTCATGGCAGGCAGGGGTGGAGGGAGCTGCCTTATGTGCTAACGGATTTTTAGGGGCAGCCCTATCTTCCACCAGAAAAAACATTTAGGAATTCCTCCAGATGTTGCTAGACTCTAGTTTAAATAGAATAATTCTACTATAGATTGTGTTTTGTTGTCAACAAATAAGGAGCAAGAAAAGCAAGTTGAAAAATTTGAGGTTTACTTGAAGCAGGAGCTAGAGTAAGGAAAAGATACCAGTTAGAAAAGTTAGAAAAATTCCGACAATTTATTGCAGCCTTTTAGTAAAAAGTCCTACTCTTTCAATAAGACAGTGGTAAATTTGATTCTAATAGTTGCAATGGTACTTGAAACATTCAAACTATATTTAAACTGGATTGTCATAAGTATAATGCCCCTTCCCAACTCCACCTCTTTAAGTATTAGGATGAGTTTTGTGATTACATAGATTGATATTTCTCATTAGGAACATGAGGTTTAGCAATATTCTCAAATACCATCATACAGAAATATTAAAGATAACCAAGAAGCCTAATTTCTCTCATATGCTCCTCCCCCAAACTCTGGATGGATAGGGGATCATCTACTGATCATACTGCTCTGCTGAACTTTGGGTATATGGGCTCTAGAGTCTCTTTTGATTTATCAAGCTTTGAAAGTCAAGAAGGAAAAATTACTAGTCAGTTTATAGTACAGTAAATATTTGGGGGAGTCACACCCGGCAGTGCTTGGGGATTATTCCTGGTTCTGTGCTCAGAAATTGCTCCTGGCAGGCACGGGGGACCATATAGGATGCTGGGATTCGAACCACCATCCATCCTGGATCGGCTGTGTGCAAGTCAAACTTCCTACTGCTGTAGGCCACTAATTGTTAACACATTTTTTGAGAAGGGAACATGCCTCACTATGATCAGGGCATAAATCTGCCTGTGCTTAGGATTACTCTTGATGGGTTCAGTGGAACATATGGGAGTCTGGGGATCAAATCCAGGTAAGTAGCATGGAAGCAAACACATACCCATTATCTCACTGGCCCCTTTATTCTTTTTGCTTGGTTTGTTGGTTTTTGGGCCACACCCAGTGACACTCGGTTTACTCCTGGCTAGGAGCTCAGAAATCGCTCCTGGCTTGGGGAACCATATGGGACGTTAGGGGATCGAACCATGGTCCATCCTAGGTTAGCCACGTGCAAGGCAATGCCCTACTGCTGCACCACTGCTCCATCCCCCCTATATACTTTTATACATATGAACTAATACCAGTCCACAGATGAATAAACAGTTGAATATTATTGTTTAAGTGAATATATCTCAATTAAACAAAGTGCAATTCTCAAAATGAAGTCACAGGCATAAACAGACAGTAAAGAAATTTTAAGTGACATTCTCCCCCAAATATGTAACTATAGGTTCCTTCTTCTGAAGTATAACATTTTTTAACCAATACTAAGATAAAGAAAAGACAGGAATTAGAGCGATAGTACAGGGAGCAGGGCATTTGCCCTGCATACCACTGAATTGGGTTTGATCCCCAGCATCTCATATGATACCCTGAGCACCACAAAGAGTAATTCCTGAGTTTAGAGCCAAGAGTAACTTCTGAGCATCACCAGTTGTTCCCCTCCAAAAGACTAAGTCTCAAATTAATTCTTCCACTTGCCTTGACATCCTACAAGATTCTCATCAAGAGAAATGAAGACACAGCAAGGTCTTATTAAGAGCTCAGAAAATGGACATGCTTGTAAGTTAAGAAACCATTGCATTTTATGACTGAAACCAAACTACGAACATGTTTGTAACCATGGTGTGTAAAGATTTTATAATTTTAAAAATCCTACAATAAAAAAGAAATCATTTCACAAACTAGACATTCCAAAGAACTGAATAAGCCAATGACCAGATATTAGGCACAGAAAGGTGATTTTTCTGCTTTCCTCTAAAACCCTTTAGGTAGATGCCTACCTACTGAGACTAATTCAGATCAACAGCACCAGATCAACAGATCAACTGCAGGGACATCAATCTTATCCATTCTACTTAGTCCATGGCCATAAAAAAAAAAGTATAAAGATTCAGAGTGGATATGAACCAACAAAACAAAATAAATTATACAGTGATCCTCTCCAATTAGCATAAGCAAAGTTATATTATGTGAGGCAAAAACATTACAAATAAATAAGGCCAAGTTCACATTCTCCATACCATAAAAAGATTTCTCTGAGGGGCTGGCACAGTAGTACAGCAGTAGGGTGTTTGCCTTGCATGTGACTGACCTAGGACAGACAAAAAAATCTCTATGAACTTATGAGAATGACAATGGTGATGTTTTCAATTCATTGTTTATTTTTATTTATTTATTTTGCTTTTGGGGCCACACCCAATGATGCTCAGGGGTTACTCCTGGCTATGCACTCAGAAATTGCTACTGGCTTGGGGGACCAAGCTCCTGGCTTGGGACGCCGGGGGAATCAAACTGCAGTTCATCCTAGGTTAGTGTGTGCAAGGCAAACACCCTATCACTTGCACCACAGGCCCCACAATTCATTGTTTAGTCCTGGCAACTGTACCTAAGAGGGAGAGACATCATGTTTGCTGAGTTCAGGTTTATAAAGTATAACTATCTTTAAACATAGAATGACTTGTAAATACATACCATATTTTTTATACCATAAGACACACTTCCATCCCCGCAAAGTGTGTCTTATGGAGAGAATGCCTCCTGGAGCTGAAGCCTGAGTGCAGGGGAGGAGAGCATTTAAAAACTATGTGTGTCTTATGATCAGGTGCATCTTATAGAGCTAAAAAGTACGGTAGTTAAAATAATGATATGTTAATCAGGGACGAAATACTGCTCATATTCATATCTGTCTTAGATTCATTAAGCATGTCTAATTTATAGAGGCTATTCAATAAATTTTGTTTGAATACTGGAAAAAAGGGCAAAAGAGATACTAGTAGCATGACAGATTCTAGTCACATGACAGATTCCCTTAGGAAGTAATGACTCCTATTTTGTACCCACTCCACAGACTATATTCAGATAATGTCAATGATAGGCAATATATGAATAAAATTAGAAAGCTAAAAATATCCCTAATCCAAGAAATGATAATATCTGCATCAGAGATGATCCTGATTAAGAATAAGAGAACCCGGAAAACCGGCAAAGCTTTGCAAAAGCCGGCTTCCTGTGTGTGACACCAGGCGGGGAAAATCCGTGAAAGTACACCAGCCCAGTGGGGCCCAACTGTGAAAAACTGTGAGTGTGACCTGTCTATGTCTGTCTACTGTCCTCTTGCGTGAAACTCTTGCGAGTGGGGCAAAAAGAGGCTCCAGCAGAGCACGGCCGCTCCGCATCGCTACGTGGCCGTGCACTCTTTCTAAGGAAAGAACTCCATTGCAACAAGAAGGAATAATCACAGTAAGAATGGCGCTATAGGGGGGCCGGGCGGTGGCGCTGGAGGTAAGGTGCCTGCCTTGCCTGCGCTAGCCTAGGACGGACCGCGGTTCGATCCCCCGGCGTCCCATATGGTCTCCCAAGAAGCCAGGAGCAACTTCTGAGCGCATAGCCAGGAGTAACCCCTGAGCGTCACAGGGTGTGGCCCAAAAACCAAAAAAAAAAAAAAAAAGAATGGCGCTATATCACAGAAGAAAACATTTCTCTCCGGACTGTCTTCTCTGTTGCATGCTCGGGCCTAAGATTTGACCCAGTGTGAGGCTTCATCCACGGAGGACTCCCCTCCCTTAGAGGCAAGTCAGCGCATCCAGAAAGGGAGGAGCCAGAGGAGTGTGCTGCCTGCATCATATAGACAATGAATACCACCACAACACGTAGAAAAACCCACAATACAAGTGTGACAATGGGGAAACAACGCAGGCCAGCATCAGACATAGAGAATGAAGATGACAATTCTGAGGACCAGATAATGACCAACCAACTAATCAACCTCTCAGATAAGGACTTTAGACTAGCAATATGGAAGATGCTCAACGGACTCCAAGAAACCATGGATCGAGTTGAACAGAACACTAATAAGAACCAAGAAAATATGAAGACAGAAATCACAAAACTCCAAACTGAAATAACATGTCAACTAACAGGACTGAAAAAGTCAGTAAACAAAGTGAATGACAAAATGGATAAGCTCTGGGACAGGGTATCAGAAGCTGAGAATAGACTTGGTGCTGTGGAAGATGAGATACATAACAATTCCATACAGCAGGAGAGATTGGACAAAAAACTTAAAGCAAATGAGCAGACAATGGAAAAATTAGTCAAAGAATGGGAACAGATGAAAATAGAAGTCTATGATAAGATCAACAGAAACAACTTAAGAATCATTGGAGTCCCAGAGACCCAGGAAGAAAATTTCCAGGAAGAATCAACGGTCAAGAACATGATTAAAGAGAAACTTCCAGAGCTAAAGAATATATGTGATCAAATCCTGCATGCTCGAAGAGTACCAACCAAAAGAGACCCCAGAAAAACCACCCCAAGACACATCCTAGTCACAATGAAATTTCCCACAGATAGAGACAGAATTCTGAAAACAGCAAGATCAAAAGGGGAAATCACGTTCAAGCAAGCTTCCCTGAGATTTACAGCAGACCTGTCACCAGAAACACTCAATGCCAGAAAGCAGTGGTGGGATATTGTGACAAGACTGAATGAAATGAATGCTTCACCCAGAATACTATACCCAGCAAAACTCACTTTCCGGTTTGACGGAAGAATACATGGTTTCACAGACAAAAAACAGCTCAGAAACTTCACAGACACAAAACCAGTCTTAAGAGAAAAACTGAAAGACCTAATCTAAGACAAGACTACCCAAAAGACACACCAAATTTCGAAATAAAGACGGCGTTAAATCCCAGGACAATTCTTTCTCTCAACGTCAATGGACTAAATGCACCAGTCAAGAGACACAGAGTGGCTAAATGGATCAAAAAACTCAATCCAACCTTCTGCTGCCTACAAGAAACGCACCTGAATAGTCAGAACAAACATAGACTCAAAATAAAAGGCTGGAGAAAAATTATCCAAGCAAACAACACCCATAAAAAAGCTGGAGTGGCCATACTAATATCAGATAATGCAAACTTTATACTCAGGAAGGTTGTAAGGGACAAAGATGGACATTTTATATTAATCAAGGGGTAAGTAGAGCAGGAAGAATTCACTCTCCTAAACATATATGCACCGAATGAGGGGCCAGCAAAATATTTAATACAACTGTTGACAAATCTGAAAAATAATATCAACAACAACACAATAATTGTGGGGGACCTTAACACGGCTTTGTCAACACTGGATAGGTCAACCAGACTGAAACCCAACAAGAATATACTAGACCTGAGGAGAGAAATGGAAGAAAGAGGCCTAGTGGATATATATAGGACACTCCATCCCCAGAAACCTGGATACACATTCTTCTCCAATGTACATGGGACATTCTCCAGGATAGACTACATGCTGGCACATAAAACATACCTCCATAAGATCAAGAGGATAGAAATTTTGCAGACTACCTTTGCTGACCACAAGGCTCTGAAATTATTTGTGAACTCCAAAGGGACTCAGAAGAAAAACTTTAACACCTGGAAGTTAAACAGCCTCATGCTCAATAACCAGTGGGTCCGAGATGAAATCAAGGAGGAAATCAAAAGGTTCCTGGAAACAAATGACAATAAAGACACAAACTATCAGAACTTATGGGACACAGCAAAAGCAGTACTGAGAGGAAAATTTATAGATTTGCAAGCACACATCAGGAAGGAAGAAGGAGCTTACCTGAGTAGCTTAATGACACAGCTAATAGAACTAGAAAATGCTCAACAAAAGGACCCAAGAATAGGAAGACAGAAGGAAATAACAAAGCTGAGAGCAGAAATCAACGAAGTGGAAACTCAAAAAACAATCCGAAAGATCAATGAAAGCAGAAGTTGGTTCTTTGAAAAAATAAACAAGATTGATAGACCACTGGCAAACCTAACAAAGAAAGAGAGAGAGAGAAACTTGATAACTCGTATCAGGAATGAAAAAGGAGAGATCACTACTGATATGACAGAGATTCAAAGGGTAATCAGAAACTACTTTGAAAAACTCTACGCCACTAAAAATGAGAACCTGGAAGAAATGGATAAATTCTTGGACTCATAATCTTCCACGGTTGAAGGAAGAGGATGTAGCATATCTAAACACCCCCATCACCATTGATGAAATTAAAACAGTAATCAAATGTCTGCCGAAAAACAAAAGCCCAGGTCCAGATGGATTCACTAATGAATTCTATCAAACTTTCCAAGAGGAACTACTGCCAATCTTGGCAAGACTCTTTCATGAAATTGAACAAGCAGAAACACTTCCAAATAGCTTTTATGAAGCCAACATCACCTTGATACCTAAACCAGACAGAGACGCTACCAAAAAAGAAAATTACAGACCAATATCACTGATGAATGCAGATGCAAAGATCCTCAACAAAATCCTGGCAAATAGGATTCAATGCCTCGTTAAAAAGATCATCCACTACGATCAAGTAGGTTTCATCCCAGGAATGCAAGGCTGGTTTAACATCCGTAAATCTATCAACATAATACACAACATCAATAACAAGAAAAATAAAAACCACATGATCATATCAATAGATGCAGAGAAAGCATTTGATAAGGTCCAACACCCATTCTTGATCAAAACTCTCAGCAAGATGGGAATGGAGGGACCTTTCTCAATATAGTGAAGGCCATCTACCACAAGCCAGTGGCAAATATTATCCTCAATGGAGAAAAACTGAAAGCCTTCCCTCTAAATTCTGGCACAAGACAAGGCTGTCCTCTCTCACCACTCCTATTCAACATAGCACTGGAAGTACTTGCTATAGCGATTAGGCAAGAAAAAGATATCAAGGGAATCCAGATAGGAAAGAAAGAAGTCAAGCTCTCACTGTTTGCAGATGACATGATACTCTACTTAGAAAACCCTAAAGACTCTATCAAAAAGCTTCTAGAAACAATAGACTCATATAGCAAGGTGGCAGGCTACAAAATTAACACACAAAAATCAATGGCTTTTCTATACACCAATAGTAATAAGGATGAAATGGACATTAAGAAAACAACCCCATTCACAATAGTGCCACACAAACTCAAATATCTTGGAATCAACTTGACTAAATATGTGAAGGACCTATACAAGGAAAACTATAAACTCTGCTCCAAGAAATGAGAGGACACACGGAAATGGAAACGCATACTCTGCTCATGGATTGGCAGGATTAACATCATCAAAATGGCAATACTCCCCAAGGCATTATACAGATTTAATGTGATCCCTCTAAAGATACCCATGACATTCTTCAAAGAAGTGGATCAGACACTTTTGAAATTCATTTGGAACAATAAACACCCTCGAATAGCTAAAGCAATCATTGGGAAAAAGAATATGGGAGGAATTACTTTCCCCAACTTTAAACTGTACTACAAAGCAACAGTTATCAAAACAGCATGGTTATGGAATAAGGATAGGTCCTCAGATCAGTGGAATAGGCTTGAATACTCAGAAAATGTTCCCCAGACATACAACCACCTAATTTTTGATAAAGGAGCAGGAAATCCTAAATGGAGCAGGGAAAGCCTCTTCAACAAGTGGTGTTGGCACAATTGGATAGCCACTTGCAAAAAATTGAACTTAGACCCCCAGCTAACATCATGTACAAAGGTAAAATCCAAATGGATTAAAGACCTCGATATCAGCCCCAAAATCATAAGATATATAGAACAGCACATAGGCAAAACACTCCAGGACATTACAGGCATCTTCAAGGAGGAAACTGCACTCTCCAAGCAAGTGAAAGCAGAGTTTAACAGATGGGAATATATATATATATATTTGTGGTTTTTGGGTCACACCCGGCAGTGCTCAGGGATTATTCCTGGCTCCAGGCTCAGAAACTGCTCCTGGCAGGCACGGGGGACCATATGGGGCGCCGGGATTCGAACCAATGACCTCTTGCATGAAGGGCAAACGCCTTACCTCCATGCTATCTCTCCGGCCCCTGATGGGAAAATATTAAGCTGAGAAGCTTCTGCATCTCAAAGGAAATAGTGCCCAGGATACAAGAGCCACCCACTGAGTGGGAGAAACTATTCACCCAATACCCATCAGATAAGGGGCTAATCTCCAAAATATACAAGGCACTGACAGAACTTTACAAGAAAAAAACATCTAACCCCATCAAAAAATGGGGAGAAGAAATGAACAGACACTTTGACAAAGAAGAAATACACATGGCCAAAAGACACATGAAAAAATGTTCCACATCACTAATCATCAGGGAAATGCAAATCAAAACAACGATGAGATACCACCTCACACCCCAGAGAATGGCACACATCACAAAGAATGAGAATAAACAGTGTTGGCGGGGATGTGGAGAGAAAGGAACTCTTATCCACTGCTGGTGGGAATGCTGTCTAGTTCAACCTTTATGGAAAGCGATATGGAGATTCCTCCAAAAACTGGAAATCGAGCTCCCATACGATCCAGCTATACCACTCCTAGGAATATACCCTAGGAACACAAAAATACAATACAAAAACCCCTTCCTTACACCTATATTCATTGCAGCACTATTTACCATAGCAAGACTCTGGAAACAACCAAGATGCCCTTCAACAGACGAATGGCTAAAGAAACTGTGGTACATATACACAATGGAATATTATGCAGCTGTCAGGAGAGATGAAGTCATGAAATTTTCCTATACATGGATGTACACGGAATCTATTATGCTGAGTGAAATAAGTCAGAGAGAGAGAAAAACGCAGAATGATCTCACTCATCTATGGGTTTTAAGAAAAATGAAAGACACCCTTGTAATAATAATTTTTAGACACAAAAGAGAAAAGAGCTGGAAGTTCCAGCTCACCTCAGGAAGCTCACCACAAAGAGTGATGAGTTTAGTTAGGGAAATAACTACATTTTGAACTGTCCTAATAATGAGAATGTATGAGGGAAATGGAGAGCCTGTCTAGAGTACAGGCGGGGGTCGGGTGGGGCGAAGGGAGACTTGGGACATTGGTGATGGGAATGTTGCACTGGTGATGGGTGGTGTTCTTTGCATGACTAAAACCCAAACACAATCATGTATGTAATTAAGGTGTTTAAATAAATTAAAAATAAAGAATAAGAGAACCCATTCAAATTATGAAAATTTGCATAAACTAATTTAAGATACTATTTGCAAAAGTATGTATACAGACTTGGGAAACTATAAGGGATATTACTGTTATTTAGGATTGATAGCAACGGAACTGTAATTGCTCCTAAGGGAAAAGAAATGATAGAAAGGATTAATTACAGGAACCCAACAGGAGAGAGTCTTGTTGGTTAGAAACTATGACCTTAGGACGAGGGGCACAGGCAGCCCAAGGCAATCTAACAAGGGGAGAATCAAAAGAGTAATAAGCCTGACCTCATTCTCATCACTCCCTTGGATCTTCTGCTGGGACTATGCTCTTGGAGAAAATCAGAGGACCCAGGTTCCCTAGTACAGTCCTCAGACAGCTTCCCAGGTAGAAAGAGAGAGAGAAAAGGGTGAGGGGTAGATCAGAAAGGACCAAAGAAAGATACAGTGTTTTTCAACCTTTTTGTGCAAAGGCACACTTTATTCATGAAAAAAAATCACAAGGCACACCACCATTAGTAAATGTTAAAAAAAAATTAACTGTGCCTATATTGACTATATATAAAGTAATTCTCTTGAGTAGGAATCAAATAAACACAAAGAAATTATTTTGTAATTACTTTATTATGAAATAATCTAATGATTGGTCTATTTGTGAGCCAAAGCCGCATGCTATGGATGAAATTGGAATTTTTCCCACAGCACACCAGACAATATCTCATGGCACATTAGTGTGCCATGGCACAGTGGTTGAAAAAAAGCCGCAATAGGTGATCACTATTACAGAACTGGTAGTGTTTGGAAATCTCTAAGATAATCAACTCATCTACGATCTAACAACAGTCATTTTCTTTTCTTTTCTTTTCTTTTAGTTTTTGGGTCACACCCAGCAAACCAGGGTTACTCCTGGCTCCACGCTCAGAAATTGCTCCTGGGAGCCTCAGGATGCCAGGATTCGAACCAATGATCTGCATGAAAGACAAATGCCTTACCTCCATGCTATCTCTCCAGCCCCACAACAGTCATTTTCAAACTCCTATTTTGTATGTAAGCAGAGTCATAATCTGAGACTTAGGAGCTGTCATTCTGATTTTAAAATATTTTTTTTTACCGTGGGTCAGTCCTGCCAGCCCTCATCTTTATTGTCTCTGTATATTATTACAATAATACCTTTCATTTTTCTTATATAGATGAGTGAGACTATTCTGTGTCTATCTCTCTCCCTCTGACTTATTTCACTCAGCGTAAGTTTCCATGTCCATTCATGTATAGGAAAATTTCATGACTTAATTTCCTGATGGCTGCATAGTATTCCATTGTGTATATGTACCACAGTTTCTTTAGCCACTTACCTGTTGTTGGGCATCTGGGTTGTTTCCAGATTCTGGCTATTGTAAATAGTGCTGCAATTAACATAGGTGTGCAGAAGGCATTTTTGTACTGTGTTTTTGTGTTCTTAGGGTATATCCCTAGAAGTGGTATAGCTAGATCATATGGGAGCTCAATTTCCAGTTTTTAGAGGAATCTCCCTACTGTTTTCCATACAGGCTGTATTAGATGGCAAAGAGTGGTGAGTTAGAGAAATAACTACACTGACAATTATCATGACAATAGTAGTGAGTGAGAGAAATAGAATGCCTGGTTCAAATATAGGCAGGAGATGGGGGAGGAGGGATTTGGAGGTTTTGGTAGTGGGGATGTTGCACTGGTGAAGGGGGGGTGCCTTTTTTTTTTATAAATGAAACCCAACTACAAACATGTTTGTAATTATGATGATTAAATAAAGATATTAATTAAAAATAAATTGGGTGGCTGCAAAAAATGGAATTTTATACAGGCCAAAAATTAAAGCCCACTTAAAAGTATGTTCTTATTAATTTAAATGTTAAATTCTATTAGGTCTTCAGGTCAGTCACAAATACACCGAATTCTAGATTCCTTGGTAGGGGTGAAGATTATTATCTCTTACCATCAAGGCAACTGGCCAAAGGATCAATGTACTATCACATATAACTAATACTTCATTGTGAGAAATTAATCAGGACTCATTATCTGAAGATTTGCTTAGAATAGGTAGTAGAAAAGATTTCCAAACTTCCACAGAAGAAATTATAATCATGCAGTAGAATACAGATAATAGAAGACTATGGAGGTTAAGAAGAAATTCAGTGAGAAAGGCTCTTAATTTTGCTACTTTTCCATTAAATGAAAGAACAGAACAAAGTGGTATACTGGGAAGGAGAGGCTAAGACAAATTCTGATGTGTCTAATCAAATAAAAGAGACAATAATAAAAGATGTTTATCATCTTTTAGTTTCAGTTAGCCTATAATATATAGACTAATTATTGTAGTCTAACTTACTAGGAAACCAGAAAGGAAAGAAAAAGGTCTTATTTTTTGTAATAATCCTCAGAGACAAAGAGAGGAGAGCTGGAAGGTCCAGCTCACAACATGAAGCTCACCACAGAGTGGTGAGTGCAGTTAGAGAAATAACTACACTGAGAACTATCATAACCATGTTATTAATTATTAAAAATTAATTAAAAATTAAAAAAAAGATCTTTACTCTCTTGCCTTAATTACAGACATATATTCATCTTATTGATTTACAAAGATTTACATCCACAAAATAAATATGCAAGTATTCATTATCCTTAATCTATTAATTCCTGGGAAATCATTACATATTTAATATATCTCTTTATATTAACTGATGTTTACTAAGTTCAGGCTGAGATTTGGTGTTTTCTTCTTTGAGAGAGATGTATGCATAGCTATTACCTGTTCAGTACAAACTGTTCTCATCATAATGAGTACTTATCACAATTTCAGACTCTTAACTCTGAAGAGTACACTTTGTACTGTTAGTCAAGCATGTAATATTCACACCAAGTTGAAAATAAAATATACGCACAATCAATGAATTATGAATAGTTTATATGCACATTTGCAAAAGAGGAAGTGCAAGCAAACTTTGTTGCTAATCTCTCTTGCCTTGTTATAAATAGGATAACCAGATGAAAAGTTCATTTCCTTGCCTTGAGTGAATCACCTAAACATGAAAATTTTCTAGAAACCGATTAGTTAATTATAATCATCATGGCCCAGAATTCACTTATTCAATACTTTTACTATAAATATTTATTAAGTACCTACAGCATACACCAGAACATTTTATAGACACTGGGTGTATATCAGTAAAGAAGACGAACAAGATCCATGTTCTCAGAAAGATTACATTTGAGGGAAAATTATGAGTTAAAATAAATGGGCAAATAGTGGTCTTTGCTAGGAATAAAGTAAGTAATAAGGTGAAGAAAAACGAGAGAGAAACATAATTTAGAAATGCCTCTCTGAGAAGTTGACTTTTTTTGGCAAGTTTACAACAGTTGGAGAAGTCAACCAGTTGTAGAGCTGAATAAAGAACATTCTAGAAGAGAGCTAAAAGCCCTGAGGTGGGAATGAGATAGAGTTTCTGAAGAAAAAGTAAGGATATCAATGAGAAAAATAATAGAAGATAAAACTCTAATGGTAGGGGCTGGAAGCAAGTGCCACAAGCGGTAGGGTGTTTGCATTGCACAAGCTAACCTAGGACAGAGCATGGTTCGATCCCCCCACATCCCATATGGTTCCCCAAGCCAGGAGCAATTTCTGAGTGCAGAGTCAGGAGTAAACCCTGAACATCACTGGGTGTGCCCCCCAAAAAAATCACTAATGGTAGCCAGATACCAGACCATATAAGGCCTTATAGGGCAAGTATTATTAGAATATTTTCTAGGAGTGATGAGAATTTACTTTAGGTTTTTAAGATGAAAAGGATCTGAGCTGTACTTTTCGAGGACCATGCTGACTCTGAAGGAAGAAGAAACTGTAGGAGGATAAAGACCACTGTCATTATTCACATAAGAGGAGAAGATGGCAGCTGGAACTATGATGGGGAAATAGACTGAAGAGAAATTAGATTGGAAATTATTCTGAGTACTGGACTGCTTGTAGATTAATTTGTGTGTGTGTTTGTTTGGGGGCCACACCTGAAGGTGCTTAGGGGTTACTCCTGGCTTTGTGCTCTGGCCAACAATGTGGTAGTACTGTGGCCCTGTATACCTAAAGCCACCAGGGTCACACCCAGTGGTACTTAACAGTCTCTTGGGCAACATTTGACAGTGCTGGGGAGACAAGTGAGGGGCAATATGGTACCAACATTAAAAGTTGGGTCCGTTACAGGCTTGTGAAGCACCTGTGCCCACTGAATCATATATCCCTAACCCCTCCAGAGTTACATTTTCTATATGACTTTTTTAGATACTTAGATGGCAAATTGATATGTAAATCAGATAATGCATACAAAAACCCAGAGTTCTGAGAGATTAAACATACTAAAAAATCTAAATAGAAATGTTATTAGAAACATGTTCAAGAGACATTAGGAATTAAAAAAGCTCCAGTCACTATGTAACCATGAAAACTTTATTTAGCAAAGCCCACCCCATCATTGAGGAAGAGCCTTGAAAGTAGAAAACTTGCTAACACCGACACACCAGCCCAATATTTCTTAACTTATTTTTACAGCATTTATTTATTCTTCTTTTCTCTTCTCTCTTATCTTTTGTTTTCTCCTCCTTTCTCTCCTAATCTATATTTCAGCCAATTATTTATCTTTTCTTAACTCAATTATTTCTTTTTTTTGTTTGTTTGGTTTTTGGGCCACACCCAGCGATGCTCAGGGGTTACTCCTGGCTGTCTGCTCAGAAATAGCTCCTGGCAGGCTTGGGGGACCATATGGGACACCGGGATTCGAACCAACCACCTTTGGTCCTGCATCGGTTGCTTGCAAGGCAAATGCCGCTGTGCTATCTCTCCAGGCCCAACTCAATTATTTCTTAAGAGCTCAGACCCAGCCTATGAGGGTCAGGCCTCCAACAACAACCTAGGAATAGATCACTAATGTTTGTCTTTACTTGGGCATGAGTTTGTAGACAGTGTACTCCTCTCTGACTGCCAAACTAAAATGTAAACAATCCATACCCAAGGTGTATATAGCCTCTTATATATTGTCCCTCCTCTTCCCTTCAGAAATCCTTCTATCCCCTCATCCCCCAATCCTGATCCATTATCCTTCCTTATTTAATGATCTTTACCCTCAGTTCTTAACCCATTAGGTACTGAGACCAACCTCCTGCCCCAATAAATAATCACCCAACTTCCAAAGCGAAAGAACACCCTCTCAGTCCCACATCTCGTGCCTCAGCAAGAAACTACAACCAACACTCCTACTGACTCATGCTTTGTGGCCCTTCTTCTCACCCTCCCAAATGTGGACTGTTGCATGCTACCAATTCGGCTCCAGAAGGACCCCCAGCCCAAAAACACTACCTAATCCCTTTCTGCAGCAAATCATTTCTCAAACTTAACAAGACCACGATGTGTGATGAAAATGTGCCCTGGATTTCACCCCCACAAAAATATCTCAAAAGGCTTAATGAGGAAGCCTATATTTCCTTTATATGTTTAATACTCTATAACATTACCTCCTAGTCTGTATATTCTCAAATGTAAGGTAGCTCCTTAAACACCTTTTTTCCTTTAATTGCTTTTTAAAATTCATTTTTATTTATTTATTATATATTCATATATTGTTTTTTTTCTCTTTAACTTCACCTGTTTTGGTTCTGCTTGGTACAAAAACATACAAGAAAAAGTCTTGTCTGGGATAAAAGCTCAGGTCAAAACCAGGGCACAAAGATTCTGTAGCCTGACATTCTTACCCCAAATGCACCAGCAATATAATATGGCACCATTCCTTTTTTGCAAAGGTATTCTAAAAAAAGGGGGAATTTTATGTGTAGAAACAAGCTTTTATCTACTAGAGATAAGAACCATACATTTTATAATACTAGGTGCCTCCCACCCTGAAAATCAGTCATGTGGACCCAACTTGGGCTCCATGTGAGCTGGCAGTGACCGTCCAATCCTGAGACCTAGACCTCATATATAGAACCTACACAGTTCCCTGCAACAGCACCAGGAACCAAATTCCCTGAGAAATTCCTAATACCTCTCTAGCACCAACTTGCACCAGTTTTGATATGACATCCTGATAAAGAGGAAATGGCAATAACTAGATCTAAGAACAGAATGTCCTAATGGTAAGATGAAATCAGAAGACATGTCACCCTTTGGCCTATGCAAAAACCAAGATTGCCAACTACTGAAGACTGACATTGGCAGCCAACTGGGCAGTACTTACCCTGGGACCAATTAAAAAGACCATAACCTAGGCTTCGGCCTAGGATCTGTACAAAAAACAAGATTTCCAATCCCAGAGGACTGACTGTGACAACTGCAACTGAATAGAACTTCTGGAACCATAATGAAAGACTCTACCCTAGGCTTTGTCCAAGGATCTGTGCAAAAATCAAGACCACTAATTACAGAAGACTGATTACAACAACAGTGATGGAACAGAACTTCTAGAACCCTAAAGAACGTATCTATCCTAGGATTCATCCTATGACCTGTGCAAATACCAAGATCTCTACTTAGAGAGACCTGATTATATCATCCACAACTGAGCGAAAAGTTGCCTGGCACCATAGAAAGACCTTGGGATGTGGAAAAGAGTGTGTACAGAGCCTGTAGTGGTTCTCATGACAGTATGCTTCAAGGGAGGAGACACCCGAAATCTGTAGGCCAAGGGAATTTCCTTTCTAACTTCCCCAATACTTACTATGCCTTTTAAAAAAGAAGAAAAAGAAAAAGGAGGAGAAGGAAGAGGAAGAAGAGGAGGAGAAGGAGAGCAGGAGGAGAAGGAGGAGGAGGAAGAAGTGGAGAAAGAGGAGGAAGAGGAGGAAGAAGAGGAGAAAGAGGAAGAAGAGGAGGAAGAAAAGGAGAAGGAGAAGGAGGAGGAGGAGAAGGAGGAGGAAGAGAAGGAGGAGGAAGAGAAGGAGGAGGAGGAGAAGGAGGAGGAGGAGAAGAGGAAGAAGAGGAAGAAGGAGGAAGAGGAGGAGGAGGGAAGATCTGTAGATCCCACTGCCTCCCATCCAAAGTGTTAAAGAAACAATCACATTTATTTTTTTCTTCTTTCTTTTTCTTTTTTTCTTCTTTTAATTTAATTTATATTTATAGCTTCTAGACAGGGGCTCCCAACTACTTTTTTTTTTTTACAGAACCATAGAACATGCATCATCTTGTTCTGCCTCATATTTCTATGCCTTCCTACAAACTGAGAAAAAAAATGGATGGGATCCAAGGGCCAAACAGTCTCAGAAGCACTGAGTGGAAATAAAAAATGGCCAAACCTAAATGCCCAAACCAAAGACAATGACATTAGAATTAAGAGACCCAAACTACAACAAGCTATACATAAAGGAGCCTGTTACACAGCATTTCATGGGCCAAGAGTAGAGGTATAGGAGGCATGCTGGGAACTATGGTGAAGGGAGGTTGACACTGGTGGTGGAAATGGCCCTAATTCACTGTCACTATGTACCTTAAATATAACTGAAAGATTTGTAATTCACATTGGTCTCAATAAAAATAGTTATGTACCTTAAATATAACTAAAAGATTTGTAATTCACATTGGTCTCAATAAAAATATTTATACATATATAATTGAGCAAAAGTATAATTAAAAAAAGAAGCAAATCAAAACAAAAAATCAAAGCCGTAGAGATAGCACAGCCGTGGGGCATTTGCCTTGCATTTGGCCGACCCTGGAGAACCTGGTTTGATTCCCAGCAGCCCATGTGGTCCCCCAGCCTGCCAGGGACATTTCCTGAGTGCAAAGCCAGGAGTGATTCCTGGGTGTGGCCCAAAAACCAATCAATCAATCAATCAATAAATAAAGTTTAAACACGGCAAAAAAAAAAACAATCTGAAATATCTTTGTTTAGTTACTTTAATGCTCCTACTAAACTCAAATATTCTTCCACCTCAAGGCCAAAACATAGAAATATAATTATTTATAGGAGAGGATTACCAGATCAGAAAAACAGTAACATGAGTATTAACTAATGAAAAGTTTACTTATATAGAACCAGATATTTATTTTGTTGCTCAAGCCTAAACACAACCGTCAGTCATAGGTGATATCTAGGAAAAAGTCATACAATTGCAGGCAGGTGCTCTCAGAACTGCTGTATCAAATGAAGAGTGGATTCTCTGTGGGGAAAACAGACTAACAAGTATTTTTATCGGAGTAGTGAACAGTAGAGGGAAAGTTTATGGGTCATCAGAATTTTATAGAAATGCAAACACTTTCTGAGTATTTGTTCTCCAATAGGGCTGACTCCTGGCTGGTTGGCTTCCTTATATACTCCAGAATGCATCGATGAAAATATAGGATGCAAAGGCATTTTAACTATCTTAAGAAGAACGTTTAAGTCCTCACATATGTTATACCTTATATATTATACAACTAATTAAAATGGTTCGAGTAAAATGAAAATGTGTATAATTTAAGAGGCATTCAAATATAAATGAGTTTTACCTGTGCTGATTTCTTTAGAGTAACTAAACTCAGAAAATCTTTTGTAAGGACTCTAGGGCAGGAACTAGCAAAGTCATATCAGTGACCTTAAATCTTTTAGAAATGCAAAGAAGCAAAGGAACAGCCTACAAGATAAAACTAACATCACACCTTTGAATCTGGTGAGCAAAATAAAAAAATAATTAACAGCTAATCTATTCTTTAGTGAGAATTTTCAAAACCAATAAAAGAGTCCTTGGGAAAAAATGTTATTTAGTTTAGTCCTTTAAAATTTTATAACTTTCATTAAAAAAACCACTCCTAAAGAACAGGAATTTTCTATTTGAGAACTTTTCTACTGTAGTTTGACTCTGATGGATTGTTTGCTGGTTTCTATTCAAAATTTGTGTCCAAAATACAGGTTATTTGAAATAACTGCCCATAGTCTCCAGTCGTCATCTGCTGTCTGCTGGAAGGGGCACAGCTTCAGCTCAGTCCACAAGTCCAAGCTAAGCTGAAGAGGAAGGCAGCTGAATTGAACTGGCTGCCACTGAACTATTTAACCCACAATATTCTGCGCTTTGTGTGAGACCAAGAGCAGTGATGATGATATCTGCGAACTCAGTGATAATAAGAATGTCTATGTTGATACCCTCATATCAGATACAGCTGAAGCCCTGTTTGGACATACAAATGAGGAGGAGGAGAAATCCAGGAAACCTTTGTGATTTAGCTTGATAACCTGTTAAGCTATGGTTTTCTGCACTTTATTTAAAAATTTAAAGTTATTGTTGCTAATTTACAGTTTTTCTTTAGCAATAAGTATTGAGAAACATTTAGCCTACTGATTCCTCAATTACTATAATTGTTTTGGGTATATATTTTTATTTTTCAAATTTGCCAGTGGCTGCTGCATTTTCCACCTCGGCTTATACTCGAGTCACTAAGTTTTCCCAGTTTTAGGGTAATATTAGGGGGGTCAGTTTATACTCGAGTTGGCTTATACTTGAGTCTATACGGTAATTGAGAGCTATTGCACTCAGTAGGAATACATAGTACATCAAGTTTTACTTGTTTATTTGTTTAAAGATCAAATTGAATCCAAAATGATTAGCAACACCTTCTAACTAAAGCCCCCCAAATAAATAATCCTTGGCTTTTTTTTAAAAAAAAAAAAAAAGGACAAGCATAATACTAGATTTATTCCTAAGGTATTCTTTGTGTGGCAAAGTCTTCCAATAATTCATTTCTTTCTTCCACAAAAATTAGTGCACCTTAGACCTAAGTCTGCTGTTCCTTAATTTCAACATATTTATACCCAAATATGGAAGGTAGGGAGAGAAGTAAAAGGAAGAAACAGAAAGAAAGCAAAAGGTCATCAATGTTTACCTTAATAGACCTTAGTTAAGTAGTAAGTGCAAAGTTTATGGTCTATCAGGGCATCTATTCTCTTAGCCACTTTTCTTGCAGTATCTTCCTCTATCTCTTTCTTCCTTGCACTCATCTTTTAATAAACTTTCCCTGATTCAATCTCTATGCCATCAAGGCCACAGCATGCAAAAGCAGACCAAAACTGAATTAAGGAGATGTCTAATAGTATAGCATACTAAATTGTCCATTTTAAAGATTTGGACATCAGTTTGTTCAAAATTAGGAATTCTTTCAACAAATTTTTGATTCAACAAATTTGTCATTCTATACAACAAGTTTGATTTTAAATGTTGATTTTTTCCACTTTGCCATTAAAATTAATTATAAAGACTGGTACTATTTATTTAAAACAGTATAATAAAATTATGTCCTATATACTACTTCTAGGCTTTTGATAGAAAAAAATAAACATAGGAGACCTAATCAATATTCCAATTCCACCACTTCTAGACTTTCTTCCCAAAATCTCACAAGTGGCTAGAATGCTAGCACTGAAAAGAATTCAAACACTGAAAATGCTTTCAATTTATTCTCTTTAGTTCTTTGTGAGCAACAGATACAGACATTATTTGCTTAAAGAAGTAGTTGTGCTCTCAGTGTATAGTAGTATATACAACAGAAGAGAGTCTGCCTTTTAAGAATGATACTATAAGCTTGATCCTTGGCACTATTCAACATGCTTACTATGATCCTGGGGCAACAATGTTACTGGAATCCCTGGTACCTCAACAAGTGTACCATCTTCAGCAAGTATTTGAGCACCACAACCAAGTATATGATCCCTAATCATCACAATAACAAGGAAAAGAGTTAATAGTTACTTGCTTTTAATCAAAATGAAATTGAATAAAATGTTCTGTGTCAAAATACATCCTCTGGGAAGGAGTTTTACAGACTTCCCTTGCAAGAAACCAGTACTTTGAGTAAAGGCAAGAATGTGCTTCCTCCTGTTAAGATCTGCAAAGTAAACAAAGCAAACTATTGTCACCCTCACTCCAACAATGAATACAGACAAGGGAGGTCAAAATTCCTTTAAGAGCCCATGGATAAATGTAAAATTATCTCAATCACACTAAATAATTCTAAAATAAGCTATAAAAAATTCACATTACAAAGGTAGCATTTTGGCCAGCTATGGAAGCATCTCTAAATGCAAACCACATAAAGAACATAATATCTGGGGGCCGGGCGGTGGCGCTGGAGGTAAGGTGCCTGCCTTGCCTGCGCTAGCCTAGGACGGACCGCAGTTCGATCCCCCGGCGTCCCATATGGTCTCCCAAGAAGCCAGGAGCAACTTCTGAGCGCATAGCCAGGAGTAACCCCTGAGCGTCACAGGGTGTGGCCCAAAAACCAAAAAAAAAAAAAAAAAGAACATAATATCTATTGAATATAACACATGTCCTTTGTTCCAAAAATGAAGACAAAACAGGAAAGACTCATACTTACTTTAGGCTTACATTAGCATGACTAGATCTTGGGTTACATCAAGTCCTCTATAAAAATAAGCTTAAGAATAATTCTTGGAGCAAAAGTCTAAATTTAGGATAATACAACCGTACTCAAGGAAAAAGCATTTTCCTTTTATAGGAATGGTGTGTAGTCTAGATAAGGCAGGGAGGTAGTATTACAAAAAATTAATTTAAAGGAAGAAAAATAAGACAATAGCAAGAATTTACCAGTGAAATTATTTTCCCATTATAGTTTTGTATAATGTCTGAATTGTAAGTGGATATATGAGTTGAAAACATATTCCATTTTCCTGGCTTATTTTGGGTTGATTTTGTAGAATAGATCTACAATTAAAGTTTATTATGGGAGCAGGGCAGTGGCGCTAGAGGTAAGGTGCCTGCCTCGCCTGCGCTAGCCTTCGATGGACCGCGGTTGGATCCACTGGCATCCCATACGGTCCCCCAAGCCAGGAGCGACTTCTGAGCGCATAGCCAGGAGTAACCCCTGAACGTCACCGGGTGTGGCCCAAACCCCCCCCAAAAAAAAGTTTATTACGGACAAAAATAAAATTGAGTGAATTTTCGAAATGAGGCAGTTTGGGAAAGGAAGGATAAGTAAGAAGCAATAGAAGTTAGAGGAGGAAAGAACTGTTACATATTGACTTTAAAACAACTAAAAAGAAACATAAAACATTTATGAGTGTTTTCATGCATACTATGTCTTCTAAAATCAATTAAGCCATTGGCTTATAATAGATTCATATCACAGTGAAACCCATGACAACTTCAAAATCAACTTCATATTTGAGTTCCATTCTTTTAGGTGATGAACAGTGGGAAATAAATAAAGGAATGTCAATTGAAGTCAGTTATTTATCATGAACCAAAATGGTTAACTACCCCATAAACTGCAATGATCCATTTCCGATTAGCATCACACACAGCAGAAGGCAGCCTCATCTGCATTAACAAGTTTTATGACCTTCATAGTCAGAGAAGCTAATGTAGCTTTTTTTTTTTGTCCTGTTTTAAATGTTCATTACTATACATTAAAAAATTCTTTAAGAATATAAAATACTGATGGACTCATTAAGGTTTTCCCTCATCTAGATTCTTTTAAACAAATGTTATCTTGGTAAAGTAGTTTCACTCTTTTAGGTCAAGCTCTACAAGTCTAAGGTCATGTGCTCTTCACCACAATTTCAAATATTACAATAAACTACAATTAAAATAGTTCCCTTTCTTCCTAGCACCTCACCTATATAGGTGACATATTTTTCAGTATGTACATTTCAAAATGTCAGCCTTTTGAACTTGGAAATATTCTAAGTTTCTAATGCCAAGAAAAGGGAGTAAAATAGAACACAATTATTTAAAAGTGAGTAATAGTATTTTAAGTTATTTGCAATTTCAAAATTATAATGCAACAGTTGAGCAAATTTGTAGATTACAGCCAAATGATCAGTGAAACTCTTGAATTCAAACATGTCCGGGAGTTAATATGCTACAACAAATGGTATCACTTCCAAACAGGAAAAAAAAAAAGAAACCCAAAGAACAAGATGAGAAAGCAACTAAGGAAAATAAATACCATTATAAAATTAGTAAAAAACTTCCAATGAGATATATATTTATACTATCATACTTTTTACATGCCTCCTCTTTTAAGTGAAATATTGAAAGTACAAAAGAATTCTGTATTTGACAGTATTGTGATCACTTTTATCTACAAAAAGTAATTTAGAATGTACATAATATTTTTCCTTTATTTTGGAATCACTTGAATCTTCCTTATACCACAACATTTCTTTTTATATTAATATCTTTATTTAAGCACCATGGTTACAAACATGTTTGTAGTTGGGTTATAAAAAGTACACCCCCACTTCATCAATGCAACCTTCCAGCCACCAATGACAATTTCTCCATCCTGCCCCACCCCCTGCCTGTCTTTGAGACACGCATTCTATTTCTCTCACTACCATTGTCATAATAGTTGTTGGTGTAGTTATTTCTCTAACTACAGTCACCAATATTATGGTAAGCTTCATATCATGGGCTGGTCCTACTGGCCCTCATCTCTATTGTCTCTGGGTATTATTACCATACTATATTTTATTTTTCTTAAATCCCACAGATGAGGGAGACTATTCTCTCTCTATCTCTCTCTCTCTCTCTCTCTCTCTCTCTCTCTCTCTCTCTCTCTTTCTCTCACTCACTCATTTTACTCAGCACAGTAGTTTCCATGTCCATTCATATATAGGAAAATTTCATGACTTCATTTTTCCTGATAGTTGCGTATTAATTCATTGTATATATGTACCACAGTTTCTTTAGCCACTTATCTGTTGTCAGGCATCAGGGTTGTTCCCAGATTCTGAATATTGTAAATAGAGCTGCAGTGAGCTTAAGCATGTAAAGGGCATTTTTGTATTGTGTTTTTGTGTTCCAACAAGTGGTATTTTTGTATTTTAGGAGTGGTATTTTGTATTTGTATTTGTATTGTAGAAATGGTATTTTGTATTTTTGTATTGTGTTTTTGTGTTCCTAGGAGTGGTATTGCTGAATCATGTGAGAGCTCAATTTCCTATTTTTTGAGGAGTATCCATATTATTTCCAGAAACCACTCCATTTCTTATTAAACTTGGAAAATAGAAATGCACATGGAAAACTATTTTAAATTGTCTACATTAAATTGCGAGCACCTTTGAAAATAACTATTTTATAAAGTCACAAATTACCAGGGGACACAAATAAGAATTAATTATGGCCCATATAATGTGTACCCAACATAATGTGTACTATAATTTTATTGAGATGTTATGACACACTTATAAACTAGAAAGACAAAATAAACCTTAAGTAATATGACACTGTGTTTTTTAAGTACAGGAATTAAAATTATTTGTTGACTTGTTAAAAAGAATTTTAGGAAAGAAGGTAGAGAAACAGAGAAACCACAAGCTATGAGGACTACAGAATAATTCATGGAGAACATCATCTTAATCCTGGCCTTGAAGTAATGTAGCCTACTGGCAACTTCAAAATATTTTTCCAAACAAAACAATCTCTTGGACTATTGTAAGGTTCACTTACGAACATTATCTCAACTAGAATGTACCATCCAAATTCCCCCACAACAGCAAGCCCAGGTCTTTGAACCCAGCCCAAACCTTGGACTTTGAACCTCTCTATTTCCTGAAATTCTCCCTTGTTGTCTACTCACCAAATGATGATCATCATTGTTGTTTTCCTTTCTCCTTTGAAATCACTAATAACACTTGAGTAAGATGATGCCACCCACCAAGATGAGGAGATCCTGTAGTGAGGGCTGAATGTTTATGACATTATTTTTGCTGAATAGATTTTAATTAGAAACTTTCCTGACTCTTTGAGAGAGCCAAAATGAAACAAGTTATAAGGTGTCTTATAAATAAATAATAATAAATAAATAAGGTACAAGAATGATTCTGTTGTAATTCTTCTAAACTTACCCTGAAAAATCTTAAGATAGTATTTAAGTGCTGCTTGGACTCAGCTTAAATGTGTTTACTTCTGGCCTCTCACATCTTTAGCATGTATGATTTCTAGTATCTTAATGCTTCTTTCAGATCCAAAAATATCTCTTACCTAGGCTATTTTATATTTCTTTCAGGAAATTCTACCTACACCCCACTATGGCAAATCTAATACTTTCTGATAAAAAATTTTCAGGGAGGGGCTGGTGTGGTGGCGCAGTGATAGGGTGTTTGCTTTGCATGCAGCTGATCTAGGACAGACCATGGTTTGATCTCTTGGCATCCCATATGACCCCTCAAGCCAGGAGCGATTTCTGAGCTCATAGCCAGGAGTAACCCCTGAGCGTCACCGGGTGTGGCCCAAAAACCAAAAAAAAAAAAAAACAAAACAAAACATTTTTTCAGGGCTTCAGATAGTACAGTGAGTAAGTTACTTATGTTGCATGGAACAGATCCAGACTCAATCCTAAGAATTCTCTATGGCCCCCTGAGCCTCTGAGATCCATGATAACAGAACCAAGAGTAAGTACTGACCACCACTGGGTATGGTTCCAAAACCAAAAAACAAAACTAAACAACCCCCCCCCCCAAATATTTAGGTAATATTCACTATTGACAGTATAATCTAACTCCAGCAACTTTTCCTCTCAAGGAACTCAGATTGTATTTGTTGAGCATATACAGATCACCACTGGAGGTTTCATTCTGACAAGCACCTTGAGGTGCTGCCTACTTATAATTTATCACTATTTAAGAAAGATTAGAAAAATCTGGTTAATCTGCTCTTTCCAACTATATTTCCTTTTTTTTTTCTTCCCTATAATAGTTCTTCTCAAACTTTGCTGTGCATATGAACAACCTGAAATCTAGTAAAAGTGCTCATTTAAGTCCCTACAATTGGAATAGAACTAAAAGCATTTCCAGCACGCTTCCAAGTAGGGCCTCTTTTCTGGATATAGTTTGTTATGGTGTTGGTCCTCAATAGTGTTTCTAGTTTAAAACTACCTATAAAATTTAAAAAATCTCTATGCTACAATTTCAGATTAAGCAGAACACCTAGGGGAGTCATTTTCTTTAAATTTATTTATTAAAACACCATAATTTAAAGTTTATGTGTAGTTGAGCTTTAGCCATTCAATGTTCCAGCACCAGTTCCACAACCAACATCAACTTCCTTTCACTAGTGTTCCCAGATTCCCTCCCACACTTTTAGAGGAATTGTTTAGCAAACTACCTAGGTGATTTTAATGTGCAAGCATGTATTTTCTTCTTGAGTCATATGTTCATTAGTCCCTCTACCAGGTCAGTGATCCATACATTCATAGATGGCCCTTTCTCTGCTTAGCTTGGGTCTCCTCCTTGTAAAAAATAATAGTACAACTTTGTGAAGATGTCTCCAACTTTAGATCTTCACCATTCTCTCTTATCCCTTCTGGTGTTGTGCCTAGCCATTTCCTTCCGCTTCATACTGCATTAGCAGAGTAGTCAATAGCACTCACTGAAGTAGTTGTTATTGGTTATACAACTTTATGCTCTTGAGGCCTGGCAAGTACATACATTAGATGGAGCTAGCTAAGACATTCAGAAGGACTTTGAGGGAACTTTGCAAATAACAGTGAGTTCTTTCAGGTCTTAACAGAAACAAAACAAAACAAAAACCTCTTCATTTAGCACTAGTTCTTTCTCAGCTGGGAAGGACTATTTTCAGAACTTGACCATGCTTGTCAGACTAGTGCAGATATCTAGTCCTTTTAGTTAAGTAAAGCAATAGCTACTCTTAGAGAAAGGGCAATAAGAAAGAAAAAAGTTGGAAACTAGAGTCATAATCTTTAGGCTAAAATGTGGAGAAGGTCAAATAACAAGTCATTCCCACACTAGAAAGTCATAGATACAAAAGATAACATTAACTCCACTTAAAATTTCCAAAATATAAAAATTCATAGTTAGAAAATATTAGTGGTTTTCAGAAGCTGGTGAGGGAAAAGAATAAGAAGTGATGCTGATAAGTATGGAGCTTAGGAATCACTACCATTGTTACAAGTGCTGGGGAAACATGAAGTACAGAATAAGACCTGAACCTCCAGAATGTAAGGCTCAGTTACAGAATTATCTTATGACACAGCAACCTAATCTGATATTTTAATCATGAGCCATATTTCTTGGGTAAAGGAAAATAAGAGGCATAAAATTTCTAGTGATAGAATAAATAATGCATGAAATCATGAAGTGTACAATATCTTGGATACAAACCTGTATTACAAAATTTAAAAATTGGTAAAAAAAAAAAAATAGGGGCTGGAGCAATAACATAGTGGTAGGGTGTTTGCCTTAATGCGGCTAACCCAGGATGTCGTCCCATATGGGCCCCCAAGCCAGGAGTGATTTCTGAGCACATAGCCAGGAAAAAACTCTGAGCGTCATCAGTGTGGCCCAAAAACAACAACAAAAATTGGTAAAAATAGAATGACGTCTCATTTTTATTGATTGATTTTATTTTTTTCTTTTCTCTTCTTTTATGCACTAAGACATGTTTTTCATCTCAAGACCATGGCTTTTATGTGGTGCTTATCTTTATTGTTGGAGTGCTCACTGGATTTTTTTTTTGTCCCCCAATTCACAATACATACCCGGCAAGGGGCCTGTGTTGAGGTGTATATGGGGTGGCTCACTGGATTTTTTATTCGACACTTCTTTTTCACACTGCTGTGGTGTTTCACATTCCTTTTCCTCTTCCTCTCTCAAACCCAGGACGAGAGCCTCTAGAAGGACTCAGCCCATTTTCAGCGTATTTGACTTTTACCCCAGTTTATTACTTTTCTTTTCTTCAAACAAAACCACATAACTTGAACTATCTAGTCCCGCCTCCAAATTAGAGGGGAACATAAGGGAGGTACCAACACAGAACAGGTGTAAGATCACTAAGTAGTAAGCTAGGCACAGAGGGGACCATTCATCCAAGCAGCCCCGGGGGTGAGGGTGGAGCATATGGGAAGCAGGATGGGAACAGAGGTGGAGGGAGAACAATTCGGTGATGGGAATTCCCCTGATTTTATGGTAATATGTACCTAAAATATTATTGTCAACGATATGTAAGCTACAATGATTAAAATAAAAATTATAAAAAAGTATCATAAAAAATAGAATGACAAGCTAATTATGTCTATTTCAGTTGCATACAAAAAGCATTGTATGTTTAAAATAACATTTTGTGCCAACTTCATTTCAATATTTAAAAAGGAACACCCCAAAATATCATATTTCTCAATTCAAACATAGAAAGAAATAAAATATTGATACATTCTCCAAAATAGATGAACTTTGAAAACATGCTCAGTGAAAAAGTCATAGACATAAAAGGTAACATTAACTTCATTTATATGAATTTTCCAAAATATAAAAAGATATTAGTGCTTGCCAGAACCTGGTGAGGGGAAAGAATGAGAAGTGATGCTAATAAGTATGGAGTTTCTGTTTGAGGTGATAAAAATATTTTGGAATTATGTAGTGATGGTTGCACAGGCTTGTAAGAATAAAATAAAACCACTGAGGTACATACTTTTTTTTTTCAATTTCAAGTCCTTCACAGTTGAATATCAGGTGTTTAGTGACAGTGAATTAGTGCCATTCCAACCACTAGTGTTGACTTCCCTCCATCATAGTTCCTCACATGCATCCCAAACCTCCATCCATAGCCCCCTAAACTACTAGTGTAACAGGTCCATTTGTGTTTAGCTTGTTATAGTTTGGATCTCTTGACTCTGTTGTCACTGACTTTGGCTTGGGTATTTAGATCTGACCTATTTTTTTTTTTCACTCAATGTTCCTGAAACCACTTGGCCCCTGGGACACATCCACTTTTTTTTTCTTTTATCAATTTGTAAAAAGACATAGAAATATGAAACAGAACAAAGTGATTCAAATTCTATGGTTCTATGGAAAATCAGGAGCCCCTTTCTAGAATATAAGTAAAATGAAAAGAATAAAAGCAAGGGGGTAGGGGCAGGTGTGGGTTTTTGTTTGTTTTATTTTTGAATAGGCACATCAAACATTAGGGAAATTAGAAAAAAAAATTCCTTTGGCCTAAGATATATAGGATGTCTCTGCCCATAGAGCATACTGTCAAAAGACCAACTACAGGCTCCAGGCATTTAAATTGTCCAACCTCAATGTCTCTCTTTATGGTCCCAGAAAAAATTCTGCTCAGTAGAGGTTGACAAAGTGAGTCTTCTGTAGTTAAGAGATCTTAGTTTTTGTACTGGTCCTAGGATGAAGACTAGGATAAAGTCTCTCTTTGTGGTCCCAGGAAATGTTCTGCTTGTAGACAGTCTTGTAAATAGAGATATTGGTTCTTGTACAGAACCTAGGACAGAGCGTCTTCTGATTTCATCTCACCATTGGGGTGGTGGGATAGGACAGCCTGCCCTTAGAACAAGTTGTTGCTGTTTCCTCATCATCAGGGTATCTTATGGGCCTGGAGCAGGTTGGTGCCAGGGTGGCATTCAGGCCTTCCTGAGGGAGAGTTTGAATCCTGGTGCTGGTGTTATAATCTGTGCCAGTACATATATTGGGATCTGAGATTTGGGTTGGATGATCGATGTCCGATCCATTAAGGCTTAAGTCAAGTCTCCATGATAAATGCCCAGGGTGAAAGAAAACCCTGCACTATAAAATTTATAAGTTCCTGTTTCTATTAGACTTCTTTCTACATATAAGATTTCCCTATTTTAGTGTGCCTATGCAAAATGGAGCAATGCCACATGATACTGCTGGTGCATATGGGGGTAAAAATAACAAGCTAAACAATCTCTATAACCTGATCGTAACCTGAGATCATAACCCAACTGAGACTTTCCTACAAGAATTTCCTACTAAGCAGATCCAAAGCAGGGATGGTGAAAGTTAATGAGGCACATATTTTATAATTATAATTTTTATTTTAATCATAGTGGCTTACATATCATTCACAGCAATATTTTAGGTACATATTAACATTGAATCAGGGGAATTCCCACCACCGAATTGTCCTCCATCCACCTCAGCTCCCATCCTGAGGCACATATTTTTAAAGGTTGAGTTTAATGCTAAGTAATTTGTGAACTCTCTTTCTTTGATTTTATTTTTGAGGGCCACACCCAATGGTTGCTTATTTTTGAGGGCCACAACCCAATGGTTGTTACCTCCAGCTTTTCGCAGTGCCCATGAGAACATGTGGAGCTGAGTACTGAATCAAACATTCCAGATACAGTGCTGGAAATAGAATCCAGGTAATCACCTACAAGGCAAGCACCTTATCTGCTGTATTATCTCTCTGGAGCTGAGCTATCTCCCTGACCCCGTATCTCAAATTTTAAAAGAATCTAGATTTTGCCTTTGGGAATACAGTTTATGTACAGATTTCAGAGCTATTGTGGTGGTGGTAGTAGTGGGAAATCTCCTGAAGCAAGCTCATCTTACCAAAAATGTGTATTATGATGATGGTTTGTACAGATGATTTAAACAAGGATGTCTAGGAACTTCTTGTATTGCAGCAGATGTAATAGGGCCAAACAGGATACATAAGGTCCAGTGCAATGGGAATCCATTTTCTTTCTTTCTTTTTTTTTTTTTTTGTTTTTGGTTTTTGGGCCACACCCGGCAGTGCTCAGGGGTTTCTCCTGGCTGTCTGCTCAGAAATAGCTCCTGGTGGGCACGGGGGACCATATGGGACACCGGGATTCGAACCAACCACCTTTGGTCCTGGATTGGCTGCTTGCAAAGCAAACGCCGCTGTGCTATCTCTCCGGGCCGGGAATCCATTTTCAACTGGAATAATAATTAAAACATGATACTTCCCTTCAAAATAGTTAAACCATTTGTCCTATTGCACCAAATTCACAAAGCACTCTCATCTCATAGATTTTAAAAAGGCATTTAATAAAAATACGACTGAGAAGAAAGAGGCACCATAATAAGTCAGCACCATTAACTGATTATGTGAACAAATACTATTTGGAAAACTTTTTAGATTTTTTTAATGTAAAGGGGCCACTGTCAAAGATTTTCATTTCTGTTATGCAAACCTCAAGGTTCAGTGCTTAGCCAAGTGATGCTGGGAAATTAAGGGAATCTCTACATGGTGGCTCAGGAAATTATGTGGTGCTGGACTGAACTCAGTGTCTCATATGTTAGGTACATTTTCTACCTCTTGACAGGAAAAGCATGTACATGGAAGAAATGAAATCCATCTGTAGAAATGAACAGTGAGAAAATTATATTTGAGTCTTTAATGCACAAGTAAACTAGTAAAGAACAAAAATTTTCTATGATCTGTAATTAAGACTGTCAAGCAAGTGAGCAAGGTGTCCCCAAACAAAGAAAGTTCAACCTATGTCATGGCAGAGAACATTCTCTGGCTATTCAGTAAGAGCTACTACAAGATTCTTAGGGAAGAAATTGAATAAATATCTATCTTATATACTTTACAGTTCATATTAAAGAAATATAGAGTAAACTATTTAAAGCAATGGTTCTTCACATACATTTCATGTTTCTCTCAACAAATATTTTGAGCTTTTTGTGTCATTAAATCGAAATACCTTCACACATGACAGTAGATTCAGTGTTCACAGAAATTTCAGAATCTACCCTTCATCATGACCCTACGTAATCTCTACTTAATTTATTGCCTTTCTGTAAGAGTTAAATCCCTATGAAAATATATTAATTCTACAAAGGAAGGTAAGGGTACCAGCTATTTAATGGTATTGTCCAAGGTTGGCTGATTCATATCAGGCTGTTATCTAATACAGTTATGATGGTCACATCAATATCCTTAAGGAGAAAATATTTTTCCTTTCCTCCTTATTTTAGTAGCATAAATGAACAAAAATAAATCAACGCGCTAGGAATGGTCTCTTATTCAGTATTCAATCACCCATTATACATTGTTCCAAGCATTAAGACCATGGAAGAGAAAAAGTACTTACTCTGTCATAGTGAAAAAGAAATGTGCCTAAAGAGAATCCTCAGATGCTTCTAACAAGGAGGTGACAATAAATCAGAGAAGACTTTAACACAGAAGTAATACTGGTACTGAAATAAGCCAGGCTTTTCTCAGGGCTGATAGGCTTGTGAGACTAGAGGCAGGGAACAAATTCCAAGCCAGCGGAGGGGACAGTGTGTACCAAGTCACTGAGATGTGAGAATGTTTGGATTTGGGGAACAATGGGGCAAGTCCTCACAGTTACTAGGGCATAATCTGGGGACGAGGGGGAGGGAAAAAGTCAAAGCAGTTGTAAGATTATAAAATATGGGGCCCGGAGAGATAGCACAGCAGCGTTTGCCTTGCAAGCAGCCGATCTAGGACCAAAGGTGGTTGGTTCGAATCCCGGTGTCCCATATGGTCCCCCGTGCCTGCCAGGAGCTATTTCTGAGCAGACAGCCAGGAGTAACCCCTGAGCACTGCCCGGTGTGGCCCAAAAAAACAAAACAAACAAACAAACAAAAGATTATAAAATATGGTCACATGGCTAAAAATACGATAAGCTACTTTCTTAGAAATTAATTTATATGACATCAGTGGAATGATAAAATTATTTGGAGAATAAATTTCCTGACTGGTAGAAAAATCTTGCCACAGATATTATTTATTATAAATCATTTTTAAAAAGGAAAACCTTCTATATAAATGATAGCTAACAACAGCTACAGGTCTACTGAGCACTAAACATTTTTGTTTTGGTTTTTGGGCCACACCTGGCGGCGCTCAGGGGTTACTCCTGGCTCTGCACCCAGAAGTCACTCCTGACAGGCTCAGGGACCATATGCAATGACAGCAATTGAACCCGGATCAGCTGTGTGCAAAGCAAATGCCCTACCTGCTATGCTATTACTATACATACACCCCATAAACCTTTTTAAAGCTATCATTACCTTTAAAAAATATTTCTTGGGGCTGGAGAGATAGCACTGCGGCATTTGCCTTACAAGCAGCCAATCCAGAACCTAAGGTGGTTGGTTTGAATCCTGGTGTCCCATATGGTCCCCCGTGCCTGCCAGGAGCTATTTTTGAGCAGATAGCCTGAGCGCCGCCGGATGTGGCCCAAAAAACAAAAACAAAAACAATTTTTTCTTTATTTATGCACAATGGTTACAGAAATGTTCATAGTTGGGTTTCAGTCATAGAAGGTATACTTCTCTTTACTAGTGCAACTTTCCCACCACCAATGTCCCCATTTCCCTCTCCATCCCCAGCCCTGCCTGTCTCTGAGACAGGAGTCCTATTTCTTTCACTATCATTATGGTGTTGTCAGTGCACTTAGTGTTCTAACTGCACTCACTGCTCTTTGTGGCAAGCTTCTTATCATGGGTTCGTCCTCCCAGACCTCATCTCTATTGCCTCTGAATATTATTACTATACTATGTTTTCTTTTGAGGGCTACACCCGGCAGTGCTTAGGGGTTACTCCTAGCTCTGCACTCAGATATCACTCCTGGCAGGCTTGGGGGACCATATAGGATGCCAGACATCAAACCTGGGTCCATCCCAGGTTGGCTGCATGCAAGGCAAACACTGTGCTATCTCTCCAGCTCCTGTCTTTTATTTTTCTAATATTCCACAGATGAGTGAGACTGTTCAATGTCTATCTCTGACTCCCTCAGATTCATTTCACTCAGCATATAGTCTCCATGTCCATCCATGTATAGACAAATTTCATGATTTCATTTTTCCTAATGGCTGCATTACCATGTGTATATTATACTATGTGATGTAAATTTCATTGTGTAGGTGTGCCACAGTTTCTTTAGTCACTCATCTGTTGTCGGGCACCTGGGTTGTTTCCAGATTCTGGCTATTGTAAATAGTGCTGCAATGAAGATAGCAGTGCAGAGGGCAGTTTTGTATTGTATTTTTGTGTTCCTAGGATATATCCCTAGGAGTGTTATTTGCTAAGCACTATAAGCTTTATAAAGCTTCACCACCAAAGTGAGGTGTTTTATTTTAATTAAACATTTTTTTGTGGAGGGTGGGGGAATCCAAATCAAGATTTAGAAAAGAGAAATGGAATAGTCTTCCCAGTGGTAAAGGATTAGTTAAAATTATCATAAATTTATAAAAATTCAAATTGGGAGGGGGACCAGAGACGCAGTATAGCAAATACAATGTTTTCATTCAGCTGAGCTGAGTTCTAACCCATTTGGGTTTTTTTGGGGGGGCACACCCGGCTCAGGGTCTACTCCTGGCTATCCGCTCAGAAATAGCTCCTGACACGCACAGGGGACCACATGGGATGTCGGGATTTGAACCAACCACCTTAGGTCCTGGGTTGGCTGCTTGCAAGGCAAACGCCACTGTGCTATCTCTCCGGTTCCTATACCCCATCTGGTTTTCCAAATGGCAGGAGGTATGATTCCTGAGTACAGAGCCATGACTAAGCTCTGACTAGGAAAGCTTCTTCAACAAGTGGTGTTGGGACAACTGACCAGCCAATAGCAAAAAAGCGAACTCAGACCTCCATCTAACATCATGCACAAAGGTCAAATCCAAATGGGTTAAAGACCTTGATTATCAGGCCTGAAACCAGGTATATAGATCAACACATAGGTAAAATACTCCATGATACTGAAGCTAAAGGCATCTTCAAGGAAGAAACATCACTGTCACAAGTGGAAGCAGAGATAAACAGATGGCACTATATTAAGCTGAAAAGCTTCTGCACTTCAAAGGATACAAATGTCACTCACAGAATTGGAGAAGCTATTCACCCAATACCCATCAGATAAGGGGCTAATATCTAAGATATACAAGGTACTGACAGAACTTAACAAGAAAAAAAATCTAACCCACCAAAAAATGGGGAGAAGAAATGAACAGATATTTCCTCAAAGAAGAAATACAAATGGCAAAAAGGCACATGAAAAAGTACTCCACATCACTAATCATCAAGGAAATGCAATTCATAACAACTATGAGGTACCATTTCATAGAGAGTGGCACACATCACACAGAATAAGAACAATCAGTGCTGGTGGGGATGTGAAGAGAAAGAAACTCTTTTTTTTTTTTTTGGTTTTTTTGGTTTTTTTGGTTTTTTTGGGGCCATACCCGTTTGATGCTGAGAGGTTACTCCTGGCTAAGCGCTCAGAAATTGCCCCTGGTTTGGGGGGACCATATGAGACACCAGGGGATCAAACCATGGTCCTTCCTTGGCTAGCGCTTGCAAGGCAGACACCTTACTTCTAGCGCCACCTCTCCAGCCCCAGAAAGAAACTCTTATTCACTGCTGGTGGGAATGCCATCTAGTCTAGTCTTTATGGAAAACAATATGGTGATTACTCAAAAAACTGGAGATTGTTCTCCCATATGATCCAGCTATACCACTCCTAGGGATATACCCTAGAAACACAAAAATACAATACAAAATTCCCTTTCTCACACCTATATTCATTGCAGTACTATTTACAATAGCCAGACTCTGGAAACAACCAAGATGCCCTTCAACAAATGAATGGCTATATATATATGTATATGGTACATATACACAATGGAATAGTATGCATTTGTCAGGAGAGATGAAGTCATGAAGTTTTCCTATACATGGATGGACATGGAAACTATGATGCTGAGTGAAATAAGTCAGAGGAAGAGAGACACACACAGAATAGTCTCACTCATCTATAGGATTTAAGAAAAATAAATGGTATTATTGTAATAATACCCAGAGACAATAAATATGAGAGCTGGAAGGCCTGGCTCATGATATAAAGCTCACCACAATGATTTTTGTGCAGTTAGAGAAATTACTACACTAACAACTATCATGACAATGTTAATAAGTGAGAGAAGTAGAATAGAATGCCTGTCTCAAATACAGGCAGGGAGGGGGTGGGGAAGGAGGAAAATGGGGGGCATTGGTGATGGGAATGTTGCACTAGTGAAAGAGAATGTTCTTTTTATTACTGAAACCCAACTACAAACATGTTTGTAATCATGGTACTTAAATAAATATGTTATTTTTTAAAAATCTGTTTATAATAAAAAAAAAGATTAAGCTCTGAGCACTGCTGGCAATGGTCCAAAAACAACAAAAACAACACGGGAGATGAGGAGGATTGGTGGTGGGAAGGTTGCACTGGTGAAGGGGTGTACTTTTTTATAACTGAAAACCAACTATAAACAGTTTGTAATCAGGTGCTCAAATAAAGATATTATTTTTTAAAAATGGTAATTTTCTAATGGCATTTCCATTAGATAAAATGTCAAACTAAGATAAAATGCCTAGTGTTTAAAGTATAAAAATGATGACCTAACCATTTAGCACAAAATGCAAACAACTTTCCTGAAATATTAAGACATAATTACTTAAAATGAGAAAAACGTGGGGCTGGCACGATGGCACAGCATGTAGGGCAGTTTTGTAGATTCTTCATCCGTTTCAATAGGCCTAAGTAATGGGGAGGTGACTTTTAACTCTCATGCTTAATACAGACATACATTTAAATAGCACAGAAAAATAGATTGGTGATGCAGTTAGAGAAATTACTACACTAAACAACTATCATGACAATGTAATTGAGGAATAAGGCACTTACCACCTCATATGTGGTTGACCCCAGTTTAAATCTCTAGCACCACAGCAATTTCAGGGTTCACTCCTGAGCACAGAATCAGGAATAGTTCCTAACCACAGCAGGCTGTGGTGTTAAATGCTTTCATCCCCTCACCATGCCCTCACCCTCCTAATAAGAGAAATATATTTACTTGGCTGGGATAGGGAGAAAAATATTGGATCTATGTTTTCAGTTAAAATTCATTTTTAGGGGCTAGAGATAGTACAGGGGTCAAGGTGCTAACTTTGCATGCAACCAACACTGGTTCAATTCCTGCCATGCAACATCCCTGAGTGCCCCCAGGAGTGATCCCTTAGCATAAATTAGAAGTAAACTCTGATCACTGCTAGGTAAGAACCAGCCCTCCAAAATTCATGTCTAGTAACATGTAATAAGAATGTAGGATAACAAATAATTGGAAATATTTTTTCTTATACTAGGGAAATGTGTTTCAAAAGGCAGTGAACAGTAGTACTACACTTTTAAACAAAAGAGTCTCCTTCTTCCCAAAGGAGTTACTAGTTGTCATTTATTGAATTCCAATCGTGCTGTGGAGTGTGTTCTTTTGAACAATGTGTACATGTTCTTGTTCTAAATTCTAGTGTGAGGGAAATACACCATGAATGACTAATTGAAAGCTTTTTAAAATTTCTTAAACAAATGAGCATATTTAAAAAACCAACAGAAATTTCAAATTACTCTTTATGAAATAATTTTTAAAAATCATGGCACCAATAAGATTTAAGGCAATTCAGAAGAAACTGCTTGTCACATGCAAACGCATGCTTAAAATTAGGTATAAATTTCATTTAAGAGTTAGAAATTAGCTGGGGCTGGAGAGATAGCATGGAGGTAGGGCATTTGCCTTGCATACAGAAGGACGGTGGTTCAAATCTCAGCATCCCATATGGTCCCCTGAGCCTGCCAGAAGAGATTTCTGAGCGTAGAGCCAGGAGTAACCAACCCCTGAGCGCTGCCGGGTGTGACCCAAAAACAACAACAAAAATAATTAGAAATTAGAGCCTGTCTTAGCACATTTTGTACATTTCCAAGGGCTATAATGCTCCAGATATTACTACAAATAACTTTCAGAATAGTCTTCTACTAAGCATTCCATTTCTCTTATTCAAAACCAAATTTTTAAAAAGTTTTGAACTAAAAAGTAGCTGAAGAGTGATGAATATTTGGTATCAATGTATTATTCTCCAGTCTATAATAAGAAACACTAAACAAAATTTTCCTAAACCACAGTATGCAAAATGAGTTAAAAATGTAATAAATCAAAATAAAAAATGTAAAAATCTAGATTATGGATTAAATATTACCCATCTAAAAATAAAGATCTTCTGCAAGAGTCATAAAACAAAATTTCAGCACTTAAAGAAAACACACTAAACAGTACCTCATGATTTGCAAATTTAGTTTGATCAAAACCCCAAGTGGCTTTTTAGCAGAAATTAGCATATTTTACTAAAAATTAAGATAGAAATTCAAGGGATGAAAAAGTCAAAACAATCTTCAAAATTATTAACACTGGAGGACGCATGCTTGTCATTTCAAACTTAAACATTACAGTATTATGTGGTAAAAGAGATAGCATAGAATTAAAGTATTTGTGTTATAAGTGGCCAACCTTGGTTATATCACCAGCATTGTATGATTTTCTTAGCACTGTAAAGATTGATCCCTAAGAACAGAGTCAGGAGTAAGTCATGAGCCCCACTGGTATAATCCAAAATTCCTTCCCCGAAGTTACAATAATCAAGATTGAGTACTTTAGAGTAAAAATAATGAATATCAATGGAATATACACCAGCGCCAAAAAAAAAAAAAAACCTCACTTTACCTTTCTAATCAATTAATCTCATTTTGAATAACTTGCTGTATTCTAGGACCATCCTATCAGTGCTGTGAGGAACATGCAATACCAGGGATCAAACACAAAAATCATGCACTCTAAGATATCTCCTAGCTGCTGATCAGTTAATTTATTATGAGTGTCTAGCTAATTCAGGAAAAAAGAATCCTTTTTTTCAAATGGTGCTCAAACACTAGAATTAAACTGGATTCCTATTATACACATAAAAACTCAAAAAGTAACATAAGCCTAAATATAAAAACTAAACCATAAATCTTCAGAGAAAATAAAAACAAAGATGCAAATCTCTGTGAGTTTGATTAGGCAATGGTTTCTTACCATCAAATGTACAAAGAGAAAAATGATAATCAGACATATCGTCAAGCAAACTTTATCCTTCAAAGGCTATCATTAAAAAATGAAAATGCAATCTACATAATGGCAGAAAACATTTTGAAATTGCAGATGTGATAAAAGACTTGTCTCAACTCCCCTGTGAGTGACCTGAAGAGACTTGAAGCCTCTCCAACCCCTACCCTTGGGAGTAAACAGAGTAGCAGTAAATTCAGACCAAAGAAAGCACTCCTTGAACCATCACCAAGAGATTCTACACAATTACAAGAAATACAAAATTGGAAATGAATATCTGATAGAAAAAAGAGGAGACTACCACCCATAAAGCTTCTCCAAAGTCTTCCATGGATGTGGGGTTTGGAGGGGATTCTAATAGTATACTGGAAAGAATTACCACTGACTACTATGAGCACTATAGGAAAACAATATAGAAGCCCACCATCGAATGGACAAAGATAGAAGCCCTGAAGTCTCAACTAGCAATATATACACCTATCTAAGCTCCCTGAAAAAGATTTCAGGAAAGAAATGTTGAAGACAATACAATAGACAGTTAATAGAACACAGAATGATATGAAACCAGAAAAGAAAAGAACTAAAAGCAAAAATGTCAGAAGTAAAAACTTTGGTAGGTGAAATGAAAAACTCAGCAGAAGGCCTCAACAGTAGAGTAACAGCAGTTGAGAACAAAACTCGGTGATTTCCAAGATGAGATGCAGCAAACCTCTAGAGAACAGCAAAAGATGAAGAAAAAACTCAAAATAAAGGAACAGTAGAAAAGATAATTTTAAGAGGAACAATAAGAATAACTGAAGTTCTAGAGGGTTAGGAAAGCAGCCCTGATGAAAAATCAATAGTCAAAGACATTATTGCTCAGATTCCAAGAGCTGGAGAATGCATGCATCCAGAGATCCAGGAGGGGAAAGGGTACCAGCTAAAAGAGAATAAAAAGACTCCAAGGCATATCCTAAAGAATGACAACAATTGTAGAAGGAAAATACATGCAAAGGAATACATGACCCATCAAATGAGACTCTCCAGACCAAAGACAATGGTGGGATAAAGTAAACAACAAGAACAACAACAAACACAACCTCAATGAAATTAATACCTTACCAGACTCTCAGATTTAAAGAAATGATACAAAATTTCATGGATGAACAACAGCTCAGGAACTTCTTTAAAAGAAGTTTAAAAGTATTAAAGGGGCTACTTACTCTCAGGCAACACAAACCCTATGAACACACCAAACTTCTACAGAAAGAGGGCACAAAACTCCATTACAATCATTTCTTTCAATGTCAATGGTCTAACTCTAAATGCACTAATTCAGAGACAGAGTGGCAACATGGTTTTAAAAAACTGAGTCTAGGGGGCCAGAGAGATAGCATGGAGGTAGGGCATTTGCCTTGCATGCAGAAGGACGGCGGTTCAAATCCTGGCATCCCATAAGGTCCCCCGAGCCTGCCAGGAGCGATTTCTGAGCATAGAGCCAGAAGTAAAACCTGGGCACTGCCGGGTGTGTTTTGTTTTGGCACTGCCAAAACAAAAAACAAACAAAACTGAGTCTAGGAGCCGGAGCAGTGGTGCAAGCATCTGCCTTACCTGTGCTAGCGTAGGAAGGACCGACGTTCAATCCCCCAGCCTCCCATATGGTCCCCCAAGCCAGGAGTGATTTCTGAATGCATACCAGGAGCAACCCCTGAGCATCACCGGGTATGGCCCCAAAACAAATAAACAAACAATAAAACTGAGTCTAACTTTCTGCTTGTAAGAAACACATTTGAATTATCAGAGAAATCACAAATTCAATGTTATAGGTTGGAAGACAATCATTTAATTGTCATTTAATAATCATTTAATCATTTCCTCAAAAAGGCAATATAGACTTCATGCCCAAAAGGTTATGTGACAGCAAGAACCTTAATGAACAAGGGATATGCACATTAGGAAGAACTCACATTCCTAAATATATATGCACCCATGAGGGCCAGCAAAATACTGAAAACAACTGCTTATAGTTGTCAAGAAAGACATTGATAGCAACACATTTCAACATCGCTCTGCCACCTCTTGATAGATTAACCAGACCAAAACTCAGCAAGAAAAAAAATTGGGGGGCCATTCTGGAGGCACCCAAGGTGCCTCTTCACTCAGAAATTACTCCTGGAAGGCTTGGGGACCATATGGGATGCTGTAAATTGAACCCAGCCAACTGTGTGCAAGGCAAATGTCTTACCCGCGATGCTATTGCTCTTGCCCAGAAATAATTTATTTGAAGGAAGAATAAAAAACGGAAAATAGGAGGTTAGTGTATGTGTATATACATATGTGTGTGTATATATATATATATATATGGGTTTTCATTCCCTCAAATCTGAATACATTCTTCTTCAATGCACATGGGACATTCTCCAAAATAAAGCACATGCTGAGTCTATTGTATCAACTATCTTTTAAGACAATGTTGCACAGAAAATAGAAGGTTTCACAAACAGAAATGGAGAGTCTGTTCAGGGGTTTTGCTTAATTTTTTTTCTGACTACCCTAACTTGTTTTGTTTTGTTTTCACGCCAGCAGTGCTCAGGCATTATCCCTGGCTCTATGCTCAGAAATCACTCCTGGTAGACTCGGGAGAAACCATATGGGATGCTGAGGATCAAACCCAGGTCAGCACGTACAAGGCAAATACCCTGGCTGCTTAGCTATCATTTCAGCCCATTTCATTTCATTTTGTTTTGTGCTCACACACTATGGTGCTTGGGGCTCTGTGTTCGAGGATCAGTCCTGGCTCAGGGACTCAGAGTATCATTTGTGCCAGAGATCAAATCCAGATGGGCTGCTTTCAAGGTAGCAGGAGTCTTTCTCTTTTTCTATCTCTCTGGCCCAACTTCAAACTTTTAAAAGGAAAAATTGAGTTTCAAGAATACAATATTTCAAAATCTCTCTTCACCAGTGTCCATTTCCTCCACCCCAGAGCAAAGTTATTCTTAAATTTATATGTGATACAATGCACCCACCACTATTTAAACATTTGCAGAATAATGTAGCCATGATCAGTCCAGTTTTCTGTTCATTTTTGGTCACACCCACTGATGTTCACTGATTAATTCTGGCTCTGTGGTCAGGAATTACACCTGGAAATTTAGGGGGATCATATGGCATACAGGGGCTTGAACTTGGGATGGTCACATGCATGGCAAACACCCTATCTGCTGTACTGTCTCTTCAGTCAAATAAAATCCAGTTATAAAGCATCTCCACCACCCCAAAATGTACTTTTCTATCCAATGATAGTCAATCCCCATTCCAATCCAAACTAATCTATTTTCTATCTCAAAATGTAACAATTACATTTTGACATTAAAATTTAAAACTAGGGGCCGGGCGGTGGCGCTAAAGGTAAGGTGCCTGCCTTACCTGCGCTACCCTAGGACGGACCATGGTTCGATCCCCCGGCGTCCCATATGGTCCCCCAAGCCAGGAGCGACTTCTGAGCGCATAGCCAGGAGTAACCCCTGAGCGTCACCGGGTGTGGCCCAAAAACCAAAAAAAAAAAAAAAAAAAAATTAAAACTAATATAAATTATGGTTTACATATGCATACAGAAAAATCAGAATGAAAATGCAATAAAATATTATAGTCTATTATTTAGATATTAATACTGGTGTTTTTAACCAATAGTAAATATAATGCCATCTATTAACTATAGATTTAGGAGGGTTTTCTTTCCTTTAAAACTCAGGGAATGGAGATAAAATACAAAGGTTGCTGCACTTGCCCTGAATGGGGCTGACCCTGGTTCAAATACCAAGTACCACATATGGGCCCCCAAGCAGCACCAGAAATAATTCCTGGGCACAGAATCAAGAGTAAGCCCTGACACTGTCAGGTTGTCCCTCAAACCAAAATAATAACAAAATGTGTCTTTTACACAAACATTGCAAATTACGCAAATATATTTACTTTCAGTCTCCTCCAAACCACAGCTAAAAGTACAGTAAAGGGCTGGAGTGACAGCACAGCCGTAGGACACTTGCCTTGCAAGTGAGCCAGGAGTAACTCCTGAGCGCCGCCAGGTGTGGCCCAAACAAAATAAAAGTAAAGTGAAAGTTTTTTTTTCTTTGGTTTTTGGGCCACACCCAGTAATGCTCAAGAATTATTCCTGGTTCTGCATTCAGAAATCACCCCTGGAAGGCTCAGGGGACTATATGGGATGCCAGGAATTGAACCACTGTTGGTCCTGGGTTGGCTGCATGCAAGGCAAACACCCTACCGCTATGCTATCTCTCCGGCCCCTAGTAAAATATTTTTAATAGATTTTTGTTATGTTTTCTTTTTTACTAAAATGACATTGGTATAAACCAGTATATAGACTTGGGGCCAGTGAAATAGTATTGCATTTAGAGAACTTGCCTTACCTATTATTTTATCTCTCCAGACTGTTTATCTTTCTTTTATGAGTCATTTAAGCTCTTTTAATGAAGTTGACTGTCACTAATTCTTAAAACTTGCTTTACTTTCTTTGTTAATTTTATTCTTTTGTTTTATTTTTGTCCTTCATGAATTTGTCATGCTGTCATTCTTTTTCTCTCCCATAAATATAATTTCATCATTTTCTCTACAATTATAATCTTTCTATGCACTATCATCTCTATACTAATGATTCATTTACCCTTAGTCATAGCTTTTTGTAAATTCCTCAAAAAGATGTCTACTAGCATTTCCACATGCCTAGATATAACAACTCTCCTAAAAATGCACACAGTTGGGCTGGAAAGTTAATACAGTGGGTAGGGCACTTGTTTCACATGTTGCCAAACTAGGTTTAGGGTCTAACATCCCATATGGCTCCCTAAACTCCACCAGGAATAATTCCTGAGTGCAGAGTGAATACCACCGCATGTTGCCCAGAAACCTATCATCATCATCATCATCACAGAAAAATTCACCCCCCAGTATGCCATCAATTATATTATATAATCAATCATATTATAACCAATCATACTGCATCAACCACGATACGATAGTATTCTAAAACTATTCCATCTGTTCAATTCCATTTTGAACTACTTCATGAGATGGACCACATGTTTTAATTCTACAATGTTCAATATGTTGAAATTGGTAATTAAATGAAAGAAATGTAAGTAACAAAGATGAATGAAAACAAAAAGAACATAACTTACTTTGAATCCAAATATTCCTAAAAGAAAGTATGATTATTAGCAGATTAGTCCCTTAAAATGAACTGAATCTGAAAAATTTGATAGAAAACAAAGCGCCTAGAATAAGGGATTTTATTCTAGGACTCTTTTTTTTTTATTTAAACATTTTAATTCAGATCCAACAGAGCTTGGGAACTACTCCCAGTTGCCTTGGGGGTTGCTCCCAGAAGTGACCATATGATGCCAGAGCTCAAACAGGGCTTCCTGCTTACAGAGCATGTGCTCAGTCATGTATTGAGCCACTCTAGCCCTCTGGGTTTAATTGATAAAACAAAGATTTAGAAGGCTGAATGAAACTAATAAAATAGCTACAATGACAAATTTTTATTGTGATGTTTTGCCTTTTTTTTTTAAATAACACTCAGTAGTACTAAGGGTCTATCCACAGCTGATCGTCAGGGTAACTCCCGGTGATGCCAGATGAACATAAGGAGTTCAGGATCAGACCTGAGGCATCCACATGCAACACATGTGCTCTAGCCCTTTCTTTGAGCAATCTCTCTGGTCCCAACAGAAGGCTTTTTATTTAGTACTAAACCAATTTAAACTTTTAGTTTGTAGGATATTCAGTCTTTAACAGCACCACTGCAAAAACATACATTAAATAGTAAAGATGGAAAATCTTATATTTAGTCTTTAGCAAACTTTCTCTTAAAACTAAATTCTTGTTTTTCACTACACTGAGAACTTCTAATAAAATTGTAGTATTAAGTGTTCTTAGAATACTTAAGACAGTTTACTAATATATTTTCAGTTCATAATACCACTAAAATTATGTGAGAATAAAGCATTCATTGCACTGTGTTAAAAAGCAGAGGATTACTTATTTTTTCACAGTTAACTTTTTTATTTCTTTTTTATTTTTTATATATATTTTATTTAAACACCTTGATTACATACATGATTGTTTGGGTTTCAGTCATGTAAAGAGCACCACCCATCACCAATGTCCTCCCCACCCAACCCCCACCTGTACTCTAGACAGGCTTTCTATTTCCCTCAGACATTCTCATTATTAGGATAGTTCAAAATGTAGTTATTTCTCTAACTAAACTCATCCTGTTTGTGGTAAGCTTCATGAGGTGAGCTGTAACTTCCAGCTCTTCTCTCTTTTGTGTCTGAAAATTATTATTGCAAGAATGTCTTTCATTTTTCTTAAAACCCATAGATGAGACCATTCTGCATTTTTCTCTCTCTCTCTCTGACTTATTTCACTCAGCATAATAGATTCCATGTACATCCATGTATAGGAAAATTTCATGACTTCATCTCTACTGACAGCTGCATAATATTCCATTGTGTATATGTACCACAGTTTCTTTAGCCATTCATCTGTTGAAGGTTATCTTGGCTGTTTCCAAAGTCTTGCTATGGTAGATAGTGCTGCAATGAATATAGGTGTAAGGAAGGGATTTTTGCATTGTATTTTTGTGTTCCTAGGGTATATTCCTAGGAGTGGTATAGCTGGATTGTATGGGAGCTCGATTTCCAGTTTTTGGAGGAATCTCCATATCACTTTCCAGAAAGGTTGAACTAGACAGCATTCGCACCAGCAGCAGATAATAGTTCCTTTCTCTCTACATCCCCACCAACACTGCTTGTTCTCATTCTTTGTGATGTGTGTCAATCTCTATGGTGTGAGATGGTACCTCATAGTTGTTTTAATTTGCATCTCCCTGATGATTAGTGATGTGGAGCATTTTTTCATGTGTCTTTTGGCCATTTGTATTTCTTCTTTGTCAAAGTGTCTATCCATTTCTTCTCCCCATTTTTTTGATGGGATTAGATTTTTTCTTGTAAAGTTCTGTCAGTGCCTTGTATATTTTGGAGATTAGCCCCTTATCTGATGGGTATTGGGTGAATAGTTTCTCCCACTCAGTGGGTTGCTCTTGTATCCTGGGCACTATTTCCTTTGAGGTGCAGAAGCTTCTCAGCTTAATATATTCCCATCTGTTAATCTCTGCTTTCACTTGCTTGGAGAGTGCAGTTTCCTCCTTGAAGATGCCTGTAGTCTCAATGTCCTGGAGTGTTTTGCCTATGTGTTGTTCTATATATCTATGGTTTCGGGTCTGATATCAAGGTCTTTCATCCATTTGGATTTTACCTTCATACATGATGTTAACTGGGGGGGGGTCTAAGTTCAATTTTTTGCAAGTGACTAGCCAGTTATGCCAACACCACTTGTTGAAGAGGCTTTCTTTGCTCCATTTAGAATTTCTTGCTCCTTTATCAATAATTAGGTGATTGTATGTCTGTGGTACATTCTCTGAGTATTCAAGCCTATTCCACTGATCTGAGGGCCTGTCTTTATTCCAATATCATGCTGTTTTGATTATTATTGCTTTGTAGTAAAGTTTAAGTTAGGGAAAGTAATTCATCCCATATTCTTTTTTCCAATGATTGCTTTAGCTATTCTAGGGTGTTTATTGTTTCAAATTAATTTCAACTGTGCCTGATCCACTTCTTTGAAGAATGTCATGGGTATCTTTAGAGGGATCACAATAAATCTGTACAATGCTTTGGGGACTATTGCCATTTTGATGATGTTAATCCTGCCAATCCATGAGCAGGGTATGACATGATAATCTACTTAGAAAACCCTAAAGACTCTATCAAAAAGCTTCTAGAAACAATAGATTCATATAGCAAGGTAGCAGGCTACAAAATTAACACAAAAAAATCAATGGCCTTTCTATACACCAATAGTAATAAGGAAGAAATGGACATTAAGAAAACAACCCCTTTCACAATAGTGCCAAACAAACTCAAATATCTTGGAATCAACTTGACTAAAAATGTGAAGGACCTATGCAAAGAAAACTATAAAACTCTGCTCCAAGAAATAAGAGAGGACACTCAGAAAGAGGATTACTTTTGAAGTAGAGGGCCCAGATTTGAATTAATCAAGTGACAATAAAAAGTTATAAAGAGGTCAGAAGATAGCTCTGAAGACTAGAGTGTGTGATTGGTAAACAGGAGTACTAAATTCAATCCTAGGTTCTTCATGATTTTCCAAACATCTCTAGGAGTATTTCTTATGCCTTGCCTTCCCTCTTTCCTTCCCTTTTTATTTTCCTTTCCATCCCCATCCTTTTCATAACTTTCTCCTCAACTTCTTTTCCCCTTCCCTCTTCTTAGCTCCTTGTTTCTCCTCTTTTCTCACATCCAGAAGTACTCAGTACTCACCCAAGTACTATTCTTGGCTTTACTCAGAACTGACTCCTGGCAGTGCTTGGAAACTGTATATGGTGTCAAAGATTCTAACCAGGAGTGTGGTCACTGCAGCTACATGCAAAGCAAGTAACTTACCTCCTATACTCTATCTCCAGCCTCAAACTTCTATTTACCTTTAAAAAGCAATCTTAGTTTATTCTCATTCAACTTGTATTCATACTTTCTAGTATGGTATTTTGATTTTTTAACAACACAAAATTTAAAATTTTTGTTTAGGGCCCGGAGAGATAGCACAGCGGAATTTGCCTTGCAAGCAGCCGATCCAGGACCAAAGGTGGTTGGTTCAAATCCCGGTGTCCCATATGGTCCCCCGTGCCTGCCAGGAGCTATTTCTGAGCAGGCAGCCAGGAGTAACCCCTGAGCACTGCTGGGTGTGGCCCAAAAACCAAAAAAAAAAATTTTGTTTGTTTGCTTGATATTTTTGTTTGTTTGTTTGTTTGTTGCCTTTGTCACACTGGGCAGTGCTCAGGGCTTACTTCTGGATCTGTGCTGAGGGATCACTACTGGTGAGGCTTAGGGGACCATATATATCGTCAGATTCAAATTCTTGTTGAATGTCTGTAAGGCAAATGCCCTATTCCTTATACTATCTCTCAGCTCTTAACTAAAATGTTTTGAAACCTATATTAATTATAAAACCTATGTCAATTCTATAACTTTCTTGAATTAACATGTTTTATAAATTTTTTGGTTTTTCTTTTCTTTTTTGGGAGGGTGTCACACCCGGCAGTGCTCAGGGTTTACTCATAGATCAAAATGCAGGCATTACGAAACATGAGAACCTGGAAGAAATGAATAAATTCTTGGATTCTTATAATCTTCCACAGTTAAACCAGGATGGTTTAGCATATCTAATCAGACCCCATCATTACTGACTAAATTAAAATGATAAACCAAAGTCTTCCCAAAAGCAAAAGCCCAGGTCGAGATGGATTCACTAACGAATTCTTTCAAACCTTTCTTTGTTTTTTGGTTTTTGGGCCACACCTGGCGGTGCTCAGGGGTTACTCCTGGCTGTCTGCTCAGAAATAGCTCCTGGCAGGCACAGGGGACCATATGGGACACCAGGATTCGAAACAACCACCTTAGGTCCTGGATCGGCTGCTTGCAAGGCAAACGCCGCTGTGCTATCTCTCCGGGCCTTCTTTCAAACCTTTCAAGAGGAACTACTACCAATCCTTTTCAGGCTCTTTTATGAAATTGAAGAATCAGAAACACTCCCAAATAGTTTTTATGAAGCTAACATCATCTTGATACCAAAACCAGACAGAGATGCTGTAAAAGAAAGAAAGAGCAGGAAGGAAGGAAGGTAGGAAGGAAGGAAGGAAGGAAGGAAGGAAGGAAGGAAGGAAGGAAGGAAGGAAGGAAGGAAGGAAGGAAGGAAGGAAGGAAGGAAGGAAGGAAGGAAGGAAGGAAGGAAGGAAGGAAGGAAGGAAGGAAGGAAGGAAGGAAGGAAGGAAGGAAGGAAGGAAAAGAAAATTACAGGCCAATATCCCTGATGAACACAAATGCAAAGATCCTCAACAAAATTCTGGCAAATAGGATCCAACGCCTCATCAAGAAGGTCATACATTACAATCAATTAGGATTCATTCCAGGAATGCAGGGATGGTTTAACATATGTAACTCAATAAGCATAATACACCATATCAACAAAAAGAAAAATAAAAACCATATGATCCTATCAATAGATGCAGAGAAAGCATTCAATAAGGTCCAACATCCATTCTTTTTTTAAAATTATTATCTTTATTTAAACACCTTGATTACAAACATGATTGTGGTTGGGGTTCAGTCATGAAAAGAACACCCCCCTTCACTACTGCAACATTCCCATCGCCAATGTCCCAAATCTCCCTCCTCCCCACCCCACCCTCGCCTGTAATCTAGACAGGCTTTCTACTTCCCTACATTCACATTGTTATGATAGTTCTCAATGTAGTTATTTCTCTAACTGCACTCATCACTCTTTGTGGTGAACTTCATGTAGTGGGCTGGAACTTCCAGCCCTCCTCTCTTTTATCTCTGAAAATTATTGCAAGAATATCTTTCATTTTTCTTAAAACCCATAGATGAGTGAGACTATTCTGTATCTATCTCTCTCCCTCTGACTTATTTCACTCAGCATCATAGTTTCCATGTCCATCCATGTATAGGAAAAATTCATGACTTCATCTCTCCTGATGGCTGCATAATATTCCATTGTGTATATGTACCACAGTTTCTTTAGCCATTCATCTTTTGGAGGTTATCTTGGTTGTTTCCAGAGTCTGGCTATTATAAATAGTGCTGCAATGAATATAGGTGTAAGGAAGAAATTTTTGTATTGTATTTTTGTATACTTGTATACTCCTAGGGCAGTGGTCCTCAAACTATGGCCCGCGGGCCATATATTGTATTTTTATCTGTTTTGTTTCTTCATTGCAAAATAAGATATATGCAGTGTGCATAAGAATTTGTTCATAAGTTTTGTTTTTACTATAGTCAGACCCTCCAATGGTCTGAGGGACAGTGAACTGGCCCCCTGTTTAAAAAGTTTGAGGACCCCTGCTCCTAGGATATATCCCTAGAAGTGGTATAGCTGGATTGTATGGGAGCTCAATTTCCAGTTTTTGGAGGAATCTCCATATCACTTTCCAGAAAGGTTGGACTAGACAGCATTCCCACCAGCAGTGGATAAGAGTTCCTTTCTCTCCACATCACCGCCAGCACTGCTTGTTCTCATTCTTTGTGATGTGCGCCAATCTCTGTGGCGTGAGATGGTACCTCATAGTTGTTTTGATTTGCATCTCCCTGATAACTAGGGATGTGGAGCATGTTTTTTCATGTGCCTTTTGGCCATTTGTATTTGTCCAACACCATTCTTGGTAAATACTCTCATCAAGATGGAAATGGAAGAAACTTTTCTCAATATAGTCAAGGCCATCTACCACAAGCCAATGGCAAATGTTATACTCAATGGAAATAAACTAAAAGCCTTCCCTCTAAAATCTGGCTGCCCTCTCTCACCACTCCTATTCCACATAGTGCTGGAAGTTCTTGCCATAGCCATTAGGCAAGAAAAAGATATTAAGGGAATTCAGATAAGAAAGGAAGAAAACAAGCTCTCACTGTTTATAGATTACATGATACTACTATTTAGAAAACTATTTAGATATTACTATTTAGAAAACCCTTAAGAATCTACCAAAAAGCATCTAGAAACAAAAGGACCATGAGTGGTCCTTTGGCCTGCCAGGAGCCATTTCTGAGTGTAGAGCCAGGAGTAACTCCTGAGTGTTGCCAGGTGTGACTCAAAAACCAGAAACAAACAAACAAAAAAATTCATATAGCAAAGTGGCAGGCTACAAAATTAACATGCAAAAATCAATTGTTTTCTTTTACACCAGTAATGATAAAGAAAAAATGGACATTAAACAACCAATCCAACCAGGCCTGGGTTTCCCCCCTCTTTTTTCCCCAACAGAACCACAGGGCTTGAATCATCTTGCTTTGCCTCACAAATTGGGTAGGGGAGGGAAAGTGGAGCAAACAGTCGCATGAACACTGAGTGAAAATAAAAAATGAATCAGAGCCAAACACCAAACCCAAAGTCATCAACAACAGAATCAAGATAACCAATCTACATGTTATACACAAAAGGAACTGGCTACACTAGAAGTACAGCGTGCAAAGCTGGGATGCATGGTGGGAACAGGGATGGAGGGAGGACAACACTGGTGGTGGAAATGGCCCTAATTCACTGTCACTATGTACATTAAATATAACTGTGAAAGACTTGTAATTCACATTGGTCACAATAAAAATTAAAAAATTAAAATAAATAGGGGCCGGAGAGATAGCATGGAGGTAAGGCATTTGCCTTTCATGCCGAAGGACAGTGGTTCGAATCCCAGCATCCCATATGGTCCCCTGTGCCTGCCAGGGGCGATTTCTGAGCATAGAGCCAGGAGTACCCCGGGTGTGACCAAAAAAAAATCAAAATAAATAAACAATCCCATTCAAATTAAAGCCACACAAACTCAAATATCTTGAAGTCAACTTATCTAAAGAGTTGAAGGCCCTATACAAAGAAAACTTCAAAATCCTGCTTCAAGAAATAAAAGAGGACACAAGAAAATGGAGACATATACCAAGGAATGGGAGGATTAACATCATTAAAATATCAAATACTTCCCAAAGCATTGTACAGATTTAATGCAATCCCTGTAAAGGTAGCCATGACATTCTTCAAAGAAGTGGATCAAACACTCCTAAAATTCATTTGGAACAATAAACACCCAGGAATAGCTAGAGAAACCCCTGAGAAAAGAATGTGAGAGGCATCACTTTCACTAACTTTAAATTGTATTACAAAGCTATAGTCATTAAAATAGCATGGTACTGCAATAAAGACAAACCCCCAGATCAGTGATATAGACTTGAGTATTCAGAGAATGTTACCCAGACATACAATCAACTAATCTTTGATAAAGGGGCAAGAATGCAAAATGGAGTAATGAAAGCCTCTTCAACAAGTAGTGTTGGGACAACTGGTCAGCCACTTGCAAAAAAGCGAACTCAGACCCCCAAACACCATGCACAAAAGTCAAATCCAAATGGATTAAAAACCTTGATATCAGACCAAAAAAAAGGTATATAGAACAACATATAGGTAAGACACTCCATGACACTGAGGCTAAAGGCATCTTCAAACAAATTGAAGCAGCAATAAACAGATGGGACTATATTAAACTGAGAAACTTCTGCACCTCAAAGGAAATAGTGCCAAGAGTACAAAAGCCACCTACAAAATGGGAGAAACTATTCACCTAATACCATCAGATAAGGGACTAATATCAAAGACAGACTGTATTTTCCGGCGTATAAGACGACTTTTGAATCAAAAAAAGTCAACAAAAATTGGGGGTCGTCTTATACGCCGAGTATATCCCGAAAAATGTTTCAATATGCCGCTAAACGAAACAAAAAAAAAAAATCAGGCTGCAGAGTTTCCAAATCTCTTTCTTGCAGGCTCCCAAACAGTACTCAGGAGATCTGGGGGCCACTTCTGGCAAAACCCAGCTAACCGTGTTGGTGGTTTAGTGCTAGGATCCGAGGATGGGGTGTTGTTTGGTTCATGTAGTGGGGGAGATTAACTGACGCCACCTGGGAATTGCTAGAAAAGATGCCTATGATAAGGGGCCAATCACTGCAAGGCTGCTCGGACCACCTCTCTAACTCAGCCAATCCAAGTAGGCTTTTGATGCATGCAAATTAAACAATGTTTTGGACCCAAATCTACACTGTAAAAAGCCTGCTCAGATTGGCCAGAGTCAGAGAGGAAGTCTATAACAGTATAACCTTTGAACCTTTGCTTGTTGTGATTGGCTCACTGTGGTACATAAGTTGCAGCACCAGAACGTTCTGTCTGATACAGCAAATATAGGCCTAAACCTGTTTTAACTGCAAAATTAGGGGGTCGTCTTATATACCCAGTCATCTTATACGCCGGAAAATACGGTATAAGGTACTGACTGAACTTAACATGAAAAAAAATCTAACCTGATCAAAAAATGGGGATAAGAAATGGACACTTCCTAAAAGAAATACAAATGGCCAAAAGGCAAATGAAAATTGCTTCACATCACAAATCATCAAGGAGATGACTTCATCTCTCCTGATGGCTGCATAACATTCCATTATTATGTACCACAGTTTCTTTAGCCATTCATCTATTGAAGGGCATCTTGGTTGTTTCCAGAGTCTGGCTATTGTAAATAGCACTGCAAGTGCAAAGCAAATGTCCTACCCACTGTACTATGGCCCCGATCAACTTGTTTTTAACTAGAAAAAAATGAATTAAACATTAATTCTAAAATTAAAAAATTAATTTCAGATTGGATCCACATATATCAAGGTTTTAATTGTATAATACAAATTTACCAGGTTTTAATTGTATAATACAAATATACCAGGAAATAAAGAGAACTAGAATTTAAATATTGTAGAAAATTTGAAATTTTAGGAAGTTAGAAAGCTATAGAAAATGGAAACCTGGGCCAGAGCTGTGGCACTAGAGGTAAGGTGTCTGCTTTGCAAGCACTAGCGTAGGATGGACCCCAGTTCGATCCCCTGAAGTCCTATATGGTCCCCCAAGCCAGGAGTGATTTCTGAGCGCATAGCCAGGAGTAACCCCTGAGCGTCAAACAGGTGTGGCCCAAAAACAAAAACACACACACACAAAAAAAAATATAATCCATTAGTTATATAAGCTTTTTGCAGAATTTTTTTACACTAGCACATGTAATTTTGTATTCCACTACTAAAATTACTATTTTCCTAAGAATATTTTATGTAATATTACTAAATAGTATTTATTGTAAGTTTATAGTAGCCATTACCATTTCAAATTATAAAACAATTCATTATAATTTAATGATATCCAATTTTTAATTAGTGCTTATGGATCCCTGCCAATCATATTCTGTATTTACTTTTTTCTTAAAGTAAAATTACTCAAAAACCTTTAAAAAAGGGTTTTTAAACCTTTTTTAAAAAGGGGGGGTCGGAGAGATAGCATGGAGGTAAAGTGTTTGCCTTGCATGCAGAAGGATGGTGGTTCAAATTCCAGCATCCCATATGGTCCCCCAAGCCTGCCAGGAGTGATTTTCTGAGCATAGAGCCAGGAGTAATCCCTGAGCGCTGCTGGGTGTGACCCCCCCAAAAAAAACAACAACAACAACAAAAAAAACTTAAACCTTTATATGTATTATTTGCACAATTTACATATTTCCCCTTTGAATTTAAGAGTAAGCAAAGTTTAAAAAATAAAAAAGAGTAAGCAAAGTTTATGACTAATTTAGAAAAATATTGAGTGATTTATTGGTAGGATTTATTTGTATTGTTTAGTTAGTAGATGTTAATGATTTTTTTTTGTTTTTTTTTCAGCCGCACCCATTTGATGCTCAGGGGTTACTCCTGGCTAAGCACTCAGAAATTGCCCCTGGCTTGGGGGGATCATATGGGATGCCAGGGGATCGGGATCGAACCGTGGTCCTTCCTTGGCTAGCACTTGCAAGGCAGACACCTTACCTCTAGGACCACCTCACTGGCCCCGATGTTAATCATTTTTTTCCAGTTTTTTTTTATAATTTTATAATTTTTATTTTGACCAAAGTGGCTTACATATCTTTCACAGTAATATTTTAGGTACATATTAACATTGAATCAGGGGCATTCCCATCACCAAAGTTGTCCTCCCTTCCCCACATAACCCCCCTTCCCATCTTGCATCCCATATCCCCCTCCCTCAACCCCTGGGCTACTAGTATAAGTGGTCTCCTCTGTGTCTAGCTTACTACTTAGTGATCATACAACTGTTTGGTCTTGGTACTCTCCATTGTTTCCCCCTCTATTTGAGAGGCGGAACTAGATAGTTCAAGTTATGTGGTTTTGTTTGAAGGAAAGAAAAGCAATAAAATAGGGCCGGGCGGTGGCGCTAAAGGTAAGGTGCCTGCCTTGCCTGCGCTAGCCTAGGACGGACCGCGGTTCGATCCCCCGGTGTCCCATATGGTCCCCCAAGCCAGGAGCAACTTCTGAGAGCATAGCCAGCAGTAACCCCTGAGCATTACCGGGTGTGGCCCAAAAACCAAAAAAATAAAAAAAAAAAAAAAAGAAAAGAAAAGAAAAGCAATAAAATAGGGTAAAAATCAAATAAGCCAAATATGGATGGAATCCTTCTAGAGGCTCTCAACCTCAGATATTAATAATTTTTAACCATTTCATGTTTTCAGTTTCCCCTCTTACTAACATCTTCCATTGGCATATTATATTTGTTACAACTGATGAGTGAATATTGATCCTTTTTAATTTAAAATTCACTCTGTATTATACAGTTCTTTGAATTTTAACAAATATTTATTGTCATATACTTACCATTTACCTTATTGCAATGAATGATTTTACTGACCTTAAAATCACATGTGTTTCACTTAAACACTCCTACTATATCTGCAAACCTTTAGCAACCACTGATCACTTTTACTGTCTCTGCTATTTTGCTTCTATGTTATGTAATTGGAATCATATAATACGTAGCTGTTTCAGCCTGCCTTTTGTTTTGTTTTGTTTTGCAATATGCATTTAAGATTCCTTCCTTGAGGCCAGAAATACTACAGGCGTTAAGGTGTTTGTCTTGCATGTGATTTACCAACTTCTTCCCTGACCAACATATGATCCCTACAGTACCATCATAAATGTTCTCTGAGAACAGATCCAGGAGTAAACCCTGAGTACTGCTGGGTGTAACTCCTCAAAAGATTCTATCCTGGGCCGGAGAGATAGCATGGAGGTAAGGCGTTTGCCTTTCATGCAAAAGGTCATCAGTTCGAATCCTGGCGTCCCATATGGTCCCCCGTGCTTGCCAGGAGCAATTTCTGAGCATGGAGCCAGGAGTAACCCCTGAGCATTGCCGGGTGAGTCCCAAAAAAAAAAAAAAAAAAAGATTCTATCCTTTAGATAGCTTGTGATGGCTTGTTGTTTGTTTGTTTTTTCAATAATATTCTATTGTTCAAAGTGTCCTGGTTTATCCATTTTTTGTAGAAATTTTGTTTTTGTTTTTGGAAATTATGAATATAGCTGTTATAAACTTTTGTCTGCAAGAATATACTAATACAAAAAATTTCAACTCACTTGGGTGTTTATAGCTACCAATTATTACTTTATACATGTATTCTCTTCTTTCTATGATTATATTTGCCAGGGAAAAAAAGTTTAAACATTTCCTTCATCTGACAATGTTTCTATTTTCTTCAAGCTAATTTTTTTTCTGGGAAGTGGGGATACCTAGCCATCCTCAGGAATTACTTCTGGAATTCTCAGGGGACTACCTGGGGTGCTGGGAACCAAACTTAGGTCAGTTGCATGCAAAGTAAACACTCTACCTACTATAATACCTCTCTAGCCCCTGGACTGGTTCTATTCTAAAGGAAAAAAAACTTCATCTCCTGCTTTGATGATATAGAAGAGGTCTGAAGGTGGGCGGACTTCGTTTTTGGTATAGAAAATGTTCCCCTATAATTTACTTGATTGTAGAATGATGTTCCATGCCACAGGCTTATCTAAATTGCTGGAGTTGAGGGAGATATAATTCCTGTTTAGGATTGGGGAAAGGATCAAGGGATTTATCTGATTCTTTGGGAATTTCTGTTAAGCCTCATGTTTCTAGCTTCACCTTTATCCTCATACCTGGAACCTAATATGGTGAAGCCTTTGGGGGAGGTATGTGGTTTACTGTGTAAACTGGTTGTTTATAAGCTTGATTGGGTATTCAACTTTCTCCATTCTATGAGATCATCTGCTTATCCATTTGCTATCAGTTAAAATTTTCTGTTGCTCTTTCCTTTGCTTCCTCTAGTCTCATTTTACACAATAATTTTAAGTCTAAAAAAAACTTCTAAGTCTATATAATGTTTTGGTGGAATTTTTTGGTGGGGGAAGGGCGAACAGCTGGCAGTGCTCAGGGCTTACTCCTTACTCTGCACTCAGGAATGACTCCTGGCAGGCTTGGGGAACCAAATAGGGTGCTGGGGATCAAGTGTGGGTTGGCCTTGTGCAAGGCAAGAGCCCAACCCACTGTACTATCTCTTCAGTCCCCTTTCTATTTATTCTATTCTCCTTCCTTTAACAGAAAAAATAGAGATGGGGACCAGAGCAAGAGAGCCAGAGGTAACCTCTGAGCACCATTGGGTATAGACCAACCCCCACCAAAATAGTAATTTATAGAGCATAAAAGAAAACAATTTAGAAACAAAACATTGAAAACGTATTTTTATATGAAGGGCTTCTTTTTCTATATGAATCGTGTGCTGTTTTTTTTTTAAATCAAGTTCATTTTCAAGAAGTATTGGAGTAAGACTGCGTAAGTAAGAGAAGAAAATTTCTACAGGTCAACTACTAAATGTATCCTGGAAAAGGGTTACCTTGGGCTCATGCAGGATTTCAGGATATTCCAAGCAGAGATGAAACTAGTATCATCAATTGTTCTAGCTCTTTGGATTTCTCCTTCAAATGTCAACAACCTAGATGCAACAGTGAAAGGCAGATGGTTGGAGAGTCAAGTTTTGAGTTTCTTGGTTTGGTTTTGGATTTTTTGGGACATGCAGCATGCTTAGAAGCTGCTCCCAGCTCAGTGATTGGGGGCATGGAGGGTTGAATGCTCCTGTGGACCATGTGCTTGGTGAATCAGAAGGTACTGGAGTTGAATCCAGGCCTTCTACATTCAAAGTATGAACTATTTCTCTGGCCCTGAAAAGTCTGGTATTTGGGGGAGGGGATATTGGGGGCACACACGGTGACGCTCAGGGGTTACTCCTGGCTGTGAGGTCAGAACTCGCGCCTGGCTTGGGGGGGTCATATGGGATGCCGGGGGGATCGAACCTAGGTCCGTCCTAGGCTAACGCAGGCAAGGCAGGCACCTTACCTCTAGCGCCACCACACCGGCCCCGAAAAGTCTAGTATTAATGAAGCCAAATATAGGTCTTAAAAACACAGAGAACTCTAGAGTTTGTTTCCCTTAGAAGAGTTGAATATCCTGTCTGTTGCCTCACTAGGGTTAGAAGAACAAGTGAATAAGAGGAATAATCCAATAGGACTAGGTACAGAAGAGAGGACAGATGCTTTCCAGTGTAATAACTTGACTTGACTTAGAAGAGTTAAAAGATAAGGCAGGATAAAGGTGAAGGTAAGACCTAGATACTACTGGTGCATTCTTCTTCCACCAGTGCCCCTAAATAAAACCAAAGAATATGTGAGTATAGGGGAAGGCACTATATTGTCTTTCAAAACCTACCAAAAGCAGTATTTCTTTACAACAGAGGTCAGAATATTTTTCTACAGTGAGATTGATAAACACTACAGGCATGTTGTGATTACTCATCTCAGCACTGCAGCTCATTGTGAGGGCCTGAGGAAGTGCTGCTCCTCAGGCCCTGAGGCACCACTTTGGTAATGCGTAGGGTCTTCTGGGGACACACCTGGCAGTTCTCAGGGCCTCCAGGGTTATACCAAATGGTTCTCAAGGGACCATATGGTGCTGGGAATCTAAACAGGGTCAGCTGTAGCAAAGCAAATATGTTAACCCTTGTACTTTTTCATTAGTTCCAAAACTTTATTTTTTATATCTTTACTTTTTTGTGTTTGGTTTTTTGGGGCCACACCTGGTGAAGCTCAGGGGTTATTCCTTGGCTATGCGCTCAGAAATCATTCCTGGCTTCTGGCACCATACGGGACACCGGAGATCGAAACGAGGTCCATACTGGTCCATTTGCAAAGCAAACGTCCTACCACTATTGCTCCGGGTAATGCATTCTGACATTGTTTCAGGTGTGCAGCTTTAAAAGCTCAACATGTGTATATACTACATTATGTTCTCCACCAAAAGTCTAATTCTTTTCTTTCCCATACAACTGTTCCCATTTTACCTGCTTTATATCCATCTTTCTTTCTCTTTCTTACTGTTAACTTCTCATTAATCTTTTTTTCTTTTTTTGGTTTTTGGGTCAGACCCGTCAGCGCTCAAGGGTTACTCCTGGCTCTACTCTGAGAAATTGCTCCTGGCAGGCTCGGGGGACTATATGGGATGCCGGAACTTGAACCACCGTCCTTCTGGAAGCAAGGCATGCAAGGCAAACGCCTTCCCTCCGTGCTATCTCTCCAGCCCCTCTCATTAATCTTAAAGTGAAAACGTTCACTATCATTTTCTTTAGTTCATCCATTTATCTGCTTTCTCTATACAACACATAGAGTAAAATCCCTTTCATGTTTGTCTTGCTCCTTCTGACTTACTTCACTGAACAGAACTCTCGAGGGTCACTGTGTCATTGTAGAGAGTAGGACTGAATCTTTCTTTTACAGCTGAGTGGTATGCCATTGTAAAACTTTTCAAAAAGAGATAGAGAACTGGGTGTAGTTTGGAACCAGTTTGTTGACCTCTATATTTTTTGTTTTACTTATTATAAAAATACTTTAGTGTGTCTATGATTTATGCTGTCAGTATTCTTCTCATTTTGTTTTGGAAATTAGTGAGAAATATAGAAGCTCATTTTTAAGGATATGTTTGTGTGTAGATATGTATCTTCTTATATATGTGTGTGCATGTATATATGTATATACATATGTCAAGTCTATCAGTATTTACCCCTTGTTTTTCTATACAAATACCATCTGAATATTGACTTTTTGACTCCTAGAGATCATATGGCTATGGCAGGTAAAACAAAAACTCTGAAGCTAGAAAGCCAAGTTATACAAAAGCATTGTAGCATTTCTCATTAACTCTTTTTGAGGGAGTCCAAACTCAAGGGTTGTTTCTGGCTCTGGGTACAGAGACCATTCCTAATGGTGCACAGGGGATCACATGGGATGCTAAGGATCAAAATTGGTTTAGGCATGTGCAACATAAGTGTTCTGGCAGATACACTATTTTTCTGACTCCTTTCATTTACTTTTGAAGCTCCTATTCTCTTTACTGAAAATTGAGGTAAAATAGTTCTTAACATAGGGGTCGGAGAGATAGCATGGAGGCAGTGTGTTTGCCGTGCATGCAGAAGAATGGTGGTTCGAATCCTGGCATCCCATATGGTCCCCCGAGCCTGCCAGGAGGAATTTCTGAGTGTAGAGCCAGGAGTAACCCCTGAGCGCTGCTGGGTGTGACCCAAAACCAAACCAAAACAAAAATACTAATTCTTTACTTATAGGAATGGCCTATAGGACTGAAAGAGAAAAGTTGACACAAAATAATTTTTAAAAGATAAAATAAAGGCATGGCACAAAATATAAACTAAACAAGTGTTAGATATTATTATGAGGTTATCTAATTCATGTGGACATTATTTTGATTAGAACAGTAAGACTGGTTATTAAATTCTTAGTTTCCCCTACATTTATTTAAATCCACTCTTACCACTTTTCAGTCTGGCTGAATTTTTCCCCTCCTTTATGAGATATGAGCAACACTTTATAGATTCTTTCCCATTTCTGTTACTACTATTTTGGTGGGATAGGCCATATCCTTGGTTTTTTATTGTTGTTGGTTTGTTTTGGGTCACACCCAGCAGTGCTCAGGGATTACTCCTGGCTCTGTACTCAGAAATTACTCCTGACAGGCACAGAGGACCATATGAGATGCCGGGATTTGAACCACCATCCTTCCTGGATGGGCTGCGTGCAAGGCAAACACCCTACCACTGTGCTATCTCTCCAGCCCTGCCACTCTTCTTAGTACTCAGGGCTTACTTCTGGCTCTGTGCTTGAAGGATTCACCCAGTGCATGAAGGACTATATATGGTGTCAGGAACCACACTGGCTCAACCATGTAAAAGGCAAGTACTTAATTCCTATTTTATCTCACTGGCCCAATAAAAGTGAATTTTTTGGCAAGGGCACACCTAGTGATGCTTAGAGGTTGCTCCTGACTCTGTACTGAAGAATTGTTCCTGATGCTGCTTGAAATACCATATGGAGGGCCGGAGAGATACCATGGAGGTAAGGTGTTTGCCTTACATGCAGAAGGATGGTGGTTCTAATTCCAGCATCCCATATGGTCACCTGAGCCTGCCAGGGGAGATTTCTGAGCATAGAGCCAGGAGTAAACCCTGAGCGCTGCCGAGTGTGACCCAAAAACCACAACAAACAAACAAACAAACAAACAAAAACTAAAAACAAGATACCATATGAGATGCTGGAGATTGAACCCAGGGTCAGTCATATGCAAGGCAAATGCCATACCTACTGTAGTCTCTCTCTGGCCCCATAAAATATAGTAATTTTAATTAAAATAAAAACTTATATTTTAATTTATATTTTTATAAAAATATATATTTATATTTTATTTAAAAACTTATATTTTATAAGTTGGTAGTTATGCATTATATCGAAAATTGTTTACAGTGACTAAAACTTTTATTACATGTTGCCATCTAAAATAGAAAATATCTAATGTTTAACATGACCTAAAAGATCCAGGAATAATAGTCCTACTTTCTCTTTCTCCCTTCCTCTAATCTTCTCTTACTCTTCCTTTTCATCTCAACACAAACAGTATCTCCTCCAAAACCTCCCTAAATATAAATTGTGCACTACCTGTTTTTGTTTGTTTGTTTGTTTGTTTGCCTTTCTAGTTGAATTATCAAATTAGTAGAATACTTTTTAGAGTATTCTGTTTGGGTAAGAACTCACCAAATTAAACTGCTGAGTGAATGAACAGAACATTAAAGTAATATTAAGGCGAATGAACTTTAGTTCATGGAATGAATTAATTTCATTATTAATGAATGAATTTCATTCATTAAGTGTTCATTCATTCATTAACATTCATGAAATTGAATGAACAGAAAAATAAAGTAATAGCTAATGTAATAAAATATTAATTATTATTTATAGATGTGAAGAAAATCACTCCAATTGAGCTGTATATTTAGTCTATCTCTTGAAAAATGTAATGAACACGCCTCTGTTGTTTATACACAACTGGGCACTATCATGTTCAGTTTTTGTGAGAAACTAGTCAATGACATGCTGCAGAGAAAAACATTTTTATGAAATCAGGGGCTGGAGAGATAGCACAATAGTAGGGCATTTGCCTTACATGCAGCCAATCCAGGATGAACTGTGGTTCGAATCCCGGCATCCCATATGGTCCCCCATGCTAGCTGCCAGTAGAGATTTCTGAGCACAGAGCCAGGAGTAACCCCTAAGCACTGCCTGGTGTGGCCCAAAAATCACAAAAGAAATTTCTCTTATGAAATCATAAAATAATCATGAACTCGAAACACCCTTTATACATTTTAGTATGAATATTATTATGTTGTAGGCATATTTAATGATGCATCTATCCATTTAATCATAAATTTGGTTATATATCAATTGATTACTTCAGCATTAAGCCATGGTAAATCAAAGATGACACATACAAGCTCTCGATGAGTTTATTGCAATGTAATATACATGTCAACTATTTATCACAGCCAAGGAGCAGCCTGCATGAAGGTAAAATTTGTCTTATCATCTGGAGAGGTCAGGAAAAGACTTTTTTGGAAATTCTGTGCTTTAGACTTTACTTTTTAGATATAATTGTCTATAAAGAAGTCTGTTTGAGAAACACCTAAAGACAGCAAATCGTATTCATTTATAATTATTGCGAAGCTCACATTTTATGTTTTAGAAAAGTTAATTAACCTATTTGCCAACTGTCTCCAGTGATAACTAGATTGCATACAATTGTAGCACAACAGAAGATGGTAGCTGCTCACCAGATCCACTTTTTCCTGGAAAGACAGTTAAACCACATTTTCTAGATCTCACAATGGAATGTGCCTGACTTGATGGCCAAGCCAGTTAAGCACTGAGTAGTTTCCTTCTAGTTTTTCAACCTTCCATAACATTTTCAGAAGGTGAAATTGAAAGATAGTGGAGCCAGATGAAAAAACCTAACTCCATTAATAATTTTAAAAATACCTCATCACACTAGACTGCAATGTGAGCAATTAATTCATAAATTCATTCATTCTCTGAAATATTGAGGATTTTTGTTATATCTGTTAGTTGTTAGTGATAAATATCCCTGTTAGGAAATTTGAAGAACACAATAATGACATATTTTCAGTTCCTTTTCCTAGATTCATCCCTTCTCCTGTTCTAAGGTACCCATGCACATTGTTTTAGATTTTATTTTGTTTATTAGGGTTATTTAGGGATGGGTGGCTTGGTAGCTACTTGCATTTCAATGCTTGAGGGTGGCTACTGGTGGTGCTCAAGTTGCCAGGGATAGAACCTTGTGCTCCTTAGAGCTATCTCCCTGTTCCTCTAAGTGAAAAATTTTGATTTATCTAAGCGCCTAATAAAAATCTTGTTCCTAGCCTTTCCCCTCTGGAGAAGTAATGTTTTCTCCTGAATGTGTATCTTTTTCTCATCTCATATTTCTCTAATATATATATAAGGAGAATAGAGCAATAGCACTGTAGACAGGGTGCTTGCTTGCCTTGCATGCCTCTGACCTAAATTGAATTTCCAGAACTCCATGTGGCCCCCTGATCACTGCCACAAGTGATTCCTGCACCCAGAAGTCGACCTAAGTTATGTCAGGTGTGGTCCAAAAAATACATAAATAAGTAAAATTTTGCCCCCTGATTTTCCCTAGAGTGTGGAGTGGGTAGGTCAATCTAGCTATGGAAACTTAAAAGGGAAATCTACAAGGATATATCAGGAAAGTTTCATTGGGGGCAGGTGACATCTAACAATGCTCAGGTGTTAATCATGGCTCTGCTCACAGGAGTTATTCTTGGCAGTGTTCAAGAGATCATATGGGATGCTAGATTTAAATTCTGGTTGGCTACATGCAAGGCAAGTACCCCAACTGCTGCACCATTGCTCCAACTCCTCTGGGAAAAGTTTATTTACCCTGACACAAAGTAATTTGCAATCCTGTATCATGCTTTCCCTGTATGTCTGTATTCCGGTTTAACACAATAAATGCATTGTATATTTATAATATAACAAGCTTTCAATACCATAAATTTTGGGACTAGTATTGGATTTTGCAATTTCTGAAGGTATTTAAAGGTAATTTGGGGAGACATCAAAACACTCAGTGGTACTTGCTTACTATAGCTCTGTACTAGTGATCACTTCTGGTAAACTTGGGGAATCATATGGGATGCAAGGGATAGTAGGCAGACAAGCTGTGTGCAGGGCAAATGCCTTACCTACTGTACTGTCACTCTGACCCCTCAAAATAAATTTTTCATTTAAATACTTAAATTACAAAATAAAGGCCTCAGTGAATTCATGGCCACTAAATTTATGGAATCTGAAATGTAAAGAAATATTAACATTAATGTAAAGACATAATAAACCTTAGATTTCCACAACAACTACTGAATATAAAACTTGTCTATCTCTTTATACTTTTAAATCAGTATAATATAGGGGCCAGAATGATACTGTGGTAGGTAGGGTATTTGCCTTGCATGCAGCCAACCCAACTTTGATTCCCAGCATCTCATATGGTCCTCCAGGCCTGCCAGGATGATTTCTGAGTGCAGATCCAGGAGTTACCTTTTGCAGAGCCAGGTGTGGCTCCAAAACAAAACAAAAATTAATCATCATAATGTACTAGTTAAGAGCTCAGACTGCAATAAGATTCCTAGCTCTGGCAATCACAGTGTCAAGTTAAATGATACTAAAGTTCTATTCAATTTGTAAATCACTAAAATGGAGATTAATAATGTATGTGACTAAGAATGGTGAAAAAGTCAATGGGTATAGGAATCTACTGTCCTTGTACAGTAGTTTCCTCTAATAGAGGTTGCATTTCAATACCCCCAGTGGATGCCTGAGGAGCAAATCAAATCCTTTATATAATATACATGCTCCAAAACATACAAAGCAATAATAAAGCTTAATATATTAAAGTAGGACTGGAGTAACAGTGAGATTAACAATCAATTAATAAAGATGGAATGAATATAAAGAATTTAGCATAATGACACATACATTTACTTATTTGTATTACTTTCAGATTTCAGCTATCCAACTTCAAGTAAAAAAATCATTTATTGGCTGTGAAGAGACTTTGCTTTATTTTTTTTTTTTTTGAGACTTTGCTTTTTATGCATGTAAGAGTGCTTTATGTTCAGGGCCTCCTGGTGAGTAAACTAAAGAATAATTAAGTTGCCTGACAGCCTTTGGACTGCCTGGTTTTAAGCAGGGTTAAAATAACATCACAGTTAAGTTGTTTTAGTAAAGGATTAGAGTCAATGACTGAGAGTCAAGGGTGGGATGAGAGAGGACACTAGAGTAGGGAAACTGTCTCTGTGAATTCTTTTACCTTGGATTTGTAGGCAAGGTAATAAAGAGATAAGAGCAAGCAATAAACATAGATGATAATCTGAGAGCAGGAGTGGGTCAGATTTCTACCTACTTCAAAAATTCATTGTCCTCATATTTCTCCAAAATGGACTGCTCGATATTACAAAGTCATAGCCAATGCTTTTCTGCCTCCACACCCCTGCTTGTGCAACTACCTTCCCTAAAAATACCACTAATCGGGGCCGGCAAGGTAGCGCTAGAGGTAAGGTGTCTGCCTTGCAAGCGCTAGACAAGGAAGGACCACGGTTCAATCCCTCGGCGTCCCATATGGTCCCCCCAAGCCAGTGGCAATTTCTGAGTGCCTAGCCAGGAGTAACCCCTGAGCATCAAATGGGTGTGGCCTGAAAAACCAAAAAAAAAAAAAAAATATATATATATATATATATATATATATATATATATACCACTAATCTTGGAAGCAAAGAGATAATACAGTGGGGAAGGCACTTGCCTTGCATGTAGCCAACCCAATTTTGATCATTAGCACAAGTCAGTAATGATTCCTGAGCACAGAGCCAGGAGTAAGGCTCTGACCGAAAAACCATAAAAAGACAAAAAATAATATGGGACCTTAAATAGATGTCAATCACAGGGTCAGGGCCAGAGAGATAGCATACTATGTAAAGTGCTTGTCTTATATATGGTTTACTTGAATTTGATCCTCATAACACACATACAGTCCCCCATTTTTTCCAGGAGTGAACCCTGAGTATAGAATCAGGTGAAAGTCCTAAACACCAACCACCATGTGTGGCCCAAAAATCAATAAACAAATAAATATCAGTCGCATTACTACAAAACACACATCTGATAGAGATGAAATATAATGTTGAAACCAAATAATAAAAGTTATGCTCTTGCGTTTTCTGAAAATAAGCATTACATACTCCTAATATGCAATTTACTTGACTCTTAAACTGAGTCTGATGTGAGCTCAGTTAATCAAAAAAGAAACAACTTCTCTTCTCTGGTTAGAAGATGGTACTGTAGAGGGGAAAGGGGACAATCTGGACTAAAGTACTCAGTGGGAATAATGTTGTCTTTCACATTTATAATTTATTTTTAAGAATTTGAGGCCAGAGTGATAGATAGCACAGCAGCAGGGTGTTTGCCTTACTCGCGGCTGAACTGGGACAAACCCAGTTCGATTCTCGGCATCCCATATAGTTTCCCAGCCTGCCAGGGGCGGTTTCTGAGTGCAGACAGGAGTAACCACTGAGCACCTCTGGGTGTGGCCCCAAAACCAATCAGTCAATAAATAAAGTTTAAAAAAAATCATCATATCTGGGACCAAGACACTAATTTCCACCATAACTATTTCTGTTCAGTTTTTTTCCCAGATGCTGAACTTTAAGACCTGGAGTAAGCAGCAGCCTTTCTTTCTCTTTATTCTAAAATTCATATGCAGTAACATTTATTCTTAAATTTATTTCTTTCTCTTTTATTGTCAACATAAATATTTAGATCCATCCATATTTATATACTAGCTGAGATTTAGATTTTTAAAAACAGAACAGTATCACATTCCTATTAGAAACTTTTTGGGTCACTGTTAATTAATAAATCTAGATTAAATCTCCTAGTCCAAAATCCACCTCCTCCATAACATAATATCAATTCAAAGGGTCTACTCACTATGCATCCATTTTCTCTGCTTTCATACTATTCTTCCCACTGTCCCTGTATATCTGACTCTTCTTATCTGTGGGGGATATATTCCAAAACTTGCAGAGAATGTTTGAAACTAAGAATGAAACAAATTCTGCAAACAATATTTCCCATATGTATATATGAAATATACCTGATAAAGTTATTGCAGAGAATGTTTGAAACTAAGAATGAAACAAATTCTGCAAACAATATTTCCCATATGTATATATGAAATATACCTGATAAAGTTATGTGTATGTATGCGATACAGTTTGCATGTAAAAGTTTATGTGTGAAAATTGTATATGTAAATTTTATTTATTTATTTATTTATTTATTTTTGGTTTTTGGGCCACACCCGGTAACACTCAGGGGTTACTCCTGGCTATGTGCTCAGAAGTTGCTCCTGGCTTGGGGGACCATATGGGACACCGGGGGATCGAACCGCGATCCGTCCAAGGCTAGCGCAGGCAAGGCAGGCACCTTACCTTTAGCGCCACCGCCCGGGCCATATGTAAATTTTAAATGTGATAAAGTTTATATATAAAGTTTAAAATGTGAAGTAGGTATAACAGGGGCCAGAAAGATAGAATAGCAGAGAAGATGCTTGCTTTACATGCAGCTGGCCAAGGTTCAATTTCTATCACCTCATATAATTCCTAGGGCACACCAAGATCACAGAGATTAAAATCTTCCCTGAGAACCACTGAGTGTGGCCCAACTAAAATGTAAGTTCCTTGTACTTTTTCTCCACCACAATACTTACCACCACCTTAGTGGCAATTAAAAGACCATTTTTCAATTATTTAAAAAATATTTTAAGGTACCATGATTTACAAAGTGGTTTATAATAGAGTTATGGGCATACAATACTCCAACACCCAACACCATCCCACCTCCAGGGTGACTTTCCTTTCACCAGTATGACCAGGCTCTCTCTCACTCCCTAACCTGCCTCCTTAACAGGCACATTTTTTTAATTATCTTTATTTATACACCGTGATTACAAACATGATTATAGTTGTATGATTACAGTTATGTAAAGAACACCCCCCTTCACCAGTGCAACATTCCCACCACCAATTTCCCAGATCTCCCTCCTCCTCACACCCCCACACACCTGTACTCGAGATAGGCTTTCTACTTCCCTCATTCATTCACATTGTTATGATAGTTTTCAGTGTAGTCATCTCTCCAACTGCACTCATCACTCTATGTGATGAGCTTCATGTCATGAGCTGCACCTACCAGTCCTCATCTCTCTTGTCTCTGAGATACTGTTAAAAATGTCTTTCATTTTTCTTAAAGCCCATAGATGAGTGAAACCATTCTGTGTCTTTCTCTCTCCCTCTGACTTACTTCACTCAGCATACATGGACATCCATGTATAGGAAAATTTCATGACTTCATCTCTCCTGATGGCCGCATAGTATTCCATTGTGTATATGTACCACAGTTTCTTTAGCCACTCATCTGTTGAAGGGCATCTTGGTTGTTTCCAGAGTCTGGCTATTGTAAATAATGCTGCAATGAATATAGGTGTAAGGAAGGGATTTTTGTATTGTATTTTTGTGTTCCTCGGGTATTTTCCTAGGAGTGGTATAGCTGGATTGTATGGAAGCTCAATTTCCATTTTGTGAAGGAATCTCCATATCGCTTTCCATAAAGGTTGTACTAGATGGCATTCCCACCAGCAGTGAAAAAGAGTTCCTTTCTCTCCACATCCCCGCCAGCACTGCTTGTTTTCCTTTTTTGTGATGTGTGCCAATCTCAGTGGCGTAAGGTGGTACCTCATAGTAGTTTTGATTTGCATCTCCCTGACGATTAGTGATGTTGAGCATCTTTTCATGTGCCTTTTGGCCATTTAAACAGGCACAGTTTTACATCTGATTGTTATAGCTGTGTTTTAGACATCTACATATTCCTCTGCAACACCAATGTACTAAGCATCTCCCCTGTTGCCTTCCATCTATCTCTTCTTACTTCCCTCCTCAATTTCTTTCCTTCCCTGACCTTTTTGTTTCTATAATCTAAGGTTCTGGGTAATCGAAGTATCTATCCTGTCTTTGAAACCTTATATTCCTTTGCCCTGTTTTTCTATATATCACATAACAAGTGAGATCATCATCCAATATTTGTCCTTCTTCTACTTACTTCCAAGTTGCAGCAAAATGCAAAGTGTATCACTAAAGAAGCTTTTAAAAATTAAAGACAAATTTTAAACACTTTGCTATTAAGTATGGCATTCATTAATGTCATTTATATTTGCCCTTTGACTAGACTAAAACAAACAAATAAAGATACCCAAAAATAAAGGAATCTTCACTTTAGCAGGTATTACAGTACATATCACTACCATCACATGTATTAAGCTAATGAAATCATCTATCTTCCTTATTAATATAATCATTACTGATTCCAAGTATTTCACTTATCATTCATCAACAAGGAACAACTTAGTAGATGTTCATAGGCCTTTTTATATTTTCCAATGTCACAAATTTTCTCATTTGAACTTCCAAAGATATTGATATCATGAGACTGCTTGTCCTTAACTAAACTCTCCTTAGTTTGTGCAGTGAATATTTTAACCGGCTATGGTGTATATGGTAATTGATAGTTATTTCTAAGAATCATTAATAAAATTAAACTCACTTAATAAGCATGTCTTGATCATCTGCTAGGCATAAAACAATGCAGTAAGAGTTGTAAAGATGTTTTGTTTTTCTTTTTGGTTTTCTGGTTTTTGGGTCACACCTGGTGACACTCAGGGGTTACTCCTGGCTATGTACTCAGAAATTGCTCCTGGCTTGGGGAACCATATGGATGCTAGGGGATTGAGCCTCGGTCCATCCAAGGCCAGTTGTGCGCAAGGCAAGCACCCTACCATTGTAGGACCGCTCTGGTCCCTGTAAAGATGTTTTTTATCCTTTTTAACCCAGTGCAAAGGTTGATAGAAGACAAAAAGATCTCCTATGAGTGAAAAGTGTTTCTTGAAATTACACTATATTCATCAAGCTTAATCAATTCTATCATGATTACCAGATTCCAATAATATCTTAAAAACCTTGCTGTAATACCTACTCATTAGTTTTATTCTCAATAACATTAGAAATAACTGAACCTAGGGGCCGGAGAGATAGCATGGAGGTAGGGCACTTGCCTTGCATGTAGAAAGATGGTGGTTCGAATCCCGGTATCCCATATGGTCCCCTGAGCCTGCCAGGAGTGATTTTTGAGCATAGAGCCAGGAGTAACCCCTAAGTGCAGCCAGGTGTGACCCAAAAACAAAAACAAAAACAAAAAAAAGAAATAATTGAACCAAGATGGGAGAATATACTCTAAAGTTCAGGCTGGTGATGTAATTCTCTTAAAATACACTGCTTATTTGCACTTAAGTTACCTGGAAATCTCACACTGCATTTCTATTGTCTAAGTTTCTCAATTTGCATGAAGAATCATGGTTTCCACATTTAAGTTTTTATCTGTTAGGACTGTGGACTGCAGTGGAGAGGCAGCCCAGAAGATGAGAGTGGCCACATTCACCTTTTGAGACTCAGTAGTATTTGTGCCTCTTGGGGGGGTGGGTTATCTTAAATCTCCTTTGTTATTTCTACTAATCCTTGAGGGCAGAAAGCAACAGCAGTAGAAAAAAAAATCCTGGAAATACCTTCCTTTATCACCCATTATGATTGGAAGAGGTAATAATGCAGTCAAGCATGTACTTCTTACAGTTTTTTCTTGTATCAATAGGTATTTGCTGAACCTCTACATCTATTCTGAGATCAGAAGATTCCAAAAGCAATAAAACCTTCTTCCAACCCTTTGGAACTCCATGATTTAACTGAGAGATGGGCTTTAACACAAACCTCATTGAAAACAACTAAGTGTCAAATCATCTGACAGTGACAATAAAAGACAATAAAAGAAGAAATCAACTATGTAATCTCAGAACTACAGAAACCTGGGTGGGAGGACAGAATCCCACCTAACTTCTTATAAGTATAAATCTTCCAACATTAAATTTCTGATTTGAGGTAGAGCTCACAATTCACAAAATAGTCCATTGTATTTTTTGAAAATTTTTATTTTTAAATATTTTATTCCCTGTTTAAGCAAAATTCATCTTTTTTATACTGTATTATATAGAAATAATTTTGAGACTTTATTGTTTAGGTAGCACAATGTTTCTCTAAAGAAATATTAAGTACAAGTTCAATATAGAAAGCTTTTTAAAAGTAGAACTCTTCGCTGGTGGGGGAGAGTGGAGTAGACCTCTTCTGCTGGTTACTGCAGGGGGTTCTCAGCATGTTCACTCGTGTCCCCCTCTCTTCTAATCCCCTGCAGCCATAGAATGCCGCTCTGCAGGGTAAAATTTGGAAACCTTTCAAGGTAGTTAGACTAAATCTAATTTTAGTTTTGCATATCAGTCTTTGAAGACAGTTATCTTGTCTCTTTCTAAATCTTGGATTAAACTTGCTCCTTTCAAATTACCTTTATGACATTTTCCCCCATATCTCTTTTATCCTGATCACTTCTAAATTAACATATTTTCTCTAAAAAAATAAAGAAACTATAACTAAACAAAACTCTTTAAATACTGTAATCAGCTTAGGATACTGCTTTTACTCTGGATAGTGGCAGAAGTTGAAGAGAATTTAAAGAATAAAGAAGGGCCTGAGTTGGGATCTTGAGAAGAGTAGGATTTAGATAGGTAAAGAGAAGATAAAATTCCAATCTAGAGATCCAAAATGAATAAAGGTACGAAAATTAAAATTAGAGCCTCCTGAAACATTTTGAAGATGTTTTTTCTGGACCCTTATTGATCTTTATTCTGCCCACTGTCCACTCTTTTATGTCTCCCAGAAAAAAATTAAATCTGATTTTATCTCCATGAATGTAGGGCTCTATTGTGTTGATATCAAATAAAGGGACATGATCCAATCAGTACTAAAACCTAGATTATTTCAATATTATAGTTATTGTTACAGGAAAGAATTATTGATGAAGATACCAGATGAAATTGTGTCATCTTTCAATGACTTAATGTCTTGTCAAGAAGATTCATAAAGGTTATAACACTAGTGAGGAGTATCTTTAGGCATTCACAAATCTAAAGCTAAACCCCAAAAGACTTTGTCTCTAAAATAGTATCTTCTATCATTTATCAACTCAGTAATATGAGCCCCAAGAGAAAACAGCATTTTTATATGAGTGCTAATACAACAAAGCAAAATATCCTATGAAAACAAATACTAACAGGTTGATTGTTTTTGTGAGTAAATGTGTTCCTTAAAGTCCATCATCTCATGTTACTTAATTTATCCATAAACAGGTAAGAATGCAAGTACTTAAATATTTCCAATAAATTGATTTGCCATTTCTAAAGTCGTAAAGACCCAGTATTCCAAACATATCATTTTCCTTTAAAATTTATTCATTAATGATTATGTAACTAGTTAACATTCTGTATTATAGAAATATAATCCTCATGCATGCAATAGTGCTATTGATCTTGTCCTAAATTTTAATGTGTTAATGAATAATGAGAATTTTCTGAGAAAAAAATTGATCTGATAACACTCAGGGTAAATGATTCAGACATTTTATTTCCATTATTTTCTCTTTCCCTTCATCTCAAAAGGAGATAATCTGAATTGCTCTAATCTGAAAAACAACAATAAGTGTAGCAAATACTTGACAATGAAGATGGAAAGCCTCTAAAAATCTGTTGCCTTAGTAACGGCAAGAATGTGGAAGAATAAGAATACACTGTCAGGACATCATTTTAGATTCCACAGATTTGAAGCCTAAATACAGTCAGCTTTCATTAGCTTTTTGTTTTTCCCAGCAGGTCCTTGGACTTTGAAACAAAACCTGAATGACAGCTATGAGCAATTCCAGCCTGGCTCCTGATTAGCTATGCCAAACAAAACAACTCTCTGCAGTGTAAACTTTCCAGGCATCTGCAACCAAGCCTCTGTAGGGACTATAATTCCTCAGTGAGATTTGAAGGAGAGGATGGGGGGCTAAAGGGTGAATGGGGGGAGGGAAGAAAAGGGTAAAACTTTCCCTCTACCTCAAACTAGTCCCCTGAACTAGTCCAGTCTCTGAATAAAGTGAGAGGCAGGGGGTGGGAGACACCAAATAAAGTAGAACTTATCTTTATGTTGTCATCTTTGCAGTTTTTCAATTCTGCCCATTCTATTACTTAACTAACCTGCCCTCAAAATCTAAGTATCTTATTCCAATTAACATCTATAACTTCCTCAAGCTCCACACCACCTATTCATTGAAACTAAAGAAATTCTGAGATCCTGTTAGCTTTAGAGCAAGTACTTAAATAGATTTAAAATGAAAAACAATATATAGGTAGGCAGTATTCCATATGGAAGCAAACTTAGATTTTGTGTTATTAGTTGTCATTGACTTTCGCTGCTCACAGATCTAAAATTAATTATATCAAATGACAGTAAACTGTGCTGTCTGGTTCCATCTGCAACATAATTAGATCCCAATGGAACTATTAAGCAGCTTTTTTAACGACCAGTTCCCTTGATTCTATCTAAAAATATTCCAAAACAAATAAATAATATTCCTTTATCTACACTAAAAACTGACAGATCACAATGTAATTTTCATCAGATGTTTGATTTTTAAATTGATAAGAGATTTTAAGAAAACGTCAGGAAAATTCTGTGCTGGAGGACTAACGGTTTATTCAGCAGTTAAAAAAAATTGAACTTTGCCCAAACTCACCAATAATTTAAGAAGTAATAATTGCTATTTTTATATTTCTTGACCTATGGCAAAACATTTCCTCATAAACACAGAATTTCCTCATCTTCTGGAAAAGTGATACTTAACCATACTCTAATCTCTACAGATTCTGAGATACTCTACAAGAATAGATGTTAGTTTACTTAAAACACTTGGTGACAAAGGTCCCTACTTCTAGTCAATAACCATTTTTTTAAATTCTCATGATGATTCAGTAGTTTGCAAAGTAGGTAAAATAGGTCTGACACCTTAAGATGTAATTTACAGTTACATGGCAACAGATGCTACAGATTAACTTAAGGTTTCATCTAAAGACCTAACCTAGATTTAAGATAACATTAAATTTAAATCATGAAAGGTTCAAGGTTTAAGTCATTAAAATTCAAGTTCAAACAAAAAGAATTGACATAAAGACTCATCAAAATCTACAATCTGGGAGATATTCATTTCGGAAACTAAGAACAATTAAAACGTCGATGTTTAAGTAGTATAAAACCAAAAAGCTATATAACCAATTACTTAAATTTGACTGTAATTCTGTTTGTGTGAAAACCCTAATTAACTATAGAAAAGAAATGTAGAATTATTTTATAGTAGGTATGTTCAGTGAAGTTAAATTACAGAAAACCCCTCAAGATGAGTCTTCTATGCTTGAAATCACAAACCTGCTGATTCAGCACTAAGTCATCAACAGAGTCCTTATCTGTAAAAGGAACAATCCATTGTCTGGATGAAACAAAGGGCAGTGCACAGGAAATCAGGCAAATCTGGGCCAGATGGTCACTGATTCAAATTTCATTCTCCCCAACCCCCACCTCTCTGACACTACAAAAATAGATTCAGATAGCATTTTTGGTTACCAGGTAATAACTGATTGTGAAGTATGCCAGCCCTTCCTCAATATCATTTCATTTACTAAAATAGAATATCCTTAGTAAAAAGCTTAATTAAAAAAAAGTGCTATGCAATAGTTATTGAAAATTTAAAAAATCATTGGGAAAAAAACAAAAGCACAACAGTGTCTGATCTTAGGAATAATATGAAGTTTTGCCAATTGGAATTATTAAAAATATTCATAGCAATGTTGTTTTTTTACTCAAACCATGACACAACATGGAAATAAACTCAGAAACGTATTTATCCTATTCAGTTCTTACAGGTAAATATCACTGGGCCATCACTCTGCAAAGAATCATGTGTTTGATTCTCTTTTTTCCAATTACCAACAACAGCCTACCAATAGAAGTAATTCTAATTTGGAAGTTCCAGCTCACCTCAGGAAGCTCACCACAAAGAGTGATGAGTTTAGTTAGAGAAATAACTACATTTTGAACTGTCCTAATATTGAGAATGTATGAGGGAAATGTTGAGCCTGTTTAGGGTACAGGCGGGGGTTGGGTGGGGAGGAGGGAGATTTGGGACTTGGGTGATGGGAATGTTGCACTGGTGATGGGTGGTGTTCCTTTTATGACTGAAACCCAAACACAATCATGTATGTAATCAAGGTGTTTAAATAAAAAAAAATTAAAAAAAAAAAAGTTAAAAAAAAAAAAAAGAATAAAAGGGAAGAAAAATAAAAAAAAAAAAAGAAGTAATTCCTAATTTGGCTATCTATATCACAGAATCTGTAGTTTAAGATACACTTGAAGCACACATTTCATACCTATCATAAAAATTAGTTTTAAATTCTGAACTTTAACAATTAAAGGAAAACATACAAAATCAAGGCTTAAAATTTATAAGCACGTGAAATCATGCATAATAAAGAGTGGTATAAGTAAAAACTAGAGGGCTTCTCAATAAAAAATGTTGAAAAAACACTTTTTTTTTTTTACCTTTCCTAAGGTATAAAATAAAGCAGCTAAGTATAAAAATAGACCTTTTCTTTGAAGAATATTTTTGACTACATAGTGGCTGCCTGGGAAATATTTACATTTAAGTAGCCCAAGTAAATTTTATCAACCAAGAAATAACAGTTCCTTTAGCAAACCTTATAATCCTTTTTTTATAATTACTTTGGAAATGTCAATGCAAGAGTACATTTTGTTGGCATGCAACAGAGCCACTTTTCCAAAATTTACATATAGAAAGGTTAGGGTAGATCAAAGAGATTTTTGTCTATTTGTTTGTTTGTTTTACACAAGATAATCACAGGCTGGTAATGCAATGGCTAAACAAAAAAAATGATTACAAAATATGCAATCAAGAGCAGCTCACACAAATGGCCTGTTTTATTGTAAGGAAATAGAAAAAAAAAAAACAAAAAAAAAAAACCTCTGAAGACACCACCATGTAATTAATTTCCCTTAAGTCATGGTAGCTTTCCACAGCAAATACAAAACTAAGTCTAATTAACAGAGCTTTATAACTGAACATTGTTTTAAAGTGGTAAGTGGAAGAAAGCATCTTTAAGACCTTGACTTCAAAAATGTTTCCTTGAGTTGATTTATAATGGCAATATCAGACTGTATCAGATTTTTAAATAACAGCTTAAATACATACAATTTTTAGCTGTGAAGTGTTAAATGTGCTCCTGTTAACTTCAATGGTTGGTTTTGTGCAGGGTTGTCTTTATTTTTTAATCTATAAGTCATTTATACAACTTGCTTTTTTTAAAAAGCAATTTCTTCCTCTACAGGGCACTATAAAATAACACTTTGATTAAACAGAAAATGTTGAACTGTTCATATAAATTAGTTTCTTTTAATCTAATTATATAATCAAATATAAAAAAACTGCATATGAGAAAAATTAATAATCACTACAAACCTTTAAATAAGGGAGTTCTTACTTGGCTATTTAAGTTTTTTCTTCTTTAGTGTAAAGTGGGGATTTATTTCTGTATTCATGAAAACAGAAAAAAATCTATTCAAATTACAATTTTCTACCTTCTGAGCTCATCTTTAGAGTCTAAAATAAATTTACATTTAAATGAAACACTCACAAAGGCAGCGGGACTATCATAACCATCCCACACACATTAGTGCTTTCAGAGATTTAAATCTCTAATTCTTAGAAAAGCGAACTCTGTGACTACACACTATTTTTAATCAGTTAATTTTATTTGTATATCACTGCAATGGGACTCACATGCTAATGCATTAACTTAATACAAAAAATAAAGGAAAAATATCTTTATATCAATATAGAATTCTAACAAAAGTGAATTTAGATCAAGTCTCTCATGCATATTTCTAAAAGATTAGCTTTTAAGTAATATAAAAGAAAAACTTTATCAACAAAAATGATTATAATGCATAAAAATTTGACAGATTAAATTACAGTAGTCCTTAAATCCTATATAAGTAAATAATAGAGTTTACAGTTAATAAACTACTAATACATAGTAATATATTAATTATACTAATAGTAATAAGCTCTTACTATGTGGTTATTTATATATACTCTAGTAATAATTATTAAACTATTAAATTGGGCTTTTTTTCTCTTAATATGTATCTTCCTTTCTTGGTGGTCCAAAAATCAAGTAGAAAATTTAGTTCAATTAAAAAAAATTTGTTCCAAAATGATGAAATATTTATAGCGAATCTGATATATTTTACTGCACATAGTAAAAACATATCAAGGGTCAGATTAGGGTGTACCCCTAAAAATAAGAGTGTACCTAAATGTCACAGGTAAAAAATAACTGACAATTCAAATTTTAAAAATATAGATATAATTTATGAGATAATGCGTTCCAGTCTATGCTTCAAATGTTTATATTACTAACCTATTGCAATAAACAGAATAGTAATATATTCATTAAACTGGTAACATTTGAATATATTATGGTAGTATAATATTTAATAGCATATTAGTAATATACTCATTATATTATATATTATATATAATTGTGTTATTATATTATATATTGTGTATATAATTATATATTATTTTATATGTTTTGAAAAACATAGCTTGACGTCACAATAAGCTCTTATTCAATTTCCTCCCTAAATGACCATTTTTCATACCCTTAAACATGTCAAAAAAGAACATCATAAAAGGATTTACCAGTAAGTAAAAACTATGCACTATAAAATCAAAAATAGAATATGAATTGAATAGTGATCAAATTCATGATACCTTCTTAAAATATTCATGCCACAGTTTGTGTTTCATTTATAGATACCTTAATATCCAACAAATGTCACTAATAAACTGAAAACTATTACCATGATCCCTTTCATATCACCTACTTTGTTTCAAAATTTATATCCAAAATCTCATAGGCAAAATTTATCATGTCCTCTTATTAAAATGGATATTAAATCTCTTATTCAATTAATTCTTTTTTTAATGTTGGTATTTAAATAAAGAACAAATAATACCTTTATATATTGTGCTATATAATTTTCTAACTGCATTTGTAATGATTTAAATAAAGGAACATGGTTTATATAAAGTTAGCTGTGAACAGAGAAAACTGTTACTCTCTAACAATCACTTTTTGTAATTTAGAGAGTATTAGTTTCTGTAATTAAGCCCACATAGATAAGATCTCATATATTCAATGAAGTGAATTTACCCCTGTACAAATGGGGAGAGGGATGATCAATTTTTCTAAATCACAACATACTTAAAACAGATTGTAGGCTTAGTCAAGATCAAGAATAAATCTTCATTTCTTTTCTCTTTGTCCACAATACTATTCCCATTCTAGGTACATGATAAAAATTTTAAGTTGCCTTTTATTGTATTGCTAACTCTTTGCTTTAAGGAAAATTCTATTAATACAGAAAAATAGGGTTATCTTGCTCTATAGGAAAAATTATGAAGAGAAAAAATTTCTTTAAGGAAGTGACAAGTGTATTTTATACAGCAATACTTTTCTATTCAAACAAAAACTGAGAGGCACTTTGATATAATGTTGTTGACCATTATTAATTCAAAACCTTAAAAATTGAGACCCGATTAAACACAAATTTTAATATAAGAGATAATAATATCTGGTTGCAATATAGAAGCACTAACTTCTAATGGTAAACACCATACAGATGTCTGATAGTTTTCTATGTAACTTTATCTAAGGTAATCCCACACTATTTTCATTTTGGAAGACTTATCAAGTTAAAATCCAATAAGCAATATGAGTTATAACATTTACATAATAAAAGAAATGTGCCACATTTTACAGGACATACTTTTTTCCCGGTCATCAATTCCATGTTCTATTTCACTGTGTAGTATTAACCTGGAAACATATAATTTTCCAGCTTTTAATAAATTAATTAGGATATTTACTGGCAAATATGAAGCTTCTATTACCTAGTTTATATAAATACATTTGTAGATAAATATAATTTATGATAAACTGAAAATAAATGAAAAACTACAAAACAATTTTATTAAATTATAAGGAAAATGAGATGTCATTTATTTATCTCTACTACATATTTGTTTTGGCTTATTTTTCCTTATTAGCATTCTTTATTAAAATGCTATTGAGGCATATATGTGTGTATGTATGTGTATGTAAATGTATTTATATCTCCACAGGCTCTGCCAGGTAAGCAAGGTCCCAGCTTCATGACTAATCCTGGAAGAGATGCAACCAAGCTGTAGAAATTCACAAGTTTATCAGTCTTGGGGCTAAAATCTTTGGAGGGGAGAGGACTGATAATCATCCCAGTTTGACAGATCCTGGAGCATGCAACTAGCATGCAGTGGCTCGACACCTTTAAGTTCCACAATACTTATGGTCCAGTAGGTGCACACCAAATCAGATGGGAAGTAGTATAGAAATCAAGTAAGTTCAATCAACAATAACAGCAACACGGGGATGGGGACAGTGAGATAGTATAGTGGGTAGGACACTTGCCTTGCAATCTGTGGACCCAGGTTTGATTCCCAGTATTCCCCTATGGTCACCCAAGCATGATCAAAGTAATTCCTAAGTGCATAGCAGATGTAAGCCTTGAACACCTCTGAGTGTGCCCAAAACAAACAAAACAAAAAATATAGGAGACTCAACTAGCAATAAATAACCCAGTAAACCCTCAGACAATAACTTTAATGACCCCTTTGTGAGCTATAATTTTCACATATTTCCTTTACTGAAGTATTTTTATAATTCCACTAGTCATATTTGGTAAAATATGCAATATAAAATAAATTATTTTGTACCTGCTAAAGGGGTAAGTTTGGTGAGGAGGGGGTAAATTGGGTACAATGATGAAGGAAAGGTTACACAGGTGATGTGACTGGTGTTGGAACACTGAATGTCTGAACTGTAATATAGACAACTTTGTAAACCATGGTGTTTAAATAAAGTTTTTAAGTAAATTAAAAACCCAAAAGATAATGTTACCAATCTAGCTTTCAAGGCTTAAACTTCATGTTGTTATTTCCAGAAATATAAGCATATGTTGTTTTATCTACCCTCCCTCCCAACTCCCTTGAGTCAGTACTTAAAGCTGAAGAAATATGAAACTTATAGCCATAGAAGAAAACTAAAAGATCCCTACAGAGATTATCATTTATTAATAAATATTTATCAACAATAATTATGTACTTATTCTGGGAGCTAAAGGTAGAGAAATGAGAAAAGAGATATAATACAAGATGGGGGAGTAAAAGTCTCCACATGATATCCCCAACACTAATATGGGAGTAGCCCCTGAGCAGCACAGGGTCTAGCTCAAAAACAAAAGCATTGGTAAGTATATCCAATACTTTAACTTTACTCTTATTTCACAAATAGTCTGTTTCCCAAATATAACACAGTGAGTAGTTTGAAAGAGTTCTTATAGTCCCTTAGCACCTATCTACACTTAATTTTAGCAAGAAAAACAATAATTTGTTAGTAATCCTTTTTTTATAATATAAAACATAGAATTAGAGCTAGATAAATAGTACAGGGAGAGGTTAAAGTGCTTTGCATGTGGCTGACTCCAGTTCAATCCCTGGTACCACAAGTGGTTCCCCAAACACTGCCAGGAGTAACCTAAGTACAAATCCTGAGGAAAGCCCTGAGTATCACATGGCATGACTGAAAACAACAACAGCAACAACAATAACAACAGATTATAGGATACAATTCCTGATATTCAGATCTTACAACCTATGAATCACAAAACATGGACCTGAGAGTACTTGAATTCTCTAGGTTTGAATTTTGACTTTATTAACTATATTCTCTTATAAATGTACTTACATTTTGATGAATCTTAGCATTTTAAAAACTGTAAAATGAGAATCATGAAGCCTATTATGGACTTGTTGTATGAATCACAAAACATGTACCTGAGAGTACTTGAGTTCTCTAGGTTTAAATTTTGACTTTATTACCTATATGCTCTTATAAATGTATTTATATTTTTATGAATCTTAGCATTTTAAAAACTGTAAAATGAGAATTGTGAAGCCTATTATGGACTTGTGAGGAATTAAAAAATAAGTATACAACATCTTAAGTAACATACATTAATTTTATTAAATAAGTTATATTAAATAGTTATTTAAGTCTATTCCTACTATAAAATAATTATAAATTAAAAGTTCATACTTTTCTTTTTGGTCTTTGGGTCATACCCGGCATCGTTCAGGGGTTACTCCTGGCTCCAGGCTCAGAAATCACTCCTGGCAGGCTCGGGGGACCATATGGGACGCCGGAATTTGAACCAATGACCTTCTGCATGAAAGGCAAACGCTTTACCTCCATGCTATCTCTCCAGCCCCAAAAGTCCATACTTTTCTTTTAGTTAAAATCATGTTTTTACTTTTTCTGACACACACTCTTTCTCTTAAAGATTCCAGATATCCTACTATGCAATATGTTACCCTGTTCCATGATACTTTCTCCTTAGGAGGCAGAAATGGTGATTAGACTTGACTCCATGAGTTTTTATGATGACCAAATCCTCAAACACTTAGAATATCCAAAATACCACAGCCCAGACACTTCACTTCCAGACACCAATAGAACATTAATAGATTGTGCATATAGTTCATTTAATACCTACTCATACCAAGAAAAATAATACAAATCTTGTTATCAAAAATATTATACATATCAATATTATATATAAACATATAAACAAGCAGAGATAGGTAATTTTATATGGTCCAACATTTATAGAAAAAGATTTTTTTTTTTTTTGGTTTTTGGGCCACACCCGGCGGTGCTCAGGGGTTACTCCTGGCTGTCTGCTCAGAAATAGCTCCTGGCAGGCACGGGGGACCATATGGGACACCGGGATTCGAACCAACCACCTTTGGTCCTGGATCAGCTGCTTGCAAGGCAAACGCCACTGTGCTATCTCTCCGGGCCCAGAAAAAGATTTTTATTACAATAATGTCTTATTATAATTACATTAGTAATTATACCCAGAGACAATAGAGATGAGAGCTGGAAGGATCGACCCACAATAAGAAGCTTAACCCAAAGAGTGGTGAGTGCAGTTAGAGAAATAAATACAATACCAACTATCATGACAATGGTAGTGAATGAGAGAAATAGTATGCCTGTCTTGAATACAGACAGGGGTGGAAAAGCAGGGAGATGTGGGGGCACTGATGGTGAAGGGGGTGTTCTTTTTTTATAACTGAAACCCAACTACAAACATGTTTGTAATCACAGTGCTTAAATAAAGATATCATTTTAAAAATAATAAAAATAAATGGGGCTGGAAAGATAGCATGGAGGTAGGGCATTTGCTGTGCATGCAGAAGGACAGTGGTTCGAAGCCTAGCATCCCATAAGGTCCCCCGAGCCTGCGAGGAGCCATTTCTGAGCATAGAGCCAGGAGTAACCCCTGAGTACTGCCAGGTGTGACCCAAAAACCAGGAAAAAATAAATAAATAAAATAAAATATAGCTATTAGCATGCCAAAAAACGATTTTTATATTTTTATTGGCAGGCAAACATACACTAATTGTTACCCTCTGATGGAGTCTGAGACTTTCTCACTCAGCAAATCTAATAAGGAAAAATTCTTGAGGGTTTACTTTGTAACAGGCATAGTCATTAATGCATTGATCCATGCTCAAAAATGCGACTGCTTGGGAATCAAATAGTAAGTCAACTTTCTTAAAGTTAAAATATACATATACATAATATATATGTGTGTAGGAAAAATAGCTATTTGTTAAAAAGGATATTTAAAGTCTTAGATAATAAATTAAATTTATTTGTACTATAAGGTAATAAGTGTACTAAAGAATGTAGTCATTTATTTTTACATCCAATGAAAATATGGTGTGAAACTGCACAAATGATAAATGTAAGGGAAATATTCCTTACTACAGAACTAGGGTAAATGCTGCTACACATACCTATCATTACCAGTATTACTAGTAAAATTACTATTATCTGTGTTATGACAATTACATGTTATAAGCATTACCAATGAATGTTCAGATAAAAACAGACCCAAACTCTAAAGTATATACATATTTATATACACATAGTATGCACATATATATGCTATTTTCTATATTATACAGAATACAAAATGTTTAATAATTTAGACACAGTAAGAAATTAGCAATAGGGCCCAGAGAGATAGCACAGCGGCGTTTGCCTTGCAAGCAGCCGATCCAGGACCAAAGGTGGTTGGTTCGAATCCCGGTGTCCCATATGGTCCCCCGTGCCTGCCAGGAGCTATTTCTGAGCAGATAGCCAGGAGTAAACCCTGAGCACCGCCAGGTGTGGCCCAAACCCCCCCCCCCAAAAAAAAAAAAGAAATTAGCAATAGCAAAACAGAATTATAACAATATACTATAATTAAAAGCATGAGATGTGATTTCTCTCAATATATTTTTATTAAATACAGCATTTTGAGACCATGGCTGTCTAGGTAACTGAAACTGAGGAAAGAAACCACAGATCAGTTAATGGTAACTATATAAATTGGAGATGAACCTTGATTCCTGTGGGCAATTAGTTGGCAACAGGATGTTTTTCTGTCAGCTACAACTATTCCAGAAGTTTCATTAATTCCATTAAAATTCCATAAAAAAATTAAAGATTCTAAGCACCTTTAAAATATCTTTTTTAAAATGCCACAGAGAAACATAAGAATGGCTAAATAGTCAAAGATTCTGCCTTGCAGGGGCAGGAGCAATAGTACAAGAAGTAAGGTGCTTGCCTTGAACATTGTCCACCCAGATTTAATCCCCAGCAACCCATAAGGTCCCCCAAGTCCACTAGATCCTCAAATAAAAGAGCCAGGTGTAACCCCTGGATCCCCCCGGATATGGTCCCAGAGCCAAAATTTAAAAATTAAAATAAACAAAGTTTCTGCGTTGCAAGTGTGAGTCTGTGCACTTCATCCCCAATGCCACACCACATCCCCACCTGCAGACATGCAGTCAGGGCAGTGTTGCTACTTGAGATCCCAGGCACTACAACAAAGTATGCAACATCAATGAGTTGGCAATTAAAGGTGTACAAGCACTGTAGGCATGTGTACAAACTCCCGTGAGCACAAATGGACACAAGCGTGAGCACCATAGCTATAAAGTGTGGCCCCTGATAAGCATATATACAAACTAAATATCCGCATAACTAAATATCCATAACTAAATACCCGCAGCCCTATCTACATAACTAAATATCCGCAGCCCTATCTACACTTACATGACCCACCATAGTTTAGTGTGCACGCAGCTAAATGTGTGAGCTATACAAATGCATGTGTGTGATCCCTAGTCATTGCAACAATATCAGCCATCAGTAATGAGAGGTATATTTTTCACTCAAATGCAACAAATCTTGCAGGCAACATTTTCATCTAGGACTTGTCATACCTCTAACCAAGATTTTCAGGTTTTTCTCAAAAAATATACCTAAGAAAAAATGCTTTAGAAAACCTTTCTTTTATCCATCTCCCATCTCTAATACTGAAAGTTGCATTATGATTTTTCCCAAAACAAAGTCAACTACAGAATATAGTTTATTTTGAAAATATAATTATTTAATACAACATACCATTATGTATCAGGCATTGCATTAACCATTTTTGAAGATGCAGGCTGATAAAATGCTATTGTACCTCCTCTCAAAAGGCTTGTATCCTAATATTCAGGCAAAATGCTTTATGAAATAGAGACATAAGTGTATGAAATTGGTCCAAAGAAGTTTCTGAACACTCACCACAGAGGATAGACTCTTCACCAGGTTGGAGAGAGCCTTGCAAAACATATCTGTTATTTAACATGGTGTTTGCTAAACATAGGCTACCCTAAAAATCCTCTGGAGATGCTATTTAAATACAAATTCAAAGTCCTAAGAGTATCCAAATCTCTTTCATGTGTGATAAAGCTAAAGAACCACTGCTTTAATCTAGTTCTATTTCTTTCTTTATAAAAATATACTAGATACTGTACTTTTCCCCTATTCTAAATTTATATACTGTTTTGTAGTATTCAGTTTACATATCATAGTTTGAGAACTTCTTTATAGACATTTATGTTTCTATTTTAGAAAGCAGATATAAAAATAGGTAAAAAGAAAAAGAGTCAAATACGTAAGCTCAAAGGCCTCGAGGTCAAAGTAAAATGATTTGGGCAATATTAGAGAAATAACACTAGTCTGCATAAACATTAATGCACATAAATATACAAAATTAGCACAGAAAATATACAAATGTACATAAATGCACAAATAATTCCCTAAGAGTAGTGTAATCATAACTGATGCTTTTTCTATTTTTCTATTGTTTTCATTACTTCAACTTAAAAACTAAATTTAAATTTTAAGAAGTATTTCTCTGAGGATGAGAAAGATAGTATAGTGACCCCAAACCCAGTTTTGGGGGGTTACACCAGGCAGTGCCAAGGGCTTACTCTTGGCTCTGCATTCAGGGATAACTCCTGGCAGGCAGTGAAGCCATATGATGCTGGAAATCAAACCTGGGTCAGTCATATGCAAGGCAAATACCCTACCTACTGTACTATCACTTCAACCCAAAACCAATTTTTTAAAAGAATTTCTCTAAATGTTATGTATTCAATATTTTTCAAATAAAAATTCTTAAATATGGGGCCAGAGAAATAGCACAGCGGTACGGCATTTGCCTTAGACGCAGAAGAACAGTGGTTCAAATCGCAGCATCCCATATGTTCCCCCAAGCCTGCCAGGAGTAACCCCTGAGCACTGCTGGGTGTGACCCAAAAACAAAACAAAAAATTCTTACATATGGTTTATTTATATTAGCGCTCATTAAAGTAATAAAAAGATATGAAGTAGGAGCCATAGAGATAGCATGGAGGTAGGGCATTTGCCTTGCATACAAAAGGATGGTGGTTCGAATCCTATTTTCCCATATGGTCCCCCAAGTCTGCCAGGGGTGATTTCTGAGTGTAGAGCCAGGAGTGGCCCCTGAGCGCTGCCAGATGTGACCCCCCCCAAAAAAAAGATATGAAGTAATAATATGATAAACCAAAAAGCATACTGTAGTCTCCCCTTAGTTATCTAAGGTGCTCGATGCATGTTAATATCATTACCAAAATTATGACAGCTGCGCTAAAGAATTATTATCAAAATGCTTAACTTAGGAGTTGGAGCGGTGGCGCAAGGTATAGATAAGGCAGATATCTGCCTTGCCTGCACTAGCATAGGACAAACCATGGTTTGATCCCCTGGTGTCTCATATGGGCCCCCAAGTCAGGAGGATTTCTGAGTTCATAGCCAGGAGTAACCCCAGAGCATCACTGGGTGTGGCCAAAAGATCAAAACAAAAGATCAAAAACAAACAAACAAACAAAAAAAACTTAACTTAGATCATTTAGATTTCAATAAGGAATGAGTTAGAAAAAAAGACTAGTTAAAAATAAAAATATAAAATATGATGAAAAATCAAATTTACCCTTTTTCAAAATGAAACAAATTAGATAATTGGGGAGACAAAATTTTCTGTGAAAATATTCCCCTACTCTTCCTACAAGAATAATAATAATGGTAATGGGGTTAGAGAGATAGTACAGTAGGCGTTGCCAGGGATGAACCCTGAGCAAAGACCCAGGAGTAAGCCCTGAGGGCAAATGGATTTGACCAACCCTGTCCCCTCAAATAAAGAATGATGGTAATAGTATTATCATTTGCTGAATACTGCATGTCCCTTATATTTTGGTGGGCCTATGCAAACAAATGCCACTCTAACACCATTTTTTACTATTTTTCCTTGACTCCAATCCTTAAGAAAAACAACCCACTAAAACTTTTGAGGTTAACTTAAACTAGTAAGCATGTGCATGGAACTAGATAAATGTACTTTGCCCTCAATGTTTAAGGAGTTACATAAGCCTAATCTCTTTGGATTATATTGTGTGCTGCTAAGAAATAGTATGTAATACAACTGGGGATTTGAGGGACAAATTAATTGTATTGTACATGGGTTCAGTTTTGATTTTCTTAATGTTCTTTGGCTGAAAGTTCAAGGCTGGGATATCATCGATGGAACTACCGAGAATTCTGTTTATGGGTGATTGGGCTACCACTGTAACTTTACCCTGTCCTTTTTTTTTTTTTTTTTTTTGCATCTTTGTTGTCATAATTAAAATAAAGAACCGAAAAAAAAAAAAAGAAATGAAAAAAAAATAATAAAAGCAAATGAATACTGCAATAGAATTATAAATGTAAATTTAATTGATATAATTAGTGTTAAGCATTATAGAATAATGAGACATCTTTTCACATTAGGATCTCTTCAAGACTTGCTTTATAGTGAGTAATTTTAGGGCTCAAAAGTAAAGTTCAACCTTAAATACTTGAAACCTGAGTTCCATCCCTAAAATGGCTTACATCACATAATGATAAATATTATGAATGGCTCTAAAATGTTGGTGCCCATAAAAACTAACTGGAATGTTTGCCAAAATGCAAGTATGAAGATCTTACCTCAGAAACCCTATTCATTAGTCAAGAGAGCATTAAAACACCTTTAACAAAACACTCCAGGAAAATATGGCAGGGGTTGACAGATCATGTGTAAGGACGTATAAATTTAAGATGCCTGATCTCTTTACAAACTGATTAACCAAGGAGTGTAGTACACTAGAGAGAATAAAGAATTCTGACATTAAAAGATGTAGATTATTCCCTAACCTAATTAATTCCCACTCACTCCTTTTTCACTGGCATCAAACCTAGGTAGACTCCAAACAATGCGAACCTGCTGTACTATGTCTCCGGCCAAATAAGCACTACTTTACTTTATGCCATAACCAATTTCTTTTTTTTTTTTCATTTTTTTATTGGGGGGGGGGCAGCACACCGGCGACACTCAGAAGTGACTCCTGGCTCTGTTCTCAGAAATTACTCCTGACAGGCTCAAGGGATACCCTTGGGATACCTGGGATCATACGTAAGTCAGACATGCAAGGTTTTCTATCTTCGTGCTCGTTTTTTAAAAAGAATATATTTATTTAAGCACCATTTTTTGTTTTTTGGTTGTTGGGTCACACCCGGCAGTGCTCAGGGGTTACTCCTGGCTCAATGCTCAGAAATTGTTCCTGGCAGATTGGGGGGACCATATGGGATGCCGGGATTAGAATCACCATCCTTCTGCAAGCAAGGCAGAAGCCTTACCTCTATGCTATCTCTCCGGCCCCAGTTTTAAGCATCACTATTAAAAACATATTTGTAGTTGGGTTTCAGTTATAAAAAAAAAAAAAAGAACACCCCTCCTTCACCAGTGCAACATTCCTACCACCAATGCCTCCCTTCTCCCTGCTCTTCCACCCCCTGCCTGTATTCGAGACAGGCATATTAACTTCTCTCACTCATTACCATTGTCATGATAGTTGTTAGTGTATTTCTCTAACTGAACTCACTACTCATTGTGGTAAGCTTCATATCATGGGCCAGTCCTTCCAGCTCTCATCTCTATTGTCTCTGGGTATTATTACATTACTGTCATATATTTTTCTTAAATCACACAAATGAGTGACACTATTCTGTATCTATCTTTCTCCCTCTGGCTTATTTCACTCAGCATAATAGTTTTCATGTCCATTCATGTATAGGAAAATTTCATGACTTCATTTTACCTGACAGCTGCATAGCATTCCATTGTGTATATATATGTACCACAGTTTCTTTAACCACTCATCTGTTGTTGGGCATCTGGGTTGTTTTCAGATTCTGGCTACTGTAAATAGCACTACAATGAATATAGGTGTGCAGAGGACATTTTTGTACTCTGTTTTGAAGTTCCTAGGGTATAACCCTGGGAGTGGTATATCTGGATCATATGGGAGCTCACTTTCCTTTTTTTTTTTTTTTTTTTGAGGACTCTCCATATTGTTTTCCAGAAAGGCTAGACTTAGACGGCATTCTCACCAGCAGTAAATGAGAGTTACTTTCTTTTTTTTTTTTTTTTTTTGGTTTTTGGGCCACACCCGGTGACGCTCAGGGGTTACTCCTGGCTATGCGCTCAGAAGTCGCTCCTGGCTTGGGGGACCATATGGGAAACCGGGGGATCGAACCGCGGTCCATCCAAGGCTAGCGCAGGCAAGACAGGCACCTTACCTCTAGCGCCACCGCCCGGCCCAGAGTTACTTTCTTTTCACAACCTGGCCAGGACTTATTGTTCTTGTTCTTTGTGATGTGTGTCTTTATACTATCTCTCCAGCCACATCATTAACAATATCTTTGATTATTAATTATATTGAACAGAGTTGTTCCTTCTAATATCATACTCAACTGAATGTGAATTTCTACTTATGTTAACTAGCTGGGAGATTAGAAGTTATTTACCTTCTAGATATGTTTTTCTGGGTCTTTATGTTTTCTTTCAAAAACTTTAGTGTATATACTTACTAAATTCATTAAAATATTAATATATAGTACCATTTGAAATATCAAATGATATGGAAAATTTTGCAAGGGCAAAAATCAGGGGAGCTTTAGAAATTCTTCCATTTTAAGATTTTTTTTTTTTTGTGGTTTTTGGGTCACACCCGGCAGTGCTCAGGGGTTATTCCTGGCTCCAGGCTCAGAAATTGCTCCTCGCAGGCACGGGGGACCATATGGGACGCCGGGATTCGAACTGATGACCTCCTGCATGAAAGGCAAGCGCCCTACCTCCATGCTATCTCTCCGGCCCCCCATTTTAAAATTTTTAATCTTAATCTTAAGATTAATCAGATTCATCAATCTCTTATTATTTTACGATATCCTGCTTCACTAACTAAAATTATCTACCTGGTCTCCAAAGCAGCTGAGTATTTACAATTCTAAATAAAATTTTGAGCATTAAGTGGGAAACAGTTGATTAATATAATAATTTGCATTTTCTACTTAGCACATACAAGTGATTTTATGGTGATTTTTGGTTTATGTAGTAACTACACTAAACTAGAAAAAGAAAACTTTTCAAGTGCTTGGGGACATTTTCTACTTCTAGAGCTGTGGTTTAGCATCAGTTTTTGACATGTAGATTGTTAAAATCCATTCCTAGTATTTCAGAGCCCAACGAATTTTCATCTAAACAAATACCAAGCACAGTTCCATACTTAAAGGTGTTTTTATCAAAGGTATGAAGACTCCTGAAAGCATACCTATAATGTATCATTTTGACAACATAAAATAAATTTGTAATCTTCTCCCCAAAAAAGCACGATTACGATACATATTTTTCATTTCTTCACAACAATCCTGTATAAGAGGTTGATAAATAGGATCGTAATGTTTAATCCTATTTTAGAGAAAAGTAATGTACAGGAGTTAAGGAAGATGTCTAAAAACACAGAGTTAAGAGGAAAAAAAAAAAAAAAAAAGGTTTCCTAAATCCTAACCTAGGTAAAGTAGGCAAATACAAATGAGTCCAGGACACAACTGGAGCTTTCTTCTCCAAATTGGTACCACAAAAAAGAATCCTGCTCAGAAAGAAAAAAGACCATACAAGATAAGGTTCATAGCAACAAACATTTATCAGTGCTGATTCTGTTTGTTAATCTATGCTATTCATGGCTAGCCTCTACTTAGGAGCTGTTGAAATCATTCCGAACATAGATTAAAAATTTAAATATAATCTAAAAACATAACCTTGAAAAAGATAATGAATTTATCATGGACAGGACACAAGAAAATATGCTGAAGGAGTGGGTGGTAGAGGTAAATACAGAATTGGGTAAAAAAAAAAAAAAGAGGAGATCTTCTGGGAATTTCTTGGAGCTTCACATCTGGACTTGGAGGAGTTGCTATCACCAGTCAGTCAAGAATGGGAGGGAAGGAAGAGTACACAATAGGAAGCCCTCCTGGGGCCCAGTTGCACAAAGAGCTGCTGTTATCCACATTGGGTGTGTGTTTGCCAGAAATATCAGGGCCACTGGAACTCTAGAACTTACAAGGGCAAGCTTTTGTATAGTCTAAATTACCTTGGCTATATAAGAACCCAAGTCAGAGGGCATATCTTCATTCTCCATGTATAGCCAAAGATCCCATGCTAAGAGCTCATGAAACTTTCTGCACCACCACTCCCCAGTCAGATAGCTTGCTTAGTAAAATTCCACCAATTTTTTATCACAATGATATTGATTATAAATCGGACTTTTAAAGGAGTGGAGGGAAAGGAGAGACTATTTTTCATTTCAATAATACTGATATATGGTATTATATTTATTAGCTTTAATGGTTACATTTTTAAGATTTAAAATAGTAACCAGAAAAATCACCATAGATCGAAATACAAGAAAAATATAATTAACTTAAAAGAGCATATAGAGGGGCCGGAGAGATAGCATGGAGGTAAGGCGTTTGCCTCTCATGCAGGAGGTCATCGGTTCGAATCCCGGCGTCCCATATATGGTCCTCCCGTGCCTGCCAGGAGCAATTTCTGAGCCTGGAGCCAGGAATAACCCCTGAGCACTGCCGGGTGTGACCCAAAAACCACAAAAAAAAAAAAAAAAAAAAAGAGCATATAGAAAAGTTGGGTTTACTCTTTATTAGTGTTATAACTGATCTAACATATATGTCTATCTATTATTGAGAGAGTGAAGTTTCCATCACTTTATTTAAAGAACTATATCAATAATATTGAAAACAATTACGCCTCACTTTGCACAAGACCAAAACACACACACACACACACACACACACACACACAAATCAAAAGGATACAATTTTACACTGATCAAGAAGGCCACAACACATATTTTGCTTAAATTTTGAAATTTTATAATAAAAGTAAATTAATACTTATTTTGTTGTTTCTTTTTATCTTCACTTTATAGGGAGTTGTTACTCTATTTTTACAATCAAAAACTAAAATTCTGAGGATGTAAGTTATTTGGTTTAATATTGTCAATGATAGAGCTGGACTTGTAATCCTGAATCTTTAATTTTAGAGTCTACCTAATTACAACTACACTACACTGCCTTTCTAGGGAAACAATCCTAATGAAGTTAGAAAGAATAAAGTTACATTCCTGAGGCTACCTGAAAAATCACAAAACAGGGGAAAAGCTAGTAAAGTACAGTACATTATCTGGATAAATTATCATAAAAGTATTACAAATAGTAGAAAATAAATTACATATAAATGTTTATAAAATAGTAAAATATATCTGCAGATATGTTTATATACATAAATGTCTGAAGATAAAACATTTATAAATGTATAGTCGTATGGTAAGCTTATGAAGGAAACTGAGAAAAGTGAGATGATTCTATTTTAGAAGAATTTCACTACTAGTACTTAATTTTGTTTTGTCAGTTTTATTAAAAATATTATTCTAAGTGTCCTTATAATTTATACCTGTAATTGATTTTATTACTCAACCAAATTCTTAGTATCCCAATCATTATATCTCATGTATATTTAACTTATTCAATGGAACTATATAATATTCTTAATTAGTGGTCATGAAACTTTAAATTATGTTTCTTAAAATAAAATTATTCTGAAGATTATTAAAGTATGAAGTTTTTTTTGTTTTTGTTTTTGTTTTTTTTGGTTTTTGGGCCACACCCGGCGGTGCTCAGGGGTTACTTCTGGCTGTCTGCTCAGAAATAGCTCCTGGCAGGCACGGGGGACCATATGGGACACCGGGATTCGAACCAACCACCTTTGGTCCTGGATCGGCTGCTTGCAAGGCAAACGCCGCTGTGCTATCTCTCCGGGCCCTAAAATATGAAGTTTTAATGATTCTTAGAATTAGTCAATTTTGCAAGTCACCTATAAGTATACTTTGGAAATCCCTTAATGGAGAACATAGATAGACCATATATAAATTAGCTTTTTAATTTTCATAACCTTATAATCCTCAGATCCACAAACAGATTCAGAAAGCATTAGGCAGTAGTTGCAGGTGCTTCAGAGATTTGAAAAGTTACCTACTAGGAACATAACCTTTTAACCTATAAGGTAAATAAAATATCTCTGCTTTAAGAAATATTCCTATTCTAAAAACTTTCCTGTTTCTAGTTAAACTATGCACCTCTGAGGTAGGTAATGAACCATTTCTATTTTATCAATGGAAATATCAAAAGTTTGGTAAGAGTAATTTCCCTAAAATGGCATTGTGAGCTGTGAAGAATATTTACTCTCTCATACAACTTGATATAGAGTCACATTCAGCATTCAGATAATTTAAGTAGCTGGTTTCCTAGATGCCAATAAGAGCAAAAAATGTGGTTTAAACCTTCTCTAACTTCTCTTTATAAATCTAATATAGAAAATTTTTTCTTATTTCACCCTAAAATCATAGAACCAACAGGGTATTTTTCAGTCAATCTCACGACATCGACAATGCTACTATTTTACTATTACTAAATAATCATATGATTTTTGGAAATATATGAGGCAGGAGAGATAGGATGGAGGTAGGGCATTTGCCTTGCATGCAGAAGGACGGTGGTTCGAATCCCGACATCTCATATGGTCCCCTGAGCCTGCCAGGAGCAATTTCTGAGTGTTGAGCCAGGAGTAACCCCTGAGTGCTGCCGGGTCTGACCCAAAAACCAATATATATGTATATACATATACATATATATGTATATATATATTTATATATATATATATGGATTCTCAGAAACTGAGCAGCTTAATTCCTTTAAATGAGGCGGAAACAAAAATAGTACTAAGAAGTTGCTTCACTTAGTTTATAGCAAAACTGGACCTAGAATTAAGAGATTGTAACATGTTTACACTGTCATGTATAGCATCACTGATATGCATATATCACGTGTTTTCAACATACATGCAGCAGCACATATTAAACTATATGTAGATTTCACCATCTACATATGCATTCCAAAATCAATGTACTGGAAGGAAAGAAGGGAGTAGGGAAAAGGAAGGAAGGAAAGTGGGAGGGAGGAGGAAGAGGAAAGAAAGGAAAGAAAGAAAGAAAGAAAGAAAGAAAGAAAGAAAGAAAGAAAGAAAGAAAGAAAGAAAGAAAGAAAGAAAGAAAGAAAGAAAGAAAGAAAGAAAGAAAGAAAGAAAGAAAAAGAATGAATGGGAGGAAAGAAAAAGATAGGCATAGAGATAGTGATGGTGGGCAGGGAATAATAATTTAATAGTTTTGTTTTCCACTGAATACTATTTGTAAGAATTTTAGCACTGAAAATTGATCTTTAACTGTAATGATATGTCATAGGTCGAATAAAAGGTTCTAAGTGCATCATGAATGAATATCAAACAGCCATCATCACTGATACATAATTTTATATTCACTTACATTCATTCTTTAGTTCTGAAATGTAATTATTTTACCAGTCTATAGAAATGATGTATTGTCCCTGCGAATGCTGTAGGCAGAGCTGTATGAGAGGCTTCATTCCCACTGCTGACATTTTTTACTCGACGCCTCGTACTTTTCAATATTCATTTACTCCAAAATCTACCTTTAAGTAGATGTATAGGCGTTCCATTCTTACTCGATATTTTCAGTAAAACATTTCATTTTTCTCCTTTAACTTAAGTTTTCAGTATTCTGGTTTGTCAAACCATACAGAAATGTCGGGGGTGGGGGAAGAGGATGCTATGGACACAACTCAAAGCAGAACCGTAGGATTTAAAATAGAAGAAACAGGACAAAAAGAAAAAGAAAAAGAAAGAAACAGGACAGAGGCATCAAAGGCTTTGCAAGGGGCCAAGCATTTCAAACCTTTTAAAACCTTTTACAGAAAGGAGGTGGGGGGGGGGGGAGAAAGAAGAAGCCTGAGCCCGGAGAGATAGCACAGCGGCGGTTGCCTTGCAAGCAGCCGATCCAGGACCAAAGGTGGTTGGTTCGAATCCCGGTGTCCCATATGGTCCCCCGTGCCTGCCAGGAGCTATTTCTGAGCAGACAGCCAGGAGTAGCCCCTGAGCACCGCCGGGTGTGGCCCAAAAACCAAAAAAAAAAAAAAAAAAAAAGAAGAAGAAGCCTAGTAAGGAAAAGTTCTAATGGCAGGCCAATGAGCTTTCCATTCCATTGGGGCTTTACTCTCATGATGGGGAAAGGTCGACATTAAAATCTGGATCCTAATATCCCAAATCTCCCTCCTCCCCACCCCGCCCCCGCCTGTCCTCCAGCCAGGCCTTCTATTTCCCTCATACATTCTCCCAGTTAGGATAGTTCGCGATGTAGTTATTTCTCTGACTAAACTCATCACTCTTTGTGGTGAGGTTCATGAAGATATTTGGGACGCCGGCGGTGGGAACGTTGCCCTGCTGAAGGGGGCGTTCCTCACATGACTGAAACCCAAGGTGTTCCAATAAAATATTACTTAAAAATGCGTGAAGAATAAAAACTAAATAAATTAAAAGAATCTGGCTCCTAGCTCTCCTCAGGAGGCCGAGGGCCCTCCCCGGGGCATGGATGGATGGATGGATGGATGGATGGATGGATGGATGGATGGATGGATGGATGGATGGATGGATGGATGGAGAAGGACCTGGCTCGCAATCGCGCTTCCCAGAGGCAGCGGCGCGAGGGCCAAGTTTCTGCGGGTGAGCGGGCGGGCGCCCCTGGGCTGGCCGGCTGCCCGGCTGGAGACCGACGGCGCTTCTGCCCGACCGCGCCCGGCTCGCAGCCCCGCCCCGGGCCGGGCCGGGCCCGAGCGAGAGGCGCCCCTCGGCGCGGGGCGCGGCGGAGGCCCCGGGTGGACTCGAACCCGGGGCGCGCACCTCCCTTCGCGCAGCCCGCGCCCGGCGCCCGCGCTCGGCGCCAGCTGTCAAGCGCACTCTTTGTCCCCGCAGCGGGCGTCGAACGCGGCCGCGCGAAGAACGCCGCGACGTGGCCCGGGCGGCATCCAGGGAGCCGAGCGCTCCTCGGCAGCCGCGCGCGCAACTTTCCCCGCCGCTTCCCTCCGTCCCGCTACCTGCCGGCTCCGGGCCGCGAAGCGGAGGAAGACGCGGAGGCGCGGCGGGGCGGGCGGGCCTGTGGCCTCGGGCGGGCTCGCGCTCGCTCGCTCTCTCTCTCTCTTCTCCTCGCTCCTCAGGAGCCGGACCGACCGACCGACCCACCGCACTCGTGCACGCACGCACACGCACACGCCGCGCGGACCTGCGCGAAGTCGGGCAGTCGGGCTGGCAGTCGGGCGGACAGTCAGTCGGGCAGTCGGCGCTTCCCCGCGGCCGTGCCGCTCGCCCGCAGCGGCGCTCCCTCCCCGCCTCTGCTCTGCTCTGCTCTGCTCTGCTCAGCTCTCCTCTCCACGCCCGCGCTCGCCCACTCGCTCGCTCGCTCACCTGGCCGTTGGGCCGGACGGACCCACAGCGGGTGGCCCTGGCCTCGCCTCGTTTCGCCTCGCCGGGGATCGCTCCCACCCCCGGGCCGGGTCGCCGCCCGCCGCCGCCGCCGCCGAGGTGCTAGCGCCGCCGCTGGCTGTGGCGACTCTGCGGCCGCGCTCGCTCAGTCCCCCGGGGCGGAGCGAGGCGAGGCGAGGCCAGCGAGGCGAGGCCAGGCGAGGCGGCGGTGGCCGCGCGGCGGGAGGCGGATTCCTCAGGTGCGGCCCCTCCCGCCTCCCCGGAACCTCTCGCGGCCCAGGGACCCCCGCCCCGCCCCGCCCGCCGCCTCAGCAAAGCCGGAGTCTCGGGCCGCCCCGACACCCCACCGTCCACCGCTCCGTGGGGCTGTCGGGGTGCTCTGGAAGTGGGAAGGAAGGAAGGAAGGAAGGGAGGGAGGGAGGGAGGGAGGGAGGGAGGGAGGGAGGAAGGAAGGAAGGAGGAAGGAAGGAAGGAAGGAAGGAAGGAAGGAAGGAAGGAAGGAAGGAAGGAAGGAAGGAAGGAAGGAAGGAAGGAAGGAAGGAAGGAAGGAAGGAAGGAAGGGAGGAAGGAAGGTCCGCGCCCACGCGCCCGGTGCAAAAGCGATTGCAGTGTTGGCTGCGCTGCTTGCTTCTTCTTCATCCCCGCACTCACCCACTGCCCTGACGAGATCGCGTCCTGCCCACCCCCGACGCCGTGCAAAGGGCTCGGGCCCGGGCCACGATGGGTCCGAAACTCTCGGCCTCTTTTGCACCAAGGATCGGGCTGGGTGGGGTAGGACGGTAGCAAAAATCAAACCTGCCCAGGTACTCCAGGGCCGCTCCTGCAGGAGCACACACACGCCCTGCATCGTCTATACAATCCCCGGCCCCGACCCCAGCCAGGGACCCAACAGAACCTCTGCCCGCAGAACTGCCGCAGAACTTCCAAAGGAGACCCGGGTCTTGTTGTCTCTATCTAGACCCACTTCTCTACTTTTTTCTCACTTGGTGGGTTTTGTACTTGGAGATGTAGTTGCTACTGCTGCTGCAAGGTTTCTTTAGTTTGAAGGGTTTTTTTTGGGGGGGTGGGGGGTGGGGGGGCACACTCGGTTGTGCTCACTCACTTTGGACTCTATCTTATCCTGGGAGGGCACAGAGGACCAAATGGAATTCTGGAGATCGAACCGGATTCACTGCTTCCTTGCAAGTCAAGCTCCCTGTCTTCTAGCCCAGTGGTCCTCAAACTATGGCCCGCGGGCCACATATTGTATTTGTATCTGTTTTGTTTCTTCATTGCAAAATAAGATATATGCAGTGTGCATAAGAATTCGTTCATAAGTTTTGTTTTTACTATAGTCAGACCCTCCAATGGTCTGAGGGACAGTGAACTGGCCCCCTGTCTAGCCCCAGATGTTTTTGTTGTTGTTGTTGTTGTTTTGTTTTTATTTTTAAATGTCATCGTTGCTGAAGATTGGACTAAGATGTCATTCTTTGGGACAGCCCACATCTGGAAGAAGGCTTGTTAGAAAGAGAATAGTTGATTTCTTTTCAGTGCTTTTGAAACAAGGGTTCAGCACTGAGCCTCTCTGCAGTTCATCTTGTCTCTTGGGTGAAGCCCCAAGACATCCATTCAGCGTGGGCTGGGTGTCTATTGTTCTTGGCATCTTTGTCAATTAAAAATGCTTAAGGACAGTTTTAATTAAAGTAGATCAGTTTAAGATCACATCAACCCTCTAAATCTGCACTTTTAGTTTGCTTGTCTTTTAATAAGGACTGAAGTGCACTTTTTTTTTCCTTTTGTACAATACAAAAGAGAATTGACTGGAAGTCTGGAATCACCAGAAAATAATTCACAGAAGCTCACAGAAGGTGTCATGATGAGCAAATGTTAATCACTTGTTCTGATTTCTATTGTCTTTTCTTTCTCCTCTACTGGGAAGAGTCGTCAACTGTCATTTTATTTTAAAAAGTAATTTTGTACCCAAAGGAATTAAGAGTAAAAAACGACTTTTGCTTCTTTTTACTATTGAAACCTTACTCTATCTGTAAAAACAAAAACAAAAACAAAAAAAAAAACCCAGATATGTCATGTGCCATGACCACAAGAAATACTTTAAACTTCACAATCAGTATGGAATCCCACCGTCTGACCTTCCACTCAATACAGGTTTAGTAAGTGAAATAAGAATGCTTCTAAGTAGCAACAACACAGAAAGGTACAGATGTATGGCAGCAGAGAATTAGCATATTTATGGAGAAAATAGTAAATAGAAACCTGATATTTCAAGCCCATTTTAGGAATAAAAAGTAAACTCACATGAAGTTAAAGCAGGTGAGAGTCTTTTGAAAACTCCAATCTTTCTCAAGATCTGTAAAACTGAGGAGTGGTACACCTTCTGTTCTTAGAGTTTTATTTCCTTTATTTGGTGCTGGGGCTAGAAAGTAAAGCCTCACGCAGGCAAAGCATGTGCTCTACCAGTAAAGAACATCCCCCACTCACACCTTCCATTTTAAAGAGAAAAAAAGCCATGGAAACAATGTGTTACCTCAATGTAAAACCACAGTATAGTTTTATCTCAGTTGTACTTCAAGGACCATTTGTCCAGTGCAAGCACACTAGCCTCTAAAGATGTGAAAGCAAGCTTGGCCAAGTGGTGCAAGATCATTAGAGTGCTATGAATATTTTAGTATTCATATGTTTTGGTATTAATATAGGAATAGTCTTGGGCAAAAGAACCTGTACTTGATATTTTTTTAAGATTCCTTGTCATTAGAGGCTGAAGAGATAGCATAGCTGTAGGGCGTTTGCCTTGCAAGCGGCTGACCCAGGACTGACGGTGGTTTGAATTCCGGCAACCCATATAGTCCCCCGTGCCTGCCAGGAGTGATTTCTGAGCACAGAGCCAGGAGTAACCCCTGAGCACCGCCGGGTGTGGCCCAAAAACCAAAAAAAATATATATATTGACATATATATATATATTCCTTGCTATTATAGTCAGTGAACTCTAAGTAACTTGATAGGTCATGATAGATAAAACAATATAATTGCAAAAGTCCTTTCCTGGGTAAGACAGCAACATTTTTGTGGGGGAGAGGGGTTTGGGTCACACCCAGCAGAGCTCAGGGGTTACTCCTGGCTCTGCCCTCAGAAATTGCTTCTGGCTGGCTCAGGGAATCACATGTGAAAACCTGGTCTGTCCTGTAACCACCTGCAAGGCAAAGCCCTACCTCTGTGCTATTGCTTCAGGCCAAGATAACTTTTGCTGCCACTGTTCTTATAGGGACAAGGCACCAAACTGAGATTTACATCACAGCCCTCATCTGCAACCTGAAAAAGTATAAACTACCATTACAGGATCACCATCTTGGGAATCTATAGTTGCTGACTTTGCAATCAGTTCTTTGTTCCAACATGGCATCTTGGTTTACAGAAACAAATGTCTATTTGTGTACACTAGTCCTATCCTGTGACTAATATTCAAGTGCCTATTAATCCTGAGGATAGCCCATTGGTAGGGAAAGATAATAATAAATAAGAAAATAATCCAGAAAACTAGTCTTCCCAATTTCAGACCTCATTAGAAATCTATAGTAATTATATAGTAATTAAGGATCTGGGGAGAAGAGCTAAAAAACAGGGACACGGAACCGGAGAGATAGCATGGAGGTAAAGCATTTGCCTTTCATGCAGAAGGACGGTAGTTCGAATCCCGGCATCCCATATGGTCCCCTGTGCCTGCCAGGGGCGATTTCTGAGCATAGAGCCAGGAGGAACCCCTGAGCGCTGCTGGGTGTGACCCAAAAACCAAACAAACAAAACAAAACAAACAAACAAACAGGGATACATGCTTTATAGTTCAATTCCTCAGCACCTCATAGCCCACTGACTCAAGCACCAAATCAGAAATAGCACTTGAGTATCACCAGTGTAGCCCAGATATATCTGTTACAAAAAAAAAAGGCAGGGATTTGGAAGATAGTATCAGGATTTGGGCACACACCATGCATATACTGACCCCAGTTCCATCTCGAACCATATCTTGAGCATCACCAAGTATAATCTTGGAACCCTCAAGAGATGAACCTTGTGGTCCCTCAAACCATAGGGCCTACACTATCTCCTTACGCTCTTATATTGAAACACTAGCCTGATTGGTAAAGTACCTCCAGGCATTGCCCCGGAGCTTCTCAGCTTAGGAAAGCCCCCACACAGAAAGCCCTATTACATAAAAATGAAACAAAGCTACTACTATTAAGATAGTATCAATAGAATAGAATTAGTAGATAAAATATATAACTATGGACAATTTTCAGCAAGAGTATCAAAATAATATAATGGAAAAGAGCAAACATTTCAAAAAGGACACAATAGATTATTCACAAGCAAAAGGCTTAATTTGGACATCAAATAAAAAATTAACTCAGGGGCTGGAGTCATAGCACAGCATGTAGGGCATTTGCCTTGCTCGTGGCCAACCTGGGTTCTATCCCATAAGGTTCCCTTGAGCCTGACAGAAGCCATTTCTGAACAGCCAAGAGTAACCCCTGAGCTCTGCCGGGTGTGGCCCTCTCAAATTAACTCAATTCAGCAATACCACTTCTAGTGATATGTCCTATGAACACATAAACACAACACAAAAATGCCTTCTGCACACCTATGTTCATTGTGGAACTATTTACAATAGCCAGAAGCTGGAAACAACCCAGGTGTCTAACAACAGATGAGTGGCTAAAGAAACTGTGGTACATATACAAAATGGAATACTATGCAGCTGTTAGGAAAAATTAAGTTATAAAAATTTCCTATATATGGATGAGCATGGAGACTATTATACTGAGTAAAATGAATCAGAAGGAGAGACACATGGAATAGTCTCACTCATCTGTAGGATTTAAGAAAAATAAAAGACAATATGGTAATAATCCTAGAGACAATAGAGATGCGTAACAGAAGGACCAGCCCATGCTATGAAGCTTACCACAAATATTGGTGAGTGCAGTTGGAGAAATAACTACACCAACAACTACCATGACAATGGTAGTGAATGAGAGAAATATAATGCTGTCTCAATGCAGGGGATGGGAGAGGGAGGACATTGGTGGTGGGAAGATGCACTGGTGAAGGGGTGTGTGTACATTTTATGACTGAAACCCAACTATGAACCATGATGCTTAAATAAATATTATTAGAAATAAAAAATTAATATAAGCAATGAAATAATGACTTTTTTGTTTTGATTTGGTTTTGGGTCCACAACAGGCTGTGCTCAGTGCTTACTCCTGGCTTTGCTCAGGGATCACTCCTGGTGACATCCATATGTTGTATCAAGAATCAAATCCTGGTTGGTCACATGCAAAATAAGTGTTCTCTTTACCCACTGTACTATCTCTCTGGGCCCTGAAATCATGTTTGTTTTATATAGAATTATTTGACATTTTCTGCTTGTTCAGTTATTTTGTTGTTGTTGTTGTTTTGGGACCACATCCCATTGTGGATCCCATCTCATGGCTCACTCCTGGATCTGCATGTGAGGATCAATTTTGAACATAATCAGGAACCATATAGGATGCCAGGGATCGAACACAGGTTGACCTCTTGCAAAGGCATGATACCTATCTTATGTACTATCTTTCCAGCTTCATAGAATTATTTGACATTCGTTTTCAGCAAGAATTTCTTGACTGACACGCAATCAAAAGAATACTCCCCCAAATGCAAAAATTATATAAACTAAATCCAAAAAATTAAAACATTTGTATCTTAACAAGTGCCAATAAAATAAAAAGAAAAAATGAATAATTTTTTTGGAATCAGACATTCCAAGACTGAACTAGGAAAAAACAAATTACTAGAAGCAAATTGATATAATACAAAAAAAAAAAATCTCTCCAAAGGAAAAAAGTACAACTTAGAACTACTAGTGAGTTCTTTTTTTTGTTTTGTTTTGTTTTTGTTTTTGGGTCACACCCGGCAGTGCTCAGGGTGTGCTCTGGCTCTATGTTCAGAAATCACTCCTGGCAGTCTCAGGGGACCATATGGGATGCCAGGATTTGAACCACTGACCTGCATGCAAGGCAAACACCTTACTTCCATGCTATCTCTCTGGCTCCTCTATTGAACCTTCAATGCTTATTCATGATAACAAAACTCTCATCAAATGGGCACAGAAAAACTTACCTTTGATAGTAAAATCCATATAAAACAAAGCTACATTTACATCTTAATGGCAGAAACTGCAAACCCTTCCTTTAAGGTCAGACACAAAACAAAGATATCTTCTATAACCACTATTATTTAACATAGTATTGAAATTCCTAACCACAACAATTAGACGAGAAAATTAAATTAAAAGAAAATGAAATAAATTTAAAATAAATTAAAAGGATTCAAATTGAAAAATATCATACTATACTGTTTTCAGATTGCATGATATCGCATGATATAGAAGATATAATAGAAAACCCTAAATATCCCACCAAAAAAACTTTGCACTCAGGAATCTCTCCTGGAAGTCTCAGGGGAACATATGAAATACTGGGGATCAAACCTGGATCAGTTTCATGCAAGGCAAGCCCCCTAAAGAGGATTTCTTTCCTCTACTCAGTGTTCTTAGATGTTTTGTCATAAGTTAATTTTAAAAAACTTTGACCCTTCCACCAAGAAAACTTAAAAAAAAAAAACCTAAAGCAATAAAGTATAAGACTATGAAATTAACATGCAAAATATCTGTTGTGTTTCATATGCAAACAACAAACTAGAAGAGAAAAAAATTACCATTGTGTCAAAAACATTTACATAGAAATAAGCTTGACAAAGGAGATAAAAGATTCCATTAAGTCACTGTTAATCTTAAGTAGGACACAAGAAAATGGAAAATGTTAACATGGCCATCCAATGCAAAGCATTACATAGATTAGATTTCATTCCTGTCAGAATTTCAATCACAGGGCTGGAAAGAGAGCTGAGAGTTAAATGGTTGCATCACATGTGGCTGAGCCTGGTTTTATCTATTACATTTTATATGGTTCCCCAAGTACTAGCTCCTGAGTATCACCAGATATGCCTTCCCCCCGAAAAAAAACCCAAAAAACAAAAAAGAATATTTTTTTCTAATGGCATCCTTTAAAGATATAGAAAAAAATACAAGTAAAATCTATGAAACCATAAATCTCCCTGAATAGCCAACGCAATTCAGAGGGGGGAAGGGTAAACACAGCATTCTCTGACTTTAAACTATACTCTCAAGGATAGTAATTGAACTGGGATAAAAAAAAAAAAAACAGACTCTAATATCTAACTCCGTCCAAAAATGGAAAGCAAAGATGAAAAGAAACTTTCTCAAAGAAGAAATACAGGGCCAGAGAGATAGCACAGTGGTAGGATGTTTGCCTTGCAAGCAGCCAAACCAGGATGAATGGTGGTTCGAATCCTGGCATCCCAGGAGTAACCCCTGAGCGCCGCCGGGTGTGACTCAAAAACAAAACAAAAAAGAAAAGATAAAAAAGAAATACAGATGTCCAAAAGGCACATGAAAAATACTCTGCATCATTATCAGTGAGATGATAATCAAAAACAACCATAAGATATCATCTCACAGGACAGAGATTGGCACACTTCAAAACAAACTAGAACAGCCAGTACTGGCACAGATGTGGGGTGAAAGGAACTCATTCACTGTCTTTTTGGGAAACAATATGAATATTCCTCAAAAAAAAACTAGAAATTGAGACTCCATATGACCCATCAATATCTCTCCAAGGAATATATCCCAGGGGCTCAAAATTTCAATGCAGAAAAGCCCTCTGCAGCCCTATGTTTATTACAACACTATTCACAATAGCCAGAATCAGGAAACAATCCAAATGTCTGTAAACAGATGAGTAGTAGATAAAGAAACAGATGTACATCTATGCAATGGAATACTATGCAACTGTTAGGAAAAATAAAGTCATAAAGTATGCTTATTTTAGAGAAATATGAAGAGTATTATAGTAACAAATAATAACAAAAATGAAGGAAAGACAGAATGATTGCACTAATTTGTGTATATATTAAAAAAAGATAATATGGTAATAATATTCAAAGACAGTAGAGATGAAGGCCAGGAGAATCAATTCATGGTAGAAAGCTTGCCACAAACAGTGGGGAAGTGCAGTAAGGAAGAGAGGGGAGCACTATGACAATGCTAGTTGGAAATGATTTGTCTGAACATGAACTGGATGCTGAAAGGAGATTAAGTTATATGTATAATACCCCTTCAGTAAAAATATTACCAAAAAAAAGAAAAGAAAAAGAAGAAAAATATCTGCCAGGCAGTAGGGAGGTCAAGGAGGAAGGTGGAAGGGAAACTGTAAGACTGGTGGAGGAAATGTGCACTAGTGAAGGATGTTGTACATTGCATGACTAAAACTCAATCATGAGCAATTTTGTGATTGTGTATCTCACAGTGATTCAATTAAATAATTTATTTATAAATAAATAACAGTGGTGCTGGAAAACTTTTAAGAACCAGTATAAAGGGGCCGGAGCAGTGACACAAGCCATAAGGCGTCTGCCTTGCCCGTGCTAGCCTAGGACGAACCTTGGTTCGATCCTCCAGCGTCCCATATGGTTCCCCAAGCCAGGAGCTATTTCTGAGTGCATAGCCAGGAGTAACCCTTGAGCGTCACTGGGTGTGGCCCGAAAAACAAAAAAAAGAAAAGAGTATAATATGCTTCCCCAGAGGCAGGCAGAGTGGAGAAGGTGGGTGTGAGAAAAAACTGGGAACATTGGTGGCGAGAAATGTGCACTGGTGAAGGATGGTGTACGTTCTATGATAGATACTCTATCATGAACAATTTTGTAAGCACAGTGCTTAAATAAAGTAATTATAAAAGGAAAACAAAAAGAACCATTGTGTTATGAAGTCAGTGTGGAAAACCAAATGCAGGATGATGTCACTCACCTGTGGTATATAAAGAAACAAAGAAAGTGAATGGTCAATGGTAAATGAAAACAAACCCTTGAACTCTGACAACAGAACTGAAGTAACCAAAGGGAAGAACAAAAAACAGGGAGGAATAGGACCAATAGCATTAACACTATTGTAAAAAAAAAATTTAAGCTTATATAAACACTACCACTAAAGTACGTGAGCAACCAAACTACAGTGTGTCAGCATTGCAATCTCTGGTCATCACAACATTTACAAAGAAATGAAGGAAAGGGAACCGGCGAGAAAGTACAGTGGGGAAAGCTCCTGCCTTGCACACAGCTGACTCAGGGTTAATTCCTATATTTCATAGGGTCTATAAGCCTCACTAGGAGAGAATCTGAGTGCAGAGCCAGGAACATACACTGAGCACTGCCAATTATAGCTTAAAATTCATAAAATGAAGAAAGGAAAAATGCTTCAAATTCTAAAAAAGATCCAAAAAAGTTTTCACCAAAAACACAAAAGTCAGAAAAAGAGGGAAAAAATAATAAAGAGAACACAAGACATATGGATATTCTTAACACTAAAAGAATAAACAAAGTGAGTTAAATTTCCCTCTTGAAAAAGACAAAAATGTCTCAGAATGAAAAGCCAAAAGAAAATTTATTTTTTGGGGTTTTTTTTTTGTTGTTTTTTTTTGGTTTTTGGGCCACACCTGGCGGTGCTCAGGGGTTACTCCTGGCTGTCTGCTCAGAAATAGCTCCTGGCAGGCACGGGGGACCATATGGGACACTGGGATTCGAACCAACCACCTTTGGTCCTGGATCGGCTGCTTGCAAGGCAAACACTGCTGTGCTATCTCTCCAGGCCCGAAAAGAAAAATTTATTAAATTTTTATGTATAATACCCCAAATAAATTGATGCAGAAATTCTAAAAACAAATAAAAATTCAAACCAAAAGAAATAAAATTAGCAAGATGACTTCAAAGTGAAATTTACGATTAGAAGTAAGCATAAGGTAGAACAATAAGACAATTTACTCTGATAAAAGAGAATAGTGACTATTTATTGAACATTAACTTCATGCCGGGAATTCACCTGAGGATTTTCTTAAGTAATCCTCACAATGATACGGAGTGACTGTGGTTAAGCTTCCTTTTTGCAGATGGAGAAATAGACTATACAGAGATTAGATGTTCTCCACGTCACACAGTGATAGTTAGTTGTAGAATTTAAACCCTGATCTGCTAATTCCAAAGTGCAAATAAATAGCTCCCAAACATTTATATAAATAGCAAGTAGGAATTTAGAAACTTACTTGAAAGATTTTAATATATTTCTCTATGAATTTCATGATTCAGATAGACCAAAAATAAGTAGGAAAGATAATTTTCTATAATACAACAAAAGATTGTATAGCATATATAGGGAGATTTGAACCCTAAAGCCATAGCATATATTGTGTTGTTTTTTTTTTTTTTTTTTTTTGTCCACCCCCTATTATGTGTTCTTTTATGTGTTCTTAAATTCTAAATAGTTAAAGGACTAAAATGCCTTGTCACAAAGAAAATCTTACCAAATTCTGGGCCATAGTTTTTGAGATATAGTTTTTAAAACTAATAGTTTTTAAAATATTAAAGCCATTTATAATAAAGAGTTACTATGACAAATATGACAAATCTACCTAGTTAAATATTTTTAGTTAAAAATCTCTAATCTTGGGGCAGGAGTGGTGGTGCAAGCATTAGGGCATTTGCCTTGTACATGCTTACCTAGGACTTAACCTTACCTAGGATGTCCTTACCTAGGACTGACCGAGGTTCGATCACCCAGCGTCCCATATGGCCCCCCAAGCCAGGAGCGATTTCTGAGCACATAGCCAGGAGTAACCCCTGAGCATCACTGGGTGTGGCCCAAAAAACAAGAAAAAAAATCTATTCTTCTACTAGAGCAGTGCTTCTCAAATAGTGGGGCACGCCCCCTGGGGAGGCCTCGAGACTCTAAATGGCCTCGAGACTAAATGGGAGAGTATTTGACCTCGGCAAACACTGTCATAACAAGCTAAGCCCCGTGTTTATGTCTCTGTATATGTCTCTGGAGCTGAGAGTTGCTGTGTCCTGCTTCAAACCCCGCTTCGAAAAGCTATGCATTGTAAAATGTGCTCATTGTAGCCATTAATCCAGACATCACGTCTGCTTAAAAAAATCAGCTCACAAAGAATGAGAACAGTGTTGGCGAGGATGTGGAGAGAAAAGAGAAAGGACTCTTTTCCACTGCTGGTGGGAATGCCGTCTAGTTCAACCTTTATGGAAAGCTATATGGATATTCCTCCAAAAACTGGAAATCGAGCTCCCATACGATCCAGCTATACCACTCCTAGGAATATACCCCAAGAACACAAAAATACAATACAAAATTCCCTTCCTTACACCTATATTCATTGCAGCACTATTTACCATAGCAAGACTCTGGAAACAACCCAGATGCCCTTCAACAGACGAATGGCTAAAGAAACTGTGGTACCTATACACAATGGAATATTATGCAGCTGTCAGGAGAGATGAAGTCATGAAATTTTCCTATACATGGATGTACATGGAATCTATTATGCTGAGTGAAATAAGTCAGAGAGAGAGAGAGAGAGAGAGAGAGAGAGAGAGAAACGCAGAATGGTCTCACTCATCTATGGGTTTTAAGAAAAATGAAAGACATTCTTGCAATAATAATTTTCAGACACAAAAGAGAGAAGGGCTGGAAGTTACAGCTCACCTCATGAAGCTCACTACAAAGAGGAATGAGTTTAGTTAGAGAAATAACTACATTTTGAACTATCCTAATAATGAGAATGTATGAGGGAAATAGAAAGCCGGTCTAGAGTACAGGTAGGGGTTGAGTGGGGTGGAGGGAGATTTGGGACATTGGTGATGGGAATGTTGCACTGGTGATGGGTGGTGTTCTTTACATGACTGAAACCCAAACACAATCATGTATGTAATCAAGGTGTTTAAATAAAATATATAAAAAATCAGCTCAAATTATTTTATATATTTTTGTTTTGCAGGTTAAAGTTTTTTTTTAATAAGGATACTATTTACAGTCGCATGGGGGGGCACAAAAATGTTTCCTTCCTAGGGGGCATGACAGAAAATAATTGAGAAGCACTGTACTAGAAAATAGTTAGAAATTACAAGAAGAACACACTTCTGAAAACCTGGATTTATAACATGAGATTTACAATCATGAGATGAGATATACAATAAGTTATTGTATATGAGAGCAAATGTACAGCAGCAAAAGTGAAAATAGAGAAGATGGACCACAAAGGGGCCAGAGAGATAGCATGGAGGTAAGGCATTTGCCTTTCATGCAGAAGGTCATTCGTTCGAATCCCGGTGTCCCATATGGTCCCCTGAGCCTGCCAGGAGTGATTTCTGAGCTTGGAGCCAAGAGTAACCCCTGAGCATTGCCAGGTGTGACCCAAAAACCAAAAACCAAAACAAAAAAAAAAAACAAAAAAAGAGAGAAGATGGACAACATAAAAAAGTAAAACTCCTGGCCATCAAAGAAATAATCAAAGGGCCAGAATGATAGTACAGCAGGTAAAGTACTTGCCTTGCAAGTGGCAGACCTGGATACAATCTCCAGCACCCCAAATGATCCCCCAGATACTGCCACAAGTGATGTTTGAGACAGAGCCAGGAGTAGCCCTGAGCACTTCCAGTTGTGGCCTCCTAAAAAAATCAATATGAGAAAAAGGCAACCTGGCAAATGGCAAATGGAATAATAGCATTGCAAATCATATACCTGATAATGAGTTTAATATATAGAATACATAAGCAATTCCTCTAACTAAACCTAATAAACACATAAAGATTCTTAATCAAAGAAACAAGAGGTATTTCTCCAAAACAGATTTATTAAGTCAATGAACACATCAAAAGATGATAAAATAAAATAGAGAAATAAAAAAATAATAAATCATAACTATTATTTTATTCACATTTACAAAGGTTAGCTACCAAAACGTTCAGAAAATGAAGTGTTTGTAGAGAAATCAAAACTCCTCTGCATTTTTGTGAGTAATATAAAATGGTGAAGTCATGAAGGAAAAAAGTATGACCTTTCCTCAAAATATTGAAAATAGGATTGCTATAATGATCTACCAATTCCACTTTGGAGTATATACTCAAAAGAATGGAAGGCAGAGTCTTTTTCAAATAGATATTGGCATAAATATCATTCGCAACAGCATTATTACCAATAAGAACTGCTGGATGAGGTCTCCAAACAAAAAACAGTGAAAAGAGTTCAATACGTTCCTCATTGTGCACTAGGTGGGATTGTTAGAAACTTGAAAACATGTTCAGTTCAAGATAATTTTATCGGTGTGGATTGACCAATAAAAGTAAGAACTGTTCTTATAGAAACCAAAACATATATCACAGAGCACTCAAGGGAAATGGAACTGAAGACAAGCTCATCATTTTTATAATTAGCCATCTGGGCTCTAGATCAAACACGACTATTAGTGGTAAAAATGGATGGAGGAAAAAAGTGGAATTTAAAGTATGGATAATAATTAAAAGCTAGTATTCTGCCATGATGGAATATGTTCTCTCTTCCCTCCCACTTTTACTGCTGTTGTTGCTATTGTTGGGAGTTACACACACCTGCTTGATTGTAGTTTTCACCAGAATCACACATTTTTTAGTTGTAGTTATTGTATATGTTCTTGCCAGGAATCACACCCCCTTAGTTACGGTACTTGTGCATATTCTGGTTGCAGTGCTCACCAGGCATGGCCCACTTTAGTTTCAGTGCTCACACACACTGCCTTTAATATGACAAAGATCAGATACCCCACTGCAGTGCTTTGCAGTGCTTGGGACAAAAGAGCTATAGGACTCAATCAGAACCAGTGGGTGTTAGTGAGAATTAAGTCCATGATGCACACTTGCAAGGTAGAAATTTTTTTGAGTCTGAGCCATACTTCTACTCGGATTTTAAGGCTCATAAATATTTTATATGTAATTATATTTTATATGTAATTTGATAAATTTACCTTAATTTTTTAATTTGGTTTTTGTGTCACACCCAGTGACACTCAGGGATTACTCCTGGCTATGTGCTCAGAAATCACTCCTGGCTTGGGGTACCATATAGGACGCCTGGAATCTAACTGAGGTCTGTCCTGGGTCAACCACATGCAAAGCAAACACCTACCTCTGCACTATCACTCTAGTCCCGAATCTACCTTAATTTTTAAAATTTACTGATGAAGGGGACAAGAGTGCTATTACAAGGGTTATGCCTCTTACTTTGCACCCCATCAATGCTGATTCAACCCCCAGCACCACAAGTGGTCCCCCAAGAAGGTATTCACTCCTTATCACACAGCAAAGATCACTCTCCTGAACACCACGGGATATGATTCAAAACAAAACAAAAAATTATAAATGGAGACTGTTATGAGTTGATTTATCCCAAAACTCATATGTTTAAATTTTACTACCTAGAATCTCAGATTATGGCTTTGTTTGAAAATAGCATCTTTGCAAGTGAGATTAGGCTCAAGTTGAATGGCCCCTTAATTCAATGTGACTTAAATTCTTATTCAAAAGGAAATCTTTAACATGTACATGGGCACAGAGAGAATATTGTCTGAAGAAAAAGATAGAGAAGATAGATACAAGTTACAGAAAATTAAAAATTGACATAAAACTACCCAAATTTTAGAGAGAGGCATGAAATGGATTTTTTTCCAACATTCCTCAGAAGGGACCAACCCTACTAACATGAAACTTAATCAGTCTTGAACTTCCACCCTCCAGAATTCTGAGACAATAAAATTTTATTGTTTTAAGTCACCCAGTTTATGGTACTTTGTTATGGAAATTCCAGCAAGTTATATCTAAGTTTCTTAAGGACTTCTTAATCTGTGACCATCTCAGGCAAAGAATCACAATTTACAATTGATAAAAACTTTAAGAAATTTATTAACTTTGTAGTGTCTTTATGTTTATTATTTTCTTCTGAGAATGATAAACTCATAAAACATAATGAATAAATTGCCTTTGGGCATCTGAGGAAGAAGGAATTTATGGGGAACACAGTCCTCTCTATTAGCCAATTTTGTGAAAGAAAATGACTGAAGGATGAAGTATTGACAGTATAAAAAGAAAAGATAAAAAAGGGTGCCTTTAGGCTCTGATCCCCACCCCTCAGAAAAAAAAGAGGCAGAAGAAAAATGAGAAGAAAGAAGAGAAAAGAAGAAGAGGAATAAGAAAAGGGAGGAAAAAGAGTGAGGGGAAAGAGGAAGAAGAGGAAGAGAAAGGGGAGGAGGAAGGCAGGAGAAAAGAGAGAGAAGAAGTAGGGAAGAGGAGGGGGAGAAAGAGAAGAAGGAAATATAGAAGTTTCTCTGGTTTCCCAACATCAATATAACTTCTATCGCCCAGAGAATTGCAGCAATCTCTTAACAGTATCTGTATCTCCTATCTGTATCTTTCCTCATGACATTTTTCAACTTTACTTACCTCTTCTTAAAATACCAGAGATGGAACTAGAGGTGAGGCAAGCAAGGTGCCTAAAATGAAAAATATAAAAAGAAATTTATGTTCTCGTGCCAACTCAGTAAGCCATCATTGCTGCCCAGCTCCTTAAGAGCAAGAGAGCTCTGTGTGCTTTCTTGAATATAAGGCTATTTATGCTTAGTCAATCTCCCTCTTTGTCCCTCCCTGTCTCTCTCCTTCCTTTCTCTTTCTCCTTCCTTTCTCTTTTTCTTCTTTATCTTTTTCTCCTTTCTTTCTCTCTCCTTCCTTTTTCTCTCTCCTTCCTATCTCTCTATCTCTCTCTCTCACACACACACACACGCACACACACACACACACACACACACACACACAGTCTCCACTTCGATTTCCTTTGTTTCTTTCTCCCTTAACTCCAGTCACATGCATTATTCTCCCATGTTGGATTCATCTATTCCTGATTTCAGGGCTTTCATTTCAAAATTTCTAGTTTGATCTTCAGAACCATGTATAGTTCCCCAGGGATTAGTACTGAGCACAGAAACAAGAAGAAACTCTGGAGCACTGCTTAGGTGTGATTTCCAAACACACACACACACACACACACACACACACACACATATATACAAAAAAACACTATGTAATGTATTTTACTATTCAGGTAACATAACAGTAATGTTATACTTTGGGTGTACAAAAGTTATTGTTAAGTGCCAAGGTCCTTACACAAATGTCTTACATCACTTCTAGTCTATTCCATCCAGCTTCATTCTCTAATATCCCATCCCACAACTTGGTAACCTCAATTCAGTTGTCAGTGTCCATGGTTTTATTTCCATTGAATAACATGCATTTTCTGGATCCTTCACTTGACTTGGAAATCCATTCATTCAGAAAGTAACACTCATTACTTTTTTTGCATGTATGTTCTTTTTTTTTCCCTTTAGGCCACACCCAGTAATGCTCAGGGTTACTCCTGGCTATGAGCTCAGAAATTGCTCCTGGTTTGGGGGATCATATGGGACAATGGGGATCAAACCAAGGTCCATCCTGGGTCAGCCATGTGCAAGGCAAATACCCTATTGCTACGCTATCACTTCAGCAACCTGTTTTTTTTTCTTTTTTCTTTTTATTTATAACAATGTGAATTACAAGTCTTTTACAGTTATATTTGAGGTACATAGTGACAGTGATTTAGGGCAATTTCCCACCACCAGTGTTGTCCTTCCTCCACCACTGCTTCCTGCATGCATCCCATACTACATGCTAGTGTAACAGTTCCCTTTTGTGTATAGTTTGTGGTAGTTTGGGTCTCTTGATTCTATTGTTGTTGACTTTGGTTTGGGTATTTGGATCTGATCATTTTTTATTTCCACTCAATGCTCATGAGACTGCTTTGCCCTTGGTACCATACACTTATTTTTTCCCTCAATTTGTAGGAAGTCATGAGACAGAACAAGATGATTCATATTCTATGGTTCTGTTAAAAAAAAAAAGAAAAAGAAAAGAGGGGCCTGAGAGATAGCATAACAGTAGAGTGTTTGCCTTGCATGCAGCCGACCCAGAATGAATGGTGGTTCAAATCCCGGCATCCCATATGGTCCCCCGTGCCTGCCAGGAGCAATTTCTGAGCACAGAACCAGGAGTAACCCCTAAGTGCCACCGGGTGTGAAGAAAGAAAGAAAGAAAGAAAGAAAGAAAGAAAGAAAGAAAGAAAGAAAGAAAGAAAGAAAGAAAAGAAAGAAAGAAAGAAAGAAAAGAAAGAAAGAAAGAAAGAGAAGAAAGAAAGAAAGGAAGGAAGGAAGGAAGGGAAGGAAGGAAGGAAGGAAGGAAGGAAGGAAGGAAGGAAGGAGGAAGGAAGGAAGGAAGGAAGGAAAGAAAGAAAGAAGAAAGAAAGAAAGAAAGAAATAGAAACAAAGAAAGAAAAAGAAAGAAAGAAAAAAAGAAAGAAAGAAAGAAAGAAAGAAAGAAAGAAAGAAAGAAAGAAAGAAAGAAAGAAAGAAAGAAAGAAAGAAAGAAAGAAAGAAAGGAAGGAAGGAAGGAAGGAAGGAAGGAAGGAAGAAAGGAAGAAAGAAGGAAGGAAGGAAGGAAGAAAGGAAGAAAGAAGGAAGGAAGGAAGAAAGAAGGAAGAAGGAAGAAAGAAAGAAAGAAAGAAAGAAAGAAAGAAAGAAAGAAAGAAAGAAAGAAAGAAAGAAAGAAAGAAAGAAAGAAAGAAAGAAAGGAAGGAAGGAAGGAAGGAAGGAAGGAAGGAAGGAAGGAAGGAAGGAAAGGAAGGAAGGAAGGAAAGGAAGGAAAGGAAGGAAGGAAGGAAGGAAGGAAGGAAGGAAGGAAGGAAGGAAGGAAGGAAGGAAGGAAGGAAGAATAAGAAAATTCCCTTGGCCTAAGTGATACAGGTGTTTTCACCATTAAAGCATATTGTCATGAGACTGACTACAGGCTCCAGACATATTCATTGTCAAACCCCAAGGTCTTCCTTTATGGTGCCAGGAAATGTTCTGCTCAGTCATGGTTGTCAAAGTCAGTCCTATGTAATTAGAAATCTTGGTTTTGCACAGATCCTAGGATGAAGTCTAGGATAGAGTCTTTCTTCATAGTTCTAGATGTTCTGCTCAGTCACGGTTGTTGTAGTCAGTCTTCCATAATTAGTCATCTTGGTTTTTGCACATATCTTAGAACAGAGTGTCTTCTGATTTCATCTCACTATTAGGTGATGAGGTAGGCTACCTGTAGATCAAGTTGTTGCTGTGTCCTCATTGCCAGGGTGTCAGATGAACCTACTCTGGCACAAGTTGGTGCCAGTGTGGTATCAGGGACTCCTCTGGGGGGAGTTAGATTCCTGGTGCTGGTGCAAGAAACTGTGCCAATTCTAAGGGTGGGATCCGGGGTGCAGGATTGCACAATCAATGTACAATCACATGAAGTCTAAGTCAAGTCCCCATGACAAATGTTCAGGGTGGAAGGTGCTCCTGTATTATAAAATTTATGACTTCTCATCTCTATTCTTATCTCTATTAGATAAGAACTTGTATCTACATATAAGATTGCCCCCTTTTATCCAAAAAGTCTCTGCTTTTTAAAGTATGCTTATTTCAAAGCCAGAAGGGTAGATAGTACAGTGGGTAGGGCTTTTTTTTTTTTTTGGCCTTGCATGCAGCCAGAGACTGAGAATAAACACTAAGCACAGCCAAGTGTGGCTCCCAAATCAAATACATAAACAAATAATAAGCAAAGTATGCCTATTTACATTTTCCTCAGATGATCAAAAATGTCATTTTCTTTAAAAGTACAATGGCTACTTTTTAAAAATTACCTTATTTAAACACAGTGGTTACAGGATTGTTCATAATACAGTTGGGTTATTTTTTCCCAGAGTTACAAAGTTGTTTGAGTTTATCATACAGTGTACAATACTCTTCACCAGTACGTATTTCCACCAATGTCCCCAGTTTCCCACCTACACCCACCACTGCCTACCTCAGAAACATACACTCTCTCTCTCTCTTTATCTCTCTTTCCTTTTAGACACCATGGTTTGCAATATTGTCACTAAAGTGTATCGTTTCTTTACTTCCTTTCAGCACCCTCTTTATCTCCTTTCAGCATCCAGGTCTTTTCCAGAATGATAATTTTTTTAAATTATCTTTATTTAAACACCGTGATTACAAATATAATTGTAGTTGTATGATTACAGTCATGTAAAGAGCATCCCCCTTCACCAGTGCAGGATTCCCACCACCAATTTCCCAGATCTCCCTCCTCCCCACCCCACCCACACCTGTATTCAAGACAGCTTTCTTTTTCCCTCATTCATTCATTGTTATGATAGTTTTCAGTGTAGTTATTTCTCTAACTGTACTTATCACTCTATGTGGCTCGCTTCATGTCATTAGCTGCACCTACATGGAAAGATGGGGGGAAGTAAGGGTTGGGAGTGAGGCAGTAAAATATTAGAAATGAGGTTTGTAGGGCAGTATCAAGGTCACAATACAAGATGGATATTATGGATATATAGAATATATGCATACAATACTATCAATATAAAAACAAGGAGAAAAATTTTCCACTGACGGTCCCAACATAAACCAGTGCTAGAACGGCCTGCCCTCCTCCCAGAGCGCATTCCCATTAGTGTAGGGAAAGATAGGGAGAAAGCCTGTTGACTCCTATAGAGTCCACCTAGACCGGTGCCCAGGGAAGGATTGAAGTCCAGGGGAGATAAACCATATACCTGGCAAGAGCTGGTCTCCAGAATCAAGGAGGAAACCGGAAGCCAGCTGTCTGCCCGCCCTCCTCCCCATGCACCTCTCCCCTGGAGTACGGAGGGAAGGGGGAAGCCTGAGGACCACTAAGAGTCCACCTGGACCTACTTCTGGCCATCTGAGCTGGCACCCAGAGAAGGCCTGGAGTCAGGGGAAAAAGACAAGGACGGCTGGGGGCCTGCCAAGCCTCCCAGCACTCCCCAGGCTAGGGAGAAAGGCTCTGGTATGGGGCCTCCCCAAACCCCATACCTGGCAAGAGCTGGTCTCCAGAATCAAAGGAAAATGGAAGCCAGATGTCTGCCCGCCCTCCTCCCCATGCACCTCCCCCCTGGAGTACGGAGGGAGGAGGGAACCTGAGGACCACTAAGAGTCCACCTGAACCCACTTCTGGCCATCTGAGCTGGCACCCAGGGAAGGCCTGGAGTCCGGGGAAAAAAACAAGGACGGCTGGGGGCCTGCCAAGTCTCCCAGCACTCCCCAGGCTAGGGAGAAAAGCTCTGGTATGGGGCCTCCCCAAATCCTATACTGGCAAGAGCTAGTCTCCAGAATCAAAGAGGAAACCGGAAGTCAGCTATCTGCCCGCCCTCCTCCCCATGCACCTCCCCCCTAGAGTACAGAGGGAGGGGGAAGCCTGAGGACCACTAAGAGTTCACCTAAACCCACTTCTGGCCATCTGAGCTGGCACCCAAGGAAGGCCTTGAGTCAGGGGGAAAAGACAAGGATAGCTGGGGGCCTGCCAAGCCTCCCAGCATTCCTCAGGCTAGGGATAAGGGCCCCGGTATGAGGCCTCCCCAAACCCTATATCTGGCAAGAGCTAGCTGTTTTCTAATTTTTAGATTATTAGAGGAGCCATCTTGATTTCTGTGTGTACTGCAAAATTACTCCATTGGTAAGGCTGTAGATTGCTTCTTACAATGTGCAGAAATGGAATTCAGGGGTACGCTTCGCAGCTGTGCTTTTCGGGTGTGGGTCCTGGAGAGATTACAGTTCTTGGCATCTGTAGGCTGGCTCAGCAGAAAAGAGGCAGAGAGCATGGTCGCTGTTCTTTATAAGTCTCTGGGTTCCCAATCACACAGCAAGAATTGGCCTCACCTTCATTGGGTGGGAACATCTTACCGGGTGTGGGTGTGGCAAGCTTCCTACTACAAAATGGTCCTTCTGACCCTTGTCTCTATTGTCTCTGGATATTATTACCATGCTAAGTTTTATTTTTATATCCCACAAAGAGTATGATTGTTCTAGCAATCCCTCTTTCTTACTCATTTCACTTGGTATAATACTTTCCATATCCATAATAGAATACTTTCATATCTCTCTAAGTCCTATTGCTGTGAGCTGATCCATATCCATGAAACCCTTGAGAGCAAATATTCACTTTGTGTGTGAAGATTCCCAGTCATGGGGAACTGAAGAGATGGTAAATGCACTTTAAGGCTTTTAGTAACAATATTCCCAGAATGTCTCTTTCTTTCTTTTTTTTTTTTTTTTAAACAAACAGACATCGGAATGCCAAAATGGAGATGGACTTTGGAACTAAGTTCAAATTAAAATCAATTAACAGGGGTCTTCTCAAGCTCCAGAAGCTTTACGCTACAAGTATAGCCTGACTGACTGTGACCACCATGACTGGGCAGAACGTATCCTGGGACCAATAAAAAAGATCCTAGCCTAGGCTTTGGCCTACTATCTGTACAATAACCAAGATCTCTAATTCCAGAGGTCTAACTGAGACAACTGCAACTGAAAAGAACTTCTGAAAACATAATCAAAGACTCTATCCTAGGCTTCGTCCTAGGATCGGTGCAAAATCCAAGACCACCAACTACAGAAGACTTATTAAAACAACAGTGATAGAACAGAACTTCTGGAACTGTTAAGAAAGACTCCATCCTAGGCTCCATCCTATGACATGTGCAAATACTCAGATCACTAGCTACAGAGGCCCGATTTTATCATCCACAAGGGAGTGGAAAGCTTCCAGACATCACAAAAGGACCTAGGGGAGAGTAAAAGAGCATGTACGGAGCCTTTAGTTATACCCATGACAGTATACTTCAAGGGCAGAGAAACCCTGAATCTATTAGACCAGGGGAATTCCCTTTCTAATCTCCCCAATTTTTACTGTGCCTATGCAAAAAATATAGCACAAATTAATTTTTTTTGTGGTTTTTGGGTCACACCCAGCAGTGCTCAGGGGTTATTCCTGGCTCCAGGCTCAGAAATTGCTCCTGGCAGGCACGGGGGACCATATGGGACGCTGGGATTTGAACCGATGACCTCCTGCATGAAAGGCAAACATCTTACCTCCATGCTATCTCTCCAGCCCCACAAATTAATTTTTTTGTAATTGTTGTTGCTTGTTTTTCTTTTCCTTTTTATTTTTTCCTGTGCTTTGATTCTTCTCTATTTGGGATTGTGGTTAGTGTTTGGTTGTTGTCTTTATTGCTGTGGTGCTTTTCAGGTTGTTTCTCTCTCTCTTTTTTTTTTTTTTTTGGTCTGATTTTTTTTTGTATTATTTTATGTTTTTCTTCCTTTTTCCCTTTCTTTGCTTAAACTGGTTTTTATAGTCTCTAGAAGGACTTCTCCCATCTTTATCTTGTTTGAATTTTTGCGCCCCCTTTTTTTCTTTTATTTTTTTCTTACCTTCAAACAGAACCACATAACTTGAACCATCTTGTTCTGCCTTACAAATTGAGGGGTAAATAATGGAGGGCACTACTTCCAAACAGTCATATGAACATTAAAATAAAAATGATCAGATTTAAAATGATCAGAAATAAAAAATGATCAGATTTAAATACCAAATCCAAAGCCAACTACAACAGAATCAATACTCAATCTACAACAAGCTAGACACAGAAGGAATCACTTATATTAGCAGCCTCGGGGGCAAAGGAGGGACTAGTTTTGCTAGTTTCAATACACAGCAACATGAGCACTACTGAAAATGTATTTTCTATCTATTGCCATATAGTCAGTGCCCCCTTTCCAACTCATCTGTCCCCAAGCTATTTTTATAAATAACTACCAATCTTTCTCTGTGTTTGAATTTGCTCTTTATTGTTTGTTTTTTGGACCACACCCAGCTTACTCTGGCTCACCATGCTCAGGGATCACTATGGCAAGGCTCATTTGACCATACTGGGTGCTGAGAAGCAAACCCACATGCAAGGCAAGTGCTCAACCCTATGAATTTATACTTCCATTGTTTTATTCATTTGTTCTGCTTTTTAGTATTCCACATATAGTGAAATGATACAGTACTTGTTTTTATCTAACTTAATCACTTAATACAGTACTTTTACATCTCAACAATGTTATGTTTACATATTTATGCTTTACATTGTTCACGCATGTCAAAAATTTCCTAAAGATTTATGCCTCTTACAAAGGCTACCCACAGAATGGGAGAAACTATTCACTCAATACCCAACAGATAAGGGACTAATATCTAGAATATACAAGGTATATTAACAAGAAAAAAAATCTAATCCCATCAAAAAATGGGGAGAAGAAACAGACAATTTCTCAAAGAAAAAATACAAATGGCCAAAAGACACATGAAAAAATGCTCAACATCACTAATCATCAGGGAGATGCAAATCAAAACAACAATCAGGTACCATCTCACACCAAAGAAATTGGCACACATCATAAAGACCATGAACAATCAGTGCTGGTGGGAATGTGGGAGAAAGGAGCTCTCATTCACTGTTGGTGGGAATGCTATCTAGTCCAGCCATGGAAACAATATGGAGATTCCTCAAAAAACTGGAAGTTGAGCTCCCATATAATCCAGCTATACCACTCCTAGGGATATACCATAAAAACACAAAAATACAACACAAGAATGCCTTCTGCACACCTATATTCATTGCAGCATTATTTACAATAGCCAGAATCTGGAAACAACCCAGATGTTTGACAACAGATGAATGGCTAAAGAAACTGTGGTACATATACACAATGGAATACTATGCAGCCAACAGAAAAAATGAAGTCATGAAGTTTTCCTATACATGGATGGACATGGAATCTATTATGCTGAGTAAAATGAGCCAGAGGAAGAGAGATAGACATAGAATAGTCTCACTCATCTATGAATTTTAAGAAAAATAAAAAACATTATTATAATAATACACAGAGACAATAGAGATGGAAGGACTGGCCCACAATATGAAGCTTTACCACAGAGTGGTGAGTAATAACTACACTGACAACTATCATAACAATGGTAGTGAGTGAGAGAAATAGAATGCCTACCTCGAATATAGGCAAAGGGTGGAAAGGAGGAAGATGGAAGGCATTGATGGTGGGTATATTACATTAGTGAACGGGGGATGTTCTTTTTTAAAACTGAAATCCCACTACAAAATGTTTGTAATTATGATGCTTAAATATATTTCTTTTTTTAATATTTTTATTTAAACACCTTAATTACAAAAATGATTGTAGTTTGATTTCAGTCATATAAAGAACACCCACCTTCACCAGTGCAACCTTCCCATCACCAGTGTCCCAAATCTCCCTCCTTCTTGTACTTGAGACAGGCTTTCTACTTCCCTCATTCATTCACATTGTTATGATAGTTCTCAGTGTAGTTATTTCTCTAACTTCACTCACCACTCTTTGTGGTGGGCTTCATATCGTAAGCTGGACCTTCCAGCCCTCATCTCTTTTGTCTCTGAGAATTATTGCAAAAATGTCTTTTATTTTTCTTAAAACCCATAGGTGAGTGAAACGATTTTATGTCTATCTCTATTCCTCCATTTAGGATTTCTTGCCCCTTTGCAAAAATTAAATGATTGTGTGTCTGGGGAAATAAAGTTTTTTTTTTATAAAAAAGAGTTATATCTCAAAACAAAGCCCATTGATAAACATCTAACTCTGTAAAGTTAGATTCTTTATTGATTCATTTCTTAAAGGACACTCAGGTTGCTTCCACAGCTTGGCTATTTAAAATAATGCTGCAATGAACAGAGGAGTGTATATGTCTCTTGAATTGATGTTTTGTATTTATTGGAAAATATCCACAAGTGAAATAGCCCATATGTTATTTCTATTCTTAGTTGTTTTTAGAAGTTTCTGTACTGTTTTTCATTGTTACTGTATGAATTTACATGTCAATCTACAGTGCATGGGGGTAACTTTTTCTCCACATCCTCAACATTTGTTTTTAGTCTTTTTGGTAATAGCCATTCTCACAATAAAGTAATAGCTTATTGTGGTTTTATTTTCATTTTATAAAAAAAAAACACAAGTGATGTTAGGGGCTGGAGTGGTGGCACAAGTGGTAGGGTGTCTGTCTTGCATGTGCTAACTTAGGACGGACCACAATTTGATTCCCTGGCATCCCATATGGTCCCCGAAGCCAGGATCAATTTCTGAGCATATAATCATAGTAACCCCTGAGCATCACCCAAAAATAAAAAAAGTGATATTAAGTATATTTCATATAGGCTTTCTTTGAATAAATGTCTATTCAAATCCTTTTTAGGACATCTACTTAATGGTCTATTTTTGTTGCGTAGTAGGAATTATTAGGAGTAATAGAATTTATATATTTTTGAATATTTGTCCCTTTCTAATGTATTACTTTAAAATACTTCTTTTCAGCAGATTGCCCTTTAATTTGAATAATCTTTTGCTGTGAAGCTTTAAATTTAATGTAATCCTAATTTTTTATTTTATAGCATTTAAGCTATAAAAGACAGTTCATTACCCAAATGCAATTTATAGCACAAAATAGTATTTTATATGAAATGTTATTTGATAATCAAGTGCATTTTAAAAATTAAATATTATTTACTATTAATTTGAAAACTCACAATTCTATACACTTATATCAAAAATTCTAAGCATATAGGGACCGGAGCAGTGGCGCAAGCAGTAGGGAGTTTGCCTTGCACACACTAACCTAAAATGGATCATGGTTCATCCCCTGGTGTCCCATATGGTCCCCCAAGCTGGGAGTGATTTTTTTTTAATATGGAATGCTTCACGAATTTGCATGTCATCCTTGTGCAGGGGCCATGCTAATCTTCTCTGTATCATTCCAATTTTAGTATATGTGCTGCCGAAGTGAGCACTGATTTCTGAGCGCATAGCCAGGAGTAACCCCTGAGCATCACCAGGTGTGGCCAAAAAACAAACAAACAAAAATTCCAAGCATATAATTTAGCTATGTTCATTCAACCTGATGAAACCTAAATGACCATAGAGGCTTTTTTGTGTAATAGCTAACAACAATTTGTGGAACATCTTTGTGAAGCACTGCTTTAAATCAATGCCCTAAGTTCTTTTATTGAGGTATCATGATTTCTAATATTGATAATATAAATATTTTAGGCACATCACATTTTGCACCATACCAGCACCAGAATTATTTAATAGAAAGTTGAGACCCTTATCTAAACTGATTTGCTTAAAGAAGTTATTTACTTAGGAAATACACAGTATTTTAAAAGCAATTGATTATATCTTTTTATTGATATTTTACTTCAAACTATCAGTGATCATAAGCAAAAACAAATTAGATTTGCCTCATTGAAGTACTTCAGTCATCCCTCACTTTTATATTGGTTTATGTAAAACAGGCAATTCAGCATCTGAGGAAAATTAAATTATATGGTAAGTTAAATCACCTATTAACGATCTAGTCTAGTCATTAATATGGATATGAAAATATCAATTAAGTAGTCCCTTCAAGGTTCTATAGGTTTCCAATATCTTACAGGCTTTCTTGACAAGTCACCAATCCTAGTGATTTTACCCTTCATTGATCAATATGTAAGTCTTACCTCCCTAAACAGACTACTTGCTCTTAGAATGCTAGAACTAGTATTTCACTTTTTTTTTCTTTTTAGTGGGTCCCCTATACATTTAGTAAAATCTCAATATTTTTGAATGGCTCACAGGAAGCCAACCAAATATATAAGGTAAAAGATTAGTCTAAAAGATTAAGGAAGGTGCCCAGCCTTCCACCACCTTTCTAATTTCAATTAAGTCTCTCTCTCTCTCTCTCTCTCTCTCTCTCTCTCTCTCTCTCTCTCTCTCTCTCTCTCTCTCTCTCTCTCCTCTCTCCGTCTCTTGTATAGTTAGCAACATTCTCTCTCTCTTTTTTTTAGCAACATCTCTTGACAGTCTTTTCCAGGAGTCCACAATACTAAAACTATCCTTGTTCAAGTACACTGCTTAAATCTGTTCATTTGATTTTAATAAATCAAATGAAAAGTTCTTCAAATCAACAGGGCAAGTATATGTCAAGTTTCAAATTCATTTGGAAATCAAATGGACCTGATTCATTCATACAAAGAAAATCTGTTTTTATTTCTGCTTGCCTGACCTCAGATTAGGTACATTCTCCCTAAATACAAAGCAGCTGCTTTTTGACACCAAGTTAAATTGTATTACTCAAGCGGAAATTGATCCTAGAGTCTGACTAGTTCTAATTTATATTTTAGCCTTTTTTTTTCTTTTGGGTTTTTGTTTTGGGGGTCACACCCAGCATGGGCACTCAGGGTTTTCTCCTGGCTCTGCACTCAGAAATTGCCCCAGCAGGCTTCCTGGGATGCTGGGTATCAAACTGAGGTCCATCCTGTGTTGGCAAGTGCAAGGCAAATGCCTTACCGCTGTGCTATCGCTCCAGCTCCTTTAGCTTGTATTATAGCAGGAACTTAGAGAAAATGAGGTAAAAAGGCAATTTCCATGGGTCCAGATCAATAGTACAGTGGGTAGGATGTTTGCCTTGCACATAGCCAATCCAGTTTAACTTCTTATATTCCATATGGTGTCCCTAAACACCTCCAGGAGAATTCCTGAATGCAGAGCCAGAAGTAACTCTTGAGCACTACCAGGTGTGCCCCTTTCCCTGACAAAAATAAAAATGGAAACTGACTAAACTCCCCATATAACTAAACTGTGTCTGGAGAACAAGTTCTGTACTGACCAGTTTAAGCAAACCCACTACGTACAAAATAGAATCCCCCAAAGTTCCTAAGAAGTACAACTTTTATTACATATGCACCTTTGATGTATATGGGCCATTGCTATCAGATTAACTCCATTTTACAAATAAATCATCATATGTTATTTTGTAGGAAATATGTTCCCAATTTTCTTTAGGCACTGGGAGTTATTGCATATCTATCCATAAGTTGAAATAAGACTATTGAAATAACTGAAAACAATGAAAGACATTATGTATGATCCAATGCTGATCTGGCAGGAGATGAAAGGAAGAACAGGATTTAAGGCAAAGACAATAAATAGGCTGTTCTTTCCAGATTGGAGCAGCATTATTTGGCAAATCTTTATGAGACAGCAAGTCTAAATTTCAATATGGCAAAATATATTTAAATATAAAAAGCAAGGATGTGTCTTAGTGGTAAAGCCCTGGCCTTGAATATGTAAGACTCTTTAACTCCCAGCACTCTTTCCCTGAACAAGTAAGTGACTGTGAGCATTGACCAAGAGAGCTTCCAATAACACTGGAGGTGGCTCGGGGAACCATATGGGATGCCAGAGATCAAACTCAGGTCTGTCCTGCATCAGCTGCATGCAAGGCAAACACCCTATGGCTGTACTATTGCTCTGGCCCCTCTTCTGGCATTTTTTGCTGTACAAAAGAATTAAGATAATTTATTTTCTCGATTTATTTAGATAAATTAAGTTTCAATGTGTGTTTTATTCCTTGAATCCTGGTTTTGAAATCCTGGCTTTCTGGTTATATTTCTTTGATACACTGTTTAATTTTATTCCAATAGCATAATTTTTTTTTATCAAAGTTGAGTCCTTCCACATAGGAATGTGCCTCTAGCCCTGTGCAGACAATCTTCCTGGCCAATAGCTTTTTCACTGTCATGTTGCAATATTGTTGAAATTATTAATTTGATGAATTTCTTCATTTTATATACATGACTTTAATTTTGCAATTTGCTGATTGGAGTACTTTATTCTGACTATAATTATTAAATTTCTATTAAATTTTATTAGTTTTTGTTGTTTCCTTAAAATATTATTGAGGGGCCGGAGAGATAGCATAGTGGTAGAGCATTTGTCTTGCATGCAGAAAGACGATGGTTTAAATCCTGGCATCCCATATGGTTCCCCGAGCCTGCCAGGAGTGATTTCTGAGCGTAGAGCACTGAGCACTGCCGGGTGTGACCCAAAAATTAAATATATATTTATTTTTTATTGAGGTCTTCCCTCAAGCTGTTTCTGTGTTTTACCATTGGTCCTGATCTCCCTGCTGTCTCTCAACCTATTTTAGGTTTGTCTGCAGAGAGAGGGACCCTCTGGTACTCTGCCATCAACCCTCCTCTTCCTATGTCATACAGGTGCTAGTGCATCCATGCGAAGACATTTTAATTTATATCAGTTATTTCCAGGTAGATTGGACCTAGCACTTCTTTCTCTTAGAAAACATACAACTCGAAACTCAGTTAGAGGTAAGGTGTCTGCCTTGCAAGCACTAGTGTAGGATGGACCACGGTTCGATCCCCCCATGTCCCATATGGTCCCCCCACGCCAGGAGCGATTTCTGAGCCCATAGCCAGGAGTAACCCCTGAGCGTCAAACGAGTGTGGCCCAAAAACAAACAAACAAAAAAAAAAACCTCAGTTAAACAAACCAATGACTTAGTTGGCAATGTTCTTATCATACTTAGATAACCTAGTTTGTTTAGGAAAATAAACTCTAAAGCAGATATTCCTCTAGCCACTTTTTATACAACCAATTCAATAAATCCATTTCTTAAACAGTCTTACTCCAGCATTACAATCCACTAAATTCAAAGAACAATGGGAAAACTAAGGAAGACACCTACAGTTGGGGATATGGAGAGAACCCCTGGCAAATTTCCAAGCCCACTACAATGTCAGAGCCTTATAGATGAGGACGTAAAATCAATAATGTTTTAGCAACAGAAATCAAGGCATCACTAGCCTGAGAAATCTATAGATAAACAATTCAACCAACTCAAAGAAGAGCTCTTCCAGAAGATGAGCAAATCAATACAAATGAAAACGAAGGAACTAAAAAGCATGCTAGTAAGCTATAGTAACAGAATTACACAGGTGGAAAATAACATAGATGAACTTGAAGATAAACTACAAATAGCTTTGATAAGGAAGCAAAAAGAAATGAAAAACAATGGAAGAAAATATAGGTTACTTAATGAGCAAAAACAAAAGAAATAATCTCTGAATTATAGGAATACCATAGGAGATAAAAAAGGGAAAGGGGAGAACAAGTAGTGAGGGAGATAATAGCAGAGATCTTTTCCACTCACTGCAATGAGGCTGCTATACAAATCCAAGAGGCTAAAAGAGTTCCAAACAAAATAGACCTTAACAGAACCACACTAAGACATATAGTAATCCAAAAGGCAATGTGGCCGACTACAAAGTCAATATACAAAAGGCAGTTGCATTACTTTATACAAATAATGACTCAGAGGATAAAGAGATCAAAAAGTCTATACCATTTAAAATAATGTCCAAAACTATCAAGCACCAAAGAATCAACCTAACAAGACAGGTGAGAGACCTATGCCATGAAAATCTCAAAACACCTCAGAAAGAAATTGGAGAAGACCTAAGGAAATAGAAGAGCATTCCATGCTCATGATTGGAAGAATCAATATCATCAGAATGACCATCTTACCTAAACTACTATACAGTTTCAGTCCAAAAAACCTAAAAACCCCATCAAAAATGGGGAGAGAAAATGGACACTTCCCTGAAGACCAACAGATGGCCAACAGACACGTGAAAAAATGCTCATCATCGTTTATCATTAGAGAAATCCAAACCAAGACAACAAAGAGATATCATCTTACACCAGGGAGGATAGCACATATCAAAAATACTGGGAACAATCTCTGTTGGTGGAGATGTGGTGAGAAAGGATTTCTTAGCCACTGTTGGTGGGAATGCTTGCCTGGTGCAGCCCCTATGGAAACAGTCTGGAGGGTTCTCAGTAAACTCAAAATTGAGCTGCCATATGACCTAGCAATCCCTCTTTTTAGATATCTATCTCTAGGACAGAAAAACAATAATTCAAAAGGATGTATGCACACTGCTATACATCTATTCATTGCAACATTCAGTACAATAGCTAAGACTTGGAATTAATCTAGACGTCCAAGAACAAACAAGTGGATCATGAAGATATATATATACAAGGAATACCACATAGCTGTAAGGAAGGATTCAATCATGCAATTTGCAGTTACACAGATGGAATTGAAAGATATTATGTTAAATGAAGTAAGCCAGAAGAAGGATAAATATAAAATAATATCAATATAAAATGATATCATTTATATGTGGTATTTAGAGTAACAACTGCATGAAGAAACGTAATGGTCTAAATGGGAGTTGTCTCAAACACCCTTGGCCCCAGTATAAAGAGGGGATGGAAAGAATCTGAGTGGAAGAGGAGAAAAAATAAATATGAAAGGATGGGACCAAGGGCCAAACAATCTCAGGTACATTGGTAGTGTAAAAAAAAAAAAAAAAAAAAAAAGGACAGAGGGGTCGGAGAGATAGCATAAAGGTAAAGCGTTTGATTGCATGCAGAAGGATGGTGGTTCAAATCCCGGCATCCCATATGGTCTCCCAAGCCTGCCAGGAGCAATTTCTGAGTGTAGAGCCAGGAGTAACCCCTGAGCGCTGCTGGGTGTGATCCCAAATAAACAAACAGAAAAGAACAGAACTAAATAATCAAGCCAGAACCAATAACAATGGAATCAAAATACCCAAACTTTAATAATCTAAACTTAAAATGGGCCTCATACTTACAGACTGGGGGCCAGGGGGAGGGGTATGGGATGCACTTGGGAACATTGGTGGAGGGAGGTAGACACCGGTGTTGGGATTGGCCTTGATTTATTGAATATCTGAACCCCAACTATGAAGGACTTTGTACAACACAATAGTTTCAATAAAATTAAAAAAATATAGAGGCCGGAGCAGTGGCACAAGCCGTAGGGCATCTGCCTTGCACGCACTAACCTAGGAAGGACTGTGGTTAGATACCAGGTATTTCATATGGTTCCCCAAGCCAGGAGTGATGTCTGAGCACAGAGCCAGGAGTAACCCCTGAACATCACCAGGTGTGGCCCAAAAACCAAAAAAAAAATTTTAATATATTATTGAAATTTTGATATATTGCATTAAATTTGTGTACTACTTTTAACAAATAGCCATTTTGCTTATATTAATCCTCTCTTTCTATAATGTAGAATATCCTTCCATCTGTTAGTGTCTTTTTCTATGGATTCAACAGATTAGAGCAGTAGTTGGCAACCTGCAAATCGCGAGCCACATTTGGCTCTTTACACTTTTTATTTGTCTCTTCTGTGTGCCAGGTGGCCACTCCAGGAGTCAGGATTCTGCTCCTAGCCTCTGTCAGTGCGTGCCCTGTGTGGCTCTCAAAATATATTTCAATCGTGGTTTTGGCGAGATTTGGCTCAGTTGAAAAAAAAGTTGCCAACCACTGGTTAGAGCACATGCTTTGAATGAATGAATCCCAAATTTAATTCCTGGTACCATATGGTCCCCAAGCATGACCATGGAATGACCACCAAGCACCATGTCAGGAATAGTGGCTACTAAGATGTAACCCAAAAGTCTTGAAAAGAAAGAAATGTCTTATAGGATTTTTTTTGTTTGTTTGTTTTGTTTTTGTTTTTAGGGTCACACCCGGCAGTGCTCAGAGGTTACTCCTGGCTCTATGCTCAGAAATAGCTCTTGGCAGGCTCAGGGGATCATATGGGATGCCAGGATTCGAACCACCATCCTTCTGTATGCAAGGCAAATGCCCTGTCTCCATACTATCTCTCAGGCTCAATGTCTTATAGTTTTAATTTTCTCTTCTTTGTTAAATATATTACTAAATTCTTAACAGGATTATTCTCTTAATTTATTTTTTCTAAATTTTTGCATTTAGAAATAAAACATTTTACATGGATTTTGTAACTTGTTTACTGTACTATATTTTACTGTGTTCTATGTATATTTTGCTGTTCTTTATTGTTTAAATTGTTTTTAATTTAAGTCTGTGGGATTTTATTATATTATTATATTAGTTTCAAATATTACATTACTTTCTTTGAATTTCTTATTCTTGCCCAGAGTGAGCATTTCCAACTATTGTTGTCATAGTGGTCCTTTCTCTAGCTTAACTGCATTCCCACCCAACATTTCTATTATGTTTGGGTATTATTTTCATACTATGGTTCTTTTAATACCCAGCATATGAGTGAGATCATTCTATTTCCCTCTCTCTCTGACTCATATTACTCAGCATATCTCCATGTCTATCCTCCATGAATTGATGTGACTATTTTTGTTCCTTCTTTTGTTGATATAGGGTATTATATTATTTTATTTGCATATGTTAGACCATTCTTTCATCTTGGGCTAAATACCACTTGATTATTGTACATGATTTCAATCTATTGTTTTATTGATATTCTAGTATTTTGTTGAAATGTTTTATCTATGTTCATAAGAGTAATATTTACCTCATAAAATGTGTTTTTAAAGTATTCAATATTTTTTAATTTTGGGAAAATATTGAGAAGTATAGGCACATATTTTTCTCTGGAAGTTTGGTAGAATGCTTAGTAAAGCCATCTGGCCTTAACTTTTTTGCAGGAGGAGATTTTGGATTTCTACTTCAGTTTCTATACTTGTCATTGGTCTTTCCAAGTATCTTTTCTTCCTGGTTCAATTTTGGTAGACTGTATTTTAGTTTAAATATATTCATTTCTACTAGATTACTGAATACATTGAGATATAATTGTTCATAGTAGTCTTATAATCTTTTGTGTGTCTATAGTATATTATAATTTCTACTCTTTTATTTATGAACTTCATGAGAATTTCTCTTTCATAAAAATACTTACGAGAATTTCTCTTTCAATGTTAGCTAGAGGTTTTAATTTTATTCAGCTATTTGAAAGAACAACTCTAAGTTTCATTATCTTTTATATCTTTTATTTCTATAATATTTATCTCCATCTATTTCTATTATTTGATTTTTCTAATAAATTTTGCTTTTCTTATTTTCCAAGTTGTCTTAGATGTTAAATTAAAATGAACATTGATATTTTTCTTCTTTAATTAATAATGTAAGCCTCTGCTGTTAACTTTTACTTTAATATCATTTTTGCTCCATTACATAAATTTTGGTATCTTCTGTCTTCATTTTTAGAATTTGTCTACAAATGGGGTTGTGGCTCAGTGGTAGAATGCCTGCCTCATATGCACAAGACTTTGGTTCAGTCTCCAGCATTGGACAAAAATTTGCTTCCAATTTTTTTTCTTTGTTCATCCAACAATTATTAAGAAGCAAGTTTAGTTTTTATGTGTTCATAATCCTTTTTATTTTCTTTATGTTGTTGTTTTTATTTTGTATAGTGCTATTATCAGATTCATTATGTTTATTATGAGCTCAGTATTTATACATTCATTAATTGATTTGAGTACCAACATATAGTTTATCATTGAGAATGTTGCACCTTAGAAAAATGCAAATACTGCTGTTTTGGGTGGAATTTCCTCTGAAAATCCATTAAAACTAACTAGTCTAGTTCATTATTTAAGTCTACTGGCTATATATTCTACATATGATTGATCTGTTCATAGTGTTTTGTTTTATTTTTTTGTCACACTGGTTTCAATGGTTAAGCCTCATGTTTTCAGGGGACCAGGTCATGCCAGTAATCAAACCCAGGTACACTCTAGCTCACTGAGCTATCTCCCTGACCCCTGTTCATGGTTTTAAAATGGATTATAACATTTCCATATCATTTAAATAATTTCTCTACATGTTAATGAACTGAATTTCTCATGTAAAAGATATAAAATTATTGGCTGGATCAAAACATAACTTTAATTTTTCGTTTCCTATAGGAAACTCATCTTAGTTCCAAAGACAAATAAAGGTATTTCCATCATATACTTTTATCAATAGTGAAAACAGTTTAAACTATGTCATGGCACATAAGAGATGAGTAAGACCTGGTCTCATAAATTCCTTACTGCCAATCAATTAGAGTAGAGATATATTCAGTTCATTGTGTGTAAGATTTAATATGGCCTGTATTCTATGATTAAAACAGAAGTTCTCATAGGCTTTGAAGGTAAACCATATTTTTGCACCATAAATGTTTTGAGTTAGGTTTTGAAAGATAATTGATTTTTAACATGTAGAGATTAGTGTAGTCGATATGAGGATTGTGTGACTTAAGACAGGCTGAACAGTTATATTCTTGGCCATGGAAGAAAGCATGTCTGATTTGATGGAGTGTGCAGTGTCAGCAGGCCGTGCTGGAGAACAAGGCACAGAACTGTGGGGGAGTTTAGGACAGATATTTGGATGACCTCAAATACCCCATTAAAGTTTTGGAAGACAATTCGAAAGAGTTATATTTTTAAGCAGGGGGAATAGATATGAGCTGAGTTGTGATTTAGGAATATTACCTGGCAACAATACATGATTTGGACTGGAAGAGTAAAAGAAGACAGAGAAATAAGAAAGAAAACAATACAGTAATTCAAGGCAGAGGCATGAGAATATGAAATTGAAAAGAATTGGTGAAAATAGAAAGGTGAGAAAGATCAGGAGACATTGCAGAAACAATAGTAAAACCATTTTTAAATTTTTGTTCATTTCCTTTTTACCTGTTGGAAATTATTCGAAAGTACTGGGACCTTAACTGGCTGATTGATGGTGGGAGACTGAGAGCCAAGTAAATAACAGTGATTTGTAGGTCATAAGCCAACAAGTTAAAAAGCTTTAGAACATTCTGATCTTCGTACAAATGCTTGATATGCTCTTGTTTTCTAACATTTTATTTCAATTAGTTATGTAGTCTATAAGTGCTATATGCCATTGACAAAAGCATTTAGAAATAACTTATATTGTAGGGCACTTACTGGCATGACCAGGGTTCAATTCCTGGCAGCCAATATGGCCCTGAGCACTGCCAGGAGTGACTCCTGAGCAGTAGAGCCAGGAGTAAACCCTGAGCATCACAGGATATGGTCAAAAAATAACAACAACAATAATAACAAAATCTCAACTTAATTGAAGCATATAGTACAGGAATTAAGCTTGCTTCCCAGTAACCCTGGTTCAAATCTTCTGCCCACTATATGTCAGGGGTCACTGCTCATCACAGAGCCAAAAGTACTCCTTGAGTACCACTGACTATGGCCCCAAAACAACAACAAAAGGCAATTTGAATTATTATTTCCTTTTCATCATCTCATTCTTGTGACCCTAAAGTATTATGAAGTAAATTAATTAATAATACATTGGCAAATCTGGGAGAGGGGTTTGGGTTCTACTCAGAAGTGCAGGTGGTCTTTCCAGGCAGTGCCAAGGGACAAAACTGGAATCAGCTACCTGCCAGACAAATGCCTTTACCCTTGTACTATTGTTCCAGCTCAGCAAATCTATTTTTTTTTTTGTTTGCTTATTTTGGGGCCACACCTGCAGTGCTCAGCGGTTACTTCTGGCTCTGCTTTCAGGAATCACTCCTGGAGGGCTTGGGGACAGACCATATGGGATGCTGAGAATTGAATCTGGGTCAGCTGCATGCAAGACAAACACCCTACCTGCTGTACTATCCACTCCAGCCCCCACAAATCTATTTTTTTTACCACTAGAGTGGCTACATAGATGGTTATGTTGAATTCAGTCACTTCCATATTCCCAACATCATGATATTGTCGTGTAAATGTAACTGTATAATACTCATCACATTTCTTTGAATAATCATCGCAAATTTTGTGTCAATTGGCTTTTTTTTTTTTGCAAAAAAAGCATGCAATTAGCATATGTGAAATTTTTTGAACCTCTGCCAGTATTACTGAAAATAGTGTGTGATATTATGTGGTGAAATGCAGTAATGACCCATTTACATTTCTATAGTGACTTCCTAGTGTTCCTTTCCTCCAAAATTTTATCTTGATATCCAAGCCCTCTAGGAACTGGCCTCATTTACCTGTACATCTTTACTTTCTCTATTTTCTCTATCTATATGCCCTCACCAATTCAACTGACCTTATTATCCCTTGCTCTCAATATATGCATCTATACCTCAGTTGTTTTGCTTTCAGGTTTTTACTGCCTGAGTTTTTTCCCTTGACCTTTTTGCCTATTCAAGTTTCTATCTATTATTAAGACTGGCTCAGATTTTACCCATCTTTTCCCCACATTCTTCAGTAAAAAAAAAAAAAAAGCCATCTTTAAATTTGTTCAAGTTATATTACATCTGGAGTCTATATCATGTAATTTGGAATTTAATTATCTGCTTTGTTTCTTAGTTCTCTTCCCTTTCCAAGCAGACTATATTTTCTTGGGGGAAAAATTAACCATGTCACACACTTCTGATTCTTTTTATGTTTATTCACTGTATTAATAAGAATTATTTTGGTAGCAAATGACAGAATCCCAATTCAAATTAGTTTGTACATAATAGGTCTTGGTTATTTTTTGTTTGTTTTATTTGGGGTCCATACTTGAAAGTACTTAAAACCTACTCCTGGCTCTCAGCTCAGGAACACTCCTGGTGGAATTCAGGGGACTATATATAATCCCACAAATTAAACACAGGTTGGTTGCATGTAAGGCAAGTTTCATACTTACTGTACTATATTTCCATTTTCAAAAAAAAAGTGCTTGTCTTGCTTACTGCAATAACTAGTCCCAGGATTTAGAAGCACTTTTGAATCTCAGTATTTAATGTCATCACAAATCAGTCTCCCTTCTCCTGGCTTTGCTTTCCTGTGAGAGAATGCACTAGGTCATATTTTTTTTAAATACTAAAAAATAAGACTAGTGTGACTAGAAGCCTGTATCTAAACAGCTTAGAAGGTTGGAACAGGGCCCGGAGAGATAGCACAGCGGCGTTTGCCTTGCAAGTAGCTGATCCAGGACCAAAGGTGGTTGGTTCCAATCCCGGTGTCCCATATGGTCCCCCGTGCCTGCCAGGAGCTATTTCTGAGCAGACAGCCAGGAGTAACCCCTGAGCACCGCCGGGTGTGGCCCAAAAACCAAAAAAAAAAAAAAAAATAGGGTGTTTGCCTTGTGTGCAGCTGACTCAGGATCAATCTCTGGCAACCCATATGGCCCCCTGAGCCTGCCAGAAATAACCCCCTGAATGCTGGAGGATGTGGCCCAAAACAAAAACAAACAAAAAAAACCCAGCTTAATAAATTAGCAAAAAGGAATGCATATTTTTTTGTTTTGTTTTGTTTTGTTTTAGACCACATCTGGAGTGCTCAAAGATTAGTCCTGGCTATGTATTCAGTCATCACTTCTGGTGGGCTTTAGGCACCAATAGAGTGCTAGGGATCAAACCTGCATTAATAAAATGACCCTGTCTGCTATATGATCTCCAGAACCCAGGAATAATGCAAATTTTTAATCATTGTTCTAGAAAAAGGCACAAGACCACTTCTCATTGTCCTTAAAAAAAAAAAAAAAAAGTGAGGCCGGAGAGATAGCATGGAGGTAAAGCATTTGCCTTTCATGCAGAAGGTTGGTGGTTCGAATCCCGGCATCCCATATGGTCCCCTGAGCCTGCCAGGAGCGATTTCTGAGCGTAGAGCCAGGGGTAACCCCTGAGCCAGGAGTAACCCCTGAGCGCTGCCAGGTGTGACCCAAAAACCAAAAACCAAAAAAAAAAGAGTGACATACTTAACCCTGAACCACTCACAGCAACTCTTTTTTTTTTCACGATTTGATAGTTGTATTTTTCAAATATAACTGCTTCTGTGCAAGCATCAATATTGGCTTTATATATAAATATTAATAATTGTGTCTTATTTCTGACAGCTTGAGTGTCTTTGGAATCAAAGTCTACATTTATTATTTGCTAAGTGTAAATTTTCTTTTCTGTCACTTTTGATTTGATTTGAGATACAATAATAATAGTTTTAGATGTTTTACTTATACAGGTTTTTTTGTTTTTGTTTGGTTTGGTTTGGTTTGGTTTTTGGGCCACACGGTGGTGCTCAGGGGTTACTCCTGGCTGTCTGCTCAGAAATAGCTCCTGGCAGGGGGGACCATATGGGACACTGGGATTTGAACCAACCACCTTTGGTCCTGGATTGGCTGCTTGCAAGGCAAATGCCGCTGTGCTATCTCTCCGGGCCCTTATACAGGTATTTTTATCTCTAAAAATTTAACAATAATATTCCAATTGTGATATATATTACATGTGTTAATATATTAACAGTAACTATATATTACATTTTATCTAATCATCTGTCTTTTTGCTCCTCCACTCGATTTCTTTCCTTCTCCTCTCTATAGTCTAGGCCGCAGTGGTCGGCAACCTTTTTTTTCAACTGAGCCAAATCTCGCCAAAACCACGATTGAAATTTATTTTGAGAGCCACACAGGGCACGCACTGACAGAGGCTAGGAGCAGAGTCCTGACTCTTGGAGTGGCCGCCCGGCACACAGAAGAGCCAAATTAAAAGTGGAAAGAGCCACATGTGACTCGGGAGCTGCAGGTTGCCGACCACTGGACTCTGTCCAATGATCAGATTGGTGGATATGTCCCAAGATGTGAGCTAAGTGTTAACATCTCACAAGGCCATTCTGTTCAATGAGCACCCTTGGCTTCTTTAGTCATTGCTTCAGAACATTTACTATCTCTTAATTTGGTGTAAAGATGTGGACAACAATGCAGTTCTGCTGATGGTTAGGACCCTTAGACATTAGGTAAACTTCATCTCTATCTCAGGACTCAGTTTAGGTTTGATGCCATTGATTCTGTTGTCAGTATGGTCATCACTCTTGGTTCATCTGTCATGGGATTGAATGTAATTCCCAAGTCCTTTGGGAATTGATGAGTTACTCAAAGAAGCAAAATGGATTGCTGTTGTTGTCATTGGTGGTGCTGGTGGTTTTGGCCACCCTCAGTCACAACAACCCTTTATTTAGATCTGAATCAGAGAGCAAACCTTTTCTTTGTTTATATGTTTTGGGGTCCACACACACCAGTATTCTGAGTTCTCTGGGGTTATTCTTGGCTATTATTTCTGGGATTATTATGCTCAGGAGTGACCTTTGATGGTGCTTAGGAGACAATATATGGCTCTGGTGTTTTCAACTGGGGTTGATTGCATGAAGGCAATGACTATCTCTTGTGCCCAAAACCGTCATTTGTATTTGATAAGGAGTGGGGGTGATCCACAGCTAGACTTGTTTATAGGCTATTCCTGACACTGCTTAACAGTCATTACATATTGTACTCAGTAGACATAGAGTGCTGGGATTTGAACCTGAATCTCTCACATGCAAAGCATATGCTCAACCCTCTGAAGTATCTCTCTGGCCTCTATATAAAAATTTTAACTGGGGGGCTGGAGAGATAGCACAGCGGTGTTTGCCTTGCAAGCAGCCGATCCAGGACCAAAGGTGGTTGGTTCGAATCCCGGTGTCCCATACGGTCCCCTGTGCCTACCAGGAGCTATTTCTGAGCAGACAACTAGGAGTAACCCCTGAGCACCACTGGGTGTGGCCCAAAAACCAAAAAAAAATTTTTTTTAACTGGGAGATACTTCATACTTCATACTTCATACTTCATAGCTTCCTATATATGCAGCTTATGTAGAGACTGGCACAGGATCGTTTTCCAAAGAAAAACTTAGTCATTTCCCCCGTAGAAGGAAAAATTAGTTTCAAGAGAGCTAAAATAACAAATGCCTGCAAAATTACCCTATCTTCCATGTATTTAGGACATTATAAAATCTTTTCAAATACTCCAAAAAGGGATGGAGATATAATTCAATGGTTTAAGCACAGGCTTCATATGCAGGAGGCCTAGATTTGATCCCCAGAACTGCATGGTCCCCCAGCACTGAGCTGCAGTAGATCTGAGGACTAACAACAGGTCTGGCCCAGAAATCACAGTAACTAACAACTATAAACAAATACCCAAACAAGAGAAGACTTTCTCAAACTGTTAGATCATTTATTTTATACCCAAACAAGAGAAGACTTTCTCAAACTGTTAGATCATTTATTTTTAGTCAGTATGCTGAAAGTTCCAAAGGGGAAAATTTTTCCCCTTTAGAAGAGTGGACATAAATCTCTTTAATCCTCTTTTTGAAGCCAATTATCCCACAAGGAGGGAAACCTAACCAAGATGATGGCATGGGAAAACCTAACTTTCTCTGAGCATATTTTATTCAGGAAAGGGACCAAAAGCCACAAACCAGTCTACAACAACACGGTGACATCCCTGAATTTTCCCAAAGTAACTTAGTGAGGTATCCTGCATGCAAACTTCCTTGCCAAGCACACTGAGGGGTTCATTTTCTAAACATGTGATGAAAAAATACAAATACTTGCTTACACTTACACTCTTATGTCCAGTGTTCAAGCCACCTCACCTACAATGCTCAGTCATTTTTTTCTTCCACCTCAATCCTTGTTTAATTGTCTTGGAATAAAGCGTCTCTTTAGAGTACAGGCGGGGGTCGGGTGGGGAGGAGGGAGACTTGGGACATTGGTGATGGGAATGTTGCACTGGTGATGGGTGGTGTTCTTTACATGACTGAAACCCAAACACAATCATGTATGTAATCAAGGTGTTTAAATAAAAAAAAAGAATAAAGTGTCTCTCCTACAAACTATCTTCATGGAGAAATTTCAGCTGTTGGTCAGTGCACCACCACTGTTGTGCCAGTAACAATTACATCTGCACTGGGATCATGGAAATGTAAGTTTGTCACAAAATAATACCCCTAAGTGATTCTTCCTTATTCTTTATTTAGGCAGATTAGAAAAGAGCTAATAAATGCAATAAAATATTTTCAAGGGCTGAAGAGAAAACAGAATATAAGGCACTTGCCTTGCACACAACTGAAGAGGGCTAAATCCCCTCTTGAGGTCTCCTGAGCCTGCAAGGAGTGATACCTCGTACAGATACAGGACAAAGCCCTGAGTACAGCTGGGTATTTCCCCAAAACAAAGCCAAAATAAAAAAAAATCTTCAGAATCAAGTAATTTGTTCTTGTTTGCTATTAAACAGTAAAGAACTTCAATAATGAAGATACTTATTTAGTAGAACCCAGGCCTCCAACCCCATGTTTTACAGTCTTGGGTTCATAGCCAATAGCTCATGCACACACACACACACACACACACACACACACACACACACACACACACACACGCATGTGCACAAACACAGTAGAATTTGAAATTGAAAATAAATTTAGGGCCGGAGAGATTGCACAGTGGTAAGGCACTTGCCTTGCATGCAGAAGGATAGTGGTTCAAATCCTGGCATCCCATATGGTCCCTTGAGCCTGCCGGGAACGATTTCTCAGTGTAGAGCTAGGAGTAGCCCCTGAGCGCTGCCAGGTGTGACCCAAAAACCAAAAAGAAAAAAAAATTAGTGATAAGTCATAACAGCCTAGTCATAAAAACTACAAATTTATCTTTTGTTCTTACCATTATAGGAATAAGTATTATTTTATTTCTGATATATTGTCAAAACTGTGATAGGAAACATCAGAATATGAATGACTGGAGAGAAACAAATGACAGTGAATAAAATAACTGCAGTTGTACCAATTAGTTATTAACAGTGCAATGTCAATTTGTTGTCTCATTTCTTTTTGGCAGATAATCTCACTTATTTTTATTTATTTTAATTAAAAATTTTGCACTGCAGAATTTTGCACGGCTCAAACTCAGGCAATCTGAGCCACATCCCTGGCCTCCTCCAATTTAGTTATTTAAATTGGGAGTATACTGTTTACATAACTGTGTATATTTCAGGGAAATTTTTCATACCTTTTTATAATGTTACCATGCCACACTCATCACCAAAACATCAATATCCTTCCACCACAGTCCACTGAACTCCTTCCACCAATTTCTCTCCATTTCCTCTTTGTAACCTTAGTTCATTGGTCAGAGTCCAAGGGTTTGTTTTGCTTGGCTATCTGTCTCTTTGATTGGCTTCTCTATAGCTTATATATCAGTGAGATCATCAGTATTTGTCTTTTTCTTTACTTACTTTATTTAATGATCTCCCCCTACAATTCTATCCATATTATCAAAAAGAACAAGATCTCATTTTTCTTATAGTTAAATTATTAAACTATATGTGTGTGTGTACACCATGTCTTTGTATACAATTTTTGGCTAATGGGCACTTGAATGGTTTTTGAAACTTTATTACATGTCTTACTGTACTGTGGTTTACATAGGTATGCCTATCTCCTTGTTTTGTTTTGTTTTGGTTTTTGGTCACACCTGGTGGTCCTCAGGGGTTACTTCTGGCTCTGCCCTCAGAAATCGATCCTGGCAGGCTCAGGGGATCATATGGGATGCCGGGAATGGAACCAGGATCCGTCCTGGGTTCTTCTTGTGCAAAGCAAACGCCCTATCACTGTGCTCTCTCTCTCTAATCCCAACCTTTAGTTTTGTTTTTAAGTAGTAGTAGTTGTTGTTGTTGTTGTTGTTATTGTTGTTGTTGTTGCTGATTATACTAGTATTAAAGTTATTGCGAATTTTGTTAACTAGAGAAAAATCAGAAGCAGAGGTCTGGGGTGAAGTGATGACTGAGGGACTGAAATGTTTTCCTTGCATATAGGAGGTTGTGACTGTGATCCCTTATGGTGCCTGTATCTGGCAGCTCTGTTATCTGTCCCTAGCAGCAGCTCTACTGTTTGAGATCCCTGGTGCCACCATAATTTCTGACCACACAACAGTCAAGTTTGTGTGAGTAACACAACTCAAAAAACGTGCAAGCACAGTACCCAGGAGCATGATCCGTAATAAGCAAGTATATGTTTACTGCAGCCAGCTCTGGCAAGCTCTACAAGCAGAATGTGCATGAGGAACACAATCAAGTGTACAAGCACCAACCAGTTGTGAGAGGCCATAGAGTAAGCAATTCAGCCCACCAGGTAGGCTGGTTCATTGAGTGCTATGACCTGAGGATGCAGAGTTGCAAGGTACCTGTTATGTTGAGGACTGACAACTAGAGTCAATTTAGTGGTGTTCAAAGTGCTACTAGCATCATATTTGGCATATATAAGGGTCTCGAGAGCCACACCTGTCAATACTTGGGTTACTCCAGGACTATACCCACTGATGCTCAGGGAGGCCATGAGGTGCCTAGATTCAGGTCAGATACATGCCTTTTATGTACCCTAACCTTTGTACTATCTCCTTATCCTCTAAGAGTATGTTTTTCTCAAGTAGTTTGTTCCTTTATTTTGCAACAAATTTTAATCATCTACCTCTGGGAAAGCAATATATAAGACATAAGAAGAAGGAAGTAAATTTGTTTTTAACAATAGTTAAAAGTAGGACCAGGGCCAGAGCCACAATACAGTGTGTAGGACACACTTGCATATAGACAGTCCAGGTGTCATAGCTGTCAGCCCATTTGGTTCCCAACTCCACCAGGAATGATTCCTAATCACAGAGTAAGCCAAAAGTAAGCTCTGAGTGAGTACTGCTGAGTTTGGCTCACAAAAACAGTAGCTATAACTATCCAAGAAAGGCTTAAAAGTGGTAATTTCAGTCTGAGTTATAAAGTTTAATAGATTATAATGAACTATTATCCAATAATTTTAAAGAATCATTTGCATGAGAAATGGTGCCCTCTTTTTAAAATGTAAAACTCAGTTCATACATTTACTAAATTACACAGCTAACTAGCTAAAAAGTATTGGGATATAGGTAAAGAGAAAATGAATGAAGAGTAAGAAAAGTAGATTGCAAATAAGGAAATAAGAAGTTGAAAGAAAGAAAATTGATCAGAGGAGAGAATAAACAAAAAGTTTAATGGGTTTAGACAAATCTGATTTTTAGAAGAGGAGAGATGAGATAAGAGCTCTGGAAGCGTGGGAGATTTTTCTAGCCCTCCATATCAAAGAGAAACCCAAGATTTGAAGCCCAGAGCCTTGAATTCTCTTGGGACTCCATACAGACCAGCATCTGCCACCTTAATTACAAAAGGTGTCATCTGACCCACCTCATGCTGCAATGTTAGGCTAGCAGTGTGAAACAAAACAAAATTTCACTTTCTTAACATCTTTTAAATAGGTGTTATTTCCCGTAAGAGCACTGCTGTGCTTGGTTACAAAAGGAAGAGAAAATTAAATTCTCATTCATTTTTAAAATGTTCTTCTGGCTAGGAGGAATCCTTGAAAGAAGACCCAGGAGTAGGCTCTGATCCTGCTGGGTGAGGCCCTAAAGAAAAGATTCCAACCATTTTTGTTTTGTTTTGTTTTGTTTTTGGTTCACACCCAGCAGTGCTCAGGGGTTACTCCTGGCTCTGTGCTCAGAAATCACTCCTGGCAGGCTCAGGGGGACCATATGGGATGCCGGTATTTGAACCACCAATCTTCTGCATGCGAGGCAAACACCTTACCTCCATGCTATCTCTCTGGCCCCTCTTAACAATTATTTTTATTTTTAACTATATACATTATATTATCCTCTGACTTCTTTATTTTTTTCTTTTTTTGGTGGTGGTGGTTGTTGTTGTTGTTGTTGTTGTTGGTGGTGGTGGTGGTGGTGGTGGTGGTATCCTCTGATTTCTTAAATACATACAGTTTTATGTTTTTTTTCTTTTTACTTAGATGGTTTGGAGTATTATTATTTTGCTATCAGTTGATGTTAGAAATTTTTATTAGATCATAAGTTTAATTTTCTTTGATTTATGTAATCAGCTTCCAAGTATGTTTTTCAGTGATGACTAATATATATAATACTATATATTAAATATATATATATATAGCTAAGAAATGAGGAAGAAGGGACCGGAGTAATAGAATAGCAGGTAGGGCATTGCCTGCACACAGCCGACCCAGGACCAACCCAGGTTTGATCCTCAGCATCCCACATGGTCCCCCAAGCCTGCCAGGAGTGATTTCTGAGTGCAGAGCCAGGAGTAGCCCCTGAGTTCCACCAGGTGTGACCTGAACCCCCCCCCCCCAAATAAAGAGAAATGAGGTAGAAGACATAATTGATATTCAAGCCTGAATTTAACTTTTTTTGCTTGGGATAAAGGAAGAGAAGGAAAGTTGTCATACAGTTCTATAATTTTGGCCACTGTTTACATAAATAATCTTCAATAAAACTTTTGCTTATAATCTAATTTTTCTTTTTAATTATGTGGGCCACATCTGGCACTATTCAGGGTACCATATGTAGTGACAAAGATTAAACTCAAGTCAACTGTATGCAAGGTAAATATCCTATCTGCTGTACTTTTGCTCCAGCCATAATAATTTTTTGGTTTCTTTTATTTTGTTGTTGTTGTTGTTGTTATTTTGGGGGCCACATCTGGTGACACTCAGGGATTACTCCTGGCTATGTGCTCAGAAATTGTTCCTGGCTAGGGGGACCATATAGGATTCCGGGGATCTAACCAGGTTTGTCCTGAGTCAGCCGCATGCAAGGCAACACCCTACTGCTGTGCTATCGCTCTGGCCTCCATAATAATTATTTTATTTTGGGGGGCCACACCCGGTGACGCTCAAGGGTTACTCCTGGCTATGAGCTCAGAAATCGCGCCTGCCTTGGGGGACCATATGGGACGCCGGGAGATCGAACAGCGGTCCGTCCTAGGCTAGCACAGGCAAGGCAGACACCTTACCTATAGCGCCACCACGCCGGCCCCCATAATAATTATTTTCAAGATAATAGTTATTGTCAAAATTTGTCCAGGGCTGACAACAAAACCTGGTGTTTCACATAGGTCAGAAACCAGCCCTTACACCCAAAAAGCAGCCAGTAATGAGACCACAAAATATTCTCTCTTCCTCCATAGAATTTCCATAGAGACCTCCCTGGCAGTAGAGGAGGTGATAGGGTTTCTGAGAATAAAGTGAAAAGTCACAGCTCCAGACTACAAAAGGAACTATGATGAAGCAGTATAGAACCCTACTCTGAGTAGTCAGTATAGTTTGTAATCCTGAGGGTTCAATCAGTAACAACTCACAATATAATTTCTCTAAAAAAGACTTTAGAGTGGAAATGTTTAGGATGTTTAAAGAATTCACTGAAGTAATGGAACAGGGCTAGAGTAATAGCACAGTGGTAGGGCATTTGCCTTGCATACAGCTGACCCAGGGCGGAGCCAGGTTCAATTCTTGTCATCCCAAATAGTCCCCAAAACCTGCCAGGAGCAATTTCTGAGCATAGAAGCCAGGAGAGAGAGAGAGAGAGAGAGAGAGAGAGAGAGAGAGAGAGAGAGAGAAGAAATAAAGAGAAAGAATGAAAGAAAGAAGAAAAAGAAAGAAAGAAGAAAGAAAAAAAAAAAGAAAGAAAGAAAGAAAAGAAAGAAAGAAAGAAAGAAAGAAAGAAAGAAAGAAAGAAAAGAAAGAAAGAAAGAAGAAAGAAAGAAAGATAAGAAAGAAAGAAAGGAAAGAAAGAAAGAAAGAAATGAAGAAAAGAAAGAAAGAAAGAAAAGAAGAAAGAAAAGAAGAAAAAGAAAGAAAGAAGGAGGGGCCGGGCGGTGGCGCTCGAGGTAAGGTGCCTGCCTTACCTGCGCTAGCCTAGGTGACGGACCGCGGTTCGATCCCCCGGCGTCCCATATGGTCCCCCAAGCCAGGAGCGACTTCTGAGCGCATAGCCAGGAGTAACCCCTGAGCATCACCGGGTGTGGCCCAAAAACCAAAAAAAAAAAAGAATGAAAGAAAAGAAAAGAAAGAAAGAAAGAAAGGAAAGAAAGAAAAGAAAGAAAGAAAGAAAAGAAGAAAGAAAAGAAAGAAGAAAGAAAGAAAGAAAGAGAAGAAAGAAAGAAAGAAAGAGAAGAAAGAAAGAAAGAGAGATGAGAGAGAGAGAGAAGAGAAGAGAAGAAAGAAAGAAAGAAAGAAAGAAAGAAAGAAGAAGAAGAAAGAAAGAAAGAAAGAAAGAAGAAAGAAAGAAAGAAAGAAAGAAAGAAAGAAAGAAAGAAAGAAAGACAAGAAAGAAGAAAGAAAGAATGAAAGAAAGAAAGAAAGAAAGAAAGAGTAAGAAAGAAAGAAAGAAAGAGAGAAAGAGAGAGAAGAGAGAAAGAGAGAGAAAGAGTGGAGAAAGAAGGAGAAAGAGAGAAAGAGAGAAAGAGAGAAAGAGAGAAAGAGAGAAAGAAAGAAAGAGAAGGGCCTGGAGAGATAGCATAGTGGCGTTTGCCTTGCAAGCAGCCGATCCAGGACCTAAGGTGGTCTGTTCGAATCCCGGTGTCCCATATGGTCCCCCGTGCCTGCCAGGAGCTATTTCTGAGCAGACAGCCAGGAGTAACCCCTGAGCACCGCCAGGTGTGGTCCAAAAACCAAAAAGAAAAAAAAAAAAAAAAAAGAACTGATCTGCAATAGGAAACATGCCACTTTATTAGAGAGGGGGGAACTGGGGGATAAGACATGGAGGGGATAATAACTATGGTGGAGAAAAATGTTTATCCAGGAGGAAGAGGCGGTGTTGAAAAGTATACACTGTTATGTATGAAACCTTATCGGTAATAGTACTATGAACCACAATGCAGAATCTTATTTTTTAAAAGAGTCCCTCTTGTAGAGGCAGATTGATAGGTAGGAGGCAAATGTGGATGTGCCATTGGTGGAGGGAAGTGAACTCTGGTAAAAGGATAGGTATTGAAACTTAAATTGCCTGAAACCCAATCATAAATAACTGTAATTTTATAGTGATTAAAAAAACCTTTTTAAATTTACATAGAATGAAAAAATAAATTAGCTTGAACATTCATAATTATTCTGTGGCTTTAATATATTATACACTTACCTGCACAGGAGTCTTGAGTCCAACAGGGATCTCAAATGTAGTGAACTGTAACATAGCAGTCAGCGAGAGGGAGTGAGAAGGAGGAGAGGAAGGAGGAGGAGGAGGACGAAAAGAAAGAAGAGGTGGTGGTCGAGGAGGAGGAGGAGGAGGAGGAGGAGGAGGAGGAGAAGGAGAAGGAGGAGAAGGAGGAGGAGGAGGAGAAGAAGAGGAGGAGAAGAAGGAAGAAAGGAAGGAAAGAAGAAAGAAAGAAAGAAAGAAGAAGAAAGAAAGAAAGAAAGAAAGAAAGAAAGAAAGAAAGAAGAAAGAAAGAAAGAAAGAAAGAAAGAAAGAAAGAAAAGAGAAGAAGAAAGAAAGAAAGAAAGAAAGAAGAGAAGAAGAAAAGAAAGAAAGAAGAAGAGAAGGAAGAAAGAAAGGAAGGAAGGAAGGAAGGAAGGAAGGAAGGAAGGAAGGAAGGAAGGAAGGAAGGAAGGAAGGAAGAAAGGAAGAAGGAAGGAAGGAAGGAAGGAAGGAAGGAAGAAGGAAGAAAGGAAGGAAGGAAGGAAAGAAAGAAAAAAGAAAGAAAAAAAGAAAGAAAGAAAAAAGAAGAAAGAAAGAAAGAAAAGAAAGAAAGAAAGAAAGAAAGAAAAAAGAAGAGAAAGAAAGAAAGAAAGAAAGAAAGAAAAGAAAGAAAGAAAGAAAAGAAAGAAAGAAAGAAAGAAAAGAAAGAAAGAGAAAGAAAGAAAGAAGAAAGAAAGAAAGAGGAAGGAAGAAGGAAGGAAGGAAGGAAGGAAGAAGAAGGAAGAAGGAAGGAAAGAAGGAAGGAAGAAGGAAGAAAGGAAGGAAGGAAGGAAGAAGGAAGGAAGGAAGAAAGAAAGAAGAAGAAGAAAGAAAGAAGAAGAAAGAAGAAAGAAAGAAAGAAAGAAAGAAAGAAAGAAAGAAAGAAAGAAAAGAAAGAAAGAAAGAAAGAAAGAAAGAAAAGAAAGAAAGAAAGAAAGAAAGAAAAAGATTCTTTTTTTTTTTTTTTTTGGTTTTTGGGCCACACCCGTTTGACGCTCAGGGGTTATTCCTGGCTATGCGCTCAGAAATCGCCCCTGGCTTGGAGGGACCATATGGGACACAGGGGGATCGAACCACGGTCTGGTCAGTCTTATGCTAGCGCTTGCGAGGCAGACACCTGACCTCTAGTGCCACCTTCCCGGCCCCAGGAATGATTCTTGAGTGTAGAGCTAGGAGTAATTCCTGAAGATCACCATGTGTGGCCAAAAAAACATAATATAACATATATTATTGTGCTGACTCACACAGTACTAAGATTTAAATAATAATAAATTTGAGTAGTTTTTGTTCATTAAATTTTTTTTACGAACTGGCATAAGTCTAAAAAAGCTTATATCTCAAAAATTAAACCTCGGGACCAGAGCAATAGTACAGACATTTGCCTTGCACATGGCCTACCCGCGTTAAGACCCTGGGACCCTATATGGTCAGCCAGGAGTGATCCCTGAGTGCATGAACCATGAGTAAGGCACCATGAATTTTGATCTTCACATCCTAAGAAAAAGAAAAATAGTACATGCCTTTTATGCTTAGACTTCAAGGCACAGTACCAGTTTGATCACTGTCACTGCAAGAAAATTAAAAGGTAAAAATTAAACCTCCATGGAGTAGGGAAGGATTTGAGTAGGAACCCTTGAAACAATAGAGACTATGTATGACAATTCAGTGTAGGGTGTGGGATTAGAATGTTGTATGCATGAACCCTTATCATTAACAGTATTGTAAATCACTGTGGCTAAAGTAAAATTAAAAAAAGAAATAAACTTCAAGGAGTTAGAGGGGAAAGGCATTTTTAAAAACAATGAATTTAGAGAACTGTTCAGAGATGATTTGCCAATACATAAGGTAAGAGTGACATCTAGTGTTCATTAGAATATTACCACTCTACCTACCTACAAAATACAGACTAATACCATCTAATGAAAGGAAGATAAATGCAAAAAGGAATAACCACAGACATTAGGTGCATAATTTCTGAAAACTCATAGACTTCTTCTGGTTTTAGATATGAGAAATGGCATACTAAAGTAACTACTAACATGTAATAAAGGATGTTTTAAAAAAGATAAAGAGTCGTTGAAAATTTTAAAAAATAGCATGATATTGTAGGACAAATTCAACTGATTCAGCATCTGAAAGGAAGACTGGAGGGGAGGCAAAAACAAGGTCCAGCAGAGCTTGTTATTTATACATAATGAGAAGCCATCCTTTAGTGAACCTTGCAATTCAAAAGAAACACATTTTTATATCTTTATTTAAACACCTTGATTACAAACATGATTGTAGTTGAGTTTCAGTCGCATAAAGAAAACCCACCTTCACCAGTGCAACATTCCAATCACCAATGCCCCTAAATCTCCCTCCTCCCCAGCCCTCCACCTGTATTTGAGATAAGCTTTATACTTCCCTCATTCAGTCACATTGTTATGATAGTTATCAGTGTCATTATTTCTCTAACTGCACTTACTGCTCTTTGTGGTGAGCTTCCTATCATGAGCTGGACCTTCCAGCCCTCATCTCTATTGTCTCTAAGAATTATATTACAAAAATGTCTTTTATTTTTCTTAAAATCCATAGATGAGTGATACTATTCTGTTTCTCTCTCTCCCTCTGACTTATTTCACTCAGCATAATAGATTTCATGTACATCCATGTATAAAAAAATTTCATGACTTCATCTCTTCTTATGGCTGCATAATATTTCACTGTGTATATGTACCACAATATCTTTAGCCAGTCATCTGTTGAAGGGCATCTTGGTTGTTTCCAGAGTTTGGCTATTGTAAATGCTCATGGATTGGAAGGATTAATATCATTAAAATGGCAATACTCCCCAAAGCATTGTACAGATTTAATGCAATCCCTCTAAAAGTACCCATGACATTCTTCAAAGAAGTGGATCAAACACTCCTGAAATTCATTTGGAACAGTAAACACCCACGAATAGCTAAAGCAATTCTTGGGGAAAAGAATATGGGAGGCATTACTTTCCCCAATTTTAAATGGTATTACAAAGCAATAGTTATCAACATAGCATGGTACTCGAATAAAGATAGATCCTTAGATCAGTGGAATAGACTTGAGTATTCAGAGAATGTTTCCAGACATACCATCAACTAATCTTTGATAAAGTGGCAAAATATCCAAAATGAAGCAAGGAACGCCTCTTCAATGAGTGGTGTTGGCACAACTGGTTAGCCACTTGCAAAAAAAGTGAACTCAGACCCCCATCTAACACCATGCACAAAGATCAAATCCAAATGGATTAAAGTCATTGATATCAGGCCTGAAACCATAAGGTATATATATAACAACACATAGATAAAACACTCCATGACGTTGAGACTAAAGGCATCTTCAAGGAGGAAACAGCACTCTCCAAACAAGTGGAAATAGAGATAAACAGATGGAACTATATTAAGCTGAGAAGCTTCTGCACCTCAAAGGATATAGTGCCTAATATAAAAAAGCCACCCACAGAATGGAAGAAACTATTCACCCAATATCATCAGACAAGGGGCTAATATCAAATATATACAAGGTACTGACAGAACTTAATAAGAAAAATACATATAGCTCCATCAAAGAATGGGAAGAAGAAACAGACAATTCCTCAAAGAAGAAATACAAATAGCCAAAAGACATATGAAAAAATGCTGCACATCACTAATCATCAGGGAGATGCAAATCAAAATTACTATGAGGTACCATCTCATACCACAGAGACTGGCACACATCACAAAGAACAAGAACAATCAGTGCTGGCAGGGATGTGGAGAGAAAGAAATTCTTATTCACTGCTGGTGGGAATGCCATCTAGTCTAGCCTTTATGAAAAACAATATGGAGATTCCTCAAAAAAAAATAGAGCCCCATATGATCCAGCTATACCACTCCTAGGGATATACCCTAGGAATACAAAAATATAATTCAAAGATTCCTTCCTCACACCTACATTCATTGCAGCACTATTTACAAAAGAAACACTTTTTTAAAATTTCTGAGGGATTTTGGGCCACACCAGCCTGTGTTTAGGGTTTAGTTCTGGCTCTGCACTCAGAAATCACTGCTGACTAGGTTCAGGGAATACTTCGGATGCCAGGGATTGAACCCAGGTAGGTCACATGCAAGGCAAGATCCATACCTGCTCAGGCCCTAGGGTTACCATTTTAGAGGTAGCCTTTTGAAGTCCCTCTGTACAAAAAGTATCGTGCATCAAATCAATACATGTTCTTTCCATAAATTACATTAACAGGGACACTTATTCTGCAAGTAGTAGGAAACTTACTCATGAGGAAGTTAGCATGAGTAAAATACGTACAGCTCATGTAACCTAAAATGTTAGGGGTTGGATCCAATTCAAGAATAGCTAAATCCAAGTGCCTTGTCTTTAGTGAGGTCTGTCCACAATAAGTCAGTTACTCATAATTTGGATCTCTCAGGGAGTTCCAGAACCATTCCTAAAGGCCTTTAGATTTTCTGGACATAAATGAGCACTGGACTCAACTTAAAATTATCAGTTATGATTAGATCTTAACAAAAGATTTATATTGTTCTTTGAATCTTCTAGTCTAAGATTTTTTTTTTTATTTTAGTTTTTTTCTCTGCCAGGAATTGAAGCCAGGGCTCACACAAGCAAGGCAAATACTCTACAATCCTAAACCACATGCCTGGCCTTTGTTTTTGAAATTATTTTCTGACTTCTCTCCAGTTATCAAACTCCTAAATAGCATCCTCTTCCAGTAAAAGATTGTTTGGCGGACTGTAGAGATAGTACAGTAAGTTTGATAATTGCCTTCCCAATGGCCAACTAGGTTCAGTTGCTGGAACTGCATATAGTTCCCCCAGGCATAACCAGGGGTAATCTCTAAACACAGAGCCAGGAATAAGCCCTGAGCATCTTGTACACAGCTGACCCTGTTATCAGGAATGATTGTTCCTGAACCCTCAATATAGTATTACTATTATTGTTGTTGTTGTTGTTTTATGTATTATTATGTCATGCTATTATTATTGTTTTGTAGTCATACTTGACAATGCTCAGGACTTACTTCTGGCTCTCTGCTCAAAGATCATGCTTTCCAGTGCTCAGAGGACTTTATGTACGGCTGAGAATGAACAAGGTCAGCTGTGTACAAGGCATGAGACATACCCATTGTCCTATTTCTCCGGCCCCAGTATTATTAACTATAATTGCTATACTATTATTTTGCTGATAGCAGGATCAAACCCAGGGCTTCAAATGTGCTAGTGTCCTTCAAATGAGCTATATCTCCAGATATTTCTATATCTTTTATTGAGGGGAAGGGTTGGGTCACACCCTGCAGTACTCAAAGACTATTCTGACTGTGCTCAGAAGCAATCCCTGGAGATGCTCCAGGGACCATATGTGGTGGTGGGAATCTGAACTGGGGTCAGCTGCATACAAAGCAAGCATCTTATCTCCTGTACTGTTTCTCCAAATTCTCAGCTATTTATCTTTTAACTAGAAATTTATACCTTCAAACCACCTTCATTCCTCTCACCCTAGCCCTTTGCTAGGCTAATCACCTTTGCTAGGCTAAAATCACCTTTGCTAATCACCAAACTGTGTTGGTTTTATGACTCCTGAATTTTTAGATTCAGGATAATGAGCACATATAGTGCTTATCTATCTTTGACTTTATTTCCTGTATAATAGCATCAAGTTTCATCCATGCTGTGACAAGGCACAGAAGTTATTTGTGTCTAAGTGTGTACTATGTGTGTGAGTGTATTGCAAGTATCAAAACCAGGACCTCACACATACAAAGCATGTGCTCTACCCCTGAGCAACATCTCTGGCCTCTGGCTCTGGGATTTTATTTTTCTTTTCTTTTTTTTCCCCTTTTTGGGCCACAACCAGCAATGCTACGAGTTACTTCTGGCTCTGTGTTCAGAAATCACTCCTGACAGCCTCCAGGAACCATATGAGATGCTGGGAATTGAACCTGGGTCTGCCTTGTGCAAGGCAAACACCCTACTTCAGATTTGTATCCAAAAATACATATCTGGAATTAATGGCTCAAAAACTTCAAGTTGGGGGCTAGAGAGATAGTACAGCTGATAGGGAGCTTGTCTTTCACGTGATCAAATTGAATTCAATCACTGAAATCCCATATGGTCTGATGAGCACTGCTAGGCATGATTCCTGAGTGCAGAGCCAAGAGGAAATCTTAAACATGGTTGAATGTGGGCCCCTCACCCAAAAAATACCACAAAGAAATCTTCAAGTGAGAGTGCAGAGGACAAAGCACTTGTCTTGTATACAGACGCCTAGCACCATATTATTTTCCCTCAATCCCTGCAAGGAATAACTATGTAGATAGCCAGGAGTAACTCCTGAGCACTGCTGGGTGTGAACCTAAAAAACAAACAAATTTTAAGGGACTGAAGTGATTGCACAGCAGGTAGGGTACTTGTCTTGCATGAGACCATGCAGGGTTTGATCCCTGGCATCCTATATTGTCCCCCAAACACCACCATAAGTGCAGAGCCAGGAGTAATCCCTGAGCATTGATGGGTGTAGCCCAAAACTAAAAAGCAAACAATTTTAAGTTCTCAATGTCAAAAACAGTTGAAAGATTTATATATGTTTTTATTAAAGAGACTATGCCTGTGCTCGGTTCAGCAGCACATATACTAAAATTAGAACAATACAGAGATTAGCATGGCCCCTGCGCAAGGAGACTATGCCTTTAGGTAATAAAGTGTGCTTCCCTCATCTCTTATTAAGGAATTGATAAGAGGGAAATATTGACTGAATAGGAATGTCAACATAAAAATGGAAGTACAAGGGATGTGGATCAGTGGGAGAGCACAACCCTTGCATATGTGAGGTATTAGGTTCTTTTTTTTTTTTTTTTTTTTTGGTTTTTGGGCCACACCCAGCATTGCTCAGGGGTTACTCCTGGCTGTCTGCTCAGAAATAGCTCCTGGCAGGCACGGGGGTCCATATGGGACACCGGGATTCAAACCAACCACCTTTGGTCCTGGATTGGCTGCTTGCAAGGCAAACGCTGCTGTGCTATCTCTCCAGGCCTGAGGTATTGGGTTCTATCCTCAGCACCACAATACATAAATAAAGCCTAGATCTCAGGCTTTCCCAATGACACTCTGACCTTCACAACCTGCTTATCTTTGGAATTCTCCAACTCTAACAATTAGATCTTCAGCCTGCCATTCAATGATGCCAATCTGTGCATTGAAAAAATGAGCCTCTTTGGAAGCACTCACTAAACTCTAGTTTGTCCTTTTAGCCAACTAGTTTTGTTGAACTCTCCTCAGTCTCTCACCAAATTCTATAGGGCAATAACACAATTAAGTATTAGCCAGACAGCCTCACTATTTTAGTAGGTGGCATGCCCATGTACTCTTGAAAAGTATGTATTATTCACATACCAGGTGACTTCAGACCACTTCTGAATTTACTTGTGTAATTCCAAGAACTTCCTTATAACAAAAACCAATAATATGTTAAAATTAAACATTTTATTTGGGAAAATCCTTGTTATAGAAAATAGAAAGAATACCAAAGAAAGCTGTTTTTGGCCTTAAAAACTACCAGAGTGTTCTTTCCTAAGGGTAGAAGACCAGGAATCATGGTTGTGTTTTTGTTTTTTATGAGACAGGAGTGGGAAGGGAGAAGAGGCTTAAATCTCTATTCTTTGCAATCATAAAAGAAAATGCATATTATTTTTATTTGTTTCTGGGACACACCCGGCCCTTCTGGCAGGGTCAGGAGACCATATGGGATGCTGTGTATTGTACATTGGCCAGCCATGTACAAGGCAAATATACAATAATCACTATGCTATCACTCTGGCCCCAAAAAACACATATTAACCTTCCTACAAGAATAAATTTTATAGAATTATGCTTTGTTTTGTTTTTTTGAGCCATACCTAGTAGTGCTTAGAGTGAGTTGGGTTTATTCCTGTATTGGTACTTCTGGGTTACTCCCAGCAGTATTGGTGGGATGATGCTGTATCAGGAATTTCAGCTGAGGTTCCAGCACATATTTTATGCTTTCCTGCCCTTTGTACTATCTCCCTGACCCAAGAATAATATTTTAATATTTATTCTATTTATGTATTATTTATATTTACTCAAATCATAAATCCTTTGAATAGAGAGATTATCTTATTTATTTTGGTGTCACACACAATCCATATAGTCATTTAATAAGTCTATGTGTGGAGTGTGTGTATGAGAGAGAAAGAGAGAGAGAGAGAGAGAGAGAGAGAGAGAGAGAGAGAGAGAATAGCTGGTATCTGATCAACTTGGTGTCAGAGGTGAAGATCTGAGTGTTTTCTGTTACAGGAGAGATAATACTGAATCTCTGGAGAAGATCTGGAATCCTCTGCTGTTTTTAGGAAACCAACTTATCCCAGTAAGGATGAAAAATGTGTATTAAATCATCAAAACTGTGTGTTTATATAACCTTAGATGGAAATAGTCAGAGAAGCTGCCTTGTGATTTTGATATCATTTGTTACTATGAAGAATAAAAGTCCTCTTTGAATTGAAAAACACAGAGTGAAATGGAGAATGGGCTCAAGTATGTGTCTCATAACAAGCCAGCAAATCCAAATACACTGCTCAAAAATCAGTCTTTCTCGGCTCAGTGCTAGAGTTTATAATACAGCTCTCTGAGAGATTTTCATGATCATAGATGGCTTTATTTAGCTACAGTGTTAAAAATGCAAACTAGCCACAGCTTTCTGAGAGGATAGTTAGAGAAAGGCATCCCTAAATGGTAGTGAAAGTCCCTGCTGCCTAAAACTCATTTCATTTCACTATTTTGCTTAAAGTATTGCTTTAAAAAATAGCCTCTGAAACAATTTTCTAATATTCTAATGTGTAAGTTGGCATTGTAAATGTTTTCTAATACAGAGAGTTAATGTGCAGTGGTTAAAATCTATTGTGAGCAATTCTGCATATGAGTGCATGTTTTGCATACAAGAGGCCTTGGTTCAATCCCCAGAACCTCATATGGTCCCCAAAGCACCATCAGGATCAACTCTCCAACACAAAGATAAGAGTATTACTTGAGTATCACCAGGTGTGTCCTCCCAAAACCTGTTGTAGCTCTATGACTAACTTGTAATCTTGACCAAGTCAGATTTAATCTCACTAAACCTCATCTATGAAGTAGGACTAACGATATCTATTACACCATATTGTTATAAGTAAGTATTAAATGTAAAACTCTTCTAAAACATTTCTTGGTACCTTTTTATGGCTAAGAGCTAGCGGTGTCAGAGGGACATGGTTCAAACTATAAGCATGTATTTGTATGTGCAAGGCCCTAGGTTTGTTCCTAGCACCACAAACTTCTCTAAGCACTGCTGGGAATAGCCCAGAACCCCTAGAGGAGTTCTGGAAAGAGCCAAGCTGGAAAGTTCAGTAATAGAGTTCATACTTACCATATATAAGGTGTTGAAGGTGATTGCACCAAAAGAATAAACAAAAAGGGGAAAAATATAGAGGGGGAGTTGAAGAGATATAACACAGTGGGTAAGGAAGGCATCTGCCTTGCACAAAGCCAACCCGGGTTTAATCTCCAGCGTCTCATATGCCCCCCCACCAAGTCTGCCAGGAGTGATTCTGAAAACAGAGCCAGGAGTAACCCCCTGAGTACCACTAGGTGTGAGCCAAAAATCAAATATGTAGATAGATGTGTTTGTGTGTATATATACTCTCTCAATATATATCTATATCTATATAGAGAGAGAGCTTAAAACAAAATAATTCTGTTTTTCTTAATGTTCTTTGGCTGAAAGTTCAAAGTTAAGATATCAGCAATGGGACTACTGAGAATTCTGTTTATGGGTGATTGTCCTTCCACTGTAACTTTACCTTGCCCTCTTTCTTTGCATCTTTGTTCTCATAATTAAAAATAAAAAATCAATAAAAAAATAATTCTGAACAGGTAAGGTTTTTTGTTTTGGTTTGGTTTGGTTTTTGGTTTTTGGGTCATACCTGGCAGCGCTCAGGGGTTACTCCTGGCTCTATACTCAGAAATCACTCCTAGCAGGCTCAGGGGACCATATGGGATGCCAGGATTCGAACCACTGATCTTCTGCATGCAAGGCAAATGCCTTAACTCCATACTATCTCTCCAGCTCCATGAACAGGTAAGTTTTGCTGTGATAAAATAGCTAGGGAAAGGGTGAATTATAGAGCTACCATAGAAGGACATGAAAAGGCTTAGTTGAGAATCTCAGTGAAAAATGACATCATGGGGATTGTAAAGAGGCAGCAGGGATACTGCAGAAGGGGTGGGACACCATCGTCAATAAAAGAGTAGGCAAGCCAGTGCCAAAACAAAAAACAAAAAACATTATTGCTAGGCAATTTTATTTAAATAAACTAAGTAAATATTTAGCTAATCTTAACATAGTTAAAAAGATTTCTTAAGTTTTAAAACAATGAAAAATCACACACAATGTTAATTATATCTCACTACAAAAAACTCAAACTAGTTCAACAGTTTAAAAATAAATTGAAACTTTATAAATAAAAAATTAATTTTATGGGCCCGGAGAGATAGCACAGTGGCGTTTGCCTTGCAAGCAGCCGATCCAGGACCAAAGGAGGTTGGTTTGAATCCCGGTGTCCCATATGGTCCCCCATGCCTGCCAGGAGCAATTTCTGAGCAGACAGCCAGGAGTAACCCCTGAGCACCGCTGGGTGTGGCCCAAAAAATTAATTTTACAGAAGACTTGTTATTTTATTTTGGTTTTTGGCCACACCCAGCAGAGCTTAGGGGTTACTCCTGGCTCTGCACTCAGCAATTGCTCATGACAGGCTTGGGGACCACATCGAATGCCAGGAATACAATGGGTCCATCCCCAGTAGGCCATATGCAAGGCAAATGCTCTACCACAGAGCTATCTCTCTGGCCCCTACAGAAGCCATTTTAGATAAAGATAGCTTTTCATATACAAGCATCTATCTTGCTTTCTTTACACAACACAACTAAAACAACAGTAAAATTATTGTTATAAAGACATAATTTCTCACAGAAGCAAGAGATTCAAGATTTCAAAGTTAGAACACAGACAAAATGATAAATGACTTAGAAAACCCCTCTGACTCATATTTCAAATTGACAGCAGAGAATGCTGACTCCATTCTATTTTTTAATGCTGGATCTCCAGCAGGTTTAGGTGCAATAAAAGGAACCTATTGAACTAGGGAATGAAGTAGGGAGAGAATAAGAACAAGATGACTATTAAGAATGGCTTTTCGGGGCTGGAGAGATAGCATGGAGGTAAGGCGTTTGCCTTTCATGCAGAGGTCATCGGTTCGAATCCCTGCATCCCATATGGTCCCCCGTGCCTGCCAGGAGCAATTTCTGAGCCTGGAGCCAGGAATAACCTCTGAGCACTGCCAGGTGTGACCCAAAAAAAACAAAGAAAAAAAAAAGGCCTTTCCCTGGGTGCCAGCTCAGATGACCAGAAGTAGGTCCAGGTGGACTCTTAGTGGTCCTCAGGCTTCCCCTCTCCCTCAGTACTCCAGGGGGGAGGTGCATGGGGAGGAGGGCGGGCAGATATTTGACTTCCGGTTTCCTCCTTGATTCTGGAGACCAGCTCTTGCCAGGTATAGGGTTTTTCTCCCCTGGACTTCAGTCTTTCCCTGGGCACCGGTCTAGGTGGACTCTATAGGGGTCAATAGGCTTTTCCCCTATCTCTCCCTACACTAATGGGAATGCGCTCTGGGAGGAGGGCAGGCTGTTCTAGCACTGGTTTATATTGGGATAGTCAGTGGAAATTTTTTCTCTTTGTTTTCATATTGATAGTATTGTGTGCATATATTCTATATATCCATAATATCCATCTTGTATTGGGACCTTGATACTGCCTTACAAAGCTCATTTCTAATATTTTACTACCTCAGTCCCAACCCTTACTTCCCCCCATCCTCCCATGTAGGTGCAGCTAATGACATGAAGCTCACCACATAGAGTGATAAGTGCAGTTAGAGAAATAACTACACTGAAAACTATCATAACAATGTGAATGAATGAGGGGGAAAAAAAGCCTGTCTCGAGTACAGGTGTGGGTGGGGTGGGGAGTAGGTAGATCTGGGAAATTGGTGGTGGGAATCCTGCACTGGTGAAGGGGGGTGTTCTTTACATGACTGTAATCATACAACCACAATTATATTTGTAATCACGGTGTTTAAATAAAGATAATTAAAAAAATACTTAAAAAAAAAAAAAAAGAATGGCCTTGCTGGGGATGCCGGGATAGCATGGAGGTAAGGCATTCACCTCTCATGCAGAAGGTCAGTGGTTCGAATCCCAGCATCCCATATAGTCCCCTGTGCCTGCCAGGGGCAATTTCTGAGCAGAGAACCAGGAGTATCCCCTGAGTGCTGCCAGGTGTGACTCAAAAAAAAAAAAAAAAAAAAAAGAATGGCCTTGCTTTTCTTCCCCTTCCAGAACTGGGCCATTCTCCCTGTCCAGTTCTGCAGAGTTCAGAGAGCTTTATTTGTGGAAGAGATTAAAATCAAGAACACTAGGCACTATCAAAGGCAGGGAAGATAGGGTTAGGAAGGCAGTGCAGAGGTTGGGGCTCATGTGCCTCATGGCTTGCATGTGCCTCACTCACTATCTAACACTATATTCATACCCTAGCATCACATGGCCCCCAGTACTGCAGAGTCTGAAAAGCAAAGCATTCTTGGGCCCCAACATTCAAGTGAATAGCCCAAATGGCTGAGAATAGTCAAGAATGGAGCCTGGGCTTCCTAAACACTGATCAGGACTCCTCCCTCACCCAAACAAACAGAAACAGAAGTTGCACATATACTGCTAAAATTAGAATTTCAGGAAACCTCAGCCTTGGATCCTAAGACAACTTGATATCTCCTAATCAGCAACCAAGGTCCTGTCCTTAAGAAAAGTGAGAAAAGTTTTCTTTAAAACATTTGATAAGCCCAATAAACTAGATCTAGACTTGGTACAATAATATAGCAGGTAGAGTGCTTTGCATGTGGCTAACCTGGTTTCTATGCTTGGCCTCCCAAATGTTCTGAGCCTGCCAGAAGTGATTGCTGAGTGCAGATCCTGAACGTCACAGGGTGTGGACTAAAACTTTTTGTTTTGTTTTGTTTTGGGGCCACACCTGGTGACGCTCAGGGGTTAATCCTGGCTATGTGCTCAGAAATTGCTCCTGGCTTGAGGGACCATATGAGTCGTCAGGGGATTGAAACATGCTCTGTCCTAGGCTAGCGCAGGGAAAGCAGATGCCTTACAGCATGCACCATTGCTCATGGACCAAAACTTGTAAAAAAAAAAATAATCTTAAAAATAAAAAATATATATATTTAGGGTTTTTATGCTTTCCTGCATGAGGCAGCCAACAAAGATGCCAGCAAACATAATCCTCTTCAGGGCCCAACACAAGGGAGGCTGTCTCCTCCTATGAAGGGTGGAGCCAGAGAAGCCACATGTATTTTCTAGCCCATGAACCCCACCACAATACGTAGTAAAAAACACACTACAAGGTGTCAATGGGGAAACAATACAGGAAAATACCATTCATAGAGAATAAAGATGGTAGCTCTGATGACCCGAAAAGTACCAACCACCTAGTTAGCTCCTCAGATAAAGGGTTTAGAATAGAAACATGAAAGATGTTCAGAGAACTCAAAAAAAAAAAAAAAAAAGCATAGATGGATCTGAAAAGACCACAAAGATAGAAATTAGAAAACTCCAAACTGAAATAACAGGACTGAAAAACCTGGTAGATGAAATGAAAACTTCAATGAAGAAAGCCTCTCCAACAGAGTAAACAACAGCTGAGGACCAAATCAGTGAACTGGAAGATGAGATGCAGAACAATTCCATACAACAAAAGAGATTGGAAAAGAACCTTAAAGCCAATGATCAGATAATGGAAAAATACTCAAAGAATGTGAACAAATGAAAATAGAAATCTTTGGAGCCGAAGAGATAGCATGGAGGTAAGGCATTTGCCTTGCATGCAGAAGGTCGGTGGTTCAAATCCTGGCATCCCAGGAGCGATTTCTGAGCATAGAGCCAGGAGTAATCTTTGAGTGCTGTCCGGTGTAATCCAAACCCCCCCCCCAAAAAAAGAAAGAAAAAAGAAAAAGAAAGAAAGAAATCTTTTTTAAACTTAACAGAAACAATGTAAACATAATAGAAACAACATTGTTGGAGTCCCAGAGACCCCTGAAAGAAAATCCCCAGGAAGAATCAACAGTCAAGGACATCATGATAGAGAAACTCTCAGAGTAAAGACTACATGCAACCAAATCCTGCATGCCCAAAGAGTGCCAGCTAAAAGAAACCCAAAGAAAAGCACCCCAAGACACATCCTAGTCACAATGACGAATCCCACATATAGGGATAGAATTACTGAAAGTAGCAACATCAAAAAGGGAAATTACATTCAAAAGAACACCCTTAAGATTTATAGCAGACCTATCACAAGAAACCTTCATGGCCAGAAGGCAGTGGTGAAATATAAACTCAATGAAATGTATGCTTTGCCTAGAAAACTGCACCCAGCCAGACTCACTTTCAGGTTTGAAGGATGTATAGATAGCTTCACAGATAAACAGCAGCTCAGAAACTCTACGGACTCAAAACCAGCCTTAAAAGATGAACTGAGGGGCTGGCACGGTGGCGCTAGAGGTAAGGTGCCTTCCCTGCCTGCGGTAGCCTAGGACGGACCGCAATTCGATCCCCCGGTATCCCATATGGTCCCCCAAGCCAGGAGCGACTTCTGAGCACATAGCCAGAAGTAACCCCTGAGTGTTACCGAGTGTGGGCCAAAAACAAACAACAACAACAAAAAAAGATGAACTGAAAGGTCTACTATAATACAAGATAGGCCTAAAGATACACCAAAATTCTACACAGATATGGCACTAAATCCCATGACAATTATCTCACTCAATGTCAATGGGCTGAATGCACCAGTTAAGAGACACAGAGTGTCAAAATGGATCAAATAGCTGAATCCAATATTCTACTGCCTACAAGAAAGATATATGAATAGTCAGAACAAACCAGAATCAAAATCAAAGGTTGGAGGAAAATCACCCAAGCAAACAACTTCCTTAGAAAAGCTGGAATTGCCATATTAATAACAGATGACATAAACTTTAGACTCAGAAATTTATGTGACAAAGATGGACATTTTCTAATAATCATGGGTATGTAAAACAGAAAGATCACACTCCTAAAGATATACACACTCAATGACAGACCAGCAAAATATTTAATACAATTGTTGACAAATATGAAAGAAGACATAAATAGCAACACAATAATAATGGGAAAACTCAGCACTGCCCTGTCATCAATTGATCAACCAGACTTCAACCCAAGAATATACTAGTTCTGAAAGAGAAATGGAAGAGAGTGGACTAGGAGATATATATACATATATATATATATATATATATATATATATATATATATGTATATATATACATACACACACACACACACACATATATATATATACACACACTCTCTGTGGATGGAGTACCCTATATATTATATACCTATATATAGGGTACTCCATCCACAGAAAACTTGATGCAATTTCTCTCCAATGCACATAGGTCATTCTCTAGGATAAACCATATGCTGGCCCATAAAACATACTTCTATAATGTCAAGAGGATATAAATTGTACAGATACCTTTTTCAGATATCAAAGCACTAAAATTAGAAATGAACTACAAAGGGAAACAGGAGAACAACTTTAATACCTGGAAATTTACTTACTACTGAGATGAAATTAAAGAGAAAAAAAAATCCCTAGAAACAAATGCCATGAAGACACAAATTATCAGAATTTATGGGACATAGCAAAAGTGGTACTAAGAGGAAAATTTATAGCTTTGCAAGCACACATCAGGAAGGAATAGGGGCCTACATATGACACAGCTTATAAAATTAGAAAATGAGGGGCCAAAGTGGTAGCACGAGTGCTGAGGCATCTGCCTGTGCACACTAGCCTAGGATGAAGCACGGTTCGATTTCCCAGCCTCCCATATGATCCCCAAGCCAGGAGTAACCCCCGAGTGTCATCAGGTGTGGCCCCCCCCAAAAAAAACACACAAAAAATTAAAAAATGATCAACAAAATGAACCCAAAATAAGTAGGCAGAAGGAAATAACAAAGCTTAGAGCAGAAATTAATGAAGCGTAAATCCAAAAAGCAATCCGAAAGATTAATGAAAACAGAAGTTTGTTCTTTGTAAAAATAAACAAAATTGATAAACCACTAGCAAGACTCACAAAGAAAGGGAGAGAGAAACTTAATAAAATGGATTAGAAATGAAAAGGGGAGATCATTGCAAATAATACAGAGATCCATCCAATACAGTAATCAGAGACTACTTTGAGAAACTCTATGCCACAAAACATGAGAACTTGGAAGAAATAAAAAAAAAAAAAAAAAAAGAAAAGAAAAAGAAAAGACATTATTGTAATAATGCTCAGAGACATTAGAGATGAGAGCTGGAAGGACCGGCTCTCAATTTGATGCTCACCACAATGAATGCAGTTAGAGAGATAACTACACTAAGAACTACCATGACAATGTTAATGAGTAAGAGAAGTAGAATGCTTGTCTCAAATATAGGCAGAGGGTTATAGAGCATTGGTGGGAGGAATGTTGCACTGGTAAAGGAGGGTGTTCTTTCTCTGATTTAAACCCAACTACAAACATGTTTGTAATCATAGTACTTAAATAAAAATATTATTAAAATATATATTTAAAAAACAGATCTAGGGTCCGGAGAGATAGCACAGTGGTGTTTGCCTTGCAAACAGCCGATCCAGGACCAAAGGTGGTTGGTTCGAATCCCGGTGTCCCATATGGTCCCCCCATGCCTGCCAGGAGCTATTTCTGAGCAGACAGCCAGGAGTAACCCCCTGAGCACCGCTGGTTGTGGCCCAAAAAACCAAAAAAAAAAAAAAAAAAAAAAACAGATCTAGACATATTAACAGATTTCTAATTATACAGTATGGCCAATTCATCTCTTAGTGAAGGTCACATTTAAATATATTTCTCCACCCTATGACTCCAGCCCCATGAAAGATGCTTGAAAGCATCTTTTTAATTCCTTGATTGTAAGGATGTGAAAACAACCAAGAATTACTAACAACTGAAGGATGTCTCTAATATGACTAATGGAAATCAAAGAAATAAATAAAAAATAAACAACTTGGAAGAAGCAAACCTTATAAAAGAAAAGAATGTTTCTTAAAAAGATATCTTGCCATTAAAATTATGAGAGATCTAAGAAAAGATTTGGTAAATAAAACAAGAATAGGCGACTTATTTGAAGTGGGCAGAAATCCTGCAAAGAAAAAAAAGTCTTAAACCCAAAATCTTGATAGCAGAAGTAAAAATCAATACAAGAGTTGAAAGAAAAAAATTAAAAAAAAACTTTCCAGAAAATAAGGTAAAGGAAGATGGAAAAATAGGAAAATTAGAGAAAATCATTGGAGGTTGGAGGTACAACTAGAAGTTCTAAAATCTAAATAACAGACATTCCAGAAATAAGAGAACAAATAAAATATATGAGTGTTCCAGAAAAAATTGAATAAAATTGCTCAGAACTGAAGTACATGAGTCAACAGAATAAAAGAGGCCATTGAGTAACCAACACAATGGGTAAAAATAGTGCCCACACCAAGGCACATGTGATATTTAATTTTATGCATCAAATTGACTGTGTTGCAGGATATTCAAACAGTGTAGTATTTAGAATTTAGTTCAACAGTTTTCTGGGTGTTTCTGTGAGATTAATTGGGGTGAAACAAATATTTAAGTTGGTAGACTTTAAGCAGATCTCCCTCTTTAGTGTGGCTGAACTTCTTTTAATGACTTGAAAGCCTGGACTACCCACCAGACTCTTCAACTCTCAGCATTTCTTCATGATCAGGTATCATTCATCAAATTTGTAGTAGCGAGAAAAGGATTCAATTCCGTTTCCATGGAACTTTTGAGACCTATTTAAATGTAAAAATATAACTGAGCACATTTGACAGTTCTCAAATAGATCAAAGGAAGAAAACACAAGGTCCTTAAGAAAAGATTTCCTAATAGCTCAGGCTAGTTTGTTTCAAGCTCAACTCCCTTCAGCTCCCTTCTTCAGTAATAGAAGATACTATTATATAACACAGTTAATTAAAGAGATAGGGAGTCCTTATGTTGTACTCCTGGTTTTCTAAACTTGAAACCATTTATTTTATTTTTCCATAATTTTTATAAGATAAATAGCTTTTTTGGGGGGGCATAGCCGGCAGCACTTAGGGGTTACTCTTGACTCTGTGCTCAGAAATTGCTCCTGGCAGGCACAGGCGACCATATGGATTGCCAGGATTCGAACCAACATAGGTCCTGGTCGGCCGCTAGCAAGGTAAATGCCCTACCGCTATCTCTCCAGCCCCAGCTTTTTTTTTTTTTTACACTAATTAAGACAATATTGTTCAAAATGACCCTCAACAGATGAATGGCTAAAGAAACTGTGGTTTATTATGCAGTCATCAGGAGAGATGAAGTAATGAAATTTTTCTATTCATGGATGGACATGGAAACTATTAGGCTGAGTGAAATAAGTCAGAGGGACACACACATACACACACACACACACACACACACACACAGAATAGTCTCACTTATCTATGAGTTTTAAGAAAAATAAAAGGCATTATTGTAATAATGCCCAGAGGTGAGGGCCGAAAGGACCAGCTCATGACATGAAGCTCACCACAAAGAGTGGTGAGTGCAGTTAGAGAAATAACTACACTAACAACTACCATGACAGTGTTGATGCGTGAGGGAAGTAAAATGCCTGTCTTGAATACAGGCAGTGGATGGTGGAGGAGGGAAATGGGGGACATTGGTGGTGGGAATGTTACACTGGTGAAGGGGGGGTGTTCTTTTATGACTGAAACCCAACTACAATCATGTCTGTAATCAGGGTATTTAAATAAAGATTTTTTGTTTTTGTTTTTTTGGGCCACACCCTGTGACGCTCAGGGGTTACTCCTGGTTATGCGCTCAGAAGTTGCTCCTGGCTTCTTGGGGGACCATATGGGGTGCCGGGGGATCGAACCGCGGTCCGTCCTAGGCTAGCGCAGGCAAGGCAGGCACCTTACCTCCAGCGCCACCGCCCGGCCCCAAGATTTTTTTTTTAAAAGACAGTGTTGGTACAGGGATAGGGAAGAAGGGATGCAAGTTCCATAAAAACAAAGTCATTTTGAAACTGAAGTACAAAAGCAATAAAATTTTTGTCAGCTATGTCTCTTGAAAAATATGGCTATAACATTTTTTTAAAATACCAGAATCCTATTGGCTGTCTCAAAATATAAAAAGACCTTTTGGCAATTATTTGCCATTCCCATAGGATGCCTAAGCCAGTGTGGCATTGCTTGGTCCTGAAATGGTTATTTATAATATATATTAAGCAACTAATATTAAATCACTATTTTAATTAAATATATATAAATTATGGGAATTATAAACTGCTGGAACCAGAAAAAAAAAAAGTGACATTCATGTTTTTCATTTTGCATTCCAACTTGCCGAGTTTTACTAGTACTTTTACTAAGACAGTTCATACTACCACTGGATGGCAGCACAGTGGCATTAAACTGCAAACCAAAGTTTGAACCAGGAAACTGGCTGGCGTTTCCATAACCCTGACTGAAATTTAGAGCTGATACTTACATTGCCTTTGTCAATTCGTCCACCTACTCAACCACTACTCATCCATCCATCAATGCACGCATCCAGCCAGCCACCCAACTACCTGTCCATCAAATCAATCAGCAATTACTAAATGCCTTAAAAAATATTTAAGTCCGGAGAGAAAGAACAAAGGCACTTGACTTGCATGCAGTCAAGACCTGGGTTCAATCATGAGCACCCATATGGTCAGGAGCTCTTTCTGAGCAGAGAATCAATAGTAAGCTCTGAATACTGTTGAGTACGACCCAAAAACTAAAAAAGAAAAGAAAGAAATCTTGATGTTAATAATATAACATAATATTAATATTCGTTGTCAGTGGTTGTTTTTGGTTTTCGCAAATAAAACTTTTTATTTATTAAAATGTTTATTTGTTTCATTTGTTTTAACTTTAAAATTCTAAAGTTAAAAGATACTTGAACTTCTGGCTCCTATTCAGTTCAGAATTTCATTCAACACTAACACCTTTCTCATCACCAGTGCTTTTTCCAAAACTATTACCTTCTTTATTAATCTCCATGAGCTTTTCTAATTCACACTGGGGCAACTTTAGAGATTTTAATTTTCTAAAAGAGATCATCACTGAGGAGGTAAATAGGCTGCCCAACTTCTATATATTTTCCAATGTTGCCTGCAATTAATTTACTCACCCTTCCCACAATGCATTTGAATTCCTTAGGTCATTATTATCATCACTTCCCATATCAAAAGGTGTTCTTGGTGTTGAGCCTAATTTTTGTATAGAAGGGGAGACTTCAAAGAGTGTTCAGGGAAACTGGGGGATCCCCCTAGAGATTCTTTGCCAAGTAGGCCTGAGGTTCAATTGGAGGGTTTAAGAATGCAATGCTGCTCAGGCTTTGCAGTGCCACAAACCACAAAGGTCAACTCAGCAGTTTTTGTGGACCATCAGGGATACCTAATGATAATTAAACCAAGCACGTGCACTATCCCCTGTACTATTTCCCTAATCTCTGTTTATTATCATTTTATAAAAAACCAACACAAAATAAACAGAGCAAATGATCATCAGTTGTCTGACATCAGTATGAGCTGCAATCATAAGCTGCTATGATTTTGTCATGAGTAAGGTCCATGTCATGCAAATAAGTTGAGAAAATTTTGTCCTAAATATCCTCAGTAATTAGCTTCAGTTTTCTTTTTTTCTTTTTAAATTTTTATTTAAACACCTTGATTACATCCATGGGATTCTTTTTTATTATTTTTATTTTTTAATTTTTATTTTTAATTATGAGAACAAAGATGCAAAGAAAGAGGACAAGGTAAAGTTACAGTAGAAGGACAATCACAGGCCTGGAGAGATAGCACAGCGGTGTTTGCCTTGCAAGCAGCCAATCCAGGACCAAAGGTGGTTGGTTCGAATCCCGGTGTCCCATATGGTCCCCCGTGCCTGCCAGGAGCTATTTCTGAGCAGATAGCCAGGAGTAACCCCTGAGCACCGCCGGGTGTGGCCCAAAAACCAAAATAAAATAAAATAAAATAAAATAAAGAAGGACAATCACTCATAACATAATTCTCAGAAGAAGTCCACTTGCTGATATCTTAACTTTGAACTTTCAGCCAAAGAACATTAAGATAAATAAAACAGAATTCATGTACAATTACTTTGTCCCTCAAGTCCCCAGATTGTAACACATTATAGTATTTCTTTATTTTTTAATTTATTTAAACACCTTAATTACATACATGATTGTGTTTGGGTTTCAGTCATGTAAAGAACACCACCCATCACCAGTGCAACATTCCCATCACCAATGTCCCAAGTCTCCCTTCGCCCCACCCGACCCCCGCCTGTACTCTAGACAGGCTCTCCATTTTCCTCATACATTCTCATTATTAGGACAGTTCAAAATGTAGTTATTTCCCTAACTAAACTCATCACTCTTTGTGGTGAGCTTCCTGAGGTGAGCTGGAACTTCCAGCTCTTTTCTCTTTTGTGTCTGAAAATTATTATTACAAGGGTGTCTTTCAATTTTCTTAAAACCCATAGATGAGTGAGACCATACATTATAGTATTTCTTAACAGCACACAAGCCACTCTAAAGCCATAAAACTTACGTAACTCCTTAAACATTACAGGCATAGTATTTTTTTACATTTCCATGTACATGCATATTAGCTTAAGTTAACCTCAAATTTTAAGTGGGTTTTTTTTTAAGGATTAGAGTCAAAGGAGCACAGTAAAAACGGTGTTAGAGTGGCAATTGTTGTTTGCATAGGCCCACCAAAATATGAGGGGCATTGGGCACGGAGAGATAGCACAGCGGCGTTTGCCTTGCAAGCAGCCAATCCAGGACCAAAGGTGGTTGGTTCGAATCCCGATGTCCCATATGGTCCCCCGTGCCTGCCAGGAGCCATTTCTGAGCAGACAGCCAGGAGTAATCCCTGAGCATCTCTGGGTGTGGCCCAAAAACCAAATAAATAAATATATATTTATTTATATATATATATATATATATATGGAAAGGAATAACATTGGCCTAAATACAAAAAGACCCTACCCTGAAGTTTCCTGGCATAAGACCAACTCTAGGCTCCAGGCAAGCTAGATCGTCCAATCCAAGACATTGTCTGTAGTGCCAACACACTTTTATTTTTCACACAGTCTCTGTTGTTGGCATCATGTTTCTGTATTAAAAATCCTGGAATCTGCATATCCTACATTGAAGTCAGAATGTGGAGTGTCCTCTCGTTTCACCTCACAATCAAAGGGCAATGCAGGGAGCCCTGTCCTGTAAACAGATCCTTGTTGTTGTTAAGTCTTCTCAGTGTTAAGGGAAGTCTCTTTTGAGCAGGTCAATGTCTGACCAGTATAGGGTTTTCCATGGTAGAGGATTACTTCCAGGTGATGTTATAGACAAGCCTGGATGTTTCATGGATGGTTTCCATGGTTCAGGGGTGAATGGAAAATGCCCTATCTTCTGAGGTCTGTGCCAGGTCGTTATGTCAATGTACAGGGTGTAAGGTCCCTTTGCACTATAAGATTTGTGTGTTCCAATCTTTATTAGATAGGATCTTATTTGTATGTATAGTATTTTCCATTTTAATGTGCCTATGCAAAAAAGAAGCAATGCCACGTGGTGTTATTGGCACATATGGGGGCCATAAGAACAAGTCCAACAATTCCCATGATATGGTTCAATCATAAGCATTAAACTGGGGGACTCTTTCACCAAAATTCCTTGTTAAACAGCTCATAAAGAGAAGATAAAAAGTAGTTAGAATTGTCACTATATAAGACAACATTTAGTAAGAATTATAGCTGTCAGAGAAAAAAAAACAAAATATTCTAAAGAAATACGTGTCCATTTTATGTCTCTTGAAACAGTTTGGGGTTGTTACACACAATGAACGGCTTTGGTCTGTGATTAGGATTGTACAGTACTGAAGTTAAAAAGAGTAATGTAGGTTAGTGATGTTTGGGGGGTGTGAGAGAGTTATGGAGTAAAAAAGAGCTTTGTAGGGGTGTGGGCAAGGGCAGAATACAAAATGGACATTCTGCATACGGAAAACATAACAAGGATAAGGAATACTCTTAATGCTTATTCAGTAGTTTGTGGATGCGTAGGGAGGAATTTCTCATCCCCTTCCCCCAAGGCCCAATTAACCAGGCATGGCCCTGAAGACCTGCCTGGTGTGGGGAGATCTCGGTCCCCTGGACTAAGTGGACAGCCCAGGGAGTCTATGGCTAGCTGTCCTGCCCAGAGCCCCCAACATACCAGTTGAAGACACCCAGAAGTCCTGGCATGTGGTAGCTTCAGTTTTCTAAATGTTACTTCATTGTCCTGCTGTTCATCAAGGCTTACTTTAAAAATTCATCTTCTGCTGTCAGAGAGCTAATACAAGGTTTCTGAGCTAACAATACCTATGTGGTCTCCTGAGCCAGGCCAGGAGTCATCCCTGGGCACACAGCCAGAGTAAGTTCTGAGCACAGTCAGGTGTGGCCTAAGAAATAAACAAAAACAAAAACACAGAGAACTGGAGCTATTGCACAGTGGGTAGGGTGTTTGCCTTGCAGATGCCAACCCAGGTTCGATTCCCCCAACATTCCATATGGTCCCACAAGCCTAGTAGGAGTGATTTCTGACCACAGAACCTGATGTAAGCCCTGAGAGCTGCAGGGTGTGGCCCAAAAACAAACAGAAATCCACAACCCATGACATAACCAGATGGTATTTTGTTTCCTTGATTTCTTTTGATTAGTGTTTTTCCAATATCTGTTAGATTGAACATTACTTGTGCTTTCACATTATACCAATTTAGGGACTCATATGCTTTTTTTGGGGGGGGGGCCACACCCAGTGACATTCAGGGCTTACTCCTGGCTATGTGCTCAGAAATTGCTCCTGGGTTGGGGGGTCAGATAGGACACTGCGGTTCGTCCTAGGCTAGCACAGGCAAGGCCTTACCACTTGTGCTATCGCTTCGGCCCCTCACATGCTTTTTGAGTATCTTTTTGCCATAGTCTAGTCACAGAACTAAATATATATTTTCATATGTTATATATTTTTATATTTATTACCGTATTTGCCGACGTATAAGATGACTGGGCATATAAGTCGACCCCCTAATTTTGCAGTAAAAACATAGGTTTAGGCCTATATTCACTGTATCAGACAGAACATTCTTGTGCTGCATGTGCTGCATGTGTTCCTGTGCTCATGTACCACAGTGATCCAATCACAACAAGCAAAGGTTCAAAGGTTATAGTGTAATAGACTTCCTCTCTGACTCTGGCCAATCTGAGCAGGCTTTTAACAGTGTAGATTCGGGTCCAGAACATTGTCTAATTTGCGTGCATAAAAAGCCTGCTTGGATTGGCTCAGTTAAAGAGGCAGTCTGAGCAGCCTTGCAGTGATTGGTGCAGGATCGAGTTGGAAATTTGTTTTGTGGCAATATTCAGACAATTTTCGTTTAGCGGCATATTGAAACATTTTTCAGGATATACTCAGCATATAAAATGACCCCCGATTTTCAGTTGACTTTTTTTTGTTTCAAAAGTCGTCTTATACGCCTGAAAATAAGGTATATTATATACTTATTTATTATATTATATTATATATATTATATATTATATACTTATTTAAAATAATATTACCAAAGCTAAGTTTTAAAATAGCCAAAGCAGACCACAGAGACATAAATAGAATAAACATTGATACTACACAACTTGTATAAAGACATCCAAAGCAACAACGTATTTGTAGGGGGTATTGGAGATGCAGTTGCTGGGGCCATATCTGGTCTGGCAGTAATCGGGGTTTACTCCTGGCTCTGCTCTGAGGGTCACTCCTGGTGGTGTTTAGGAACCATATGTGGTACTAGATATTGAACCTGAATCAACTACATGCCTTAACCTGGATCGACTGCATGCCTTAGCTCTGCACTATATCTCTAGCCTCAAGGCCTAAAGCAGATTATTTGACCTTCTTGAAGTTACAGTTTCCTCATCTATAAAATTAGATAGTAAGAATCTCATGTGTTCATTGAATGATTGTAGGAACAAAACATAGTGAGATAAAGTAAACAAAACACTAATTATGATTGTAGGAACAAAACATAGTGAGATAAAGTAAACAAAACACTAATTAGAAAAACTGATCATAGTAACTTGTTAGCAAATAAGTCTATATGCCTTATGAAATCTGACATGAATTTAATAAATGTAAAAAGTAAAGAAGAGAAGATAGCACAGCAGATAGGGTATTTTCCTTGTACTTGGTCCACCCGAGTTCAATCCTTGGCATCCCATATGGTCCCCCAGCCTGCCAGGAGTAATTTCTAAGCACAGATCCAGGAATAAGCCCTGAGCACTGCTGGGTGTAGGCCCAGGGGTCTCAAACTCGCGACTTGTGGGCTGTTTGCGGCCCTCTGTAAAACATTTTGTGGCCTGTGGCCGGCCTTCAAATATTGCAGTATTCGCAATTATTCGCTTACTGAATAATAGCAATAAAAATTGCATTAGTAAGAAAAAAATCGCATTAAACAATCGCATACCCCAGCAGTTCCGTTCAGGGTATGCAAATGTTTAATGCAATTTTTTGCAATTTTTTTCTTCTAATGCAATTTTTTATCGCGAATATTCGGTAAGTGAATAATCGCGAATACTTTGCGCCTAGCGCAGACATCATTTCCGCTGCTTCTGCCGCTGTCCCTTGCATTATCGGAGGCCTAAGGGAGAGAAGGAAGAGAGGTTTATTACAGAATTAGATTTTGTCATACCTTCATCATGACTTCATCAAAGCCTGCAGTCAAGAGAAAGATTGATGACGAGCACAGACAATTTCAGGAAAAGTGGGAGACGCAGTATTTCTTTGTTGAGCACAGGGGCATCCCCACATGTCTTATTGGCCCACGGTGGTCTTTTTATACCCTCAGAGTGGCGCAAGATTGCTGAGGCGGTCCTCACTCTCCCACAATATCTGGGATGGCAAGCACGCTTGGAGAACCGCTGCCGCTCCTTGGCTGATGTTAACCCTATGCCCCCACACTCCTCTCAAGAAATTTATGAGCAAATGTGTGGTGTGGGCCCTTATGCCACGGAGGTTGAACAATCACGACTCCCTAATAACCTTCTGGGACTCACTCACACCACCGCTATGGCTGCTTGGAGGGACGTCCTCTTTAAGGGATCTCCCTTGACACCTATTTCCCAGATAATTCAGGGTGCCCAGGAACATTATACTGAGTTCCTTAGTCGCCTTTTAGAAGCGACCAAGCGCACCCTGGGCGAACAGGCTTGGGATAATGATCTGGTGAAACAACTTGCATATGAAAATGCAAACTCTGCCTGTATTCTCCGAGGCAAATATAAACATAAAACTTTAAATGACATAATTAGACTCTGTCAGGATGCTGACCCCATTGCTACTCGCTTTTCACAAGCCTTTGGGGTTGCAGTCGGAGCTGTCTTAAAAACACACCGCAACAAGGGCACTCCTGTTTCCTTTGCAAAAATCCAGGTCATTTTGCCCGCAACTGCCCCAGTCAGAGCAACACTCTTGCCCTTGCAGGCCCTTCCACCACGCGTACCCCCCATGGTGTGCCCCCGATGCAAAAAGGGTTTTCGTTGATCTAATCTTCGTCGTTCTAAAACAGATATCACCAGTCAGCCTCTCCAGCCGCTGTCGGGAAACGCCCTACTGGGCCAGCTCCGGGCTCCATTGTCCCAATCCTTCCGTCTGGCAATGGGGCTTTCAAATGCCACACCTTTGCAACCCTCCCAACTATCTCCTGCATTCGAGGTGTCCCCCTCCAGCCCCCCTCAAACCCAACATCAGTGGAATACGACCCCTCCTCCCAACCAGTATTAGCTTCCCCGTCCAAACCGTATCCTGATTTCTCAGTGCTCTCCCGGGCTTCCCCAGGCAGTGCTGGTCTCGATCTTTATTCCACCGTCTCCCTCACCATCTCCCCGCAAGACGGTGTACAAATCATCCCCACTGGTGTCTTTGGTCCACCGTCCCCCAGTGTCTACTTTTTCATTCTTGGCAGGGCCTCTACAACTATCGAGGGCCTTATAGTCCTCCCCTCCATCGTTGATGCAGATTACACCGAAGAAATCAAGGTCTGTGCCACCACATTACACGGCCCGGTCACCTTTTTCCAGGAACAGCGTCTGGCTCAGGCGCTGCCACTCCCCCTAAAGTACTCTCCTCTTTTTTTTTTTTATAAATTATCTTTATTTAAACACCGTGATTATAAATATAATTGTAGTTGTATGATTACAGTCATGTAAAGAACACCCCCCTTCACCAGTGCAGAATTCCCACCACCAATTTCCCAGATCTATCTAATCCCCACCTCACCCACACCTGTACTCGAGACAGGATTTCTTTTTCCCTCATTCATTGACATTGTTATGATAGTTTTCAGTGTAGTTATTTCTCTAACTGCACTCATCACTCTATGTGGTGAGCTTCATGTCATGAGCTGCACCTACTGAGAAGATAGGGGGAAATATGGGTTGGGACTGAGGCAGTAAAATATTAGAAATGAGATTTGTAGGGCAGTATCAAGGTCACAATACAAGATGGATGTTATGGATATATAAAATATATGCATACAATACTATCAATAGGAAAACAAGGAGAAAAACATTCCAGTGACTGTCCCAATATAAACCAGTACTAAAATGGCCCGCCCTCCTCCCAAAGTGCATTTCCATTAGTGTAGGGAGAGGTAGGGGGGAAGCCTGAGGACCACTAAGAGTCCACCTGAACCCACTTCTGGCCATCTGAGCTGGCACCCAGGGAAGGCCTGGAGTCAGGAGAAAAAGACAAGGACGGCTGGGGGCCTGCCAAGCCTCCCAGCACTCCCCAGGCCAGGGAGAAGGGCTCCGGTATGGGGCCTCCCCAAACCCCATACCTGGCAAGAGCTGGTCTCCAGAATCCAAGAGGGAACCGAAAGCCAGATGTCTGCCAGCCCTCCTCCCCATACACCTCCCCCCTGGAGTACGGAGGGAGGATGGAAGCCTGAGGACCACTAAGAGTCCACCTGAACCCACTTCTGGCCATCTGAGCTGGCACCCAGGGAAGGCCTGGAGTCAGGGGAAAAATACAAGGACAGCTGGGGGCCTGCCAAGCCTCCCAGCACTCCCCAGGCCAGGGAGAAGGGCTCCGGTATGGGGCCTCCCCAAACCCCATACCTGGCAAGAGCTGGTCTTCATAATCAAAGAGGAAACCGGAGGCCAGATGTCTGCCTGCCCTCCTCGCCATGCACCTCCCCCCTGGAGTACGGAGGGAGGGGGGAAGACTGAGGACCACTAAGTGTCCACCTGAACCTACTTCTGGCCACCTGAGCCAGCACCCAGGTAGGGCCTGGAGTCCAGGGGAAAAAGAGGGGGTAGGCTATGGGGCCTGCCAAACTTCCCACCACTCCGCAGGCTAGGGAGAAAGGCTCCAGCATGGGGTCTCCCCAAACCCCGTGCCCAGCAACACTTGCATAAGCTCAGTTTTTCTGATCTGTTAGTTCAGTGTGAAAATTTCTAATTTCAGTTGACAAATCTTCTTGATGCTTACTTTTGCTCCAATCAAGTCTATTGGTGCTTTTTTTTGAGCTCCCTGAACATTTTCCATAATTCTACTCTAAACTTCTTATTTGAGAGGATACCTATTTGTTTCCTACTTTTTAGATTATTAGAGGAGCCATCTTGATTTCTGTAAATATAGGGGTGTACTGCAAAATTACTCCATTGGCAAGGCTGTAGATTGCTTCTTAAAATGTGCAGAAATGGAATTCAAGGGTTACAAGATAAGCGTTTTGGATTTGGGTCCTGGAGAGGTTATAGTCCTTGGAGTCTCTAGGTAGGCTCAGCAGAAAAGAGGCAGAGAGCATGGTGCCATGCTTTATAAGTCTCTGGGTGCCCAATCACATCTTACCGGGTGTGGGTCCTGAAGAGGTTATAGTCCTTGGAGTCTCTAGGCAGGCTCAGCAGAAAAGACAAGTACTCTCCTCTTATCCCTCACTTGTAGTCTCCTTGCTGCAAGCTGGCTGCCAGCATGCCATTCGGCTTTTTGGCTGTTTCCCTGATGTTGCTGTTACTCCATACATGGCTGCCCAAGTCCAGTGGCTCACAGAGATGGTGAATGATTGGGCTGCCTTTGTCTGTGGTTTCCCCGGAAGATTAGACACCCATTATCCCTCCAATAAGCTCATCCAGTTTTTCATACTCACACCTGTGTCCTTCCCCACTATTACTAAAGCCAAGCCCATTACAGCCACAGCTCTTATAATTACAGATGGTTCCTCTAATGGCAAAGTGGCCTTTAGTGTTAATGCAAAATTTTTCTCCTTCCAAACCTCTTATTCCTCGGCACAACTAGTGGAACTTGCAGCAATTGTGCAAGTTTTCTCCATGGTCCATGAACCCTTTAATCTCTATACAGATAGTTCCTATATAGCCATCTCTGTTCCCCTGTTAGAAACGGTCCCCTTCATCAAACCATCAACCAATGCCTCTCTCCTGTTTTCCCACATACAGTGGCTCATTCTTTCCCGCACCTCCCCCTTTTTCATTGCCCACATCAGGGCTCATTCTACTCTTCCTGGACCCCTCACTGAAGGAAATTCTTTTGTTGATGCTGCCACACAGATTTTTCCAGTTACGGTGCAATCTGATCCTGTTGCATTGGCCACACAAGAGCATTCTCTTTATCACCTTAATGCCCAAAGCTTACGCCTTCGTTTCAATATTAACCGTGAGCAGACCAGACATATAGTTAAGCAGTGCAAAACCTGCCTTTCCTTCTTGCCTGAGCCACACCTAGGAATGAACCCCCGTGGCCTCACCCCTGGTGAGCTCTGGCAAATGGCTGTTACTCACCTTACCTCTTTTGGGTCCCTCAAATATATTCATGTTACTGTGGATACCTACAGTGGTTTTCTCTGTGCATCTCTTCAAACAGGCGAAAGTTCTACACATATTATTTCTCATGTTTTACATTGCCTCTCTGTTTTGCCCAAACCCTCAGCCATTAAAATGGACAATGGCCCTGTATACAGCATGAGTTGACACAGATCAAAAGAACCATAAGGTCACACTCTTCTGGCTCAGGAAACTCAGACCTATAGATAGAGCATTTGGTGTGATGATAGGATATTCCTCAGGAAACTTGTATTAAATTAACAGGCACATGCCAAACCTTTTGAACTGAATGATGACAAATGTATGCTTGACAAATGTTTGCATTGTCTCCTCTTCCCTTTGTGTAAAAACTATGTAAGTCATGGCATTTCAAAAATAAATTGATGCCATAATCAGAATCCTTGGTGGTCCCCTTTTTTCTACCCATTTCCTTTTCAGGTGCAGACCCTTTCCATGACCACGAATAAACTGAAGCTGCTGGCCGGCACAGTTCCGTGCTTTTTTAGAGGAAATGGAGTCAGAATATGGAGATGTGCTCTATTTCACCGAGGTGTGTTGGCTCAGCAGGGGAAATGTCCTGAAAAGATTTTTTGAGTTGAGAGAAGAAGTGAAAGCCTTCATGGAGAAGGATGGGAATGCTGTTTCTGAGTTGAGTGATCACAAATGGCTCATGAACTTAGCTTTTCTTGTTGACATCACACATAAGCTGAATGTACTAAACAAGATGTTACAAGGCCTGGGGCAGCTTATCAGTGCTGCCTATGACGTGAGAGCATTCTCCACAAAACTTGTGTTATGGAAATCCCAGCTCTCTCAGACAAACCGTTGCCATTTCCCAGCATGCAAGGAACTTGTGGATGCAGCCATACCATACAGTGGTGAGAAATATGTTGATGCTATTTTTAAGCTAGAGAAGGAATTTGATCATAGATATGCAGACTTCAAAAAGCACAGAGCCACTTTCAAATTTTTGTGGACCCCTTTTCCTTTGATGTGCAAGATGCCCCTCCTGTACTTCAAATGGAGCTCATTGACCTGCAATGCAACTCTGATCTCAAAGCCAAGTTCAGGGAGATAAGTGGCAAAGCAGACATGCATGGGCAATTTTTGAGAGAATTGCCCCCCAGCTCCCCTGAGCTTTCCCGAATGTTCAAGCACACCATGTGCCTTTTTGGGAGCACATATTTGTGTGAAAAGTTATTCTCCACATTGAACTTCAATAAGTCAAAGTACAGGTCTAGACTTAATGATGATCATCTTCAAGCCATATTGAGAGTCTCAACTGCTTCCTCTCTAAAGCCAAATGTGGTTCAGATTTGTGAGAAAAAGCGCTGTCAAGGCTCTGGCAGCAAGAAATAGGCAAAAGATGCCATGTTCAGAAGAACTGTTCATGACCTTCATTCAATGTTCTATTCATGTTCAGAAGAAATAATTAAAGCTGTTAATAATGACGTTTGAAGACTTTTTTTTGTGTGTGTGTGTGTGTGTGAAATCCCTTATGCGGCCTTGCCTCACCCCAACTTTGCCTCCTGTGGCTCCCAGGTAAATTGAGTTTGAGACCCCTGGTGTAGCCCAAACAACAAACCAAAAAATGTCAAGAAGAGGGGCCAGAACAGTGGCAGAAGAGGCAGGGCATTTGCCTGGCTTACACTAACTTATCAATCCCCATAGTCAGGAGTAACCCCTGAGCATCACTGGGTGTGGTCCAAAAAGCAAAAAAAAAAAAAAGTCATAAAGAATAACTTTATTCAAGAACAATTAGCTCCCTTTAAGTCCCTATTCCTCAATTCTGAGTGTCTGGAGGTAGTACTATTGCCAAACACAAAGAAAAAAGTCTGAAACAGCTCATAAGGTCAGAAAGAAATGTATGAAAACCAAATTTGGGAACTGGCCCATTTACTCTGAAAATTAACTTTATTGAATTAAATGGACACTGGACTCCACATAAACAAAACATGAGATAGGGTCAGAAGATCCAAATGATCTTAGCAAGTTAGCTAGTTCTCTATTTTGGTATATGAAAATCAAATCAATGGCTTATACATACAACTTATCCGTTCTATTAGTGAACTACATCCCAGGTCCCACACCTTCTTTATAATCAGAAGAATCAATATGCCTTTGAATTTCCAATGTATGTGTTGAAAGACAGGCAGCACAGTACAATTAGAAGCGTCCTAAATTTAAAGCCAGATCACTTTGGTACTATCTTGAACTTGCCACTTTCTGCTAATGTGACCTAAAAAGTCACTTAGCATCTCACAGTCTTGTTTTTCTCATCTGTAAAAGACACATAATAAAATTATTTCCCATAAATTTTCCTAAATAGCCACTTGCAATGCTATGAACATTAGCATTGTATTGCTATTTCATATATAAAATGCATTTAATTATTCAAATGTGGCCATTCATATTTGAATAATATGAACTTTCCGTGATGTGATGAGGTCAAAATTATTTCTATGGAAGTATTTATTATTGTTTCTGTAATGAAGACTGATTCAGTTTATTATACACTATTCCACTTGGTCCCTGGTCCCTCAATGCCTATGCTTGATACTCACTAGGAATGTACATTCTAACAGCCTTTGTGTTAACATAATGACCAATGGATCTGATCCTATTTGCTGCTGAGATTGGATCATGCACTATAAACAAAGACAGATTGTTTCAAATTGATTTTGTTGCATGATGATGTTTAATTGTTACATTGCTTTAACTATGTGTGAGCTTTAATTAACATGAATATATAGCACTGTAAAATGAAATATTTATAACTCAGATAAACTAAATTATTGTATATTTTTATAGACTTAAACCATAGTTACAGTATCTACAGTCATTTTTTCAAGTTTGATAAATTTTTATATAACTTATCATATTTTTATTTTTTAAATATAAATCTTTATTTAAGCACAATGATTACAAGCATGTTTGTAGTTGGGTTTCAGTTATAAACAGAACACCCCCATCACAAGTGCAACATTCCCACCACCAATGCTCTGCCTCCTTCCCCACCCCTGCTTGTATTCACGACAGGCATTCTACTTTTCTCATTCTTTAACATAGTCATGTTAGCTGTTAGTGTAGTTATTTCCCTAATAGAGTTCACCACTCTTTGTGGTGAGCTTCAAATTGTGAGCCGGTCCTTCCAGCCCTTCCAACCCTTACCTCTATTGTCTCTGGGCTTTATTACAGTAATGTCTTTACTTTTTCTTAAAACCCATAGATGAGTGAGACTATTCTGTGTCTATCTCTCGCCCTCTGACTCTTTTCACTTAATATAATAGATTCCATATACATCCACATATAGGAAAATTTCATGACTTCATCTCTCTTGACAGCTGCATAATATTTCATTGTGTGTATGTACCACAGTTTCTTTAGCCACTCATTTGTTGAAGGGCATCTTGGTTGTTTTCAGAGTGTGGCTATTGTAAATAGCATTGTAATGAATATAGGTGTAAGGAAGAGATTTTTGTATTGGACTTTTGTATTCCTAGGGCATATCCCTGGGAGTGGAATATCTGGATCATATGGAAACTCAATTTCCAGTTTTTTGAAGAATCTTCATATTGTTTTCCATAAAGGCTGGACTAGACAGCATTTCCAACAGCAGTAAATAAGACTTTCTTTCTCTTCACATCCCCGCCAGTACTGATTGTTCTTGTTCTTTGTGATTTGTGCCAGTCTCTGTGGTATGAGATGGTAACTCATTGTAGTTTTTGATTTGCATCTCCCTGAGGATTAGTGACATGGAACATTTTTTCATATGTCTTTTGGCCATTTGTATTTCTTCTTTGAGGAAGTGTCTGTTCATTTCTTCTCTCCATTTTCTGATGGGATTAGAAGGTTTTTCTTGTAAAGTTCTGTCAGTGCATTGTATATTTTGGGTATTAGTCCCTTATCTGATGGGTATTGAGTGATTAATTTCTCCCATTCAGTGGGTGGCTTTTGTATCCTGGGCACTATTTCTTTTGAGGTGCAGAAGCTTCTCAGCTTAGTATATTTCCGTTTATCTCTGCTTCCACTTGTTTGGAGAGTGCAGTTTCCTCCTTGAAGAAGCCGTTAGTCTCAATGTCATGGAGTGTTTAACCTATATATTTTTCTATATACCTTATGGTTTCAGGTCTGATATCTAGGTCTTTAATTCATTTGAATTTGATCTTTGTGCATGGTGTTAGATGGGGGTCCGAGTTCACTTTTTTGCAAGTGGCTAACCAGTTGTGCCAACACCACTTGTTGAAGAGGCTTTCCTTGCTCCATTTTGAATTTATTGCCACTTTATCAAAGATTGTATGTCTGGGGAATATTCTCTGAGTACTCAAGTCTATTCCACTGATCTGAGGATCTGTCTTTATTTCAATACCATGCTGTTTTGATAACTATTGCTTTGTAATACAGTTTAAAATTGTGGAAAGTAATGCTTCCCACATTCCTTTTCCCAAGAATTGCTTTAGCTATTCGTGAGTGTTTATTGTTCCAAATGAATTTCAGGAGTGTTTGATCCACTTCTTTGAAAAATGTCATGGGTATTTTTAGAGAAATTACATTAAATCTGTACAAAGCCTTGGGAATATTGCCATTTTAATTATATTAATTCTGCCAATCGATGAGCAGGGTATGTGTCTCTATTTCCTTGTGCCCTCTCTTATTTCTTGAAGTATGGTTTTGTCGTTTTCTTTGTATAAGTCCTTCACCTCTTTAGTTAAGTTGACCCCAAGATATTTGAGTTTGTGGGGTACTAATGCGAATGGAAAAGAGAAGAAAGAAAGAAAGAAAGAAAGAAAGAAAGAAGGAAGGAAGGAAGGAAGGAAGGAAGGAAGGAAGGAAGGAAGGAAGGAAGAAAGAAAGAAAGAAAGAAAGAAAGAAAGAAAGAAAGAAAGAAAGAAAGAAAGAAAGAAAGAAAGAAAGAAAGAAAGAAGGAAGGAAAGAAGGAAAGAAGGAAGGAAGGAAGGAAGGAAGAAAGGAAGGAAGGAAGAAAGAAGGAAGGAAGGAAGAAAGAAAGAAAGATAAGAAACAAAGAAATTAAAGAAAGAAAGAAAGAAAGAAAGAAAGAAAGAAAGAAAGAAAGAAAGAAAGAAAGAAAGAAAGAAAGAAAGAAAGAGAGAGAGAGAGAAAGGAAGAAAGAGAAAGAAAGAGAGAAAGAAAGAGAAAGAAAGAGAGAAAGAAAGAAAGAAAGAAAGAAAGAAAGAAAGAAAGAAAGAAAGAAAGAAAGAAAGAAAGAAAGAAAGAAAGAAAGAAAGAAAGAAAGAAAGAGAAAGAAAGAAAGAAAGAAAGAAAGAGAAAGAGACATAGAATAGGGTGGGAGGGAGGGAGGGAGAAAGAAAGGAAAAAGGGGAAGAAGGAAGAAAGGAAGGAGATTGCAAGTTAAAGATGTGGAAAATGTTTCTTATATAATTATTTGATTTTTATTTCATATTTTAAGTCTGATCTCTAGTAAAATTAGAAGTGTTTTTTTAAAATTTGAGTCAAGTAAAACTATTTCTGAAGAGACTGAGAAGCAATCTTCTACCTGAATCACATGTTATAGTTCCTAAGTCTAATGAATGACTAATATTAAATTCCATTTGGCAATACTATTTCTAAAACCATGTATAAATGTCCATTCCCAGCTGAAGTCCCAGCAACTGAAACCACAACCTCCACCATATAAATTATCCAGCTTCACAGATTCATGACTAATCTCAAGACATGCCAAACCAAAGAATCATCCTAGTTGTACAGCTCCTGGAGCATGACACTTCCAAAGTCCACAATACTGATTGTCCAGTAGAAAAGTGGGAAAATAGGGCCCGGAGAGATAGCACAGCGGTGTTTGCCTTGCAAGCAGCCGATCCAGGACCAAAGGTGGTTGGTTCAAATCCCGGTGTCCCATATGGTCCCCCGTGCCTGCCAGGAGCTATTTCTGAGCAGACAGCCAGGAGTAACCCCTGAGCAACGCTGGGTGTGGCCCCCCCCAAAAAAAGTGGGAAAATAGTATAGAAGCCTACAAAGTTCTAAATGAATGCTAACACAGAAGGCTCAATTACCAACAAAATCTCAGCAAATCCTCAGACAATAATTAATAACACCATTGTGAGATATAACAATTTTCCCAAATTTTCTTTTACCAAACTTTTTTGGATGATTCCATTTACTGTAACAAGTAATATTAAATAAATTATTTTGTACCTGCTAGGGAGGCAGTCTTGGGATCTGGGTCATAGGAAACTGGGGACAATGATGAAGGGAAGGTCACAATAATCGCAGAATTATTGTTGAAACACTGACCATCTGAAACAACTGTATTACAAATAACTTTGTAAACTATGATGTTTAAATAAAGTTAGGAAATAATATATGGGGTGGAGAGATAGCACAGCGGTAAGGCATTTGCCTTGCATGCAGCTGAGCTAGGAGGAACCAGGTTCAATTCCTGGAGTCCCATATGGTCCCCCAGTCTGCAAGGACCAATTCCTGAGTGCAGAGCCAGGAATAACCCCTGAGCACCGCTGGGTGTGGTTCATAAACCAAGCAATCAATAACGTTTAAAAAATATATATAGCAGCTGGAGAGAGAGTGCAGGAGGTAAGTTGTTTTCTTTTCATGTATCTTGCCCTCATTTGATCTCCAGCACCCCATATTTTATGTCCCCCAGTAACACTGGGCATGGTACAAAACAAAAACAAAACTAATAAAATAAATTTGTTAAGATGAAGAAATCAGTCATTTATTGTTCCAAAGTTCATATAACCAGACCAGAGAGATAGTACAAAGGTTAAGTCATTTGTCTGCATGAAGTAGACCCTGGCTGGGTCCTGGATGCCATCCCCAACCACTGATCCTCAAGTAGCCCAGCACTGCTGGGTGCAGCTGAACACCTCTCCTCAAACCTACCTCACCCTGCAAAAGAAAAAAGTTCATAGACCAAATGTCTCAAGTTAGGAATGGTTTATGGAGATTTCTAATTATAATGACTTTATTTTTTTGGTTTTTGTTTTTTGTTTTTAGGGCCACACCCATTTGATGCTCAGGGGTTACTCCTGGCTAAGCGCTCAGAAATTGCCCCTGGCTTGGGGGGACCATATGGGACGCCGGGGGATCGAACCGCGGTCCTTCCTTGGCTAGCACTTGCAAGGCAGACACCTTACCTCTAGTGCCACCTCACTGGCCCCTATAATGACTTTAATTTTTATTTTTCTCAATTTCTTTTGATCTTTCTTAGCATTCCTTCTCTCAAACTCTTTCTAAGTACTTATAGTCTTCTTTTTTCTCCATAACTTGGTTTTCCCCTATTCTTTCTAAATTATAAAAACTCCAATAATAAGTAAAAAATATATAACCCGGGGACCGGTGAGATAGCATGGAGGTAGAGCGTTTGCCTTCCATGCAGAAGGACAGTGGTTCTAATCCCGGCATCCCATATGGTCCCCCAAGCCTGCAGGGGGCAATTTCTGAGCGTAGAGCCAGAATTATATATATGTATATATATTATATATTATTTATATATATATATAATCCATAAAATGGAACCCATGATATATGGTACAAAATTGTCTTCATGCTTTTGCTACAAGTCCTATGTATTAAGTATTCTGTGAGAAATGTGTTTTCTTTCCTTTCTAACACATGTCTATGCACTTTCATTTCTAATGCCTCCCTCCCCAATAATAACACAGCTTTTCTGTGTTGATGAGGCTGTCTTATGGGATAAAATCAAAGTCTCAGAAAGCAAATTATATTAACTTACCCTCCCATACAAAATCCAGAAGGAAATTAAACTGCTTTCATGTGGTTTGCATTCAGATGCACAAAGCACAATACGTAGTGTTGCCAACATATTTTCCTATCTTCAGTTTAAATGTATCTAAAATTCATATTGGAAAAAATAGATAACTTTTAGTGCTGGAGAGAAAGTACAGGGTTTAAATAAGGTTGCTTCAAATGCAGTCAACCCCCATTCAATCCATAGTACTGAGTACGGTCCCTGAGTACTGCCAATAGTGACCCCTGAGCAGAAAACCAGAAATATTTCCTGAGTACCATTAGGAATGTCCCACAGCTCCCCTCCAAGAAAGACAGACTACCTTTAAAAAAATAGCCTTCAAACTTTTTAAGCAGTAAATTCAATTAGCAGAATTTTTTATAAGACCAGAAATAATCTGGCTAAATTTTGCTGCATGTTAGAATAATCAAGCATTCTTAACATTTACAAAGTCTTTTGCCCTTGGATACTGAACCTAACAGGCTGATAGAGTGCCAACAAAATAGCTCACCAAATGAGGTTCTCAAATAATATGTTAAGAAAAAAGTAAAAAAAAAGGGGGGGTGGGGTGGGGTGGAGAGATAGCATGGAGGTATGGCATTTGCCTTGCAAGCAGAATGACAGTGGTTTGAATCGGCATTCCATATAGTCTCCCAAGCCTGCCAGGAGCGATTTCTGAGCATAGAGACAAGAGTAACCCCTGAGCGCTGCTGATGTGACCCAAAAACCAAAAAAGAAAAAGTATACGAAGTGAGAAAACAGGGCCTGGAGTGTTAGCACAGCAGTAGAACGTTTGCCTTGCACGTGGCTGACCCAGGTTGGACGCAGGTTTGATCCCCAGCATCCCATATGGTCCCCCAAGGAACAATTTCTGAGCACAGAGCCAGGAGTAACCCCTGAGCACCAGCAGGTATGGTCCCCCCCACAAAAAAAGTGAGAAAACATACCAAGTGAATATCTTTGGTATAACTAATCTCATTTGTGCAAACATTTTAGGAGGAAATGGCTATCATTGTGTCAGGGACATAACAGGTTATGTTATGGTGGGAAATGCCAAGAGGCTGCAGAGTTCTGGGATAAAGTCTGGATTCTGAAGTCTGGAGTCTGGGATGGAGTCCAGCTTCCATTATTTCCTAGTGGTTTTATTCTAACAAGTTACTTAACTGCGCAGGACTGAGGTACCTCCTCAGAAAGATGTCAGTAATGATAACTACCTACTTAGCTACAGAGTTGCTGTGGGGATATGCTTTTTAATAAGAAAGTAATTTTAGTATTATTTAAATATGAATTATTATGAACATAACTTTTCAAGATGACAAATAATGTAATTCATATAATAGAATGAGGAGCGGGGCCGGGCGGTGGCGCTGGAGGTAAGGTGCCTGCCTTACCTGCGCTAGCCTTGGACGGACCGCGGTTCGATCCCCCGGCATCCCATATGGTCCCCCAAGCCAGGAGCGACTTCTGAGCGCATAGCCAGGAGTAACCTCTGAGCGTCACCGGGTGTGGCCCAAAAGCCGAAAAAAAAAAAAATAGAATGAGGAGCAGTTAAAGGTGTAACTTAGTGGGGCAGGAGCTGTCTAGGCAGGAATTCTCATGCATGAAATGAAACTCCTTGCAAAAATAATCCCAGGCAAACTCATAAAGACAATGGTATATACTTGGCATCAAGAATTCATAACTGTATCAAAAACTACAAGATCCCAATCAATAAAAAAATAAAAATAAACACCTGACCTTTTTTTTTAAATATATTTTTTATTTTGATCGTAGTGGTTTACATATTGTTGACAATAATATTACAGGTTCACATTTACATAAAATCAGGGGGGGTTCCCATCACCGATTTGTCTTCCCTACACCTCCGTGTTCATCCTACCTCCCATATCCTCCTCCCTCACTCCCCGGGGCTGCGAGAAATTGTGGTCCCCTCTGTACCTAGCTTACTACTTAGTAGTCTTGGTCTTGATGCCTTCCTTACTTCCCCCTCTAACTGGGAGGAAGGACTACATAGTTCAAGTAATGTGGTTTTACTTGAAGAAGAGAAAAGTAATAAACTGGGGTAAAAGTCTAATATGCCGAAAATGGGGGGAATCCTTCTAGAGGCTCTCATCGTCGGTTTGAGAGATGAAGGAGAAAAAGAAGGTGAAACACCCCAACAGTACTAAAAGAAGAGTCAAATATCCAGTGAGCACTCCAGTGATAATGATAGGCACCACAAAAAAAAGCCATGGTCTTGAGTTAAAAAACATGGCAGAGCACCTAAAGAAAGAAAAGAAAAGAAGAAAAAAAAAACAATATAAATATAAATGGGAACAACAACTTCAATAACCACACCAAAACAAAGAAATCGACAAAAAGTAGATAGGTAAATAATAATAATAATAATAATAATAAATAAATAAATAAATAAAAAATAATATATAAAAGATAAAAATGTTTTGTGCTTTTTGCCTTTTTTTCCCTCCTGCACTGGCACAGTAAATATTGGGGTCATTCGAAAAGGAATTCACTTGGCCTTAGCGCTATGGGGTTTCTCCTCCCTTGGGGTATATTGTCACGGGATTAACTATAGACTCCGTTCAGGTTCATTTACTCTACCGAACACCTGAACCTTTAACATGAATAATAAAGTTTCCCTTTGGGATAGGAACTGAATAGAGACTCTGCAGGTATTAGCCATGAGTTTGATCCCCAGCACTGCAAGGTCTCCAAAGCACTACCAGGAAAAATCCTCTCACACAGAGTCAAGCATTGTCCCTGAGCATTAAAATTAAAGTGCAGCTCCCAAACTAAAAAGGATGACCCAGAGATCCAGTAAAAAATTAAGGTGCTTGCATAGCATCTGGCTGTAACTGCAATCCTGGTTTGAATCCCAGGACTTAACAGGGTCCCCCCGAGAACCGCCTGGTCACTTGACATGACCCCAAAAGCAAAACACACACAGAGCACAAAATAATCTGTAGAGACAAAGTAATACGTAATTCTTTAGGACTTAAGGTGAACAGTAGTTGGGTTAGGAGCAGGTATAGAAAATTGATTCATCATAAGGTGAAGAAAATTAAAAAACTAACTGTGGTAATGATTGTATGTATTTGTAAAAGTACTAAAAACCTATCTCAATTAAACTCTTTGGGGGGGATTTTTGGACAACACCCACTGATGCTCAGGGGTTATTCCTGGCTATGCGCTCAGAAATAGCTCCTGGCTTGGCGGACCATGTGGGATGCCGGGGGATCAAACTGCAATTTGTCCTGGGACAGCCACATGCAAGGCAAACACCCTACCACCGTGCCTCTAATTTTTTTTTAAGAATATCTCCTGATTTTTCTTCTTAAAAAAAAAAAAAAAGAGCACTAGGGGCCGGAGAGATAGCATGGAGGTAGGGCATTTGCCTTACATGCAGAAGGACAGTGGTTCGAATCCTGACATCCCATATGGTCCCCCGAGCCTGCCAGGAGCAATTTCTGAGCACAGAGTCAGGAGTAACCCCTGAGCGCTGCTGGGTGTGACCCAAAAACAAAACAAACAAACAAAACAAAACAAAAGAATATCTCTGAGGGGCTGGAGAGATGATAGCACAGCGGTAGGGCATTTGCCTTGCATGTAGCCAATCCAGGATGGACCGGTTTGATTCCTGGCATTCTGTATGGTCCCCCAGCCTGCCAGGGCTGATTCTTGAGTGCAGAGCCAGGAGTGACCCCTGAGTGCCGCTGGGTGTGGCCCAAGAACCAATCAATAAATAAAGTTAAAAAAAAAAAAAGAATATCTCTGAGATCCTGGGGAATGGTTCAGTGGCAAACCAAATGTGCCTTCCTTGTAAGTGAGTCTGGTAGTTCATCCTCAGTACCTTTCCCCACATCAAGTGTCATCTCAGTACTTCTGCTCTAGGGGATCCCCAAAGTAGCAGCAGAATGTATCTTCTCTGATGGCACAGAAAGATTTGTGTAGTCAACGACTAAAAACATGTGAGCACAAAAGCCTGGAGCCTGGCTGCTAGGCAAGCACAGGTGTGAACCAGCTCAACCACAAGTGAGCATCAAACCAGGATGTGCATGAGGAGGCAACAGTACAGTGCTGGTGCTGTTGTGACTGGTATCACACATGACCCTGTTCATGGCAACAGCAAGGGAAAGGACAAGGAAGGGGGTGAATGAAAGAATAAAAACTTCTTTCTCTTAGCTCTTTTCCTCTCTTCGGTTGGTAATTCTAATGGTCTCTCCCTTCCGTTCTCAGGAATTTATTTTTTTTATTTAATTCTTTTTATATTATCTTTATTTAAATACAGATTACAAACATGATTGTAGTTGGATTTCAGTCATAAAAAGAACACTCCCCTTCACCTGTGCTTTTTATTTTAATTATATAGGAATATATTCTCAATGAAATATAAATGGCCACTATGGCTTTGTAATAATTGCAAAGACAAAAGCCTAAACCTAAGGCAGTGGTAATGCCATGGGGGCTGGCTAGGTGCTGTGAAAGAATTGTGCAAGGCACTAGAGAAAGCGTGCTGTGATATGAGCTGGGACAAGGAGAGTATTGCCACTCTCAGGCACTGAGCTGACAAAGTGCAGTTAAGTGGGTTTATGGACTTCAGTATTCCCAGATCTTCAGATATTTTACTTCCAATTTAGTAGTTTAGGAGTTACTTCTTTTTTTGGGGGGGGGGCACACCTGGTGGCGCTTAGGGGTTACTCCTGATTCTCTGCCCAGAAATCGATCCTGGCAGGCACTGGGGACCATATGGGATGCTGGGATTCGAACCACCCTTGGTCGAACAGACCCTCGAGTCGGCTGCTTGCAAGGCAAATGCCCTACCGCTATGCTATCTCTCCGGCCCCCATGAGTTATTTCTTAAGGACTAAAATGAATATAGTTTCAAGTTGCATTTATCTATAGGCTACCTGTTTAGCCCTTTGGAATACAGGAAAATATTTCTAACCACTAAAAGGCTCTATGGAGCAGAAGAAAGAACTTTGGAATTCCTCACTCCTGCTGAAATCCCATGGTTTGAGTAAATTTGAGAAGTCATTTAATATCACTGAGCTTAACTTCCTTTTTCTGTAAACTGGAAATAAATAATCCTTGTCTTGCAGAAGTTCTAGGGTATGTAATATATTAAAATATGCATCAGTGCAAATATGCACAGAAACTACTATTATTGTTACTAACATTGAAGCAGTAAGACACCAATTACCAACCTACACATGATGATGGTACTTAAAGAAACTTAAGTTTCCTGGATATCTTTACATATACCATAATGAGTGGTTACCTATGTGTATATGAGATAATTCTATCAGAATAGTATGATATAAGTATACTCTAAATTCAATGTGTTAATAAGTTATCTGATTACAGTTTTCAGCTGACTTGATACATAAAATATATAACTATTAAGTTATGTAAAATATAAACATATATTAAAGAAGCCAAATTGTTAAATATATTTGAATCAATAGGAAAGTAATTAAATAACTTTTATAGATTAATTATGTTATTAATTTTATAACATAACTTTTTTATAACTTAGCAAGAAAAATATCTAACCCTATCCAAAAATGGAAAGAATAAATGAACAGACATCTCCTCAAAGAAGAAATACAGATAGCCAAAAGGCACATGAAAATTGCTCCACATCATTAATCATTAGTGAGATGCAAATCAAAACAAAATGAAATATCCACCACAGAGACTGGAACACATCACAAAGAACAATAAAACCAGTGCTGGTACAGATGCAGGAATAAAGGGACTCTCATTCACTCTGGTAGGAATGTTGACTGGTTTAGCCTTTTTGGAAAACAATATGGATATCCTCAAGAAAATAGAAATTGTGGTGCAGAAGAAATAGCACAGCAGGTAGGGCATTTGCTTTGCACATGACCAATCCAGGTTCGACCCCTGGCATCTCATATGGTCTCAAGCCTGCTAGGAGAGATTTCTAAGCACAGATCCAGGAGTAACCCCAGAGCACCACCAAGTATGTCCCCCCAAACTAAAAAGATGAAAGAAAGAAAGAAGAAAGAGAGAAAGAAAGAAGAAAGAGAGAAAGAGAAAGAAAGAAAGAAAGAAAGAAAGAAAGAAAGAAAGAAAGAAAGAAAGAAAGAAAGAAAGAAAGAAAGAAAGAAAGAAAGAAAGAAAGAAAGAAAGAAAGAAAGAAAGAAGGAAGGAAGGAAGGAAGGAAGGAAGGAAGGAAGGAAGGAAGGAAGGAAGGAAGGAAGGAAGGAAGGAAGGAAGGAAGGAAGAAGGAAGGAAGGAAGGAAGAAAGAGAGAGAAAGAAAGAAAAGAAAAGAGAAGAAAAGAAAGAAAAGAAAAGAAAGTAGAAAATGAGCTATCATATCCACCAATCTCATTCCTAGGAATATATTCTAGGAGCCCAAAAACACAATGCAGAAAAGTCCTCTGCATTCTATGTTCATTGCAGCACTATTCACAGTAGCCAGAATCTGGAAACAGCCCAAGTGACAAAGAACAGATGAGTGGACAAACAAGAAACTGGTATATCTACACAATGAAATACTATGCTGTTCTTAGGAAATATGAAGTTATAAAATTTGCTTACATGTGGATGGATATGGAGAGTATTATGCGGAATGAAATGAGTCAGAAGGAAAGGGATAGACATAGAATAATCATACTTTTGTGGGATATAACAATGATCGTATAGTATTAATATTCAGAGACAATAGAGATGAGAGCCAGCAGGACTAGTCCATGGTAGAGAGCTTGCCACAAATAGCAGTTAGAGTAGAGAAAGGACCACTGTGACAATGATAATTGGAAATGATCTCTCTGGACAAGAACTGTGTACTTTAAGAAGATAAAGTGATTTCTATGATACTCCTTCAACAGCAATATTGCAAACCACAGTATCTAAAAAAAAAAGAAAAGGAAAAGTTATTATGAACAACCTTGTAACCATAGTGTTTAAATAAAGTAATTAAAAAAATTGTTCGGGCCAGAGAGATAGCGTGGAGGTAAGGGGTTTGCCTTGCATGCTGAAAGTCAGTTGTTCAAATCCCAGCATCCAATATGGTCCCCCGAGCCTGCCAGGAGCGATTTCTGAGTGCAGATCCAGGAGTAACCCCTGAGCACTGCCTGGTGTGACCCAAAACAAAAACAAAAACAAAACAATAAAAAAGTGTTATCTTGGGGCCGGAGAGATAGCATGGAGGTAAGGCGTTTGCCTTTCATGCAGAAGGTCATCGGTTCGAATCCCGGCGTCCCATATGGTCCCCTGTGCCTGCCAGGAACAATTTCTGAGCATGGAGCCAGGAGTAACCCCTGAGCACTGCCGGGTGTGACCCAAAAACCACAAAAAAAAAAAAGTGTTATCTTGAGAGTAAATTAAGATATTTTAATTGAAACATAAAAAACATCAAATAAAATAACTTTTATTTTAAAACTGGTTCTTGATTTTTTGTTGCATTTTTTGCGACCTTAGTATTTCTATATGTATATAACAAAATTTTCTAATTTGAGTTAAGAGAGACAGACAACAAAAAGGATCTAAAGGAAGTTGATGTGAAAATGAGTTAAAGTACATTCTTCAGGGATCAGAGAGATAGTACTGTGGATAAGATGCTTGCTTTGCAGGAACCACATACAATCCCCTAAGTCTTACTAGGACAGATCCCTGAAGGTAGAGCTAGGAGGAAGCACATTGGGTGTTAAGAAAATAAAAGGCATTTTCTTTGGTTCATATTCCCAATCACATAGTTAGCGTAACTCAATCTTGTAAATAACTGGGAAAATAAAAATTAAATAATAATAAAATAAATCTATTAAAATGAACCAGAGAGATAGTACAGCAGTAGGGTGTTTGCTTTACATGCTGCAGACCCAGGACGGACAGTGGTTTGAATCCTGACATCCCATATGGTCCCCAGAGCCTGTCAGGATCGATTTCTGAGTGCAGAGCCAGGAGTAACCCCTGAGCACTGCTGGGTGTGACTCAAAAACCAAATAAAATAAAATGAACCAGAATAGTCTCAATTATTCAACTTTAATTTCCTTTTTCTAATGACTTTTTTAAAGAAGAGTCAACATTGTGCTTTGCTGTGTCTAGATTGCCTAGATTCCTGTACCATTATCACCTAGGTCATGCTACAGCACCCCCTACCCAGATCAAGTCAGTCCTATTGTTTCCATTGGGTTGTTTCCATTGCGGATCATCTTATCCTTTTCTTTATTTTCCTGTACTCTACAAATGAATAACATTTACTGGTTTTGGTCATTTTTCCCTTCTGATTCCCTTGACATAATACTCTCCAGTTCCACCCATGTTGCTGCAAACAGCAAGATTTCGTATTTTCTCATAGCTGAGCAGTATTCCATCGTGTGTGTGTGTGTGTGTGTGTGTGTGTGTGTGTGTGTGTGTGTGTGTGTGTGTGTGTGTGTGTGTATCTTTATTTTCTGTTATTGGGTACTGACTGGGCTGGTTCTAGATCTTGACTGGTAGGATGCTTGTCTTGCATGTGGCCACCCGGATAATGATGCTGTAATGAACATAAGCATCTATATATCTCTTTCTATTAAAGTTTTTGTGTTTTGTGGGTCGACATCCAGGAGTGAAATTTCAGGATGAAAGGGAAGCTCTGTATTACTTTCTTGAGAAGTCTCCAAACTATTTTCTAAAGAGGCTGAATCAAGCCATAATCCTACTATCAATGGTGGTGGGAATGTGGCAAGAAAGGATTTCTGGACTTTTTGATGTAGGCCATTTTTTACTGTGGTGAGCTGATATCTCATTGTTCTTTTTGTGTTTTTCTGATAACCAGAGATGAACCCTTTTTTTATGCCTATTGATAATATTTAAAGTCATCTTTGAGGAATTGTCTGTTCATCTCCCCTTTTTATTATGGGACTGTTTGGTTGTACTTTTAGAGTGCTTTGAAGCTCAGAGAAAATCACTCAGGTGTATATATATATATATATATATGGGTAATTACTTTGTGATAATGGGCTATAAGAATGAAGAGGAACGAGGAAAACAAATCTCTTTAACAAACTGTGCTGGGAAAACTAGATGCGAAAGGGGGGGGCAGAGTGATAGCATAGCAGTAGGGCTTTTTGCCTTGCATGCAAATGAATGGGGATAAACTCAGGTTCGATCCCTGTCATCTCATATGGTCCTGCGATCCTGCCAGGAGCAATTTCTGAGCACACAGCCAGGAATAACCTCTGGGCACCACTGGGTGTGGCCCAAACAGCAACAAAACTGAAAATAAAGCTTCCATGTGATCCAAAAATACCACTTCTAGGGATACACCCTAGAAACACAAAAACATAATACAAAAATACCTTTGGCACAACTACATTCATTGCAGCACTATTTACAATAGTCAGACTCTGGAAACAACCCAGATGCCCAACAACAGATAAGTGGCTAAAGAAATGGTGGTAAATATGCAAAATGGAATACTATGCAGCTGTAAGAAAAACGGAAGTCATAAAATTTTCCTATACATGGTTGGGCATGGAAACTATTATGCTGAGTGAAATAAGTCAGAGGAAAAGAGATAGACACAGAATAGTCTTACTCATCTGTGGGAATTATATAAAATAAAAGACAGTATGGTAATAATACCCAGAGACAATAAAGATGCGGGCTGAAAGGACCGGCCCAGGATATGAAGCTTACCACAAAGATTGGTGAGTTCAGTTAGAGAAATAACTACACTAATAACTATCACGACAATGGTAATGAGTGAGAGAAATAAAATGCCAGGCAAGGGGTGGGGGAGGAGGGATATGGGGGGCATTGGTGGTGGGAAGTTTGCACTGGTGAAAAGGGGTGTTCTTTTTTTATAACTGAAACCCCACTACAAACATATTTGTAATGATGGTGCTTAAATATATTATATTAAAAATAATTAAAAAATTAGACCCCTACCTCACCATTCAAAATGGATTATAGGCCTTGATATCAAATGTGGTTTTTATTTGTTTTGTTTTGGGGGGGGCACACCTGCATGTGCTCAGGGTTTACTCCTGTTTAGGGATTGGGGGACCATATGGGAGTAACAGAAATTGAACCCAGATCTACAGTATATGGCAAGCACCCTATCTGTTATACTATTTTTCTGGCCCCAAACATGTTTCCTTTAGTTAGTTTCAGGAGGAGGGAACTCTTTGCAAGCAGTGTACAGGAGGCCATGGGGCAACTAGAGTCTAACTGAGCCATCAGTTCAATTCAGGGCCCCAAAATGCCTGAGCAGCACTGCATTCTTGGCCATCCTGTTGGTGTTTAGGGACCTCCAGGGTTGTGAGTGATGATGCTTGGGGATCATGAGGTTCAGGGAGAATGAACACTATATTATCTTCTGGTCCTTTGAACTTGTTTATATAAATATACATTGAGGAAAACAAAAGCAGAATTTTATAAGATCTTGACATCAGAGAAATCTTCAATGATACAACCCCATAGGCAAAGAAAACAAAAGCAGAAATTCACTAGAAACTGCATCAAAACTAAAAAGCTTCTATGCTACAAAAGAACTGATTGAGAGAAAATGTTTTCACATGACACATCAAAGGTATAATATCCAAGACACATAAAGATTAGTTTCAATTTGAATTCCATCAAAACTTTAGTGACTTTGCCAGACTCTCACCCTTTAAAAATGTAAGAGAGGGAAGATGCTTGCCTTGCACCTAGGTGACCCAAATCTGATTCCGAGTATCACATATGGTTCCCCGTGTCTCACCAAGAGTCAATCCTGAGCACAGAGCCAGGAACAAGCATTAAAAACAAAGATAAGGGGCCGGAGAAATATCATGGAGGTAGGGTGTTTGCCTTGCATGCAGAAGGATGGTGGTTCGAATCCTCACATCACATATGGTCCCCCAAGCCTGCCAGGAGTGACTTCTGAGCATAGAGCCAGAGTAACCCCTGAGCGCTGCCGGGTGTGACCCAAAAACCAAGATAAATAAATAAATAAAAACAAAGATAAATAAAAAACAAAACAAAAATAAGTAAAAACAAAAAGATAAGACTAGAGAGATAGTTCAATAAGCTGAGCATATGTTCTGTATTTGGGAAGCCCAGGGATGGTCATCGGTCCCACATAATTCCACGAGAACCAGTACCACTAGGTGTGGCCTCAAAACAAAACAAAATAAAATAAAATAATAAGGAAAAAAGTAGCAAAAATGGGCAGAATGGAGTAAGGCAAAGAAGCTAAGTTAATTTTACTAGAGGGAAAGCTATTGGTAAGAAAGGGGTGCTGGAAAAAATGCAATGTAATAAATCATAGTACATATAAAACAATAAAAAAAGAAAGGGGTGCTGGATCTGTATACTCTGAGGTAAAGTGATTAGCATATGTATATCTAATAGGTTTCATTGCTAAAATTGAACTCATTGTGGTTAATTTGCATGACATAAATCTTCCAAATTTCTTTTTTTGGGGGGACACACCTGGTGACGCTCAGGGGTTACTCCTGGCTAAGCGCTCAGAGATCGCTCCTGGCTAGGGGGACCATATAGGACGCCAGGGGATCAAACCACCATTGACCCTAGGCTAGTGTGTGCAAGGCAGGTGCCTTACTGCTTGTGCCACTGCTCCAGCTCCCCAAATTTCTTTTTATCAACTTTTTTCTTTTGGTTTTGAGCCACACCTGTAATGCTCAAGGCTTACTCCTGGCTATGCGCTCACAAATCGTGAGCTTGGGGGACCATATAGGATGGGGGGGGATCAAACTGTGGTCTGTCCTAGGTTAGCTCATGCAAGGTAGACAGACACCCTACCACTTGTGCCACCGCTCCAGCCCTATCAACTTTTCTTTTAAACCTCTCTATATATTAGCTGGAAAACTGTCTTAAAATTTTTCTATAATAAGGTAAGTGTTAATTCTTGGTTTGGGGTGGGAATAAGAGAGAAATTAGGAAAAGCATATTAGTTGTTCTACGATTAAAAAAAAGAGAGAGAAAGCAGACTGTCAAAAAATTCCTGACTATAGGGACCGGAGAAATAGCATGGAGGTAGGGTGTTTGCCTTGCATGCAGAAAGACGGTGGTTTGGAATCCTGGCATCCCATATGGTACCCCGAGACTGCCAGGAGCGATTTCTGAGCATAGAGCCAGGAGTAACCCCTGAGCGCAGCTGGGTGTGACCCAAACCCTCCCCCCAAATCCTGACTATAATGTCAATAGGATATTGGTATTCTATATAAATTTTAGGTGCTGTTTGCATATATAGTTCATCTGTTTATAATTCAGAAGAAAATTTGTTTATGGTGGCAGAACTAATTCCATTTCAAAAGACTTTTATCTACAATTATGCCCTATGGTTTAATTTAGTTTACATAAAACAGCCATATTTTCTTGGTTTTATTTTTCCTCCCAAGAATTTTAGGTCAGAGAAATACTATATTTGAAGTGGTTTTTATGAGTTTCTCTATATTTATTTTGATATCTGATTGGGACAAGGTGTGTCCTTCTGTAGTTTTGGAATTTGTTCTTTATGCCAGAAATCAAGATGTTTCAATAGGTCTCCTTATATTATTTTCTTTCTTTCTTTCTTTCTTTCTTTTTTTCTTTCTTTCTTTCTTTCTTTCTTTCTTTCTTTCTTTCTTTCTTTCTTTCTTTCTTTTTTTCTTTCTTTCTTTCTTTCTTTCTCTTTCTTTCTTTCTTTCTTTCTTTTTCTTCCTTCCTTCCTTCCTTCCTTCCTTCCTTCCTTCCTTCCTTCCTTCCTTCCTTCCTTCCTTCCTTCCTTCCTTCCTTCTTTCTTTCTTTCTTTCTTTCTTTCTTTCTTTCTTTCTTTCTTTCTTTCTTTCTTTCTTTCTTCTTCTACTACTTCTACTTCCTCCTCCTTCTTCTCTTCTTCATCTTCTGATCCTTCTCCTCCTCCTCTTCTTCCTCCTCCTCCTCCTCTTCTTTCTTCTTCTTTATTCTTTCTTCTCCTTCTTCTTCTTCCTCCTCCTCCTCCTTCTTCTCCTTCTCCTTCTCCTTCTCCTTCTCCTTCTCCTTCTCCTTCTCCTTCTTCTTCTTCTTCTTCTTCTTCTGGTTTTTGGGTCACACCTGGCAGCTCTCAGGGGTTTCTCCTGGCTCTACACTCAGAAATCACTCCTGGCAAACTCGGTGGACCATATGGGACGTTGTACTCGAACCACTATCCCTCTACATGCAAGGCAAACACCCCACCTCTATGCCATCTCTCTGTCACCCACATTTTTCTTCTTTTAGAGTAAAAATGCCATATGGATGTGGGAGGAAAAATTCGAGTCAACAGGACAATATATTTTTTAATATATTTTATTTTATTTTTTTCCTTTAAATTTTTTTTGTTTTGTTTTGTTGCTTTTTAGAATTAGTTTTTTTAATATTTACTTTCTTATTGTTTAGTTGTTTTTTGGTAATACATTTTAAAAATCTACACTCTTATCTCCCCCCCCTTCTGCACTGCATTAATTACTTTCAATGCCATAAGAAAAACACATCAATCCTTGTCCTTTGCTAGTTAGTCCGCCTCTTCACAGCCTGGCACCTAAAGGCCTCTAACAGAGGTCCTTTACACAAGAACTATTTAAAAAATGTATTTGTGGGAAATAATTATATACTTATATTTCTGGTGGATTTGATAGTAGAATAAGAAGGAGAAGTAAAGTTGGGTTAGCAAATAACAGAAAGATAGAAATCTAGAGGGAAATATGTCATAAAACACTCAAAATATTTATGAAACTTATTTTAAATGTGAGAAATGCAGATGGACACTGAAAGTTACAAAGCTGTAAAATGTACCATTTACCTTCAATGAATTTAAAAATCAAAAGAACACAATTACATATCTAAATTACAGAGCAAATAACAAAAGGTAATTGTCATATATGATCTTCCATAAAAGCTTTTATTTTTATCTCTATAGTCTGGATTATTTATTGAGTCTTTATAGAAAAGTTACTAACTTCAAAATATTACATTAGAGGTTGGAGCAATAGCATAGAAAGTAGGGTGTTTGCCTTGTGGCCGACTCAGATTCAATTCCCAGCATCCCATATGGTCCCCTAAGACTGACAGGAGTGGTCTCTGAGTAGAGCCAGGAGTAATTCATGAGTGCCACCAGGCATAACCAAAAATATTTACCTTATTCAGAGGTAACTCTATATATGTGTTGGGGGTATGAATGGAGGGAAGGGGCCCAGAGAGATAGCACAGCAGCGTTTGCCTTGCAAGCAGCCGATCCAGGACCAAAGGTGGTTGGTTCGAATCCCGGTGCCCCATATGGTCCCCCGCACCTGCCAGGAGCTATTTCTGAGCAGACAGCCAGGAGTAACCCTGAGCATCACTGGGTGTGACCCAAAAATCAAAAAAAAAAAAAAAAGAATGGAAGGAAGATACTTCAGGTCTCATTATAAAATATGGTTGAAGTGAAGTTCATGCAAACTTATATAGCTACAATCACATCTGGTTTATAGAGAGCACATTAATTAGTTGTCTTTTCAGAAGCCATTTACTCTCTTTTAATCATGTTGAAAATTTAGTGCTCCAAAGACATAATCTGAAAGGAGTTCTATATTCAGTTCAAGGTGAACTACGTGGCTTTGGCTTAAGAAAATCAACACTTTACCTTTCCTTTGCTGGAGCAGTCAGGGTAGACAAATGACCTAGGTTGGTCCAGAGTGAATCTTGAGACTTTTGTTTAGAATACTTGGAAATATGGGGTCAGAGAGAGAGAGCACAGCGGTGTTTGCCCTCCAAGCAGCCGATGCAGGACCTAAGGTGGTTGGTTCGAATCCCGGCGTCTCATATGGTCCCCCGTGCCTGCCAGGAGCTATTTCTGAGCAGATAGCCAGGAGTAACCCTGAGCACAGCCAGGTGTGGCCCAAAAACCAAAAAAAAAAAATACTTGGAAATATGAAGTGAACATATGCAATCCCAGGCAATACATTTACAACCTGGTTAGAAGAAACTGCCTGAGAAAAGTATCAGAATAAAGACAGAGTAATCAGAGAAATAGAAAGAAATAATAATATCCCTTGATTTTCTATATGAGCTGTTTCTCAACTAGACCTAATTGTGGGCCTTACCTACAATTATTTTCATTATTTTAATATTTAATTATTTAATATTTAATTATTTAATATTTAATTATTTTAATTATTTTATCAACTAACTAGTTTGATGGAGAGTTTCTGCCACCTGGAGCCATAAAATCCTGATTAAAACCTATATTTGTCATTCTGCAAATATCATTCAAAAATGTGATGGCAGTACAAACATCTGAGTGGGAGTACATACATTATAGCTTCATGAAGCTTATTTTTATTGTTTGTTTGGAGGTCACACCTGGCGGTGCTCAGGGTTTACTGCTGGCTTTGTGCACAGGGTTCATTCCTGATGGTACTGAGAGACTGTATGAAGTTCTGGGGATCAAACTGGGATTGGCCACATGCAAGACAAGCACCCTAACCCTGTACCATCATCACTCCAACCCTAATCATTGACTCACTCAAAACATTTGTATTAAATTCTTTTGGGGAAATCACACTTTACCTAATCAGGGTTCAAAGTTCGTATGCCCAATCAACAAAGGCATTACAAGTGTTTATAAAAATTCTATATTTAAAGATATTATATTACATGGGGCTGAAGAGATAGCATGAAGGTAAGGTGTTTGCCTCACATGCAGAAGAAATCCCGGCATCCCATATGGTCCCCTGAGCCTGCCTGGAGCGATTTCTGAGCATTGAGTCAGGAGTAACCCCTGAGCGCAGCAGGGTGTGACCCAAAAACAAAAACAACTATAAAGTTATTATATTTTATAAAACCATCTTATATTCAAACACTACATATTGTTATACCAAAAAAAAAAAAAGAGCAACTTGGGCTGGAGCGATAGCACAGTGGTAGAGCATTTGCCTTGCATGTGGCTGAACTGGGATGGACATGGGTTCAGTCCCCAGCATTCATGTGGTCCCCCTGGCCTGCCAAGAAAGATTTCTCAGCGCAGAGCCAGGAGCAAGCCCTGACCACCGCCAGGTGTGGCCCAAAAACAAATCAAAAAAAGGGCAACTGAATTTGATCCACAGGTTGTAGTTTGTTAACATCTACATTGAAGAATATTTACTGTTTTTCTGTTTTGTCTAGTTTTGCTTTGGGCTGTGCTGGAGATTGAACCCAGAAGCTCACATATGTAAGGCATATTTCTTTACTGCTGAGTCACATCTGAGGACCTCATTTCATATTTTCAAGAAAGGCAGGTGATCTGAACATAATGTTTGTTCCAACAGAATGAGATGAACTGTTAGCAGTATAGTGTAGACAAGAGATAATAAGAGCCTAAATTAGAAAGCCTTGGCATGAGTGTTCATGTCAGGGAAGTGGCTCAAGTGGAGCAAGGGTCAAGACAAAGTCAGAGGAAGCAGTGTTATTCAGATGGACAAGTCCTTATTGTCACTGTTTGTTCCTTTTCTACATTCCATTGACAGATGGGGGTGGGGGCTCTTTTTTGTCATGGAAGATGAGTTCAGATCAATGCCTTAAGCAAGGCTTGTACCTTGAAGCAAAATTAAGAGAAACTTCAAAATAAAACATCTGAAAGCTGAATACACTCAACAAAAAAGAAGAGCTCTATTTTCAGGCACAGCAGAGACCCTTTGAAAAGAGAGAGATAATTACTTCTTTATAAAGCTAGTACTGTAGTTACAGTGAAATATTTCTTTATAGTTAATTCTGTTTGATTATAAAATCTTTTTAAGTGGGTCAGATTCTCGGTTATCTAATAGTCTGTTCTTGACAGCACAGATCTTGGAACATCCTTGACTTGGATATTGATCACCTTTGATAGTTAATGATAATAACTATTTGCATATCCTCCTTAAAGGGGGGCACCTCCTTATTTTTTTTTATCTAGACATGAGTTACAGCCTTTATTAGTAGTCATAGGAAGCACTGTGGCAATTTAGATGTCAGATTTAGATTCTAGTAGATGAGGAAAATTGTTAATTATCTAAGAAGCTATTACAAGTTGTCTACAAAAACTCCTAAACAGAGTCACCCCCATGAGCACATGCAGAACAAGCCTTGGGGTGGCCTCAGAAAGAAGTACATGTATCATAGTCTCAAATATTTTGTGGCATTTGAGTTAGTTATATTTAACTACCTAACATTTAACTACATGATAGGTAGCTAACTATATCTAAATCAATTAGCATATGAACATTTTGTTATATATAAGGTTATGTAAACTCCCCTTTCACAAATCAAATTGTTTTTGCTTTCTTATACTCCTGAAAAACTATCAAGAAGTTGAGACCAATCAGTTATTCTTCACCAAGTATTTGATTCACAGTTGCAGGAAAACAAACATATTTCTTAAGGAACAGGTGTAGTGCTAGTAATCAGGAGAATAGCAAACAGAAAGGCCTGCTGCTCTGGAAACAGCCGGGTGTCCTAGCAACAAACACATTTATTTGTCTGTCCTGTCTTGTAGAGTTCTGTCAACACAGGTAAAGTGCTTACCCACAGAACTTAATAGCCTTTTTGTTCCCTGGTGAAGCTTCATCCATGCATTGTACACCTGGATGTGGAGAAGAAAATGAATTACTTTGCTGAATATCCAATATGGAAGCTATAGCAATATGGAAGCGAAATGTATTCTCACCTATTTTCACTATAGATAGGCAAGATGTAAGTTTCTGTCTTTAACTGCTGGCTATTCTAAAGGAAGATCAAAAATGCTGTACAAAAAGTTAATGGCATAAACTATGTTTCTGTTTCACCAGCCTTCGTGGAATTAAGAACTATGATTTGCTTCGAATTTCAGTTGACTTATACCTCTATGGGTTGTTTTTTGTTTTTGTTTTTTTTTGTTTGTTTTGTTTTTGGACCACACCCAGTGATGCTCAGGGGTTGCTCCTGGCTATGTGCTCAGAAATCGCTCCTGGCTTAGGGGACCATATAGGATGCTGGAGGATCAAACCACAGTCCATCCTAGGTTAGCACATGCAAGGCAAATACCTTACGGCTTGCACCACCACTCCAGCTCTGTTATACCTTGATGTTTAAAGCTACAGAGAGAGACAAGGAGATAGAAGAGAAGATAGTATCTATTAGCAGCTACTTGAAGTTTTATAGAATAATTGAAAAACTGTTACATGTGGGAGAGGTTCAAAATATCTCACAAGAATCCAGGAAATGGGGGGCCGGAGAGATAGCATGGAGGTAAGGCGTTTGCCTTTCATGCAGAAGGTCATCGGTTCGAATCCCGGCATCCCATATGGTCCCCCGTGCCTGCCAGGAGCAATTTCTGAGCATGGAGCCAGGAGTAACCCCTGAGCACTGCCGGTGTGACCCAAAAACCACAAAAAAAAAAAAAAAAAAGAATCCAGGAAATGGCTCATGGGATTGAGACTCATGCTTCACATGCAGGAGCAAAGAATCTGACGATTAGCACTGCATATCTCCCAAACTACCACTGGAAGTGTTTCTTAAATAATGCACCAGAATAGTCCTGAGCACCATTGGGTGTTTCCCAAAATAAAGCAAAACCAAAAAAAATTAAAATAAAAATAAAATATCATGAGAACCAAAGGAAATCTCAAAAGATGGTAATTGGCTATAGTATAACATAAGATAGCATTCAGGATAAAATGCTCAAATGACTGGAATTGGCTATAGTTTTTTTTAATCTTTAAGCACCAGGATTACAAACATGTTTGTAGTTGGATTTCAGTCATAGAAAAAACATAGCCCTTCGCCAGTGCAACATTCCCACCACCAATGCTCCCCATCTACCTCTTCCCTCGCCCCTGCCTGTATTTAACAGGTATTCTACTTCTCCCATGCATTAACATTGTCATGATAGATGTTAGTGTGGTTATTTCTTAATTGCAATTACCACTCTTTGTGGTGAGCTTCATATCATTAGCCAGTCCTTCTGGCTCTCATCTCTATTGTCTCTGGGCATTATTGCAAGAATGTCTTATTTTTCTTAAAACATATAGTTGAGTGAGACTATTCTGTGTCTACCTCTCTCCCTCTGACTTATTTCACTCAGCATAATAGATTCCATGCACATCCACGTATAGGAAAATTTCATGACTTCATCTCTCCTGACGGCTGCATAATATTCCATTGTGTATATGTACCACTGTTTCTTTAGCCATTCATCTGTTGAAGAGCATCTTGGTTGTTTCCTTCTGGTTACTGTAAATAGCACTTCAATAAACATATGTGTGATGAAGGCATTTTTGTATTGTGTTTTTTGTGTATCTAGCAGGGGTCCTCAAACTTTTCTATATATATATTTTTTTTTTTTTTTTTTTTTTGGTTTTTGGGCCACACCCGTTTGACGCTCAGGGGTTACTCCTGGCTATGTGCTCAGAAATTGCCCCTGGCTTGGGTGGACCATATGGGACGCCGGGGGATCGAACCGAGGTCCTTCCTTGGCTAGCGCTTGCAAGGCAGACACCTTACCTCCAGCGCCACCTACCCGGCCCCATATTTTTTTATTTAAACACCTTGATTACATACATGATTGTGTTTGGGTTTCAGTCATGTAAAGAACACCACCCATCACCAGTGCAACGTTCCCATCACCAATGTCCCAAATCTCCCTCCTCCCTACCCGACCTCCACCTGTACTCTAGACTTTCCATTTCCCTCAGACATTCTCATTATTAGGACAGTTCAAAATGTAGTTATTTCTCTAACTAAACTCATCACTCTTTGTGGTGAGCTTCCTGAGGTGAGCTGGAACTTCCAGCTCTTTTCTCTTTTGTGTCTGAAAATTATTATTGCAAGAATGTCTTTATTTTTCTTAAAACCCATAGATGAGTGAGACCATTCTGCGTTTTTCTCTCTCTCTCTGACTTATTTCACTCAGCATAATAGATTCCGTGTACATCCATGTATAGGAAAATATCATGACTTCATCTCTTCTGTCAGCTGCATAATATTCCATTGTGTATATGTACCACAGTTTCTTTAGCCACTCCTCTGTTGGAAGGGCATCTTGGTTGTTTCCAGAGTCTTGCTATGGTAAATAGTGCTACAATGAATATAGGTGTAAGGAAGGGGTTTTTGTATTGTATTTTTGTGTTCCTAGGGTATATTCCTAGGAGTGGTATAGCTGGATCGTATGGGAGCTCGATTTCCAGCTTTTGGAGGAATCTCCATATCGCTTTCCATAAAGGTTGAACTAGATGGCATTCCCACCAGCAGTGGATAAGAGTTCCTTTCTCTCCACATCCCCGCCAACACTGTTTATTCTCATTCTTTGTGATGTGTGCCATTCTCTGGGTCCTCAATCTTTTTAAACAGGGGGCCAGTTCACTGTCCCTCAGACCATTGGAGGGTCTGACTATAGTAAAAACAAAACTTATGAACGAATTCTTATGCACACTGCATATATCTTATTTTGCAATGAAGAAACAAAACAGATACAAATAAAATATGTGGCCCGCGGGCCATAGTTTGAGGACCACTGAAGGGTATAGCCCTAGGAGTGGTATGGCTGGATCATATGGAAGCTCAATTTCCATTTTTTTTAGGAATCTCCATATTGTTTTCTATAAGGAATGGACTAGATGGCATTTCCACCAGCAGTGAATGAGAGTTCCTTTCTCTCCACATCCCTGCCAGCACTGATTATTCTTATTCTTTGTGATGTGTGACTGTCTCTGTGGTATGAGATGATACCTCATTGTTTTTTTAATTTGCATGTTCCTGATGATCAGTGATGTGGAACATTATTTTTTTTGGGTCACACCTGATGACGCTCAGGGGTTACTCCTGGCTATGGGCTCAGAAATCGCTCCTGGCTTGGGGGGACGCGGAGGGAATCAAACCACCGTCCATCCTAGGCTGGCGCTTGCAAGGAAGATGCCTTACTCTAGCGCCATCATTCTGACCTCATGCGGAGCATTTTTTCATGTGCCTTTTGGCCATTTATATTTCTTCTTTGAGGAAGTTTCCTGGCATAAGACCAACTCTAGGCTCCAGGCAAACTAGTTTGTTCAATCCAAGTCATTGTCTGTAGTGCCAGTACAGTTTTATTTTTCACGCAGTCTTTATTGTTGGCAGGTTTAATATAGGTTTCTGTATTAAAGATCCTGGAATCTGCACATCCTACATTGAAGTCAGGCTGGTGTGGAGTATCCTCTAGTTTCACCTCACAATTAAGGGGCAATACGGAAAGCCCAGTCCAGTAAGCAGGTCATTGTTGTTGTTAAATCTTCTCATTGTTAAGGGAAGTCTCTTTTGAGTAGATCAATGTCAGAGCAGTGGTAGGGTCTTCCCTGGTAGAGGATTGCCTCCAGATGATGTTATAAACAACCTTGGATGTTTCGTAGATGTCTTCCCTAGATCAGGGGTAAATGGAGAATGCCCATTCTTCTGAGGCCTATGCCAGGTCATTATGTCAATGTTCAGGGTGTAAGGTCGCATTGCACTACAAGATTTGTGTGTTCCCATCTCTATTAGATAAGAACTTATTTGTATGTATAGTATTTTCTTTAGGGATGCATGCAAGGCAAGCAGACCCTATCCATTATACTATCTCTCTGACCCTAAACATAAATTTTTAGAGACCGTGGAAATGACTTAAAGAGATATAATTCATGAACACTATCAGGGATCAGTCTGCAAGCTCTAATGGTGTGGCCCAAAAGCAAAGGAAGGAAGAAAGAAAAGAAAGAGTGAGAAAGAGAGACAGAAGGTAGAAAGTAAGGGTGAAAAGAAGAACCCAAAAAAACTTTTTTTGTTTGCTTATGCTTTTTGGTCACACTTGCACTACTTTTAGGTTTACTCCTGTCTTCTGTTCTCAGTGATCACTTCTAGTAAGACTCAGGGAACCAGATGTGATAGAATAGAGATGAGTGTAGTTAGAGAAATATCTACACTAACAACTATCATGACAATGGTAATAAGTTTTGTTTATATTTTGGGGCCACACCTGGTGATACTCAGGGGTTACTCCTGGCTATGTGCTCACTGGGGAATTGAACTAAAGTTCGTCCTGGGCTAGCACACACAAGGCAGAAGCCTTACCACTTGTGCCACTGCTCCGGCCCCGGACAATGGTAATAAGTGAGAGAAATAGAGTGCCTATCTCAAAGACAGAAACAAGCATGAAGATGGTGAATATTGGTGGTGGGAAAGTTGCACTTGTGAAGGGGGTGTACATCTTATGACTGAAGCCCAATTACAAACATGTTTATAATAATGGTGCTTAAATAAAGATATTATAAAATAATAAACTCTATTCCATTGGGAAACAAAAGAATAAAGATAGAACCTAGTTTAACCATATGCAAGGCAAACAATTTACCCACAGTAATATAGTTCTGAATCTTAGCTTTTAACTTAACTCTAAAGGAAATTCTGTAGTTTCATTCATCTATGGGTTTTAAGAAAAATAAAAGACATTTTTGAAATAATTCAAAAATTCAGGTCCAAAAGAACCAGCTCACAATATGAAGCTCACCACAAAGAGTGATGAGTGCAGTTAGAGAAATAACTACACCGAAAACTACCATAACAATATCAATGAGTGAGGGAAGTAGAAAGCCTGTCTCAAGTATAGGCACGGGTGGGGAATGAAATGGGGACATTGGTGATGGGAATGTTGCACTGGTGAAGGGAGGTGTTCTTTTATGACAAACCCAACTGCAATCATGTTTTTAATCATGATGTTTAAATATATTATTCAAAAAACAAATAAAGGAAATTCTGGTTTTTTATTTTTACTCAAAATGATATCATAAAGCAGTGTTTTTCAACCTTTTTGTGCAAAGGCACACTTTTTCCATGAAAAAAAAAAAAAAAAGCATGAGGCACACCACCATTAGAAAATGTTAAAAAGGGCCCAGATAGTACAGCGGTGTTTGCCTTGCAAGCAGCCTATCCAGGACCAAAGGTGGTTGGTTCGAATCCAGGTGTCCCATATGGTCCCCCGTGCCTGCCAGGAGCTATTTCTGAGCAGACAGCCAGGAGTAACCCCTGAGCACCACTGGGTGTGGCCCAAAAAAAAAAAGTTAAAAAAATTTAACTTTGTGCCTATATTGGCTATATATAAAGTAATTCTCTTAAATAGGAATCAAATAAACACAGAAAGTATTTTATAATTACTTTATTATGAAATAATAAAGTATTTTATAGTTGTTCATATTTCTGTTTACTTACTCAGTGAGAAACCTGGACCTGTTTGGCTGAACACAAAGCTGATATTTTGGCAGGAATCAAAGAAAGACACACACGTAGCTCTTCATCAACAGCTCTCAGTCTCTCTCTGTCTTTAGTTTTTATAGTTCGTAACATGCGCTTCGGCTCACAAATAGACCAATCATGCCGTAGCTGCATGTTATGGATATCTAGTGTGCCGTGGCACAGTGGTTGAAAAACGTTGTCATAAAGTACTAGTGAATTCAGTATTAAAAAAAAAAAAAGAAGAAATATATAAAATTAACTTAAAAATTTAAGTTAATGCCTAAAACTGTCTTTATTAACTGGGGAGGTAATAACAAACACATTCAATTAACTATATTTTTGCAATGATTATAACTTGGGCTTTTTTTCCTCAAGAAATATTTTATTTATAAATATTTATAAATATATTTTTCTTTTGGTTTTTGGCCACATTTAGCGCTCAGGAGTTACTCCGGGCTCTGCACTCAGAACTTAACATTGGCTGGCAGTCTTGGGGGACCATATAGGTTGCCACATCCAACCTGGGTCAGCCATGTGGAAGACAAAGACCCTTCAGCTGTGCTATTGCTCCGGCCACCTAAATAAATTATTTAATTGATCACCTGTGTATCATAAAACACAGTTACAAAGTAGTTCATGATTAAGTTTCAGTCATACTATGTACAACACACTCCACCAGTGCACATTCCCACCACCAATGTCCCAGTTTCCCTCCCACCCTACGCCTGGCTTTTCCCTTGCCTGACTCCCTGGCAGACACCCCACTTTCCTTATTTTTTCTCTTTAGACACTGTAGTTTGCAATATTGTTACTTAAGGGGTATCAGGCATGTCACTGTATTTTCAACATCCAGTTCTTGGATAACATGGACTTTGGGAAGAAATAATTTCCTACCTCCAAATTGGTGATCAACCAATCAATTTAGACAGTAAAGCTTTAAATAAATTGAATTATATTTTGTGTCTGCATTTAATTTATAAGTAAAAGAAAATTATAACACATGGGGCCCGGAGAGATAGCACAGCAGCATTTGCCTTGCAAGCAGCCAATCCAGGACCAAAGATGGTTGGTTTGAATCCCAGTGTTTCATATGGTCCCCCGTGCCTGCCAGGAGCTATTTCTGAGCAGACAGCCAGGAGTAACCTCTGAGCACCGCCGAGTGTGGCCCAGAAACCAAAAAAAAAAAAATTATAACATATGGATGACAATTTTAATATGAGTGACTAGAAAAAATGTATGTTAATACTAATGATGGCCAGGGATGAACACATGCTTCAAATTTTGATAACCTGGGTTTAATCCCCAAAAAAGAAAATAAAAACAGAACAAAATAAAACACAAACATACTCACACATAAACCAAGTTAAAGCAACTTTTAACAGCGAAAAGGAGAATTAGATATAATCAAAAATATAGCCATATACGGATACAATGGAGAAATATAAACACTGTATTATTTCACACATGTAAAATACAGAGAAGACAAACACATAAACTACTGTATTTTCCGGCATATAAGATGACTGGGCGTATAAGATGACCCCCTACTTTTCCTGTTAAAATATAGGGATTGGGCTATATTCGCCATATATATTTGCCAAGCTGGAGTAAGTTTCAGCATGCCATATACCGGCGTATAAGATGACCCCCGACTTTTAAGAAGTTTATCACAGGTTAAAAAGTTGTCTTATAGGCCAGAAAATACATACTACCTCTCTTTTAACACACACCAAATGAAAATTAAAAAAAAAAAAAACATAAGAGAAAAAGAGTAGAACCATCAAAGGTTAATGGTATATGTTTAATGAAGCTAGACTTTGGAGTGCCAACAATCATTTTACATTTGTCATTTGTAGTGAGTGACTGTGATTTTTTAATTGTGATCTACATTGAGAGCAGGGTGAGGAGGCTCCTCCAAGAGCAGCTGGCTGGGGTGCAGAGATTAATAGGCAGCTAAAGGGAGACAGAGTGCCTCTGTGTCCCATAAAAGCTGAACAGAGGACTGAGCACTGGAAAGCCTCATACCCGGTGGCTGAATGAGATGCAGCTCTTGGTAACTCAGCTCTTCTGTGTATCCTAAAAAATAAATTAGGACAAGCAGAGGACTGAGTGAGTGATGACGTCTGGCAGCTGGATGGGGTAATATGAAGGGGATGAATCACTCATCCCTGAAGCTGGAGTAAGTTTCAGCATGCCATATACCAGCGTATAAGATGACCCTGACTTTTAAGAAGTTTTTCATGGGTTAAAAGTTGTCTTATATGCCAGAAAATACAGTATATTTAAAAAAACACACAGTTAGGCTCCAACCTGCCAGCAGCAAGGGCACCAAGATGAAAATTGCCCCCAAGAGCAGAGTACCCCCCCCCCTCCAGCAGATCACCTCATGTTAAACAGGTAAGCAAACTCCACCACAAAGGGCAGAGCCAGAGCTCCATTTCACACTGGTGCACTTCTAGTTAATGAACCTCAGCACAACACATAGAAAGCACCAAATCACAAGCATGACAATGGAGATGCAATGCAGGCCTTACATTCATAAAGATTGAAAATGGCAGCTCTGATGACCCAAAAAGTACTAACCACTAATTTAGCCTCTCAAATGAGGACTTTAGAGAATAAATATAGATCATGTTTATAGAACTCAAAGCAGGGAATGAACTAAATGAATCACAAATAAGAATCAAGAGGGTATGAAAGTAGAAATTAGAAAACTCCAAACTAAAATAACAAGACTGAAAAACATGGTAGGCTAAACGAAAACCTCACTGAAAAGCCTCTCCAACAGAGAAACATCTAAGAATAGAATTAGTGAGCTGACTACCTGTGCCTGTCTGCCTGTGTTTCTGAATCCCTGAAGGTTTCCTCAGAGGCCTAAGGAGCGCACCCCCAAAAACCTGCATTTTAAAGCTGCCCAGTGAGTAAATTCTGGCTGTGGGGGTCGCCGTCCAATAAGCTGAACTCTCTGGCCTGCGGAGGTTCCGCCCTGCTGTCAACTAGAGGCAGCAGAAGAGCAGCTTTGCTTCGCGGCCATGCACTCTTTCTAACCCGCCACAACACGCAGGAAAAACCACACTACAAGCGTGACAATGGGGAAAACTCACAGGCAAATACCATGCACAAAAAATGAAGACGAAAGCTCGGATGACCTAATAAATTCCAAACACCTGATTAACCTTTTGGATAAGGAACTTAAAATAGCAATATAGAAGATGTTTGAAGAACTCAAAGAAAGCATAGATCGTTCTGAACAGAACACAAAGACAGAAATCAAAAACTCCAAACTGAAATAACAGATCTGAAAAACACGTTAGCTCAACTGAAAACCTCAATGGATGGCCTCACCAGCAGGGTATCAGCAGCTGAGGACAGAATTGGAGTACTGGAAGATGTGATGCAGAAAAACTCAACACAACAGAAGAAATTGGAAAAGAACCTTAAGACAAATGAACAGGCAACGGTAAAAATACTCAAGGAATGCGAACAGATGAAAATAGAAGTCTTTGATAAACTCAACAGAAACAACATAAGAATCATTGGAGTCCCAGAGACCCAGGTAGGAGATCTCCAGGAAGAATCAACTGCCAAAGACATCATCAAAGAGATACTCCCAAAGTTAAAGACTACATGCAATCAAATCCTGCATGCCTGTAGAGTACCAGCTAAAAGAGACCCAAAGAAAAACACCCCAAGACACATCCTCGTTACAATGAAAAATCCCACTGATAGAGATAGAATACTGAAAGCAGCAAGATCAAAAAGGGAAATTCCATTCAAAGGAGCATCCCTAAGACTTACCGCAGACATGTCACAAGAAACTCTCAAGGCCAGAAGACAGTAGTGGGATATTGTGACAATATTGAATGAAATGAATGCCTCACCGAGAATACTGCACCCAGCTCAACTCACATTCAGGTTTGAAGGAAGAATACATAGCTTCATGGATAAAGAACAACTCAGAAACTTCACAGATGTTAAACCAGCCTTAAAGGAAAAACTGACAGGTCTACACTAAGACAAGAGAGACCAAGAAACACAGCAAAAATATCTACAAAGATGACATTAAATCCTATGACAATCATCTCCCTCAATGTCAATGGACTAAATTCACCAATTAAAAGACACAGAGTGGCAAAATGGGTCAAAAAGATAAATCCAACTTTCTGCTGCCTACAAGAAACACATCTGAATAGTTGGAACAAACATAGACTCAAAATCAAAGGCTGGAGGAAAATCATCCAAGCAAACAACACCCTCAAAAAAGCTGGGGTGGCCATATTAATATCTGATGACACCAACTTAATACTCAGAAAAGTGGTAAGAGACAAAGATGGACACTATGTGCTAATCAAGGGATATGTTCAACAGGAAGAAATCAGACTATTAAACATATATGCACCCAATGAGAGACCAGCAAATTATCTAATACAATTACTGACAAATCTGAAAGAAGACATCAATAATAACACAATAATTGTGGGAGACCTCAACATGGCCCTATCAACACTCGATAGGTCAACCAGACTGAAACCCAACAAAAACATACTAGCCCTGAAAAGAGTAATGAAAGAAAGAGGACTAGTAGATATATATAGGACACTCCATCCCAAAAAACCTGGATACACATTCTTCTCCAATGTACATGGGTCATTCTTCAGAATAGACTACATGCTGATACATAAAACATACCTCCATAAAATCAAGAGGATATAAATCTTGCAGTCTACCTTTGCTGACCTCAAGGCTCTGAAATTAGATGTGAACTACAAAGCCACACAGAAGAAAACTTTAACAATTGGAAATTAGACACCCTGCTACTGAACAACCAGTGGGTCTGAAATTAAATCAAAAAGGAAATCAAAACTTTCCTGGAAACAAATGATAATGAAGACACAAACTGCCAGAATCTATGAGACACAACAAAAGCAGTCCTGAGAGGAAAATTTATAGCTCTACAAGCACACATCAGGAAGGAAGAAGGGGCATACCTGAATAACTTAATAACACAGCTCAAAAAATTAGAAAATGACCAACAAAAGGAACCAAAAATAGGGAGACAGAAGGAAATAACAAAGCTGAGAGCAGAACTCAATGAAGTGGAAAACCAAAAAACAATCCAAAAGATCAACGAAAGCAGAAGCTGGTTCTTTGAAAAAATAAACAAGATTTATAGACCATTGGCAAAACTCACAAAGATAGAGAGAGAGAAATCTGATAACCCGTATTAGAAATGAAAAGGGGGAGATCAGATATTGCAGAGATCCAAAGGGTAATCAGAGATTACTTTGAGAAACTTTATGCTACTAAACATGAGAACCTAGAAGAAATGGAAAAATTCTTGGACACTTATAACCTTCCACATTTAAGTAAGGAGGATGTAGCATATCTAAACACCCCCATCACTACTGAAGAAATTGAAACTGTAATCAAACATTTGCCCAAAAAGAAAAGCCCAGGTCCTAATGAAATTTTTTCAAATCTTTCAAGAGGAGCTACTACCAATCCTAGCCAGGTTCTTCCATGAAATTGAAAAAACAGGAACAATCCCAAACAGCTTTTATGAGGCCAACATCACCTTGATACCAAAACCAGACAGAGATGCTGCCAAAAAAGAAAATTACAGACCAATATTCCTGATGAATGCTGATGCAAAGATTTTCAACAAAATCCTGGTAAATAGGATCCAATGCATCATCAAGGAGATCATACACTACGACCAAGTAGGTTTCTTCCCAGGAATGCAAGGATGGTTTAACATCCATAAATCTATCAACATCATACACAACATCAACAAGAAGAAAAATAAAAATCACATGATCATATCAATAGATGCAGAGAAAGCATTTGATAAGGTCCAACACCCATTCTTGATCAAAACTCTCAGCAAGATGGAAATGGAAGGAACCTTTCTCAATCTAGATGAAGCCATTCCACAAACCAATGGCAAATATCCTCAATGGAGAAAAACTAAAAGCCTTTCCTCTAAATTTTGGTAGAAGACAAGGCTGTCCACTCTCACCACTCCTCTTCAACATAGTACTGGAAGTTCTTGCTATAGCAATCAGGCAAGAAAAAGATTTCAAGGGAATCCAGATAGGAAAGGAAGAAGTCAAGCTCTCATTGTTTGCAGACGACATGATACTCTACTTAGAAATCCCTAAAGACTCTACCAAAAAGCTTCTAGAAACAATAGATTCATATAGCAAGGTGGCAGGCTACAAAATTAACACACCAAAATCAATGGCTTTTTTATACACCAATAATGATAAGGAAGAGAAGGAAGTCAAGAAGGCAATCCCATTCACAATAGTGCCACACAAACTCAAATATCTTGGAGTCAACTTGACCAAAGATGTGAAGGACATATACAAAGAAAACTATAAAGCCCTGCTCCAAGAAATAAGAGAGGACACATGGAAATGGAAACACATACCCTGCTCATGGATTGGCAGAATTAACATCATTAAAATGGCAATACTCAGGGCTGGTGAGGTGGCACTAGAGGTAAGGTGTCTGCCTTGCAAGCGCTAGCCAAGGAAGGACTATGGTTCAATCCCCTGGCGTCCCATATGGTCCCCCCAAGCCAGGGGCTATTTCTGAGCACTTAGCCAGGAGTGACCCCTGAGCATCAAATGGGTGTGGCCCCCCCCCAAAAAAAGAAAAAGAAAATGGCAATAGTCCCCAAAGCATTATACAGATTTAATGTGATCCCCTTAAAAATACCCATGACATTCTTCAAAGAAGTGGATCAAACACTTATGAAGTTTATCTGAAACAATAAACACCCTTGAATAGCTAAAGCACTCCTAGGAAAAAGGAAAATGGGAGGCATTACTTTCCTCAACTTTAAACTGTACTACAAAGCAATAGTTATCAATACAGCATGGTATTGGAATAAAGACAGACCCTCAGATCAGTAGAAATTGTCCCCCAGCATACAATTACCTAATTTTTCACAAAGAAGCAAGAAATCCTAAGTGGAGCAAGGAAACCCTCTTCAACAAGTGGTGCTGGCAGAACTGGTTAGCCACTTGCAAAAAAAAGCGAACATAGACCCCCAGTTAACATCAAGTATGATGGTAAAATCCAAATGGATTAAAGACCTTGATATCAGACCTGATACCATAAGGTATATAGAACAACACGTCGGTAAAACACTCCATGACATTGAGACTAAAGGCATCTTCAAGGAGGAAACTGCACTTTCCAAACAAGTGGAAGCAGAGATCAACAGATGGGAATACATTAAACTGAGAAGCTTCTGCACCTCAAAAGAAATAGTGCCCAGAATACAAGAGTCACCCACCGAGTGAGAGAAACTATTCACCCAACACCCACCAGATAAGGGGCTAATATCCAAAATATACAGGGCACTGACAGAACTTTACAAGAAAAAAAACATCTAATCCCATCAAAAAATGGGGAGAAGAGGGTCCGGAGAGATAGCACAGCGGTGTTTGCCTTGCAAGCAGCCGATCCAGGACCAAAGGTGGTTGGTTCGAATCCAGGTGTCCCATATGGTCCCCCATGCCTGCCAGGAGCTATTTCTGAGCAGACAGCCAGGAGTAACCCTGAGCATCACTGGGCGTGGCCCAAAAACAAAACCAAAACAAAACAAAACAAAAAAAATGGGGAGAAGAAATGAACAGACACTTCGATAAAAAAGAAATACAAATGACCAAAAGGCACATGAAAAAATGCTCCTCGTCACTAATCATCAGGGAGATGCAAATCAAAACAATGATGAGATACCACCTCACACCACAGAGATTGGCGCACATCACAAAGAATGAGAACATTCAGTGCTGGCGGGGATGTGCAGAGAAAGGAACTCTTATCCACTGCTGGTGGGAATGCCATCTAGTTCAACCTCTATGGAAAGCGATATGGAGATTCCTCCAAAATCTGGAAATTGAGCTCCCATTTGACCCAGCTATTCCATTCCTAGGGATATACCCTAAGAACACAAGAATACAATATAAAAACCACTTCCTCACACCTATATTTATTGCAGCATTATTCACAATAGCCAGGCTCCGTAAACAATCAAGATGCCCTTCAAAAGACGAACGGCTAAAGAAACTGTGGTACATATACACAATGGAATATTATGCAGCCGTCAGGAGAGATGAAGTCATGAAATTTTCCTATACATGGATGTACATGGAATCTATCATGCTGAATGAAATAAGTCAGAGGGAGAGAGAGATGCAGAATAGTCTCACTTATCTATGGGTTTTAAGAAAAATAAGTCATTTTTGCAACAATCCTCAGAGACACTGAGAGGAGGGCTGGAACTTCCAGCTCACTTCATGAAGCTCACCACAAAGAGTGGTGAATGCAGTTATAGAAATAAATACACAGAGAACTACCATAATCATGTGAATGAATGAGGGAACTGGAAAGCCTGTCTGAAGTACAGGGTGGGGGTGGGATGGAGGGATATTTGGGACATTGGTGGTGGGAATGTTGCACTGGTGAAGGGGGTGTTCTTTACATGACCGAAACCTAATCACAATCATATATGTAATCAAGATGTTTAAATAAAAAAAATTTTTTTAAATAATTAGTGAGCTGAATAATGAATGCATAACAACTCCATACAACAGAATAAATTAAAAAAGAGCTTTAAAACAAACAAGTAGACAATGGGAAAAATCCTCAAAGAATGTCAACAGACAAAAATAGTAGTCTTTGATAAACTCAACAGAAACAACATAACAATTATGGAGTCTCTTCTGAGACTGGAAAAAAAATCCTATGAAGAATCAAGGGTTAAGGACATCATTGCAGAGAAATTCCTAGAGCTAAAGAGTGTATACAATCAAATCTTGCATGCCCAAAGAGTATCAGCTAAAAGAGATCCAAAGAAAAGCACCATAAGACACATCCTAGTCACAAGGATGAAACCCACAAATAGGGATAGAATACTGAAAGCAGCAAGATCAAAAAGAGAAATTACATTCAAAAGAGCATCCTTAAGATTTACAGTAGGGCCGGAGAGATAGAGATAGCATGGAGTAAGGCATTTGCCTTGCATGCAGAAGGACGGTGGTTCGGTGGTTCGAATCTTGGCGTACCATATGTTCCCCCCAGCCTGCCAGGGGCGATTTTTGAGCATAGAGCCAGGAGTAGCCCCTGAGCACTGCTGGGTGTGACCCCCAAAAACAACAACAACAACAAAAGATTTACTGTAGGTTCATACAACACCCTGACAATGAGGAAGCATCAACAACCCTACCTCATCACCTAATGGTGAGATGAAATCAAAAGACACTCAGTCTTATGATATGTGCAAAAACCAAGATCACTAATTATAGAAGACTGACTACAAAAACCATGACTGAGTAGAACTTTTCCTGGGACCATAAAGAAAGACTCTATCCTAAACTTTATCCTAGGATCTGTGCAAAAACCAATATCTCTAATCACAGAGGACTGACTTTGACAACCACAACTGAGCTGAACACTTCCTGGCACCATAAAGAAAGACCATGGGGTTTGACAATGAACATGTTTGGAGCCTGTACTTGGTCTCAAGACAGTTTTCTTTAAGGATGGAGACACCCTGTATCTCTTAGTCCAAGGGAATTTCCTTTCTAAGTTCCCCAATATTTACTGTGCCATTGCAAAAACAAAAACAAACAAACAAAAAAAAACTTGTCATATCAACTTACCCCTTTTTTCCCTCTTCATTTTGTCTTTTTTTCTTTTCTTCTTTTAATTAATTAATTAATTAATTTTTTGTGGTTTTTGGGTCACACCTGGCAGTGCTCAGGAGTTACTCCTGGCCCCATGCTCAGAAATTGCTCCTGGCAGGCACGGGGGACCATATGGGACGCCGGGATCCGAACCGATGCCCTCCTGCATGAAAGGCAAATGCCTTATCCCCATGCTATCTCTCCAGCCCTTAATTTATTTTTCATATTTAAAGCTTTTAGTCAGGGGCTCCAGCCCACTTATTTTTTAACAGAACCATAGAACATGAATCATCTATTTCTATGTCTTCCTACAAATTGAGAAAAAATATAAGTGGCTAGAACCCAGGGGCCAAGTGGTCTCAAGAGCACTGAGTAAAAATAAAAAAAAAATGGTCAGACCTAAGTACCCAACCCAAAATCAACGAAATAGAATCAAGAGACCCAAACTACAATAAGCTATATGCAAAGCTGTTATACTAGCAATCTAGGGGACCAAGGGTGGAGGTATGGGATACATCTTGGGAACAATGGCGGAGAGGTCAACACTGATGATGGGAATGGTCCTAATTCACTGTCACTACGTATCTTAAATATAACTGTGAAAGACTTGTAATTCACATTGGTCTCAATAAAAAAAAAGATTTAAAAAAAAGTGAATATAAAATAATAAAAATTAAAAAAGTGAGTATAAAGGACAAGAGTGATAGCTTATTGGTAGGGTATTTGCCTTGTATGTGGCTGGCCTAGGACAGACCTCAGTTCCATCCCTGGTATCCCTGAGCACATAGCCAGGAGTAACCCCTGAGTGTCACTGGGTGTGGCAAAAAAAAAAGTGAATATAAAATAGGGGCCAGAGAGGGACTTCAGAGCATAAAAACCGGCTAACCTTTGCAAAAGCTGGCTCCCTGTGTGTGACACCAGGCGGGGAAAATCCGCGAAAGTACACCGGCCCAGTGGGGCTCAGCTGTGAAAGACTGTGAGTGTGACCTGTCTATGTCTGTCTACTGTCCTCTTGCGTGAAACTCTTGCGAGTGGGGCAAAAAGAGCCTCCAGAAACCTCGCTCGCCCAGACGCCATTTTCAGGGAGGGACTTCAGAGCATAAAAACCGGCTAACCTTTGCAAAAGCTGGCTCCCTGTGTGTGACACCAGGCGGGGAAAATCCGCGAAAGTACACCGGCCCAGTGGGGCTCAGCTGTGAAAGACTGTGAGTGTGACCTGTCTATGTCTGTCTACTGTCCTCTTGCGTGAAACTCTTGCGAGTGGGGCAAAAAGAGCCTCCAGAAACCTCGCTCGCCCAGACGCCATTTTCAGGGAGGGACTTCAGAGCATAAAAACCGGCTAACCTTTGCAAAAGCTGGCTCCCTGTGTGTGACACCAGGCGGGGAAAATCCGCTTCGCTACGCGGCCGTGCACTCTTTCTAAGGAAAGAACTCCATTGCAACAAGAAGGAAAAATCACACTAAGAACGGCGCTATATCACAGAAGCAAACATTTCTCTCTGGACTGTCTTCTCTGTTGCATGCTCGGGCCTAAGATTTGACCCAGTGTGAGGCTTCATCCACGGAGGACTCCCCTCCCTTAGAGGCAAGTCAGCCCATCCAGAAAGGGAGGAGCCAGAGGAGTGTGCTGCCTACATCATATAGACAATGAATACCACCACAACACGTAGAAAAACCCACAATACAAGTGTGACAATGGGGAAACAACGCAGGCCAGCATCAGACATAGAGAATGAAGATGACAATTCTGAGGACCAGATAATGACTGAACAACTAATCAACCTCTCAGATAAGGACTTTAGACTAGCAATATGGAAGGTGCTCAACAGACTCCAAGAAACCATGGATCGAGTTGAACAGAACACTAATAAGAACCAAGAAAATATGAAGGCAGAAATGACAAAACTCCAAACTGAAATAACATGTCAACTAACAGGACTGAAAAAGTCAGTAAACGAAGTGAATGACAAAATGGATAAGCTCTGGGACAGGGTATCAGAAGCTGAGAATAGACTTGGTGCTGTGGAAGATGAGATACATAACAATTCCATACAGCAGGAGAGATTGGACAAAAAACTTAAAGCAAATGAGCAGACAATGGAAAAATTAGTCAAAGAATGGGAACAGACGAAAATAGAAGTCTATGATAAGATCAACAGAAACAACTTAAGAATCATTGGAGTCCCAGAGACCCAGGAAGAAAATTTCCAGGAAGAATCAATGGTCAAGAACATCATTAAAGAGAAACTTCCAGAGCTAAAGAATATATGTGATCAAATCCTGCATGCCCGAAGAGTACCAACCAAAAGAGACCCCAGAAAAACCACCCCAAGACACATCCTAGTCACAATGACAAATCCCACAGATAGAGACAGAATTCTGAAAACAGCAAGATCAAAAGGGGAAATCATGTTCAAGCAAGCTTCCCTGAGATTTACAGCAGACCTGTCACCAGAAACGCTCAATGCCAGAAAGCAGTGGTGGGATATTGTGACAAGACTGAATGAAATGAATGCTTCACCCAGAATACTATACCCAGCAAAACTCACTTTCCGGTTTGATGGAAGAATACATGGTTTCACAGACAAAAAACAGCTCAGAAACTTCACAGACACAAAACCAGTCTTAAGAGAGAAACTGAAAGACCTAATCTAAGACAAGACTACCCAAAAGACACACCAAATTTTGAAATAAAGATGGCGTTAAATCCCAGGACAATTCTTTCTCTCAATGTCAATGGACTAAATGCACCAGTTAAGAGACACAGAGTGGCTAAATGGATCAAAAAACTCAATCCAACCTTCTGCTGCCTACAAGAAACGCACCTGAATAGTCAGAACAAACATAGACTCAAAATAAAAGGCTGGAGAAAAGTTATCCAAGCAAACAACACCCATAAAAAAGCTGGAGTGGCCATACTAATATCAGATAATGCAAACTTTATACTCAGGAAGGTTGTAAGGGACAAAGATGGACATTTTATATTAATCAAGGGGTACGTAGAGCAGGAAGAATTCACTCTCCTAAACATATATGCACCGAATGAGGGGCCAGCAAAATATTTAATACAACTGTTGACAAATCTGAAAAATAATATCAACAACAACACAATAATTGTGGGGGACCTTAACACGGCTTTGTCAACACTGGACAGGTCAACCAGACTGAAACCCAACAAGAATATACTAGACCTGAGGAGAGAAATGGAAGAAAGAGGCCTAGTGGATATATATAGGACACTCCATCCCCAGAAACCTGGATACACATTCTTCTCCAATGTACATGGGACATTCTCCAGGATAGACTACATGCTGGCACATAAAACATACCTCCATAAGATCAAGAGGATAGAAATTTTGCAGACTACCTTCGCTGACCACAAGGCTCTGAAATTATTTGTGAACTCCAAAGGGACTCAGAAGAAACACTTTAACACCTGGAAGTTAAACAGCCTCATGCTCAATAACCAGTGGGTCCGAGATGAAATCAAGGAGGAAATAAAAAGGTTCCTGGAAACAAATGACAATAAAGACACAAACTCTCAGAACCTATGGGACACAGCAAAAGCAGTACTGAGAGGAAAATTTATAGCTTTGCAAGCACACATCAGGAAGGAAGAAGGAGCTTACCTGAGTAGCTTAATGACACAGCTAATAGAACTAGAAAATGCTCAACAAAAGGACCCAAGAATAGGAAGACAGAAGGAAATAACAAAGCTGAGAGCAGAAATCAACGAAGTGGAAACTCAAAAAACAATCCGAAAGATCAACGAAAGCAGAAGTTGGTTCTTTGAAAAAATAAACAAGATTGATAGACCACTGGCAAACCTAACAAAGAAAGAGAGAGAGAGAAACTTGATAACTCGTATCAGGAATGAAAAAGGAGAGATCACTACTGATATGACAGAGATTCAAAGGGTAATCAGAAACTACTTTGAAAAACTCTACGCCACTAAAAATGAGAACCTGGAAGAAATGGATAAATTCTTGGACTCTTATAATCTTCCACGGTTGAAGGAAGAGGATGTAGCATATCTAAACACCCCTATCACCATTGATGAAATTAAAACAGTAATCAAATGTCTGCCGAAAAACAAAAGCCCAGGTCCAGATGGATTCACTAATGAATTCTATCAAACTTTCCAAGAGGAACTACTGCCAATCTTGGCAAGACTCTTTCATGAAATTGAACAAACAGAAACACTTCCAAATAGCTTTTATGAAGCCAACATCACCTTGATACCTAAACCAGACAGAGACGCTACCAAAAAAGAAAATTACAGACCAATATCACTGATGAATGCAGATGCAAAGATCCTCAACAAAATCCTGGCAAATAGGATTCAATGCCTCGTTAAGAAGATCATCCACTACGATCAAGTAGGTTTCATCCCAGGAATGCAAGGCTGGTTTAACATCCGTAAATCTATCAACATAATACACAACATCAATAACAAGAAAAATAAAAACCACATGATCATATCAATAGATGCAGAGAAAGCATTTGATAAGGTCCAACACCCATTCTTGATCAAAACTCTCAGCAAGATGGGAATGGAGGGAACCTTTCTCAATATAGTGAAGGCCATCTACCACAAGCCAGTGGCAAATATTATCCTCAATGGAGAAAAACTGAAAGCCTTCCCTCTAAATTCTGGCACAAGACAAGGCTGTCCTCTCTCACCACTCCTATTCAACATAGCACTGGAAGTACTTGCTATAGCGATTAGGCAAGAAAAGGATATCAAGGGAATCCAGATAGGAAAGGAAGAAGTCAAGCTCTCACTGTTTGCAGATGACATGATACTCTACTTAGAAAACCCTAAAGACTCTATCAAAAAGCTTCTAGAAACAATAGACTCATATAGCAAGGTGGCAGGCTACAAAATTAACACACAAAAAATCAATGGCCTTTCTATATACCAATAGTAATAAGGATGAAATGGACATTAAGAAAACAACCCCATTCACAATAGTACCACACAAACTCAAATATCTTGGAATCAACTTGACTAAATATGTGAAGGACCTATACAAAGAAAACTATAAAACTCTGCTCCAAGAAATAAGATAGGACACACGGAAATGGAAACACATACCCTGCTCATGGATTGGCAGGATTAACATCATCAAAATGTCAATACTCCCCAAGGCATTATACAGATTTAATGCCATCCCTCTAAAGATACCCATGACATTCTTCAAAGAAGTGGATCAGACACTTTTGAAATTCATTTGGAACAATAAACACCCTCGAATAGCTAAAGCAATCATTGGGAAAAAGAATATGGGAGGAATTACTTTTCCCAACTTTAAACTGTACTACAAAGCAACAGTTATCAAAACAGCATGGTATTGGAATAAGGATAGGTCCTCAGATCAGTGGAATAGGCTTGAATACTCAGAAAATGTTCCCCAGAGATACAACCATCTAATTTTTGATAAAGGAGCAGGAAATCCTAAATGGAGCAGGGAAAGCCTCTTCAACAAGTGGTGTTGGCACAATTGGATAGCCACTTGCAAAAAATTAAACTTAGACCCCCAGCTAACATCATGTACAAAGGTAAAATCCAAATGGATTAGAGACCTCGATATCAGCCCCAAAACCATAAGATATATAGAACAGCACATAGGCAAAACACTACAGGACATTACAGGCATCTTCAAGGAGGAAACTGCACTCTCCAAGCAAGTGAAAGCAGAGATTAACAGATGGGAATATATTAAGCTGAGAAGCTTCTGCACCTCAAAGGAAATAGTGCCCAGGATACAAGAGCCACCCACTGAGTGGGAGAAACTATTCACCCAATACCCATCAGATAAGGGGCTAATCTCCAAAATATACAAGGCACTGACAGAACTTTACAAGAAAAAAACATCTAACCCCATCAAAAAATGGGGAGAAGAAATGAACAGACACTTTGACAAAGAAGAAATACGCATGGCCAAAAGACACATGAAAAAATGTTCCACATCACTAATCATCAGGGAGATGCAAATCAAAACAACGATGAGATACCACCTCACACCCCAGAGAATGGCACACATCACAAAGAATTAGAATAAACAGTGTTGGCGGGGATGTGGAGAGAAAGGAACTCTTATCCACTGCTGGTGGGAATGCTGTCTAGTTCAACCTTTATGGAAAGCGATATGGAGATTCCTCCAAAAACTGGAAATCGAGCTCCCATACGATCCAGCTATACCACTCCTAGGAATATACCCTAGGAACACAAAAATACAATACAAAAACCCCTTCCTTACACCTATATTCATTGCAGCTCTATTTACCATAGCAAGACTCTGGAAACAACCAAGATGCCCTTCAACAGACGAATGGCTAAAGAAACTGTGGTACATATACACAATGGAATATTATGCAGCTGTCAGGAGAGATGAAGTCATGAAATTTTCCTATACATGGATGTACATGGAATCTATTATGCTGAGTGAAATAAGTCAGAGAGAGAGAGAAAAACGCAGAATGGTCTCACTCATCTATGGGTTTTAAGAAAAATGAAAGACACCCTTGTAATAATAATTTTCAGACACAAAAGAGAAAAGAGCTGGAAGTTCCAGCTCACCTCAGGAAGCTCACCACAAAGAGTGATGAGTTTAGTTAGAGAAATAACTACATTTTGAACTGTCCTAATATTGAGAATGTATGAGGGAAATGTAGAGCCTGTTTAGGGTACAGGCGGGGGTTGGGTGGGGAGGAGGGAGATTTGGGACTTGGGTGATGGGAATGTTGCACTGGTGATGGGTGGTGTTCCTTTTATGACTGAAACCCAAACACAATCATGTATGTAATCAAGGTGTTTAAATAAAAAAATTATGCATTAAAAAAAAATAGGGGCCAGAGAGGTAGGGGCCACAGCTGGGAGGGCACTTAACTTGCTTGTGGCTCACCCAGGTACAACTCCCATAATCCCATTTGGTCCATTAAGCCCATCAGCAGTGATTTCTGAGGACAGAGCCAAGAGAAACCCATTAAGCATTCTCAAATGTGGTCCCAAAGCAAAAAACTAACAAAACTAACAAAAAAGTTAATATAAAAATGTCTTAGGGGCCGGAGAGATAGCATGAAGGTAAGGCGTTTGCCTTTCATGCAGAAGGACGGTGGTTCGAATCCCGGCATCCCATATGGTCCCCTGTGCCTGCCAGGAGCAATTTCTGAGCATAGAACCAGGAGTAACCCCTGAGCACTGCCGGGTGTGACCAAAAAAAAATGTGTCTTGTTCTGTTGTAGCTTAAAAATTAAATATATTTTAAGCAATGACTTTAATTTAATAGAAAAATACATAGTCTGTCAATTTCTATTTTAGTAACATGTCTAAAGCAGATTACAAATCTTCTAACATTTAGCCACAGTCCTTCAAAAAAAATAACAATTTCTCTTCAACAGTTGATTTTAAAAACAACGTGTCTGTACAAATGAAATTTAACACTGAAGTTGGTATTTTGTAGGCACAGTAAATGTATTTTGAATTGCAGTATGCTATTGAAATGTATTTAATTCCCCAAAGGGCAATTTTACACAGGTTAAGCAAAAGGTTTAACAAAAATTTTAAGGTCCTGTTAAATATTTCCTAAGAGTTCTCATCTCACTTGCTTCCACTTTACTTCTGCTTCTCTGTGGTTACCTCTCCTGCACAAGAAGTAATTTTGCAACCACTTATATATGGCTCTGAGCCATGTATGAGTCAATCAGAGTGCCTATTTTTTTTAAATCTCTCTAACAGTTTATAGAACTGACTACACCCCTTCTTTAACACTGTTAGACTAGGTTCTGTCCTTTTGAGGAAGAATACACTAACTGGGGTATTGAGTGGCATTTCAATGAGATCAGAACATGAAGCATTAAACTCTTCTCTTTTTCCTTTAAAGCATTATATACACAGGGCAGGAGAGATAGCATGGAGGTAGGGCATTTGCCTCACATGCAAATGGACAATGGTTCAAATCCTGGTATCCCATATGGTCCCCTGAGCCTGCCAGGAGCAATTTCTGAGCATAAAGCCAGGAGTAACCCCTGAGCACTCCCAGGTGTGACCCAAAAGCCAAAAGAAAACAAATTATATACAAATTCTTTCTTTCTTTCTTTCTTTCTTTCTTTCTTTCTTTCTTTCTTTCTTTCTTTCTTTCTTTCTTTCTTTCTTTCTTTCTTTCTTTCTTTCTTTCTTTCTTTCTTTCTTTCTTTCTTTCTTTCTTTTTTCTTTCTTTCTTTCTTTCTTTTTTCTTTCTTTCTCTTTCTTTTTCTTTCTTTCTTTCTTTCTCTCTCTTTCTTTCTCTCTCTCTCTCTTTCTTTCTTTCTCTCTCTCTCTTTCTTTCTTTCTCTCTCTCTTTCTCTCTCTCTTTCTTTCTTTCTCTCTCTCTTTCTTTCTCTCTCTTTCTCTCTTTCTTTCTCTCTTTCTTTCTTTCTTTCTTTCTTTCTTTCTTTCTTTCTTTCTTTCTTTCTTTTTCTTTCTTTCTTTTTTTTTGTCTTTGGTCACACCTGGTGGCACTCAGGGGTTACTCCTAGCTGTGAGCTCAGAAATCATTCCTGACAGCACGGGGACCATATGGGATGCCGGAATTCAAACCAGAGTCCGTCCAGGGTTAGCCGTGTGGAAGGCAAATGCCCTACTGCTGTGCTATCTCTCCAGCCCCTATATAAATTCTTGGTACCTAATTGAAATATACAGGATTCTCAGAAAATTATTCAGTAAGAGGATTCAAAAATTCCCCTCAGACCTGTCTTCCAGAACCTTACTCTTCCAGATTTGTTTTAGATAACTAAGCCGTATTGTTATCAAAATAACTAGCAAATAGTTTGCCCAGAGAAAAGCACTTTTCTTTTCCTTCTTTTTTTCTTTTGTTTTTTGGGCCACACCCATTTGATGCTCAGAAATTGCCCCTGGCTTGGGGGGGACCATATGGGACACCGGGGAATCGAACCGCAGTCTTTCCTTGGCTAGCACTTACAAGGCAGACACCTTACCTCTAGTGCCACCTCACCGGTCCTGAAAAACACTTTTCTTGAATAGAAGTATCTAAAGATAGAAGAGAATGTTTGTGATTAGATACATAGTTCATATCATTCTAGGGTAGAATTTAACTAGGTTATAGAAATAAATGAATCAATAAAGAGTGTAAGACGAATAATATAAAAACAGGAAGCAGAAAAATGTTTTAATTGCCTTTTGGGGGTAGTAGACTTGCCCTTCTTCCTCTTCCTTACTTCTGCCTTTTATTCCTATGCGCTGACAAAGCTGCTATTAGCATTACTTTGCATTTCCTGCACACAGTGATGAGATATGGACTAACAATGTGCTGAAAAGAATCAACATGGAATTTCTACTTCATACACTTGCATCTTAAGAACTAGTTGGTCTAAAGCCCAAAAGACAGTACAGGGGTTAAGGAGTATACCTTGTAGAGAGAGCATGGCACCATGATCCAGGAACATAGAGCCAAGAATAAACCCAAAATAATTCCGACCACTTCTTCCTAAAGAGAACTACTTGATCTGCCTTGACATGGTATTTGGTTGCTATTTTATTCTACAGACATTTTGTATCAGGCAACAAAGCAATTGATTATGTCTTTTGTTACTATATAGATCATTATTGCATCATATACTACTATAAGATACCTCACATTACATCCCAATTGCTTATTTGGGTATATGACCTTCCTTTTAGGCTGTGAAAGGAAGTGGTGTTCATTCCATTGACACCGCCTAAATTTTGACACATCAGATCCATGTTAGGATTGAGGCTATAATGATGAAAAGCTACATTTTCCACTATTATAGAATTCATAACCTAGGACCAGAGAGACAGAACAATGGGTAAGGCATTTGCTTTGCACATGGGTGACCTGGGTTCAATCTTTGGTATCCTATATGGTCCCCTGAACACCAAGGAATAATTTCTGAAAGCAGAGCCAGAAATAACCTCTGAAAATCACCCTGAACATCAAACTCAGGTTTGATTCCTGAGTAGTCAGAAGTAAGTGCTGAGCATCACTGAGTGTGGTGCAAGCAAGCACGTGCGTGCGCGCGCGCGTGCACACACACACACACACACACAAACACACACACACACACACACGTACGTGAAGAATTTATAAACTAGAAGGAAATGTCCTTTTAGATCATAAGTAATCACAGTGCCATAACAGCTATGCTCTGTGTAAGAATAAACATCACAAAACAACAATCTACCCAAGTACCCATGAATGTTATTCCACCATCTCAAATTTAAGATTAAAGTAGGAATCCATAGGCTAGTTACAAGAAACTGTACATCAAGTAAACATGGATAGGGGCCGGAGAAATAGCGTAAAAGTAGGGCGTTTGCCTTGCATGCAGAAGGACAGTGGTTCGAATCCCAGCATCCCATATGGTCCCCTGAGCCTGCCAGGAGCGATTTCAGAGCATAGAGCCAGGAGTAACCCCTGAGCACTGCTGGGTGTGACCCAAAAACCAAAAAATAAATAAATAATTAAAATTAAAAAGTAAAAATAGATATATTAAAAGGGGATGTAGATAATATAATGTAGAAAATACAATGTGGTCGTGTAAGAGAAAATCATTTTAGCACGGCTATTTCAATATATTTTATTTTTGTCTGTAAATGTTCATACAATAAACCAAAGCTACTTTACCCTTCAGTATTTTTGAGTGCCTATATTATGCCATGCTCTGCTACAATTTAATGTAATGGTCTAATCCCTGTTCAAGAAACTGGGAAGGGAGACTTCCAAGCAGTGCTCAGGAGGCTGGCAGGCCCTATCTGTGACTCTCAGTCAACTGGGCTGGTGGTTCAATGCAAGAGCCTAAGGTGTAATGCTATAATACAAGGATACTTGGGCTACCTCTGCAGTGCTGAGGAATTTCAGGTCCATATCCAGTGCTGCTGGGGCAGAGGTTGGAGGGATTCTAGAGCTGCATCTGAGGATGCCTGGGGGGCTACATGGTGCTGAGAATTGAACCCATGCTGCATGCACAGTCCTATCTTACAGCCCCAAAGCTGAGGATATTTAGGGCAGCGAAAGTAGTTTATATAATACTATAATGGTAAATACATAACAGCATACTGTAAATTCTCACTTAATGTCTGAATGGGTTCTTAGAAACTGCAACTCTGGGGCCGCAGCATAGCACAGCGGTAAGTCATTTGCCTTGCACGTGGCCAATACAGGACAGACCATGTTTCAAATCCTGGCAATCCCATATGTTCCCCTGAGCCTGCCAGGAATGACTTCTGAGCGCAAAGCAGGAGTTACCCCTGAGCACTGCCTGGTGTGACCTATAAACAAAAAAAAAAAAGGAAAAAAAAAAGGAAGAGAAGGAGGAAAGGAAGGAAGGAAGGAAGGAAGGAAGGAAGGAAGGAAGGAAGGAAGGAAGGAAGGAAGGAAGGAAGGAAGGAAGGAAGGAAGGAAGGAAGGAAGGAAGGAAGGAAGGAAGGAAGGAAAAGAGAAAGAAAGAAGGAAGGAAAAGAGAAAGAAAGAAGGAAGGAAAAGAGAAAGAAAGAAGAAAGAAAGAAAAAGAAAGAAAGAAAGAGAGAAAGAAAGAAAGAGAGAGAGAGAAAGAAAGAAAGAAAGAAAGAAAGAAAGAAAGAAAGAAAGAAAGAAAGAAAGAAAGAAAGAAAGAAAGAAAGAAAGAAAGAAAGAAAGAAAGAAAGAAAGAAAGAAAGAAAGAAAGAAAGAAAGAGAGAGATGGAAGAAAGAGATGAAAGAAAGAGATGAAAGAGGAGAAAGAGGAACCGGAGAGATAGCATGGAGGTAAGGCGTTTGCCTTTCATGCAGGAGGTCATCGGTTCGAATCCCGGTGCCCCATATGGTCCCCTGTGCCTGCCAGGAGCAATTTCTGAGCCAGGAGCCAGGAATGACCCCTGAGCGCTGCCGGGTGTGACCCAAAATCCAAAAAAAAAAAAAAGAAAGAAAAAAAAAGAAAGAGATGAAAGAAAAAGAAATAAAGAAACTGGAACTCTAAGCAAAACAGTGAATTAGAAAAGCAGATTCTCTAGAAATTTCTCCCTTAAACATTAGCTAAGATTGTTATCTCATCAATATTATAATGAAACAAAGTTGAATGAATTAACGATATTCCAGTAATTGTACATTTGTTCTTACCCACTAAATAAACAATTTAAGAGTAAGTCATAAGATAAACTAAGAACTTTGGGTGATAATGATGTGTCAAAATTTGTTCACTGATTTTAACAAAATACTATACCTAAGATACAGACTGTTGATAGTAAAGGACATCTATGTACATGGATCAGTCCTGGTGGGTTGGGAGACATATGGGGTGCCAAGGATTGAACCCAATTGACAATGTGCAAGGCCTTACCTACTGTATTATTGCTCCAGCTCCAAAGGAGAACAAAACATTTACTGGGCCGGAGCAGTGGTGTAAGCCATAAGGCATCTGCCTTGCCCACGCTAGCCTAGGACAGGCCATGTTTCGATCTCCCAGTGTCCCATATGGTCCTCAAGCCAGGATTGATTTCTTTTTTTTTTTTGGTTTTTGGGCCACACCCGGTGACGCTCAGGGGTTACTCCTGGCTATATGCGCTCAGAAGTCGCTCCTGGCTTGGGGGACCATATGGGACGCCGGGGGATCGAACCGCGGTCCGTCTCCTAGGCTAGCGCAGGTAAGGCAGGCACCTTACCTCCAGCGCCACCGCCCGGCCCCCAGGATTGATTTCTGAGTGCATAGCCAGGAGTAACCCCTGAGCATCACCAGGTGTGGCCCAAAAACCAAATAATAATAAATAATTTACTTACAATATACATCAAATTATTTTCCTGCACATCTTACTTATACATTGCTTCATAACAATTACAGCCCAATGAAACAAGGAAAATTTACTGAAATTCTATTTGTTTCTCTTTACAAAGAAATAAGGACCTCTTCTGGAGGGAAACTCTGAAGGGAGTGCTCCCCAGCAATGCTCAGGAGGCTTAGAGTTGACAATCTATCAGCCAGGCCAATAGTTCAATGTTTGGACCAGCAATGTGATGCTGCTCTATTTCAATAACTGGGGGCCACACTGGGTGGTACTCAGGGTCTCCTGGACTACCCCTGGCAGCGCTAGGATGGAGGACATAATCACTGAGGATCTAACTCTGGATCTCCTTCATGTAAAACGCATGCTACAGTCTTTGACCTGTCCCATTTGTCTCCAATTTTGTAGACTTAAGCTAAATAAAAAATTTTCCAGCTAGGGGCCTGAGAAATAGCAGCCAGCCCAGGATGAACCTGGTTCGATCCCCGGTATCCCCTATGGTCCCCCAAGCCTGCCAGGAGAGATATCTGAGCAAAAGCCAGTAGTAAACCCTGAGTGCTCCCAGTTGTGATCCAAAAACCAAAAAAAAAAATTTTTTTTCCAGCTAAAACTGAATTAGTGAGCTAAAGAAATGTCAAAAAGCTGTAGTTTGGGCCGGAGAGATAGCATGGAGGTAAGGTGTTTGCCTTGCATGCAGAAGGTCAGTGGTTCGAATTCCGGCATCCCATATGGTCCCCCGAGCCTGCTAGGAGCGATTTCTGAGCATAGAGCCAGGAGTAACCCCTGAGCACTGCCAGGTGTGACCCAAAAACTCACCGCCCCCATAAAAAAGCTGTAGTCCATGTTTGCATATGCTATTCTTTGACACTACATAGTCCTCTGAGCATTGCCAACTCAGGTCCAACCCCCCCCAACCAAAATAATCTAAATCATTAAGTTGACAAATCTTATCAGTGTATATAAAAGTAAATATTAATTGTTAGTGAGAATTTTTATGGCTCACTAAATTATGTCTTATCAATTATATTATTTCTTCACTTTCCTTGGACAGTCAAGAGTTGTTTTTTTCTTTGTATTCTTTATTTTTCAGGTGTCATGCCAGGAAAATAACAATCATAAATAGGTAGGAAGGTGATACTATTCCTTCCACTATTGAGAGAGCAAGATATAACAGCTAATGCTGCCATGGTAGGACTAAAAGCAACCAAATAAAAATTCCACTATTGGGCCTGGAGAGATAGCACAGCAGTGTTTGCCTTGCAACCAAAGGTGGTTGGTTCGAATCCCGGTGTCCATATGGTACCCTGTGCCTGCCAGGAGCTATTTCTGAGCACACAGCCAGGAGTAACCCCTGAGCACCGCCGGGTGTGACCCAAAAACCAAAAAAAAAAAAAAATTCCACTATTGGGCCCGGAGAGATAGCATAGCGGTGTTTGCCTTGCAAGCAGCCGATCCAGGACCAAAGGTGGTTGGTTCAAATCCCGGTGTCCTATATGGTCCCCTGTGCCTGCCAGGAGCTATTTCTGGGCAGACAGCCAGGAGTAACCCCTGAGCACTGCTGGGTGTGGCCCAAAAACCAAAAAAAAAAAATTCCACTATTATGAGATACATAAATAGTAATAATTCTTGGGGCTGGAGAAATAGTACAGCCAGCACATGACTGACTCAGGTTCAAATCCAGGTGCCCTGAACACCAGGTATGGCGCGCGCGCGCGCACACACACACACACACACACACACACACACACACACACACACACACACACCACAAATAGTATCAATTATATTTTGGTTGCCTCAGAATTTACATTAGCATTTAGGGTTTTACAGTGTGTGTTCTTTGTCTTTAGGAGTCATTCTAATACTCATTTTCACTAATGTTTACTAGAACATTAGTTTGGGATAAGTACTAGACAAGGAAACAGGCTACACATCCTACAATAAAACAAAAACCAGAGGATTTCAAATTTTACCTTTCATTCAATGTACTATTTCAACTAACCACAACAGAAGGTTTTCTAATATTTTTATGTGAGTTGCCTTTTATTTTTGAAAGGCATATGTTTCAGTAACTACACTGATTTAAATTTTGTTCTATGAGCCAAATCTATTTTTAGAAACACATAAACTACTTAAGTTGTTCGACAAAATAAGATTAGGGAGTATGGATGGAGTGCTTTCATTTTATGATTCTGGAGAACTGAATTTGAAAATGATTTAGTAAAAGAGGTATCAACATGGATATATATTACATGATTATAAAATGGGAAACTCATCTAAAACATAGTGTTCCTAAGGGTTATACATCTAACTGGGATCTCAAAAATATAAAGCAAAAGCTAGGGGCCAGAGTGATAGCACAATAGGTAGGCATGGGCATCCTGGGTTCTATCTCTGGGATTCTATATGGTTCCCAGAGCCTACCAGGAACAATTACTGAAAGCAGAGCTAGGAGTAATTAATGAGTGCTGCTGGGTGTGGTCCAAACCAAACCAAAACAAAAACAAAAAAGCTAATATAGCTAAGGGTAAAAATTTATGTTTAAGGGCTACAGAAATAGTACAGGTAGGGTGTTTGCCTTACATGCAGCCAACCCAGGTTCAGTTCCTGGCACCACATATAGTCTCTTCTTGAGTGATTCTAAGTACAGAACCAGGAATAAGTCCTGAGCACTATCAGGTATGCCAAAAAACAAAAGCAGAACAAAACAAAAACTGACAACAGGAAAATTCATAGAACCAGAACAGAGTAATAGGGAGAAAACTATTTCTATCATTTTATTTATTTTACTTCATATGTAAATTTACCTCATAGAGTTTGCTAGAGTATTTATTTATTGGTTTGAGGGCTACATCTGGCAGTTCTTAGGGATTACACCTATCTCTGCTCTCAGGAACCACTCCTGCCTAGCTCAGGAGTGGTATGCCAGGGATCAAACCCCAGTTGGTCACATGCAAGGTAATGCCCTACCTGCAATACTATGGCTCTGGTCCCTAGAATATCTATTTTTAAAAATTTGTCTTACATTTTCAGCATCTGTGTCAACTTGAGTCAAATTTTCTTTTCTTTTGGTAATTGGTCATTTCCATGACTTTTTTTTTTTTTTGAGAATTGGATATTTTGAAGAGAAAAATGGTCTCAATGATGCTGGGAATCACTAGAGTTACATCCAGTGGTGCTTAAGAGGCCATGAGCTCCAGCTTTTTAAGTCATCTCCCTGATCAACTCTGTGACTTTGAATATTAAATTCTGTATATGCTGAATTCTGTGAAAATTCTCTAAGGTAGTATATTCTTCAACCCATACATAACTCATAGACTGGTGCTGATCAGCAGTTAATAGGCTGAAAAATCACTGGTTTCCTGCTTTGATTATACTAACTGCTTGTTCAGAAACTGATATGCAGGACAGAAATGGGACCACAGGTGTAAGGAGGTTAAAAAACATTAATCTAAAGGATGTAATTTCTAAAATGATTATACTTATTATTATCATCATTAAAACCACTTTTATTTTTTTTTGATAGGCAATTTTTTTTATTGTGACTGAAGTTCATTTACATAGAATTATTTACGATGCATAGTGACAATGAATGAAGGGCATTCCCACCACCAATGTTATCCTACCTCCACTCGTTCCCAGCATGTCTCCCACATCTCACTCCTTTACCCCCAGAATCCTACTGCAAATGGTCGCTGCCTTACAGCTTGTTATAGGTTGGGTATCTATTCTGTTTGGTGTTCTACTCTGGTCATTTTTTTATTTACACTACATGTTCATATGACTGGTCCTGGTATCATTTCCCCCCCCTCAATTTATGAGGCTGAATGATTCAAATTATGCTATTCTGTTGGAGGTTAAAAGGTTAAGGAAAAGAGGAGAAAGAATTTGGAATCAACTACTAAAAAAAAAAAACCACCTAATGATATCCACAAAAGTGTAAAAAAAAAAGTGGAAGAAAAAGGAGAAGGAAGATAATATCAAAAAACAAACAAAAAAAATAAAACAAAACAACACCAGAAAAGGTGCTGTAGTGGCAGGGTTTGTGTTACTCCACCTTTTTTTTTTTTTTTTTGTATAGGCACAGCAAGTACTGGGGAAGGAAGGAAATTCCCGTGGCCTAAGAGATTCAGTGTTGGGGCCGGGCGGTGGCGCTAAAGGTAAGGTGCCTGCCTTCCCTGCGCTAGCCTTGGACGGACCGCGGTTCGATCCCCCGGTGTCCCATATGGTCCCCCAAGCCAGGAGCAACTTCTGAGCGCATAGCCAGGAGTAACCCCTGAGCGTTACCGGGTGTGGCCCAAAAACAAAAACAAAACAAAACAAAACAAAACAAAACAAAAAAAAGAGATTCAGTGTTTCTCCATTCTTGAAGCATATTGTCATGGGAACAACCACTGGCTCCATACCTTCTCATTGCCATATCCCAGGGTTGTTTTTTGTTTGTTTGTTTGTTTGTTTGTTGTTGTTGTTGATTTTTGTTTTTGTTGTCAGGAATCTTTCTTCTCTGTTGTGGATGAGAAAATAAGGCCACTATGGCAAGCAATCTTGGTATTTGCGCAGGTCCTAGGACAGGGCCTAGGATAGAGTCTTTAAGGTTCTAGAGGTACTGTTCCACCGTTGTTGGTGTATTCAGTTTTCTGTATCATGTGCTCCATGTTTTTGCTCGCTCCCTAAGCTGAAGTCTAGAAAATTATGGTTCCAATGGTTCTGCTCAGTCTCTGTTGTCAGAATTGGGCCTTGGTACTAAGAAGTCTTGATTTTTGTAAAAGACCTGGGCTATAGCCTAGGGTAGGGTTTTCCTTAATGGTCTCCAGGTAGGTTCTGTTCAGTCACAGCTGTCAAAGTCAGGTTTCTGTAGTTAGTGCTCTTATTTTCCATAGTTCAAAGGACGATACTTCTTCTAATTTCCACTTAGTGTTAGGTGATGTGATAGGACCTCCTGGTCTTAGGTCAAGTTTTCATTTCCTCGCTGTCCTCGCTGTCATATTAACACTGGCACAAGTATATCTCCCAATGCAGCTTAGTTCCTGGTGTTGTTGCATGAGTTTGTTTTAGTTCTACGTCTGGGATCTGGGATTTGAGAATGAACTAACACTGTCCAATCTCGTGGAGACCGAGTTGTATTCACATGACATACGTTCAGGATGGGAGGCACCCTTGTATAAAAAGTGTGAGTTCTTATCCTAGAAGATAAGATCTTGTGTCTGAGTCCATGATTTCCCCTTATTTACTGTGCTTATACAAAATGTGTGGTGTCCTTTAGTATTGCTGGTGCTATTCCAGGTAAGGATGAGAGACCACACGTACAGTATCTGTGGTGTGGTCTGAGCTTTTATCCTAGGCAAGACGTTTCCTTGGTTTTTGACCAAGCAGCACCAAAATTGGTGAGGGTAGAGATAATATGTATATATAAAAAATAGATTATAAAGATAAAATTGATATATATATATATGGAAATTGAGAAAGAAAAAGGGAGAAAAGGTATTTGAAAGAAGAAAGTGATTGGGGAGGCTATCTGTATGTTTAGGAATACATATCTTAAGATACATTTTTACAAAGGTATTAAGTTAATGTAGGCAATATAGGCCTCCCAATTAGGTCTTCTGACTTATTCCTGTGGGGAACAAAAGCCAAGGTACTTTTTCATATCACAGACTTTGGTCTAGAGTTTAATATATGATTTGCAGCATTTCAGAGTCCTATAGTGTCCTTGAGCTAGGGGTAAAGCCACTTTTAAATTGGTGAGATAATGTTATGGCTGATTGTCCTTCCACTGTAACTTTACCTTGTCCTCTTTCTTTGCATCTTTTGTTCTCATAATTCAAAATAAAAAAATTAAAAAAAATTGGTGAGATATAGACATGCAAGTAAGCTAACCTTCCTCAAATAAGCAAAGCTTCAGATACCCAAGGAATTACAGTCGAATGATCATGGTGGATTACAAATGCTGTGGTTACAATACTAAAGGCACTATATTCTTTGTTGTTATTCTTCTATTATATCTGCACTCCTAGCAGTGCTCAGGGGACCATATTTAATGCAAAGGATATCAAACACAAGCCGGCCACTTTATTAATCTCCTTAAGCACACACCCTGTTTTAACACTTAGAGCATACACCCTGTTTTCCCTAATCTCCTTACCCTGTGTTCCCTAAACACAGAGGCACACACCTTGTTTTAATTTCCTCTCACATCCTACCTGATTGGCTGACACACCTAACTTTCCCCTACTATAAATATCCATTTACCACCTACAAAAAACCGAGTTACTCTCCCTAAGTGGCTGGTTGATGCTTCTTTATGAGTTCTCTAATGCTCTGGGATCTGACCTCATCAGTGACTTCTACATCCAGTGACTCAACAGCACCTCACCAGTGATTCTGACCTCACCAGTGACTTCTGCATCTTGGGATAGGACTTCACCAGCATCACTTACAAGACACATGAAAGACAAGTGTGCTACCCATTGTACCATCTCTTTGGCACATAAGGCACTGAATTCTTGTTCTATCTAAAGGAAATTCTCCTGTTTGCTGAGTGTATACAGTGCATGGTGCCTATGTTCTCCTATAACCACCATATCAGCATGATGCAATTATTGCTACTATCCTCTTTGATAGCTACATTAGTGATCTGCAAAGCAAAATACAGTGAATAAAATGATCTTTCCATGATCTCTTCTGAATCTATGAGATGTACTTCTACTTGTTCATCTTCATTAATATCTTTGTTAACAAAAAAAAAGCAAGACAATTTTTCGGGGGTTGGGTTGTTGGCCCACACCTGGTGATGCTCATGGGTTACTCCTGGCTATGCGCTCAGAAATCGCTCTTGGCTTGGGGGACAATATGGGACGCTGGGGGATCAAACCGCGGTCTGTCCTAGGTCAGTGCTTACAAGGCAAATGCCCTACCACTTGTACCACTGCTCCAGCCCCAAAGCAAGACAATTTTTTTTTTTTGGTTTTGGGGTCACAGCAGGCAGCGCTCAGGGGTTCTTCCTGGCTCTACGCTCAGAAATTGCTCCTGGCAGGCTCGGGGGACCATATGGGATGCTGGGATTTGAACCACTGTCCTTCTGCATGCAAGGCAAACACCTTACCTTCATGCTATCTCTCCGGCCCCAAAGCAAGACAATTTTATAGGAATAATTAGTATAACTGCTACATGCCTCTTTGGATTTCATGCTACATTATCTATCCTTCATGGCAGTAAAGACTCAGAAGCTCTACTACATTATATTACATTACATTTTCTACTGACACTACATTTTCAGACTCTTGATTTGTCCAGGACATAGGACAAATATCACAATATCACAATATCACAATTGAATAGAACTTTCTCTTAAGAGTGGTTTCAGGGGCCGGGAAGGTGGCGCTAGAGGTAAGGTGTCTGCCTTACAAGCGCTAGCGTAGGACGGACCGCGGTTCGATCCCCCAGCGTCCCATATGGTCTCCCTAAGCCAGGGGCGATTTCTGAGCTCATAGCCAGGAGTAACCCCTGAGCGTCAAAAGGGTGTGACCCAAAAACCAAAAAAAAAAAAAAAAAAGAGTGGTTTCAATCTCAGTTCAGTTTCTAAATCCTGTGATAATACTTTGAATCTTTTCTTTTCTTTTTCTTTTTTTTTTTCTCTTTTTGGGGCCACACCAGGCAGTGCTCAGGGCTTATTTCTGGCTCTGCACTCAGAAATCACTCCTGGCAGACTTGGGGGACCATATGGGATGCTGGGGATCTAACCCAGGTCCGTCTCAAGTCGGCAGCATGCAAGTTTCTGGCCCCAAGGCTTCCATTTATTCCAGCTCACCATCATTTCTCATACACAGTCTGCCCTAGATAAAACTCTCTACCCAGCTCTTTTATGTAGAAAAACGAGACTTCTTTTTTAATTTAAACTACCCACATCACTACTTCTGAACAGTTCTATAATTGGTGTCTGCCTCTGGGGCAGGAGAAATGAGGGAGAAAGATAGAAACTCACTTTAAGATGTGTTTCTTCAAAGTTTTGATTCTATTTCACAATCTGCCTGATCATGTTTACTTCTAAGGATCTCGGGTAGTTGCTTTTGTATTTTGTCCAGAATTCTTAGTTATAATCAGTAGATGAGATAAACCATAATAGATGTGCTTTAATTTGTCCATAATTGAATGCTACACTCTGATATTTGAAGCAAAACAGAAATTATTAGGATATTTGTAAAGACACATAAAATAAGTGGAAGAATAAATTCTTTTTTTTCTTTATTTCTCTTTCTATGTTTTTCTTTTTTTGGTGGGTGGTGGTGGTGGTGGTGGTGGTGGTGAAGAGTAAATTCTTAAAGATCACGTAGTCTAATGGAACTTTCTTGATAGTGGTAGAATGAGGGTAACAGTGCTAAGTATAGACAAAACCAATCTATCTTATCCTTAAAATGTACTCTTAAAATAGCTGACCGAAGTCAGAACTCAAACATTCTAGTTATGTTGTCTTGATGCCCCTTTTCATAGACTTCATCACTAGACAGTCCTGTACAAACATCCCTCATAGATGTAGATGTAGATAATGAAAAAAATTGTGCTTTCACTAAGTATTCCATGAAGTGCTTACCTCTAGCGCCACCTCGCCAGCACCTATTTCTAGGATTCTAATATTAAATTTTTGTTGGTGCCAAATTAAGAAAGAACTAATCTCTAAGGCAGTCTTTTTTTTTTTTTTTTTTTTTTTTTTTTTTTTTTTTTTTTTTTTTTGCGGGAGGCACACCCAGCAGTGCTCAAGGCTCACTCCTGGCTTTGTGTTTAGGAATTACTTCTGGAAGACTCCAGGGTTAGAGAGCCAGGGTTCAAACCCAGATCAGTTGTGAGCATGTTGTACTATCTTTTTGGCTTCTCTGAAGCTTCCTTTAAAGCTTTTAAGTTCCTTTTGAGATGGAATGGACAATGGAAGAAATAAAACACTTTCTGCAGAGTAGAAGTGGGAGTGGGTGAACAGGAGGGTAACTGGGGAAATCAGTAGTGGGAAATGAACACTGGTATAGAGATGGGTGTTGGTTGGAATATTGTATGACCAAAACTCAACTATCAGTGACTTTTTAACTCTGTACCTAATGGTGATTTAATAAAAGAAACGAGAAACAATTCTTTCTGTTAGTCCTCATTTTGAATCATCATAGTTTGGGAACATGGACTTTTCTAACAAGAATGAGAACAAGCAGTGTTGGCGGGGATGTGGAGAGAAAGGAACTCTTATCCACTGCTGGTGGGAATGCCGTCTAGTTCAACCTTTATGGAAAGCAATTTGAAGATTCCTCCAAAAACTGGAAATCAAGCTCCCATACAATCCAGCTATACCACTCCTAGGAATATACCCTAGGAACACAAAAATACAATACAAAAACCCCTTCCTTACACCTATATTCATTGCAGCACTATTTACCATAGCAAGACTCTGGAAACAGCCAAGATACCCTTCAACAGATGAATGGCTAAAGAAACTGTGGTACATATACACAATGGAATATTATGCAGCTGTCAGGAGAGATGAAGTCATGAAATTTTCCTATACATGGATGTACATGGAATCTATTATTCTGAGTGAAATAAGTCATAGAGAGAGAGAAAGATGCAGAATGGTCTCACTCATCTATGGGTTTTAAAAAAAATGAAAGATATTCTTGCAATAATAACTTTTAGGCACAAAAGAGAAAAGAGTTGGAAGTTACAGCTCACCTAGTGAAGCTCACCACAAACAGGGATGAGTTTAGTTAGAGAAATAACTACATTTTGAACTATCCTATATAAAGAGAATGTACAAGGGAAATAGAAAACCTGTCTAGAGTACAGGCGGGGGTTGGGTTGGGAGGAGGGAGATTTGGGACATTGGTGATGGGAATGTTGCATTGGTGATGGGTGGTGTTCTTTACATGACTGAAACCCAAACACAATCATGTATGTAATAAAGTTGTTTAAATAAAAAAAAAGAAAATTAGTCATGGCCTTCGCTGTGTCAGATTTCTGAATGTAAGTGTGTCACTTCCTATCACCAACAGCCCCTTTTAACTAGTAAGTTTCTAAAATATCCAGTCATAATTAGGTTTAGATAATGATAATGGATACGGTAGGGTATGTAATTCTCTAAAAGGTCGGGAATTTCAGATATGGAGGTGGGGATATGTAATAGATCATATGCCTTTCATATTCAAGGCCCTGGATTCAGTTGCTGACGTAGTAAGGCCCCCTAACACCACTAGGAGTAGCCCCTGCAACAATTAAAAAATAAAAGAATTTTGGGCCCGGAGAGATAGCACAGCGGTGTTTGCCTTGCAAGCAGCCGATCCAGGACCTAAGGTGGTTGGTTCGAATCCTGGTGTCCCATATGGTCCCCTGTGCCTGCCAGGGGCTATTTCTGAGCAGATAGCCAGGAGTAACCCCTGAGCACCGCCAGGTGTGACCCAAAAACCAAAAAAAAAAAAAAAAAAAAAAGAATTTCATCTGGGGCCAGGGCGGTGACACAAGCAGTAGGGTGTTTTGCCTTGCAAAATGTTTTTGCCTTGCCTTGCAGGTGCTAACCTAGAACACACTGCAATTTAATCCTCCAGCATGCCATATGGTCCCCCAAGCCAGCAGTGATTTCTGAGCACATAGCCAGGCATAACCCCCAAGCGTCACCAGGTGTGACCCCAAAACAAAAACAAACAAAAAGAATTTCATTTGATATGTGCTAAAAGTAGAGAGATGTATGTTATAGTTATAACTATTATAAAATTATTGTGCACCATTCCATGTTACTGACAAGTAGTAAATAAGTCAAATTTTCTAAGTTAAACAACTTCTTTCTAGAGAGAATCAGGAAGTACTTTTATTTCGTTTCAAAGGAACTACACATAAGTAAATGCATGTTAAGTAATAAAAACTATAAATCTTGTGCAAATCAGAGGATAGTTCATTATAAATAAAGGCAATAATGACAAAATTCAATATCTCATCTTTTCAAATTCTAGACCTAGATAGTTTTCTTTTAATTCAAACTTGAATTTTATGTTTATATTTTTATTATTTTGATTAATCCTGGCTGTGCTTTGAAGATCATATGGACAACTGATGATCAAATTTAGGTAGGCTGTGTGCAGGCTAGTGTTTTACCCACAGTAATATCTCCCTGGCACTGATAAGAGTAAATTTCTCAATATAATACAGGTAAAACTATTTAGAACTTAACAAGAGAGTTCATCTAATATTTATTTATTATAAGAACTTAAATATATTTAGGAATATTATTTTTATGAAGACTGAAAAGATAGAACAGGGGCTAAGACACTTTCATTGCTTGTGGCTAACCCCTGAGCATCACCGGGTGTAAACCAAAAACTAAAAACCAAAAAAAAAAAAAAAAAGATTGCTTTGCATGTAACCTAACCTGATTTGATTGATCTCTAGCACTGAAATATGGTTACAGTCCCCTCAGGTACTGTTAGAGTCTAAAGTAAGCCCTGAAAACAGGTTGGTATGGTTCTAAACCCAGGAAAATAAATAAAGATCCTTAAAAACAAACCAAAACATAATACTTTTTTGGGGGGCGGTTGATTTTTGCATCACACCCGGCAGCATTCAGGGTTCACTTCTGGCTCTATGCTCAGAAATCGCTCCTGGCAGGCTTGGAGGACCATATGGGATACCGGGATTTGAACTACCATCCTTCTGCATGCAAGGCAAACACCCTACTTCCATGCTGTCTCTCAGGCCCCAGTGATACTATTTTCATAACAAAAAGAAAAGTCATGATTAATGCTTCCAAAATCCTCGCCTATACCCTGGGGGAATTTATGACACAGTAAAGATAAGAACATACAAACAAAAGTAAATGTATAAATTTAAGTAGCAGTGTATTAACACAGGCTACAAATAAAGAGGGAAAAGTACATAAGGTGAAATGGTTACTTAAAAAGCTTTAGTGATAGATAGTACATCGAGTAGGGAGCTTGCCTTGCACACTTCCTTGCACACTTCGGTTAGATCCGAGCATCCCATATGGCCTCCTGTGCACCATCAGGAGTGATATTGAGAGCAGTGCCAAGAATGAGTTCTGAACATTGCTGGTGTGGCCCAAACAAACAAGAACTATAAAAATATGTGATGGCATGTGTAAATTTTTTAGGGGAGGGAGGATATGGGAGATTAGTGCTTTTTTTCCATTACAAATCTTTTGGGGAAGATGCTATATTTCAGGAGCTGCTAAATGATGAAAGGGAGGGATAATGCAGAAATATCAAAATCATATTTTTATTTCCAGATAGTTTGGAAGTTATTTTGTTTTGAGCAATCACCAGGGGTTCTACCCTCAAATAAAAAGATTCTTAAAGTAATGAATCAGGGGCCGGAGAGATAGCATGGAGGTAGGGCATTTGCCTTGCATGCAGAAGAACGGTAATTCGAGTCCTGGCATCCCATGTGGTCCCCCAAGCCTGCCAGGAGTAATTTCTGAGCGTAGAGCCAAGAGTAACCCCTGAGCGCTGCCGGGTGTGACCCAAAAAACAAAAAAAGCCCAACCAAACAAACAAAAGTAATGGATCAGTAATGTGCCCTTTCCCTTAGAATTCAGTGGAATAGTCCTGGGTAAGGGGGAACATTTGTTTAGTTTGGTTGTTCCAAAAAATATGGGAGAATATTTGAACCACCACCTGTACCTGCTATTATATCCTTGATCTGGACTTTCTCTTTACTGTAGTCACACACTCATCATCCATAAAAATATTAGTTTACACCTTTGAAAAAATGTTGATTATCATTTGTATGGGTGGGTTGTGAGAGTGCTGTCCATACGGTTCCCAAGATGGTATTGGCATTGAACAAGGAAGTAATTTTTAGAGAAATTCACTCCTTTCTAAAATTTCTCCATTCTGCTTCCAGGGTCAGTGAAACTATTTTTGTAGTTGAATGGAATAGCAGCTTGTAAGAAATAAAAAGCAGATGTTGGAGGAAGGCATTTCAGGGTGAGTAAGGAATGGTCTTTAAGGTCTCTCCATGCTCGTTGTTTGCCTTACGCTTTTCCTTGCTGTTATCTTAGGAGATGCCCATAGTACTACCAAAGCAGTACCAATGTTGCCATATACCTAAAAATATAAAACAAGCTTGATTCCCAGCCTGAATGTTTGGCTTATCTCAAAATAAGTACTCTTATGTAAAGGGACATATTCTTCCTGATTTATTTCTGAGGTCTATAAAAATATGTACCTATAAGCTACTTTGGGGTAAATATTAATCATATAATGCCAACCTCTTAAAACAGAATGGAACAAAATTTTCACAACTTTCTGTTTACTAAAGTTGTTCAGGATCAAGTGACATTGTTCTACATTTAAACAGTATTTGTATTTAATGCTCTTTTGGAAAGTTATTTTAAGAATAATAAGTATAATACTTCCTTGGAAATGTTAGCTGAAATTCCTATAAGAACTTAATCACATAACACCTTGGGACCAAGGTTTGGGCCACACCCTCAGGGTTCTCAGGGACTATTCCTGCCTCTGTGCTCAGGTGTGACCCCTGGCAACACTCAGGGAAACTTACGTGGTAACAGGAATTCAAACCAGATTGGCCAAATGAAATCCAAGTGTCTTAATTCCAGCACTATATCTCTGGCATTCAGTCTTAACACTTTAGTGGTATGAATTTTTGAAATTATATACATTTTATGGCACTTATGCATAAATCATGTCCAATTTATGGTAGCTACCTAATATTTGGAATATTTTAGACAGAATAAACTTGGTTATGCATTAAATTGATAAAGTATAAAATAGACAGAAAATGTAATTATATGGTAATTTGGGTAATTTAACTATGTGTTTAGAAAATATTTATACTTTTTTGGTACAGAGTGTTTGTTTAAGCAAAGACAGTAAATGTGAGGGTTATGGAGATAGCTCAGTAGTGGAAAACATGCTGAGCATGGCATTGTGAAGACTAGCTCAATTTTCAATTTCAATTCTGGTATCACCTTTTCCCTTCCCAAATACTGAGTGTTGCTGCAGTGAGTGTCTCCAAGTACCACCAGCTATGGCCCTGGTGCTAGCAGTCCCTAAATTCTGCCTTCCTCAAGCATTACACGTGAAAGGGTCAAAAGAAACTGGGGATGGTTGTTGGCTTCTTACTCTTTTGAAAATGGCCCCTGCAATCTATGTAATTTGACATGTTATGTTTATTGTTATTACAATGCTCAATTGTGAACATTCTTTTAAATGTTCTTTTATAAAGAGCAGCAGTGCTCACACATATGCAATCACACATACATATAAATACACACAAAGTTTGTTGTTGTTTTTTCGGGCCACACCTGTTTGATGCTCAGGGATTACTCCTGGCTAAGCGCTCAGAAATTGCCCCTGGCTTGGGGGGACCATATGGGACGCCAGGGGATCGAACCGAGGTTGTGATCTTTCCTCGGCTAGCGCTTGCAAGGCAGACACCTTACCTCTAGTGCCACCTCGCCGGCCCCAGCAACAATCCTTTTACTATTTGCTCAAGATTCTACTGTCTAGGGGCCGGAGAGACAGCACAGCAGCATTTGCCTTGCAAGCAGCCGATCCAGGACCTAAGGTGGTTGGTTCGAATCCCGGTGTCCCATATGGTCCCCTGTGCCTGCCAGGGGCTATTTCTGAGCAGATAGCCAGGAGTAACCTCTGAGCATCGCCGGGTGTGGCTCCAAAACAAAAACAAACAAACAAACAAAAAAGATTCTACTGTCTGGGTGATTGGTAGCATTAGTTCATTTCTGTTCCATTCAGTGTTATTTGGATGGATTCAAATGGCTAAGGGCTCAAATGACTTGATTCAGGTCATCAGTGTGAGTTTGTTTTCAATATCTGTTGGATTCCTCAATTTTCTTCCATATGATCTTTTTGTGTGCTTAAAAGGATTGGGTTGCCTCACCCGATAGTGATCTCAGTATAGTTGGTAGCACTGAATGGTTAGTTACCACACAGACTGAATGTTTCAACCTGGTGTGAGAAAGAACAGTGTCATTTTTCCAGCATTCTACTGATTAAAGCAGGTCATAAAGCTCCAGCCTAAATTCAGAGTTGGAGGAACTCTACTAGGCCCTGAATACAGAGAAGTGGTTTACTAAAGGCCATCTCTAGAAGCTAGCTACCACATCAGTGTTCATGAAAAAATTCCATAAACATTAATCTGCGTCTATTTCAAATAATAAAAAGGAAAGGAATGCTCAAATTAGTTGTCTCTTACTCTAGTCTACACCCAAATCTTTCTGATTTTTTTCCATGCTCTCTCCCAAATATGCCTCAAATTCTTTTAGCACTGAAATCTTCATTAGGTCTTAGCACGACTTTCATCTAAATTAAATGCTTCCAGATGTTAAATGTTTAAATTTCCAAAACAAAAAAAATTAAGATGTAACTAATAATTTATATGTCTACATAAGGTTACTTTTTATTGGTTTTATTTGTTTTGGGTAACACACAGCAATGCTCAGGGCTTACTCCTGGCTCTTTGCTCAGAGTTCATTCTTGGCAATGCTGGGTAGTGGTGATTGTACCCAGGTTGCTAGGCCAGCACTTTAACTTCCTGTACTATCTCGCCAGTCAAGGTTACTAACTTAATAGCTTTATTTCCATGTAATAACAATTAAAAATTCAGGGTTAGTGATAGCACAGTGGGTAGGGTGTTTGTCTTGTACACAGCTGACCTGGGTTCAATCCTAAGTATCCCATAAGATCCCCTGGAGCCTGCCAGGAGTAATTTCTCAGTGCAGAGGTAGGAATAAGCCCTGAGACCACTAGGCGTAGCCCAAAAACTTAAAGAAGAAAAACTAATTATCATCTTATAATAGAAGTTTGGAGTTTTTTAAAAAGTAGATCAGAGGGAATTTCAGATGAAAGGTCTTAATTTAGGGCTGCTTACTTTATTTTTTTTCTTTTTTGCAGTCCCAAACATTGAATACCAAGCCTCATGCAAGATATGTGACCTACCACTAGGACACACCTCCATTCTCAGAACTCCTTATTTTCTGGAAACATGTAGTACTATTTTCTCTTTTTGCTGCAGGACAGAAAAAACACTATCAAGAACTGCCACAGGTTCTTTTTTTTTTTTGTCCCAGTGGTGTAAACCAGGATTTACTCCTGGTTATGTGCTTAGAGACAATATGCCATTGATCAAAACCGAGTTAGTACATGAAAGCATGAAAGGCAAACACTTTACCCACATAATGTGGGTACTATCTACTCCATACCATTGTTTTTTATTTTATTTTAGTTTTTGGACCATACCTGGCAGTGCTCAGAGGTTACTCCTGATTCTGTACTCAGAAATCACTCCTGATAGGCTAGGGAACCACTTGAGATGTCAGGGATCGAATCTGGGTTGGTTGTGTGCAAGGTAAATGCCCTACCCACTATACTCTTATCTCTCTGGTCCTCTATGCCACTGGTTCTAGATCTCCACATTTGAGAACTTTTAGTCAGCTCACTGTTATTGAACTAATGAACATTTTTATGTTCCTTTTTCCTTCCTTCCTCCCTTCCTTCCTTCCTCCCTTCCTCCTCCCTCCCTCCCTCCCTCCGTCCCTCCTCTCTCTCTCTCTCCTCTCTCTCTCTCTCTCTCTCTCTCTCTCTCTCTCTCTCTCTCTCTCTCTCTCTCTTTCTTTCTTTCTTTCTTTCTTTCTTTCTTTCTTTCTTTCTTTCTTTCTTTCTTTCTTTCTTTCTTTCTTTCTTTCTTTTGGTTTTTGGGCCATACCCGGTGACGCTCAGGGATTACTCCTGGCTATGTGCTCAGAAATTGCTCCTGGCTTGGGGGACCATATGGGACCCCAGGGATCGAACTGAGATCTGTCCTGGGTCAGTCGTGTGCAAGGTAAACGCCCTACTGCTGCGTTACCTCTCCAGCCCCTAATGATACTTTTTAATGAGAAGCTTCCAAATTCAGCTCACATAATTTAACTATGACTTGTATTTTCCTATGTAGTGTGATCATATAGCTCACACTATAAATTCTATAATTCCTCCTTATACATGCTGTCATTAAAATCTGTGCTTATTAATGTAATACCATGTGAAATGATTATTACCATATGAAGTTTGAATAGTGTTAGCATACTCAGCAGTTAGAAGTGAGACTCTGGGGCCGGAGAGATAGCATGGAGGTAAGGCGTTTGCCTTTCATGCAGAAGGACAGTGGTTCGAATCCCAGCATCCCATACGGTCCCCTGTGCCTGCCAGGGGCGATTTCTGAGCATGGAGCCAGGAGTAACCCCTGCTCGCCGGGTGTGACCCAAAAACCAAAAAAAAAAAAAAAAAAGAATTGAGACTCTGACTAGACAGCTTCTGTTCTAATCTGGGTCTGTCATGATCCACCATTCAGTTTCCTCATCTATGAAGTGTACACAGAAGTACAGTATAGGTTCTTTTCTTAGTACAGCATAAGCTCTTTTCTTTTATTGTCTTGCTTGTTTTTTGAGCCACCCGTGGTGATGCCCAGAGATTACTATTTTTGTTTTTTGTTTTTGGGCCACACCCAGCGATGCTTAGGGGTTACTCCTGGCTATCTGCTCAGAAATACGTAGCTCCTGGCAGGCACAGGAGACCAGATGGGACACCGGGATTCGAACCAACCACCTTAGGTCCTGGATCGGCTGCTTGCAAGCAAATGCCACTGTGCTATCTCTCCAGCCCCCAGAGATTACTTTTTTTTTAAAGAAAATATTTTATTTAACCTAATATATTAAAAAAATCACCATTTTTAGACATAAACACTATAAAAATGTTAATGCTATATTTTATATTTTCTTAACACTGTGTTCAGATTCCAGAGTTGTTGCTATTGTTGTTTTAAAAAAAAATTTCTTGGGGCTGGAGCGATAGCACAGAGGTAGGGCATTTGCTTTGTATGTGGCTGACCCAAGACGGACCTGTTTGGATCCTTGGCGTCCCATATGTTCCTCCCAGTCAAGAGTGATTTCTTGAGCGTTGCCGGGTGTGGACCAAAAACAAACCAAAAATCTTTACTTAAGCAAAGTGATTACAGAAATGTTTGTAGTTGGGTTTTAGTCATAGAATGTACACCACTCTTTACCTGCTCATTTTTCTGGTCACCGGTGTCTCCCATTTCTCTCCCCCATTACCACCCCCATGCCCTGTCTGTCTCTGGGACAGGCATTTTGCCTCTCTACTACATTTAGAAATCATATCTGACAGGCTCAGAAGAACACTTGGGGTGCTGCAGATAGAACCTGGTTCAGCTTTGTGTAGGGCAAAGAACTACCTTTCTGGACCTAGCAGAAAGTTCTGCTGAGTTAGGAGAAATTAACTGAGTTCTTCTGAGTTAGGAGAAATTGAGTGAGATACTATGTATAAAAATGCATAAAATAGTATATATGGTAGGCATCCAGTATGCATGGTTAATGTATTCATTTTTTTAAAAGGTTTTGGCAATACCCAGAATTGCTCAGGAGTCACAACATTTAGGAATTACTTACTCCTGGTGGTGCTTGGGGAACCATACCCTGGTCCGGCATGTGCAGGGCAAGTGCCCTACCTGCTGTACTATCTCTCTGGTCTAGCATAATCAATACAACCGTATACTCATATATAATCAGTACTTTGCAACTGCACTTGAGATATGAATAAGGGCAATCTTAAATATCCGCAATACTTTTAAAGCAGTTTGTAATAACTAAACAAAACATTTTAAAGACTGAGGGGCTGGAGAGATAGCACAGTGGTAAGGCGTTTGCCTTAGATGCAGAAGGACTGTGGTTCAAATCCCGGCATCCCATATGGTCCCCCGAGCCTGCCAGGAGCAATTTCTGAGCATAGAGCCAGGAGTAACCCCTGAGTGCTGTCGGGTGTGACCCCCCCCCCCAAAAAAAAACATTTTAAAGACTGAAAGCAATTTAAGGACATATGATTATTATAGAGGAGATTTTTAAAAAATCAATAGTTATCTTTCTTAGGGTAAAAGACATCTTGTGCTATCTTACAATAATTATATAGATCTGTATAGAAGCAAAATATATAAGTATGCAACTGTAAAATATGAAGCAAAATATTCATATTGATTTTATTATGCCAGATTAGTTTTCTTTCTTACTTATGTATATCAGAGCGACTCATGCATTGCTTAAGTTTTCTGAACTATTTCCACACAGAAAGCAAATTAATGCTCTCAGTTCTCTGAGAAACAACAAAATTCCTAATACCTAAAAATGGTAGTAATAAAAAAGAAAAAAGAACAAGCAGAGTTTAGAAAATTTATTTTGGGGCAAATGCCAGATTTATTTTAAGCTTGATGTTTAAAAATAAAGTTAACTCATATGACTGGCTTAAAATACTGGATCAAGAAAAGTCACTGCACAAGTATTTAATGAAATACCTGAATTTTATCTAGTTGTCTTCTTTAATATTTTGAGGACTTGCTTTTTATCTTTTATAGCAGACATAATCCTTGAATAGCCCTGTATCTAATGAAAATAGAAGAGACATCCTTCTGTTTTGTTTTGCTGTCACAACCTGCTGCCCTCATGGGTTACTCTTGGCTCAGCACTCAGAAATCATTCCTGGCTGGCTTGGACCAGATGGGGTGTGGGGATTCGAACCACTATTTGTTCAGGGTCGGCTGTGAGCAAGGCAAATGCCCTACCCCTGTGCTATCTCTCTGGCCCAAGAATACACATCTTTTTAAACAACAAAATATTTTCTTAGCCTCTGATTCCAACCAAAAGTTGGTGGTCTGTGTTTAGATGATGTACACAGGTTTTTATATACGAAAGATAATGGTAGCATTTTCAGTATGAAATGAAACCTCCATTTTGTTTCTTTTCTTTTTTTTCTGATTTTTATTTTGTTAATTTTCAACAAGCCTCAATTTGACTAAAATTTATGGGCGAAATTATGCACTAAAATTATGTGGATTAGAAACAAATTTAGATGAAAAGAAAAAAGATTTGAAAGCAAGGGCCTGGAGGTCAAATGGCTGAATTCAGAAAAGAATACTGAAAAAGGAGGGGAGAAGCTTCCAGATCATGGGAAGAGAGGGGGTCTCTTGAAAAAGGATTCCCTAGATTTCCTTCTTGAAAGCAGTGAAGAACATTACTAGACCAACAGATTGAGCAACAAGCCTTTCATTCCCTCTCCTGCTGCAGTTTATAATGAAGCAATTGAGTTAGGAGAAAATGTCCTTTATTTTCTTGATCTACTTTAATTTTTGTAAAAAACAAAACAATACAAAAAAAACAAAACACAAGTCTATGTTTCACTGTAGTTTTGAACTGGAAACAGCAGGATTTCACATCAATAAAGGAATTCCGGGGGAAGTATTAATAGTGTTGGAAAAAAAAAGAGTCTTGAATAACTATTAAGATAATTTTAAAACTAGAATAAAAAGTTTTTTTTTTCTAGAATTATTCTCCTTAAAAGACAAATCAAAACGAAGCCGAGTCTGATTGCTAGGACAGTGTCCTCCGGAGTGCAAACTTCACGGCTCCCCCAGACGTCTTAACACGTTCAAGTCCTCGGCAGGGGTCTTTTAAACATGGGGTGGGGGGGGGGGTCAGTTCACAGTCCCTCAAACCGGTGTGGGGCCTGACTACAGTTCAAAACGGCGGCGGCAAAAGCATGCAGTGAGCAGGTGGCCCGCGGGCCGTTTAAGGGGTGCATTCCCAGCAAGTCGTCTGCGGATGGGGGGGGGACATTCCGGAGGGTCCCGCTGACAGACTCTCACAAAACCCAACTTGTCTAGTTGTAATACGCTGAGATGTGCGAGCCACCAGCGAGATCTCGCTCCGAAGAGAACCGCGGTCCGTGGGTCACGACTCTCGCCGCATTCGCCGGAGCCCGGAGGAAGCCGAGTCGGGTGTGTGTAGTGGTAGTAGCAGCCGAGGACGCCGCTACACCGAACGGAGCCGGCTCCGGAGTAGCTTCTTAGTGCGCCACTTCGGACGCGCCTCACTGGCCCCGCCCCTTCCCGCGCGTGACACGCCCACATCACAGGCCACGCCCCTCCGCCCAGGCCAACCTCCGTCAGCCCTTCGCTGGTGGCGCCGCCGGCGTGCGCGCGCAGCGCGGGCGGGCGAGTCGGCCTCCGAGCGAACGAGGGAACGTCCGCGCCGCGCATGCGCAGTGGCGCCACGGTCGCTCCCGTTTTTTTTTTTTTTTTTTTTGAACAGGAAGGCGGACATATTTAGTCCCCTTCGAGCGGCCCCCCCCTCGCCCCACCCCCAGGCCTTCGGCGTTCGCCTCCGCGAGAGTCGCCCTCCGATTTACTCCGCCGGGCCCGCAGACCCTCGCCGCCAGCTTCGAAACTCGCTCTCTCCGTCGGGCAGCGACCTCGCCCTGCATCCGGCAGCCTCGCGGGGCAGCAGCAGCAGCGCTTGAGCGGCGACGGGACCGAGAGAGAGAGCGAGAGAGAGAGCGTGGAGCTCGGCGTCTGCAGGGAGCCGGGTCGGCGCGTCCTTCCTTCCTTCCTTCCTTCCGGAATTCCCATCCGGGGCTTCGGAGCGCGAGCGAGCGAGCGTCCGTCCGTCCGACCGTCCGTCCGTCCGTCCGTCGGGGGGGCCGGCCGGGAGCCCGCGGCCCAGCGCCGCCCCCGCCCTTCGCACTCGCCTGCGTTTCCTCTTCTCTCCCGCGGCGGCGGCGGCGGCGGCGGCTGCGAGGCGTCTCCTGCACGGGGCCCCGCGCGGGCCGGGCCGCTCTCGCCCCTGCATGTCGCCGGCGCTCGCGGCCCGCTAGGCTCGGTCGCGCGCCGGAAGGAGCGAGCCGGGTGCGACGGCGCCGTCGGCCGGCGCGAGGGGCCGCGGGTGTTGGGATGCGACTTTGGGCGTGCGAGCGCCTGCGGGTCGCTGTCGCCCCGGGCCCGGGCTGTCCGGCCGCGCGGGGATCCTCGCAGTGAGCGGGCGGCGGAGGGGGCCGGGGCGCACCTGGCGGCTGCGAGGGAGCCGGAGGTTGCGGCTCCTGCACCCCGCGGCCGCGAACCCCTCGGCCGAAGGAAGTTGCTCGCGATTGTTTTTCCGCCGCTGGTGCTGGCTGGCCGGGCCCAGGGTATTGTCACCGCATTAGCAGCAGCAGCAGCAGCAGCAGCAACATGTCTACTGGGGACAGTTTGGATTCCCGATTTGAAAAAATCGACCACCTACTGCGAGATCCCAAATCGGAGGTCAATTCGGATTGTTTACTGGTGAGTAAGGAGCTGGGTTTTTTTTTTGGGGGGGGGGGAGGTGCCTGCCGTAGACCTGGCTTTTCTCTACGCTGCAATCTCTTCACCTGCAAAGAAGTCACTGTGGTGGGTGCACGATCTTCGAAAATTTGACCCACCTTGATCCTGGTTAATACAACATTTTCAGCTGTTGCGTGTGTCTCCCAGTTCATCCTTAAACAAAAGGCATCTGGAACCGGCTCTTGCAGGCATCGTCTCAAAAAGTCTCACCACGTCACTTATTGCTACGTCTGTCACAGACTCATGAATGGAGATTTCGGGTGTAGTCATCTTGATGATCAGGTTGATGGTGATATTAGGAGTGCTTTCTAGATACAGCTTTATTTTGCCCCGAAGGGTTTGTTTTTTTTCTAGTAAACAATGCCACAGCAGAGAATCGATATTGCGGAAGCGACTTTTGAGCCCAGATGTCATAAGTGACTTAGGCTGAAGGAGCTTTTTGCTGGACTGTGCAATGCAAAAATCTGGGAAAAAAAATATTATTTCACTATTGCCTTGATATGTCAAATCATATCAAGACATGTATGTCTTTAAATACGAAAGTTCCACGCAGATAATTAATCATACTGTTTTTTTGGGGTACTGCTTAATAGTGTTATTTCGAACAAGTAAGCTTTTTAAGTATATGAAAAAGCAAAATCCATTTTAAATATTTTTCGTTTGAGTCACACCCAACTATGTTCAGGCTTACTCCTGTCAATTTTAGGTTTCATGCCTGATAAAGGAACTACCATCTGGGTACCAAGGTTCAAATCTGGGTAGCCTTATTCAAGGGAAGTGCCTTACCTGCTACACTATGTCTCTTGCCACAAAGTTCTCTTTTTTAGAGTGATAGTACAGAGGGAAGGGCCTTTGCCTTGCATGGAACTGACTTGGGTTGGAAAATGGGCATCCTATAACGTCCCTGAGCACTTCCAGGAGTACATCCTTAGTGCAGGGCTAGGAGTAACTTTTTTTTTTTTATATATATCTTTATTTAAACGCCTTGATTACAAACATGATTGTAGTTGGGTTTCAGTCATATAAAGAACACCCACCTTCACCGTAGGAGTAACTTTTGAGCATCACCTGCCTATGGCCCAGATACAGTGGTCCTCAAACTATGGCCCGCGGGCCACATATTGTATTTGTATCTGTTTTGCTTCTTCATTGCAAAATAAGATATATGCTGTGTGCATAAGAATTCGTTCAAGCCCGGAGAGATAGCACAGCGGCGTTTGCCTTGCAGGCAGCTGATCCTGGACCAAAGGTGGTTGGTTCAAATCCCGGTGTCCCATGTGGTCCCCCGTGCCTGCCAGGAGCTATTTCTGAGCAGACAGCCAGGAGTAACCCCTGAGCACCGCCGGGTGTGGCCCCCCCCCCTCAAAAAAAAGAACTCGTTCATAAGTTTTGTTTTTACTATAGTCAGACCCTCCAATGGTCTGAGGGACAGTGAACTGGCCCCCTGTTTAAAAAGTTTGAGGACCCCTGGCCCAGAAGAAGGAAAGAAAAATGTTTTTTTTTTGTTTGTTTGTTTGTTTTGGGCCACACCCAGTGACGCTCAGGGGTCCTGGCTATGCGCTCAGAAGTCGCTTCTGGCTTGGGGGACCATATGGGACGCCGGGGGATCGAACTGCGGTCTGTCCTAGGCTAGCGCTTGCAAGGCAGGCACCTTACCTCTAGCGCCACCGCGCCGGCCCCCTCCCCCCCCCCTTTTTTTATTGTTTGGGGGACTAGTACAGAAGTGATTCACTCGCAGGGGTCTCAAACTCAATTTACCTGGGGGCCGCAGGAGGCAAAGTCGGGGCGATCCCTGAGTGCAAAGTCAGTAGTAAGCCTTGAACACTGGGGGGTGTGACCCAAACAACTAAAACAAAACAAAACAAAAAAAGATTCCTCTAGGGCAGGGCCACAAAATGTTGTACGGAGGGCCCGCCGGCTCTACACTCAGAAATTACTCCTGATGGTGCCTTGGACACATTATGAGATACTAGGGACTCCTGATGGTGCCTTGGACACATTATGAGATACTAGGGATCGAAGCTCATTTTGTACTCTCTCCAGCCCCAAAAGGCCTATTTTTAAAATTCTTCATGATGTACATTGTATGACTGAAATCCAACAATGAAGAATTTTGTAACTACGGTGCTTAAATAAAGCAATTTAAAAAATGTTCAGTAGTTGAACATATATAACATACCTGTAACTGGAACTCTTTAGTTTTGTTAATTTGCCCCAGCCAATGCCACTAACTGCAAACTTTGTGGGTTTTTGTTTTTTGGAGGGGCCCACACCCAGTGACGCTCAGGAGTTACTCCTGGCTATGCGCTCAGAAGTCGCTCCTGGCTTGGGGGACCATATGGGACGCTGGGGGATTGAACCGGGGTCCGTCCTAGCTGTGCACAAGGCAGACGCCTTATGGCTTGCACCACCATGTTTTTTTTTTTGTTTTGTTTTGTTTTTAAATAATTTCTTTAAGCATTGTGGCTACAAAAATGTTCATAGTTGGGTTTCAATCATAGAATATACACTGTCCTTCACCAGTGCAACTTTTCCTCAACCAATATCCCCCATTTCCCTCCCCCAACCCATTGCCTGTCTCTAGGACAGACTTTCTACTTTTTTCTCAGTATCATTGTCATGGTAGTTGTCAGTGCTATTAGTGTTCTAACTGCACTCATCACTCTGTGGCAAGCTTCATCTCATGGGCTGGTCCTTCCAGCCCTTATCTCTATTGTCTCTGGATATTATTACAATACTGCCTTTTATTTTTCTATATCCCACAGATAGTAAGACTGTTTTATGTCTATTATTCTCCCTCTGACTCATTTTATTCAGTATAAAAATCTCCATGTCCATCCCTGTATAAGCAAATAGCATGGCTTCATTTTTCCTTACAGCTGCATAGTATTCCATTATGTTGATGTACCACAGATTCTTCAACCACTCATCTACTGTTGTCTTGCACCTAGGTTGTTTCCAGATTCTGGCTATTGTAAATAGTACTGTGATGAATATAGGAGTGCAGAGGGCATTTTTATATTGTGTTTTTGTGTTCCTAGAAGTGGTATTGCTGGATCATATGGGAGCTCAATTTCTAGTTTTTTTGAGGAATATCCATGTTGTTTTCCAGAAAGGCTGGACTAGACAGCATTCCCACCAGCAGTAAATGAGAGTCCCTTTGTCCTTCATCCACACCAGCATGGGTTGTTCTTGTTCTTTGTGATGTGTGCCAGTCTCTTTGGTGTGAGATGGTATCTCATTGTTTTTATTTGTTATCTCTCTGATGATTAATGATGTGGAGCATTTTTTCATGTGCCTTTTTTTTTTTTTTTTTTTTTGGTTTTTGGCTCACACCCGGCAGCACTCAGGGGTTACTCCTGGCTCTATGCTCAGAAATTGCCCCTGACAGGCCCAGGGGACCATATGGGGGGGGACCATATGGGATGCTGGGATTTGAACTACTGTCCTTCTGCATGAAAGGCAAACGCCTTACCTCCATGCTATCTCTTGGCCATCTGTATTTTTTCTTTTGAGGAAATATCTGTTCATTTCTTCTCCCCGTTTTTTGATGGGGTTATATTTGTTTTTGATAAGTTCTGTAAATACCTTGTATATCTTAGTTATATTAGCCCCTTATTAGATGGGTATTGGGTGAATAGTTTCCTCCCATTCTGTGGGTAGTCTTTGTATTCTAGTCTCTGTTTCCTTTGAAGAGCAGAAGCCTCTCAGTTTAATGTAGTCCCATTTGTTTATCTTTGCTTCTACTTGCTTGGACAGTGGTGATTCCTCCTTGAAGATGCCTTTAGTCTCAATGTCATGGAGTGTTTTGCCTTCCCCCACCCCCTTTTTTTTTGTAGACTTTATGGTTTCAGGTCTGATATCAGTATCTTTAATGCCTTTTTTTTTTGGGGGGGTTTTGGGTTTTTGGGTTTTTGGGCCACACCCGGTGACACTTGGGTGTTACTCCTAGCTATGTGCTCAGAAATCGATCTGGGCTCGGGGGACCATATGGGACAACGGGGAATCAAACCCATGTCTGTCCTGGGTCAGCCTCATAAAAGGCAAAGGCCCTACTGCTGCGCTATTGTTCTGGCCCATCTTTAATCCATTTTGATTTGACCTTTGTTAATGGTATTATAAAGAGAGGTCTGAATTCCCTTTTTGCATGTGGCTGACCAGTTCCAACACCACTTGTTGAAGAAGCTTTCCTTGCTTCACTTTGTATTTCTTGCCCCTTTATTAACCACACTCTTTTTGAGTTCTCTCTTTACAAATAACTCAAAGTAATATAGTCACATTTTATTTTTAATAAATTTGTTTTGTTTTATTTTTTGGCCACACCTTGTGATGATTAGGCCTTATTTTTGACTGCTCTCTGGAATCACTCCTTGAGGTGGCTCAGGAACATATGGGGTATCTGGGACTGAACCCAGGTTGCCTGCATGCAAGGCAAGTGCCCTACTTACCTGCTATACTCTTGTTCTGGCTCTTTCTCTTTAGTTCAAATAAAACTACATCACGAAAGCTACAGGAAGTTTGCATGTGGATAGTAATTTACAGATCTCTAAATGAAATGATGTTACAGATATAGAATATTAGCAATTAAATGTCATCAGAGAAATAAAAATCATCTGAAATGAGTGGGAAATTAGATATAATTTTAAATTAATGTACATTTTAGTTACTTTGGGTATCTGTGACTATTTTGAAATGTTCATGATTATGGAAAGTTTCTCCCAAAGCTGTCAGAATGATTGTATCTAAGCATCTTTGACAGTGAAATTAGAACATAGAGTTTTTTTTTTTTGGAGGGGGGAAGGTTGGGGCCACACCCAGCAGCATTCATAGGTTACTCCTGGCTCTGCTCTCAGAAATCGCCCCTGGCAGGCTCGAGGGACTATATGGGATGCCTGGAATCAAACCTGGGTTCATCCTGGGTTGTGTGCATGCAAAGCAATTGCCCTACTGCTGTGCTATCTCTGCAACCCTATAGAACATAGCTTTTATGTTTGATGGTCCTCTCAATTTATGGGTGCTCTTTCTTTTGAGTAGCAGAAAGACTGATGCTTAAAATAACATTTTATTGAAAGAGAGAAGTAGAGAAAAAAAACAGTTTTTCTGGTGAGGATTTGAAATCTAGTTATTTAATATTTATCCAAATTCTATATTTTGTTATTTTACTTTGCTTTGAAATCTTTATTTCATGATATGATATTGCAGGGGGTTAAGCAGATTAATTTTCCTCTTATTTTCTTGTTGTAGTTTCATTTGTTGGAAACTTGACAGATTTGTTCATATGTAGAGGATATGAGGAAATGTAATTCTTGAATTGTTTCCTTGTGATTACCTCCATCTATTTGAAGTTGCTTTCCACTGTTGGTAGTGTTAGGAGCACTTAATCTCATACCTACTTGACCAGAAAATTCCTACATAAACAGAAATTTTTCACGGACTGGGGAAAATTGGTGTGTAGTTCTAGAAACGTTGTAGGTAACGTGTACTCCTAGAAATTGAAGGGGAAAAAAAAAAAGAAATTGAAAGGGAAGACATGAGTTGAGGAAGCCCGAGTATACTTTTTTGAGAAATAGAAGCATCTATAGAGTGAGAGTGGAGGATCACCTAAATAGAGGGTGAAGGGGTGACTGGCAGTTAGGGGATCAGAAGATAAAACTTGGGAAGATTGATCTGGGACTTGATTGCTAGACTATCCAATTTTTGTGTTTTCTTAAGTATGTTGTGCCTATTAAATGTTTATAGGTAAGTCCGCTAGGAAGGAAGAAAGGTTAATCTGGTAGTTATATGCAGGATGGATTTCATGGAAAGAGAACAGAATGGATTGAAATTGTTGGTCTTCTTAAAGTTATTGTATCAGTTCAGAAATGATTGAAGCCTAAAATTGGGACATAAATGGGTAAAGAGAGGTAAGAAGAAGTAATGAAATTTGATTTGTAAGGTAGGGAGGAATGGAAGAATTAAAGAGAGGGAATATATATGATTTTGAAAATTCTAGCCTAAATTATAGGAAGACTGATGAAAACGTCACTGATTAAAAAGTTAGGTTTGGAAATTGCCTTGGAAAGTTAAGCCTACAGATTTATTTATTTTTAGGTATGTTGTGTTTGAGGGAGTAGTAAATCAATCATGCAGAAATTATCTAGACTATTGAAGATACTAATCTGAGCTGATAATTAAAGATAACAATTTGAAAGTCAGGGGCAAGTTGAAGCTGATACAGTAAGTGTAGAGATCTACAGAATCAAGGGTAAAAAAATTGAAAGTTGAAGAAAAAAAATCCAAGTATGAAGGCAGTCAAGGATTTTCTGGATTAGGATGACCAGATATTATGGAGCCCAAAGATGTCTGAAAGAACAATTTGAAAAAAAGAGAAGTTGTAATACGTTTTATTATAATTCCTTTCTTGACATAGTATGACGGTGGTCCTTCTTTGCTATTTCTGTAGGAATTTCATGATAGCTGTTAAAATTTCATTCGCATATAAATTTGTAGTTAGTAAATTAGATTTTTCTTTGGAGACAAGTCTCTTTTTCTGATTTTGAAATGTCTAGTATAACTTTTCTTTTCATGATATTTTATATTCATCATTAAATAGTCATTCACATGTTCCACTATGTAACTTTATTTTTTCTGAGTATTCTTATTTTTCCTTGTGTGGACTTTGGTCTTTTTTTTTTTTTTTTGGGTGGGTGGGGGGTTGGGTCACACCTGGCAGTGCTCAGGGGTTACTCCTGGCTCTGTGCTCAGAAATTGCTGATGGCAGGCTTGGAGGACCATATGGAATGCCAGAATTTGAACCACTATCAGTCCTGATTTGGCCGCGTGCAAAGCAAACGCCCTACTGCTGTGCTATCTCTCTGGCCCACCTGTATGGATTTAGGATACTTCATTTGTTCTCTTTTTTTTTTTTTTGGTTTTTGGGCCACACCCGGCGGCGCTCAGGGGTTACTCCTGGCTGTCTGCTCAGAAATAGCTCCTGGCAGGCACGGGGGACCATATGGGACACCGGGATTCGAACCAACCACCTTTGGTCCTGGATCGGCTGCTTGCAAGGCAAACCGTTGCTATCTCTCCGGGCCCAGGATACTTCATTTGTAATTGGGATGATTTCCTTTTACAATTTATTTATTTGTATTTGTTGTTGTTTTGGTTTTTGGGCCACACCTGGTGGCACTTGGGTTATTCCTTGCTCTGTCCTCAGAAATTGCCCCTGGCAATTTGGGATACCAGGGATCGAACCCGAGTCTGTCCGGGTTGGCCATGTGCAAGGCAAAAGCTCTACCGCTTGTGCTATCACTCCAGTCCACACAATTTATTTAATACTTATTATGATCTGTGTACCCACTACCTAATTCTGTGTATTTTTTTTTCATTTTAAGAAACTAAATGGTTAATATTTCACTTCCTTGATTAGATACCTTCTTCAGAAATAAGTTTTCGAATATTTTTGGTTTCAGAATTTGCTGGCAAATGGTTTCTGAATTGTGTTACCCACAAAATGTTATTTTTTGGGTAACATACTACTAATGAATATTATTAGTTGTAAAAATAATATTGGAAGCTTGATAGATGTTTACTTACATCTATCAAATATATACATAATTTGAATTAATAATTCAGTTTATATATTGTAAATATAAAAATTAAAATAATGAACATTATCACTACTCACTTGTTTCTTTTTTTGTTTTGTTTGTTTCTTTTTGGTTTTTGGGTCACGCCCGGCAGTGCTCAGGGGTTACTCCTGGCTCTATGCTCAGAAATCGCCCCTGGCAGGCACTGGGGACTATATGGGATGTCCTTCTGCATGTAAGGCAAATGCCTTACCTTCATGCCATCTCTCTGACCCCTCACTTGTTTCTTAACTTTGATTTGTTGACAGACATTTTTTTCAATGTTCTAATGGTTTTTCTGTCCATGTACGATTTTGACTATAAACTATTTTTCTTTCCTCAACTTTTTTGCTTTAAGATTATTTTATGTAGGACTTGTTTATAGTTTCTCAGTAGTTCTGAATATCTTTCAAAAAAGTAAACGGTAGAGTGTGTCATGATTTTTCTAGAGCAAAAGTACATTAAACAGGAAAGATAAAAGTAAGTCAATGTGAAGGTTAGGGATAATTTTTTTTGAAATTTCACAATTTCTTGAAAATGCAATTACCTTACTCTTACATGTCTATCATAGTGCTTTGTGATACAAGTTAAACATAATTTTTTTCTTCTAGTTTGTTGTGTTGCTATTGGAGACTAACAATGGATGCATTGAAGGATGCAAAGAGATCCAGTAGTAGGTGCTCAGAGCCGTAGTACAAGGCACTTGCCTTGCATATGGCTGAATGTGGTTTGATCCTGGCACCCTATTTTGTCCCCTGATTCCCACCAGGAGTGATCCCTGAGCACAGTGCCAGGAATAAGACTTGAGAAAGCTGGGTGTGGTCCAAATCCTCTATCCCTTGAAAAAGAGAACCAATATTAGTTGAACAGTACATACTGAATTTTAACACTGTTCATGTTTATTTTTCAGAGTGTGAAAGGCAAATCTACATGAAAATTGAGAAGTTTGTTTTGCAGTTTTTCTTTCTTTGAGTGTTGTTTGTTTTTCCCCCAAAGGTCTTACTGGGTCCAGTTCCTTCCCATCTTCCAATGCTGGCTTCTTTTTCTTTCATTCTCATCCTTGACTTCTAAAACTTCACTTTCTTTTCATTGTCTTGGAGGATTCATTCATACAGCTTTCAATACTATCATCTCTGCCTGTGAAATCCAATTCCTAATTCCTGACTTCAAATCTTTTTATTCTGGGGACCTCTCAAGACAGTGGTCAGGGTACTAGGAGGCTTGGGAGCCATTCCTGGTGATACTTGGCTCTTTGGACTGAATGCTAAATCCTGGGTATATGTCACTACACTGTTTCATAGATGCTGAGAATCTTCAGGTGCTGTGGGCTTTCAGGACCACACTCAAGAATTCGTGTGGGCCAGTAGGGTTTGGGATTCAGCGTAGGTCTTGTGAATGCAAGGTGAATTTCCTAACCCCTTATTAACTCCCAGCCCATGATTTCAAATGTAAGTTTCTGGCTAACTGCTTGGCATCTCTTAGGTGGCATACTACTTGCAGTCTTCATAGTAGACTTTCAAAGTTTTCAAAGTAAGCTTTTTCCTATATACTTAGTTTACTGGGTTTTTGGTTTCTATTTAACCTGTTTTGTCACTTAGCTGATTTTTGATTGAATTTTAGGTTAAAATTTTGTGAACTGGGCCGGAATGGTGGTGCTTGACCGGGGTTTGATCTCCCGGCATTCCATATGGTCCCCCCAAGCCAGGAGCGATTTCTGAGCGCTTAGCCAGGAGTAACCCCTGAGCGTCAACGGGTGTGGCCCAAAAACCAAAAAAAAAAAAAATTTTTTTTTTGTGAACTTTGACAATTCTGGGTTACACTTTAGATTTATTACAACAGATTTTGGTTAGTGGTCATTATTTTAGATAATTGCTATATACTCCACCTTGACGTAATGCCAGTTGAATTGATCACATTTGGAACTATCTTATATTTGGTGAGATAAAAAAAAATGTGAGGAAGTCATTTTTCAAAGTTTGGGCCTTAAAACTACTTTGAATTACAGAGTTCTTATCAGTTAATGAGAATCATGAGTATCCGTTGTGTATATTTGGTTCGTTTGGATTAGATGTTTTGATGCTCTTAGTTAATGAGACCTTTTAAAAAGAGGAAGTGTTCTTTTCCTACATTCACTTAATCTTTGGGTAGGGCAGACTATTAATTCCAATCCTACCTCTGACTTGTATTCTAGAGTTATTTTTTAGCTTCTTTTGTTTGTTTTTGTTTTTGGGTCACACCCAGTAGCACTCAGATTATTCCTGGCTCTACACTCAGAAATCGCTACTGGAAGGCTTGGGGGACCATATGGGATGCTAGGATTCGAACCACTGTCCTTCTGCATGCAAGGCAAACGCCCTACCTCCATGTCATCTCTCCGGCCCCCCCCCCCTTTTATTTTTTTATTTTTAGCTTCTTTTTTTTTTTGGTTTTTGGTTTTTGGGCCACACCCAGCATTGCTCAGGGGTTACTCCTGGCTGTCTGCTCAGAAATAGCTCCTGGCAGGCACGGGGGACCATATGGGACACCGGGATTCGAACCAACCACCTTAGGTCCTGGATCGGCTGCTTGCAAGGCAAACACCGCTGTGCTATCTCTCCGGGCCCTATTTTTAGCTTCTTACAACAGGTTTCATCTTCCTGAATGTGGAGGGAATGAAGTACTACTAGCTGGAAAGAAAGTAAAACAAAGATAAGGGAAGGAGGAAAACGGGAGACATTGGTGAAAAGGGTAAAGGAATGGGATTGGAACATTGTACACCAAAAAGTCATTGTCTTTGTAAACTTTGTAATTCGTGGTGATTCAGTTTTGAGAGTTTGACGGGACACTAAATAGTACTCAGGGTTTTCTCCTAGTTTTGCACTCCAGAGTCACTCCTGGTGGTGCTGGGGTTGGGCCTAGTGGCGGAGATACAACATAGGTGCAGATCAAACCCAAGTAAGCTGTATGCAAGGCCAAGTGCCTTACCGATTGTTGTATCTCTCTAGCCCCAGTATTTCTGTTATATGTTGTAACAGTATTCCTGTTATGTATGTTTTTAGGCTGGAAATTTGTATTATTTTGTCTAAGTGAAGAATAATGTCTCAAACCATGCCTGAGGGTATCTGTAACTGAAGATGGAGACATTTAGATGCATTTAGTAAAGGAGAGTATTTTTGAGACTTTACTCATTCACTCATAATTTGTATTATACATATATCATGCTATGGATTCAGATTGCTACAAAAGACTATTGGGAGCTAGTTTACATATAGTTTATTATCTGTTACTTTGCTGTCTGTTATACTTTTAATATATGTCCTATAAAAAGGCCCTTTTTCTATTACAAGCATCCTGTAGTATATAGAGAGGTGGGTCAAGTATTAACTGAGATATGAACTGGTTCATTCTTTCTTTTGTTTTTTTGTTTTGTTTTGTTTTGTTTCGTTTGGTTTGGTTTTGGGCCATACCTGGTGGCACTGAGGGGTTACTCCTTTATTCTCAGAAATGACTCCTGGCTGGCTGAGGTCATATAAGATGCCATGGATCAAACTGGGATTGGCCGCATGCAAGGCAAATGTCCTACCTGCTGTGCTATTGCTCTAGCCCCCATCCATTAATTTCTTGAGTTGAAAAAAAAATTTTTTTTTTTTGGTTTTTGGACCATACGCAGTGACGCTCAGGGGTTACTCCTGGCTATTTGCTCAGAAATTGCTCCTGGCTCGGGGGACCATATGGGATGCCAGGGGATCGAACTGTGGTCCGTCTTAGGTTAGCACATGGAAGGCAGATGCCCTACCTCTTGCGCCACCACTCATATCAGGAAATAAATGTTTGCATTGTATTGTGCTGTAGGTAGGTGAACCCCTTCCCCCAACTTTCTTTTTTCCTAACCTCTTCCTTTGAGATGTAAAAACCACTGGATAGTTGCTTTTGTATCTGAATTGACCTTCCCCCACATAGGATGGGGAGTTGGTTCGAATAAAGAAAGGGGTCTGGCTGCACTCTTGGCAGAGAAAACACATAGTGCATAGGAAGCACTTGGCAGACAGAGCTGACTCCAATGAAGATCATTTTTGACTTCTGGTATTATTTCTCCGCCGCTACCCTGCTTCATCAGACCCGTCCATCAAGGCTGTGGTGGCAAAACTATGGCACGCGTGCCAGTGGTGGCACCCGAAGGCCTTGCAGCTGGCATGCGGAAAGGTCCACAATTAAGATATGCAGCTCATGCCGCATAGTTTTTAGATACTAAAATCTTGTTATTAAGGTTTAATTGACATGCTGGCAATTTTGAGGAAATCATTTGGTTTTGTGCTGCAGTTTGGGCACTTGGGCTCAAAATGGTTAGCCATCACTGGAGGGATTAGAAACATGTTGCCTGGGGTGGTCTCACCCACCTTGTGGATATTATTTATATTTTTATTTTCCATTCTGTCATTGAATAGATATATGCATTTATTCTAAAATATAATGATGGTTACATACGATTGTATAAGAAGATGAACATACATTTTACAATGGAAAAAATAGCTTGGTGTTTGAAAAGAACACTGGGCTGAAAAAAATAGAAATGGCATATGTGTTATTTTTTATTTATTATATTTATATATTATATTTATTATTTAATTCTTAAGTGAGTAAACCTTTTTTGTTACTTGAGCCATCATTTTCGTATTTTTAGAGTAAAAATTGGGTCTATTTGGTACCTCATTTCCTTTGTGTCTGTAATGTTCTGTGAACCCTTATTTATTCTATTTCTATACTAAAGTACTGTTTTATATAAACTAAGATAAAGACTAATATAGTGGAATTTGATGATCTTGTTTTAAGCTTGGGATTTTGTTTGTTTTTGTTTTTGTTTTTGTTTTGGGTCACACCCGGCAGCGCTCAAGGGTTACTCCTGGCTCTATGCTCAGAAATTGCTCCTGGCAGTCTTGGGGGACCATATGGGGGGATGCCAGAATTTGAATCACCGTCTTTCTGCATGCAAGGCAAACACCTTGCCTCCATGCTATCTCTCCGGCCCGTTGGGATGTATTTTAAAACACAATTTTACATTTGCATCTCTTTCCATGTTTACTTTTATTTTATTGATCTCATGCTTTTATAGTCTATTATTTCATACTAACTACCGACTTTGAAAAGATTGTTTTTCAGAAACAATTTTTTCCAAAATAATTTCCTTTTTTTTTTTTCCCCTTCCACCTTTTTTACCCGGTGGAGTTCAGAGCTTACTTGTGACTCTACTTTCACAAATTACTCCTGGGTAGCACTGGTGGAACACTATGAGATGCTGGAGATTGAACTCAGGTTGACCATGTGCAAGGCAAGCTCCCTACCCGTGTACTATTTCCCTAGCCCCAGAGAACTAAATTTGAAATGAACTATATTTCACACTATCCCCACCTTTGCTTTTACTTTTGTTATTTATGAAAACATTTATTTGCACGTTAGGCACCAAAGACCAAATCTGCTTTTGTGGAACTTTAAGTATTAGAAAACAATAAATTGGGGCCGGAGAGAGAGCATGGAGTAAGGTATTTGCCTTGCTTGCAGAAGGATGGTGGTTCGAATCCCGGCATCCCATATGGTCTCCCAAGCCAGCCAGGAGCGGTTTCTGAGCGTAGAGCCAGGAGTAACCCCTGAGCACTGCTGGGTGTTACCCAAAAACCAAAAGAAAGAAAGAAAGGAAGGAAGGAAGGAAGGAAGGAAGGAAGGAAGGAAGGAAGGAAGGAAGGAAGGAAGGAAGGAAGGAAGGAAGGAAGGAAGGAAGGAAGGAAGGAAGGAAGGAAGGAAGGAAGGAAGGAAGGAAGGAAGGAAGGAAGGAAGGAAGGAAGGAAGGAAGGAATTATGAGCAGATAGGAGTAAGGATGGAAAAGTAAGAAGTAAGATAGGGTAAGGATGGAAGGAGAGGTAAGAAATAAATCATTTCATTCTTCTAAAGTTGAGGATGTTACTCTTGAGTGTTTAATTTTTGGTAAATGAGTCTGTAGATTGCATCAGATCCACTTGAGGATTTTGTTAAAAATGGAATCTGGGTCCATGCCCAGACAAACAAAATCAGAAATCTGGGGAATGAAACCTAGAATTCTGCAGATACATGTTCTTAAACACAATTTGAATACTAAGACTTTAGGGCAGGGGTCTCAAACTTATGGCCCACGGGCCGCAAACGGCCCTCCATACAACATTTTGTGGCCCTGCCCTAGAGGAATCCTTTTTTGTTTTGTTTTGTTTTAGTTGTTTGGGTCACACACCCCCAATGTTCAAGGCTTACTACTGATTTTGCACTCAAGGATCACCCCGACTTTGTCTCCTGCGGCCCCCAGGTACATTGAGTTTGAGACCCCTGCTTTAGGGGAAAAAAACTTGCGTTTGTGATTTGCTTGGCAGTATCATAATAATATAGTAAGCCCTAATACCCAGATTATGTACTTTTCAACTTTTAGAATGCTGTATATCTGGGCCGGAGAGATAGCATAGAAGTAGGGCATTTGCCTTGCATGCAGAAGGATGGTGGTTCAAATCCCTGCATCCCATATGGTCCCTCAAGCCTGCTAGGAGTGATTTCTGAGTGTAGAGCCAGGAGTAACCAACCCCCTTGAGTGCTGCCGGGTGTGGCCCAACAACCAAAATAAAAAAAAAGTTGTATATCTGTGACTAGTACAATGCTATATGTTAGTGTGTCTTTAAAAAAAAAACTTTGATGGGGCTGGAGAGAGCACAGTGGTAAGCTGTTTGCCTTGCACACAGCCAACCCAGGACTGAAGGTGGTTCAGAGCCAAGCAGCCCATATTGTCCCTGTGCCTGGGGTGATTTCTGAGTGCAGAATCAGGAGTAGCCCGAGTGCCACTGGGTGTGACCCCCCCAAAAAACAAAAAAAAAAACCATATAAACCCTTTGATAAATTTTGTGTATGCTAATTTGAGAGTATATTATTAATGTGATAACTTTCTTTGTTAATTTTTTTAACATGTAATTTGTTGATGCCAGGGATCAAACCCAGATTTTCATATATGGTCAGTAGCACACCCCAGGCCCTAGTATGCAGCCTTTAACCATAAGGTACCCAGGAGAAGGAGAGGGAGAAGATGAGAGGGAGGGGGAGGAGAAAGGAGAGGGAGAAGATGAGAGGTAGGGGGAGGAGAAAGGAGGGAGGAGAGAGAGAGAGAGAGAGAGAGAGAGAGAGAGAGAGAGAGAGAGAGAGAGAGAGAGAGAGAGAGAGAGAGAGAGGAGAGAGAGAGAAGAGAGAGAGAGATATATTAAGGACCTGAGAGAGAGAGAGAGAGAGAGAGAAGAGAGAGAGAGAAGAGAGAGAGAGATATATTAAGGACCTGGGGTTGGAAAGATAGCATAGTGGTAGGGAGTTTGCCTTGCATGCTGCCGACCTGTGATGCAAAAAACAACAACAAAAAAGTGCAGAGAGCTGATCCCTCATTTTGATCTCTGTTTCCCTGAGTACAGAGCCAGGTGAAAGTTCTGAGTTCACCAAGGTATGAATGTGGCTTAAAGATAATCTTCCACCCCTTCCACCCTTATTAGCACTCCCTCAGGTATTGGGGATTCTAGAGACACAGGATCTCCTTATCAGTGATGGAGCACCAAGAATGAAGTGGAAAGGATGCACTCCAGATTTTAGAGGAAACCATAGTAAGGTAACATGAACACTATTATGTTTAATGGACTAAGACTGTAATCTTGAGGAATAAATCTGTAAGAATACCTATTTAATCTTACTGAAAAGGATTTCAGAATGGAAATGCTGAGAATATTTAATGAACTCAAAGAAACCATGGAATGGACAACCAGTAAAACAACAAGATATGTGAACAGAAATGAAAAAACTGCAAACAGAAATATCAGAACTGAAAATCGGAGCCATCGTGGTAGGGCATTTGCCTTGCATGCAGCCAACTCAGGATGGACGGTGGTTTGAATCCCAGCATCCCATATAGTCTCCTGAGTCTCCAGGAGCGATTTCTGAGTGCAGAGCCCCAAGGTGTGACCTCAAAATCAAATCAAATCAAATTAAATTAAAAAAGAACTGAAAAACATAGTAGGCAAAATGAAAAATTTGCTGGAAGGCTTCTCCCGCAGAGAGTTACAGCTGCTGAAGACTGAATCAGTGAGCTGGAAGATGAGGTCCAGAAAAACTCCAGGCAGTAGCAGATGCGGGGGAAAAGGCCTCAAAATAAATGAACAAATGACAAGAGAATTCTGGGATAAATTCAGGAGCAATAACATAAGAATCTTTAGTTCCCAGATGACCAGCAAGACAATCCTTATGAAGAAGCAGCAGTCAAAGATAACATTACTGAAATGTTTGTTCCTAGAGCTGGAGTTCCCAGGATGTTCCCACATCCTAGAGGCCCAATGGATACTAGCTAGAAGTGATCCAAATAAAAATACTTCAAGACACGTCCTGATCAAAATGATGAAAACCATAGCCAGGCATAGAATGTTGAGTGCAACAAGGTCAAAGAAGGAAATTACATACAAAGAAGCAACAGATTTACATCAGAGTATCAAACGGGAACTTCTGAGCCCAAAGACATTAGTTGGAATATAGTTAAAAAAAGAAACTCACTAAATGAGTATCTCACCAATAAATCTTCACCCAGCCAGACTGTCATTTAGATTTGAAATAATGATACACAACTTTCATGGTTAAAGGAACAGTTAAGAAACTTTATAGACTCAGGGCCACAGCAATAGCACAGTGATTAGGTCATTTGCCTTGCACGTAGCTGACTCAAGTTAGATCCTGGCATCCCATAAGGTCCTCTGAGCACTGCTGGATGTGGCCCTTTAGCCAAAAAAACTAACTATAGACTCAAAACTATCACAAATGCACCAAGCTCCTACAGAACACTTAGAAATTAAATAACCCACCATTGAACAAACTGTGGATCAGAAATCAAAGAGAAACTCAAAAGATTTCTGGAGGGGCTGGGCGGTGGCGCTAGAGTAAGATGCCTGCCTTGCCTGTGCAAGCCTTGGATGGACCGTGGTTCGATCCCCTGGTTTCCCATATGGTCCCCCAAGCCAGGAGCGACTTCTGAGCGCATAGCCAGGAGTAACTCCTGAGTGTCACCGGTTGTGGCCCCCCCCCCCCAAAAAAAAAGATTTCTGGAAACAAACAAAAATGAAGACATGACTACCAGAATGTGTGGGAAATAGCCAAATAATTGTACAGAGGAAAGTTTGTAGCTCCATAAGCATTCATCAGGAAGGAAGTAAGGGCACATGTGAATAACCTTATTGCTCAGCCTTATAAACTAGAGAAGGATCTACAAAGGGACTCTAAAACAGGTTGCAGGCCAGAAATAAAACACAGAGCAGAAATGAATGAACTGGAATGCACCACCCTCAATCTAAAAGATCAACAAAACCAAGAGCTGGTTCTTTGAAAAAAATTTTTTTGATAAAACACTAGCAAGATTCAGAGAGAGAACCCTGGTAAACCAAATTAGAAATGAAAGGAGGAGACATCACATTAGACATCACAGAAATTCAAAGGATAATCAGAGATCACTTTGAGAATCCTTATGCCACAAAGTGAGAGAACCTAGAAGAATGGATACATTCTTTTAACCTATAATAGCTAGCCCAAGATGATTTGGAATACCTGATATATCATTATTGAAGACATTGAAAATATAATAAAAGGTCTTCCCCGAACCAAAAGCCAGATGGATTCACGAGGGAATTCTTTCAAGCTTTAAAGAGGATCTACTGCCAATTCTTTTTAGGCTCTTCATGGAAATTAAAGAAACAGAAACAATCCCAAACAGTTTCTTTGAAGCAACCCTGATAACCAAAAGCAAAGAGTTTCTACAGAAAGAAATTAGGCCAATATCCTTGATGAACACAGATGCAAAGATCCTCAACAAAATATTAGGAAATACAACCCAACAATTCGTTTCAAAGGTCATACATCATTTCAATAAAAGAAAAATAAAAATCATATGATCACATACATAGTTGCGTAGCAAGTATTTTATAAGATCTAGCAACCATTTATGATAAGAATTCAATAGGAATTGAAGGAAATCTCGATATAGTCAAAGCTATTTATCACAAGCCCAAATCAAACATTATAGTCAATGGGGAAAAAACGGAAAGCTTTTCCTCTAAGATTAAGCACATGACAAGGTTGTCCATTCTTACCACTTTGGTTCTATTCAATATAGTACTGGAAATATTTCTTATTTTTAAAAATAAGTTATTTAAGCACCGTGGTTATAAAATTGTTCATATTTGTTTCAGTCATAGGATATACACCACCCTTCACCAATGCACTTTTCCCACCACCAATGCCCCTCATTCCCCTCCCACCCACCAACCCCCTGTCTTCTGGGGCAGCATTTTGCTTCTCTCTCTCTCTCTCTCTCTCTCTCTCTCTCTCTCTCTCTCTCTCTCTCTCTCTCTCTCTCTCTCTCTCTCTCTCTCTCTCTCTCTCCTCTCTCTCCTCTCTCTCCTCTCTCTCCTCTCTCTCCTCTCTCTCCTCTCTCTCCTCTCTCTCCTCTCTCTCACTCTCTCTCACTCTCTCTCACTCTCTCACTCTCCCTTTAGTTTTTTGGTTTTTGAGTCACACCCGGTGGCACTCAGGAATTATTCCTGCCTCTGTGTTCAGAAATCGCTCTTGGCAGGCTTGGAGGACCATATTGGATGCTGGGAATCGAACCGGACTTCGTCCTGGGTCCACTGCATGCAAGGCAAATGCCATACTTCTATGCTGTTGTCACTTTGGCCCCCTCTCTTTCCTTTTTGACATTGATTTGGACTATCATTAATGGGTTCTTGCATGTCACTTTGTCCCGTATCAGCATTCAGTTTTGTCCAGAGTGGTAAGTTCCAACTGTCATCATAGTGAACCTTTCTCTACTCTAACTGCACTCATTGGTCTTTGTAGCAAATGGTTTTCCTACCATTGACTTGTTTTCTTGTCCCTTTTCACTATTGTTTCTGGATATTATTACCATACTGCCTTTTATTTTTCTATATCCCACAGATAGTGAGCCTGTTTGATATCTATTACTCTCCTTCTGACTCATTTTATTCAGCATAATAATCTCCATGTCCATCCCTGTATAAGCAAATAGCATGGCTTCATTTTTCCTTACAACTGCATAGTATTCCATTGTGTAGTGTATCACAGTTTCTTCAGCCACTCATCTATTGTTATCAGGCACCTGGATTGTTTCCAGATTCTGGCTATTGTAAATAGTACTGTGATGAACATAGGAGTGCAGAGGGCATTTTTATATTGTGTTTTTGTGTTCCTAGAAGTGGTATTGCTGGATCATATGGGAGCTCAATTTCTAGTTTTTTTGAGGAATATCGATGTTGTTTTCCAGAAAGGCTGGACTAGACAGCATTCCCACCAGCAGTAAATGAGAGTCCCTTTGTCCTGCATCCACACCAGCATGGGTTGTTCTTGTTCTTTGTGATGTGTGCCATTCTCATTGGTGTGAGATGGTATCTCATTGTTGTTTTTATTTGTTATCTCTCTGATGATTAGTGATGTGGAGCATTTTTTCATGTGCCTTTGGCCATCTGTATTTCTTCATTGGGGGTTCATTTCTTCTCCCCATTTTTTGATGGGGTAAGATTTGTTTTTGATAAATTCTGTAAATACCTTGTATATCTTAGTTATATTAGCCCCTTATCAGATGGGTATTGGGTGAATAGTTTCTCCCATTCTGTGGGTTGTCTTTGTATCCTTGTCTCTGTTTCCTTTGAAGAGCAGAAGCCTCTCAGTTTAATGTAGTCCCATTTGTTTATCTTTGCTTCTACTTGCTTGGGCAGTGGTGTTTCCTCCTTGAAGATGCCTTTAGTCTCAATGTCCTGTTTTGCCTACCCTTTTTTTTTTTTTTTTTTGTAGACCTTGTGGTTTTAGGTTGATATCAGTGTCTTTAATCCATCTTAATTTGACCTTTGTTCATGGTGTTAAAGAGAAGTCTGAGTTCCCTTTTTGCATGTGGCTGACCAGTTCCAACATCACTTTTTGAAGAATCTTTCCTTGCTTCACTTTGTATTTCTTGCCCCCTTATCAAGGATTAATTGTTTGTATAATTGATTGTATGCTTGGTGGGGGGTCAGCCTTAGATGGAAGTATTTATTTATTTATTTTTGCTTTTGGGTCACACCTGGCAACGCTCAGGGTTTACTCCTGGCTCTCTGCCCAGAAATTGCTCCTGGCAGGCTTGAGGGACCATATGGGATTCCCGGATTCGAACCACCGTCCTTCTGCATGCAAGGCAAACGCCCTACCAGATGGAATTATTTCTAAGTATTTTCAAAAGCTAGGCAGAAAGAGATATCTAGGGCCTCTCTATACAGGAAGGGAAAGCAGTCAAGCTCTCTCTGTTTGCAATAACATGATACTATATTTTAAAAAAATCCTAAAAACTCTACAAAAAAGCTTCTAGAAACAATAGATTTGTTTAGTAAAGTGCCAGGTTACAGAAGAAGGGATATTTATAAACAGTCCCACTCACAATTGTTCTCATAAGATCAAGTATCTAGGAATCCTATGCAAAAAAACTATAAAACATTACATCAAGAAATAAAATAGGACACAAGGAAATGGAAACCCACTAGTTTGGGAGGATTAACATAATTGAAATGGCAATATTTTCTAAAGCATTATACAGATTTTTTTGGCAGTCCCTATAAGGATACTCATGACATTTTTTCAAATAAATCGATTAAACACCAGAATTTTTTGTTGTTGTTTGGTTTTTGGGCTACACCCGGTGATGCTCAGAGGTTACTCCCGGCTATGCATTCAGAAATTGCTCCTGGCTTGGGGGACAATTTGGTACGCTTGGGATAGAACGAAGGTCTGTCTTGGATCAGCCGTGTGTAAAACAAATGCCCTACCGCTGCCCTATTGATCCGGTCCCCAACACCAGAAATTTACATGAAATAAAATCCTAAGCCTGCCAAGAGTGGTCCCTGAGCACAGAACCAGGAACAACCCCTGAGCACAGCTGAGTGTGCCCACATACCCCCACCCCCACCCCAAAGAATAATATTTGCCATTGAGACAAGCTAGGGTGGGGAGAGGATGGGAAAGTAAAGTAACAGACATCGTGGGAGTGTGTACGCTGGGTAAGGGATGGGTGTTGGAACATTGCATCACTGAAACTCAGCTATCAGTAGCTTTGTTACTCTATCATGGTGATTCAATTAAAATAATTAAAAGGGAGGGATGTTGGGCCTTAGCTGCAATGCTCAGAAGTGACCCCTGATTGTGCTGGGGGACTTTATGTTGGTGTTGGGTATCAAGCTCGGATTGGCTGCAAGCAAGGCAAGAGCCTAATTCCCTGTACTATCTCTCCAGCACTAAAAAATAACTTTTTTTTATATTACTACAATAGTCATTTATCGTGTCTATTAAGTGAATTAAAGATTACTTTTTTTTGAATTAAAGATCTCTTAATATCATTAAATTTCAAACATACAGTTCTGATTGTATATCAAATTTTTATACAAACATAATTGTATAATTATGATTGTATCATTTTCTGATTATATAAAATTATATATTTAAACATTCAATAATTATATGTTCAAGCATACAGTTTTCTGATTGTATAAAATAATGCCCTTTTTTTCACTAACAGTTATATTATTAGGTCTGGATCTAGACAAAATCCCCATGTTGCTTTGGGGGGGTGTTTGGGCCACACCTGTTGACGCTCAGGGGTTACTCCTGGCTATGCGCTCAGAAATTGCTCCTGGCTTGGGGGACCATATGGGATGCCAGAGGATCGAACCACAGTTTGTTCTAGGTTAGACAAGGCAAGGCAGATGCCCTACTGCTTGTGCCACCACTCTGGCCCCTCATGTTGCTTTTGTTAGATGTTTTAATTCTTGCCTTAAAGCAGCTTTCTCCCCCAAATTCCCCTGATTTCCATACAACTCCCATTGTTTTATTGAATATGCTACACCATTAGTACGAGCAGAGTTTTATATGGTAGATTTTTCTTCCTGTACTTTTAAAGTGATATTTAACGGACTCCTATATTCATCTATCCTTACAAGTGAGAGTTAGATCTAAAAGCTTGACTTACTCAATTTTTTAAGTCAGAGTAATTTCATTGATTATATTTCATAACATCTGGTTTCACTACCCTTAGTGATTTTAAGTTAAGGTTGCTTTCTGTTTTGTTCCTTTCTCTTTCTTCTTAAGATCCTACATTGGCCTTTTATCTAATTGTTCTGCGTGTATGTTTTTATTTGTTTGGGTGACACACTGGTAGTGCCCATAAGCTATTCTCAACTTATTGCTGTGTGAGAGGGGTCAGTCCTTTGTGCTCTGGAGAACATACAGTGCCAGGAATTCAACCTGAAATTCCTGATGCTCCTGTCCCGTTTGTGATCCTTAGTTGCAAGGTTTCTTCGCCGTTATCTTGGCTGGGTATTTGTGAATCCAAGAACAGTCCCCAGAATGAGAAATTACTTCCCATCCCCTTGTCCCCTTTCGGGGGAAGACCTTGGAAATATTTATCCGCAGCAAGTAATAATCCACACAGACCAGAACGATAGGGTTTAAAAGATCGGGCAAGGAGAGCCAGAGAATCCTCCTGCAGCCAGCAGCTTTTCACAGAAGGACCCCTCACTCCTGTCCCTCAAGCTATTTATTGCCAACTCCACAGCGCCCCACCTGGAAGGGTTAGGTGGGGCAAAAGTCACAGAACAATCCTAAGGAAACACTTTTATATACAATTCCAAGAATCATCTTATGGAAACTTTTTCATATGCTACACTTAGTTATGTGTTATTTCATTTAAATTTTATTTTATTTTTAGACAGCATAATTTACAGTAATATTAATGATAGGGTCTTTTTTTTTTTAAGCTTTATTAATTGATTGGTTATTGGGCCACATCCAGCTGTGCGCAGGGGTCATATTCCTGGCTCTGTACTCAGAAATCACCCCTGACAGGCTGGGGGACCATATGGAATGTCAGGAATCGAACAGGGTTCCTCCTGGGTCAGCCACATGCAAGGCAAATGCCCTAAACGCCCCCGCTGCTTTGTTTCTCAGGCCCCAATGATAGGGTCTTTTGCATAACATATTCTCATGCCATATCCTCTACCAAAGTGTTTGCTTTTCTCCACCATTGTCCCTGTCTCCTACCCTACTACATCTCAAATTTGTACTAAAGATCAGTTTTTTAGTTTCTGTTTCCTTTGGGTGTTATTTCTATGGGTACTGGTTATATCACAAGTAGTGATATTCGTTATAGTACTGCTTTGTTTCTTTATATCCCTCTTTTTGTTGTTGTTGTTTTGGGGGGGTCACACCAGGCAGCGCTCACAGGCTGCTCCTGGCGCTTTGCTCAGAAATCGCCCCCGGCAGCCTCGGGGAGCAGGCTTGGGGGGACCATATGGGATGCCGGGGTTCGAACCACCGTCCTGCATGTAAGGCAAACGCCTTACCGCTGTGCTATCTCTCTGGCCCCAATCCCTCTTCTGAGAAAAGTCATTCTGTATCCGTCCCTCTCATTAACATCACTCAGCTGTGATACTCTCCATTATCTACCCACCTAGCACTTTTTAGAGAAAGCTTGGGGGAGGGGGAAGGCTCTTCCTAAACAGTGCTTAGAGACCAGAGGTTGCTTCCTTGTGCTCTCGGCCTGCAAGAGATGCAGTGTTCAGGCTCAGAGAGGTCTTTAGGTCTGTGATGCTTGGGGATTGAACTGGGGTCAGTCTGTTGTCTTCATACAAGCATGCTCCTTAACCTTAAACTGTCTGGCCTCACTTATTTTTTGTAATGGCCTGAGCACTGCCGGGTGTGACTTAAAAAAATTAATTAATAAAAGCTCAGGGACTACTTACATGCAGCTGTGTGAGGTCGCTCTCAGCAGTGCACTTGGGCCTTATTTGAAACTAAACAGTGGAGCTCCTGAAGGCAAAATCTGAATGCATCCTGTTGGACCCATCTCTGACTTTTATTTCACAATTACTAAATGAAATTTCTAAAAATGTATGGCCTTGAACTAACGGAACTGGAATGCATGCCATGCATGTAGGAGACAAAGTTTCTATTCCCAGAACTGCAAGGTTTCCCTTTTTTATGGTGGTGGGGAGAACACACCTTGGTACTGAGTTCTCTCCCTGATATGACATTGCTTCCTTTATTTTCTGTGTGGGAGCACAAGTTCAGCCATAGTCAGGGCTTACATCTGGCTTTGTACTCAGGGATCACTACTGGAGATATTTAAGGGATAAAATATGTGATTTGAGGAAACAAATCAGAGTCACCCTGCTTGGTCTTCTGAGCACCTCTAGGAGCAACTGCTAAACTACACAGATTTGGCAATAGCCCCCAGAACTGCTAAGTTATCCCTAAATAAAAACAAATTAAAAGTTAACGACTTGAACTATCATTGCTTCCTATTGAAATACATCATATGAAATGTACCTTTTAGTCTTTGTGTCACTGTTTAGAGTAAGGCATTTGGAGCCTTAGTGTGGTACACTTGGCACAAACTGGGTATTTGACAGAACTTTAAGGAAGGATAGAGTTAGAGATAATATTTTAAGATTATCAGGGAAGAGTACAGTAACCTGTTACTAGTAAATATGGGGGCGGGGGAAGCTTCTAAGCCTGAAGAGATAAGGGAAAAGCAATTGGGAAGGATAGCTTTTATTAGAGGCAATCTGACAAGTTCTTTGTTTTAAGTAGAGAGTAGTATGTTGATCTGTCTAGAAGGTAATAAAAATGTATACTCTACCCTAATAGGCTTACTACCCCATAGTCTACTGAGTCTTTCATTGCCTGAAAACTTAATATGTAAACAGATACTGATTCAATTTTTAAGTATATAGTCAGCAGTTACCTTTAACCATTTTGTGGTTTGTATAGAAACCATTCAATGTATGTAAGTCTGTACACATACATATTATATGTCTTTGTATGTTTTTTTCTTAACTAGGAAGAGTCTTGTTAACATTATATTTTATTTGTATATGACCATGCTAATCTTCATTGGTTTCCTCTCTTGGGGGGGTAATAAAAAGGCTCAGAGTCATTCATTTCTTCGTCTGGACTTGGAAATTAGCATTTACTTTATTTTAATGTGTGTAATTTTTATATCACAATCCAGATCAGAAGTTTCCCCTATTTATTTGGCCCACTGCCCCCTTTTTAGAAAGAAAGTTTCTTAAGAACCCCTTGGAAATCTGTCTTTAATCAAAAAAGCTAAACATTTTCCCAACTGTACCTAAGGCTACTGTTCTCCCCTGGATTGTTCCAGCTCCTAGGGTGATGGGGTGGTGGTAATTGTGTTGTCATCCACTATATTAAACATTGGTTAGATTCTGTAGTTTTTATTGCAATTGTGTTGTAATTACTTAGTTTTTGTTTTGTCTTGTTTTTGTTTTTCCCCCCAAAATTGCTCCTGGCAGGCTGGGGGGACCACATGAGATGCTGGGAATCAAACAGCCGCCATTGTTGGGTCGGCTGCATGCAAGGCAAAAGCCCTACCCTCCTATCTCTCCAGCCCCGTACTTACTGTTTTTGTTTAATAATTAGAGATTTACAATTTTATTTTGAAAATAAATACTTCACATTGGTAATTTTAGTTTCTGTTTTTTCTATTGTTTATGAAACACTAGTTATGAGGACAGAGATAGCAGCAACTCAATGAGTTGGCATACATTCTTAGAATGAAGGAGGCCCAGATTTAGTCCCAAGCACTGCTGGGTGTGGGCCCAAAGCAAAAATAAATTATTTCTTTGTTATAGCCTATATATAAAATCTGTTATGGCTAGGCTGCTAAAAAGCTGCTTAGAGTTGAGTTGGACTTCTATTTAATTTTAAAAGAGTTTACTAAGATGTTCTGGAACTGATGAGATAGTTTAGCAACTGGTATTTGGAAGTCCCAGGTTTGATTCCCAGTACCCCAAATCTAGAACCTATACATTATACCTATACCCAGAACCAAATCTTCCAGCACTACTAGGTATAGTTCATAGCAATGAAAGAGACAGTTTTAAGCTTATATTTTTCAGTAATTGATTTTAATTTTTTTATGTTATATTTAGAAGATTTTTTTACTTCTATTTGTGTCTTCTGCCTTATTTTTTATCTTGCTCTCTCTTTTTTTATTTTTTATTTTAGAGGGGAGTGCAACACCTAGCAGTTATCAGGGTTTACACCTGACTGTGGCCCCAGTATATTGCTTTTTAGCAGTACAAGGAGGATGGCTTTTGAGGTAGTATGAATAGTGTTGGAATTCCAGTTGGAGATAAGGACAAGTGCATAGGAAATAGTATAGAATGAGAATAGCCTATCTGAGAGTTTACTGGTGGTGATAGTGGCTCCTGCCTTGTGACATTATGGTAAAAACAAGTGAAATAAGTGAAAACAAGACTGGAAAGGTTATTATATGAGATGACTTGGAAGAAGCCATGGTCTGCTTTGCTAAATAATTTAGACTATTTAATCTTGTTGCACTATACAAGTTCTAGGAACCAGACTTCGGTATATATAATAATATCCTATTGCTTTATCACAGTTTGATTGCGAGGAACTTTTATTTAATTTCAAGAAAATTGCTCTCTTGATCTAGTGAAGAGATTTACTTATATTAAAAATATTTTCCTTAAGTGGGAATCATTCTTGTTGAATGGCAGGAAACATCACTGTGATCTGGGTGTAATTTGTTGAGTTATGCTGCCACTTACGTGCTTTGGGAGCTGTGCATCCTTAATATAGTGCCAGTAAGATGTGGAGGCTGATGGAACCTACCTGAAAGGGAGGTGCTTTGCTCCTCATTTGAGGGTAAGCCTCAAGATGGCAGAACAGCAAGCAAAAGGTTTGAATAATTTTAATTTTTATTAAGGTTCTGAATTCTCAAGCTAGGATATATATTTAAGAAGTAAGGTAAACTTAGATTTTTATTGCTTTATAAGGTTGAATAAAATGATGCATTACCCCAATTTATTTATTTTTAATGTTGACATTCCTTGCACTAAATAAATAGCTTCACTGCTGCATTAAAGTTTAAGCCTGTGCCTTTCTTTCCATACCAGAATCAACTCCTCTTATGCTCAATTATTGTATATTTTGGATGAAGCTAGACAGTGCTTTTTTCTTGCCTTTTTATTTTTCTAAGAGGAGTCATATTTTGTGCTTGTGGATGATTCGGAAAAGCTATAGACTTTTTCTTACTACTGTAAAATTAAAGTGTGTGATTTAGGTCCAAATATACCTAGTGACCATATACAATTAATAGAAGCAGCTCCTTTTCCACTCACAAATACATAGTCAAATTTTGTGAAAACACAAGTCAGATGTTCATATTTAAAATAAAAAGTTTTAGGAAGAGAGCTCAAGCAATGGAGAGCATGTTCAAGACTTTGCCCTCTAGCACTGGCTACATATGTCTATATCCAGTTCCTCATCTCTTGTAACTGCACCCAACAATTTCTGGCCCTCACTGAAGCCAAGAATTGAAGGAAGCTGTGTCTGGGTGGGGAGACAAACCCTGTGATGCTCAGGGAGTTTACTCCTGGCTTTGCGCTCAGAAATCACTCCTGGCTTGGGGGACCATATGCGACGTGGGGGGATTGAACTGCGGTCTGTCCTAGGTTAGCACGTGCAAGGCTTGCACTGCCACTCTGGCCCCTTTATATATCATAGCTGCATCTACTTCAGAGAAGGATTTGCCATAATCTGAAAGAATTTAACACCTAGTGGAAAGTGGGTTTTTTGTTTGTTTGTTTGGTTTTTGTTTTGGTTTTTGGGTCACATGTGGCAGCGCTCAGGGTTTACTCCTGGCTCTACACTTAGAAATTGCTCCTGGCAGGCTCGGGGGACCTTATGGGATGTTGGGATTCGAACCACCGACCTTCTGCATGCAAGGCAAACACCCTTTCTCCATGCTATCTCTCTGGCCCCAGGTGTTTTGTTTTTTTTTTTTTTCTTCAATGTATATGTTTAATTTGCCTTTTTCTTAAGAAATCAGACGTGTGTGTTTAATTTTTTTCTGTTTAATTAGCTCAGGTATAAATTAACTAAAACAGACATATTCAAATACTGTGGGTGGATAAGTGAGTTTGCTTTAGTGGAGGGACATTTTCTTCATATTTACACAAACTCTTATTATTGGAAAGTTAGTTTTGGGTGGGTGAACTGCTTCAAGCATTTCAGCAGTATCATATGCTTAGTCATCTTCATGGTCAGTTATCACCATATCCAATGAATTTTAAAAGCCTATTTAAATTTGACTTCACTATTTTGGTTTCCTAGTTGGATTTTTTTTTTTTTTTTTTTTTTTTTGGTTTCTGGACCATACCCAATGATTCTCAGGAGAAATCACTCCTGTCTTGGGGGATTATATGGGACACCGTGGATCGAATCGAGGTTTGTCCTGGGTCAGCCGCATGCAAGGCAAGCACCCTACTGCTGCGCGACTGTTCTGGCCCCCTATTTGGGAATATTTTTAAGTATTCTAAAATAAACTGAGTGATTCACACTTATGGCTTGACACAAAATATAAAGTGTGTATATTCTGTGTGTGTGTGTGTGTGTGTGTGTATTCTTTTGTAATTTTCCTCATTCTTTGTTACAACTCTAGGTAGTCTATTGAATGTTTTCTAGGTTTTCTTTTTTGTTCTTTATTCTTTGACGGTGTAGCAACAAACTAAATTTCTCTAACAAGTAAAGATTACTTGGGATTATCTGAATGTTATTCCTTGGTGTTCTGCATGATCTTAATGGATTACAAGGGTTTCTATTTTCAGTATTTCACATCTTCACATTACCCAGCTATCCCTCCTCCTCTAGGTTAAACACCATGTTGTCCTTTCTCTGTTCTCTTCCCCATCCAAGTGGAGTGCTTCCTATAGAAAGCCAGTTTCCCTGTCTGTTTTCATTGCCTTTGACATTTGTAATTACACATTACATTTTTTAAAATATCCTACATGTGAGAAAGCTCATTCTGTGTAAGTCTCTCTTCCTCTAATAACTTCATTCAGCATGCTACATTACTGGTCCATCCATGTAGCAGCACATTGCATGATTTTATCAGTAGTATTGCATTGTGTATATGTATCATAGTTGTTTATCCAGTCATCTGTTTTTTTCTTTTTCTTTTTTTTTTTTTCGGTTTTTCAGGCCACATCCATTTGATGCTCAGGGGTTACACCTGGCTAAGTGCTCAGAAATTGCCCCGGCTTGGGGGGACCATATGGGACGCCAGGGGATCGAACCGCGGTCCTTCCTTGGCTATCGCTTGCAAAGCAGACACCTTAACTCTAGCTCCACCTCACTGGCCCCCAGTCATCTGTTGACACTGGTTGTTTACAGATTTTGGATAATGCTGTTTTGGATAATTTGGATAATGCTGCAAGTAATCTAGAGGTGCAAATGCCTTTTCTTTATTGTAGTTTTGGGACTTTGGGATATATTCCAAGAAGTGGATTTGCTGCATCAAATGGAAGCTCAATTTTTAGGTTTTTAAGTAATGCTCATATTTTCTAGAAATACTGGACAAGCGTACATTCTCACCAGTAGTTAGTGAGTACCCCTCTCTCCCCTACTTCAATGCCAACACTGATTGTTCTTGTTCTTTTTTATGTATGCAGATCCTGTGGTGTAAGGTGATTATTTCATTGTTTTGATTTTCATGTCCTTGATAATAAGTGATGCAGAACTTTTTCATATGCCTTTTGTCCATTTGTATTTCTTCTTTGAGGAAGTTTCTTTTCATCTTCCCATTTTTGATAGACTTGAGTTTTGGTGGTATTTATTTTTCTGGTATAGTTCTATCATTATTATTATCTTGGATAATAATTGGAAAATAATTGTTCTCAGTATGTGGGGTGCCTTTGTATATTGGTTACTGTTTCCTTTGAGGAACATAAGCTTCTTGATTTAATGTAGTCCCATTTATTTGTTTATCTTTGTTGCTATTTGCTTGACCAATGGTGTTGACTCTTTAAAGATGTCTTTCACTTCAGGGGACCGAAGTGATACACAGTGGTAGGGCATTTGTTTGCCTTGCATGCAGCTGACATGGGACAGATTTGAGTTCAATCCTCGGTTTCCCATATGTACCCCGGAGCCTGCCAAGAATGATTTCTGAGCACAAAGCTGGAATAACCCCTCAGTGTCGCCTGGTGTGGCCCCAAAACAAAACAAAACAAAAACAAAAACAAAAGATGTCTTGAACTTCAATGTCATGAAGAGTTCCACCTATATTTTCCTCTGTTATTTGACTTTTGTGTAGAAAGGGGTTTTAGTTCATTTTGTTTGCATGTGGTTAACCAGTTTTCCCAGCACTGTTTGCTAAAGGGCATTTCTTGTTCCACTTAATATTTTTTGCTTCTTTATAAAAAAAATTAGCTGCCTGTATGCCTAAGGCTCTGTCTTTGGATTTTCAGCTCTATTCCACTGATCTAAGCGAGTCTGTCCTTATTCTAGTACCACACTGTTTTAATTACTGTTGCTCTGTAATTTGGAGATTGGAGAGAGCAGTGTCCTCCCCCCTTTTTTATTTTTAGGTTTGCTTGACTATTGGGGGTGGAAGTTGTTATTCCATATGAATTTCGAAAGTCTTTCATCCTTTCCTTCCTTCCTCCTTCCCTCCCTCTCTCCCTGCTTCCCATTCTCTCTCCTTCCCTCTCTCCCTCCTTCTCTCTAATGTCATGGGTATTATAGAGATTACACTGAATCTATTTAATGCTTTGGGGAGTGTTGCCATCTTGAAAGTGTCAACTCTCCCAGTTTATGATCAGGGGATGTTCCATTTCCTCTAGACCTCTTTTATTTCTTTTCATTATTTTTGTTTGTTTGTTTTGGGGGGTCACTTAGCAATGCTCAGGGATTACTCTTGGCATATCAGGAATCATTCCTGGTTGCTCAGTCCATATAGGGTACTAGGGAATTGAACCTCTGTTGGCCCTGTGTAAGACAAGTGCCCTACCTACTTAACAATTTTGTCAGCTCTTTTATTTAGTAGTATTTCATGGTTGTATTGGTCTTTCACCACGTTGTTAAATTGGTTCCTAGTACTTGATTTTCTAAGATAAAATTATGAATTTTTTAAAAATTTCTCTCATAGTTTAGTATTTGCATATAGAAAAGCCATGGTTGATTTGTAGCCTCTCTTCACTATACACATCTATTATCACTATGAGCTTTTCTGGTTAAGTCTTTAGGGCTTTCTAAGTATCATATGGCATCTGCAAATAAAGCTTGGTTGACTCCTTTTCCTATTTGAATGCCTTAACATCCTTACATTGTGGGGCTGGAGAAATGGCATGGAAGTAGTAAGGCATTTGCCTTCATGTGGAAGGTCGGTGGTTCGAATCCCGGCATCCCATATGGTCCCCCGAGCCAGGAGTAACCCCTGAGCGCTGCCGTGTGTGACCCAAAAACCAAACCAAACCAATACAAAAAAAATCCTTATATTGCCTAGTTGTTGTGTTAGACAGTTTCACTGTTGACCAACCGGTAGGTAATAGAGGAAATCAAAAGATTCCTAGAAACAAACAGGAGCATATGGGACATAGCAAAAATGTAGTTAAGAGGAAAGATCAGGGCTGGAGAGATAGCATGGAGGTAGGGTGTTTGCCTTGCATGCAGAAGGACGGTGGTTTGAATCCCGGGGTCCCATATGGTCCCCTCGCCTGCCAGGAGCGATTTCTGAACCTAGAGCCAGTAGTAACCCCCGAGCGCTGCTGGGTGTGACTCAAACACCAAAAAAAAAAAAAAAAAAAGGGAAAGATCATAGATATGCAAGCATATTTTAGGAAGGGAAAGAAAGAAAAGGCTCACATAGCTAAGGAAACTAGAAAGGAAACTGGAAAGGACCAACAAAAGAAGCCCAAAGCAGGCAGGAGGAAGGAAATAAAACTCAAAGCAGAAATTTATGAATTGGAATTAAAAAAAAAAAAAGCGGGGCTGGAGAGATAGCATGGAGGTAAGGCATTTGCCTTGCATGCAGAAGGACAATGGTTCGAATCCTGGCATCCCAGATAGTCTCTGGAGCCTGCCAGGAGCGATTTCTGAGTGTAGAGCGAGGAGTAACTACCAGGGTATGACCCAAAAATAAACAAAAAACCCCAAAAGATGAATGAAACTAAGAGCTAGTTCTTGAAAAAATAAGATCGATAAAACACTAGCAAGATTCATAAAGACCCCAAATAAAATAAACTGAATTGAATGAAAGAAAATCATCCTAAATTATTTTGAAAATCTTTTCCACAAAACAAGATAATCAGAAAGATATAGATAAATGGATTTCTATGACTTCTCAAGGTTGAACCAAGATTTATGAAACACATAAACAGAACAGTTACTATTGGGGAAATAAAAATGGTAATCACTCCCAAAACAAAGGCCCGGGTAAGTTCACTAATGTATTCTTCCAATCTTCAAAGAGGACCTACTACCAATAATTTTCAAGCTCTTCTAGGAAATTGAAGAAACAAACATTCCCAAACAACACCCTGATACCAGAAATTGAGAGAGACAGACAACAAACAAGGAAAACTGGATCTATATCCCAGATGAACATAAATGCATAAATATTTGCAAACTGAATTTAACAACACACAAAAATCATACACCATGACCAAGTGGGATTCATCCTGGGGATGGCAGGGATGGTTGAACATGTACAAGTCAATTAATGTGTAATACACAATATTAATACAAAGAAAAATATAGCTCATATGATCATATCAGTTGATGCAGAGAAAACATTTGACAATATCCAACAGCTATTCATAATAAAAAAGATACAGCTTAATAATATGGGAGTTAGGGCCCGGGAAGGTGGCACTAGAGTAGAGGTAAGGTGTCTGCCTTGCAAGCGCTAGCGTAGGACGGACCGTGGTTGGATTCCCTGGCATCCCATATGGTCCCCCCAAGCCTGGGGGGATTTCTGAGCGCATAGCCAGGAGTAATGCCTGAGCGTCAAATGGGTGTGGCCCAAAAACCAAAAACAAACAAACAAACAAAAAAAACACCAAAAAAAAGAATATGTTCCTGGGCCCCGAAGAGATAGCACAGCCGCGTTTGCCTTGCAAGCAGCCGATCCAGGACCAAAGGTGGTTGGTTCAAATCCCGGTGTCCCTTATGGTCCCCCGTGCCTGCTAGGAGCTATTTCTGAGCAGACAGCCAGGAGTAACCCCTGAGCACCGCCGGGTGTGGCTCAAAAAAAAAAATATGGGAGTTGAAGGACCTTTACACAACACGTTAAAGCTATTTATCACAATCCACATCAAACATACTAAGTGGTGAAAAACTTCTGAAAACCTTCCCTTTAAGATCAGGCACAAGACAAGGATGCCCACATTCACCAAAGCCCAAGAACTAAATCTCATGTTTGTCTATTGTTGCTCCAGAAAGTGCCTCAAAGAATTCTAATAAAAATTTAGTATATGTCTAGAATTAAAGTACCTGAATACAGATTAACTTTATCCCAAATGTTACATATTAATAATCAGTAATTTTGTTATGTTTGAAGTCACGTATATTGGCCATTTAATCGTTGCTGGAATCTGTTGAAAAGATGATAAATGTAATAAAGAGGAAGTAAAAGGGGAAATGTTGAAGTCACTTATATAGCAAGTTTGGGAGTGATTTTGTTCCTCTGTTTGGGAGAGTTAGAAAGTGAAAATTGTATAATAAATGAAAATCATTTTCTCATGCAACCTTTTAGAAGAAATTAAATAGATGTAGGCTCTATTAGAGAGGCAAATTAATGTTAAGGGTGTGTTTTATTTTCTCATAAAAAGGAAACTGTTCATAGTATAATAAAGAATTTTTTTGTTTATTTAGGATGGATTGGATGCTTTGGTATATGATTTGGATTTCCCTGCTTTAAGAAAAAACAAAAATATTGACAACTTTCTAAGCAGATGTAAGTAAATTTTTTGATGGTTAATGAAGTTAATGAAGTTTTTACTTTACTATATGTTGATTTTACCTCAAGCCCTTATCCCCTATTCTTTTAACTGATTATTTTGTTAATAATCTCTACATAAGATAAGTAAAAATGTGAAACTATATTAATTTCAATGCTTATCACAGAATTTTTTCCTAATCATGAAAACTTACACTTTGCAGAAAAAGGAAAACTATATAATTACAAAACATATTTTGAAATGATTACAAGCATACATGCTAATTGAATTTCAGTAACATATTTCCCTATTTTTCTTTTATAAGTGAATTTTATTGTTTATTAATTTAGCACCTGCAGTAAGATAGATTCAGGGTGGAGGAGATATCTCAGTGGGCTGGAGCATACACCTTGCATTCAGGAATCCTGGTTTGGACAGCATCATGTCACCTGAGAACTACCAAAATAATCCTTAAACACATAGACAATATTATCCACTGAACATTGGTGGTGGGTGTGTCCAATATTTCTCTGGCCAATATTTCTCTAGAGCTTTGTATTATGAAATTGTTCCCACTACATTTATTTGTATTGCCAAACCATGTATATTGATAAATATTTTTTATATTGATATATTTTTGTTGAGTTGATGATAGTATTATCTTTTCAATTTTGGTTGCATTTTGTTAGAATTTTTTTTTAATTTAGTAATTTCTTTTTTTTTTTTTTAACTATTTCTACACTTGAAAAACTTGCGGAGCTGGTGAGGTGGCGCTAGAGGTAAGGTATCTGCCTTGCAAGTGCTAGCCAAGTAAGGACTGGTTCGATCCCCCGGCATCCCATATGGTCCCCCCAAGCCAGGGGCAGTTTCTGAGCGCTTAGCCTGGAGTAACCCCTGAGCATCAAACGGGTGTGGCCCCCCCCCCCAAAAAAAAAAGAAAAGAAAAGAAAAAGAAAAACTTGCCCCCAATTTTATTGAATTATTTTTATTAAACTATAAGCAGGGTTGGGCCCGGAGAGATAGCACACCAGTGTTTGCCTTGCAAGCAGTCGATCCCAGACCAAAGGTGGTTGGTTTGAATCCCGGTGTCCTATATGGTCCCCCGTGCCTGCCAGGAGGTATTTCTGAGCAGACAGCCAGGAGTAACCCCTGAGCAACGCCGGGTGTGGCCTCCCCCCAAAAAAACAAAACAAACAAAACAAAAGACATTTTGGGGCCGGAGAGATAGCATGGAGGTAAGGCCTTTCATGCAGGAGGTCATCTGTTCAAATCCCGGCACCCCATGTGGTCCCCTGTGCCTGCCAGGAGCAATTTCTGAGCCTGGAGCCAGAAATAACCCCTGAGCACTGCCGGGTGTGACCCAAAACCCCCCCCCAAAAAAAAAAAAAAAAAACTATAAGCGGGGAGTGCAAAGCGATAGCACAGCAGGGAGGACATTTACCTTGCACATAGCTGATCCTGGTTTGTTCTCCAGCATCCCATATGGTATACTGAGCCTGCCAGGAATAATTTCTGAGCACAGAACAATGAGTAACCCCTGAACCCTGCTGGATATGGTCTCAAAACAAAACCAACAAACAAAAAAAACCCATAAAACACAAGCTTTGGGTGTAGAGTAGGCTACCCTCTCTCTATATGTTTTGGACTGACAGTGGGTAAGGCACTTGCTTTGCATACTGCTGACCTAGGTTCGATCCACAGCATGCCATATGGTTCACTGAGCACCCTTAGTAGACTCCTGGGTGCAGAGCTAGGAGTAACCCTGACTGTTGCTGAGTGTGACCCAATAACCAAAGAAGAAATTACATATTTTCCTTAGTTAAATTTGGAATACTAACAAATTCTCAATTGCAGACTTTATTATTATTATTATTATTATTATTATTATTATTATTTTTGCAGACTTTATTTTTAAGGGGGAGGGAGCACATATTGCAGGATCTATTCTGTTTCTGCTCGAGTCATCACTGATGGTGCTTATGGAACCATATGTGGTACCAGGGATTTGCTGCATATGCAGTTACATTAAAATAAATCTTGGGGCCGGAGAGATAGCATGGAGGTAAGGCGTTTGCCTTTCATGCAGAAGGTCATCGGTTCGAATCCCGGCGTCCCATATGGTCCCCCGTGCCTGCCGGGAACAATTTCTGAGCATGGAGCCAGGAGTAACCCCTGAGCACTGCCGGGTGTGACCCAAAAACCACAAAAAAATAAAATAAAATAAAAAAAATTAAAAAAAATAAATCTTAACATCTTTTTTTGTTTTGGCCACACCCATTGATACACAGGGGTTACTCCTGGCTATGTGCTCAGAAATCGCTCCTGGCTTGGGAGACCATATGGGATGCTGGGGGATCGAACCACGATTCATCCTAGGCTAGCGTGCGCAAGGCAGACACCTTATGGCTGGGCCACCACTCTAGCCCCAAGCCTTATCATCATTATTCTCTTGCTCAATTGCAAACTTTTTAAGCGCATTTTACTAATTGCAGGAAAATGTTTATTACTATTTGCATTGAGTTATATCTCTGCTTATCAATATATGAAAAGGATTTTTATGATTGTAGAAGTCATTCATAAATGGTTGTAGAAGGAGACAGGAAGAGGACATGTTTAATGTAACCTAATCAATTGAGAGAGGGGATGTATGTTGGGGAGTGGTATCTTACTGGCAAAGCATACACATCCTTGAAGGTTTGAGCATAAAATAATTTTTATATTAAAGCAATCAGACTTCTGTGAAATTTAATATGGTATGATTATGTTTTGTTCCAGATTAGTTTTAGGGATCACTAGAATTCTATGACTGCTTCATTTATTTATGTTTTTGGGTCACACCTGGCAGTGCTCTGGGATTACTCCTGAATCTGATCAGGGATCACTTCTGGCAGTGCTCAGGTATATGTGTGATCTTGGAGATGATGGAACTGGATTAGCCATATGCAAAGCAAGTGTCTTAACCTTAACCCATGTGCTACCTAGCAGCTACTTTGACTATTTTAAACATATGCAAAATATATTGGGTTTATTTAGGTAATAGTAGTAATATTTCATCAATGTAAGGTGAATAGTCTTTTATTATTATATTTTACTATCCACACTAATAACTTTTTTTAAGTTAAGTTTGTTCTAGTTCTGGGGCCCGGAAAGAGCACAGCAGCGTTTGCCTTGCAAGCAGCCGATCCAGGACCAAAGGTGGTTGGTTTGAATCCAAAAACCAAAAAAAAAAAAAAAAGTTTGTTCTAGTTCTGTGCTCAGGGATTGAACCCAGGTTGACTTAATGCAAAGCAAGCACCCAGCACACTATACTGTCTCTGGCCTCAATGCTAATATTTTTTAAATGTTTTTTTTGTTCGTTTGTTTGTTTTTTGTTTTGGGGCCACACCCAGCCTGCTTAGGGGTTACTCCTGACTATCTGCTCAGAAATAGCTCCTGACAGGCCCGGGGGACCTAAATGTTTTAAGAGTGGAGGAGTAGTCATAACATATAGAGATGAATAGTGTTGATTTTATTATTTAGAATTTTGGTTAGCAAATATACCATTAGAAAGCAGTATAAACAGCAAAGTTGAAATAAATAGAAAAGATGAGAATAACAAAAAGTTCAGAGATGACTGGTTATTGTAACATTTAACATTTTCTTCTGACCTTTTTGCTGTCTATATTTATGTGTTTAGAAAATTCAGTTCATATAGCACATGCGGTTTAGTATCTTTTTTGAGGATGAAGTGGGATATTGGGGCCATACTCTGCTTGCTCAGACATCACTCCTGGAAGTGTTCAGAAAGCCATATGCTAGTGCAAGGGAACTGGGGTCAGCCTCATGCAAGGCAAGCACCTCTTCCCTGTACTATCAATCCATATCTTTATGTTTGTTTGTTTGTTTTGTTTTTGAGTCACACCAGGTAGCGCTCAGGGGTTATCCTGGCTCTATGCTCAGAAATCGCTCCTGGCAGGCTCTAGGGACCATATGGGATGCCTGGATTCTAACCACCGTCCTTTTGTGTCTAAGGCATTACCGCTGTGCTATTTTTCCGGCCCCCAATCCATATCTTTTAATTCAACATTTTATGTTGAAAATCTATATAATTATTTTTCAGTAATGTAATTTTTAGTGCTTATTACTTTATATATAAGTATTTTACTACTATACTTCTAGGTTCTTTATTATCTCAGTTCTTTAATATAAATTACTGTAAAATTACTAATTATTAAGTGATTTTAAAATATTTTTAAGGAAAATTACTTGTTAGGTGAAGAGTTTGTGCATGCTTTAAATATTTTAATTATTTTAAGGGGACTTTTAGGCTATACCCAGTGTGCTTATGTCTTTTTCTTAGCTCTGTGTTCAGGGATCACTCCTGGTGATGTTTGGAGAAACATAGGTAGTACTGGGATAGAACAAGGACTGGCTGCATGTTTGGTAGCGCTCTGCCTCCTAAACACTTCTCTACTTAAATGTAACCCTTTTGTAACCCTGAAATGATCAATTGTAAACTTTTCTGCATTGCTCTTTTTTTTTGTTAATTTGATTATTTAATGACCAATTATCTAATTACTGGCTTAGTAAGACTTAGGTTGTCTATCAATTTCCCATACTGTGTTGGTATTATCTCACTTCTGCAAAATAGCTTTCTAGCAGCATTTTCTTAATCAACATAAGAACAACCAGAAGTTGGTTTAAAAATAAAAAGATGTGCCCGGAGAGATAGCACAGCGGCCTTTGCCTTGCAAGCAGCCGATCCAGGACCAAAGGTGGTTGGTTCGAATCCCAGTGTCCCATATGGTCCCCCGTGCCTGCCAGGAGGTATTTCTGAGCAGACAGCCAGGAGTAACCCCTGAGCACCACCGGGTGTGGCCCCAAAACCACAGAAAAATAAAAAAAAAAAAATAAATAAAAAGAAAGTGGGGCTGGAGAGATAGCATGGAGGTAGGGCGTTTGCCTTGAATGCAGCAGGACAGTGGTTCGAATCCTGGCATCCCATATGGTCCCCCGAGTCTGCCAGGAGCGATTTCTGAGTATAGAGCCAGGAGTAAACCCTGAGTGCTCCCAGGTGAGACCCAAAAACCAGAAACCAAAAAAAAAGTATGAATAGCCACATAGATATATTTATTGGTCTTAGACTCAATGAGGACTTACTATATTTATAATCTTATAATAAGATTATTGCTTACAAGTACCTTATAATATAAATAATACATGTTACATATAACCTGTTACAGATAACAAATATAATTTTATTGTTTATATATTATAGTTACAACTTTAAAATATTTAAATTTAAATACTGTTCAAATTTATTTATCTATTTGGTTTTTGGGCCACACCTGGCAGTGCTCAGAGTTTACTCTTGGCTCTGTGCTCAGAAATTGTTTCTGGCAGGCGGGGGGGATCATATGGGATGCTGGGGATCTAACCTGTGTTGGTCCCAGGTCAGCCGCATGCAAGGCAAATGCCCTAACACTGTGCTATAGATCTAGCCCCAGTACAAATATATTTAATATACTTAAATTTAAGCATTGTACAAAATAATGTTTAAAATCTAACAAAATTGTTATAAGTAAAAAAAATTGTTGTAAGTAATTCTTTGAGAATGTTTGGATGATCTAAGAATTTTGCAGTTTTTAGAAAGGGTAAACTGGAGCTGGTTCACTAAAAGGTAACCTTGTAAAAAAAGAGTTCGAAGTATTTTGAGGGAGTTGGTCTTATGAATATCTGAGGGAAGAGAATGGCATCTATAGAGGAATAGCCAATGCAAAGAAATTAAGAGGAACCTGGCATATTTAAAGAACAGCCAGGAAGTTATTGTGAGTGGCCAGGGAGGGAATAGTAAGATGATGTCAGAGAAGTAAGAAAATAGGCTAGGTCATGTAGAGTCTTGTAGGCCATTGTAAAGTCTTTAACTTTTACTCTGGATGAGATGGCAAGACATTAAAGAGTATTTAGAAGAGGAGTGACATGATCTGACTTGTGTTTTTAAGAATACCATCTTGTGTTAAGAAGAGAATATAGGGGCTGGTGAGGTGGCGCTAGAGGTAAGGTGTCTGCCTTGCAAGCGCTAGCCAAGGAAAGATCAAGACTGCAGTTCAGTCCCCACAAGCCATGGGCAGTTTCTGAGCGCTTAGCCAGGAGTAACCCCTGAGCAGCAAACAGGTGTGGCCCGAAAAACCAAAAAAAAAAAAAAAAAGGAATAGAAAGAAGCAAGGATACAGATAAACATGCAAATTGGCTAAGAAGCTATTGCAGTAATCCAAGGAAGAGATGATAATGTCTTTGTCCAGCATATATCAGAAGTCACTAGCTTCCAGATGTATTTCAAAGGCAGAGCCAGCACGTTTTTTCTAAAAGATAAGATATAGTGTGTAATAAAAATAAAATGTCACAATATTGATAATGATCACAGAGGTTTTGACTGACAACGTCTCTTTATTTTTCGTTTTTATTTTATTCTGGAGCCTGGTTTAGATATGTTCCTGAGCTACTTTCAGTTTCTGTGCTCAGAGGACCATGTGCTGGTGATTGAGCCTCCTCCGTAAAACATACTTTCACTGGTGTAGATAATTTGAAGAGTTGAGTGGATGTTTTGCCTGAGGGAGGTCCATGTTGGATCCCTTGCACATACATCATGGTCTCTTGAGGATTAAAGAATTACCCCCAAGCACAGAGCTTGGGAATAAATAACTCAAGCACTGCTAGAAGTGGCCCAAAGAGTTAAAAAAAATTAAAGTAAAATGTGCATTCCAGATATAGCTCAGTGTGCTCTCTCAACAATTATTCTCTTCGGTTTTTGTTAAGACATTAGATGTTTATTAACCACTAATCTAGTAGATAATGTTTCAAAAATAATTTACTATATCTGTGTGTGTATGTATATATATATATATGATTTTAGAGAGAAGTCTGAACTAGAGATAATAATTTAGAATTTGACAAGTGGATTTATTTATTTATTTATTTATTTATTGCTTTTTGGGCCTCACCCAGTGACACTCAGGGGTTACTCCTGGCTGTGTGCTCAGAAATCTCTCCTGGCTGGGGGACCATATGGGACACTGGGGGATCGAGCCACAGTCCGTCCTAGGTTAGCGTGTGCAAAGCAAGTGCTTACCGCTTGTGCCACTGCTCTGACCCCTATTTTTATTTATTTTTTTGACACATCTTAGTTCAAATACCAGCATGATCATACATGACTCAACTAATAAACTTGATAATGTATTAAGGATTGGCCTTCAAGCATTATAACCAACAATGCCATGCTTGTTCTTTATCTCCATGGGATAAAACCACATCCACTTTCTCTTTTTTTTTTTTTTTTTGGTTTTTGGGTCACACCTGGCAGCGCTCAGGGGTTACTCCTGGCTCTATGCTCAGAAATCGCTCCTGGCAGGCTCAGGGGACCATATGGGATGCCGGGATTTAAACCACCAACCTTCTGCATGAAAGGCAAACGCCTTACCTACATGCTGTTTCTCTGGCCCCTGCAGAACTTTCTTAACTGAGCGTTTTGCTGCCAGTGTTTGAGCTAAAGACTGATTTTAGAGTTATTGGGTATTTGTACGGTAAAGAGACTACAACCAGTGATGTTCAGGGTTTACGCCTAACTCTATCCTCAATTCACTTCTGGTGGGGTTCAGGAAACCATTTGGCTTCTGGGGATTGATCCTAGGTTGGCCACGTGCAAGGCAATAAAATCACCTTATCTATTGTACTGTTACTTAACCCCCTTGACTTTCTTTTTTGGTTTTTGGGTCACACCCGACAGCGCTCAGGGGTTACTCCTGGCTCTATGGTCAGAAATCACTCCTGGCAGGCACGGGGGATCATATGGGATGCCTGGATTCGAACCACCGTCTGTCCTGGAAATGGCTGCGTGCAAGGCAAACACCCTTCCTTTGTGCTATCTCTCCAGCCCCATTCTTTTTTTTTTTTTTTTTTTTTTTGGTTTTTGGTTTTGGCTTTTGGGGCCACACCCGGTGACGCTCAGGGGTTACTGCTGGCTATGCACTCAGAAGTCGCTCCTGGCTTGGGGGACCATATGGGACGCCGGGGGATCGAACTGTGGTCCGACCTAGGCTAGCGCTGGCGAGGCAGACACCTTACCTCTAGAGCCACCGCGCCAGCCCCCCCCCCACTTTTTTTCTTTAAAGTTCTAAATAGTTGTACACAGTTCACAGTAGTGGGAAGTGGGAGAAACTAGCTGAACTATGACATATTGCCAAGATGTAGTAAATTGAGGTTTTGAGAAAGGGTCTTTACATTATAGTTTCTTTAAACTAAACCATGATTTTAATATGTAGAATTTGTAGATTTTATTTGTTTTGTTAGGCTTTTTTTTTTGGTAAGACAGTTGATAAATGGATTGAGGCCCATCAGCAATTAAATTATTTGACAAACAAGGTTTAGTGATTTTTCTTTTTACTATTTTAATTACCAAATTTGAAATGATTAAAGAACTACCCTTTATATATAGTTTTTCTACAACAAAATTCAACAGATTTGGGAGGTGGGTATGGTTGAGACATACCCAGGGCAGTGCTCAGGGCTACTATAGTCTCAGTACTTAGGATCCTTTCCAGTGGAGGTTGGGGATCATACAATATTGCACATGCAATACTTAAATTCCAGCCCTTTGAATTCTTTCTGCAGCCACCAGGAGAGAATAGTTTTTGAAGTAGTAGTGAGAACACTAAGTACAACTTCAAGTGGAGTCTGCTAACGATGTTAAAAATGATGGTAGTTAAAATTATATAGTATGTGTAATAAAGGCTTAGTTAGGCAAACCAACAAAGCATGTAAAAACAAGGTATTTAAAGCCTGTAGTTACTGTGTTAGACATTAACAGGAACTTTTTGGGAAATGGTCTTGCTCATGATTTTTTTTTATATTTTTGTTAAAAATAAGTAAGGTTCTAGATAAATACAGGACGAGGCAATTGCTTTGCACACAACTAACCGTGGTTTGATTCCCCAGTATCATGACATTAAGGTCCCCTAACATACCAGGAGTGATGCCTGAGTTCAATAGCCAGAGTAAATTCCTAGTACTGCTGGATAATGCCCAAAATACTCTTAACTTCCCTTTCCCAAAACAACTAAAGCAAAATATCCCATTTTATCTTTGCATATAGCAAGTTGATGACTAAATAGTATTAACATTTTACTGTGATTGAGTACTACTATGGTCTAAATTGTCTCTATCCACCCCCAAATTTATATATTGAAACTATAATTCCCTATATAGCTATTTTTGGAATTAGGATATAATTAAAGGATATAATTTATTATATCCTTATATCCAATAAGAATATAATTAAAACTAAATGCAGCTATAAAGGTGGGACTTGGATAAGAAAGGTTTATCTGTGTGTCTGGACATTTTATGGATGCATATGTCCATACTTGGGAACTCAGAGATGGATGGTGTCTTTCAGCAAATTAAGAAGAAAAGTACTTTAAAAAGAAAAAGAAGAAGAAGAAGATGGGATGCTGGTGGTCAAACCTGAGTCTGTTGCATTCAAGGCAAATGCCCTACCCACTGTGATATCGCTTTAGCCTCAGTATTTTTAACTTCTTAAGACTTGATATAAGTAATTTTAGATTGTTTCCTATAGTTCTAGTGCCGTTAGAATTATTAGGAAGCAGTCTCCATTGCCACAAATAGCAGATATATTTTCTGAGCTCAAACTACAGACTTTATACCCTGTTTATAGCTCAAAGCTTCCTATAATCAGAGCCAGGAATTCTTTCTCAACCTCACAGGCTATTACATAATGCATTGTTCAGTCTTAGGACTTTTAGTTCTTATCTGGAATATTATAAAGTACTCTTAAAATTCTCTTTCTTTTCAAACTTACTTTATGGAGTAGTTTAGCCAAAATGTAAATCTGCCTGTTATCATTTATTTTCCTTATTGCTTTTCATGGTTTCCTATCTAATAGTTTTCAACGTTGTCAGTTCCCAGTGGTTCCATAGTACTCTCAGGCACTGTGTGTCATGGAAGGAAGTTAGCAAAACAGAGAAGTTTTAAAAAATACTTGTTTTACACATCAAGCTTTATGCTTTAATGTGAAAAAGATTCTTGTTGAGTAAATAACTGATGAAAATCATGATTTTAAAGCTACTAGCTGTAGTTCCTCTGCTTTTGTTATGTTGGTAGATATACTATTTCCCCATAAATTCTCTCTTCACCAACTTACATTATTACTCTTTTTAGACTTGTTTTAGGTCTCATTGTTTTCTTCTCCAGAATATGTAATTGTGACTGGGGTGCTGTGTGTGTGTGTGTGTGTGTGTGTGTGTGTGTGTGTGTGTGTGTGTGTGTGTGTAAAAGAGAGAGATACAAAAAGAGAAGAGAGAAATTGAGAAATTGTTTTGGCTTTATGGAGCTTGAATTTGGAGTTATTTATTTATTTGTATTATTAATAATTTTTATTTTGACCAAAGTGGATTACAAATAGTTCACAATAGCATTTTAGGTACATAGTGACATTGAATCAGGGCATTCCTACCACCAATGTTGTCTTCCCTTCACCCCTGTTCCCCGCATGCATCCATATTGCCCTTCATTTTCCCCCCAGGCTACTAGTATAAGTGGTCCCTTCTGTGTCTAGCTTGTTGTAGACTGGGTATCGATTCTGTTGTAGTTTTTGGATTTGGTGTGTAAGTTGAATCACTTTATTTCTACTCAATGTTCATATGACTGTTTGGTCTTGGTGCCCTCCATTATTTCCCCCTCAATTTGTGAGGCAGAACAAGATGGTTCAGGTTATGTGGTTCTGTTTTTGAAGGTAAGAAAAAAAAGTGGGGGAGAGCAAAAATTCAAACAAGCAAAAAATGGGAGGAGTCCTTCTAGAGAGTACAAAAATCAGTTTAAGAAAAGAAAGGGAAAAAAGGAAGGAAACATAAAAATAACACAAAAAAATCAAACCTAAAACAAACAAAAAACCTGAAAAGCACCACAGCAATAAAGACAACAACTAGTGATAGAGCCTCTATAGTAAATTAGTTGACTATTATATATCTATATCTATCTTTCTGAGGCATCTTAGATGAGTAATAAAAAATGATTATGTTGAAGTATTACTGTTATTATATTGATAGTCCTGTGTGAAAGTTTACCGTTGTTTATTTTGGTGTTTTTTTTTTTTTTTTTTTTGGTTTTTGGATCACACCTGGCGGCACTCAGGAGTTACTCCTGGCTATATACTCAGAAATCGCACCTGGCAGTCTCGGGGGGGGGGGGTACGGGACCATATGGGATGCCGGAATTCAAACCACCTTTCTTCTGCATGCAAGGCATATGCCCTACCTCCATGCTATCTCCGTGGCCCCAGTTTACCATTGTTGTATGTATTTATTGATTATGATATGTGCGGACAAAAGCTCAATGTGCATTTAAAAAGGAAGACAATTTTTTATGCAACTTTTATTATGAGTTAGAATTTAAGTTTAATAGCTGTTCTGTATTTTGTACAACTCTGCAATGTGAGCTTTTCTATATAATCTCATGCCAATGTTGACCCATGTGGATTAAAATAGCCCTATTTTAATCTATGACCAAATTAGGAATTAGAACATCTATCCAGTAGGGATTTGTAAATTATTGAAGTTTGTAGCATGTCAAGTTTTTATAAATAGTGTGATTCCACTTTGTGTTTTAATTTAAAATCTAAGCTTAATAGAAAATTACAGTTATTTGTCCTTAATACTTTATTTGGTTTTTTTAAAATAAGATCTTTGAAACTGACTTTATAAAACAATTTTATTTCATTAAAATATCTGCCTGTGGTCTCTCAAATTAAATTTAAGGAACTTGAAATACCAGGACCTAATTAATTTTTCTTTGCATTTTTGGAATGTATTTGTTTTCTGAAATGTTCTTTTAAGCTATATTTTAAGGAAAACTTTTGAGGGGAGATTTGGGGCCACACCCAGTGACGCTAGGGTTATTTCTGGCTATGCGCTCAGAAGTCACTCCTGGGACCATATGGGACACCAGGGGATCGAACTGTGGTCTGTCCTAGGCTAGCATGGAAAAGGCAGACACCTTACCGCTTGCGCCACCACTCTGACCCCCAAGGAAAAAAAGTATATATATTTTTGGATTTGGGGTCACACTGGCTCTGTGCTCAGAAGTCACTCCTGGCAGGTTTAGGGGACCATATGGAATGCCAGGATTCTAACCACTGTCTGTCCTGGACCGGCTGAATGCAAGGCAAACACCTTACCTCTGTGATATTTTTTTGACCCCTAAGGAAATATATAAATTATATATTAATAAATTACACTTTTACATGTTATGTATTAACTCTTTTTTTTTTTTTTTTTGGTTTTTGGGCCACACCCGGCGGTGCTCAGGGGTTATTCCTGGCTGTCTGCTCAGAAATAGCTCCTGGCAGGCATGAAGGACCATATGGGACACCGGGATTCGAACCAACCACCTTTGGTCCTGGATCAGCTGCTTGCAAGGCAAACGCCGCTGTGCTATCTCTCCGGGCCCATGTATTAACTCTTTTAAAATTTAAAATTGTTGTTATTTTGGTTTTTGAGCCATAACTGGTGACACTTCGGAGTTACTCCTGGCTCTGTGCTAGAAATCATTCCTGGCAGGCTAGAGCAACTATATGAGATGTGGGGGATTGAAGCTGGTTGGTTGCATGAAAAGCAAACGCCCTACCTGCCATACTGTCACTTCGACTTCATCTTAAATAATTCTTAATTATTTTTGTTCAGTTTATTAAAAACTTGAATATAAAATCAGTACTTTTGTGATTTCAAGTTATAATTTTTTCTTACAGATAAAGACACGATCAATAAAATTAGAGATTTACGCATGAAAGCTGAAGATTATGAAGTAGTGAAGGTGATTGGTAGAGGAGCATTTGGAGAAGTTCAATTGGTAGGTTATTGAATGATACCAAAATACTCTTAAAATTAACATATTCTTGGGAAAATATTTTTTTTATAACACTGGTTATAAAGTTGTTCATAATACATTTTTTTCACAGATAAAGTTGTTTGTGATTGAGTTACAATGTGCAACCTTTACCAGTGCATAGGAAAGTATTCTTATGGAATTGTTGGCTTTAAATTGCTCTAGATTTTCTTGTTTTGATATGGAAAAGTCTAAAAGGCCAAATAAAGTAGTACCTATATACTCGAGTATAAGCCCCCCCCCCTCGAATTTCACCGTAAAAACTGGGGAAACTTAGTGACTCAAGTAAATCCAAGGTGGAAACTGCAGCAGCCACTGGTAAATTTCAAAAATAAAAATATATACCCAAAACAATTACAATAATTGAGGAATTGGTATATTAAATGTTTTTCAACATTTATTGCTAAAGAAAAACCGTAAACTAGCAAAACTTCAAACAGACCTTCAGCTGTACCTGATGTGAGGGTATCAGCATAGACGTTGTCATCATCACTGAGATCACAGATATCATCATCACTGCTCTCAGTCTCATACAAAGCGCAGAATATTGTGGGTTAAATAGTTCAGTGGCAGCCAGTTCAGTTCAGCCACCTTCCTCTTCAGCTCAGCTGGATTTGTGGACTGAGCTGAAGCACCGCATCCTCCAGCAGACGGCAGAAGATGACTAAAGACTGTGTACTGAGCAGGCACCGAATCAAATAACCTGTATGACTCAAGTCTAAGCCAAGCTCGGGGTTTTCGGCACACATTTTGTGCCCCAAAACTAGGCTTATACTCGAATATATATGATACTTTGAAATGTTTTCTCCAAACATCCTTAGGTAGATTAGAGAATTCAAAGAGAGCAGGACCTGTAGCTCAATGGTAAACTACATGCCTTCAAATGCATGAGAGAGTAAATTCAATCCCTGTCACTTAAATAAAATTCCTCAATCAAATATTAGATGAGAAATATTTATTCTTAAAACTATACTTTTTAAACTGCTTTGAAGTAATAAGTTTTATAAATAGGAATTAGCATACAAAGCATAATAAAGGAAGGACTACTACTAAGGCTAGTATAATGAACAGATTTTCCAAATTTTTTTTTTTTTTTTTTTTTGTTGTTGTTTTTTTTCGGGCCACACCTGTTTGATGCTCAGGGGTTACTCCTGGCTAAGAGCTCAGAAATTGCCTCTGGCTTGGGGGGACCATATGGGACACCGGGGGATCTAACCACGGTCCTTCCTTGGCTAGCACTTGTGAGGCAGACACCTTACCTCTAGCGCCACCTCGCCAGCCCCCCAAATTTTCTTTTTCTAACATTTCTTTCATTAAATAAATCTTTGAGATTACTTAGTTCAGTGGAAGAAATGAAAAGAAAAATAATTGGGGCCGGGTGGTGGCGCTGGAGGTAAGGTTCCTGCCTTGCCTGCGCTAGCCTAGGACGGACCGCGGTTCGATCCCCCGGCGTCCCATATGGTCCCCCAAGAAGCCAGGAGCAACTTCTGAGCGCATAGCCAGGAGTAACCCCTGAGCGTCACCGGGTGTGGCCCAAAAACCAAAAAAAAAAAAAAAAAAAAAAAATAATTAGGACAATAATGTTAAGTTGTTAACAGGGCTTTAAAAAGATTTGACTGTTCTGGGAAAAACTAAGCTTTAACTATTTATAAAATATTATTTTCTGTTTTCTGTTTTAAAGGTAAGACATAAATCTACCAGGAAAGTATATGCTATGAAACTTCTAAGTAAATTTGAAATGATTAAGAGATCAGATTCTGCTTTTTTCTGGGAAGAAAGGGACATCATGGCCTTTGCTAACAGTCCTTGGGTCGTTCAGGTATGGTTTTGCTGTTATTTTATTATTGCTAAACTAGTTTGTAACTAAATATCTAAGAAAACAGTTTGTTTTTCTGAATAGTGGTGGAAATTATATAGGTAAAAAGACTTATAAAATAGTCTTCCTTTATTTAATAATGAAATTTAATTTTATTCTATCATCTCTAGGAGAAAAGTGCAGTAAAGTCAAACTAGGTTTTTGTAGAATTTATGAGAAAACAGTCTGCTTTGATTTAGGGAAAGTCTTATGTTTTCATACTGAATTAGTTAGATGTTTAATACTGAAATTGAAATTTTTCTTCAAATATTAACTCTTGTGGATCTATTTGTTCCCTTCATGTTGTAGAGAAGGAATGAAAGAAGCTAAGGAAAATGAGTTAGCTAGAATTACAAATACTGAGTTTAATGGCTATAGGGCCATTTCAGATAAGAGAAAAACAGGTACATATTTAAAGATTGTAGTCTAGTATTGACTACCTGTCTCTGAAGCTATATCTAAAACATTTACTTCTCTAGGAGTTAGCTTCCTTTCTCAGAAATGTACACTCTTGTTTATATTGTTGGGTCTTTTCTTTTGGGGGGGGGTTGTCATTTTAGGTACCACATATAATCAGTGATTAGGGACCAACAGTGTGGTATCAGAGATCAAATTCTGGACCTTGTGCCCTATCACTTGATCTACACATATCAAGTCCTTGAGTTAGTTATTTTTAGACCTCAAGGGAAGTCTCAGGGCAACAGGAAGCGGGTTATAATTATGACTTTTAAATTCCTGCTTTAATTAGAGCATCTCTGTATTTTTTATCTTATATATTGGAATCCTTATAATAAGAGTGTATGGAAAAACAAAACAGTGGGGAAAGACCATTTTTCAATTCCTAATATGTATTTTTTGAAAACATTCTAATTAGGGGCCGGAGAGATAGCATAGCAGTAGAGCGTTTGCCTTGTCTGCAGCTGATCCAGGACAGATGGTGGTTTGAATCCCGGCATCCCATATGGTCCTCCAAGCCTGCCAGGAGTGATTTCTGAGCGCATAGCCAGGAGTAACCCCTGAGCTTCACCGGATGTGGCCCAAAAATCAAAAATAAAAAAATCTGGGAAGATAGCTCATAGCACTGGAGTGTATGCCTTGCATGAGAAAGGCCATGGGTTTAATCCCTGATACCACATTGCCTTACCTCCACTCACCCTGTCCTGACAGATATAGTTCTGGTAACCCCTAGCTCTGCTTGGCCAAGCAGCTTTACATCATTGGATTTAAGCATTGAGTCATCTGGTACAGTTAGCTGATTATCACCAAAAGTGGCCCCCAGACACCCCATGAGCACTAATTATAGTGAGAGTCCCCTTGCAAAAAACTAAAAAGGGGCCAAAACCTAGGTACTTGGGTGATGGATGCCCACACATTTAGTAGTGCTTAGGGTCTATGAGCTCTTTGCATAGGAGTGCCCCCTGTAGGCATGGGGGAACATATGTGGTGATGGAACTGGATGACAGCCTATTTCCTATACTATCTCTGGTGTTTACTATGTTTTAATCAACTCTGTTGAGCAGTTTCTTGGTTCAGCTTAATGACTTTTTCTTGAAGTAAAAGTTTTATTTAGAGAAATATGAGAATAGTTATAGATATATGTGTTGAAAGAGAACATGGGCTTCTTCCAGGGAGGAAAAAAATACATACATTTCAGGTTGATGTACAGATCAAAGAGCATAATGATTTTTCAGATTTTCTGTTATTAGAGGCTATTCTTTGCATTTGGTATTTTTATCAGCATCTTGTACTCCATAACAGCTCTTAGAACCCATAGTTGCTATTATAACAACCAAAATGTGTTCCTGTTTAAGTATCATTGAATCTTTCCTTGGTAGTGGAGGGGATTGGCTATTAATATCTAGTAGAGAACCTTTAGTAGAGGCAATGTTTTGATCTGTTGAAAATAGAAATTGACATGCTGGGGGTGAGGTTTGTTGTTTGATTTGGGAGCCACACTATGCTATGCTCAGAGGTTATTCCTGGCTCAGCAGTCAGGTATTACTCCTGGCGGGCTTCGGGGACCATATGGATGCTAGGAATTGAATCCAGGTTGGTTGCATAAAAGGAAAGTACCCTATCCTCTCACTGTATATCACTTTGGCCCCATACTATAATTTTTAGGGGAAATTTATATGCTATGTAATTGAGACTTTTATTTTTTATACATTTTCCAGTGGGGCAAAATGTAATCAATTCAAAGTTTTTAAATACTACCCAAATGATAAATTGTACACTTTATGTATAAAATGTCACTTAATTTCTTTTTCTTCTCCAGATGATATTTTTAAAATTAAAATAGCAATTTATAACTAAGACTACTGTACATTATTAGAAAAAAGAAGCAAAAAGATTTTAAGAAATTTAGCTATCATTTCTCTAAGTCTTTTAGGGTTTTTTTGGTTTTGGTTTTTGTTTTTGGGTCACACCTGGTGGCGCTCAGAGGTTTCTCTTGGCTCTGTGATCAGAAATCGATCCTGGCAGGCACAGGGGACCCAATGGGATGCCGGGATTCTAACCACTAATCTGGATCAGCTGCATGCAAGACAAATGCCTTAACGCTGTTGTCTCTCTGGGGTGCCCCCCACCACCATTTTTTGTTTGTTTGCTTGTTTTTGGGTAGGTCTTTCAGTTCTAATCTCACTTCAATTAAAATGTCCTTTTGTAAATTTCTGCTTTTTTTCCTTTCTTTTTTTGGGGGGGAGGCACACCCGTTTGACGCTCAGGGGTTTGGGTTACTTCTGGCTCTGTGCTCAGAAATCGCCCCTGGCTTGGGGGGACCATATGGGACGCCAGGGGATCAAACCCTGATCTGTCCTAGGCTAGTGTTTGCAAGACAGATACTTTACCTCTAGCACCACCTCTCTGGCCCCTTTATTTGTTTTTTTCTTTTGTTTTGTTTTTGGGCCACACCAGTGATACTCGGGGTTTACTTCTGGCTATGTGCTCCTGCCTGGGGGGACCATATGGGATACCAGGGCTCCAATCGAGGTCTGTCCTGGGTCAGACACATGCAAGGCATATGCCCTACTACTGTGCTATTGCTCCGACTCCTAAATTTCTTCTTTTAACTTTAATCTTAGTCACATAATATGTTTATATTTGTTATTCTGCTGTATTTGTTCAATGAACTTTACTCTTCCTGCTTTTCTTTTAGTCATCGTTTTCTTTTTGTTTCTTTTGTTTTGGTTTGGTTTTTGGGCCACACCCAGTGATACTCGGGGTTACTCCTGGTTATGCGCTTAGAAATTGCTCCTTGCTTGAGGTACCATCTGGGGGTGGTGGTGGTGTCGAACCGCAGTCTGACCTGAGTCAGCTGCATATAAGGCAAATGCCCTACCGCTGCGCCATCGCTCAGGCCCCAACTTTCTGTTTCAACTACAATATATCTTTGCTAAAGACCTATTCTTTCTTCAAGTTACTGCAAAATTTTGTCAGTATATAAAATTCAATTTGTACTGATAGAGGTAAAAGATCTTCCTCAGACTCATCACAAATAACCAGTTACTAGTTTCTTTGCATATGGACAATTGTCTTGTGTATTTGATTTTTTTAAATTAAAATTTTTTTAAGGATTTAACATTACTGCAACTTGATTATTTTAGTTAAGTTTGGTGTTAGTATTTTTTTACATTCTTGAATAATTGTTTAATTAAAATTTTTTTTTCATTTTTACAGCTGTTTTATGCATTCCAGGATGATCGTTATCTTTACATGGTAATGGAATACATGCCTGGTGGGGATCTTGTAAACTTAATGAGCAACTACGATGTGCCTGAAAAATGGGCACGGTTCTATACAGCAGAAGTTGTTCTTGCATTGGATGCAATTCATTCAATGGGCTTTATTCATAGGTAAAAATTTAAGTATCTTACATTTTATTTGTTTATGAGAGAAGCTGAAAAGTTCTTAAGCTTTACTTGATTAATATTTATTACTTAATCCAACCTAATTTCCTCCCATATCCCATGACTGGTTTTTCAGAATTAAAAACTTAATTAAAATTAAAGTTTTAACATTTTAAGATATTGATGATATAAATGTATTCTTTAATCTTGTTTATATAACTTAAGTATAGAATTTTAAAAGTATGTTAGAGTGTTAAGCAGTTTTTATGTACAAAGTAATTTCCTTTTGAAATTTCTATGTACAGAAAATAAATCTTCAAATTATTTTTCTTTTAATTAGTAAATAAATTATATATATTAGAGGAATAACTTCATTTGTTCTGCAGCCACCAATTGAATCAAGTGTAGAATTACCGGTATACAAATATGGAAGTAAATCAGTCTTGTGTTTGTTCATTCATATATTTATGTCTTGTATAAATTACATTTATGACTTTTTTCTTTTGGTTTTTGGGTCACACCCAGTGATGCTCAGGGGTTACTCCTGGCTATGTGCTCAGAAATTGCTCCTGGTTTGGGGGACCATATAGGACACCCAGGATCGAACTGTGGTCTGTCCTAGGTTAGCATGTGCAAGGAAGACACCCTACTGCTTGCACCACTGCTCTGGCCCCACATTAATGACTTTTTAAAATTATTGTTACCCAAATGATTATCTTTTCCCTTGAAATAATCAGACTGTGTAAAAGGATGGAGAAGAGCTGGAGAGAGAGGATAGTGGGTAGAATACTTGTATTGCATAATGACAGACCTGGGTTCAATTTCCAGCACTCCATTTGGTCCTCTGAACTTTTATCAGGAATGATCCCTGAATTGAGAGCCAGGAGTAAGCCCTGAGCTCTACTATAGGATATGGCCCAATAGCCCCCTCTCCATAAATTTAAAATAAAATGAAAGGAAATATTTCTTTTTATCATTGTCTATAAAAGTTTAGCATATAGGGGCCAGAGTGATTGCACAACAATAGGACATATAACTGACCAGGATTCGATCCCCAGCATCCCATATGGTCCCCCAAGCCTGCCAGGATCAATTTCTGAGCATAGAGCCAGGAGTAACCCCTGAACACCAAGAGGTGTGGTAAAAAAAAAAAAAGAAAGAAAGAAAAAATTTAGGGGCTGGAGAGATAGCATGGAGTTAGGGTGTTTATCTTTATCTTTCTTTTTTTTTTTTTTTTTGGTTTTTGGGCCATACCCGGCGGTGCTCAGGGGTTACTCCTGGCTGTCTGCTTAGAAATAGCTCCTGGCAGGCACGGGGGACCATATGGGACACCGGGATTCGAACCAACCACCTTTGGTCCTGGATCGGCTGCTTGCAAGGCAAATGCCGGGTGTTTATCTTTCATGCAGATAGATGGTGGTTTGAATCCCAGCATCCCATATGGTCCCCCGAGTCTACCAGGAGCGATTTTTGAATGTAGAGCTAGGAGTGACCCCTGAGCGCTGCCGGGTGTAACCCCCTCCCCCCCAAAAAAAAGTTTAGCATATAAAAGTTTACCTACTGACGTTTGAGATGTGGCTAGTGAGCATATGATCAAAGATGATCTTATCTAGATTGAGTGAATATACATGGTTTTAAAAACTGCCTTATTGAATTTTTATCAGTGTTTGATCTGTTTTAGAAGTACTCTACTATTGTGTTTTTATTTTTCTCCTCTTTCTTAGAGATGTGAAACCTGATAACATGCTGCTGGATAAGTCTGGACATTTGAAGTTAGCAGATTTTGGTACTTGTATGAAGATGAATAAGGTTAGATCATTAACTTTTGATTTTTTTTCTTTTTTTCTAAATTAGGATAAATGCTTTGTAAAAATTATCAAGAATTGACTAACCATGTCTGGTCTTGCAGAATTGCTGTGCTTTGTCAAATTTGTTTAAATATTTGCCATGGTCTTAACATTACTAATAAAATCATTCTGTTTTAGTAAACATTATCAATAAAACATTTAAGTGTAAGGATTTTTTTTCACCCTATTTAAGTTAAATGTGAATATTCACATTTACTAATCCTTGAGAGTAATTGTTGTACAGATTTAGAAATAGAGTTAGCTTAGGGTCATGGATTGTTAATGCCAGTGATAAAATTGATTTCATAAAAAATTGTTTTCAATTTTGTGTTTAACTTTTGGTGTTTAACTTACTGGCCTTTGTATAGATAAAGAAGTAAGTTGTTTGCTTTTTCAGAATTATATTCCTCAAAACAACACAGAACAGTAGCCGGAAGCTACACTAATTATTTTGAAAAAGACATTGATTGGTTAGAAGGAAAACCACATGAGACTTAGAGTAACATTTAATTACAGTTCTGTTGTACTAGTATCAACTAACATAATAACTAGTATGTATGACTAGTATGTATAACTTTTAAGAGCATTAAAATGTGTTTTAGGTAGGACTGAAGCAATGATACTGCAGGTAGGGCTTGAACAAAGTCCACCTAGATTCAATATTTGGCACTCCATATGTTTCGCTCATCCCTGTTAAGGGTGAGCCCAGAAAGGAAAAAAAAGAACACTTTAGGTAAATATTTATTGTGCTTAGTATTCTCAGGTTGTTTTTCATATATATGTTATGCTTTTACCACTTTACCACATTTTACTTGTACAGTCAGTTCTTGTATAGTTTCTTAAAAGTTTCTGACAGTCAGGAGAGACGAAGTCACGAAATTTTCCTATACATGGATGTACATGGAATCTATTATGCTGAATGAAATAGTCAGAGGGAGAGAGATAGACACAGAATAGTCTCACTCATCTATGGGTTTTAAGAAAAATAAAAGACCTTTTTGCAGTAATCCTCAGAGACAAAAGTGAGGAGGGCTGGAAGGTCCAGCTCACGACATGAAGCTCACCACAAAGAGTGGTGAGTACAGTTAGAGAAATAACCACACTGAGAACTATCATAACAATGTGTGAATGAGGGAAGTGGAAAGCCTGTCTAGAGTAACGTGGAGTGAGGTGGGGAGGAGGGAGATTTGAAACATTGGTGGTGGGAATGATGCACCGGTGAAGAGGGGGGTATTCTTTACATGACTGAAACCCAACTACAATCATATTTGTAATCAAGGTGTTTAAATAAAGATATTAATAAAAAAGTTTCTGACAGTTAAATTGAATGGCTATTTTAATAAAAAAATCATATGTTATTAAACGACTTGTTAGCATCTTATTCTAATTGCCTGCCTTATATACTTGTTCTCTACAGTGAAAATGATTTTGTTAGATTGACAAAAGTAAAGGAATAATTCATAGTAACAATGTTTCTAGCATTTTTACAAAATAAAAATCACTGATGTATCCAAAATACATATGTAATTATAAGACCATTGTATATATGTGTGTATAATGTACATATATAGAGATAATAGCAGAAATTATAAAATAAAAATCGCTCTTAGGAAGGCTGGAGAGATAGTACAGCACATAGGGTGCTTGCCTTATAAGTGGCCAACCTAAGTTTGATTTCCAGCATCCCATATGATCCCTTGAGCATTGCTAAGAATAACCCCTGAGCACTGCCAGGTATGGCGCCCTGCCAAAAAAGAAAATCACTATTATGTCCATAACATGATTTTGGATATAGTAGGTATAAAACGTGTGTATGGATGTGGTGTGTGTGGGTGTGATTGAGTTCTTTGTTACTTTTCTACCAAGTTTACATTAGATTTTATTATGATATTTTATAGCCTGACAAAAATTTTTGAGTTCTATGGCTTATGCTAAGTAAAATTACTTTAATTAATAAGGAGAGATTGTATCTTCACTCAAAATGTGTTCTCTTACTCTTTAGGAAGGTATGGTACGATGTGATACAGCAGTTGGAACTCCTGACTATATTTCCCCCGAAGTATTAAAATCTCAAGGTGGTGATGGTTATTATGGAAGAGAATGTGACTGGTGGTCAGTTGGGGTGTTTCTTTATGAAATGCTTGTAGGTAAGTAAAGGAAGATTTTATGTACTGTATTTGTTTGCCCCCAAACTTATCACTTGGAATTATTCTTTTTTTTTTTTTTTTTTGGTTTTTGGGCCACACCCGGTAATGCTCAGGGGTTACTCCTGGCTATGCGCTCAGAAGTCGCTCCTGGCTTGGGGGACCATATGGGACGCCGGGGGAATCGAACCGCGGTCCTTCTGAGGCTAGCGCAGGCAAGGCAGGCACCTTACCTTTAGCGCCACCGCCCGGCCCCCACTTGGAATTATTCTAATAAAACATTTTTGTTTTTGTTTATAGGAAAGACTGTTCTAAATCTTTTTTATATGTGTTTTCAAAAGCCATTTAAAGGCTTAGAGAAACTTTATGATGTTACTGTTTTTTAATAAAGTTTGATTTTTATTTAATTCAGAGTTAATAATGTTTAAATTACTAATTCTTTGTCTTTGAAACTGATTTTTTTAAATGTACTTTGTTTTTCCTATCTCCATTTAGGTGACACACCCTTTTATGCCGATTCTCTGGTTGGAACTTATAGCAAGATAATGAACCATAAAAACTCACTAACCTTTCCTGATGATAATGACATTTCAAAAGAAGCCAAAAATATTATTTGTGCTTTCCTTACTGACAGGTAAATATATAATTTTATCATTGATTTTATCTCCAGTCAAAGGAAATTTTTATTTTTCTGCTCAGATTTCCCTTCCCCCCTTTTTGTTTTTGTTTTTGTTTTGGTCTATACTTGGCTCCCTGTTGAGGGGTCATTTCTTAATGGTATTCAGAGGGCTAGATCTAGTGCCCAAATTTGAACCAATGTCACAGACATAATTGGAAGTTAGGCAAGTGCCTTCACTCTGTACTATCTAACCCTGTTGCTCAGAGTTTTATGGTCTGTTTCTGATTTCCCATGTTGGAACTATAGCAGTAATATTATCATTCTCAAAATTACTCATGATAGGGGCTGGAGAGATAGCACAGTACTAAGGCATTTGCCTTGCATGCAGAAGGACGGTGGTTCGAATCCCGGCATCCCATATGGTCACCCGAGCCTGCCGGGGATGATTTCTGAGCTTAGAGACAGGAGTAACCCCTGAGTGCTGCTGGGTGTCATCCCCCCCCAAAAAATTGCTCATGATAGTGACACCTAATATAATTTTATGAATTTTTAGGATGCATTTTCTGTATCTCACTTACCTCAGATGTTGACTAAGCCTGTTTACTTACCTCAGATGTTGACTAAGCCTGTTTGCTAGTGCTTTGGGGACAACGCAAAGCAAGGTTTTCTTTATGTGACACTCTAAGCCATTTCCCCAGCTCTTCCTAAGATATTGGTATAATATACAGTGGCTTGATTAGATTATTTTAGTTGCTAAATTTGTAACTTAGTTAAGTATAAAATACTGGTATTTGGTATTGGAGAGATAACAGTGGTGGGGCGTTTGCCTTGCATGTGGCTGCCCCAGGATGGACCTATCGGGGTTTAATTTTTGGCCTCCAGTATGGGCCCCCAAGCATGGCAGAGTGATTTCTGAGCGAAGAGCCGGGAGTGTGCTGCCAGGTGTGGCTTAAAAACAAACAAAAAAGCTGGTATTTTATTGTATCTAAGATTTTTTCAATAGTTTTTTTTTGGTTTTGTTTTGTTTTGTTTTTCGGCCACACTCGTTTGATGCTCAGGGGTTACTCCTGGCTAACCACTCAGAAATTGTTCCTGGCTTGGGGGACCATATGGGACGCCAGGGGATCTAACCGTGGTTCTTCCTTGGCTAGCGCTTGCAAGGCAGACACCTTACCTCTAGCACCACCTCACCAGCCCCTAGATATTTAAGTAATTCATTGCCTTCCCCCCTTTTTAAGTTGTTAATTCTTGTTACTGTAATCACAGTGGTTGCACACTTTTTAGCTGTTGTACTTTCTAGGGGTTGTATATCAGGTGTGGTTGTTACCTACTCAGCAGTAGCACACTTTGAGATTTGCATTGTTTTAGTTGTGTTGCTTGCACATGGGGTCATACTTGTAGTTGCAACCCACAAGATATGGTTGTGGGAAAATCAAATGTGTATGTGTGCCCCAGGGATCACACTTCCTATGGCAGTCATATATATCTTTTCACTTCCAGTGCCTGCTGGGGTCTAACTCCTTTTTGTGGTGGTGACACATACCACCTATGTGGTGACACATACCACGCTATGATGCATATCAGAATTACTAGCAGTGTAAGGGATTGCAGATAGCAGAGCTGCCAGGAGCATGCTTAGTACATGTGAGATACTGGTGGCTTGAACTTATGACCTACTTGTGAAGTGGGCTCTAAGTCTCTGTGCATTCTTGAGTTTGAACTTTCTTAAAAAAATACTTTTAACATTTCTGAAATTAGAACGCATCTTATAATCAATGGCATGCATTAGTTTAATTCAGGAACATGATTTTCTTGTGGCAAAACAACATTGATGCTTATTTCAATTGGTGTCAGATAAAATAATACTGCATTGTGTAATTGGAACTTGGTAAAAGTAGGGCTTAAATGTTTACACTAAATAAAGAAGAATAAATCTGACAGCTGGGTTGAATGGCTGAACATACACTAGGTCAGTGGTGGGCAACCTTTTTTTTCAACTGAGCCAAATCTCGCCAAAACCACGATTGAAATTTATTTTGAGAGCCACACCGGGCGCGCACTGACAGAGGCTAGGAGTAGAGTCCTGACTCCTGGGGCTGCCGCATGTGGCTCGCGAGCCATAGCTTGCTGACCATTGTTAACTGTGTAAAGAATCAAGTCCCGACCCAGGTTTGATCCCCAGCATCCCATATGGTCCCCTGACTGGACCAATTTCTGAGGCTGTCAGGACCAAGTTCTGAGAGCAGAGACAGGAGTAACCCCTGAACACCACAGGGTGTGGCCCCAAAAGCAAAAACAAACAAAACAAAGAATTAAGTCCATGCTTCTGCATGGCCTCCAGAGTTCATCTGGTTGTGCCCTGAGGCCCCCCCAAGCATCACTTGCCAGCTCAGCTGTGCATGACTCATTGAAAACAAGAAAATTATAGCATTGAGGTAGAGGACACGAGCAAGACCCTTAGTTTTATCAGCTCAATAACACATTGGTATCCTGAGCACCATAGAGATTGCTCTACTCTGGTAGTCTTTGAGCACTACACTGAACACTAAACTTTGTGAGCACCAAACCCGTCAGGCATCACTGGAGTTACCCACAAAGCAGAACACTTTTGTGGTTTTCCCCAACTAAAATAAAAGTAAGATTGTTTAAAACATTTTTTTGTTCTTTTTTTTTGACTTTTGGGACACACTCTGCACTCAGAGATCATTCCTAATGGGCTTGAAGGACCAAATAGGGTACCAGGGATCAAATGAAGGTTGGTTGCAGGTAGTGCTCAGGGCTTACTCTTTCTGTATTCAGAACTTACTCTAGCTTGGTGTTATGGGATCACTCTACCTACTGTATTTCTGCTTTACAACCCCCTCCCTTTATATATATATTTTTTTATTTTTTCCCTTTATATTTTTATTTTTTTTGTTTTTTGGGCCGCACTTGGTGGTGCTCAGGGGTTACTTCTGTTTCTGCACTCAGAAATTGCTCCTGGCAGGTTCAAGGGACCATATGGCATGCTGGGGATCAAAACTGGGTCAGCCTTGTGCAAGGCAAACACTCTACCTCTTGTACTATTGTTCTGGCCCCTTTCTTTTTAATTTTAATTAATTAATTAGTTCATATTTAATTTTTTGTGGTCAAAGTGAATTACAGTTCTCTCACAGTAATATTTGAGGCACATAGTGACAATGAATGAGGGGCATTTCCACACCAGTGTTTTCCTCCTTCCACCCCTGTTCCCAGCATGCATCCCACACCTCCCTCCTTTACCCCGTAATGCTAGTGCAACTATTCCCCCTTTGTACAGCTTGTTGTAGATTGGGTATCAATTCTGTTGATATTGACTTTGGATTTGGTATTCATGTCTGATCAGTTTTTATTTCCACCAAATGAACATTAGACTGTCTGGCCTTGGTACCCTTGGGGGAAGAAGAAAAAGAAAGGGGAAAAAAAGGCAAACAACAAAAAAGAGAAAAACTAGGAAGACTCCATCTAGGTGTATATAAATATATATGTATATATATACATATATAAATATCCATTTAGAACAGGAGTCTCAAACTCACGGCCCTCGGGCTGTTTCCGGCCCTCCGTACAACATTTTGTGGCCCTGCCCTAGAGGAATCTTTTTTTTGTTTTATTTTGTTTTAGTTATTTGGGTCACTTCCCCCAATGTTCAAGGCTTACTACTGACTTTGCACTCAAGGATCACCCCTACTTTGCCTCCTGCGGCTCCCAGGTAAATTGAGTTTGAGACCCCTGCCTTAAAAAGTATTCCCTAATTTTTTCCATGTAAAGGTAGCCATTGGTGTTATATTTGCAACGTTCAGTGATAGATTGTATTATCATTGTGCACAGATTTAGTATATGTGTAATAAGTCTGAATAGGTTAAGATAATCTTTTGTTTTATCTTACACAGAGAAGTAAGATTAGGACGAAATGGTGTAGAAGAAATTAAACGACACCTCTTCTTCAAAAATGACCAGTGGGCGTGGGAAACACTTCGAGACAGTAAGCATTTTTTCCCCCCACATATTATAGTGAATATTTTAAGTAGTTGTTAATAGTCTGTTGAAAATGCTTTGATAATATATGTATACAGTTATCCCCTTTTATCTGCAGTTTAAAATTAAATTTCTTTATTTTAGGCATTTTGGATTACAGAATAGTTTATAAATATAGTTATTTCTGCTGGCGAGGTGGCGCTAGAGGTAAGGTGTCTGCCTTGCAAGCACTAGCCAAGGAAGGACCGCAGACCGCGGTTTGATCCCCCGGTGTCCCATATGGACCCCCCAAGCCAGGGGCAATTTCTGAGCGCTTAGCCAGGAGTAACCCCTGAGCATCAAACAGGTGTGGCTGAAAAACCAAAAAAAAAAAAAAAAAAAAGCTGTTTGGGCCCGGAGAGATAGCACAGCAGTGTTTGCCTTGCAAGCAGCCGATCCAGAACCAAAGGTGCAAAGGTGGTTGGTTCGAATCCCGGTGTCCCATATGGTCCCCCGTGCCTGCCAGGAGCTATTTCTGAGCAGACAGCCAGGAGTAACCCCTGAGCACCGCCGGGTGTGACCCAAAAACCAAAATACATATATATATTTCTGTCATTCAATATTCCCACACTAATCCAACACCAATGTATCATTCCCTTTCCCTCCAGCAAGTTATCAGTTTCCAAACCTTCCTGAAGCCTGCCCCTTGACTTATGTACTTATTTATGAATAATCTACTTAATATTTCTTATTACAATTAAATGATAATAGAATTATAGGGGGAAAAAAAACCTGCATTTAAAGTGAACATTGTCATATCTTGTAATGGGGTCTGATGTCATTGTCTGAAGGTTTACTAAGCTGTATATTTTCATTAGAGCTCTGTTTTTTTTTTGTTTTGTTTTGTTTTTTTGTTTTTTGTTTTTGGTTTTTGGTTTTTGGGTCACACCCGGCGGTGCTCAGGGGCTACTCTTGGCTGTCTGCTCAGAAATAGCTCCTGGCAGGCATGGGGGACCATCCCCCGGGATTCGAACCAACCACCTTTGGTACTGGATTGGCTGCTTGCAAGGCAAACGCCGCTTGCTATCTCTCCGGGCCCATTTGAGCTCTGTTTTTGATTCTGCTGATGTTATGTGATGTTATGTGACTTCTGTGATAATTTTAAGTCAAATTTGACATATTCCTACTAAGAAATCAGTATTAAAATTATGGAAGTGTTGGATGGCTGCTGGCTGTACACAAATTTGAAGATCTATGAGCTAAGCTGATGAGTTCATATGATGACAGCATGGTTCATAGGCACCCTTGGTATGGCCTCAGTGCACTCAGCCTGTAGGCCAGTATATCCATGATTTTTTCTGCTTATTGGACCTATGTTTTGAGAGGTAGGTGTTTATGGCATTGACCATTTGGGCAGACATGATGGAAAGTTTTCTATTGAGGGCATGTCTGCCAGGACTGGAAGTAGAGAGGCTCAGGGTAGGCTCTAAGGGTCCCTGGAGATGTCAGCCATAAAGTCAGCATTCCTGGAATGTAGAGCTAGGAGTTTTTACAAAGATGAGTAAAGAGGCAAAGTTGGACCAGTGGTTTGGTGGCAGTTGTAGAACGGATTTTTGTAAGTAGCCCTTGGACTTCATCATGACAGGAGATTGCCTTGCCCCCTTCTGAAGGGTCCCAGAGCAATCAGTTCCAGTATTTTTTTTTTAAATAAACATAGGGACCAGAGAGATAGTACAGCATGCCTGTTTGCCTTGCAAACAGCCCACCCTGATTTGGTCCCAACCATCCTATGTGGACCCTCAAATAACACCAATTCCTGAGTGTAGAGCCTGGAATAACCCGAATACCACTGTGTGTAGTTCAAAAATGAAGCAATAATGACATTTTAATAAATGTTAAAACATTAAATTGATAAATGTAATCAAAGATTAAAAAGAAAACAATATATGGAGGTTCTAATAACTACCACTCTCATATGCATGAGAATTATATTATGATATACTTTCAGCTTTTGGAGTTTGTAGTTCAGAAATACAGGTATTTATGCTAGAAGTTAATTTTCACCCAGTATAGAACATTTCTCTATTTAAAAAATTAAAAATACAAGATTGTTTCTTTTTTGATTATTTGTTTTTTGTTTTGTTTGTTTTGATTTTTGGGTCACACCCGGCAGTGCTCAGGGGTTACTCCTGGCTCTGTGCTCAGAAATCTCTCCTGGCAGGTTGGGGATCATATGGGATGCTGGAATTCGAGCCACCATCCATCCTGGATCGACTGCATGCAAGGCAAATGCCATACTGCTGTGCAATCTCTCAGGCCCCAAAGATTATTTCTTTTTATTGTTTGTTTTTTGGGTCACACCCAGTGATGCTCAGTGGTTACTCTGGATTCTATGCTCAAGAATCACTCCTGATGTTGATTGGGTGACCAACCATATGGGATGCTGGGGGTTGAACCTAGGTTTGGCGTATGCAAGGCAGGGGCCATACCTAGTTGTCCTTCCTCTGTACTCTCTTCAGCCTATAAAATTGTAAAACATTTCACAGAAAAACCTTGTTTACGATTTTAATGACACTGAAGATCTTTGTCGGTCTCGACGGCCAAGAATTCACCAGGTTTGAATATGTGGCTCAGAGCACCATGTGAATTTAATCTCTGACATCAGCCCACATTGCTGTGTGGAATCCTTAGTTCTCCTGGTGTGATCTCCAGCACCACAGCCAAGTGGAATCCTTAGTGCACTATGGTAATAAACAGCCATGAAATTTCAGGGAATGGAAAGGAAAACAATAATGTCTTTCCCCAGCTGAAGTTGAAGAATTTTTTCTCCTCACTCATCAGAGAAAAATGTAGTATATACGAATTCATAACTTTTTGGTATAGTAATAGCAAAGAACAATAATAAGGAGTATGAATATAGCAATGTGGTTTTATAGACATTTATAAACTAGGTATTTGTCTTAAAAGCAGTGGCAGATTGCACTTTTGTCTTGTGAGGACTAGTTCTTTTTGGGGAGAAAATTACTGTTAATTTTGTTTGATAAATCTTGAAAAATAATTTTATGTAGGTCTTCCAGTGTAAAGAGTTCTGGAGGCTACCATACAGCAGTACGGTGCTTGTCTTGCTTGAGGCCAACCAGGGTTTGATCCCAGTATCATATGATCCATAAGCACCAGCAGGAGTGATTTTTAAATGGAAAGCCAAGAGTAATCCCCAAGCACCACTAGGTGTGACCCTCAATTCATTCCATCCAAAGTAAAGAAGAAGAAAAAATTTAAAGGGAAATTTTTTAAAGTAACAAAAGTTTATATTCAGCTGCAGTTCATCATATGAAAGTGGAAAACAAAGAAAAGGAATGATTCTTTTGGAAATTCAACTGCATCCAGGAATTTTGCATAGCCTGCTATCTGTAGAACATACAGAAATAGCTTGATCTTGGGAGAATTTATTAGCAGTTATACATTGATAAATAAAGAATTTCTTATAAGAGTGACATGACTATTCATGCCACAGAATAAAACTGTTCCAAGAATGAAGCAAATAGAGTGAGTTGATGAATGGTTGCATTGTGAAAATGCATTTGTGTTTTATAATTAACTAAATTAGAATTTTAGTATAGGGTTAAAAACACAAATACTATAAATCTAAAGAAAATTTAAATGAAGATTAAAGAAAATGTAGTTCTTTAAATTATTTTCAAAGTCAAGTAATACATAAATATAAAATGGCCACAAAAATCTATAAAGTAGGGAAGTTAGTTTCCTTTTGTGTTTTAAAAGAATTGATAATGGTTAGGATAGGGTGTGACATAGTCAACAAATATTGTACAACCTGCTTGTACTGAGCATATTGTACTAGAAGTAGAGTAATGAACAAGTAAGTAAAAATTCTTTATCTTGTAAAACTTTTAGTCTAGTGCAGTGGTCAGCAACCTGTGGCTCGTGAGCCACATTTGGTTCTTTCCACTTTTAATTTGGCTCTTCTGTGTGCGGGGCGGCCACTCCAGGAGTCAGGACTCTGCTCCTAGCTTATGTCAGTGCGCGCCCTGTGTGGTTCTCAAAATAAATTTCAATCGTGGTTTTGGCGGGATTTGGCTCAGTTGAAAAAAAAGGTTGCCGACCACTGGTCTAGTGGAATTGAGGAGTCCAGTGCTATTTTATGGTATTATTGTACCCCTTCATATACATTTATGCAAGAATTAGTAAAGGGAATTTTCTCATTGATAAAAAAAAAAACTATTTCAAGAACAAAAAAGGTAAGGAAATAATAATACTAATAAATTAATGACAATTAAGGTAATTTTATTAGTATTATTATTTCCTTATCTTTTTTGTTTTGTTTTGGTCAGGGGTTACTCCTGGCTCTGCGCTCAGAAATCATACTTGGCAGGCTCGGGGACCATATGGGATGCTGGGAATTGAATCACTGTCTGGCCGAGTACGAGGCAAACACCCTACTGCTGTGCTATCTCTCCAGCCCCATTTCTTTTTTTTTGTTGTTTTTTTTTTTTGTTTGTTTTTTTTGGGTCACACCTGGCAGAGCTCATGGATTACTCCTGGCTCTATGCTCAGAAATTGCTCCTGGGGGCCGGCGAGGTGGCGTTAGAGGTAAGGTGTCTGCCTTGCAAGCGCTAGCCAAGGAAGGACCGCGGTTCGATCCCCCTGCATCCCATATGGTCCCCCCAAGCCAGGGGCAATTTCTGAGCGCTAGCCAGGAGTAACCCCTGAGCATCAAATGGGTGTGGCCCAAAACCCCCCAAAAAATAGAAAAAAAAAAAAGAAATGGCTCCTGGCAGACTCAGTGAACCATATGGGATGCTGAGATTCGAACCACTGTCCTTCTGCATGCAAGGCAAATGCGCTACCTCCATGCTCTCTCTCTGGCCCCTAGCCCCCATTTATTTATCCTTTGGAGATCTATTTGTAATCTTGTTACTTGTTGATTTTTCTATCACTTCTTTTATTTCTGAACATTAGGTGACTTCAGATAAATGTTGGCATCTAAATTGGTGTTCCTACTGGGATGACTTAAAAAATTGGGAGTTTCATGGTGCTTATATAAAATACTAAAACATTTTAATGTAGTCTTTCATATTAATGTATAAATAAGCATGATTCAGTCCTCAAAATGTGGTCTAGATTATAGTTAGGAAAAATTCGGATTTGTCGCTGCAGCAAGTACTAAGAATTTCAAGCACAATGACTGATACTGTGGCTTCCATGGGGCATATTTTCGGCTGCCAGGCCTTAGGGAAGTAGGAGACGATGGGAAGGTGTCTGTACTTGTTCCAAAACAATTCTTGTGATGCCAGCCAGATACTGGCATGCCTAGAGTTTTGGTTGGTTTGGTATTTCTACAGAAAGTCGTAATGAAGCTGGACCATTGTCTAAGTGGAAGTTATAGGTGGTGGGTGCAGCTGGCATGAGACTGTGGACAGGGACTTGGCCTGCCCTTTTGTTTCCCTGCCTTTTAAATTACTTTATTTAAGCACTGTGGATACAAAATTCTTCATGGTTGAATTTCTGTTGTAAAATGTACACTGCCCTTAACCAGTGCACATTTCCTGCCAACAGTTCACCCTGTCTGCCTCTGCACTGCCCTGCCATTCTCCCTTTCCTCTCACTCCCCCTCTCCCCCTTATTCTCTCACTCTCCTCCCCTTCTCCTTCTTCTTGTTCCTCTCCCTCTTTTCACTTTATCCCCTTTCAGCACTCAGTTCTTGTCTAGAGTGATCAGTTCCAGCTGATCGTAGTGGATCCGTCTTTACCCTAATTGCATTCAACGGTCTTGTAGCCTGCCTCTTTTCCCAAGACTGCCAGCTTTCAGTGGCACGGTCATTGTTTATGGCTTGGTTTGCATCTCTTTCAAGAATAGATTTGAGTCTATGGAACTGGCCAGAATCAGAAATGGCAATTGTGCTGGCAGAGGGTGTGGTGGGATGAGGGGTGGTCATCTATCTCTTGAGTTCTTATGAATTTTTCTATGACTATAAAAAAGATTTTGGAGAGTTAATTATGATTACATTTAATGTTTCTAATTTAAATTTCAGCTGTGGTGTCAACGAGCATCTTGATCTTGTTCTTGATGATGAGGAAAACTTTTCAATTTTCCAAAAAAATCTTTTATCAATTTTCCATTGTGGGATATGATGTTGACTCTGAACTTTTTAATTAATGTTCATTACCACTTGGAAGAGGTTCTTTTATTTGAATTTTATCAAATCTTTTTCTGTTATGGTGCCAGAGAGATAGCACAGCAATAGGACATTTGCCTTGCTGATCTCGGAGGGATTAGGTTCGATTCCTGGCATCCCATATATGTCCTCCAGTCTGCCAGGGGCGATTGCTGAGTGCAGAGCCTGGAGTAACCCCTGAGTGAAGCTGGGTGTGGCCCAAATAACAAAAAATCAACCAATTCAATCAAGCAATAAAGTTTAAAAAATACTTTTCTGGGCCAGAGAGAGCATGGAGGTAAGGCATTTGCCTATCATGCAGAAGGACGGTGGTTCGAATCCCGGCATCCCATATGGTCTCTTGTGCCAGCCAGAGGTGATTTTTGAGCATAGAGCCAAGAGTAACCCGAGTGCTGCCAGGTGTGACCCAAAAGCCAAATATATATATATTTTCCGTTAAATGAAATAATTATTACTTTATTAAGGTGATTCAATTACATTGATTGACACATTTGTTCCACATCTGTGATTTATTCCTGGCATTGCTCAGAGGATACATACATGGTTCTGGGGATCAAACCAGTACAAGTGCCTTAATCCCTATACTATCTCTGATACCTTGATTGACTTTCATATGGTAAACCATCCCAGAATAGTTTCTACTTGGTTTATTCTATTTTTGCATCAGTTTGCTGATTCCCCCCCCCCCCATCTTATTCTATTGGTATTTGGATTTTTTACAGTGTCTCAGTCTGGATTTGGTGTCAAGAGTATTTTTGACTTTATGGACTATTTAAGGAACTGTTCCTCTCTTTTTTTGTGAGAGTTTGAACAGTTGTATGTTAATTTATTTTATGTTAATTATTTCATAGAATTCAGATGAAACCATATTGTTTTAGACTATTCTATTATTTTGATTTTTTATGAATTATTACATTTCTATTCAGATTATATTTCTGGGAAGTTCTAGGAGAATTTTATAAGTTGGCACCAATTATTAATATATCTTGTATACTTTTAATAAGTTGGTAGTTGTGTCCCTGTCTTCATTTTTTGTTTTGTTTTGGGGCCATACCCAGCTGTGCTGAGCACTTGCCTAACTTTGTGTTCAGAGATTACTCCAAGTAGGACCATATGCAATTCCTGAGATTGAACCCAGATTGACTTTATGCAAGGCAACCACTTTACACACGACTTTAAGTCCACTCATTTACTGTAATTATTTGTTTCTGTTTCTTTTCTTTTTTTTTTGGCCACACCAGCGATGCTGAGGACTTACTCCTGACTCTGCTCTTAAGGATTACTCCTAGTGGGCCCTATAGGAGGCCAGGGGTCAAACCCAGGCTAGCCAGATGTAGAGGAAAACTCTGTACCAGCTTACATTTGCTCTGTCCTCTGCCAGTCATTTCTTTTAATGGAAGTTTTGTTTGTTTTTGTTGCTTACTGTTTTTGATTCCCTCTTTGTTTTCTTTTTTTATATACTTAATCATTTTCTCGAAGTGATTTTCCTAAGTATTTACATTTAAAAACGGAGAGATAGCACAGTAGTAGGACATTTGCCTTGCACCTGGCTGACCTGGGATGGATCTGGGTTCGATCCCCAGCATCCCACATGGTCCCCGAGCCTGCCAGGAGCAACTTCTGAGAGCGCAGAGCGAGGAGTAACCCCTGAGCACTGCCGGGGGGTGGGGTTGTCTAAGTTTAGGGCCAGAGTGATATTACAGCTGGGTAAGGCTTTCGCCTTGCACAAGGCTGACTTGAGTTCCCAAGCATCTCACATAGTTCCACCTCAGAACTGCTAGAAGTAGTTCCTGAATGAATAGCTAGGAGTAACCCCTGAACATCGCCAGATCTGACCCAAAAACAGATGATTTAATCTAAGTAATCAAGACACTTTCTTTAATCCCTATGCTATATTTCAAATCTCCTAAAAAACCTTTTCAAAATTTTAATTATAGATAACTCTTCTGTATGATAGTTGACCTTCAAAAGAAGTAATAGTAACACTTGTTTTATATGATATTTTGTCCTGTGTTAGGAAGATTTAGGGTTGCCAAGTATAGCTTTTTGTTAAGTAAATATGAGTCTAATATTCATCTCTTATCTTGTATCTTTCCTCTTTTCCTAACAGCCATTTTATAAAATTTTCATTGAATTTTCCTTTAATCACCTGATTTAAAGAAGATTAATAATCTAAAAATACAATTTAAGAAACTAGGATTCTTTTATGTTTAGCTTTATTTATTGATTGATTGATTTTTGGGCCACACCCAGCAGTACTCGCGGGTTACTCCTGGCTCTGCACTCAGAAATCGCTCCTGCCAGGCTCAGGACCATATGGGATGACGGGAATCCCTCCCAGGTTCCTCCTGGATCAGCCACATGCAAGGCAAACATCCTACTGCTTTGCTATCTCTCTGGCCTTGAAACTGGGATTCTTTTTTGTAGTTTATCGTATAGAAATATTGAGTGACAGGGAGTTGTTAATTATCTAGATTCTAAATTATTGGGCCAGAGGCATAGGCAAAATGGCTGGAATGTATATTTTGCTTTTTTGCAAACCTAGATTCAGTCCCTGGCACCACATGATCCCTGAGAACTGCTGGGAGTGACCTCCCCTACTTTCACCCCTCAAACAAAGCCAAAAATGGGACCTAAGCCCACACCAGCTGTGACAAAAAACTAAAACAAAAAATATAAACTAATTTAGCAACAAATTATTAATTATATCCAGGACTATAAAGAAGTAACTTCACTACTAATTTTCTATAAAACATTAGCAAATAAAATATTTACTTGAAACTAATCAACTTTGAGTATAGTTTACTATAGTCTTATTTATTATACTCTTTTTGTTTGTTTGGGGCCCAGATCCATCAGTGCTCATGGTTTGCTTCTGGTTCTTCATTTTGAGGTCACTCCTGGCATGGCTTGGGCAGACCATACAGGCTGCCAAGGATCAAACCTGCATGCAAGGCAAACACCCTACTTGTATCTATAGACTCATCTATGCCCTATACTCAACTTTATTGTTTGTTTTTGGGTCACACTCAGTGATGCTCAGGGGTTACTCTGTACACTCAGAAATCGCTCCTGGCTTGGGGGATCATATGGGATACCAGAGGATTAAACTGCAGTTTGGTCTAAGGTCAGCGCTTACAAGGCAAATGCCCTACAACTGCGCCACTGCTCCAGCCCAATGATATTTGTTTGTTTGTTTGTTTTTCGGGCCACACCCATTTGATGCTCAGGGTTTACTCCTGGCTAAGGGCTCAGAAATTGTCCCTGGCATGGGGGGACCATATGGGATGCCGGGGGATCGAACCGTGGTCCTTCCTTGGCTAGCGCTTGCAAGGCAGACACCTTACCTCTAGCGCCACCTCGCCAGCCCCTAATTTAGTTATTTAAAGAAAAAGCATCACATAGTTGACATAGTTGATCATAATATATTGGTTTCCAGATTAGTAAAAGCAAAGTTATTGGAAAAAAATAGAAATAGAAAATAAAATGAAAAACAAAAAGAAAATGGAAGAGAATAAAGAAAAAGTACAGTAGCGAGCACATTTGTAAAAATAATTGTATCTCTAATTAAGTCATTAATACCATGGCAGAAGGTTTAGTAAGCTCTTGTTGTTAGCCTTTTAATTCTGTTAAATGGGGGAGTTCTTTTGATGACAGCATCAAACAAATGAAATTGTCCAGAAATTCAAAACACTATTACTGATACTATGACTTTTAGGGCATGAACTCAGCTGCCAGGCCTCTAGAAGAAGGAAGATCCAGGGGGAGAGTGCCCGCACTCACTTCAAAAAGCCCTGGTGGTATCAGCCCCCAAACTGATGAACCTGAAGTGTGTGATCAGATTGGTGTCCCAGAAGGAAATTGTAGTAGGTCGCAGATAAGCATTGCTAGGGAAACAGTGATTCTGGGTGATGGAGGCAGCAAATGTGTCTTCAGCAGGGTGGGAGCTTAGCCCACCCTCTCCTCCTGATGTGGCTAGCCTTCTGCTGTTGGGCCGGCATAGCCATGATCTTATATGGCTTGGCTTATGTCGTTAGGAAAAAAAGTTGAGTCTATGGCCTTGTTCGAACTTGGCTACTACATTTGTGTTTACAAAACTGCCCACTGCCGTATTTAAATGATACTTGAGGGATAGATGGTAATTATGTCACTTGGAAGATTATTGTTTCATAGGCTTCAATTACCCATCAGTTGATTGATTGATCATCCAAATAATTCTTATTGTAGGAAATTTAACTATTTGGAACTTGGGGTGTATTTTTTTTTTTTATAAATTTGTGTATAAGTTTTTGTACATAATCATTAGTCGCTGACAAGGAATTTTTGTTTCCCTGTACTTTACATTTAGAGTGAATTAATTTTATTTCTGTCCTTAGCTGTAGCACCAGTTGTACCTGATTTAAGTAGTGACATTGATACAAGCAATTTTGATGACTTGGAAGAAGATAAAGGAGAAGAGGAAACATTCCCTATACCTAAAGCTTTTGTAGGCAATCAGCTTCCTTTTGTAGGATTTACATATTATAGCAATCGTAGGTAAGTATGCTAAACATTGATTTTAGAGGTGGGTAAGTTCTAACACTATATACATGTTATTAGGCATGTGTAAATATTGCTTTAAAAGCATAGCAACTTAATGCTATTTAAGATATATCCTTAATATGCCAGTTTTCAGTGATGTATAATATTCTAATTAGGCTCAAGAATATTGAGGATGTTTTTCAGAAATTCATTGTTAAGTGGTATGCCATATATCTTCAAGTTAAAATAACTAATAGGTCAACAGGCACCATCAATACTGGCATTTCAATTAATCATATATCCAGAGGTTTGTTTCTGATTTTATAATACATTTATCAGTATTTCTTTTTTGGGGGGGGGTGGTCACACTCAGAAGCGCTCAGGGGTTACTCCTGGCTATGTGCTCAGAAATTGCTCCTGGCAGGCATGGGAGACTATATCGGATGCTGGGATTCGAACCACCATTCGTCCTGAATCAGCTGCGTACAAGGCAAATGCCCTACCGCTGTGCTATCTCTCCAGCCCAGTATTTTATTTATTTATTTATTTATTTATTTATTTATTTATTTATTTATTTAGGTTTTTGGGTCACACCTGGCGGTGCTCAGGGGTTACTCCTGGCTGTCTGCTCAGAAATAGCTCCTGGCAGGCACAGGTCATATGCACAGGCATATGGTCATATGGGACACTGGGATTCGAACCAACCACCTTTGGTCCTGGATTGGCTGCTTGCAAGGCAAATGCCGCTGTGCTATCTCTCCGGGCCCAGTATTTTATTTTTTAAGCATTATCATCTCTATCTTGTTGGTAGTGAAAGCCTGTGATTTTCCATTCTTTAAAAACTCAGAGATTCTTTCTAAAACTACCTAGTGAATTCTTCCTGTATTATATTATGTAAAAGTGTCAAATAACTTTAATTATTTATGCCTCATTTCCTCAAAAATAGAGACATTGAGGGCTGGAGAAATATTACATCAGAAAGGGTGCTAACCTTGCATGCAGCTGACCAATATTCAATCCCTGGAACCCCTTTGAACCCCTCTGGTCTCCAAGCCCTGCAGGAAATGATTTCTGACTAAGAGCCAGAAGTGAGCCTTTTGCACCACTGGATGTATAAGCTAAACAGCAACAGCAAAAGAAATAGAATTACTGACATGAAATAAAGTACTTCTAAAAATTTTTCTCTTGACTTCAAGAAAACTTTTATTACCATAGGCGGGGGGGGGGGGAGAGAAGAGAGAGCGTCAGAGAAGAGAGGCAAGAGGAGAGAAATCTGTTTTTGCTAAAGTGGAGCTGAATTAAACACAATCTTAAGCTATGATGCTTACTTTGAATACAGTGGAACCACTTTAAATCCCTGGCACCACGTATGGTGCCCTGAGCCTATCAGGAGTGATTTGTGAGCACAGAACCAGTAGTATGACCTGAGTTGAGCATCACCTGAATGTCCCACCCTCCCCCTAAAATTTTTAGCTTTATACCTAAAAAATAAGCCTTCCATAAAATGCTAAAAGATCAGAGCAGTAGTATAATGAGAAGGGAGCTTGCCTTGCATTTGGCTGACCCAGGTTCTACTCCCAGCATCAAATACATGTCTGCCAGAAGGGATACCTGAATGCGGAGTTAAGAGTAACCCCTGAGCATCACTGGTTGTGAACAAAAACAATAAAATATACAAAAGAACCTTGAACAAAAGTATTTTAAAGGAGTAAAGTAAAAGAATAAAGTAGTTATTTAGGTCCTTTCCTTACACATTCAGTGCCGTGTTTAAGGAGCCTTGTATTATTTACTAACATTACAGGAAATGACATTTTCATTTATATGGCATATTAATTTAGAAGAAATCCTAGAGACCAAATACTATGATCTATCTAATTGAGATTCCACTGGTATCACTATATGATCTGAACTAATTTAAGGTGTTCACAATTTATATTTGTCCTTTCTGATATCAGTATTGCCTGTTTTGATGTAGGCATATTAATATCTATGATTTATTATTATTACTTGTGGCCTAATTAGAACCTCTATTAAATATATGTGAAATTTCTCTGTTCTTTTTTTTATAAATCTTTATTTAAGCAACTTGATTTCAAATATGATTGTGATTAGATTTCAGTCCAGTGCAACATTCCCACCACCAATGTCCCAAATCTCCCTCCACCCCACCCCCAAACTTCTCTGTTCTATTTAAGGAATAATTACAGGGTACAAGAGCTAAATTTTATACTTGTCTTGCAAATGGCAAACCCTGGTCAACCCCCAATATTCCCAAAGTACTGCTAAGAATAATTCCTAAACAAAGAGCCAGGAATAAGCCTTAAACACCACTTGGTGTAGTTCTCCCCTGTCCCCCTCCCTACAAAAAGAATTACAAACTCATACTTAAAATTTTTAAGCACAATCTTTTGTTTAAAAAAATATCCTTATTTTTTTAATATTTAAATTTTTAATATCCTTAAATTAAAGGGAAACTAGACATGTATTTATTATTAGTTATTATTGGATGTTAAGCAGTTTTTTGTTTTCTTTTAAAAACTTTTTCTCTCAGATATTTACCTTCAGCAAATCCTAATGATAACAGGAGTAGCTCCAATGTGGATAAAAGTTTGGTAGGTATATATTTTTTCTTTTTTAAAGTTGTGATGTGTATAATGTATTTGGTATATATGATAGCAAGCATGCATTGCTAGTTGAACTTAAGTTCTTCTTGTACTTTTTACCTCTGATTCCGCTGTAGTCAGGTTTCTTCCCTGAATATCAAGCACCATATTACTGATTGTTTCACAGATTGAGTTGTTTATTTTGTGGAATTAAATTATAATAAATCAGTATCAGTTAGGTCCTTGATAGGAAAACAAATAAATGTCACATTCAGATTTTAAAGAAGATATATGTAACAAGGGGCTGGGAAGGTGGCACTAGAGATAAGGTGTTTGCCTTGCAAGCACTAGCCAAGGAAAGACCACGGTTCTATCCCCCGGCGTTCCATATGGTCCCCCAAGCCAGGGGCGATTTTTGAGCGCATAGCCAGGAGTAACATCTGAGCTATGGGTGTGCCCCCCAAAAAAAGATATACATAACAAAACTTACCATTTTAACCATTTTTAAATGTATAATATCATCTAATACCTTTACATGCAATTTGTCAATTCCATTTCCATGATTTTTTTGTCCTAGACTAAAAACAGTTGCTCTGTATTCTTTTCTTCTTTCTAGTAATCACTGTCCTATTTTTCTGTCCTATATTTCTTTCTCTATTAATATAATTATATTTAGGGACCTCATATAGTATATGAGAAAGCACAATATCCGTGAGGTTCATAAATGTTGTTATACTTATCAAAATGTCACTACTTATTCCATGACATGATTATACCATGTTAATTTATTCACTGAAATTTAATCAAGGGCTAATAGTAAGTTGAGGGGAGCAATAAATAAAACGTACTAGTAATAATTTCACAGATTAACACCAATTTTAAGTTGTTGCCCACCATCTGAAGGGAAAGATGAGATGATAAATAATTTTATATAAAAACCACTTAAGGGGCTGGAGTAATAGCACAGTGGTAGGGCGGTTTGCCTTGCATGCTGCCGACCCGAAATGGACCCAGGTTCTATCACTGGTGTTCCGTATGGTCCCCTGAGTGATTTCTGGGTGCAGAGCCAGGAGTAACCTTTGAGTGCCACCGGGTGTTTTGGCCCAAAAACAAAAGAAAGAGCACTTAAACATTATGTAAAAAGAAAAAAAAACATGTAAGAATGGTGGCATAATTCATTGAATGCTATTAAAATCATAATAAGGCAAGAATAGTGAGCAGAATATCTGTTTTCTTCCCTTTTGCTTTTTGATAGTGTCCTGTAACCTGAAATAAAATCATAGGTCTACAGAGCTCAGGTAATGTAGACTTCAAGATAGAGAAGGGCAGGCATATATTGTCATGGCTGAATGGGGTGAGGAGTTGGTAAATGGAGAATAACCAATATGTATGTCAACAGCATGTGATTGCCCACTAAAAAATGAGTTGTTGTAGCAACTAATATTAGAGACACAAGTACTTTCTGTTGTTCATGTAATTTATCATGCTCATAAGTTTTTTTTTTTAAATTTTACTTGTTTGAAGTTAAAAAAATAAATAAAATTTTACTTGCTTGTATTGGAGATAAAAGAACAGTATCAGTCTGGAGATATATAACTTAATAGGCTAGGTTTAGCACATGCAAATAATGTTTTGAATGGGGGGGACCTAATTTCCAGCACAGAGCTGGAAATAACCCCCGAGCCTGCTGGGTGTAGTCCACAAACCAAAAACTTAAAAAAAAATATCTTACGCATTATCTGTTCATTCTAGAGCATTCTTTGCACATTTTGTCTCTCCTCTCTCACTTCCTCTCTCTCCTCTATTTGCTTCCTTCCTCTCCTCCCCCCTTTAGCACTATGATTTGCACTGTTGTTAATAAAGGGGTACTGTGCATATCACTTTATCTCCTTTCAACACCCAGTTCTTTTTCAGAGTGAGCAGTTGCAAATATCACTGCCATAGTGGACCCTTCTCTACCCTAACTGCAATGCTTCACTATTTGAGGCAAACTTCCTTCCATGGACTTATTTCTAGTGTCTCTGAATATTATTGCCATACTATCTTATTTTTCATATATCCCACAAATGAGTGAGATTATTCTTTTTTTTTTTCGGGCCACACCCGTTTGATGCTCAGGGTTTACTCCTGGCTAAATGCTCAGAAATTGCCCCTGGCTTTGGGGGATCATATGGGATGCCGGGGGATCGAACCATGGTCCTTCTTGGCTAGCACTTGCAAGGCAGACACCTTACCTCTAGCGCCACCTTGCCGGCCCCGAGTGAGATTATTTTACGAGGTATTATTCTATACCTCTTCCTCTGACTCATTTCACTAAGCATATTATCCATCCATTTATAAGCAAATTTCATGACTTCATTTTTCCTAACAACTGCATAGTATTCTTTGTTTTGTTTTATTTTGTTTTTGGGTTTTGGGTCACACCCAGTGGTGCTGACGTGTTACTCCTGGCTCTGTGCTCAGAAGTTGCTCCTGGCAGGCACCGGGGACCATATGGGATGCTGGGGTTTAAACCACGTCAGTCCTGGATCAGCTGTGTGCAAGGCAAATGCCTTACTGATGTGCTATCTCTCTGGCCCCAACTGCATAGTATTCTGTTATGTAGATAGATGTACCACTGTTTCTTTATCTATGCATCTTTTCTCAGGCAAGGGATTCTTTCCAGATTCTGGCTATTGTAAATAGTACTGTGAAGAACATAGGAATGCAGAGGGCTTTTCTGCAAATAATTCTTATGTTTTGGCTCTATCACAACACCTTTCTGATAGAATTAGGTCTGATTCCTCTTTCCTTCAGAAAAACCTATCTATACTTTAAATATTAGTTACACAGGGATGGAGAAAATAAGGCCCTGGTGACAGGTATCACTTGAATTCTTCTCATTGGATGCCCTTAGGGTCTTTCTTGTTTTCTTTGGTTCATGAGTAATGTTATAAATTTACAAATACATAGCTGCCCTTTGCAGAAAAAAGTATCTTCCGTATCCCTGCCATATTATATCTCAAACTTAAAACTTTGTATGTAAGTCTGACTTTATTATGTTTTATCCTTCTCTCATTCCCACTTTATCACTTAACTATCTTGTAAGAACAGGCGTACCTATCATAATTGCTTTTAAAAAATGGCTTAGTAAAAATTTTGTTAGGGATAAAATAGAACCAAATAATTTCAGGGTATTGGAGGGATAGTACAGTAGATAGGACATTTGTCTTGCATGCAGTCAACCCAGGTTTAACCCCCGGCATCCCTCTGGTTCCCTGAGCTGTACCAAGAGTGACTCCTGAGTACAGAAACAGAGTAAGCCTTGGGCACCACCAGATTTGGTTCCCTCCAATCCCCCCCCAAAAAAGGACCAAATAATTCCCCTACTACATAAATACAGTTTTTTGGTTTCGGTTTTTATTTTTGGTTTGGTTTTAAGGCCACACCTGGCGGCACACAGAGTTATTCCAGGCTTCAGTCCTGACAGTGCTTGGGGGAACCATATGGGATGATGGGGATAGAACCTGGGTCAGCTGTGTGCAAGGCAAATGCACTCTCTGCTGTGCTGTCACTCTAGCCCCCACAAATACCTTTATTTACCCCTCCCCCAACCCACAAATACCACTTTTAAAGCTGTTTTTTAATTCTGATTGTTAATGACTTGATTTTGTTCTTTAAAATTAAAGCAGGAAAATTTGCAAAAAACAATTTACAAGCTGGAAGAACAGTTGCATAATGAAATACAGTTAAAAGATGAAATGGAGCAGAAGTGCAGGTGAGAATGTAACTTTCTTACATTAAAAGTTTTGTAGGGGCTGGGAGAAAAAAATTCTTTAGAAAGTGCTATTTTTCAAGCTTTGTAAAAACACTTTAAAGACTATGAAATTTGTGAAGTTATGAATGTTATTATTGTACCTTTAATGTCTTAGCTAGAATTGAGAAGTAATATTTGTGTTGGCATCAACTACATTTGTATTGCCCTTGGAATATTCAAAGTGCTTTGTTACAACAAGCTTTAGTCTTGAAAAGCTACAGATATGTTTTACTCTTTTCATCATTTTCTTTTCTCGTGCATTCTAATTGCCTCACAGAGCACATATTAGTTTATATTAAATAAGTTACTTTCTAAAATAAAATATGTATTGAATGGGCCATAAAGATGATTTAAAGGATTAAGGAATGTACATGCTTAGATGCCCCTGGTATGCCACTAGTTCATCCTACCACCTTTATGGTCCCCAAGCAGTGGTATGCATGGCCCTGAAAACTGTCAAGTGACCCAAATGCAAAGAATTTATTATATTTTTGTTACAAACATCTTTATTTTTGTTACAAGTCTCAGTAGTATAATAAGGTTGATAAATATAATAACAGATTGGGTATTATTAATAGAAATCAAGATATATCTTCTGTTGTAGGTATCACCTCAAATATCGTTTATACTTTATGCATTTAACATACAATAAAGGATGTTTTAATTGGATATATTTTGAAGCTTATTACTATTTCAATATAATTTTGTTCTTTGATCCAAAGTTTTTGTTTTGTATTGGGTTAAACCTGATGATGTTTAGGGGTTATTCCTGGCTGTACTCAGGAATTATTGCTAGCAGTGCTTGGAAGGACCATATGGATGCCAGGGATTTAACTGGTCAACCATGTGCAGAGCATGCACTCTACCCACTGTCTTATCTCCCCGGCTGTATAATCCTATGTACTTTATTACTTTAAAAAAATATATATATATATATATATGAAAAGGCCATTGACTTTGGATTTCAAAAGGATCAATAGCAGAAAAAAATGGTTAAGGAATTTTAATTTGGGCCAAAGAAATAGCACAGCACTAGGGCTTTTGCCTTTCATGCAGACAACACAGGGCAGATGGTAGTTCGATTCCCAGCATCCCATATGCCTGCCATGAGCGATTTATGAGTGCAGAGCCAGGAGTAACCCCAGAGTACCACCAGGTGTGACCCAAAAACAAAACAACAAAAAAAGGAATTTTAGTTAATGAAAAAGTAATTTACTCAAACCCTGGACAATAAAATTTTAATGTACTAATAATCTACATTGATTTTGCTTTTACAGAACTTCAAACATAAAATTAGACAAGATAATGAAAGAATTGGATGAAGAGGTACCTTTTTTATTTTTTTTTTAATTTTTGGGCTTTTTAGACAATATTTGCCTCTTTCAAATTGTTTTTGTTTTCTTAGAACATTACATTTGAAATTATAAATTGAATTGTAAAAAAGAACCAAAGAATAATGAAAACCTCCCTTTAGAACTATATGTTTCATTCTTACAGAATAGATTATATAGTATTTACATGCACACTTGTTGAAATTTTATAACAACACAAAATTAGAGTTCAGTTGTCCATAATAGTTGAAAAAATGAGAAAGGATCAAGAAATTAAAAATTGAATCTAGGAGTCAGAGCGATAGCACAGTAGTGGTAAGGTGTTTGCTTTGCATGCAGCCAACACAGGACCAAAGGTGGTTTGAATCCCAGCATCCGATAGCCTACCAGGAACCACTTCTGAACGCAGTCAGGAGGAATCCCTGAGCGCCACCAGGTGTAATCCAAAATTAATTACTGAATCTGGAATCAAAGCAGAAAGAGGCAGAAAATTTAGAAGAATACAATTTACAAAGGACTGATGTTAACATGATTTCATGATGAAATAAGATACATTGATTTTAGAATTATTTTTTCATGGTCATGGAGCAGAAATTTTTATCATTAGGGAAGCATAGCAGAAACATTCAGATTCAAATGGATCATGAATTGATCAGTATTTTAAATATCTTTCTGCAGTATGTATGAAAAGTTTACTGAAAAGAGCTTCTCTATAAAGTTTTTTCTTATTGATAGCTTTCTGTATCTTTTTGAGATTTAAACATTCAGATTTTTTTTTTTTTGTGCTCTTTATTTTCCCTTAAGAAATTGTTTCTCTGGGGCCGGAGAGATAGCATGGAGGTAAGGCGTTTGCCTCTCATGCAGGAGGTCATCGGTTCGAATCCCGGCGTCCCATATATGGTCCTCCCGTGCCTGCCAGGAGCAATTTCTGAGCCTGGAGCCAGGAATAACCCCTGAGCACTGCCGGGTGTGACCCAAAAACCACAAAAAAAAAAAAAAAAAAAAAAAAAAAGAAATTGTTTCTGGGGCCGGAGAGGTGGTACTAGAGGTAAAGCATCTACCTTGCAAGCGCTAGCCTAGGATGGACTATGGTTCGATCCCCTGGTGTCCCATATGGTCCCCCAAGCCAGGGTTGATTTCTTTTTTTTTTTTCTATTTTTTTTTTTTTGGTTTTTGGGCCACACCCTGTGACGCTCAAGGGTTACTCCTGGCTATGCGCTCAGAAGTTGCTCCTGGCTTCTTGGGGGGACCATATGGGATGCCGGGGGATCGAACCGCGGTCCGTCCTAGGCTAGCGCAGGCAAGGCAGGCACCTTACCTCCAGCGCCACCGCCCGGCCCCCCAGGGTTGATTTCTGAGCGCATAGCCAGGAGTAACTCTTGAGCATCAAATGTGTATGCCCCCCCAAAACAAAACAAAACAAAACAAAGAAATTGTTTCTATTAGTGGTGGATAATCACTGATGATTTAGATACTTTACCTACTTAATGATTGATCATTATTTATTTACTTAGTCTTTTTTATTTCTTTTTTTTTTTCGGGCCACACCCTTTGATGCTCAGGGGTTACTCCTGGCTAAGTGCTCAGAAATTGCCCCTGGCTTGTGGGGGACCATATGGGACACCGGGGGATCGAACCTCGGTCCTTCCTTGGCTAGCGCTTGCAAGGCAGAAACTTTACCTGTAGCGCCACCTCGCCGACCCTTTTTTTATTTCTTGTTTGCTTTTTTCCACCTTTTGTACATTTTGGGACCATGCAGTCCTTAGGATTTTCTTCTGGCTGTGCTTAAGGATCACTCTTGGTGGGGTTCTAGGACCATTGTAGTACTAGGGATTGGACCTAGATCAGCAGCAATCATGGCAAGTACCCTACAAGTACTACCTTTTTAGCATCTATTATTTCCTTTTTTATTTTTAATTTTATTTAATTATTTATAATTTTAATTTTTATGTATTTTATAATATGTCGATATTGTGGAATTTCAAGGTGATATGAACCTATGTACTTTAGGAACTCCAGAATCCATGAACTGGGATGATTCTTTTTTTTTTTTTGGTTTTTGGGCCACACCCGTTTGACGCTCAGGGGTTACTCCTGGCTATGTGCTCAGAAATCGCCCCTGGCTTGGGGGACCATATGGGACACCGGGGCTAGCGCTTGCAAGGCAGACACCGTACCTCTAGCGCCACCTTCCCGCCCCCAAAATACTATGCCTGTAATGTTTAAGGAGTTACGTAAGTTTTGGGGTTTTTTTTGTTTGTTTTTTGTTTGTTTTTTTTTGTTTTGTTTTTGGGCCACACCCGGTGACGCTCAGGGGTTACTCCTGGCTATGCGCTTAGAAGTTGCTCCTGGCTTGGGGGACTATATGGGACACCGGGGGATCGAACCGCAGTCCGTCCTAGGCTAGCTCTGGCAAGGCAGACACCTTACCTCTAGTGCCACCGCCCAGCCCGAACTGGGATGATTCTTAGCCCATCCCCTCCTGAGGGGGCCCAAGAGTGATTTTCAGCCCAAAGACTAGTGTATTTGTTAGTTTCATTGGCTTGGTTTGGTGTCGCTTCTGAGGTTATTCACTGTAATGCTGGGTCATTTACATGTTGGTGGCTGTGGGATATAGTGTGGCTGCTTGAGCTCTGGCAGTATAAAAAAGAGGGTTTGCAGGATGGGAAGAAGCTGAATGTTTTAACATTGAAATAACAACCCTCTGCCCACCAAAGTGTCTGTGGAAGTTATGTTGACAAGGGAAACAAGGTTTGTTCTCTCTCCCTTTACATGATAATGACAGTGAAGCCTAGTGAATGCCAAGTTTCCCATTAATATATCAATAATGAAGCTGTAATATGCCCAACCTATATATTAATAAAAACTAAGTGGGAAACTTATAGCTAGCAAAGTGATTGCCTGGCATGCAGACTAGCTGGGTTCAATTCACCAGGAGTGATCCCTGAGCACAGAGCCAGGAGTGATGTCCAAGCATCACTTGGCTGGAAATGGCCTAAAAACCAAATAAATAAATTAAATAGACGTCTCAGCAAAGAAATAAGATAAGAATGTTTTTAGCAAAGTCAAGTTGTCCCATAGGACAACCAAAAATTAAAATAGCAAATAAAAATATGAATAAATTGATTCAGCACCAATGTGAAAGATGATTGAGATAATCAGAAGACAACACGGAAAATACAGTCTGATTTACTGAAAAGAAGTACAAAGCTTCACAGATCTATAGGGCTATTGCTGTGAAGTTCTAGTATTTGTGTCATTGAAATAGGTGAAGGAAAGGAGAAAAGGGGAACAGGAAGAAATGTTGACTGAAAATTTCACAGATTTAGTAGAATAAAACAGGAACATATAAGCAAAAGACAGAAAAAGACCTATAAGAGCTCAGTGAACCACAAAAGAAATAAACCTAAGAATATCCATTTTGGGGCCAGAGCAATAGCACAGTAAGTAAGGCTGTTTGCTTTGCACGACGCTAACCCGGGCTTGACGTGGACATCCCGTTTGATTAGCCGAGCCTGCCAGGAGTGATCTGGGTACAGAGCCAGGAGTAACCCCCTGCTGACTGTTGCCAGGTATGCCCCCCCCCCCAAAAAACAAAACAAATAATATATACCTATATACTCGAGTATAAGCCCTTGATCTTGGTTTGATCCCTGTCATTGCATATCGCATGTAGTTCCCTAATCAAAGCCATGAATAGCCCTTGAGCACCACTGAGGTGGTGGGACCTTAAAAAAAATCAATTAGGGGCCGGGCGGTGGCGCTAAAGGTAAGGTGCCTGCCTTGCCTGCGCTAACCTTGGACGGACCGCGGTTCGATCCCCCGGTGTCCCATATGGTCCCCCAAGCCAGGAGCAACTTCTGAGCACATAGCCAGGAGTAACCCCTGAGCGTTACTGGGTGTGGCCCAAAAACCAAAAAAAAAAAAAAAAAAAAATCAATTAAACTTTAGAGTGCAAATTTCAGAATTTGGAAAACTCTTTAATTATCAAACCCAAGTTTACACATTGAAATATGCTATATTCTTTTTATATATGCTAAATATACTCTGCTACTGAGACATGTTGTTAAGCCCCCAGAAAACAAATTTTTATGTTGTGGATGTTATAATGTTTTCTTTAGCTCCCTCCACTCAGTTTTATTTCTAAATAGTTTCTATCATTGTTTTTGGTTTGGCTTTGTGTTTTAGCCACATCTTATTGCTCATTGCTTACCCATTCCTGGTGAGATTAAGATTGTGTGAGATGCCAGGGAATGACTGTTTTGGGCTGTATATAAGACAATCACATTAGCCCCTGTAGTATCACTCTGGTCTTTCCTCTTTTAAAATGTATTAGTAGTAGATATAAAGAACTACTTAGAAAAGATACATTTCTGTTCAGATAGAGTAAGGATTAAAAAGACATAAGACTTTTTTTTTTTTATTTGTTTGTTTTTGGGTCACGTGGGGAGGGGTTGAGCCACACCCGACTATGCTCAGGGGTTACTCCTGGCTCTACACTCAGAAATTGCTCCTGACAGGCACAGGGGACCAGATAGGATGCCGGGATTCGAACCACCGTCCTTCTGCATGAAAGGCAAATGCCTTACCTCCGTGCTATCTCTCGGGCCCCAGACATGAGACTATTTAACTTAAAACAAATTGCACTTCTTTCTGCCATTTGACCTTTGGGCCAGAGAGATAGCACAGTGGTAGGGCGCTTGTCTTGCAAGTGGCCCCAGGACCAAAGGTAGTTTGAATCCCAGCATCCCATATGGTCCTGTCTCCCCCCCCCCCAACTCCCCCGTGCCTGCCAGGAGCAATTTCTGAGCAGAGAGCCAGAAGTAGCCCCTGAGCATAGTCGGGTGTGGCTCAACCCCTCCCCAAGTAATAATAATAATTATCAAGTATGTATCTGATCTTTTTCATATTTTAAATGTAGGTTTGTAAAGAAGGCAAAATATTTGATGATGTGATAAGTATTGCATTATGGTCATCTTAAACTAATTAAGTAGTATTCAGTCTAAAAGATACATAGGATTTTAATTTTATTCATAAATTTAAAAACCCCTACAAAATTTACATTTGTTTACGGGGATTCTCAGTGTCTTTGTTTTTTTTTTTGGAAAAATGGAATTGTATTATTAAAAGATTGTCTGTGAGGTACTAATTTTGAAATAGATAATGCCATTGTAATCCTTCGTGGTTTAGTTTTGTTTTGTATTTGAGAGCAAAATAGTACCTCAGACTCATTCACTCATGGGAGTGAATATTCTAATCACAACTTTATAATTTTAGGGTAATCAGAGAAGAAATCTAGAATCTACAGTATCTCAGATTGAGAAGGAGAAAATGTTGTTACAGCATAGAATTAATGAATACCAAAGAAAAGCAGAGCAGGAAAATGAGAAGAGGAGGAATGTAGAAAATGAAGGTAAGTTATTATTTTTGACATTTCTTTGGAATTCATGCTTGTTTAACTAACATTCCTTTTTTGTCATGAAAAGAATAAATTTAGTGCATATTGTAATTTTCAGCCACAATCTTAAGATGTTATGAGCTGAATGGATATCCAGGTTCCAAGATAAATTAGTTTATATTATAATCATAATATTTTAGCTAGAAGTGTAATTTTCATTCATCTGCATATTGGAAACTAGGATGTTTTATATTTATTTGAGGGGAGTAGTGGGGTTTGGGCCACACCCCAGTTTATTCTCGGGAATTTCTCATGGCCACGTGAGATGTTGGGAATCGAACTCTGGTTAGGTGCATACTACATTCTACTTGCTGTACAGTCTTTCCAGCCCCCAAACTGGGACTTTTTAAATGAAACTGATGCCCCCACTGTTGCTGGGCCCAAGTATAGTATCACTGGGCCACATACTGAATCATCAGATCTATATAATGGGACAGAACTTTGCAGGGTGTGGCCTCTGGTTTCCCAATCCTTGCAGTATGGTCTCTATTAAAAGGTAATTAAAAGAGGTCAGAATAGTAGGTAGGTTATTTGCCTTGCATGCGGCAAGCAACCCAGGTTTGATCCCTAATATCCTATCTGATTACCTGAGTACTGCTGGATGTGGAAAAAGAAAGATAAGAATATTGATACTTGGGGCTGGAGTGATAGCACAGTGGGTAGGGGCTATTGCGGCCAATCCAGGTTCCTTCCCTGTCATCCCATATAGCCACTAGGCATCACCAAAAGTAAGTTCTTAGTGTAGAACCAACAGTAATTCCTGAGACCACTGGGTGGGACCCAAAAAAGAATAATGATACTTAACTCATTATCCATATCTAGAGAGATAGTAAATGGAGTATGTTGTATGCCTTGCCAAGTGTCCAGTCCAAGTTTGATCTCTGGCACTGCATAGCCTCCTTTGAACACTGTTACTAGTGATCCCTAAGCACTACTGGGTATGACCCATAAAACAAAATGAATAAATGAATGGATATGGTGATAGACAAGCTTGTTAACTAGACATTTGGCCTGAGCATAAATATTTTTAATACATGCTCAAAGCACTTCCAAGAAGTATCCAATGTGAGAACTACAAAAACTACAAGAATTACAAAGATATGAATTTGATTTTCTCCTTGTTAAAATTTTATATGGCCTTCCCTCAATATAAATAATATATTAAATTGCCTTTCTACATACTTTGAGTAATTTTACTATTCGAATTTATTTTACATATATACTTGTATGGATACACAATAATACATGGACAAGACTACTCTTTATAGCTTTTTTTTTTTTTTTGGTTTTTGGTTTTTGGGCCACACCCGGCTGTGCTCAGGGGTTACTCCTGGCTATCTGCTCAGAAATAGCTCCTGGCAGGCACGGGGGACCATATGGGACGCCGGGATTTGAACCAACCACCTTGGGTCCTGCACCGGCTGCTTGCAAGGCAAACACCACTGTGCTATCTCTCCGGCCCCTATAGCATTTTTTTTTTAATGGCAAGAAATATGGGGAAGTTTAGGATAAGTTCAGTGATAGACTGATTACACTGTACTTGTGAAGCTTTTGTATTTAATCACAAGAGAAGGAAGGGAGGGAGCGAGGAAGGAAGGGAGAAAGAAAGAAAGAAGAAAAGACTGAAAGAAAGATAGAAAGAATGAAGGAAAGAAAGAGAAAGAAAAAAAAAAAGAAAAGTTGACTGCCCAGGCATAGGCATAGTTCACATGTGAGTTCCTGAGTTTGGTCTGAGTTTGATCTGTACTATCCCACATCCTGAGTGTATTCTCAGCAGCACTTCTGTTCAGTGTGCTCCAGTACCACAATAGAGCGAGATCTGTGGTATACCACATTAAATTTTTTTGCTCACCACAACCTTTGGAGCCAGGTCAATAGTACAAATAGTAGGGCACTTGCTTTGCACGCAGCCAACCTGGGTTCTGTCCTAAGAATAGAAAGAATAATATGTTCCCGTGAGCACTGCCTATATTAATTCCTGTGTGCAGAACCAGGTGTAAACCTGAGCACTGCTTGTCCCCTGCCTCCAAATAAATTAATTATAAAATTAAAAAATATGTAAAATATCACAGCCAGGTATGCAAACCCAATTATGATAACAACAAAGGAGAAGGGAAGGAAAAAATTTAAAACAATGGAAAATAATTTTAATGGCCAGAGCAGGTAGGGTGTTGGGCTTTCTTGTGGCTAACACAGTGTCCTCAGTGCCCCCATTTCTGGAGTTCCAGAAGTTCCTCCTGAGCATTGCTGGATGTTGCCCAAAAACAAAAGCAAAAATTATAAACAAGAGTAATAATTTAAAAAAAAAAAAAAGAGAAAAAATTTGGGGGCCGGGCGGTGGCGCTAAAGGTAAGGTGCCTGCCTTGCCTGCGCTAGCCTTGGACGGACCGCGGTTCGATCCCCCGGTGTCCCATATGGTCCCCCAAGCCAGGAGCAACTTCTGAGCGCATAGCCAGGAGTAACCCCTGAGCGTTACCGGGTGTGGCCCAAAAACCAAAAAAAAAAAAAAAAAAGAGTAATAATTTATAATAAAATCATATACAAAAATTACTAATGAAATCAAAATATGATGCATTTGACACGCCCACATGGTAGATTAAAAAGAATGAAACATGTCTATGCTTTTACCTAATAGTTTAATTCTTTGGTTTGATTTAGTTTGGTTTTGGATTTGCTGCTGGGAGCTGAGCATTTATGCTAACATTGAGTTACAGCCCCTGCCAAGATATAGTAAAAATGGGGCCGGAGAGAGAGCACAGTGGCGTTTGCCTTGCAAGCAAGCACCTGATCCAGGACCTAAGGTGGTTGGTTCGAATCTCGGCATCCCATATGGTCCCCCGTGTCTGCCAGGAACTATTTCTGAGCAGATAGCCAGAAGTAACCACTGGGCACTGCCGGTGCAGCCCAAAAACCAATATATATAGTAAAATGAACTATAAGTTATTAAAAGTAATTGCTGAGGGGGCCAGAGAGATAGCATGGAGGTAGGGTGTTTGCCTTGCATGCAGAGGACGGTGGTTCGAATCCCTGATTTCTGAGCATAGAGCCAGGAGTAACCCCTGAGCCCTGCTGCATGTGACTCAAAAACAAACAAAAAAGTAATTGCTGAATATTCGAAAGCTTGTACGGTTCAAAAATAATGTAAAAAAGAGCTTCATCATGTGATTATTAAATTGACTATTATTGGAATAAAATATGTGAATGTTAGAGAATTGGAGCAAATCCATTTATGTATTTATGATAAAATGATGGTCTTCTTGTTTGATGAATTTAAAATATAAATGCTTTGGAGCTGGAGCAATAGCACAACAGTAAGTCATTTGCCTTCATGCAGCCAACCCTGGACAGACTTGGGTTCAATTCCTGGCATCCCACATGCCAGCTGGGAGTGACTTCTGAGCGCAGAGCCAGGAATAACCCCTGGGTGCTGCTGGATGTGGTCCCGAAAGTAAATATATATATATATATATATATATATATATATATATATATATATACACACACACACACACACACACACACACACACACACACACACACACACACACACAAAATGCTTTCAAGAAGATGGAATTTGACTTTGATAGAAGACCTTATGTAAGTTTATGGCTTAAAACTAATTCAGATCTCTAAAAGGATTTATATATTGCCCTATACAAGGTGATTTTTAGGGGCCGGAGAGATAGCATGGAGGTAAGGCGTTTGCCTTTCATGCAGGAGGTCATCGGTTCAAATTCCGGCTTTCCATATGGTCCCCTGTGCCTGCCAGGAGCAATTTCTGAGCCTGGAGCCAGGAATAACCCCTGAGCACTGCCGGGTGTGACCCCAAAACCACAAAAAAAAAAAAAATGGGGCCGGGTAGGTGGCGCTGGAGGTAAGGTGTCTGCCTTGCAAGCGCAAGCCAAGGAAGGACCGCGGTTCAATCCCCCGGCGTCCCATATGGTCCCCCCAAGCCAGGGGCGATTTCTGAGCACATAGCCAGGAGTAACCCCTGAGCGTCAAACGGGTGTGGCCCAAAAACCAAAAAAAAAAAAAAAAAAACAAGGTGATTTTTATATCTTTCTTTTGCCCCGGTTGTGGGGCCATACCTGGCTGCGCTCAGGGATTATTCCTGCCTCTGCGCTCAGCACCCCTGGCAGGCTCGGGAGACCATATGGGATGTAGGGATTCGAACCACAGTCTATCCTGGGTCAGCTGTGTGCAAGGCAAACACCCTACTGCTGTGCTATCTCTCCGGCCCCTGATTTCTATATCTTTTTTTTTAATTACTATCGTTATTTAAACACCTTGATTACAGATATGATTGTAATTGGGTTTCAGTTTCTATATCTTATTCTTTCACTTAGTGTCTACATTAAAGGATCAATTGGAAGATTTAAAGAAAGTAAGTCAGAATTCACAGCTTGCTAATGAGAAACTGACGCAATTACAGAAACAGGTAAGTTTGTAACATTTTAAGAAAGATTAAAATAAGTCACTGTATTTTGATTTTTTTAATAAAACTTATTTTCTTCCTCTTTTTTTGTTAACAGCTAGAAGAAGCCAATGACTTACTTAGAACAGAATCAGATGCAGCTGTAAGACTAAGAAAGAGTCACACAGAAATGAGTAAGTCAGTTAGTCAGTTAGAGTCCCTGAACAGAGAACTGCAAGAAAGAAATAGAGTTTTAGAGAATTCCAAGTCACAAATGGACAAAGATTATTACCAGCTGCAAGCTGTGTTAGAAGCAGAACGAAGAGACAGAGGTCATGATTCAGAGATGATTGGAGACCTTCAAGGTAAAATATTTTCATACTAAGATACACATAAGTATATTTTAATATCTATAAAGGCAAGTGTGTGTATTCTTTTCTTTTAAGTGTATAATTCATTGTGTGTATTTATCACATTGTTTACTAATGGATCAAAAATTTTATTGTAAAAGAATGATATTTACCATTTTAATATTTTAAGTATGAGCTAATTTTTTTGTGCTACAGATCAAAATTTCATCCATGCAAAGCATATATTCCATTCTTCCTTTGAGCTACATCCCTACCCCATGTATATGTTTTTTTAATCATTCTTGTATAAAGAAAAATGATGGTGAAATCAGAAATTGTTTTTCTTCTTTCTCTTTTGTGCATACGGTTTGTTTGTTTTTTAATTTTAGACACCATGGTTTATAGTACCATTAATGGTAAAATTTTTTGTGTATTTGTTTTTGTTTTGGGGCCACATCAGACATCACTCCTGGCAGGCTCGAGGGACCATATGGAATGCCAGGGATTGAACTCGGGTCCATTTCGGGTTGGCAGTGTGCAAGGCAAATGCCCTACCACTGTGCCATCGCTCCTGCCCCAATGCTAAAATTTTATGCATAACACCACTACATTCCCCACCAGAGTGTCCGCCTCTGTCCACCCTTCCACCATTATTCCAGTGTTTATTGTATTCTCTCCCTTTTCCCTATTACTCCATTTAATCCCCTTCCTCTCCTCCACTGGCAGACTTTGTACTAAAGAGAATTTCTCAGTTTCTATTGCTTTGAGGCATTGCTTTATTATACCCCTACTTGTTTCTTTATACCCCACATCTAAGAGAGTTCATTCTGTATCCCTCTCCTGACTAACGTGGCTCAGCTTGATAACTTTCCAGAATCATCTATGTAGTAGCAAATTGCATGATTTCATCCTAAAGCCTAGTAATATTCTCATGCTTAAGGTTTTGGTTTTGTTTTGTTTTTTTTGGGCCACACATAGTGGCATTAAGAGTTATTCCTGGGGCCAGAGAGATAGCATGGAGGTAAGGTGTTTGCCTTGCATACAGAAGGACAGTGGTTCGAATCCCAGCATCCTATATGGTCCCCCAAGCCTGCCAGGAGCGATTTCTGAGCATAGAGCCAGGAATGACCCCTGAGTGCTGATGGGTGTGACTCCCCCCCCCCAAAAAAAAAAATTATTTTTGGCTCTGTCCTCAGAAATCGCTCCTAGCAGGCTCGGGGGAACATATGAGATGCCAGGAATCAAACCCAGGTCCATCCTGGGTCAGTCGCGTGCACGGCTAATGCTCTACTGCTTTCCTATCTCTGGCCCTGCACGCTTAAATTTTAATTTCTTCTTTCTCAAGAAGAATTATTTAGCACTTCTCAATACTTAGCACTTCAAGATAAGTAATAAAGATGTTTTCAACTTTCAGCCAGAGTACTAAAATTAAAACGAGACAAAATTTTAAAACATGGCTAATTCAAGGTCTTACTCAAAGTGGAGTACTAAGTAATTTAGGCAGAGAAGGATTCTCTTTAAAACCTGGGTATTCCTTGCGTTATTGGTAGAAATAGAAATTCATTTCCAGAAATACAGTATCATTGCAACTAAAGAACTGGGTACTTGGAAAGGTTTGAATTAGAGATATTAGTCTTAATCCAAAATGAAAAAGATTAAAATAACCTTGAGTTTACTTTGTGATTACTTTGATAATCACAGTAAACTTCAAATTGTTTTATAAAAGATGTTGGCTGATGTTCCTTTCACTTACTTTTTTCCTAAGGTTATTAGTATTTCTGTAAGTACTGACATTCATTTCTATTTAATCAAAACAGAGATGTGTAGAGGTTGCCAGATCTCTGGGAGGAAAATAGTGCGGGGGCAGTTGATTTTAGCCTTACACACAGGATGGGAACATATTTTAGGGTTCTCATGGGGTTTGGAGATTAGCTATAATTCTGTGAAGAGAGGTCAAGGTCAGTTTCTGTGTCATGGAAACAAAATTTGAAACTCCTATTGGTTCTTAGCTAAGTAGTGTCATATAATCTTATTTCTCAGGGACTGGGCTTGAAATAGATTTGAAAAATAACGAAGAGAGTAGCCTTATTATATGTATAAGAAAAGCTATATTCTTAACTTCTTTAACTTTCTTTTTGGACTTTTTATATAGCTATATAAAAATCACTTTATTTGCCTTCTCTATAAACTAAGGATTTAGAATAGGTATGTACCATACCTACCATGCCCTACCACTGTGCTGTCTCTCTGGCTCCTCTAAACAATTTTTTCAATTTTATCTGTGGAGCTTTGGGGGTGCCCACATCCAATGGTACTCTGGATTTACTCCTAGGTCAGTCAGTGCAAAGGGATCAGTCCTGTTGGGTGCAGGAGACCATATAGGGTGCCCGGGATCAAACCCACATGAGATGCATCAAAGCATGTACCTTTATCTTTTAACCCTTTTAACCATTTATAAATGAAGAGTATTTACTAGGTGATTTCCAATTTAAATGTTATATATGATCAGCAGACTTAAACATTTTTTCTAATGGTCTTGCTGAAAGCTTATTTTGATAGCTATATGACTTGACTGTTTTTTTCACTGATAGCTCGAATTACATCTTTACAAGAGGAGGTGAAGCATCTCAAATATAGTCTTGAAAGAGTGGAAGGTGAAAGAAAAGAAGCTCAAGACATGCTTAATCATTCAGAAAAGGTAAGGCTTTGAAGGAACGGGAAGGACTTCGTTTAGGGGACCCGGAGCTATTCAAGCAAATGGACTGTCAGTTCAGTGTGAGGGCCTAGTGATGCTGTGCTGCTCCAGTTTTGTTGGATTGGGATTGTCGGGGCCACATAGTGCTTTGGGCTCAGTCTGTAAGAACTATATGGCAATGCTGGGGGTTGGTCAATGACTGGGGATGAAACCCAGGTCATAAAACAGGAGTTCAAGCACTTACCTTGCATGCAGTGGGCCATGATTTGATCCCCGGCACAGCATATGGTCCCCCAAGTGAGGCCAGGAGTGATCCTCCCAAAACAAAGAAACTTAGGTTAGGTGCATTCAAGATATGTACACTAAACCATCTGTATTGTCTTCTTGGCACCAAAATGATTTAATGCATACTAGTACGAAAGACTTTTTACTAGTCATCAAATACTATGTTGTGTTTTTTTTTTTTAACTTTTATTTTTGCTTTTGGCCACATCCAGCATTCTCAAGGGTTACTCCTGGCTCTGAATTCAGGAATTATTCCTGGCAGTGCTAGTGGGCCTTACAGGATGCCGTAGATAAAACCAGGATTGGTCACATGCAAGGCAAATGCTCTATTCTCTTTGCTCTTTCTTCAGCCCAATATTTTACAAAAATTAATTTTGGTTTTGCCCTTGAAAGATATTTAATTACTTGGTTTGGAAATAACTTCTTGTAAAATTTCTCTTTATTGCACATAGAAAAGATGAAAGTGCTGATACTACTAGTCTGGGTGTTTTTCTTATTTTATTGTAAATAAGGGGGGGGGGGCAGGGGCAGCCACAGAGTTTAATGTAGATGTTTTGTACATGTAGGACTCAAAGATTCAAACCCTGACATTTTGTGGTTCCCTGAGCACCATCAAGCACTGAATCAAAAATAGCCCCTAAGTTACCACCAGACGTGCTTCCCTCTCCAAGTTATTAGTTATTCTCTTCATTGCTAAAATTAAATAGATGGTAGCTTTCAACCTAGGCATCTAAAGAAATTACCAAAAAAAAAAAAAAAAAACAAAACAAAAAACTAAGACAGAATTACTGAAAAGACAGGAAACAAGATTATGTAGTGAAATATTATAACCATCAATAGAATTTTTCCCTATTTACTGTGGCTTATGAAATCTGAAGGGGGTGGGTATAATGAAAAGATAGTATTTTGCTTTTAATTATGTATGTTTTAGATGTATGATCACTGATAGTAAGCTAGACAAAGAGGGGACCACCTACTCTAGCAGCCCAGGGGGTGATGGTGGGGGATATGAGTTGCAGAAAGGGAACGGGGTAGGGGTGAGGACAATCCCCTGATTTAATGTTAATATGTACCTAAAATACTAACGTGACAGATATGTAAGCCACTATGATCAAAATAAAAATTTAAAAAAATGTATGTTTTATTAGTACATATTAGATTATTAGTATTTAGTGTGTGGTATTTATTAGTATTGGGTTTTATATGTTTATTACTATTTTAAAATGGGATATTAAAAATCTGAAATAAGCAAGATGGTCAAATGAATAAATTATGATAATGTTTTGGGGCCAAACCCAACAGTGCTTTGGAACTACTCCCAGAAAGTTGCTCAGAAATTCACCCTGGTGGTGTTTAGGGAAACTCAGTGATAGAGAAAGTTCAGATCTCCCACATCCAAAATCTATGCAGTAGTTCTGTGAGCTATCTTCCTATCCTAAACAAAAATATATAAGTAAATAAGGCATACATATCAGACTAATATGATTCATATATTTATATGTTGTCTTGTATCTCGTTTATAAGTAATGTGAGGTTTAATGGGTTTTTCTGCACAGTGCTGTATGGGTTTATTTTCATTTTACAGGAAAAGAATAATTTAGAGATAGATTTAAACTACAAACTTAAATCATTACAACAACGGTTAGAACAAGAGGTAAATGAACATAAAATAACCAAGGCTTGTTTGACTGACAAACATCAATCTATTGAAGAGGCAAAGTCTGTAGCAATGTATGGTAAGTATCAGTTTTAATATTTCCTTCATGATTTTTTTTAAATAATTGCTTGCAGAAAATTTTATTTTAACTAAAATTTTATTATTGTGTAAGATCTTTAGGATTATTTATTATTGTAGTAGGAAAGATGGCACAGTGAATAGGATGCTTACCTTGCATACAGTAAATCTAGGTTTGATCCCTGCATCCCATCTGATTACCCAAGCACCACCAGAAGTAATTCCTGAGTCCAGAAAATCCAAATAAAGAAGGAAATGTCAAACTTACCATTGCATACAGAATCTTTTGAATTGACATTTACCTGTCTTTACAGTCTTACTGTTTTGTATTCTTAAACAGCTTTTATGCATATTGAAATGTTTCAGTGTTTATTATTGACTATGTAATATTTGGAACAGTTACAATATATTCTTCTAGGAATGTAGCAGAAAAATAAGACAAGAACCCTGCCTCACAGATAATATTTTCTGACAGGGAGATAGACAAGCAATTAAGTAAAAACAAGTACAGATTATCATCATTAATATGGATTAAATGTACTTAATGTAATAATTTGTAGGTAGTGGTACAACCTGTAGAATATTCTTAGGAAAGGGAGCTCTGAGACAGTTAATATTTGAGGTAAGCACTAGGAGTTAAAATGAAAGAGCTGTTTTAGTTTTTATTTTGTTTGGGGGGACTTAGGGAATCATACAGTGCTCAGGGCTCACCTAGTTTAGGGTGCTGAGGATAAGGGGTGCCAGCTATTGACATTGGTACATGCAAAGCAATTCCTTACCCACTGTACTATCTCTCCTCTGTAAGAATCATTTTAAAGAATGAAAGGAATTATGTTTTAGTTTTAGAAACTAAATTCAATATACTTACTCTTAAGGATAGTGGGAGATTATTTAAGGTATTGTGGCTATGTAATTAATGCTTTTAAAAGATCACTTCTGGGCCGGGCGGTGGCGCTGGAGGTAAGGTGCCTGCCTTGCCTGCGCTGGCCTAGGACGGACCGCGGTTCGATCCCCCGGCATCCCATATGGTCCCCCAAGCCAGGAGCGACTTCTGAGCGCATAGCCAGGAGTAACCCCTGAGCGTCACCGGGTGTGGCCCAAAAAAAAAAAAAAAAAAAAAGATCACTTCTAAGTGGAAAACGCTTTTGAGAGGGATAACAATTAAAAAGAGGAGACCAGAGCTTAAGGAGATGGCTTAAGGACCAGAGTGCATTCTTTGCATGTATGAGCAAACCAGGGGTGGCACCCCATCTCTATTTTTTTTTAAGTTTGAAATGGTAGAGATCAATTAGAAGGCACTGACCTTAGACATTAGTGGTAGATCTGTGAAAGAAGCAGAAATACAGAGGATAAGAGTTGATAATAAAGTGAATTAAAGAGCAAGGTTGGGCTAGAAAGATAGTAGGTAAGATGCTTGCTTTGCACACTGCTGACTTGCATACAACCCCAGCCTCATATGGTCCCCTGAATACTCCTGAACTGAGAGCAGAACCAGGAATAACATGTGAGCATTACAGGGTGTGTCTTCAAAAGAAAACAAAACGGAGCAAAAAGGGAATCAGGGCTTCGAATCTTTATTTTAATAGCTGGATTGACGTATATATTTATCATTGGACTATGACTAATTTGACATGGGGTAAACAAAAGCATCTACTTAATTTCTTAATTTTAAAATATTGAGAAAACATTGCATTACAGCATTATGTAAGTTTTGTGTATGCATCATTATAATCAACATTAGAATAAGTATGTACTTTTAATTTGAAATATGCATTCTAGCAGAATTATTTTTTCATTATTTTGTATTAGAAAAACATGATTTACAAGAGTTCCCATATTATTGTTTAATAGTTGGAATGCTACTTCACTACCTCTACCACCAGACAGTCCATAACCCTCCACCTTCATCTCATTATTTCTTCTCGTTCATAATGAACTTTTTTTTTTAAAACCCTAAGACACTGAAACAACAGTTGATTTAAAATTTTACTTAGATTACTGTTTCATCTATTTTCAATTCTCACTTTTATTGTACAGGGTAAAACTTTCTTTAAAATATTAATTATTTTAAACACCATGGTTATAAGGTTGTTGACAGAAAAAAAGTTACTCATAATTGAGTTTCAGTCATGTAATGTGCCGTGCACCCTTTCCCACCATTAATGTCCCAGTTTTTCTCCTGCCCTCCCCCATACCTCTGTCCTTGGTCAGACATTTTTCTTCTTTTAAGATGGGAAAGAAAGCTGGAGATATAACATTGGTAGTATTCTTACTTTGTATGCTGTCAACCCAAATTCAATCCCTGATATCCTGTATCATCCCTTGAGTCCTGCCAAGGTGATCCTTCAGCACACCTATGGCCAGGTATAGTCCAAAATATCAAAATAATAAGATAGTGAAGAATCGAATGTTTTTACAATCAAGGTGAAAAGCAAAATTATATAATAAAGTAGAGGACATGGTAATTCAAGAGTCCCAGGGATAGTATATGTGTAAACAAAATTATTTGACATTTGATTTAATTATCAAAAAAGATGGTAAGAATCTAGAAGCGACTTTCCTAACTTCATAAGGACACATAAGAAAATTGGAAACAGATCACCTTATGTTTCGCTTTATTTTTGCCCAAATGTTTTTTTGTTTTGTTTTTTGGTTTTTCGGGCCACACCCGTTTGATGCTCAGGGGTTTTCTGGCTAAATGCTCAGAAATTGCCCCTGGCTTGGGGGGACCATATGGGACGCCGGGGGATCGAACCGTGGTCCTTCCTTGGCTAGTGCTTCCAAGGCAGACACCTTACCTCTAGCGCCACCTCGCCAGCCCCTGCCCAAATGTTTTACCTACTAGTGTAATTTAATATTTTCCCCTAGTTTGTTGTACATATATATATATAAATTTCTCTTTGTCAGTCCTGAATTGTACATCTATCCACAGATCTGTAGTTCCCTGTTATTTTAATTTTTTTTTTTTTTTTTTTTTTTTTTTTTTTTTTGGTTTTTCGAGCCACACCTGTTTGATGCTCAGGGGTTACCCCTGGCTAAGTGCTCAGAAATTGCCCCTGGCTTGGGCGGACCATATGGGACTCCGGGAGATCAAACCCCGGTCCTTCCTTGGCTAGCGCTTGCAAGGCAGACACCTTACCTCTAGTGCCACCACGCCAGCCCCTATTTTAAATTTTTTTACTTAGTAAAGCTAAACTATATTTTTATAATGTTAACAAAAGAAACCAAAATGCTTCTATTAAAATCAAACTTTTCTTAAATATGGTCAGTTGATTTTTTTCTATAGCCATATCTAAAGCATGAGAATTCAATTTTTTAAAAGAATAATATAAATTAGTTTTAATAACATGGCAACAGAAACAAGGCATTAAAAAGAACTGAATGTTAGAGTAAACCTATTCAAATAGGTTTACTTTTTATGTGTATTTATTAGTCTCCTAAAGAACATCTATTTTAGTTACATTAACTGTGAAAATTGTATTAGCTATCTAATTGGAGCTAATAGTTCAGTAATAAATTTGAGTTTGGGGAGAAGTATCTATTCAGATCAAATTCAAAGATCTATATGTGGAATCTGAAATATACTATGGGAAGAAGAAAAAATAAATCATGATGAAGCCCCGAGGCAGCTTAATATTTGAAGGTTAGAGGTCAACATTGGTGGTGGGAATGGCCCTAATTCACTGTCACTAAACACCTGAAATACAACTGTGAAAGACTTGTAATTCACAATGGCCTCAATGAAAAAAAAAAATTTTAAAGAAAAGAATAGTTAACAAATTGAGTATATTATGTATTATAAAAATTCTGTTTTGATTAGATAAATACTATATTTGTGTGTATAAAATGTGTGAGTTTATTTTGACATATATTGTTTCCTAAATATACATATCCATTAATATATAAATTTTTTATATATACATACAAATTCTGTATTGATTTGTGATGGTATAAGTATTTTAAGAAGTCATAGATGAAAAATGTTTTGACCTTCACTACTTTTCATGGCCCCCAAAATAAAATCACAAATTTTCAAAGACCCCCCCCCCCCCAAATTGGAATGTTAGATAGAAGAAGAGAAACCAGAAATGGAAACTAATACAGCAGCAGAAGAGGGTAGCAGGACAACAGGTAGAGTGTTTTCCTTGTACAAGCCTGACCTAAGTTCATCCCCAGTACTATTTGGTTCTGCCGAACCCTACCTGGAGTGATTCTTTAGCACAGAGTCAGGAGAAAGCCCAGAGAATTTCTGGGTGTGCTCTTTCCCTCCCCCCAACAAAAGAAGATGGTAGCAGTATGGTAGCAGGGAAGTATGATATTAAAAGATTCTAAAAGTATTAAAGAGGTGAGAGGATGACTCAGTATGTTGAATTAAGAAGTTTTATTTAGGTCCAGATCTATAGTACATCAGATAGGGCCTTTGCCTTTCATTTGATCCCCAGCATCTCTGACTTGCCTGTTGCAAGTCAGCCCCTGAAAAGGTTGACTGATGGAGGGATGGAGGATGAGGTCTTTCCCCTCCAGCTCGGAGAATGCGTCTGCCACCCCGTCCAGCCAACGGTTCTGAGGTGACATAATGGATAAACAGCTCACAGACAGTCAGGCTTGTGGAAATATTAGCTTTATTCGGTGGACAAGACTGAAGTTCAAAGTCTCAGCCTCAGTTCCAGCCAAAAAGCCCTTTGCCTTCCACAGACCCTTGTTTTTATCCCCCAGAATCAGGTACCACCCAATGGTGGGATCAGATACCACCCAATGGTGGAAGCAGAATCAGGTACCACCCTAGGGTGGAGGCAGAATGCCAGGTCACACCCTAGGGTAGGGCACAATCACCATCAGGGTAGGGTCAGTAACATAATCCATAAAATGTTTACATACACAACACCTGTCAAGAGTGATTTCTGAGCACAGAGCCAGAAGTAATCCCTGAGTGTTGCCACTGTGGCTCCAAAAACAAGAAACATAAAGTTTTATTTTACTTGTTATGCCTTATAATTCTTCCATAGAAATCTTGTTATACAAGTAATTGAAATAGCATTAGCACTGGTGTTGGGAATAGTTCTATTAGACTACCAGAATAACAGCAGCAAGGGTAGAGAGAGTTCAAATGGCAGTCCTATGCAGTCCTGAGCACTCTACCACCCGGTTGAAATCAAACTTACAAGTGTAGCACCTGTACCAAAAAAAAAAAACAAGAAATGTAAACTAAAACTTTTTTAGCACCAATTTGTCTTAAGTGAAAAGTGTTAAAATCAGTTTTTTTTTTTTTAAATGTTTGTTACCTTTCTTTTACAGAAATGGAAAAAAAGCTGAAGGAAGAAAGAGAAGCCCGAGAGAAGGCTGAAAATAGTGTTGTTCAGATTGAAAAACAGTGTTCTATGCTAGATGTTGATCTCAAACAATCTCAACAGAAGCTTGAACATCTGACTGAAAATAAAGAAAGGATGGAGGAAGAGGTAAGGAAAATAAACAGTACTAATTATAAAATAAAATCTAAGTTGTGGGGCCGGAGCGATGGCTCAAGTGGTAAGGCGGCTAACTTAGGACACACTGCTGTTCAATCCTCCAGCATCCCATATGGGTCCCCAGGCCAGGGGCGTTTTCTGAGCACGTAGCTAGGAGTAAAACCTGAGCGTCACTGGATGTACCCCCCCCCCAAAAAAAAAAAACAAAAACAAAAAAACAAAAAAAACTAAAGAGTCATTATTTAAAATTAAGATTTTAATAAAATAATCTTTTTGTATCCGTGTTCACCATACATCGTCACTTCATCTCTAGCTCCTAGAATTTCTATCTTAAAATACATATTAAAAATCCCAACATAAAGCTATATCATCTTGCACTATGGCAGTAAAACTACTTAACTTCTTCCCTAAAACTGACCATATGTTTTTTAAAAAATAAAATTAAAATTATTTTTCTTATAAAGTATCTTGATGTTACAAAGAGGAGCTTGTTGTTATATTAAAAAAAAAATGTGGGGAGCCAGAGAGAGCATGGTGATAGGGTGTTTGCCTTCATGCGGTCAACCCAGGAGGGACCCGGTTCTATTCCTGGCATCCCATATGGTCTCCCCCAAGCCTGCAATGGGTGATATTTGAGTGCAGAGCCAGGTGTAACTTCTGAGCACTGCTGGGTGTGGCCCAACAACCAATCAATAAATAATGTTTTTTTTTAAAAATAAAGCTAGAGAGACTTGGTTGATTTCATTTTGGTGGAAAACACAGGATACATATTTGCAAAATATTAAAGTTATATATATTCCTTATTAAATAAAATAAAATTACATATATCCCTGTGACTAGTATTTGTATTTTAGAAATAAAGACTGACAATTATTAGTCCACATACATACATGTTAGAAGAAGGAGAAAGAGAAGACCAGAATAAATAGGAAAGATTTCACAGAGTGGGATGTTATATTTCAAAGATAGTTTGAGGAGCTAGAGAAATAATGCAGGGATTGAGATGATTGATTTGTATGCAGCTGGCCTGGTTTTATTCCTAGCATAGCATATGGTCCTCTGAGCATCACTGAGCTCATATGTCCCCCCACCAAAAAAAATTGTTAAGAGTTTGAGAAGTCTGTGGTGTTGAAATTATTTAGTGCATAAGATCAGAAAGTTGCTAAGGATCAGAAAGTTGACTAATCAGAAAAAAATGACATAAGTTGAATACTCAAGGCAGATTATTTATTTTGTCCTTTAAACTTAAAAAATGGGAGTTGTAGGTGAAACTACTTCTTTAGGAAAATTAATGTATTGATTGGTACATAGGACAATCAAGAAAAAAATTGGCATAATATTATAATTATGTCTTTTAAAAAAATTTAAATTTAAATAAATATATTGTCAGTTCCTGGTGATGAGCTGTTTAAGTAGCTAACAAAACCCTACTTTGAGCTCTTGTTTTCTATATAATTCCACAACTCTATAGTTCATTTTTTTTTCATTGTTTTAAAAACAATCCTCTTTAACTAACCAGGATCTGGATCAATGAATTTTTAAAAATTGGAGATACTGGGCCCGGAGAGATAGCACAGCGGCGTTTGCCTTGCAAGCAGCCGATCCAGGACCAAAGGTGGTTGGTTCGAATCCCGGTGTCCCATATGGTCCCCCGTGCCTGCCAGGAGCTATTTCTGAGCAGACAGCCAGGAGTAACCCCTGAGCACCGCCGGGTGTGGCCCAAAAACCGAAAAAAAAAAAAAATTTGGAGATACTGGGGCCGGCGAGTTGGCCCTAGAGGTAAGGTGTCTGCCTTGCAAGCACTAGCCAAGGAAGGACCGCGGTTTGATCCCCAGCGTCCCATATGGTCCCCCCAAGCCAGGGGCGATTTCTGAGCGCTTAGCCAGGAGTAACCCCTGAGATCAAATGGGTGTGGCCGAGAAACCAGAAAAAGAAAAAATGGAGATACTTATTAGAGGTGGTATACAACTGAGAATATAAAAATAGATTGTTATTTAAAAAAAAAAGAATTTTGGCTACCTCTAAATAAAATGGAGAGGTTCTTCGTTTTTGTAGACTTTGGACCAGAGGGAAAAACAAATATTAAAACAGAACATAATTGGAAACCTAATGTAGCTTTAAAGGGAAAACTTTAATAATACCGAATAATAATGATAGAGGAACGTTAAGTCTAATCACATCAATAAGTTAAAGAAGGTCTCATTAAACTTTGGGATTTGTAGACTAGAACACAACATTTATGCATAGCAAACACATTTAAATATCCCGTATCTTATGCTCGCTTTGCCAGCACATATACTAAAATTGGAACGATACAGAGAAGATTAGCATGGCCCCTGCACAAGGATGACACGCAAATTCATGAAGCATAAAAAAAAATCCCTTATCTGGGATAATATTTGGAAATGTCTCCAAATTTACTTCTTAGTCAACTTGTACTCCAGAATTTTCATATATATTAGAAGTGGAAAAATTACTTTCTACCTAAGATTTCATACTTGAAGTTTGGAACATAATTTGACTTGAATTAATAAATTCTATTGTAATAAACACCTACAAAGCTGGATACTCCTAGAATACTATTAATTATGTTAGTATGAGGAAGTATAATGTACTTGAGATTTGATTAAATTTAATATCTACAAATAATATGTATAAGAGATATACAATCTCATTTATTTTGTTTGTAGGTTAAGAATTTAACACTGCAACTGGAACAGGAATCAAATAAGCGACTATTGTTGCAAAATGAATTGAAATCTCATGCATTTGAAGCAGACAATTTGAAAGGTCTAGAAAAACAGATGAAACAGGAAATAAATACTTTATTGGAAGCTAAGAGATTGTTAGAATTTGAGTTGGCTCAACTTACAAAGTAAGTATAAAAATAACTTTCCTGGATTTTGTGTTCATTATTTTCTATATTTTATATGTATATATAAAGTATTGAATTTGTGAAGGGAACACTAGAAGCAATTTACGTGGACAGGTTTGCATGGGTGTTTAGTTCAGACTTTGAAAAGACAGACATACTAAAAAAGGAAAGATACTTAAAGGGGGAAAACGGTTCTCAAGGCAACTGACTATAGTCTGACAGATCTACCACAGTTTTCTCTTAATTTTTCATATGCATAAGAGTAATCAATTTCTTTACATTAAAATTATAAAACATTTTTATTAAGAATTTAGGACCTTGCAGGTTTATTTTTATTTTTATTTATTTTTAGATTTCTTTATCTAGACATTGTAATTAAACCTAATGTCTCTTTGTGTTTTGTCTTGTTTGTTAGTTTGTGTTTCCTACTCAGATATGTTTCTGGCCACAAAGCTAGGTGTTAATACTGGTTTCACAGTTCCTTTGCAGACGGAATTTGTATGCTTCAAAATTCCAGCATCATGGATGAGTGTGTCTTTTGTCAAATTACGTGGTTATTTTTTTTGTTTGTGTTACACCTATGTAGAGTTCAGGAGCTACTCTTGGCTTCTTTAAACTGTTGTTGACCATATAGGTTGACTTCATGTTACTGCTGTCATACAAAATACTTCTATGAACATAGGACTGCAAGTATCTTTCTTTTTTCTTTTTTTTTTTTTGGTTTTTGGGCCATACCCGGTGATGCTCTGGGGTTATTCCTGACTATGTGCTCAGAAGTCAAGTCGCTCCTGGCTTGGGGGACCATATGGGACGCCGTTCTAGGCTAGGGCTGGCAAGGCAGACACCTTACCTCTAGAGCCATCACGCCGGCCTCTGCAAGTATCTTTTTGAAATAATCTTTTTCTCAGATGGTATTGCTAGATTATGTTAAATTTACTTATGTAGTTAAGCTTTCCGTAGTCAGATCAAATTTATTGTGTTTTTTTTCCAGTTTATTTTTCATATAAAGAACACCCCCCCTTCACCAGTGCAACATTCCCATCAACAATGCCCCCAAACTCCCACCTCCCCCACAATGTATTTGAGACAGGCATTCTACTTCTCTCATTCATTAACTTTGTCACCATAGATGTCAATGTAGTTATTTCTTTTTTTTTTTTTTTTTTTGGTCACACCCGCAGCATTCAGGGGTTACTCCTGGTCTATGCTTAAAAATTGCCCCTGGCAGGCTCTGGGGACCATATGGGATGCCAGGAAATCACTTTCCTTCTGCATGCAAGGCAAACGCTTTACCTTCATGCTATCTCTCCAGTCCCCAGTGTAGTTATTTCTCTAACTGCACTCACCAGTGTTTGTGGTGAGCTTCATATCATGAGCCAGTCCTTCCAGCCGTCATCTCTGTCTCTGTGCAGTGTTACAATACTGTCTTTTATTTTACATAAATCCCACAGATGAGTAGACTATTCTGTCTGTCTCTCTCCCTCTGACTTACTTCCCTCAGCATAATAGTTTCCATGTCCATTCATGTATAGAAAATTTCATGGCTTTATTTTTCCTTACAGCTGCATAGTATTCCATTGTGTATATGTACCATAGTTTCTTTAGCTACTCATCAGTTGTCGGCATCTTGGTTGTTTCCAGATTCTGGCTATTGTAAATAATACTGTAAAAAAGTAGTTGGTTTTATTAAACACAAAATTATGAATCCTTGAAAATCTGTGTTGGGCTACATTGTATTTCTGCTGTTGAATCTGTTCTCTTTATAAATTGTCTTTATGTAAATTGTTTTATATAAGTAGCTGTCTATCCATGTTTCTACTTAGTCTTTTTTCTTGCCTCCCATTTTTATTTATATGTTACTCATTTTTGTTTCCCACTTTTGTTTAATTGCTTATTGTTTAGTATTAATAAATTAAATACACCCCAAGTTTCTTTTATTGAATGCTTAGTTACTTTGCATGACATTTGAAATGTTTTCCTAATACTGCTTTTTTTTTTAATTAAAAAAAATATAAAAACAGGACTGGTGGAATATCTTAAAGTTTGGAGCTCATGCTTTGACTATGGGTATCTCAGGCACAATCCCTGGCATAATATGGTTGTTCTACTGAGCAGTGTACCAGGGGTAGAAAGTTTAAAAAAAAATCTTGACATGGGGACCAGAGCAGTAGCACAGCAGGCTGGGTATTTGCCTTGCCAGTTTTGATCTTTGTCATCCCATATTGTCCTTGGAGCCTGCCAGGAGTAATTTGTGAGCACAGAGCCAGGAATAACCCCTGAGTGCTACTGGGTATGACCCCAAAAGAAACAAATTAAAAAACAACAGAAACCTGTTGGGATTTTTTTGCAGGGGTCATACCTGGCAGTACTTCAGGCTTACTCCTAATTCTATATTCAGGAATCACTCCTGGTGATGACTGGGGAACCAAATGGAATACTGGGGATTGAATCCAGGTCTGCCATGTGCAAGGCAAACACCCTACCTGCTATGCTATCTCTCTAGCCCATATTATTTTTTATTTTATAATAGATTCATCTAAAATATTTCCTGAAAGTGACTTTCAGTAGAAAAGCTTTCCCTTCTTATTTTACAAGGAGCGAAATAGAACCAGACAGTATGGCCTGACCATATATATAAATAGTAAAGATAACCCACAGGCTGAAACACGTGCTTTTGTGCAAAAGGCCTAGGTTTGATTATCCCTGGCACCACAGGGTCCTCCGAACAATGGTGTGTATGGTCCCCCAAACCAGAAACTATATATTTATTTAAAGTCAGGGCAGGGGTACGTGTCTTGTATGTGTGTGCCCAAAGTACAGCCCCCAGCACTGATGGACCTGAATAGCATCATGTTGTCAGGCCGTGGCTTGTACTATCTGACCCACCTGCCAAATATCACCATGAGTGTGACCATTGGGCCCTCTAAGCACTACTTGGAAGCTTCCCCCTCCAAATAATAGGTCACTAGTAAATTGTTTTGTTTTCTTATTTGGGCCACACCTGAGCAGAACTCACTTCTGGCAGGCTCAAGGGACCATATGGGAAGCGAAGATCAGACCTGAGTCAGTCCTGTGTTAGCTATAAGCAAGGCAAATGCTTTACCCGCTGTGCTGTCACTCCTGCCCAAAACTTTCAACTTTGTATTTTTAATACACAAAGGATAATATAAAATGGTATAAAGTAGGAGCATTTGTTCACTATTTTCTCTTTTCTTCTGAAGACAGTATAGAGGAAATGAAGGACAGATGCGGGAGCTACAGGATCAGCTTGAAGCTGAACAATATTTCTCGGTGAGAATAATTCTTAACATACTTTTAAAACCCGATTTAAAAAAAATCACCTAATTTTAAAAATGATGTTAAGATTTTTCTTGTGAAGCTGATTGTGTTTTAAGTGACTATGAAGAGGTTTTCTTCCCTTTTTATATTCCCATGTTCACATCTTGATTTTGATTCTACATTTATGCTCTAATTCAAAAGACCTTTTTTGTGCAAAGTTTCAAGAATTGCCATCAGTTAGATTTGTGTAAAACTTTGTTATGGGTTTTATTTGCCTTTAATCAGTAGCAATCTTATGTGACAGATTACCACAAATGGCTCACTCCCATGCATTGCATTTGTAAGACTAAACTGCATACAATACGTATATAACTAATGTTTTAACATGCTTTTCTTGTTTTAGCTTTATTTGTACTTTTGCTTTTTTCTACACTGAATTCATTCTCTTAGTTATTGCAGAAGTTACTTTCACAATTATAAACAAGCTTTCATAATTAATGCTTTCAGATTCATTAGTTTTATTCCCCCTCTTAATTGGTTACCTTGTACAGTCCTACTTTTATTAATACTTATTACTAACCACTGCCAGGAGTGACCCCTAAGCATAGAGCCCGTAGTAATCCCTGAACACTTACTCCTGGCTCTTCAAAGAGGGATTCCTGGTAATGCTCAGGAGATCATATCTGTGAGATGCTGTGAATCAAACTGGAGTCGAATGCATGCAAGGCAAGCACCCTACCCACTGTACTATCTCTCCAGCCCCAATAACTATTTTAAATCAGGATTTGGGATATGACATAGTCGTAGAGTACTTGCTCCATTTGTTAGGCCCTAAGTTTGGACATTGCAAAAAGTAAAACAAGAAATATCCATGAATCAGATTTAAGATTTTATTTAAGAGGAGCTTTTGAAAATCAACTTTATTTTTATAAATTAATTTTAGAAATTAAAAGAAAGAACCTGATTTTAAAGACAAAACTAGGGGCTGGAGCTGTAGTATAACGGGTAGGATATTTGTCTGTCTTACAGCCAACCCAGGTTTGATCACTGGCACCCTATATATGTTACACTGATCTTGCCAGAAGTGATCCATGAACACTGAGCACTGTTAGGTATGACCCCAAACCCCCAAAAAAGAAATATTGTTTCTTAAGTTACAACATAAAAGTTATTCTTGGACAAGAGAAATAACTCAATAGGCTGATTATTTGTTTTCACACTTGGAAGCCCAAGTTCTACCCATATGGTTTCCTCTTCACCACCAGGAATAGCCCTTGAGCACTGCTTGGCATAAACCCCAAACATAAAACAAATAGTAGTTAAATATTTGCTGATCCTTGGGGGGAGGGGGCACAAATAGCAGTACTGTGAAATTACTTGTGTGTCTATGCTCAAGAATTACTCTGGTGCTCGCTTCGGCAGCACATATACTAAAATTGGAACAATACAGAGAAGATTAGCATGGCCCCATGTGCAAGGATGACATGCCAATTCGTGAAGCGTTCCATATTTAAAAAAAAAAAAAAAGAATTACTCCTGGGGCCAGAGCTATAGAACAGCAGTGTAAGGTATTTGTCTTGCACGAAGCCAACACAGGATGGACCCCAGGTCGAATCCCAGCATCTCATATGGTTCCCCGAGCCTGTTAGGAGCGACTTCTGAGCGCAGAGCCAGGAGTAAACCCTGAGCAATGCCGGGTGTGACCACCCCCCCCCCAAAAAAAAAGAATCAATCACTCCTAGTAGTGCTCCGGGAAACAAGCATATACAGTATTGGCAATCACAGTGTGGTTGGACATGTGCAAAACAAGTTACTTAAGCCTCGTACTACATCTCTGTAGTTTCATTTCTTAAAACCAAAAAGGTTAGGAAAAAAGAAATAGACTCTATTTGTAGCTGTAAGTTTATGTCTCTGTAATCTGGTAACCTAAACCAAAAAATGATTTTAACTCTTATTTATACCTGCTAATTATTTGATCTATTGGCAAAAAGCCTAGTGAACTTTAATCTTATTTGTCCTCAACCTCTTTAACACCTTTATTTTGGTAACACCTTTTTCAAGAGAAGTAGTTATTGCTAAATTTTCTGATGTTTTTCTTTCCAAATGAAAGTATATTAATTGTAAATTCTGACATATATATATTGTATTATCTAATTATCACTATTAGTATATAAAATACTTTTTTCAGGGGCTGGAGAGATAGCATGGAGGTAAGGCGTTTGCCTTTCATGCAGAAGGACAGTGCTTCGAATCCCGGCATCCCATATGGTCCCCTGTGCTTGCCAGGAGCAATTTCTGAGTGTGGAGCCAGGAGTAACCCCTGAGCGCTGCCGGGTGTGACCTGAAAACCAAAACCAAAACAAAAGAAACTCTTCAGACTAGAGCATATAGGGCATTTGCCTTACAATAGCCAACCTAGGTTTAATCCTTGAAACCTCATATGGTCCTCCAATCTTTGACCACAGAGGCAGGAGTTGACCCTGAGTACCACCAGACTTGACCAAAAAAATACCGTAATAATAAAAGAATGTACCTCTGTCTGCAAACAGCAACTTCTCTGCATTCTTTCATTGTATTTTCCTGTTTTAGAATTTATCCTTCATAGAATTATATAATTATACATACACATTTACACAATATTTATGTATTATAACATATATTTGTGTATTGCATGCACATGCATGTTATACAAATAGTTACACAATTATATCCCATTGATTCTGGTTTATTTCACTGAGCACTGCATTTTCTAGACTTATCACAATGGGTACTACAGTACTTCATTTCTTACTCTTGCTTAGTAGTGTGACTAGACAACTGTTTCTTAATATGTTATAGATACCATGGTTATTTTGGTTATTTTACACTGAAGCTACGATAAATAAAGTTAGAATAAAAATACATGAATAAGACCAAGGTTGATAGATATTTGCATTTTTCTTGGATAAATGCTTGCAAGTAAAATTACTGAATCATTGTTATGTTATTGTCATGTTACCTAAGAATCTACAAAACTGTTTTTTTTTTTCTTTTGTGGGAACTTCCCCAGCAGAACTCAGCACCAGATTATTTTAACACAACATAAATATATTTCTTCTTGTTTTTTAGACACTCTATAAAACCCAAGTAAAGGAACTTAAGGAAGAAATTGAAGAAAAAAACAGAGAAAACTTAAAGAAAATACAAGAACTACAAAATGAAAAGTATGTTCAGTTGGCTTTTTAATAAGAATCAATACATCAGCAAAAACATTCCTAACTAAAAATTAAGTTTAAATATAGTGCATATGGGCCACAGAGATAGCACAGCTGTAGGGTGTTTGCCTTGCATGCAGCTGATCCAGGATGGATGGTGGTTCCAATCCCAGCATCCCATATGGTCCCCAAGCTTGCCAGGAGCAATTTCTGAGCACAGAGTCAGGCATAACCCCTAAGTGCCACCTGGTGTGACCCAAAAAATACCAAAAAATAAAAATAAAATAAAAATAGTTCATAGGTGCTGGAGCACAGCAGGTAGCTGTGTCAGCTACAAACAAGGCAAATGCCTTACCCGCTGTGCTATCACTCCAGCCTAAAACTTTCAACTTTGTAGTTTTAATACACAAAGAATAATATAAAATGGTATGCATATATTTACTATTTTCTCTTTTCTTCTGAAGACACTATAGAGGAAATGAAGGACAGATGCATTTACCTTGCACAAAACTAATCCAGGTTAGATCGCCAACATCCTATATGTTCCCTGACCCTGACAGGAGCCATTTCTGAGCTCAGAGCCAGGAATAACCCTTGAGTGCTGCAATATGTGTGTATCCCCCCTCCCAGAAAGAAAGAAAAAGAAAGAAAGAAAGAAAGAAAGAAAGAAAGAAAGAAAGAAAGAAAGAAAGAAAGAAAGAGAGAGAGAGAGAGAGAGAGAGAGAGAGAGAGAGAGAGAGAGAGAGAGAGAGGGAGGGAGGGAGGGAGGGAGGGAGGGAGGGGGAAGGAAGGAAGGAAGGAAGGAAGGAAGGAAGGAAGGAAGGAAGGAAGGAAGGAAGGAAGGAAGGAAGGAAGGAAAAGAAAGAAAGCGAGAGGGAGGGGAGGGAAGGAAGGAAGGAAGGACATAGCGCAGATATGCAGCAGTTTTGATGTGAATGGTATAGTAAATCTTAATGGACCTGATTTAGGTACAAACCAAATGGAAATAAATAGTTAATGTGTCACAAGTCTTTTTGTGTGTGTTAAGTAAAAGTGTTTAAAGTTTTCTTCTACATAATATTAGTTAATTTTCTTTGCATGTATACTTAGAAATTTAGAAGAACTTAGAAAACAATTTAATTAATGGTTTTTTTAAAGTTAGTCCCCCTTAGCTACAATCCCCCCCCCCCCAAAATTCCACTCAGAAGTGATATAGTCCTGATCTGATTGCTTGATTGCTAGTTCCAAAAAGCATAGTCAGAGGTAAGCTCTGAGCATTAATAACCTGGTATCGCCCCAAAACAAATTAATAAACCTTAACTTATTTTTCTCCAAAGATAGTCATGCTTTAAGCACAATATTAAGTTGAAAGATTGAACTGATCATATAAATTTCTTTTTTTTTTAAATAAACCTTTGTAGAGAAACACTTACTACTCAGTTGGATCTAGCAGAAACAAAAGCTGAGTCCGAACAGTTGGCTCGAGGACTTCTAGAAGAACAATATTTTGAATTGACCCAAGAAAGCAAGAAAGCTGCTTCAAGAAATAAACAAGAGATTACAGATAAAGACCATACTGTTAGCCGGGTAAGTATAGTACTATCATGTAAGTTTACATGATTAAAATTAAAACAGAATGATTTCATCTGAAATGTGTAGTTTAGCATGTGTATGAATATTTATTATAGACATTCTAGATTTATGTCTAAAACCATTTTTATATTCTAAAAAAATCTAATCTATCGTATTGGGTGTGTTTCCTCCTGACAGTAAATACTAATATCTTTTATATTAAAAAATCATTAGCTGGGCCCGGAGAGATAGCACAGTGGCGTTTGCCTTGCAAGCAGCCGATCCAGGACCAAAGGTGGTTGGTTCAAATCCCGGTGTCCCATATGGTCCCCCGTGCCTGCCAGGAGCTATTTCTGAGCACACAGCCAGGAGTAACCCCTGAGCACTGCCAGGAGTGGCCCAAAAACCAAAAAAAAAAAAAAAAAAAATCATTAGCTAACGTTACTTATATTCTCTTAATACATTGCAACTGATTTATAGGTCAGAGTTCTATAAAATTCAGACTAATTTGGAGTGAAAAATTCTTGATGGATAATCTCCAAATTTATTATTTAAATTTATTATTATTATTATTATTTGTTGTTGTTGTTTTGGATCACACCCAGCAGCACTCAGGGGTTCCTCCTGGCTCTACGCTCAGAAATGGCCCCTGGCAAGCTCGGGGTATTATATGGGATTCCGGGATTCAAACCACCGTCCTTCTGCATGCAAACAAATGCCCTACCTCCATGCCATCTCTCTGGCCCCTTAAAAGTTATTATTATTATTATTATTATTATTATTATTATTATTATTATTATATTTTTGGTTTTTTGGGCCACACTGGGTAACGCTCAGGGGTTATTCCTGGCTATGCGCTCAGAAGTTGCTCCTGGCTTGGGGGACCATATGGGTCGCCGGGGGATCGAACCGGGGTCCGTCCAAGGCTAGCGCAGGCAAGGCAGGCACCTTACCTCTAGCGCCACCACCCGGCCCTAAAAGTTATTATTTTAAAGCCAATTTGGAATCCTTAATAAATTCCTGATAATCACATAAGTTCCTCTGAGCACACCAAGTAACCCATTCCCCTCCACTGGAAATCAAAACAATTTAGCATATAATTACCTGTTCTTGAGGTTGATAGTTTAGTTTATATAGAATCCCAGGGTTATACAGGGAAGTTTAGAGCTTTTCTTAACTCCTAACCCTTGAAAGCCACCAAACAAAATCTGTTCTTAGACATTAAATTATCTTTATATGTTACTCTAACTTTTCTCCAAGCTTCCTGTTCCTCTATAAAATATAAGTGCCAGAGAAATCATGCAAGAGCTAAAGACAAGCTAAAGCTTATCTAATGGGGCCGGAAAGATAGCACAGCTGTGTTTGCCCTGCAAGCAGGGAATGCAGGACCTAAGGTGGTTGGTTCGAATCCCAGCATCCCATATGGTCCCCCGTGCCTGCCAGGAGTAATCCCTGAACACAGCTGGGTGCGGCCCAAAAACCAAAAAAAAAAAAAAAAAGCTTGTATAATGTCTTTCTGAACCCAGTTTGAATCCCTGTTACCAGTACTACATATAGTCCCTTAAGCACCACCATGGATCACTTCTGAACAGAGAGCCAGGAATAACTACTAAGCACACCTAGGTATGATCCAGAAAACAAAATATACAGTGGCATAAAATATATATATTTTTCATGGATATGGACTCAAGAAACAGTACAGTGGGTAAGGGAGTTTGCCTTGTGTATAATGACCTTTGTTCAAAGCCCAGCACCACTGAGTATGATCAGACCCAGGTTTTTACTCCCATCCCCAAAATAGCATGGATACCCAGGGATGTTACTCAGTGATATGGACTTAGCTTGAAGCCATGAATTTGGTTCTAACAGTGTCCCATGTGCTGAGTGCAATTCAGGTGGTACTTTCATTTGTGATCCCTGATCTCTAGCACACCGCAACAAAAGAATTTGTTCAATCACCATAATTTAATTGTGTGGCCCCTACTCATTGCAGTAGCAATAAAGGGGGGTGGGTAAATAAAATAAAAATAGTGTCTTTTTTTAAGAGGTTAATATGATTAAATGAAATTATATGCATAAGATGATAGATATGTACATTATTAAAATCTAGTCAGTAGGGGCCAGAGCGATAGCACAGTGGTAGGGTGCTTGCCTTGCACGCAGCTGACCCAGGATTGACCTCAGTTCAATCCTCAGCATTCCATATGGTCCCCTAAGCCAGGAGCAATTTCTGAGTGCAGAGCCAGGTGTAACCCCCTGACCGTCACCAGTTGTGGCACAAAAACAAAAACAAAAAATCCAGTCAGTACATATTTTTGTCACTTTATCATTTATATAAAGTGAAGCCCAGAAAAATTGTGACTTGTATGGTTCACAGAGCTAAAAATAAGCATACATTTTCTGTTTTTTAATCTAGGGTTTCCCCCCACCCATTATATTCTCCATTAATATGTATAAGTGCATAATATGCTGAACATATGCTGAAATAATTTTTGGAAGTGATAAGTCATTTTTTGGGGGGCATGATTAGATCATACATACCCTGTTATGGTGAGGAGTGACTCCCAACAGTGCTGCCAGGCCCTGTTTTAAATTCAGACTTTTTACATACAAAGCATTCACACAGCAGTTTGAGCAATTTCTCCAGCCCTGTTGTAATATATTCTTATTTGAGGGCTGGAGAGATAGCATGGAGGTAGGACAATGGTTTGAACCTTGGCATTTCATATGGTCCTCAGAGCCTGTCAGGAGTAATCCTTGAGCACTTCCGGGTGTGACTCAAAACCCAAAGAAAAAAGAAAGGAAAAGAAAAACAAATTTTTATTTGACTTATATCCAAATGTTTTATATACTTAGACCATATCTGACCTATTCTTACCTTTGGAAAATGCTAAATATTATTTTAAAGATTGTAGCTTTAAATATGAGACTTGTTTAAATTTTATTTTTTTGTTTAGCTTGAAGAAGCAAACAACATGCTAACCAAAGATAATGAATTGTTAAGAAAAGAAAATGAAGAGCTAAGTGATAAAATGAGGATAGCAGAAGAAGGTAAGTAATAAATAATCTCTTTATATGAATCTATAACAGAAATAAATCACTAAGCATATTGTATTTGGTTTTTGAAATGTAAATGGCTTCCATGGCTTTAAAATATATACTGTGGGGGACCCCCTCTAAAAAATACTATAAATATACATACATTCACATACTAGGACTGGAGTGATAGCACAATTAGAGGGCGTTTGCCTTGCACGTGTCTACCCAGGATGGACCTGTTCGATCCCTGCCATCTCATATGGTCCCCCGAGCCTGCCAGGAACAATTTCTGAGCACAGAGCCAGGGGTAACCCTGAGCACTGCTGCCAGTGGCCCAAAACCCAAAAAATAAAAAATTCTCTTAAAATATATATTAGGAGACTGGAGTGATAGTACAGCTGGGAGGGCACTTCCTTTGCACACAATTGACCTGGCATCCATTATGATCCCCTGAGCACTGCCAGGAGATTCCTGAGTACAACAACAACCTTGAGCACTATAAAGTCTTACCAGGGAGCAGAGCAGTAATACAGCAAGAAAGGGCATTTGCCTTGCATGTGGCTTATTCTTTTTTTTTTTTTTTTTTTTTTTTTTTTTGGTTTTTGGGTCACACCCGGTAGTGCTCAGGGGTTATTCCTGGCTCCAGGCTCAGAAATTGCTCCTGGCAGACACTGGGGACCATATGGGACGCCGGGATTTGAACCGATGACCTCCTGCATGATCGGCAAACGCCTTACCTCCATGCTATCTCTCCGGCCCCGCATGTGGCTTATTCTGGTTTGATCCCCAGCATCCTGTATGGTCCTCTGAGTACTGCCAGGTGTAATAACAGTGCAGATTCAGGAGTAACTCCTGAGAATCGATGGGTGTGGCCCCCTCAAAAAATATTATTTTTAATATAGGTATGTATCAGGTAATTCATTTGTTAATTCAATAGGGGTAGAGGTTTGTTTGTTTTTGTTTTGGGAGGCCAAAACTCAGAGATGCTCAGTGTTTACTTATGTATGTGTGCTCAGAAATTACTCCTGACAGGCTTGGGGGACCATATAGGATGCCAGAAATTGAACTTAGGTTAGCCGCATACAAGACTCTACCTGATGTGCTATTGCTCCAGCCTCATTGGGGTATGAGATAAGAGTTTTTAAATAATATCACATTTATATCAAGTTGTCAAGTTTGTGGTTTAGATATCATATTTTTGTAAGTTATATACCTCATTAATGATGAAAAAGTTTTTGCCTTGGACTAGAGAACTAATACAGCAGGTAAGGTTCTTGCCTTGCAAGTGGTCAACCAGGTTTCATTCTCAGCATCTTAAGTTCTTCCAAGCACCACCAGGAGTAACTCATAAGAGGTAACCCTTGAACATCAACGAGTATGACCCCAAGACAAACCAAAACATTATCTTAAGGATGTTACTGAAAGCTAAATCATTAAAGCTAATACTTACATTTAATACATTAAAGCTAATATATTTTTGTATCTGTGAACAGAATACAGATTGAAGAAGGACGAAGAGATCAGTAATCTTAAAGCTGCCTTTGAAAAGAATATTCATACGGAACGAACCCTTAAAACACAGGTATGCTTTTAGTTGTTTCCACATATTATATTTGAGTGTTATATTCTAAGAAGTTAGTATTTGGCCTTTAAACTGAGGTTATAAGTGCCCAGCTTTTCATTGAAAAATGATCTTTTTATCCCATTAAACTTAGAAGACTGGGAGCCGAAGAGATAGCACAGTGGTAGGGCGTTTGCCTTGCTCACAGCCAATCCAGAAAAGATGGTGGCTCGCATCCTGGCATCCAATATGTCCCCATGCCTGGCAGGAGCGATTTCTGAGCACAGAGCCAGAAGTAACCCCAAAGCGCCGCCTGGTGTGACCAAAAAACAAAAACGAAAACAAAAAATGGGAGTCTGATCAGAAAATAAAGCGATAGCACAGTGGTAGGGCATTTGCCTCGTACATGGCCAACACAGGATAGACTCTGGTTCAAATCTTAGCATCCCATATGGTCTCCCAAGCCTGCCAGGAGCAACTTCTTTTTAGGTTTTTGGGTCACACCCGGCAGCGCTCAGGGGTTACTCCTGGCTCTATGCTCAGAAATCGCTCTTGGCAGGCTCGGGGTACCATATGGGATGCCTTCTGCATGTAAGGCAAACGCCTTACCTCCTTGCTATCTCTCCGGCTCCAAGAAGTGACTTCTTAGTGCAGAGCCAGGAGTAACTCCTGAGTGCTGCTTAGTGTGACCCCAAATAAATAAACAAACAGCTGAGTCAAGAAAGTAAGCTTTAGGGCTAGAGAGATTAGATTAGTACATCAGATAGGGTGTTTGCCTCGCATGCTGCTAACCCAGGTTTGATCCCTGGCATTCTCCTTATAATTTGTCTCGTCCATCCCTCTTTGTCCCATCCCTCTTTGTCCCGTCGCCACCCCTATAGCACTACCAGTTGTAATTACCTGATCACAGAACCAGGAGTAATCCAGGAGCACCTGGTCCAGAAACACAAACAAACAAAAAGATGAGGGTAAAATGTAATAGATTGAGTCCATGTTTTGTATATCGGAGACCCAAGCTCATTCCTGGCACTGCATGCTGCTTCTGAGTACCACCATTAGAGATCTTCTAACAGAACCAAGTGCACGCTGCTATCACTGAGTGAAGCACAGTAATAAAACATAAAAAAAAAAATGAGCTTATGTAGTTATTTAAATATCAGAGTACATTTGAAGTTGTATATAAATTGAGAGTAGGGACAATTAAGAGAAAATTCTTGCCTGAAGCCAAGAGAATTAGGACTAAGTATAAAGCTATAAGGTTAGATATGCTATCTTCTGTATTTAATGATGTAGCTAAGTCAGATAAAGACACTAAAACTTAATACATTGTCATTTTACTAAGTTACCTAATAACAGTTGAAAACTTTTGTCTGGGGCCGGGCGGTGGCGCTGGAGGTAAGGTGCCTGCCTTACCTGCGCTAGCCTAGGAGACGGACCGCGGTTCGATCCCCCGGCGTCCCATATGGTCCCCCAAGCCAGGAGCGACTTCTGAGCGCATATAGCCAGGAGTAACCCCTGAGCGTCACCGGGTGTGACCCAAAAAAAAAAAAAAAAAAAAAAAACTTTTGTCTTCTGGTGGGGGTGGGCTACACCCAGCAGTTCAGTGCTTATCCCTGGCTCTGTGCTTAGAGGTCATTCTTTATTATACGTGGTGCTAGGGATTGTTACAGCATCAGCAGCAGGTAAGACGAGAGCCTTAACCTATATTATTCAGTAGCGACAGTTTAAATTCGTAAATTCTTAGAACTTAGTTGCTTTTTATAGTAATACAGTTTGCGTTTTTTTAATTAATTTATTATAACTGCTTATTTGTCCTCTCTAGTACTCATACTAGTAGTACTATGAACTATAGCCCTGTTGGCTCCCAACACCACCTGACAGAGCAACTCAGTATGGTTATGTTCTTAAAAAAAAGATTTAACAACAGCTGTAAACTTTTAACTAATTAATTAATTATGGGGGCCACACCCGGCAGCATTCAGGGTTTACTCCTGGCTCTGCACTCAGAAATCACTCCTGGCAGGCTCCGGAGACTATATAGGATGCTGGGAATCAAACCCGGATCCATCCCAGGTCTGCTGCATGCAAGGCCCTACCACTGTGCTACCCTTCTGGCCCTTTTTTGTATTGTTTTATTTTTACAGCCACACACAGTGGTGCTCACGGTTATTCCTCACTCTGTGCTCAGGAATTACCCTTGGCCGAGTTTGGGGAAATATGGGGTGTTGTGGCTTGAGCCCCATCAGCATTTGCAAAATAAGCACCTTACCAATTGTACTAGCTTTTCTGGCTTGCAATTGTAAATCATTTAATAGGAGTTTAACTTAATTTAGTGTCAAATCAGATAAAATGAAAAGATTGCTGCTGTTATGTAAAAATTTGAGTCTGAAAGAAAGCAAACTGGGAAGAATATTTTCAGCCATTTACATGATATAAAGAGGACCTACTTTAGTGGAGATTTTAATTGGTTTAATAAAATATAGATTCTTTTCTTTTCTTTTTTTTTTTTTTTTTGGTTTTTGGGTCATACCCGGCAGCGCTCAGAGGTTACTCCTGGCTCTAGCTCAGAAATGGCTTAATAAAATATAGATTCTTATCATCTTTTTTATATAAATAGGCTGTTAACAAGTTGGCAGAAATAATGAACCGAAAAGATTTCAAAATTGATAGAAAGAAAGCTAACACACAGGATTTGAGGAAGAAAGAAAAGGAAAATAGAAAGCTACAACTGGAACTCAATCAAGAAAGAGAGAAATTCAACCAAATGGTAGTGAAACACCAGAAGGAACTAAATGAAATGCAGGCGGTAAGGTTTTATCTGTGTATTTGCATGTAGGGTTTTTATTGTTATTTCATGTAATAAATTGTCGTTGTCATATTTAATTGTACTTAAATCCATAATGTAAATATGTGTTTTGACTTCTACACTACAGTTTGGCCATTATTATTTTAGTTGGATCATAATCTTGAAAATCTTGTGACTATTTAATCTGTATAATTTAAGTAATCAAGACCCATTCGCATCTGTTTGATTTAAAGATGTTATTTTGAGGAAAACAACCAAGTGTTTTGCCTTTTTGTTTTCATACTGAAATTGAGGTAGAACTGGTATATATTGACTGTAGATGGGATAGATACCTATTTTAGTATTGCAGTTTGTTTTACTCTTATGAGATTCACTTTAGAAGTCAAATGAATCAAAGTTCATTTTTTAATGATGCTTTTCCTGATTAGTAGCATGAAATGGAGATAATATCTCAGGATTTAGGTCTAAGCATTAACGTCCATAATTTATGGAGCTTATAGAAGTTGCAACTTCATAATAACATCCATAATTTATTGCGGCTATTATCTCCTTTTTCTTTTCTTTTTTTTTCTTTTGTGGATATTATCTCCATAATTTATGCTTTGCCTTCCTGTAAAATTTTCTAAATCTTTAAAACTGTTTCATTTGGAGTCTTTTCTTTTTTTCACATGCATGCTCTATTTGATTTGTCTCTAACCCAGACACTTTATTTTTTTAAAGAGGAGGGAGAATAGAATAGGGCATAGGGCATTTTTTTGCCTTGTACAGTATCAACATAGGTACCATCCCATTCACCACAATGGTTCCCCAAAGTACTGTGAGAAGTAATCCTTGTTCACAAAGCCAGGATTAAGTCCTGAGCACTACTAATGTGGTCCCAAACCCTACATAAATAAAAATAATTTTTATTTTCATTTTTATTTTAGGTACCATGGTTTAAATACTGCTAATGGTAGGATTTATTGCACAAATAATTCTAGCACTACTCTCTACCAGTGTCCACTTCCCTCTACTATTGTCTCAGTGTTTTCCTCCAAAAGCTACTGAAGATACCCATTTTCAATTTCTGTTGTCTTCAGGCATTTGTTATCTTATTCTATGTTTTTAATATCCCACATATGAGAGATCATTTTGTGTCTGTCCTTCTCCTTCTGACTAACAATTCTCAGCATAGTATTTTAAAGTCCATCCAGGTAGCAGTAAATTGCATCATGTCATCCTATCTTATAGCCACGTAGTATTTCATTTTATGTGTATGCCAGTTTCTTTATCCAGTCATTTGTTTTGAACACCTGGGTAGTTTCCAGATTTTGGCTATTGTGACTAATTCTGCAATAAAGTTAGGTATGCAAATACCTTTTCTGATTAGAGTTTTGGAGTCCTTGGAGTAGATGACAAGAAGTAGAATTGCTAGGTCATGTGGGAACTCCATTCCTAAATTTTTTGAGGATTGCCTGTATTGTTTTTCCAAAAGGCTGAAGCACTTGTCATTCCCACCAGCATCAGTGCCCCTTTTCTCCACATATATGCCCAGTGTTTGTTTTTGTTCTTTGTTGTATGTGCCAGTCTCACTAGTGTGAGGTATCTCATTGTTGCATTTTCCTTAGGGATGCAGAGAATTTCTTCGTATGTCTCTGGGCCATCTCTATGCCTTCTTTGAAGATATATATCTTAGATATTAACACTTTTTCAGATGAGTGATTAAATATTCTCATTCTAAGGGGTTGTCTTCCTTGCTAGTCATCATGTATTTTATGGGTGCAGAAGCTTCTTAGATTGATGTAGCTCCATATGTTTTTCTTTGCTTCTGTTAGCTTGTCTAATTGCGTGGAGTCACTGAAAATACCTCTAGATTCAATGTCATGAAATATTTTCCTCAGTATAACTTAGATATGATATTGAAGTCTTTTTCATTATTTTTTACTTTTGTCCTTCATCTTTTTTTGAGTATTTCTTTTTGTGTATGACTTGACCAAATTTCCAAACCCCATTCATTGTAGAAGCTTTCCTTGCTCCGCTTTGTATTTTTGCTTCCATATCTAAGATCAACTGTCCATATACCTGGTTACCTGTCCCAGAACTCTGAATTCTATGTTTTATTGGTTTGAGACTCTGTCCTTATTTTGGTACCACACTGTTTTGATTGCCCCAGCTTTATAGTATTGTGTATGTTTTTTGTTTTGGTTTTGGTTTAAAGAAAAAAGAAGAGACTTGAGTCCAAGCAGAATGTTACTAAGGAAGAAGACTTAATTTTTATACTGTAGTGGTAAAGTTGATTAGATTTTTTGATATTTGCAATTTTCTAAATCCAATGATTCTTAATTTCTTAGTATTGCAAATTTCATCTGGATTTATTATAGTATCTTGATATTTTTCAATAGCAATTGGTAGAAGAATGTACACATAGAAATGAACTTCAGATGCAACTGGCTAGTAAAGAGAGTGACATTGAGCAGTTACGTTCTAAACTTTCGGACCTTTCGGATTCTACAAGTGTTGCTAGTTTTCCCAGTGCTGATGAAACTGATGGAAACCTTCCAGGTATGAATCCTTATGAACAAAAATGTATTACATTTTTCTTAAATGTGATAAAAATTGGTCTATTTTGTATTTGATTTTCTATTTTGTCCATGGATCCTTAATAGACTTGTTTCTGATAGCCAGAATCTTAAACCTTCAGTAAAATTAATACTTTATAGAATACAGACAGTAATAAACAACGTTGAACTGTTAAAATTAATCTGATAGTTGAAAAGGTTTATGAATATATTGTGTATTTTTGTATATGTTTATTGGGGGGGCACATTTGGTGATACTCAGGGGCTACTGCTGGCTCTGCACTCAGACGTCACTCTTGGCAGTGTTCAACGGACCATGTGGGATGTCAAGGATGGAACCCTGGGGAGTCAGTTGTGTGTAAGGCAAGAGCCCTACCTACTACCTTACTACTATACTATCTTTCTAACCCCTGTGATTCTATATTGAACAGAATAGCTCCACCATAAAAGTCAGTTACTGCTACACCTCTCACTACACTATTCTAGAGAAAAATGTGTGTGCGTGCGTGCGTGTGTGTGTGTGTGTGTGTGTGTGTGTGTGTGTGTGTTTCTAAAGTTACCACTCCCAGCAGAACTCAAACTTAGTGGTGCTCACAGACTACTAGAGTCATCATATTCATTGTTTTTGGGGAAGAAACACAAAGCTGGGATTTCACTCAGATCTGGGCTTTTGTTGGGGGGGGGGGGGGAAGTTGGGCTACAACCGGCAGTGCTCAGGGGGTCCTCCTGGGTCTATGCTCAGTAATTGCATCTGACAAGCTCAGGATTTTAACTACCGACCTTCGGCATGCAAGGCAAACGCCTTACCACCATGCTATCTCTCCGGCCCCAGAGTTCTAGAAATTTAAACTTGAAAACTGATATAAGGGGCTGGAGAGATAGCATGGAGGCAAGACGTTTGCCCTGCATGCAGAAGGTAGGTGGTTCGAATCCCAGCATCCCATATGGTCCCCTGAGCCTGCCAGGAGCGATTTCTGAGAGTAGAGCCAGGAGGAACCCCCGAGCGCTGCCAGGTGTGGGGACCCCCCCCAAATAAAAGAAAACTAATATAAATTGTTCTGAGTAATGCATGAGTAAAAGAACTTTTATAGCAATACCTTGAATATTATAAGCATGCTGTTTTAGTTGATCCTTTGTGAAATTTTGGTATAAGAAACTGATATGTACAACTTAGGAAATTTTGCATTTTCCTGTGAGGTCATTTCTGGAAAGATAGTACAGTGGGTAGGATACTTGCCTTGCATATAGCTGACCTAGGTTCAGTTCCTTGTACCACATATGATCCCCAGCCACTCCAAAAGTAAGCCCTGAGTGCTGCTAAAAATAGACCACAAAAAGAAAACCAACAAAAACAAAAACAAAAAATAAAATTAGACCACAATATAAAGTGAATTCAGCCTTTATTTTTTGTAATCTCTACCCTTGTTCTTTTGTTTGGGGGTGTTTAGTTTGTTTGGGGACCCTCTTGGTTGACTTACATATCATTATCAGAGTATCACTTTGGATTTAACAAGAACTTCTAGTTTTAGCTATTTGATCATCTTTCATTTTTGGTCTTTGGGCCACACCTGTCCATGGGTTACTCAGAAATCTCTCCTGATGATGTTTGGGAGACTGTATCAGATGTCAGGGAATGAACCAGGTTGACTGCTTACAAGGCAAACGTCCTGCCCACTGTACTATTTTTCCAGCCATATATTTTTAAAATTAAAGGGGCCAGAGTCATAGTACAGCAGGTTGAATGCTTGTCTTGCACATGGCCAGCCTGGCATCAAATTGCAGCGGCTGAATTTTTTAGTTTTTAAGTTATATGGAGAATATTTTAGCCTTTTTCTTAAACTTAGTACTTTTTTTTTTTTTTTGGTGTTTCAAAATATGAGAGATACAGGAAACTATTCCTTATCCTTTTTTGGTTTTTTGTTTGTTTGTTTTTTGGGCCAACTCAGCAGCGCTCAGGGGTTAGTCCTGGCTCTGTGCTCAGAAGTCACACCTGGCAGGCTCAGGGGACCATATGGGATGCCGGGAATTGAACTCAGATCTGTCCCAGGTCAGCTTTGTGCAAAGCAAATGCCCTACCACTGCACTTTGACTCCTGCCCCTAATACTTATCCTTAACCTTAAAAGAAATAACCTTCTTCTACAGTCATCTTTCCTTCATTTTGTTTGTATACATAAAGATCTTCATGTTTATATTTCTAACATGAACATTAATTATATTTAAACAATAATTATAAAATGTCAATCATGTTAATCAAGAAACTTCAGGTATGTATAAACTAAAAGTGTCAATAGTAGACTGTCAGAATTCTTCTTGAATCATTTATTAAGTTCTATAAACTTAAAAGACTGTAAATTTTAATAAGACTTAATAACATTTATAATTACTTATCTCCCAAATTAAGTACCCCCAAACTAAATTTGATAGTTTGACATTGTTAAAAGTATTTTACCCAAACATATATAAAAATATTGTATTGAGGAAACAAATAAAATGCTTGTCTCTTATTCTTTATATCTAGTTGATTCTACCTGCATTCCTTATTTATTTATCTTCTGTTCTTATCTTCTGTGAGTAATAGGTCACTTCTGTACTTTTGCTCGTTTTTTTATTGTGTAAATCATGGCTCTGATTTGTTCCACTTGCTTCATTTTTTTTTTTTTGCTATTTATTTTTATATGAATGTAAATTATATTTAAAGTCTTCTGTATGATATGCCATTTAAGCTGCAATCCATTCCAGTCTTGCCTGGCTCTTAATGATATTGTTGTTATTTCATACTTTTATAATTGAATTCTAAGAGTTAATTTTTGGGAAAAGTGGCTTGGAATTTTTTTCTGCAATATTTGTATGGCCATTAAAGTTGATTTGTGTGATTGAAGCATGAAAGAGAAAATGATAGCATTTATTCATGTAGCTGTGTTCAGGTGCTTGTTGCTGCATGCTGTCAAACAACCATTGATAGCTTTTGCTTTTGTTATAACTGAAGCCTGATTACTTTATCATATTTTTTTCCCTCAGAGTCAAGAATTGAAGGTTGGCTTTCAGTACCAAATAGAGGAAATATCAAACGATATGGCTGGAAGAAACAGGTACCTTATGCCTCATTTTATCTAACTGATAATTTGGTAATTTATTATATTTTTTACTTTTCAAGTATAGAACTGTTCGTTTTAGGGAGCCTTTGCCTTGTACACAGCTAATCCAGGACAGACAGTTATTCGAATCCCTGCATCCCAGAGAGTCCCCCGTGCCTGCCAGAAGCAATTTCTGAGTGCAGAGCCGGTAGTAATCCCTGAGTGCCACTGGGTGTGACCCCCCCAAAAAAAAACAAAGAAAAAAAAAAAGAACTGTTTTATAGAACATTAACTGTTCTATAATTAGATTTTACTTTAAATTAATGCATTTTAAACTGTATATGAATGGTAAATATTATGCTTATCATCTTAAGTTAATGTGACTCATTTACTTCTCCTTTCTACACTTTTTTTCTCATTTTAGTATGTTGTGGTAAGCAGCAAAAAAATTTTGTTCTATAACGATGAACAAGATAAAGAACAATCCAATCCATCTATGGTATTGGACATAGAGTAAGTTGCCTTTTTTTATCATTGTAATTATGTTGACATAGTATTAATTATGTTAAGAGTCACAGTTATAGGGGCTGGAGAGATAGCATGGAAGTTGGGCATTTGCCTTGCATGCAGAAGGATGGTGGTTCGAATCCCGGCATCCCATATACTCCTCCAAGCCTGCCAGGAATGACTTCTGAGCATAGAGCCAGGAGTAACCCCTGAGCGCTGCTGGGTGTGACCCAAAAACGAGAGAGAGGGGGGGGGAGGGGAGGGGGAGGGAGGGAGAAGGAGAGAGAGAGGGGGGGGAGAGGGAGAGGGAGAGAGGGAGAGGGGGAGGGAGGGAGAGAGAGAGAGAAATGGTTATAGTTATAGTTATCGGGGCTGAATCTATAGCAGTAGGACATTTGCACTGCACGCGGCCAATCCAGGATGGACCTGAGTTCAATTCCTAGTATCCTCTGTGGTCCTCTGAGAAAGAAAGCCCTTGCAAGAGTTCACAACTCTGCCATCCTGTGGGACCATGCAGGTGCTGGGAGGTTGGGATCTAACTGAGTCTCTGTGCGAAGCTCTGCTTAGCCTCTTATGCCTTCTCTTGCCAAAGTGTCTCCCAAATATTTTGTCTTGCTTTGTTTTGTTTCGTTTTAGGGCCACAACCAGCAGTACTCAGATGTTATTCCTGTCTGTGTGCTCAGAAATGACTCCTGATGGAGTCAGGACCATATGGAATACCGGAGATTGAACCTGGGTTGGCCATGTGCAAGGCAAAATGCCTTACTCACTATACTATCATTGTGGCCCCTTTTGTCCATTTTAGATTGAGTTGCTTATATTTTTAAGATTGATATTTGAGGGCCCGGAGAAATAGCTTGGAGGTAGGGCATTTGCCTTGCATGCAGAAGGACAGTGGTTTGAATCCCAGCATCCCATATGGTCCCCCAAGCCTGCTAGGAGCTATTTCTGAGTGTAGAGCCAGGAGTAACCCCTGAGCACTGCCAGGTGTGACCCTAAAAAACAAAACAAACAAACAAAAAAAGATTGGTATTTGAAAGTTCTGAATACAGATTCAGAAATTGAAGGGTTCTTTCCCCCAAAGAAAAACACCCAATGGGATAGTTAACTGTATTGCAGTTTAACTATCCATTTAAATTGTTTTCAGTTTGGGTTTATTATGAGTAATGGTACTATAATATTATTTTTATTTCCCTGGAATAAAGAATACAATTTCAGTCATAGTAAACATGTGTTTAATTAGTTTGAAATGCATATTCTTTTTCCAGAGTAGCTCTGCAGTTTTATATTTCTGCCATAATTGTATAATAAACCTAGTTTTTCAATTTTATCAGTATTTGGGATTAATTACTACTTTTATAATTCTAAAATCCTGTTTGCAGGTGATATGATTTTAAATGGCATTTATCTAATCTTGGTGATATTGAGTATCTTGCCATATGTTGGCATCTCTAATGAAATGTTTGTCTTTTATTATAAATAAGTTTTTATAATGATCTATATCATTTTCATTACAGTAAATTATTTCATGTTCGACCTGTAACTCAAGGAGATGTCTACAGAGCTGAAACTGAAGAAATTCCTAAAATATTTCAGGTAGTAATCTGAAAATAATGTTTTAGATATTTTATCTTAAATCACTGTATATTTTGTGAAGTAAATATAAACATATACTTGTGTTTTCATACATTTGAAATTTTTACGTACAGATTGAAATATTTTATTTTATGATTTTAGATACTCTATGCAAATGAAGGTGAATGTAGAAAGGATGTAGAGATGGAACCAGTACAAACTGAAAAAACTAATTTTCAAAACCACAAAGGCCATGAGTTTATTCCGACACTCTACCATTTTCCTGCCAATTGTGAGGCTTGTGCCAAACCTCTCTGGCATGTTTTTAAGCCACCCGCTGCCCTAGAATGTCGAAGGTGCCATGTTAAGTGCCACCGAGATCATTTAGATAAGAAAGAAGACTTAATTTCTCCATGTAAAGGTAAGGCATGAAACTATATTTTTATGATCTAATAACCAGTGAAATAACTTGATTGTGTTATAAGTAGTATTTTGAGACCGCAAACATTGTACGGGGTTAAGGGACTTTACCTTGCATATGGTCAATCCTGTACACTGCGTAATCCTCCCAACATTGCCAGGAACTATTCCCAAGCACCTCTGGGTATGGTCTCTCCCCTCCGTACACATAGAAAGCAATATTTTGGAGCCAAAGATTTAGTACAATAGATAAGGCATTTGCCTTGCACGCCAGCAGACCTGTGTTCAATCTCTAGCACTCCAGATAGTCCCCTGAACCTCCCATTTTGTTAAAAGAAGAAAAAAAAAAGTGAGTTGGAAAAATAATTCAAAGCTTTGCATGCAGGAGGTCCAGGTTGGATCTTAGGTATATCTCTGGAAACAACCCCAAAGTATCACCAATGTGACCAAAAGCCACAAAGTGAGGTGGAGCAGGTAGAGAAATACATAGACAAGGCCTTGAGTTCCAACTATTTCCACAGACCTCCCACTCATCACCAAGAGTGGTTCCAGATCTGCGACACCACTGAGTATGTCAACTATTTTTTTTTAAAGTGTGACCAAGAAGCACCACTATATTGTGATTTACCCTCTTGAGGTTTTACCTCTTTCTTGTTTTTGTTTTTCTGTTTTTTACTTCCTGTGCCAAGAACATATGTTCTAACATAATCATAATGTCTTCTGAGAGGAGCTAATGGGAAATTTAATAGGTTATTACTACTTTGCTGTTTTACTTTTCAATCTTCAATTAAATTGCAAAAGATATAGTATCCAAGTTTAGTAAATAATAGTAAATGTTTTAATAAGAAACTTACGCTATTTAAAAGGTATTTTCTTTTTCTTTACATAGTAAGTTATGATGTAACATCAGCAAGAGATATGCTGTTGTTAGCATGTTCCCAAGATGAACAAAAAAAGTGGGTAACTCATTTAGTAAAGAAGATCCCTAAGAATCCACCATCTGGTTTTGTTCGTGCATCTCCTAGAACACTTTCTACAAGATCTACTGCAAATCAGTCTTTCCGGAAAGTAGTCAAAAATACATCTGGGAAAACTAGGTAAGTATTGATATATAAAATTTAGCAATATATGGGGCCAGAGCAATGGTACTGTGGGTACAGTGTTTGCCTTGCATGTAGCCAACCCGGTTTGATCCTTGGCACCCCAGATTATCCCCTGAACCAGCCAGAATAATTACTGAGTGCAGAGCCAGCAGTCCTTAAGCAGGTCTTACTATGATCCAAAACAAACCAAATAAATAAATAAATAAATGGGCAATATGAGGTAGTCAGAGTGATAACACAGTACGTAGGCACGCAGTTGACTCAGGTTTGAGCCCCAGCACCCTATATGAACACCAGTGCATGCTAGGAGTGATTCCTAAATGCAGAGTGAGCCCTAAGCATGGTTGTGGCCCCCAAACAAACAAAAAATTTAACTGGAGCCCGAAAGATAGCACAGCAATAAAGCATTTGCTTTGCACGCAGCCAGTTCAGGATGGACAGTGGTTCGAATCCTGATATCCCCCAAGTCTGCCAGGAACGATTTCTGAATGCAGAGCTAGGAGTAACCCCTGAGCACCACCAGGTATGACCCAAAAACCAAAAAAAATTAACAATGTGAAAGTGATTGGATAACATCTGTTAAAACTAAAATCTCGGGGCCAGAGAGGTGGCGCTAGAGGTAAGGTGTCTGCCTTGCAAGTGCTAGCCCAGGAAGGACCGTGATTTGATCCCCCGGCGTCCCATATGGTCCTCCAAGCCAGGGGCAATTTCTGAGCGCTTAACCAGGAGTAACCCCTGAGCATCAAACAGGTGTGGCCCAAAAAAAAACAAAAAACAAAACAAAACAAAAAACCCTAAAATCTCTTAATTTTCTTTTTCCTATAAAGGGCATCATTTGTAAATATTTATAAATTACTTTAAAATGATTTTTACAGATTAGTTTGAGATGTTAGAAGTTAATATTAATGTTATATTTATTTAGTTCCATGTGGGGACATTATTAGCATTGGTTGAGATACATGGCACAGGGTTGGAAAATTAGTCCACAAGCTAAGGCACTAGCCTTCCATGTGGCAGACCTGGTTCAATCCCTGGCATCACATATGGTCCTCCAAGCACCACCAATAGTAAGCCCTATACACCATAGGTTGTGGTCCAAGAACAATAGAGTGAGAGAGAGATAGCACATATTTACTGATCTTGATGTTTTAAACAACTTTGATTTACTTTTTTTTTTTTTTTTTTTTTTTTTTTTGGGCCACACCGGCGTTGCTCAGGGGTTACTCCTGGCTGTCTGCTCAGAAATAGCTCCTGGCAGGCACGGGGGACCATATGGGACACCAGGATTCGAACCAACCACCTTTGGTCCTGGATCGGCTGCTTGCAAGGCAAACGCCGCTGTGCTATCTCTCCGGGCCCTGATTTACTCTTTTTAATATAAGTAAATTCATATAAAACTTTGCTCATCTTCAATTATAATTTAACTTAAAAAACTAAAATTAGGGGCTGGAGAGAGAGCACAGTGATAGGGCATTTGCCTTGCATGTGGCCAACCCAGGACAGACCTGGGTTCAATTCTTGGCATCCCATATGGTCCCCTGAGCCTGCCAGGAATGATCCTGAGCACAGAGCCAGGAGTAACCCCTGAGCGTTGCTGGGCGTGGCCCAAAAACCAAATAAATAAATAAATCATATTTCTTCACAGGAATAAATGAAAGTCAGAGGAATTAACTTGCACAAATTACACAACTAACTTGTAGCAGTGAGGATTTTAAAATAGTGTTTTTTTCTTAAGCACCAAATACCAAGTTTTCGTGGAATTGAAATCCAATTCTTAAGAGAAGGGGCATTTTAAAACTATCTTTTAATTAGGGGCTGGAGTGATAGTAAAGCAGTTTAAATACTTGCCTTTACATCTGACCGAACCCAGTTTGATCCCTAGTACCATTTGTTTTACTCCAAGCACTGCCGAGAGTGCCCATCCCTTAACACAGTAGCAAGGGTTGCCACTGAGCATCATCCATTGTACCTTTTTGTGTCTCAAAAGTCAGAAAGAGAGTGATTTCATTATCTCTTCAAATGTTTTTATCCTTTACTCCAATTTCTTTTCTTTATTTGGACCCTGTGCTCTAGGTTCGTTTGAATTCAGTCCAGGCCTCCTGCATAGAATGCATGGGCTCAGCTCATTGAACTCTTTCCAGTCCTTCCTAAATGTATTTAACTATCACTCATTATATATTTCTCACTTCTGACATGTTTGTGTGGAATGCTATATCAGTCTCTTTTATATAAAATAGAACGAGGTCTAAAGTTTTTAAGATTGAATTACTGTTTTATAAGGAAAATGGATTTAAAATAGATTAAAATAGGCAGTGCTAAAGAGATAGCAGTAGTATATGTGTACTTTTTCTTTCAAATTTATTTCTTGTGTTTTTTAACTGAAAATGCATTTAAAAAAATAATCTGTTTTCTCTTTTTCCTCCAACAGTTAACCATATGATGTAGTGCCTTGTGGAATCACGTGGATGCTACCTGATAAACCAGGCTTCTTTAACCATACAGAGCAGACAGGCTGTTCCTTTGACACATATCACAGGCTTCAGGGTTAAGATTGCTGTTACTGTTACTCTGTCCTTGCTTTGGCACAAAAGCACACTGAGGGTTTTTTTAAATTGCGGGTTTGCCTAAAGGTAGATTAGATTAATTATTACTGTGTAATGCAAGTAAAATTTGGGAAAGCTTAGCTAGATATATATTTTTAAAAAGGTGCTGCCTTTTTGAATTTCTAATTAAATGCCTGTCAATAATGATAGAACATAGTTTTCCTCGTAGGAGTAAGAGGAAGGGACTTTCACTATCAAGTGGAATGGCCATCATTATCAAGATCAACTCATGGAAGGAGTAATGAAAATATCTCAAAATGAGACATGAAAATTTTTAAGTAACTTCAGTTTTTGTGCTCTTGCGGGACAATAAAAAACATTTTAAGAAAGCAGTGACATCACTTGACTTCATTGTCTTCACTGTAGAACTGAAAAGCCTTACTGTTGATTGCCCATGGTGGACTTGATGGAGAATAAATATCTTACATTATGTGTTTTACAAAATACTTTTTGTGTTTCAGGAAGTTATATAGATTGAGGGAGAGGAGAAAGCAAAAAAAAAAATTCACATTTAACCTATGCAGTTTTACCAAGCCATATTGAGTTATTTTATTACTAGAGACATTAGGAGGAAGTAATTATACAAAAGAACTGAATTGAAAAGCATTTTGTTGGGTACATCATTTCTGTAATTGTAAATGTATTTCTTTATGGTTTTAAGTGATAAAGACCTTAAGTTAACGTATAAGAAATGTATGCACTGTTTGAAATGTAAATTATTCTTAGAACATTTTCCATGGGAGTCACAATACCCTTTGAGTGCCTTAATTTGACAGAATTATTTTACAGTCAGACTAAACAAATTTCAAATGATGGATGAATTTTTATTGATAATTAGTATAATTTAAGATATGTACATGTTGGTTGGACCTTTCGAAATTCAGTACAGTCTGCATCAATCTACCTATTAAAAGGACTTTATAAAATTGCAAAATGTTAAAGGCTATAAAATTATGACAATACATCTGTGATGTTTTCCAGTTAACATAGGAATTATCAAATAAATACTATTAAACTCTTGTTCAGTAGCAGGAGTTGACACATGGGCAGTATGAATTAGTGTTTATATTTTTAACCAAATACCTCCTCAGTAATTTATAATGCTTTGCAGTAATGTGTATCAAATAAGAAGCACTGGAAAACTGAATCGTCTCTAGGTGATATGCATGTTTCAAGTGGTATTGAAAGCCGCACTGATGGATATGTTATAATAAACATATCTGTTATTAATATGCTAATGACTTTGTGCTCATTTAATGAGAAATAAAAGTAATTTATGATGGATCCTTTAATAATGACTGATATGGTGTTTTCTAATGGCTGAAATAAATGGAGATCATGTAATGATAAAATCTGGTTTGGGCTCTTAAAACAAGTGGTTGCTATTGAAAACAGTACCTAATAGCTGTTGAAAAATTTCTTTCCCATGGCTTTCTATGCTTCTTTTTTTTTTTTTTTTTTTTTTTTTGGTTTTTGGGCCACACCCGGCGGTGCTCAGGGGTTACTCCTGGCTGTCTGCTCAGAAATAGCTCCTGGCAGGTACGGGGGACCATATGGGACACCGGGATTCGAACCAACCACCTTTGGTCCTGGATCGGTTACCTGCAAGGCAAACGCCACTGTGCTATCTCTCCGGGCCCGGCTTTCTATGTTTCTTATATCTTTTTTTTTTTTTTTGGTTTTTGGGCCACACCCGGTAACGCTCAGGGGTTACTCCTGGCTATGCGCTCAGAAGTCGCTCCTGGCTTGGGGGACCATATGGGACGCCGGGGGATCGAACCGCGGTCCGTCTCCTAGGCTAGCGCAGGTAAGGCAGGCACCTTACCTCCAGCGCCACCGCCCGGCCCCCTGTTTCTTATATCTTGAGAGCAGAGACTTTTTGTTTTGTTTTGGGCCATACCTGTTGGTGCTGCAGGGCTACTCCTGGTTCTTCTATCAGGAATACTCCTGACGGGTGTGGAGGAGCTGTGGAATTCTGGGGATCGAACCCAGATCACCTGCGTGTCCCTCTGGCCCCTATGTTCTTTTTTTGGGGGGCAGGGAGCCAGACCCAGTGGCACTTGGGTTACTTCTGGCTCTCAGCTCAGAAATCACTCCTGTCAGGCACAAAGGGACCATACGCGATGCCAAGATTTGAACTACTGTTGTTCCTGGGTCAGCCGCTTGCAAGGCAAACACCTACTGGTGTACTATCTGTCTGGCCCCATATGTTCTACTTTATTTTTTGTTTTTGTTTCTATCTTTGGGTCACACCCAGCAGCGCTCAGGGGTTACTCCTGGCTCTATGCTCAGAAATCGCTCCTGGAAGGCTGAGGGGACCATATGGGATGCCAGGATTCAAACCACTGACCTTTTGCATGCAAGGCAAATGCCTTACCTCCATGTTATCTCTCCAGCCCCCATATGTTCTAATTTTTATAGAGATTCCTCAGCTGTGTTAGGGATGTCTTAGACCCACCTGACTATACCAGGCAGGGGAGTGGGGCTCGTGGTGTTGGGAATCCAGTGCAGACATGTGTGCCAACACTGCACTTTTTCTTCAGTCCTGTCTAATTTTTTTTCTGATTTAATTATTTTATTGTATCCTAGATACTATTTATACACTGAATTCTGTTATATTGCCCAGAAAAAGTATTGCTTTTCATTATTATCAGATCTTAAATCAGTCAGATTCACACTGGAAATCTTTTGGGTATCAGTTCAAATTTCTTTTATTTGTGGCCACATCATGCAGTTCCAGGCCTATACTTAATTCTGTGTTGCTCAGAACTCATTTCTGGCAGTCATGGGTGATAGGGGCTTCCAAGGGTACTAGGAATTTGACACTGACTTCCTATATGCACAGCATAATCCTTTGAGCTATCTCCCTGTTCTGTGTGTGGGTTGTTCTTCATGTATCATTTTTTTATATATATATTGGGCCACACCTGGTGACACTTAGGGGTTACTCCTGGCTGTGCACTCAGAAATCGCTCCCAAACCGCAGTCTGTCCTGGGTCAGCCATGTGCAAGGCAAACGCCCTAACACTGTGCCATTGCTCTGCCCCCCTTCATTTACCTTTTTAGTTAGTTCATGTTTAAGTTAGGGAATACTGAGATCTTTAAGCATACATACATAATTTGTTATAGCCTTTCCACTACCTAGTTCTTTAATTGCTGAAGTACTACTTAAATTTTCGGTTGCTTGTTCTCGTAAATTTCAAAGGCCGGGTAAATATGTTTTTACGCGGAGTTTGAGCCACTCTGCTGAAAGTGTTCATTCTTAAACTAGAAATGAGAATGGAAACCTCTCTGCCATTATTTTGGTTTTAAGTCATCTTTCAAAATATGCCTATATTTTGTAGCCACCAGTGACTTTATGGTGGTTGTATTTTTTGTATGTCTATTTTATATAGTTTATAGTTTTACAGCGATCCCAATGCAAAAATAGGGACTGGCATGGTAGTATAGTAGGTAAGATACTTGGCTTGAATTAGGCTGACCCAGGTTCAACCTACGGCACCCCTTATGGTCTCGACCTAAGTTTACCATGCCTAAATAAAAAGCCAGGAATAACATTGGGCTCAGCTGGGAATGACCCAAAACAAAAAGCTTATTTCACGATAGATGAAACCATCTCAGTTAAAGTACAAGTCCACTGAGGCAAGAGTAATAGCACAGTGGGTAGAGGATTTGCCTTGTATGCAGGTTCAACCTTGCATCCTATATGATTCCCCAAACCTGCAAGGAGTGATTTCTGAACACAGAGCCAGGAGTAATCCAAGTCCCTTAGAATAATATGCAAAGACCATCAGAATTTGACTCCTATCTATATATATCCCATACCACATCTTGTTTCATTATCCCCTTTTCTTGTAACTTAACAATCATACTGCCTTTCATCAGTTCAAAACAGTTTTTTAGAAGTTTGGAGTGACAAACTCAAATATCTTGGCGTCAACTAAAGAGGTGAAGGACCTATACAAAGAAAAATACAAAACCCTGTTTCAATAAATAAAAGAGGAGACAAGGAAATGGAAACATATCCTGCTTATGGATTAGGAGGATCAACATCTTTAAAATGGCAATATTCCCCAAAGCATTGCACACATTTAAAGCAATCCCTCTAAGGATAACCATGACATTCTTCAAAGAAGTGGATCAAACACTCCTGAAATTCAATAAACATCTGGAGCAACCCTTGGGGCAAGGAATATGGGAGGCATCACTTTCACCTTAAATTACAAAGCTATATTCATTAAAACAGCATGGTATTGCAATAAAACCAAACCCTCTGATCAGTGGAATATACTTGAGTATTCAAAGAATGTTTCCCAGACAGTCTTTTTTTTTTTGGGGGGGGGGGGTCACACCGACAGTGCTCAGGGTTTACTCCTGGCTTCACTTTCAGAAATTGCCCCTGGCAGGCTCTGGGGACCATATGGAATGCCGAGATTCGAACTGATGACCTTCTGCATGAAAGGCAAACGCCATACCTCGATGCTATCTCTCCGGCCCTGACAATCTTTGATGAAGGGGCAAGAAATGCAAAATGGAGCAAGGAAAGCCTCTTCAACAAGTGATATTGGGACAATTGGTCAGCCACTTGCAAAAAGCGAACTCAGACCTCCATCTAACACCATGCACAAAGGTCAAAAGCAAAAGGAATAAAGACCTAGATATCAGACCCAGAACCATACGTATATAGAACAATATGTAAGTAAAAACACTCCATGACACTGAGACTAAAGGCATCTTCAGGAAGTAAACATCACTCTCCAAAATAAGTGATAGCAGAGATAAACAGATGGGGACTTTATTAAGCTGAGAAGCTTCTGCACCTCAAAGGAAATAGTGACTTGGATACAAAGGCCACCCACAGAATGGAAAAACTATTCACCCAATACCCATCAGATAAGGGGCTAATATCTAAGACAAACAAGGTACTGACAGAACTTAAAAAAAATCTAACTCCAAAAAATGAGAACAATTTCTCAAAGAAATACAAATGTTCAAAAGGCACATGAAAAATTTTTTCCACATCAGTAATAATCAGGGAGATGCAAATCAAAACAATGAGGTACCATCTCATGCCACAGACTGACACACATCACAGAGCAAGAACAATCACTGCTAGTTGGGATGAGGAAAGTCACTCTCATTCACTGCTGTTGGGAATGCATCTAGTCCAGCCTATATGGAAAATAATATGGAGATTCCTCAAAAAAACTGGAAATTAAGCTCCCATATGATCCAGCTATACCATTCCTAGGGATAGGCCCTAGGAACACAAAAACAATACAAAATGCCTCCTCATATTCATTGCAGCACTATTTACAATAGTCAGACTGGAAACAACCAGATGCCCTTCAATGAATGGCTAAAGAAACTGAGGTACATATACACAATGGAATATTATGCAGCCGTCAGATGAAGTCATGAAATTTTCCTATACATGGATGGACATGGACTTATGCTGAGTGAAATAAGTCAAAGGGAGAGAGACACACATAGAATAGTCTCACTTATCTATGGGTTTTAAGAAAAATAAAAGACATTTTTGTAATAATGGCTACAGACAATAGCGATGAGGGCTGGAAGGACTGGCTCACAATATGAAGCTCACCACAAAGAGTGGTCAGTACAATTAGAGAAATAACTACACTAACAACTACCATGACAATGTTAATGAGTGAGAGAAGTAGAATTGCCTGTTTCGAACATAGGTTGGGGTGGGGGTGGGGGTGGGGGAGGTGGGAGATGGGGGGCATTGGTGGTGGGAATGTTCTACTGGTAAAGATGGCTGTTATGACTGAAACCCAACTACAATCATGTTTGTAATCGTGCTCAAAATATTATTAAAAATAAAAATAATGCTTTGTGGGGCCAGAGAGATGGCACAGTGGTAGGGCATTTGCCTTGCACACAGCCGATTCAGGACAGACGGTGGTTTGAATATTAGCATTCCATATGGTTTGAGACCCCTATTGAGATGATGGGGATCAAAGCCAAGTTAGCAGCATGCAAGACAAATACCCTATCTGCTGTGCTACTGCTCCAGCCCCTGGGCTGAGTTTTCTGTTTGAACTTGTTTAAAGTTATGAAAAAATGTTTAGAGTGTTAAGTTCTTGAGTCTTTACAGAAAAAAAAAATACCATTAAGTATTTATTTGAGGGGCCAGAGAGATCGCACGGAGGTAAGGCAAACATTTGCTTTGCATGCAGAAGGACAGTGGTTCGAATCCTGGCATCCCAGATGGTCTCCCGATCCTGCCAGGAGCGATTTCTGAGTGTAGAGCCAGGAGTAACCCCTGAGCGCTGCTGGGTCTGACCCAAAAACTAAAAATAAAAAAAAGTATTTATTTGATTTTTTTGGACCACACCCTGAAGTACTAAGGGCCAAGGGACTACTCTTAGCCTTAGATCTTCTCAGGGGTTGCTCCTGGTGGTGGTCAGGGGAGGAAATCAAACCAGTGTTGGCAGTCTGCAAAGATAGTGCCATAACCTTAGTGCTATCTCTCCAATTCAATCACTATTCCATATATGTTATAATTAGAAATCAACTTACAACATTTGAGGAATAAATTATTTAGGTAAGCAGGTTCTTTATGGATGAAACCATTTAGAAAGGGCTGATAAAGCTTTTATAAATCACCAAATCAACCCACAAATCATGCTTATCTTTACTATTTGTGGGATAATGAGTCATGGAGTCATGAGTCATGGAGGGTTTCCTGATAACGTACTACTAGTACTAGTACTAGAATATGACAAGAAAGCATGGTGTAACAGGGTTGGGAAGGTAGTTCAGGAGCTAAGGCACTTCCTGTATGCAGCTAATTTGATTGTTCACCAGCAATATAGTTCCCTGGAGAAATGCCAGGAGTGATTCCTGAATACAGAGCTCGAAGCTGTGAGCAGAGCCAAGTGTGATACTCCCCCCTACATTCTGACTAAAGCAAAACCAAACCAACAACCCCCTCCCAAATAATTTGAAAAAGATAAAGGTGGATTATGGATTCTTCCTTAGTCTCCAGAAAGAGAATTTATGTATGAAACTTGGGTTTACCTATGACAAGTTAGAGTTGAAAGGAGCCTCAATAACCTAGTATCATAGACCCAGGAAGTAGTACAGTGGTTTAGAGTACCTGCTTTCTGAGTGTATGGTCACAGGTTCAAATCCCAAGTGACCCACAGGTTCAAGTACAAACCGAGTCTCTGTGATCCTCCATACAGTGATTTCTATCTATACTGCACTCTGGCGTGTGAGTACAACTGAAGGGCTCGATCCCACTCTGAACTGTTACTCAAGAAAAGTGTGAAATGAGCCGGAGAAATAAGTTTTAAGAAGGGCACTTGCCCTGCAGGTGCACAACCCAGGTTCAATCCCTGGCATCCCGTATGGTCCTTAAACACAGCCAGGAGTGGCTCTTGTGCAAAGTACCACAAACATCAAAGGGATGAAGGGAAGATCTATTCTCAGCTGTTCTCCCGGATGCATTAACAAAAAGGATAAAGCATCGGCTCCCAGAGACCCTGTCTTTTGATTTTAGTTTTGGGGCCAAAGCCCTGTGTGCTGGGCGCCGGTCTGCTCGGAAGAGTGGGGTTCGCATGGTGCAGTCAAACGCCAGGCCTCGCAGCATGTGCAAGGAGCCGCTGTAAACCCCTGATGCCACAACCAAGTCCCGTTCTCAGATGAAGTGGCTTTCGGTGAGGGCGCGGCGAGGCGACGCCAGTGCGCAGGCGTCACCTGTACGGCACACGCTTGCGCGCGCACCCGCCTTCCGCTCCCACCTCCGGGCCCGCGCCGACGCTGGTGCGCAGGCGTCACCTGTACGGCACACGCGTGCGCGCGCACCCGCCCTCCGCTCCCACCTCTCCGCTGGGCGCCCCGCCCACCTCCTCCTCCCTGGAGGCGCCCGATGACTTCCGCGAGCCGCCCGCGCGCTGCTGCGTCATCGCCCGGCGCCGGTTTGAATGAGAGTCGCGTCGCGTCGCGTCGCGTCGCGCCGGAGCCGCCACCGCCGCGCCTCCACCTCCGCCGCCGCCGCTTCCGCCGCCGCCGCCGCCTCTTCGTGTCCTTCTGCCGAGCGAGGCCGCCCCCCTGCCAGGCCCGGGCTCCCTGCGCCTCCGCCGCCGTTCCTCGCGCCCCGCCATGCCGCTCTATTCCGGTGAGGTCCGAGCTAGGCCTCGGCGTAGGCCTGGGAGCGGCGGGCGCAGGGCGGGGCGGGGACGATCCTGGCCGCGTGGCCCCGGCCCCGGGCCCCCGGGAGGGTGCAGAGCCGAGCGGAGCCGGGCGCGGCGATCGCCGGTCCCGGGAGCCGTGACTCTGCAGAATAAGTTCCTGGGGCTCCTCCTTCCTCGTTGGCCCGGGGAGGCGAAGGCGTGTCACACCGGCAGCGCTCCGGGGTTCCTCCTGGCAGGCTCAGTTAGGGGACCCTATGGCATGCCACATGGGATTCGAACCACAGTCCTTCGGCATGCAAGGCTTGCAAGGCCTTAGCTCCATGCTGTCCTCCGGCATGTCCTCCTTAGTTCTTTCTGCTCGCCCCTCTAATCTTGCATCAGATGATCTTCCAGTTGCGCAGTCCAGCCGCTTCGGTTTTTTTCCTCACTTCACCCCCTCTTCGTACCAGGGTTTCTTGCCCTAAAGCACGTGTGACACCCCCCCCCCCCACACACACACACACTTCCAGCGCCTGGGAGAGGAAGATGAGGACAATCAACCTTCTGCAGGGCTCCTTTCTTCTTGACAGCCTTGACCATGCTGGCTGGTCTTGGTCAAGCATCACGATTTTTACTTCGCCTAAGTGGATCTGGCTCTTCATTGAAAATGGCCTCTTAAAAACATGTGATGACAACTGTTGACTGTGGAATTGTGATTCATTGACAACCTCCGATTTCTTTTTTAATTCGTACCCCTAGTTCTTTTAGAGAAGACGATCATTTTCCAAGTATAATAGAAATCTAGAGGAGACTGTCTTATCTGGAGGTAGTTGCTCCATGTTCTAGAATCTTGAATGCTCACCCTCTTGTCAAGCACTGGAATAGTCTTTAAAACTCTCTCCAGTCCCAGAGAGCCCTCTCATAAAGGAAAATTTTAAGTTCTGTTTACAGGTTTTTGTTTTTGTTTTTTTGGTTTTGGGGCCACACCCGGCGATGCTCTGGGGTTACTCCTGGCTGTCTGCTCAGAAATAGCTCCTGGCAGGCACGGGGGACCATATGGGACACCGGGATTCGAACCAACCACCTTTGGTCCTGGATCGGCTGCTTGCAAGGCAAACGCCGCTGTGCTATCTCTCCGGGCCCTGGTTACAGGTTTTAGTGGAAAATTAAATATTCAGATATTTCGTATGTCAGTGCCACAAAATTAGTAGACAGCCATGTGCTTTCATGAAACTTGGCTACATTGTGCATACTACCTTTTTTGTGTGTGTGTGGGGGGGGGGGCAGACCACACCCAGCTATGCTCAAAGGTTATTTCTGATTCTGCACTGAGTAATCATTCCTGGCATGTTCAGGAACTCTATAGGATCCTGGTGTATGCACCTGGTGATTGGTCGCAGGCAAGGCAAGCACACTCCCCACTGTACTATCACATATATCCTCGTGTTGCCCTATTTTCAAGTTAGAAGTGTGCTATATTAGTTTAATTCTCCTTTACGAGTAACTTGCTTGTGGTAATATAGCTTAGTAAGTCAAGTTCCTTTTCATTATTTCTTTTTTTTTTGTTTTGTTTTTGTTTTTGTTTTTGGGCCACACCCGGTGACGCTCAGGGGTTACTCCTGGCTATGCGCTCAGAAGTCGCTCCTGGCTTGGGGGACCATATGGGACGCTGGGGGATCAAACCTCGGTCCGTCCTAGGCTAGCGCAGGAAAGGCAGGCACCTTACCTCCAGCGCCACCGCCAGGCCCCCTTTTCATTATTTCTTTTTTTTTTTTTTTTTTTTTTTTTTTGGGTCACACCCGATGACGCTCAGGGGTTACTCCTGGCTCAGAAGCCACTCCTGGCTTGGGGGACCATATGGGACGCCGGGGGATCGAACCGCGGTCTGTCCTAGGCTAGCGCAGGCAAGGCAGGCACCTTACCTTTAGCGCCACCGCCCGGCCCCCTTTTCATTATTTCTAATGAAATAGTTGGTTTAGTCCTTTCTCTTTTTTTTTTTTTTTTTTTTCGGGCCACACACATTTAATGCTCAGGGGTTACTCCTGGCTAAGGCTCAGAAATTGCCCCTGGCTTGGAGGGACCATATGGGACGCTGGGGGATCTAACCACGGTCCTGATCCTTGGCTAGCGGTCCTGATCCTTGGCTAGCGCTTGCAAGGCAGACACCTTACCTCTAGCGCCACCTCGCCGGCCCCGGTTTAGTCCTTTCTCATCTTTTGCTAGTATTTTTGTGTTTCCAGCTTTTGTCAGTGAATACAGTTGTGCCTAATACTTCAAATCATTTTTTCCCCTGCTGCTCATCTAGTGATCCATCACTTAGACCAAGTGAAAATGGAAATCATTTTTAGGGATTACATGTTTTCTTTAACCTAGAACCTTTATGCTTTAGTGACAATATTATTTTAGTGACAATATTTATATTAAATTTGTGACGATAATTATATAATAAATTATATTTAGTGATAATATTATCTTCCCAGACTTGATCTTTGGCTAGTTCTAGTTTTGACTACTTATTCACCCTGGTAATTATTTATTTATTTAATTATCAAACACATTGTACTGCTTTATGCTTTTCATTGTGTTTTTTTTTTTTTTCCCTGCTTTATTTTGGGACCACATCTAAATGTACTCAGCGGTCACTCCTGGTCCTGCTCTCAGGAATAATTTCTGGAAGGCTCTGGGGACTATATCCCCAGACTCTTATCTCCAGGGGTTCCAGGGATTGAACCTGGTTTGGCCAGGTGCAAGGCAAGCACTTATCCACTGTACAATTTCTCCATCCCTTTCACTTTTATTGTCCCCAGGAATAATTTTATTCTATCAGTCCTGTTAATACTAATATTTTGAGATCTCAGCTCACAGTTGACATTGACAGCTCAAAGTTATTTCTCTGGGGAATCTTTTCTCATGAAATACTCCTCTGTTCCGATAGTAGCATTTATAATGTTCGTGTTACATTACTAATTTTAATCTCCCAACTGTCTTTACTTTATTAGAATGTAAATTCATAAGAAATCTCTAATGATTATTACTAATCACTGAATAATTTAACTTGTAAAAATGTTAGGATATGAAATATGGGTCAGTTTACCAAGTTCTTATATTTTTAGTAAGAAATCAGATAACTAGGGTCAGAGTACAGCAGGTAGGGTGTTTGCTTTGCACACGACTGACCTGGATTCTATCCCCAGCATCCTATATGATTCCCTGAGCCTGCCAGGAGTAACCCCTGAGTGCCTCTTGGGTGGCCCAAAAACCAAAAAAAAAAAAAAAAAAAAAAAAAAAAGAAAAGAAAAAATAAATCAGATAACTGTTAGTTAAATCAGACTACTGTTAGATGAGTATTTATATATATCCCTATTTATTTTCACACATTTAACAAGTGAACGATCCCTGGAGGCTGATTTTTATTTATTTATTTATTTATTTTTATTTTAGAAGGGGGAGGCATATACAGCAGTGCTAAGAGTTTACTACTTTTGGCTCAGTGCTTGGACCATGTGATGCTGGTATCCAGTCCAGGCCTCCTACATGCAAAGCATATGTTCCAGCTTGAAGTGCTCTCTCCCCAACTCAAGTGTACATTTTCTGGCATTAAGTATGTTCATTTTGTCTTGCATCCACCTTTATGTGCCTCTGAAACTTTTTCATGCTTCTAACTGAAATTGTACTCAATATAACAGTAACTTTTTTTTTTCATGTCAGAAGGGTTATGTGCCAACGTCTTAACAAGGTTGAAGGGAAGCACATATCACACAGATGTGTGAAAATCCGATCGTCATGCTTATGAACCGGAAAAGGATCTATTAACTTTTTTTTATCCTTCTTCCCAGACTCTTGGCAACCAACTATTCCGGTTTCTGCCTACAAAGTTGACTACACTAACTCAGTTAGCCCTACAATCATAACATTTCACTTAGTAGAATGTCTCCAATTACATTTGTATTGTAACATGTGCAAGAGTTTCCTTACTTTATAAGATGGAATAATATTTTTGGTGAGCATGTAGCACTTTTGTTTATTCATTCATCATTTGATGGATCCTTGAGTTGCTACCATCTTTAGACCTTTGCATATAACGCTACTATGAAAACTATATAGGACTGAAGACCAAGCTCAAAGGGCTTAGTGCAAGCATTACATGCAGAAGGTACGGATACATACCATGTGATTTCCCCAACTCTGCCTGAGCATAGAGTGAGGAATAGCCCCTTAGAACCTCAGTTTGAGTTCCTGCTTTTCATACTTTGAGGTGTATGCTCAGAAGTATATTATGGTTATTTTAGTAATTTGTTGAGGAACTCCTATATTTTTTTTTCTACAGTGACTGTACTGTTTTATATTCTCACCAGCAATGTACAAAGGTTTTAGTTCCTTTACATTTTTACCAATGCTTAAAAAGACAATGTGGGGAAGAGTGGGACATGTTACACCCAGTGGAGGTAGATGTCCTGGGCCACCCTCACTGATGCAGAATATAGTGCTATCATGCCAATAATTCTTAGAGGCCTTGCAGTGGCAGGGATCTACCATAGTTTCCATTTTTATGGTTTTTGTTTATGTTTTTGGGCCCATTGGGTGAGATTCAGGGATTTCTCCTGGCTCTGTACTCAGGAATCTTGGCAGTGTTCTGGGGACCATATAGAATTGCCTGGTTTGGCAAGCGATTTACCTGCTGCACAGACCCCAACTTTCTTTTTTTGTTTTTAGTCCACACCCGTCAGCAGTCAGAGGTTATTCCTGGCTCTGCACTAGAAATCACGCCTGGCAGGCTTGGGATTAGAATGGATACTGGGGATCAAATGTGGGTTGGTTTCAAGCAAAGCATATGCCCTGCCTGCTATACTATCACACCTACCCCTCTTTTTTTGTTTGTTTGTTTTTTGGGGGGTGCCGCACTGACACTCAGGGGTTACTCCTGGCTATGTGCTCAGAAATCGCTCCTGGCTTGGGAGACCATATGGGACCCCCAGGGATTGAACCCTGGTCCGTCCTAGGCTAGCTTAGGCAAGGCAGATGTCTTACTGCTTGTGCCACTGCTTTGGCCCTGCCCTCGTTTGTTTTTTAAATTTATGATACCTGAATGGTTGTGAAGTAGGATTTATATATATGTAATGTATATTATATATTACATATATCTACACATACATACACATGTGGGTGCATAAACGTTTGGATTTTTTTTTTGGTTTTTGGGTCACACCTGGCAGTGCTCAGGGGTTACTCCTGGCTCTACACTCAGAAATCGCTCCTGGCAGGCTTGGGGGACCATATGGAATGTCAGGATTCGACCACCGTCCTTCTGCATGCCAGGCAAACGCTTTATCTCCATCATATCTCTCCGACCTAATGTTTAGGTTCTTAATGTTTTTGTGTTTTTGTGTCCCATTCAATGGTACAGAGGACTTATTCCTGGCTCTGCACTCAGATTACTCCTCTCTGGGCTCAGGGAGCATATAGGATACTGGGGATTGAATATGGGTCATTTGAGTGCAAGGCGCCTCTCTTTCTATTCTACTATTGCTCTAACTCTGGATTCTTTTACTTTTGGGTGGATCATACCCAGCAGTGCTCTGGAGTTACTCCTGTCTCTGCACTCAGGAATTACACCCTGCAGCCTCAGGGAAACCATTTGAGATGCCAGTGATCGAATGCAGGTCAGCCATATACAAGGCAAAGACCCTACTACTGTACTATTGCTCTAGTCCCTGGCCCTGGATTCTTTTTTTTTTTTTTTTTTTTTTTTTTTTTTTTTTGGTTTTTGGGTCACACCTGGTGGGGCTCAGGGGCTACTCCTGGCTCTATACTCAACAATTGTTCCTGGCAGGTTCGGGGGACCATATGGGATGCCAGAATTTGAACCACTGTTCTGCATGCAAGGCAAATGCCTTACCTCCATGCTATCTCTCTGGCTTATAGCCCTGGATTCTTTTTTTTTTTTTTTTTTTTTGGTTTTTGGATCACACCCGGCAGCGCTCAGGGGTTACTCCTGACTCTATGTTCAGAAATAGCCCCTGGCAGGCACAGGGGACCATATGGGATGCCGAGATTCGAACCACTGTCCTTCTGCATGAAAGGCAAATGCCTTACCTCCATGCTATCCGGCCTATGGCCTTGGATTCTTAATGAGGCCCTCTTACCTTAGAAACTTCCTTTTAGTTTTTCCACATCTTACTACTCTCACAGATTGTATTCCTTAACCTAGTTATACATTAAGTTTCTTTCCTCAAATTATTTTTCTAATCCTTTTTCTCTTGTTCCAAGAGTATATATTGATTTTAACAGTTATTTTAATGGCTTTTTGAAATTTAATCCAGCTTCTGAAAAATATTTTATTGTCATCTGATTTGGCAAAATATTGAAGAATACTTGGACTATTTGCTAATTTTATAACATTGATTATTAAATTAATAATATGGGACCGGATTACTTATGAAGTTACTTCTATTTAGGATTGGGGATAAAAAGTTTTCCTTTTAAGGTCTTGCCTAATAGGCTCCTGCGGATCTTCTAAATCTAAAATCTTGGTATTTTGTAATTACTGTGTTTCCTTTGCAGTTACTGTGAAATGGGGAAAAGAGAAGTTTGAAGGTGTGGAACTGAACACTGATGAACCTCCAATGGTGTTCAAGGCTCAGCTTTTTGCACTGACTGGAGTCCAACCAGCCAGACAGAAAGTTATGGTTAAAGGAGGAACATTGAAGGTAACATTTTGGTTCAGTTTTCATCACATACAATTTTTATAATAATTACTGAAAATATGGGCCAGCGAGGTGGCGCTAGAGGTAAGGTGTCTGCCTTGCAAGCGCTAGCCAAAGAAAGATCATGACCACCGTTCGATCCCCAGCATCCCATATGGTCCCCCCCCAAGCCAGGGGCAATTCCTGAGCGCTTAGCCAGGAGTAAACCCCTGAGCATCAAACGGGTGTGACCCGAAAAACCAAAAAAAAAAAATTACTGAAAATAACACAAGAAATTTAGCATTTCAGGTATTTGTTGGGAGTACATAATCTGTGAGATTAAAACTTTTATTGATGTTTGGGACTGGAGCAATAGGGTGTTTGTATATATACAAACAATAGGATAGGGTGTTTATATATATACATAGACATGCATGCGCACACACATACTGGTTTTTTTTTTTTTGTTTTGTTTTTTGTTTTTATTTTGTTTGGAGCCCACAACCAGCTGCGCCTAGGGGTTAATCCTGACTCTGCGCTCAGAAATTGCTCCTGGCAGGCTCGGGGAACCATATGGGATGCTGGAGATCGAACTTGGGTCTGTCCCAGGTTGGCAGCATGCAAGGCACTTTTATAATTTTCATTTTTCCCTCCTTTAAGCACTAGTTTATAATATTGTTACTGATAAACTATCATCCATATCACTTTACCTTTTATTTTTATTTGTTTTTGTTTTTTTGGGGTCACAACCAGTACCACTCAGAAGTTACTCCTGGCTCTATGCTCAGAAATTGCTCCTGGCAGGCTCGGGGGACCATGTGGGATGCTGGGATTTGAACCACCATCCTTCTGTCTGCAAGGCAAATACCCTGCCTCCATGCTATCTCTCCAGCCCTCACTTTAACTTTTTTTCAGCACCTACACCTGAACTGAAATGACTAGTTATCTCTGTCACTGTCACAGTTGTTCCTTCTGCTAAGGACCAGTTCTGCTCTTTGTTTCTATTGCCTTTAGGCATTAATTATTCCCCTACTATGTTTCATTATGTCCCACATATGAATGAGATCATTCCGTGTCTGACCCTCTTCGTCTGATTCATTTCACTCAGCCTTACTCTCAGATCCCTCCATGTATTATCAAATAAATGACTATCTTATAGCTGAGTAGTATTCTATATTATATTTGTACCATAACTTCTTTATCCAGTCATGTTTTGGGTACTTGGGTTGTTTCAGATTTTGATTTTTGCCCACACCTATTATTTCCCAGGGTTACTCATGACTCTTCACTAGGAGTTTCTTCCAGCAGTCTCAAGGGACTAATTGGGATGTTGGAGATTGAATCCAGGTTGGCTGTGTGCAAAGCAAGCCTCTTACCTACTGTACAATCTCTTTCCCCCATTTCCAGATTTTGGCTATTGTGAATAGTGCTGCAATGATATAGGGCTGCAGATGTCTTTTCTGCACATTGAATATTTGTATAATTTAAAAAATAATTGAGGGCCGGAGAGATAGCATGGAGGTAGGACATTTGCCTTGCATGCAGAAGGATGGTGGTTCGAATCTCGGCGTCCCACATGGTCCCCTGAGCCTGCCAGCAGCTATTTCTGAGCGTAGAGCCAGAGTAACCCCTGAGCACTGCCAGGTGTGGCCAAAAAACAACAACAACAAAAATTGAAGTGTATTTTGAGACTGGAGGCAGGTATGATTTCTGGGCTCAGACCCAGGAGTAAATTCTGAGCTCCACTGAGTGTGCCCCTTCCCCAAATTCCTCCCAAAAACCAAACAGACCTCTACCAAAAACCAACAAATAAGTTGACTCAGGACTTTTTGCTCTATGCTCAGGAATAATTCCTGGTCATGCTCAGCGAGATATATATGCTGCCTTTGGGTATTAAAGCAAGTGTCTTTCTTACCCCTGTACACTCTCTCTAGTCCTGTATTTCAGAAATGAAAGTTATAGATGAAGAAGCAGCATCATAGACTTAATAGCAACAAGTATGGTCTTAAAGACCTTGCAGTTTACTTGTCTAGCAGATCTGGTTTCATTTTAGAATTTTGTATCATCTTCAATGAATGATCTGAGGGAGGAATGTGTATAATTATCATTTTTTATAATTTACTAATAATATGTGTGTATATATGTGTGTATTTAGTAGATATATATATGGAAATGGAAATGAGATTTTAAGAAGATACCATTCAACTTTGAAAGAAATTGTCCAAAGAGGCAATTAATGGCCATTTCTATAGGGAATTAATGTGAATGTTGGCACCTTTTGTGAAAAGATAGGAGTGAAAGAGTACACTAGGTAGAGCAGTTGCCTCGCACACAGCTGAATTGGGTTAGATGCCCGGCACCCATATTGTCTGTCTCCTGACAGGTAAAGTGTAATCCCTGAGCACTACTGGATGTGGCCCAAAACAAACAGAAAGATTTTATTTAAAAAAAAAAAGAAAAGGGGAAGTCAGGGAAGTTCTTAGTTTATGGGAGGAGTCTACTTAAATCAAAATTCTCATAGCAAGGGGCCGGAGAGATAGCATGGAGGTAAGGCATTTGCCTTTCATGCAGCAGGTCATTAGTTCAAATCCCGGCATCTCATATGGTCCCCCCATGCCTGCCAAGGGCTATTTCTGAGCAGATAGCCAGGAGCCCTGAGCACCGCCGGGTGTGGCCCAAAGACCAAAAAAAAAAAAAAAAAGTTTTCCATAGCAAATATTATTGAGTTACTTTGCGGGCCTGAGAGATAGCACAGTAGTAGGGCATTTGCCTTGTATGCGGCTGACCCAGGAGGGACCTGGTTTGATTCCCGCCATCCCATATGGTCCTCCAGCCTACCAGGGGTGATTTCTGAGTGCAGAGCCAGGAGTGAATTCTGATCACCGCTGGGTCTGATCCAGAAACCAATCAATCAATGAATCAATACAGTTTAAAAAATAGTTTATTTAGTCTAAGTCATGTTTATTCTTTGGCATAATTGAAAAAAAATAGGGGCTACTTAAACAAAGTTGGGAAGGGATGCCAACCTCTGTTGACTGAATAAACTTTGTTTTTGGCTTACATGCAGCTGTGCTCAAGGCTTATTCCTGGCTTTGTTCTATGGGATTACTCCTGGCAGGGCTAGGGGATCATACTTATGTCCTGCTGAGAATTGAATCAAAGTTAGCCTTGTATTAGGCAAAAGCCCAAAACCTGGGCAGTCACTCTAGCCCTAGTATAATATTGTGGGGGAGGATTGGCCACACCAGGCGCACTCAGAGGTTGCTTCTAATTCTGTCCTTAGAAATTACTCCTGACAGGCTCGACACCATATGGGATGCGGAGATTTAACCTGGGTCGGCCATGTGCAGGACAAATATCCAACTTGCTGTGTTTATACTCTGGCCCCTTGTAGCATAATTTTTTAGAAGTTATTTTTCATTCTTGTTACATGTTTCTTATAGTTCTGCTTTTCCCAAACATGCAGAAAATTAACATCTGTCATTTGTCATGAAGTTAGTATTTTAGAGTGTGTCCATGTACTATAGACACTATTTTTTTGTTGTTTTTTTTTTTTTTTTGAGTCACACCCGGCAGCGCTCAGGGGTTACTCCTGGCTCCACGCTCAAAAATCGCTCCTGGCAGGATTCGGGGGACCATGTGGGATGCCGGGATTAGAACCACTGACCTTCTGCATACAAGGCAAATGCTTTACCGCCATGCTATCTCTCCGGCCCCACTTTAGGCACTATTAAGACTGATTAACTTCACTTTTTTTTCCCCTTAAAATATTTTAGTTGAGGCTAGAGCAATGGCGCAAGTGGTAGGGTGTTTGCCTAGCACACGCTAACCTAGGAAGGACCGTGGTTTCATCCCTTGGCGTCCTGTATGCTCCCCCAAGCCAGGGGTGATTTCTGAGCGCATAGCCAGGAGTAACCCCTGAGCATCACCAGGTGTGGCTCAAAAATAAAAAACAAAACAAAAACTTTAGTGGCTGGAGAAATAGTACAGCAGGTAGAGTGTTTGCCTTGCACGTGACCGACCAGGTTTGATCCTTGAGCATAGGAATGGAACCACTAAACCCAGAGCCAGGAATAACCATGAGCACTGCTGAGTGTAGCCCCCAAATCAAAAAGTAGTACGACTGGAGATATAGTGCAAAGGATTGAGTATGCAAGAGGCTTGGGTTCAATTCCTGGCACGTTTGGTCAGTAGGAGTAAACCAGCTCTGTCTAAGAACAGAGCTGGGAATAGACCCTGAGCATTGCTGGTATGATGTCCCACAAAAAAACAAAAATAACAAAAAAACTGGCAATTGTAATCATCCTTCAGAAAAAAAACTTGTATTTTGAAGTAGTTTAAATTGAATTTTATTAGATTGTACTAACAAGAGCCATTAAATATTTTTTGTTTTCAAAACAGGATGATGATTGGGGAAATATCAAAATAAAAACTGTAAGTATTGTTTTAAAAATACTTATAATACAGTTTTCTAAATTATATTTCAGATGTCTTTCATGTGTATTGTGTAGTTCTTAAAATTCCAAACTTTCTTTTTTTTTTTTTGCTTTATTGGGTCATGCCCGGTGGTGCTCAGGGGTTACTCCTGGCTCTACGCTCAGAAGTTGCTCCTGGCAGGCACAAGGGAGAATATGGAGTGCCAGGATTCGAAACACTGTCTGTTCGATCAGCTGCGTGCAAAGCCTTACCGCTTATCTCTCCAGCCCTCAATTCCAAAGTATTTTGCTGGAATTTTTTTTTCTTTTTTTTGGTGGGGTTGCTATACAAAGTGATCTTAGGAGTTAACTCCTGCCTTTGCACTTCTAGCTAATTGGGATGCTGGGGATTGAACCCAGGTCACTACCTGCTGTACTATCTCTCTGGCCCTAGAGTTTTCTTTTGGCCATCTCCACTAAAGCTCTGGTTACTCCTGTCTCTGGTAGCATTTTTTTTTTTTGGTTTTTGGGCCACACCCGGCGTTGCTCAGGGGTTACTCCTGGCTGTCTGCTCAGAAATAGCTCCTGGCAGGCACGGGGGACCATATGGGACACCGGGATTCGAACCAACCACCTTTGGTCCTGGATCGGCAAGGCAAACACCATTGTGTTATCTCTCCGGGCCCTCTCTGGTAGCATTTAAGGGTAGCATCATACCTGCTGTACTATAGCTCCAGCCCCCATTTTTAACTTTAGTGAGTTTGTTTTATTTGGTTTTGGTCACACCTGTGACTTTGCTCAGGGGTTCTTCCTAGCTTTGCACTCAGGAATCATTCCTGGCGGACTCAAGGGACCATATGGAATGCTAGGGAGTGAATCAGGTTGGTCACTTGCAAGACAAATGCCCTACCCACTATGCTGTTGCTTCGGCCCTTTAGGGAGAATTTTTACTTAGCTTTCTTGAGGCATGCTTTCAGACTCACCTTTTTTATTTTTTGTTTTGTTTTGTTTTTGGGTCACAACCTGGTGGCCCTCAGGGGCTAGTCCTGGCTCTGTACTCAGAAATCAATTGTGCCAGACTTGGGGGACTATATGGGATGCCAGGGATAGAACCCAATATCTCAGGCCCGGAGAGATAGCACAGTGGTGTTTGCCTTGCAAGCAGCCGATCCAGGACCAAAGGTGGTTGGTTCAAATCCCGGTGTCCCATGTGGTCCCCTGTGCCTGCCAGGAGCTATTTTTGAGTATTGCCGGGTGTGGTCCAAAAACAAAACAAAAAAAAAAAAGAACCCAGATCCATCTCGGGCCGGACACATGCAAGGCAAATGCCTATGGCTGTGCTATAGCTCTGGCTCCAGACTCATCTTTTTTTAATGTACAATCTGATGAGTTTGCAGCCTGGCACTATCAGGATTTGCAGCCTGGCACTATCAGGATTTAGTCCTGCCACTTTAAAGTTCTTTTATAACTTTTGTGACTCTTTGCAGAGAAGCATGTGACCTCTGGTCTGAAGTATTTTGTTGGTGTGTTGTTGCTGTTATTATTATCTTGTTTTTTGGGGCCAAAGCTAGCAGTGCTCAGGGAGTACTCCTGACTCTATGCTCAGGAATTACTCCAGACAGGCTCTAGGGACTTTGCTAGGGATTGAACCCTAGTTGACTGCATGCAAGGTAAAAAATGCCTTATTTGCTGTGCTATTGCTCCAACCCCCAGTATTACTATTTTATAACAACTTAATGATATTAAAATTATCTAGAGCTGCATAATCTTTTTTTTTCTTTTTCTTTTTTTGTTTTTGTTTTTGGGCCACACCCTGTGGTGCTCAGGGGTTAGTACTGGCTCTGCACTCAGAAATTGCATCTGGCAGAATAGGGGGAACCATATGGGATGCCAGGGATCAAAGCAGGATTCATTCTGGGTTGGCCATGTACAAGACAAACCCATACCGCTGTGCTATCGCTCCAGCTCCTGTATAATCTTTTTTATTACAGATAAATAATTATAGATTATACTTTTACTATAGTCTAGAACTTCTCTGTCATCCTAAAGAGAAGTTTCCACATTCCAAAGTCACATCCACTTCTGACTTAGGCATAGGCAACTCCTATTCCTGTTTTGTGTCTCTATAGACTTAGCTTTGTTGGCAAATACAATATGCATTATATGTTTTCTTGTTTGTATGGCTTTATTGTACACAACATATGATTAACTTGAGGACATTTTAATGAGCTTTTTTCTTAAACAGGGAATGACTCTACTAATGATGGGGTCAGCAGATGCTCTTCCTGAGGAACCATCAGCTAAAACTGTCTTTGTAGAAGATATGACAGAAGAACAGTTAGCATCTGCTGTAAGACATGCTGCATTTTACATATTTGATCTCTGCTTTTCAAAAATACAGTTATGAATATATCTTTCAAAAAGCATCTAAATAATTTGAGGATTTAATTATTAATATCCAGGTGTATGTTTTAGCAGTAGATAAATTTTTCTTCTATAATAAAATGAGTTTTTCTTTTTAAATGGTACATGCTGGGAGGTGGGTGTTCCCCATACCTAGTGGTACTCAGCTTACTCCTGTCTTTGCATTCAGGGATCGCTTTTAGAGGGACTTAAAGGATCATATGGGGTTCAATCATATGGGGATTGAACTCGAGGTATATGCATGCAAGACAAATGCATACCAGCTATTCTATAACTTCAGTGCTATCTATGTCCCTGCCTTTGTTGTTTGTTTGTTTTGGGGTTATTCTTATTGGTGCTCAGCACTTTCTTATGGGTTTGTGCTCAGGGATCACTTCTGACATGTGTTGGGGAAGACTAGGGATCAAATCCAGGGGCTCTGGACCCTAAGTGCCCTAAGTGGTGCAATTATTAGTACTGTTTTCCTGACTTCCTTATCTCTCTCTCTCTCTCTCTCTGTATGTGTGCATATATGCATATATATATATGTTTTAGGCTTCATTATTTAACATTAAATATAAAGTTCGTAATGTACAGTTTATGTGTTTTAAGCCTCAAAATTCTGAAGTCTTAAGTGCTATAACTAGGGATGAAGGTTATTGGAAGTAGATACATACACATTTTTTTGTGTTGGAAGATGGCACAATTTAAATTTTAATCACTTTCGGGGCTGAATAGGTAGCATGGAGGTAAGGCATTTGCCTTTCATGCAGAAGTACAGTGGTTCGAAGCCCAGCATCCCATATGTTCCCCCAAGACTGCCAGGAGCGATTTCTGAGTATGGAGCCAGGAGTGACCCCTGAGCGCTGCTGGGTATGATCCAAAAAAAAAAAAAAAAAAAAAGGTTTAAACACTTTCTATGTGGAAAAATGTATATAATCTGTCTTTAATTTATATAGAGTTTAGGGACTGGAGTAATAGTACAGCAGGTAGTGCACTTGATTTGCAAGGGGTGGACTCAAATTCAATCTCCAGCATCCCATTTGGTTCCCCGGCACACTCTGGAGTAATTCCTGAGTGCAGAACCAGGAGTAGCTCCTGAGCTTTGCCAGGTGTGACCCCAAAACAAAAACAAACAAAAAATAATGGGAATTGACTTTTGAAGGTAGCTAATATATACTTGTCAACTTTCTTTTTTTCCCTCTCTTTTGTGGTGCTGGGGATCAAATGCAGTACCTCAGCAAGGCAGTTGCTGAGCCATATCTTTGGCCATTTTTTTTCTAACCTCTCATCACTTACACAAAAGCCATTTGCGTTTTTCTGTCTTTCTGTGCATATTTTGCTTCCTTTTCAAGTGGTAAGGAGGCAGGGACCATCTCTTACTGTTTTTCAGAATAACTGTCAGCATGATGCTATGTAAATTTCTTTTTGGAAATAAAACATTACATAGGTGAAGGTGAAATTTAGATTTCCACTAGTTGGTAAGTTGTACTTGCTCCAAAGTACATATGAATTTTAGTGATTTATATAGTAATTCCTTGCTTAACATCATTGATAGGTTCTAGGAAACTGACTTGAAACAAAAGAATATACAGCATAATCAAATTTGCTGTATATTAGTTGGAAAAAGGTGGTAAGTCCTATAGAGTGTTTTTTATCACATAGCATTATCAGACAAATAATGAGCCGAAATACTTGCAGAAGTTAATAATTTGAATCATTCGTCTTTCCCTTGCCTTAGTTCAGGGCTGTGGGTGGCGGGGTTCAGTTTCACAGCAGCTCCGAATGTTGGAACCAAACCTGAACAGTGTACTGTTTATTACCTCACCCACTCACAGTCACTCCTATTGGGATAGCTTTGACACTTATGTACCTTTTGAATATATCTTTGGGATGAGAGTAGAACCGGAGTGGAGAGAGAAAACTCACACAGGGAGATTGCAAATGTGCAGACTCCACACAGGATCCACACACTTTTAATTAGGTTTATTTTTTTCTTTTATCAACTACCTTTTTTTTGTGCTGGGCCCCACATGTGCAAAGCTGCAAGGCAAATGTTCTACTGCTAAGATGTATTCCCAATCCTGATAAGTCACATTATTGAATAATACCCTGAAAGGGAAAGTCCCCTAATTAAAAATTGGAAATTGTTTCTACCTAATGCATATCAAATTTGCATTTTTTGAGTCATAAATTGGGCATTAATTTTTCATTCAGTTCACTTTTTGGGGGGTGAGGTATTTAGGCCACACCCGCTGTCGCTCAGGGGTTACTACTGGCTATGTGCTCAGAAATTGCTCCTGGCTTGGGGACCATATAGAATGCCAGGTATCCAACCCAGGTCTCCAACTCAGCTGTGTGCAAGGCAAACGCCCTACCACTGTGCTATCGATCTGGCCCCCTAGTTCACCTTTTTTTTTTCCTTTTCTTCTCTTTTTTTTTTTTTTTTTTTTGATTTTGGATTTTGGATCACACCTGGCAGCACTCAGGGGTTACTCCTGGCAGGTTCAGGGGACCATATGGGATGCCGAGATTCGAACCACCGTCCTTCTGCATGCAAGGCAAATGCCTTACCTCCATTCTATCTCTCCAGCCCCAGTTCACCATTTTGGTGGGGGGGATGTTAAAGGGTTTTGTGGCCAGAGCTCAGGAACTTGTGCTCAGAAGTAACCCTTGGTGAGTGCTCAGGGAACCCTATTTGATGCCAGGGATTCAAACATGGGTTGTTCCTGTTGTGGCCATATGCAAGATAAGTCCCTCACATGCTCTGCAGTCCACAATTCATCTTTTTAAAGTTACTGTCCTGGGGCCAGAGAGATAGCACAGTGGTAGGGCATTTGCCTTGCATGCAGTTCATTCAGGATAGGCGGTGAGTGTGTGTGTCTCTCTTTTGATAGACGGTGTTTTAAATCCCGGTATTCATTATGATCCCCTGTGCCTGCCAGGGAAAATTTCTGAGCGCAGAGCCAGGAGTAAACCAAGTGCCACCAGGTTGTGATCCAAAAACCAAATATCAAACAAAAGTTACTGTCCTTATAATATATAACAATGAAATGCTTGGTTTTATATTTGTAAATTGTGAAACCATGACCACAGTATAATTTTACTTTCTTCTAAAAATCCCCCCAATACTAATTAGTAGTCACACTTTTCTTATAGTTAGTGATAGGCAGCCATTGCTTCTTTTTCTTAGAGATTTGCTTTTTTTTTTTTTTTTTTTTGATTTTTCTTTTTTTTTTTTTGGGGGGGGTTACTCCTGGCTGTGCACTCAAAAATTGCTCCTGGGGGTGTGGGAAGGGGAAGAAATTGCTCCTGGCTTGGGGGACCATATGGGACACCAGGGATCAAACCACGGTCCATCCTAGGCTCTTGCTAGCAAGGCTCCACGCCACTGCTCCAGCCCGAGATTTGCCTGTTTTTAATATTTAATAGAAAGAACCATATATGGTGTGGTCTTTAGCAACATGCTTCTTTTACTTAGTGTAATGTTTCCTAAGTGTATTCACATTATTGCACATACCAGTACTGTATGCTTCTATTATTTTATTTCATGGTATGGATAAGCCACATTTTGCATATTCAGATCAGTTCATAAACATTTGGATTATTTCCTCTTTTAATTCTAACGACTAATGTTCCGATGAGCATCATTCAGCATTCAAGCTCAAATTTCTTTTGACTTTATGCTTTTGGTTTTTTGTTTGTTTGTTTTTGAATTACACCTGGCAATGATCAGGATTCACTTCTTTTTTTGAGGGGGAGGTCACACCCGGCAGTGCTCAGGGGTTGCTCCTGGCTTTATGCTCAGAAATTGCTCCTGGCAGCTCGGGGGACCATATGGGATCCCGGGATTCGAACCTCCATCCTTCTGCATGCAAGGCAAATGCCTTACCTCCATGCTATCTCTCCGGCCCCTATCACTTCTTTTTTTTTTTTTTTTTTTTTTGTGGTTTTTGGGTCACACCCGGCAGTGCTCAGGGGTTATTCCTGGCTCCAGGCTCAGAAATTGCTCCTGGCAGGCACGGGAGGACCATATGGGACGCCGGGATTCGAACCGATGACCTCCTGCATGAGAGGCAAACGCCTTACCTCCATGCTATCTCTCCGGCCCCCCCTATCACTTCTAACTGTACATTCAGGAATTACTTCTGGTGGGATCATATGGGTTACTAGGGTCAAACCCAGGTTGGCTGCATGGAAGGCAAGTACCCTGCCTGCTCTCTGTTGTTCCAGTCTCTTGACATTTTTGCAAGGAGGGGTTTGGGTCCCACCTGGCAGTACTTGGGAAGCTCTTCCCTGCTCTGTGCCTGGTGTCAGGAGACTGAGGAGTTAACTATTATCAGCTGCGTGCAAGACACGTTGTAACTATTAGCTGCTTCGCTATTTTCTCCAGCCTAAGTTCTTTTCATTTATTTTATTTGAGAGTGGATTCTTTGGGGCATATAGTAACTATATTAAATAACATTTTGAGGAACCGCAGTCCTGTTTTCCAAAATTGCTGCACCTCTTTTCAACTTCAGTAGCAGTGTAAGTTCCAAATTTCATCTCTGAACCAATCTTGTTATGTTTTTGATTATAACTATCTTAAGGGTATAAAGTAGTATCTCATGCTTCATTTCTGCATTTATTTACTGGCTAGTGATACTGAACATCTATTTATGTGATGTTGGCCATTTGTGTATCTACTTTGGAGAAATCTCCAGATTCTTTTAAAAATATCTTCTTAATTGCATTTATGTCTTTTTGTTATTCAGCTGGTTTTTTTTTTTTTTTTAATGCATTCTGCATACAGGTGTCTTTTCAGATAGATAATTTGTAAATATCATTTTGGAAACTATTTATGGGAGGTATTACCTCCCTTGAAGTTTTCCAGTTCAAGACCAACTTTCTGGTGATACTCAGCACAGTGGTTCAGTACTTGGGTCCTGTGGTGCTGCTGCCTTTTTTTTTTTTTTTCTTCTCATTATTGTCGGTTTTGGACCACACCTGACTTACTCCTGGCCCTGAACACAGGGCTCTCTTCTAATGGGTTCAGGAAGTGTAATGCTAGGAATTGAACCTTAGTGGGGTTCAAAAGGTAAATTCTTTACCTGCTGCTTTACCTTATATTTCCGACCCTCTTTTCTCTTTTTAAATTGAACTATTTTGTTTTTGGGTGCACCCCTGGTGTTACTTGGGAATTACTCTCCATTTAGTGCTTGGAAGTTGGCTTCTGTTGGTGCTTAGGAATCCTACTACCTGGAATCAACCTAGGCCACCTCTGTTTAAAGTGTGCATTCAATCCATTTAATTACCCTCCAACTGGACCATTCTTTTTTTCTCCCACACTCCCTCCCTCTCTCCTTCTCGCCTTCCCTTTCCTTTCTTCCTGTGATCTAACCCAAGTCTCAATGTATGCAAGGCAGGCTTTATCCCACTTGGCTTCATCCCTTCCCTCATTTTGGCTTTTTGTTTTTCCCCCAGTGACTCTAGATTTTATTTTTTAATCTTGGGTTTGGGGGGCATACCCGGCAATGCTTAGGAATTACTGCTGACTCTAACTTAGGAATTATTCCTAGTGGTACTCAGGGGACTTTATAGAATACCTGGAATTTAATCCAGTTAGGCCATTTGCAAAACAGTTGCTCTGTTTGCTGTACTCTCACTCTGGCCCCTGACACTGGATTTTAAATTTAACCACCCTGCCTGTGTCATTGCTTTCATGATGGTACAAACAATAGGACAAAAACGAGAAATTTTGATGTAGTTTGATTTTTTTTTTCCCTAGATGGAATTACCATGTGGATTGACAAATCTTGGTAACACTTGTTACATGAATGCTACAGTTCAGTGTATTCGTTCTGTGCCCGAACTCAAAGATGCCCTAAAACGGTAAGTCTGAAGAGAAAAAATTTGTAGGGGTGTTTGAATTATAGAGGGAATCGGGTCACACCTGGCTGTGCTCAGAGGCTACTCTTGGCTCTGTGCTCAGCATATTGTATATAGTGTCAGGAAATCAAATCAGGGTTGGGAGTAAGGAAGGCAAGAGCTTTAATCTTGGTACAATCTCTCCAGCACAAGAAATCTTTTTCATTTAGGCCATATTCGGCGGCGCTCAGGAATCACTCCTGGCAAGCTCCAGGGACCAAATGGGATGCTGGGGATTGAACCCGGTTGACTGTGCAAAGCAAATGCCTTCCCTGCTATGCTATCATTCTAGCTCCTGAAATATTTTTTAGGTTAAAGAAATTTATATTGGGGAATAATCTTGTTGTATGTGTGTATGTGTGTGTGTGTGTGTGTGTGTGTGTGTGTGTGTGTGTGTGTGTGTGTGTGTGTGTGTATATATATATATATATATATAGTATTTAGCCTTATTGCAATGTATTAATCCATATTGACTTACATTAGGGCTATGTTCTTGAAAAGGTACTGTAAATTTAAAGTATTGTAAGTTAAAAATACATTTAAGACATGTAACCAGAGACATTATAGCTTGTCTTCACAAAACCCTCTGTATAATCAAGTGTCTTCTTAAATATAAATTTTCATAGAGGTGGATCCCTTGTACTAACATACTCAGTGCAAAGATGATGTAGAATTACTTTATTTTGGGGTTCTATGTCCCCCCAAACCTCACCTCAACACACACATATTTGTTTTATATCTCACTTAATTTTCTTGCCAAATATTTTTTCACAGAAGCAGTTTCCCTCATTTTTAAATGGTCTTATCCTACTATCTTTGTTTTGCTTTGTGGGTCAACTTGTGTATTGCTGAGAGCCTAGTCCTATACTTACTTAGGATTTGTGTTCTCAGCAGGGCTGGGGAACCATATGGGATTTCCTCTATCTGAATCAATTGACTTCTTGCAGGCTATCTCTCTGGCCCTCATTTATCTTTATTTCCATTTTCTATAGCCTTGTTCTATTTTCTTTTTTGTTTGTTTTTTGTTTGTTTGGGTTTTTGAGCCATACCTGGTGACGCTCATGTGTTACTCCTGGCTATACGCTTAAGCTTGGGGGACCATATGGGACGCTGGGGATCGAACCGAGGTCCATCCTGGGTCAGCCGTATGAAAGGCAAATGCCCTACTGCTGAGCTATCGCTTCAGCCCCTTCCTCTTCTATTTTCTGATGATCCATCCATCTATTTTCATGGTCCATCTTTGGATCATGCATTTGTTCATGTGTAATAATGAAAGGTGAAACTGTTTAGGTAATATAAACTTAAACAAAGGTAGTAGGAATTAATCTGTAGTGCTGTGGATTATCTGGGCCAGATGGTGTTGCTCAAGCCCTCTCAGGCTACACCTGTCAGTGTGCAGGAGATCCTGTTCATGCTGGGGATTGAACTGAGATTGACCTCTTGTGAGATACACTTCTTAATCTCTATATGAGCTCTCTAGTCCCTGTGTATATTGATTGGTTTTGGGGCCACACGTGGTGGCAGTCTGCTATTGGATCTTTGCTTTAGGGTTATTTTTCGAATTGCTTGTGCAGTCTTGTGATACAGGAGATTAAATGTAGGTTCTGTCATGCAAAGCATGCTTTGAATTCTTTCAGAGCTTTTATGTAATAGATGTATTTTTTTGTTTCTGAGCCAGATCTGGTGGTGGTTTTGGGCTTGGAAATTTCTTCTGGTGCTGCTACAGGGTGGATCTGGGGAAGTGTATGTAGTGCTAGGATTGAATTATTTTTTTCCCTTTTTTTTGATTTTGGGTCACACCCAGCAGTGCTAAGGTGTTACTCCTGGCTCTATGCTCAGAAATCGCTCCTAGCAGGTTTGGGGGACCATATGGGATGCCAGGATTGAAACCACTGTCCTTCTGCATGCAAGGCAAATGCCTTACCTCCATACTATATCTCTGGCCCCAAATTAGTTTTTTCTTGATTGATTGATTGATTTTTCTCTTGTAAAGCATTTGCTTGACCCATTCAGCTGTCTGTCCTGCCTAGAAAATGTTTGTTTAAGATGAGTTAGGCCAGTGGTTTTCAATTTTTGGTTAATTTTTTGGTTAAAGAAGTACTGCTTTGCCAAAGTTTCTGATCTATAAAGCCGGAGCGGTGGCACAAGCGGTAAGGCGTCTGCCTCACGTGTTAGCCTAGGACGGACCTCGGTTCCATCCCCTGGTGTCCCATATGGTTCCCCAAGCTAGGAGCAATTTCTGAGTGCATAACCAGGAGTAACCCCTGAGCGTCACTGGGTGTGGCCCAAAAAGCAAAAAAAAGTTATTGCTTCACTGACAATTTTTCTGCCTTTGGTTTGTGGGCTTAATGGGCTGGTCTGCAGGTATAAGAAAGTCTATATACTACTGAGATAGATAAGAGGGAAAGGTTTGAAAGTAGGCTTTATTGCTATAAATTACATTTTTTTATGTGTGTGTGGGAAGGGTTGTTTGGGAGTTGGTGGGCAACAACTGACAGTGCACTGGACTTGCTCCTGGTTCAGTGCTTAGGGTTCACTTCTAGTGAGACTGAGAGGAATATAGTAGGTGCTGGGATTTAATCTGGGTCAACCATGTGCCAGGCAAGTACCTTACCCTCTAGTATCTCCTAGACAATAATAAAATAATAAAAAAATAAAAGTACTTTTATCTCAGTGATTCTTTTTTGCCTATATTATCCTTAAAAACCAGAAGAAAATTGAAAGATGCTAACAGTTCTGAGAAATTTGTGGTGAGGATATAATTCTTAGCTTCTCATATTTCAGAGTAAATTAAATCTTAATTAATTCTGCTTTAATATTCCTAGATATGCAGGTGCCTTGAGAGCCTCAGGGGAAATGGCTTCAGCGCAGTATATTACTGCAGGTCAGTATTTAAACCCAGAGCCCCACATATCCAAGACATATGCAACATCTCTGCCCAGTCAGTAATATTTTATTGAAACTCTTTCTTTTAAATTGGGGGTGGAGTTTGTGGATGGCCGGCCACACTCACAGTGCTTCTGCCTCTGCTCAGATATCACTCCTAGCAGGGCTCAGGATCATCTGGGGTGCCAGGTATCCAACTCCAGTGGGATGTGTACAGGCAAGCTCCTTACCCACTGTATTACCTTTCTTTTTTTTTTTTTTTTTTTTTTTTGTTTTGGTTTTTGGGCCACACCCAGTAACGCTCAGGGGTTACTCTTGGCTATGTGCTCAGAAGTTGCTCCTGGCTTGGGGGACCATATGGGACACCGGGGGATCGAACCGCGGTCCGTCCAAGGCTAGCGCAGGCAAGGCAGGCACCTTACCTTTAGCGCCACCGCCCTGTATTACCTTTCTGTCTCCAACATTTCACTTCTTGGTTCACAAGGTAATAAAACAAAAGCTAACATTGCTGTATTTGGAGTAGGACAAAGTGTGAGATTTAGTAATCAGCAGTGGGAGAGTATTCTGAGCTCTGTGATTGGATTTTTTTTTTCCTGGCTCTATGCTCAGAAATTGCTCCCGGCAGGCTCAGGGGACCATATGGGATGTCGGGACTCGAACCACCGTCCTTCTGCATAAAAGGCAAACGCCTTACCTCCATGTTATCTCTCCGGCCTCTGTGATTGGATTTTAATGTTGGTGTGAGAGACTTTGCAGAGGACAGATTCTGAAGAATGCAAATTCATTTTGGAGCTTAGCTCTGTTTAGAGTCAGGAAGTATATTTTTATCTTTTTAATTTAGTCTTGAAGTTACAAAGTTATTCATGATTGGATTTCAGGTATACAGTGTTTCAGCACTGATCCTTTAGCCTAGGGAATGTATTTAGGGAACTGATTGTACTTTTCAGGAGTTCAGTAGATGGGAACCTAGGATGATGATCTTGGAGGGAGGTGGGTTGGAATGGTGACTAAAGGACCTGATAATTTGTAGTGGTAGAACAGTAGCATAGGCTGTTTGGTTCCAAGACAAGGGGTTATATGTTCTCTGTATTGAGCGAATAGCCTCTAGTTTGAATGGGGAGACAGTGCCTGACTAAGATGAGTGAGGAGGGAGCCAGACTCAGGAGTTGTTGATAATGATTCCATTCTAAGGTTGAAGTTTTTTGGTTTTTGTATTTCATTTATTTTTTTTTGGATTTTGGGCCACACCTGGTGACACTCAGGGGTTACTCCTGGCTATACGCTCAGAAGTTGCTCCTGGCGTGGCGGGGGACCATAGGGACGCTGGGAAATTGAACCTTGGCCTGTCCTAGCTTAGTGCATTCAAGGCAGACGCCCTGCCACTTGTGCTACCACTCTGACTCCTATAAGTTTAGAGCTTTTAAGAGTTAAAAACAAATCTTAGAAAAAAAAAACAAACAAATCTTACTAGTAATCTAATAATTGTAAAAGGAATGGATTTACCTCAAAGTAACCAAGCTTATGGTTGTATTATTTATAATAGCACATATTAAATATATCAGTTTTACTAATGGTATGTTTGCTTTTAATGTTTTTTTTTTTTTAAGCTCTTAGAGATTTGTTTGATTCCATGGATAAAACTTCTTCTAGTATTCCGCCTATTATTCTACTGCAGTTTTTGCACATGGCTTTCCCACAGTTTGCAGAGAAGGGTGAACAAGGACAGTATCTTCAGCAGGTAATTAGGGGATGGGTCTCTGCTTTAAAATTTCCCATATATACTATATTAGAGTATATTTGAATATAAAAATATCTTCTTACTTTACTAATAGTTGTTTTGCCTCTCTGCATTATCTCATTATTTCAGCCCCCAGAATCTTAAAAATGTAAACAATAATATATATCCCTTGCTTTTTATCCGTAGGGGGTTTCTGTTCAATTCTAAATTATTCAGCTCCTGACAGCCTCTCTGAACTCATGATGTGCTACTTTCCCTGCTCAGTTTTTTCCAGAGAACTATTTCTCTGACCTGAAACCCTCCAGTTATCATGGGGCTGCTTCCTTCAATTTCCCTTGCTCAAATGTTAGGGCATCCAAGAGGTTATCAGGCATCCTGTTGAAGTAGCACTATCCATTTTCTTTTTCCTTTTTTTGTTTTTGTTTTTTGCTTTTTGTTTTTGGGCCACACCCGTCGATGCTCAGGGGTTACTCCTGGCTGTCTGCTCAGAAATAGCTCCTGGCAGGCACGGGGGATCATATGGGACACTGGGATTTGAACCAACCACCTTTGGTCCTGGATCGGCTGCTTGCAAGGCAAACACCGCTGTGCTATCTCTCTGGGCCCGCACTATCCATTTTCTAATTACGTTCTAGTTCCATATTGCTTTTTCTCCCTCAAACAAGAATTTATGATATTTTATCTGTATATTCTGGTTTTTTTGTTTTGTTTTGTTTTGGCCATACCCAGTGACACTCTGGTTACTCCTGGTTATGCACTCAGAAATTGCTCATGGCTTGGGGGATCTTGTGGGATGCGGGGGCAGAGGGATCAAACTGTGGTCCTTCCTAGGATAGCATGGGCAAGGCAGATACCTTACCGTTTGCGACACCACTCTGGCCGCTGTCTGTATATTCTGGATTTATTTTTTGTTTATTGCTGTGTATTCCTAGCTTGCTTTAGTATAGTTTAGGAGCTCAGGAAACATTTGTTAAATGAACAAACTTTCTGAAATTCTTTGTTTTTTATTTTTAAAGATCGTGTTAGATGCTTAATGCAGGTGCCTGAGGATGTGTTACTGCCAGGGATTACTGAGACTACTTAGTGGTGTTTAAGGGGTTCCAGCACTGATTCTGTGATACCCTGGGGACCTTGTGCCTGGGTTGACTGCTTGCATGACATGCACCTCAATTCTTTGTCCTTTCTCTTTGGCTCTGAAAGGATTTCTTAAGACCAAACACAGGATTGTGAGGATTTTTTGGTTGCTTACTTTTTGTTTTGGGGCCAGTCCTGGTGGGTTGAAGTGCCACAGAAGATGCCAGGGTTTGAACACAGATTGGCCACATGAAAGACAAGTTACTCTACCCAGTGTACTATCTCTTCACTCACTATTGTTATTTTTTTTAATTACAGGATGCTAATGAATGTTGGATACAAATGATGAGAGTATTGCAACAGAAATTGGAAGCCATAGAGGATGATTCTGTTAAAGAGGTAACTTGGGACTGGAGTGAGAGCATAATGGTAGAGCATTTGCCTTGCACACAGACGACCTAGGGTGGACCCAGGTTCAATCGCTGGCATCCCATATGATCCCCTGAGCCTCCCAGGAGCGATTTCTGAGTGCAGAGCAGGGGTAACTCCTAGGGCTGCTAGGTGTGGCTCCAAAACCAAAAAAAAAAAAAAAAAAAAAAAGAGGTAACTTAAAAACCTTTGTTACTTTCTTTGCTCCTCTTCACTCCCTCACCCCGTCTTTAAGTAAATATCTTTTAATAGTTATGTACTAGACTACTTTATATGCTCAGTCTATAGTTGTAATTTGAAAGTTGATACTTGAACTCATTATACTGATTGTGAAAGTTACTTGATAATGTTGAGTATCCAGTCTTTTGACCAGTGGAGAAATTTTACTTTTGGGGACCCACATTTTGAGCTACACTAAGTAGTTACTGGATCTACTCCTGGCTTTTTGTAGAGCTTGCTTCTGGTGGTGCAAATGGACCACATGTAGTATTGGGGAGCCTTTGGGGATTGGCTTAAAGCAGTGTGATTCCTATACTATCCCTGTGCCTCCAAGGATTACATTTTTTTTTTTTTTTAGTTTTTGGGTCACACCCAGCAGCACTCAAGGGTTATTCCTGACTCTACACTCAGAAATCGCTCCTGGCAGCTCAGGGGACCATGGGATGCCGGGATTCAAACCACTTCTGCATGCCTTACCTCCATGCTATCTCTCCGGCTCCCAAGGATTATATTTTTAAGCCCTTTATGTATTCCTAACCTGGACTGTTGAGATGAAGTACACTAATACCTGTAAAAAGTAAAATTGAAATATTTATCTTATTTTACTATTTTGCAGGCAGATTCATCTGTAGCAGCATCAGCACCTTCTAAAAAGAAAAGTTTAATTGATCAATTCTTTGGAGTTGAATTTGAAACTACGTATCCTTCTAAAAATATATTCTTAGTTAATTGGTAAATGATAGTTGAAATATTGGTGGATTACATATGAAATAGAACTTTCATGTGTTGTTATATCCAAAAGTGTTAATTAGGAATTTGGGAAAGTATATCTTTTGGAGTGATCTTGAAATTTAGATAAATGTACATCTATGTACATTTATGTTTTGTTTTTTTTGTTGTTGTTTTGGGCCACACCCAGAGATGCCCAGGGGTGTTCATTCCTAACTTTGCACTCAGGAATTATTTCTTGTGGAGCTCAATGGACTGTATGGGATGCTGGGCGTCGAATCTGGGTTGACTATGTGCAAGGCAAGTACCTGCTATACTATTGCTCCAGCTCCCTTTATGGACATTTATATTTATTAAAATATTTTTATCACTGTCTCCTCATTAATTTACTTTAAAGAGAATGTATGATATTCAGAATATTTTCAAATTAATTATGTATATGAGATTTCACCAATTAATAAAGGTAAGTTTTAGGGAACTGCTATTTTCTGGGTGATGGATAGGAACAGGATAAGATTTTTACTTATGTATCTTCCAGTTAATCAGACTGTTACAAATGTCAATATATAGATTTATTTAGCATTAATATATTTGTGATATTTGTGTCCCTTCTGGTTTGATGCTAGCTGATCTGCTAACACCACTGGTTGCTCCTGCTCTCATTGTCAGGGATATTCATGATATGTGGCTAATTCTATCTCCCTGACCTCTGGATAAAATATTTTGGGGGGGGGGGCATACCCAATGATGCTCAGGGGTTACTCCTGCCTTGGGGGACCATATAGGACGCCTCTGGCTCAAAACACGGTCTGTTCTAGGCTAGCACAGGCAAGGCAGACGCCTCACCCCTTGTACCACCACTCCAGCCCCTAATTTTTTTGTTTTGTTTTTGGGTCATACCCAGCTGCGCTCAGGGGTTACTACTGACTCTAAGCTCAGAAATCACTCCTGGCACACTCGGGGATTATATGAGATGCTGGGGTTTTAACCACTGTCCTTCTGCATGCAAGCCAAGCACCCTAACTCCATGCTATCTCTCCGGCCCCCAATTTTTTTTAAATAAGTTTTGGGGTCACACCTGGTGTTGATCTTAGGAATTATTCTGGCTGTTGTTTGAGGGCCCATTAGTGTTTGGGGGTGCTGGAGTTTAAATCCATATCAGGTGTGTAAGAGGCAAGTACCATCCTCCTGTACCAAGTCCCAAGTGCCCAACCTCCTGTATTATAACTACAGTCCTAAATGAACTTCTTAAATATATTGAAATGGTTGTCGGAAGACTAGTAAAATGCTTTGAGTAACAATAAAAAAGGCTATTTTGATCATTTCTTTTATTCAGGATTATGTAGCAAATCCTGTGTCATTTGCCTATTCCTTACATTATTTTGCAAAGTATGAAGTGTACAGAATCTGAAGAAGAGGAAGTTACTAAAGGAAAGGAAAACCAGCTTCAGCTTAGCTGTTTTATCAATCAAGAAGTCAAGTATCTATTTACAGGACTTAAATTGGTAAGGGCAGTTGATCATCATTATTCTTGGATTCTATTTGTATTTGTGAATGCACTTACTAAAGTCCATTCGTAACCTCAACATCAGTATTTGCGATTTTTTAATTTAATTTTTTTTTGGTTTTTGGGCGACATCTGGCAGCACTCGTGTTACACCTGGCTCTTCTCTCAAAAATCACCCCTGGCAGGCTCAGGGGACCATATGGGATGTTGGGGGTCGAATCAAGGTCTGTCCTGTCCTGGTCAGCCGAGTGCAAGTGCAAGACCTATGGTCTCTGGAGCCCCAGACCATACAGAATGCTAGAGACAAAACATGAGTGGGCCATGACCAAAGCAAGTGCCCTACTTGCCTTCCTACCCATCTGGCCCTATATATGGTTTGAAGCATTAAGAATTGAAGCATTCTAGGTATTACTGAAGTTTCTACATACATCGTCACTAGAATTGGATGTTGGCCAAGAATCTCCCACTCCTCCCAAAATGTTTACATGTATATGCCAGCATCTAAGAAAAGGACTGCTGCTTGTGGGGAGCACTTCAGCCCAACTTGTGAACACGACAACTTGACATACCACCCCTGGTGTGCCCCAGAACTGGAAATGAGAGAATGGCCAACTTATGTCATTTCTGGTCACAGTCATTATAACTATGAAGGAAGGGGAGGAGGTAATAATTATAGCAAAATTGTGTGTTAATGAGGCATATGACTATTAAGTCCTTTTATTTATTTTGTGTTGCTCAAATAATGAGGCCTGTTGCATGCAAGGAAATTGCTGTACTATGGAACTACATCCTGGCCCTAAGAGAAGCTGATTTTAAAAGCAATAACATTCTAGCTAAAACCCAACTCTTTTTTTTTTTTTTTTTTTTTTTGGTTTTTCGGGCCACACCCGTTAGATGCTCAGGGGTTACTCCTGGCTACGCGCTCAGAAATTGCCCCTGGCTTGGGGGGACCATATGGGACACCGGGGGATCGAACCGTGGTCCTTTCCTTGGCTAGCGCTTGTAAGGCAGACACCTTACCTCTAGCGCCACCTCGCCGGCCCCTAAAACCCAACTCTTATAGCAAATTATGATGTGAAGGTTTAGAAAGTATAGAGCAATGACGGCTAACCTTTTTGAGCCCAAGTGCCCAAACTGCCACACAATGCCTGGTCCTCCCAATGGCCAGTCCGGCCCTGTTGCCAGGTGAGTTGCAAAGTAGACATTGGCACACTCTCTTCCCGCTGCGCCGCATATCTTAATTGTGGACCCCTTCCCACTTGCCAACTGTAAGACCTTCATGTGCCACCGCTGGTAGTGCGTGCCATAGGTTCACCATAGAGGGTGTAGAAGAACCAGTGATAGTATAGTAGTTACCTTGCAGACAGTCAACCTGGATTCAACTACTATACGATCCCCACAGGAGTTATCTCTGAGTACAGAGCCAGGTGTAACCCGTGACACCACCAGTTTACCTTCCCCCCCAAAAGTTGGAAAGAATAGAGTATAATGCTCTATCCAGGCACTGAGCTACTATTAGTATTTGAACACTGCTGGTTGTGACCTTAAAAACAACAAAACTAGGAAAATGTGCTTGGACCTTTTTAGATATGTGATTTTGGAATGATCTGAGGGATGGTAGTAATCATGGTGCTTCCTGTTTGCTTAAAGAATGGATAGCTTCAGGGGAGCACTGAGTTAATCTCTCCCTACCCCCATCCCAGGATTGTAGACCAAGTAAGTTTGGACATCTGTTCTGGAGAAAGCAAGTATGCTATGATGTATTCATTATCTTGTTATATTTTTTAATGTTTTTTTATCCTGATCATTCTTTTTAACCCAGTGTCCTTGGGTTACTCCTGGCTCTGCTTTCAGAAAATATTACTGACAGGCTCGGGGGACCATATGGGATGTTGGGGATTGAATCTGGGTTGGTCGTGTACAAGGCATACACCCTACCAGCTGTACTGTCACTGTCACTCTGGCCCCTATTTATTCTGATCATTCTTGAAAATTATCTCAATGTTTGATTTTTTTTTTTTTTCTGAATGAACAGTCAGGGTTTATTGGGCTCAAGGATCTCTGTGAATTTGCTGATTTTGTTTTCCACATTCTTTTTTGCCTATTTCCGTAGATCATGAGCTGCTTTTTCTTGTATTAGTACATCTTGGCCCTTTCCTTCCTTTTTTTCCTCCAGGGTGGTTGTCACGTCCTGGTACTTCCAGGCAATCTCATAGGCCAGGTGCCCCAGATAGGCAAGCTTTCAGGTGGGCTCCAGGCTCACCATCTTGAGTGCAGCAGGGATCACCATGTGTTTTTTTCTTGTCATAGGGCAGTGGGATCCCTTCGAACACTTTGAGGTGGTCCAAGGCAGCTTGTTCACGCTTGGTTTTTGAGGAGCATGCTTTGCACAGTCTGCCAAAAGTTGCGATGTTCGAAATTGTAGCTGATGTTATTAAATGTGGATGTGTCTGGTTTTCCAAGTTTGCTACATGTATTAACTCATGTAATTCTGACTAATGCACTATAAGGTAAATGTCATTATCAGCAAAAACAATTGATATCCCAGGGCAGTGATAGCTAACCTATTTGAGCCCGAGTGCCCAGACTGCCGCACAAAACCAAAGAATTTCCTCAAAAGTGCTAGCACGTCAATTAAACCTTAATAACAAGATTTTAGTATCTAAAAACTATGCGGCACGTGGCGCATATCTTAATTGTGGACCTTCCCGCATGCCAGCTGCAAGGCCTTCGCGTGCTATCGAGGTCCTAGGGAATTACTCTTTTACTAATGTTACACAGGATGTGAGAAAGTAGTGAAACAGTCATGATTCTAAATATGGGTCATATAAAGTCTTTGCCACGTTTGTTAGATTAATAGAAGTTTCCATATATAACACTATATTGATTGGTTCTGGAAAATAAAACACAGGGGAAAAGGTTCTCTTTTGTTTTTGGTTCATACCCTGTGGTGGTCAGTACTTATTTCTGTTTTTTTTGTTTGGTTTTGGTGTTGGGGTCATACCCAGCAGTGCTCAGGAGTTACTCCTGGCTCTGCACTCAGAAGTCGCTCCTAGTAGGCTTGGGGGACCATATGGGATGCCGGGATTCGAACTGGGGTTCGTCCTGTGTTGGCCAGGTGCAAGGCAAATGCTTTGTGCTTTCTCTGGCATCCAGGGCTTATTCCTGGCATAGCTCAAGTGTCAGTCCCAGTGGTGCTGAGCACCATATGTGGAGCTAGGGATTGAACCCAGCTAGGCCACGTTAAAAACAAGAGACTTGGGGGGGGGGGGGGACAAGAGACTTGGGCTGGAGTGTTAGCACAGTGGTAGGGTGTTTGCCTTGCATGTGGGTGACCCAGGGCAGATAGGGGTTCGATCCCAGCATCCCATATGGTCCCCCGAGCCAGGAGCAATTTCTGAGCGCTGCTGGGTGTGGCCTAAAAGAAAACAAAATGGAAAAAAAAGACAATCCTATCTCTTTAGTCATGGTTTCCTTCTTTTAATATTTGTATGGATATTCTGAAATTCATAAATGAGGAATACTATAAAAAGCTTTCTTAGGGGAGCCGGTGCAGTAGCACAGTAGTAGGGCTTTTGCCTTGCACACTGCCAACACAGGACTGATCCCGGTTTGATTCCCATCTGGTCTCCCCAGTCTGCCAGGAGCGATTTCTGAGCACAGAGCCAGGAGTAACCCCTGAGCACCGCCGGGTGTGACCTAACCCCCCTCCCCAAACTGCTTTCTTATATAGTAGAGTATAAGTTCTCAGAAACTTGGTTAGAGTGCTACTTCAAAGAGCTGAACATTGCAGAGTTCTGGGTTTAGTCCCCTACTAGGTATGGTCCAAAAACTAAAGAAAATAGCCTTTCAGAAACTAAGTAGTAGTTGAGTCATAGCTAAAAAAGTTTAAACAGTATATTCTGTAGTCTCACACCAGTGTATATGCTTTGATGCGATAAAAACAAAAAATGGAAACAAACAAAAAAACAAAAAATGGAACCATGGGGGCTTGAGAGATAGCATGGAAGTAGGGTGTTTGCCTTGCATGCAGAAGGACGGTAGTTCGCCAGGAGTAACCCCTAAGCACTGCCAGATGTGACCCAAACCTCCCTCCCAAAAAATGGAACCGTGTCTTGGTCTTCTTATTCATTCTAATTTTTCCTATAGTATACACCCACATGTATACTGCTATGTTGTCAATTAAATAGTACTTTTTTTTTTTTTTTTGGTCACACTCAGCAGTGCTTAGGTTACTCCTGGCTCTGTGCTCAGAAATCTCTCCTGGCAGTCTTGGAGGACCATATGGGATGCCGGGAATCGAAGTGGGTTGGCCTGGGTTGACCGCATGCAAGGCAGTGCCCTACTCCTGTGCTATCGTTCCAGCCCCTAGTAGTACTAATTTTTAAAAGAAATAAAGGTGTTACATATTGCAGGGGAAAAAATGTTGAGCCTATTTTTGGTATTCTTTTTCAGCGTCTTCAGGAAGAAATCACTAAACAGTCTCCAACCTTGCAAAGAAATGCTTTATACATCAAATCTGTAAGTTGTACTTTCCTTTTTAAATTGGATTTTATTTCATTGAAGGGTTTTCAGTTGATGTTATGTTACCCATCATTTTTTATTTGTTCACTTGTTTTGGTTCACACCTAGCTGTGCTCCGGCATCATTCTTGGTAGACTTGAAGGACCATCGGGGTGCTGAGGATCAATCCTAGGTCAATCATTTGCAAATCAAGTGCCAGACCTGCTGTACTCTCATTCCTGCCCCCAGTCTTTTGTATTGAACCAAGGAAGTAAAAATTTGTGTGTCATTTGACCTGAAATATGACTTATTTTCTCTCTCCAGTCTAAGATCAGCCGATTGCCTGCTTACTTGACTATCCAAATGGTTCGATTTTTTTACAAAGAGAAGGAATCTGTGAATGCTAAAGTTCTTAAGGTTAGTGGTGCACTGCAGCATAATAAAACAATAATTCTTTGAAGGCAATTCCTGATTTATATGTAAGCCTATTTTAATTTCTTTGGAAGTAAACTTTCTTTAAAACAGTGAGAGTTATTACAAGTGGTTTTAAACCCAAAGTGTGTATTGTATTGGAATTATCTATCTTTAAAAGAGTTTAAAATCATAGATATATGCCTGGCTTGATAACTCCTCTTTCCTCACCCTAAGTTACCTGATTAAGTGGAGTCTAAGGTCTTATATTTTTCAAAAGACTTCTAGATGATTCTTACGGATGCCCTCTACTCCCATAAACACTGCACTATATAGGAAACTTGCATCTCCAGAGATTATGAGCCAAGGTAGTTTTTCTTTTTTTGGTTTTTGGGACACACTTGGCAGCTCTCATGGGTTACTCCTGGCTCTATGCTTAGAAATTGCTCCTAGCAGGCTTAGGGAGCATATGGAATGCCAGAATTTGAACCACTGACCTTCTGCTTGCAAGGAAAATGCCTTACCTCCATGCTATCTCTCCGGCCCCAAGATAGTGGTTTTCTAAAGAGATAAAAAAAAATCCGGGTGCATCTCCCATTCTCGGGGTGATTTGGAAGCTCACTTTGTTTCCTTTTTTTTTTTTTTTTTTTTTGGGGGGGGCCACACCCGGTGATGCTCAGGGGTTACTCCTGGCTATTGGCTCAGAAGTCGCTCCTGGCTTGGGGGACCATATGGGACGCCGGGGGATCGAACCGCGGTCCGTCCTAGGCTAGCGCAGGCAAGGCAGGCACCTTACCTCCAGCGCCACCGCCCGGCCCCTCACTTTGTTTCTTAAACATAAATTTCTCTCTTAGTCTCTCACCTCCTCTCCACTTTCTTCTCTTTCTCTCTTCATTATTCTCTAAATAGAACTTTAAAAGTGGCGGGAAGGTTGGGAATAAGCACCAAAACAAGTTTGGGGAAAGAAAGCTGGTAGGAGCCAGTATAACATTCTGGTGGATGAAAGAAGAGATTTAATACGGGTATCCAGAGAATAATGTATTGACAGAGGAGCCAACCTTTTGGTTAAATGGATTTATTCAGCTGTAGCAGATTACATATCCTAGAACCCTGATCTTTGGAAAAGTTATATAGAACACTTACTGAGCTGAAATTGATAATACATTTCAAATATGAAGAGGTTAAATGTAATTGGTCGCCTACTGTAAAATATTAATATATATTAACTATGGTTCCAATGTGAAATCGTATTTTATTTATCAAGTCAAAAGTAACCACATTTGTAGTTTGACTCTGCTGTGAGTTTTAGGTATCCATTATTCTCACAGCAATTGGCCTAAAATTTCTATAAGTGTTCCTTTTGGGGCCAGAGCAGTGGCGCAGTGGTGAGTTGTCTGCCTTGCAAGCTGCTGACCTAGGACTGACTGCGGTTTGATCCCCTGGTGTCCCATATGGTCCCTCCAAGCCAGGAGTAACCCCTGAGCATCACCGGGTGTGGCCCCAAAACCAAAAAAAAAGTTCCTTTTATCAGATAATCTTGATTTTTTTTTTTTGGTTTTGGGTCACACCCAGTGGCACTCAGGGATTACTCTTATCTCTTCTTATCTCTGCACTTAGAAATTGTTCCTGGCAGGCTAGGGGACCATATGGGATGCTGGGATTTGAACCACCAGCTCCTGGGTTGTCCGCCTGCAACGCAAACACCCTACCACTGTGCTATCTCTCCAGCCCCCAATTTTGACAATTCTGTGGCCACTTTCACAGTTTAAAGTGTTTTAATGGAAAAACATTTAAATTTTTATAAATTTAAGAATTTTCAATTGTACTAATACTTTTTTCTTTGGTTTATGTATAGGATGTTAAGTTTCCTCTTATGTTGGATGTGTATGAACTATGTACACCAGAACTTCAAGAGAGAATGGTCTCCTTTCGATCAAAATTCAAGGATCTAGAAGATAAAAAAGTAAATCAGCAGCCAAAGACAGTACGTTTTTGTGTTGGTTTTCTACTTTAGAATGTAATTTTCTTTATGTTAAGAAATACTATGTATTTACTTACTAATAAAATGGATGAAACTTATATTAGAAAGACATATTAGTACAATATAATTAGAATAAATATTTCCCCCTCTCCCTGCCTATACCTTCTGTGCCCATGTGTTGTTGTTCCTGGCTCTGCACTCAGGAATCACTCCTGGTGGGTTTGGGGACCATATAGTGCCAGGGACCTAACTCAGGTTAGCAACATGTGAGGCAAATACCCTACCTGCTTTACTTTCTCTCCAGCCTGGTTTTTTTTTTTTTTTTTTTTTTTTGCTTGTTTGTAGGTTATTTGAAATGTTCAGAATTCCATTTTTTTTCTTACCCTGTATGTAGACAGAATAGGCAACCTCGCTAGGATCTGAAGTTAATAATTTTTTTTTTTTTGGCTTTTGGGTCACACCCGGCAGTGCCCAGGGGTCACTCCTGGCAGGCTCGGGGGACCATATGGGATGCTGGGATTCGAACCTGCATGGAAGGCAAACGCCTTTCCTCCATGCTATCTCTCTGGCCCCTGAAGTTAATAAATTTCTATCACTGCAATGACTATAGTAATAAACCTCATTCTCCTAGCTATGAATGGACGTAATTTTTTTTCCTTTGTTGTTGTATATTTTGTTTGGTTGTAGGGATCCTTTGGTCTGGTATACTCCAAGTTGTCTTTATATTTAAAGACAAAGCTGGCTTTGTTTTCACTTCCATCATAGCTTTCAAGAGCTCTGTTTTAGCTTTTGTTTTTCACATGCTGAAATGGATTGAGGGTATTCTCACTGAATATTCTTGTATTAATATTGCCTGAATTAAGTGTTTTTGCTCACTGGTCAAGACTTAGATTACTTATGAGTTGCAGCAATTTGGCTTTTTCCTATTTTTTTTAAACTTGTGTGTTTCATAGTATTTTGGTAAAATGATAGAATACCTTCCTCTTCTACCTTAGAACTTTTGTCTGTACTGCTGCATTCTCTAGTATATCTATTTTTTTGTTTTGGGGCCACACTTGGCAGTGCTCAGAGATTACTCCTGGCTCTGTGCTCGGAAATTGCTCTTGGCAGACACAGGGGACCATATGGGATGCCGGGATTCGAACCACCATTGTTGTTCCTGGGTCAGCCGCTTGCAAGGCAAATGCCCTACCGCTTTTCTATCTCTCCGGCCCTCTCTAGTTAGTATATTGTAACTTAAGTGGATTGAAGCTACCCATAGAATCAGATCTGCTATTGTACATTCCTAATTGCACAGCTGAATTAACAATTTTATCACGATTACTTTTTTTTTTTTTTGGTGGTTTTTGGGTCACACCCGGCAGTGTTCAGGGGTTATTCCTGGCTCCAGGCTCAGAAATTGCTCCTGGCAGGCACGGGGGACCATATGGGACGCGGGATTCGAACAGATGACCTCCTGCATGAAAGGCAAACGCCTTACCTCTATGCTATCTCTCCGGCCCCATTATCACGATTACTTTAGCAGTTCGTAAGGTAGACTTATTTTGCCTCAGTGTTGTTGATAATAACTATTTGTGTAATTGAACACTTATTGAGAATTGCAGATTTCCAATATTATTTAAAATTTAAAACTTGTTTTTTCAGAGTGACAAAAAAGGTAGTCCCCAGAAAGAAGTTAAGTATGAACCCTTTTCTTTTGTTGATGGTAAGTGAAATCTTTATTTCGTTTGAGTTATTGGTTCAAAATTAAAATTACTATCTTGCCAGGTATTATGCCTTAAATTTTAAGAAGTTTTTAAGAAATTTAAATTTTAAAAAAGCTTGGTGTTTTGAAGTATAATTTACATTATGAAGTGCAATAAAGTCCTTTAGTGAATAAAATTTATGAATGTTATGTAGCATTAAGCAGCTTTCATTCTGATTGGACAGCAGTATCTCACTGGCTCCTAATAGCAATGCTGATTCTGTAGTTTAAACTTCCAAAATGTTCTTATTACCTAGTTTGACAAAGTACATGTCTATTCACTTGTCTTATATAATTGGATTTGTCTAGATATTGGCTCCAATAACTGTGGCTACTATGACTTACAAGCTGTGCTGACACACCAGGGAAGGTCTAGTTCTTCAGGTCATTATGTATCATGGGTGAAAAGGAAACAAGGTAAAGGATTTTTCTGTTATTAAATCCTATTTTGTTTGTTTAGTATCAAGATTTTTTTGTGATGCCACATATCTGATATGAGAAGCATGTGATCTATCCATCCCTAACTTGTATTTACTATAAATTTTATTTATAGCACAGTTCTGAACTTTTTGGTCTTATTGTTAATCATTACCCAAAAAAGCTTTTGTTTGAGGTTGTTGATAACCTCAAGTAATACTGGAATATAAATTAAAACAAATAAGCTCAGAACTTATTTGAACTGAGAATGTTATTGTACTCATTAACATTAGGAAAAAGGATATCTCCTGCCCCCATTAATAAGAAATGCTATTATAAGCACAATGGGTACTGTATGGTGCGTGACTTACATGCAGTTGACTCAGATTTGATTCCTGGCACCCTATACAGTGCCCCTAAGCCCAGCAAGAGTGATCCCTTTGGACAGTAGTAATTAATACCTGAAAACTGCAGAGTATGACCCCCCCCCCAAAAAAAAAAGTGCTATTAATTTATATTTTTAAGTTGGCTTTGTTTAATAGTTGGATTCTCCTCTGTGCTTTCACTGTTGTTTATTAAACATTATAAACCCTTTGGAGAATTTCAAACTGATAAACAAAATTTTATAAATGTAAAAAGTCATAATATGGGACTGGAGTTATAGTATAGTGGGTAGGGCATTTGCTTTGCACAGTTTTCCTGGTTTTGATCCCCAGTATCCCTTTGGTTTCCCAAGACCTGCCAGGATTAATTCCCGAGTTTAAAGCCAGGAGTAACTGTGCTTTGTGGGATGTCCCCAGAACAAAACAAAAAATTATAAACATTCTCAAAGCCCCTGAAATAGTGTCTTTGTGGCTCTTGAGCCATACCTTAAGAACTCTTCATATGGTAATACTGGCCATGAAACTAAGTGTAATAAAAATTGTTTACATTTCCTTTAGTAAACAAGTACAGTAAGTTTTTGAAGTACAACTCTGAAAAGATTTTATGTATTAATTTCATTTCTCTCTCTTTAGATGAATGGATTAAGTTTGATGATGATAAGGTCAGCATTGTGACACCAGAGGATATCTTGCGGCTTTCTGGTGGAGGAGACTGGCATATAGCTTATGTTTTACTCTATGGGCCTCGCAGAGTTGAAATAATGGAAGAGGAAAGTGAACAGTAATCTTCACTTTAGCTATTTATGCTTAGGTGTGAAATAAATATTGTTGATCACTTCTATAACCCAGGGCTTTTAGGGAAGATATTTTAGTGGTTTTATGGGTTTCCCCTTCATGTGGGAAAAAGGAAGCTGACCACTATCAACCTGAAAAAAATTATAGAAAATGGATTCTGGATTGTGCTGCCCTGTATAAAGGCAGAAAGACATTTTTTAAAAAGCTTATGTCTTGCATTAATGCTGAATAATTGTGTTGAAATGACTCTACCATTACCTTCTGTGATAAAATTTTCTCCTTGCCCTTTTTAGCCCAGGATTCAGCAAGGCAAATGTTTATTACACACCTATTACTCTTGTTCTTGCATGGTTTAAATCACCATCCAGTAGCAGCCCATCCTTTGCCTTATCTAACACATTTGTTGTCAGGAAGGTGAAAAGGAAGTGTTGCTTTATTGTGTAACTCAGTGCTGCTGTCCACATCCCATGGAGACGGGCACAATCAAGTATTTGTCAGCTGGACTTGTGCTGGCTTTTCATGACTTTAAAATAAATTGTGATCAATAATAGTACATATGATTATACATTTATTATTGTGTTTCTGATGTACTATGGTTTTTACATTTAACTTTGCAATGGTTTTGTAGTAATCAACCTTAAAAAAATGTTGACAAGCTTTGGTTGCTTATTTTTAGAAAATGAGGATATTTAATTAAAAAAAAGGCGGGATTAACAGATTTGACCTCACATCTTTTGTCTATTAGTGTTGGAGCTTGGCTGAAGTTGAGGTATGTTTTAAATCCTACAATTCTGCAGATGGTTAGTTTTCTTTTGCTGTTAAGCATCCACTGAAAAATTGTTTCTTCTTTTCTTGATCACATATTCTGTTTAAAAAGAAACACAAAGTTGTAAAAGTAATGGAGTTTCTGAATACTGAATGCAAGTCATCAGATTTGTTCTTGACTAAGCTGTTTGCATTTACTCTGACAATACATCTTATATAAGATCGTGATATAAATGTCAAGAACTTAATTGACTTTAAAGGATGTTAGGAATACGAAGACTGAGATATCTTATGGATAGATTTTCTTACATTTTAGTATAATTAATTCCTCATCTTTAAGAGCCTTGATTGCTAGAGAAAAGACAGAATATTATCTTAAGGTCTCTGGATTTTAGTTACAGCATTTAACTTTGGGAATTATGAAATCTGTTATCTTGGCTTAGTTTAAATACTCTACAGAGCATAGAACTAGTGATTATTAAATTCTTAGAGAATAATGACCATTTTCAATACTAAGGAATGAAATATTTCAGAGCAACATGGAAGTTCTTTAAAAGCTAAATTCTTACTACTGCCTCTCACCCTTGCTTTGTGCAAGGGTGCCTGGCAGAATGGGGAAGATGAGACCTTAAGAATAGTAATAATTTCTCTATATATTATATAATGCCAGCAACTTTATGCTGGTTTTGCTTTTTAATTTGGTCTGGCTCTCAGTCTGAACAATTTGAGGATGTAAGATTATAGTAGAATTGATCAGGTGAGGTAGATTTAGAACAAATTTTATAAGCTTCATATGGAATTAGAACTTTGACATTATTATAAAAACTTCATTCAGTCCAAAAAGCATTATTCCAAAGACTTTTTAAAATTAATTAGGCTGTTTTAGAAGTCAGCCTCTCATATAAGGTCTTTGAGAGAAGGGGAGAGTGAGTAAGAAAATCTCTGACACCTGAGTGTGCCTTATATGCTGTGCAATTACAGAGGCCTTTTTGGTAATAGTGCTTTGCTTTGGACTAGCTAGTGAATTCAAGTCTACACAATAACATTTACAGTGTAATATGCAGTTAGTTGCCCTTAAGAATCAATTAGAAATAAGCAATGACCTAAACTTAGAGCCTCAGTGTTTATATGGGAATAGGAAAAGTAGGTGGACCTATATATATCTAGCTATCTCTACACAGTGGTTGATGTCAACACACACAGGGTGCTTTCATATGCTTACCACAATCCCTAGTCAGTCATCTTAAATCACTGAAGAGATTGTTTTGTAAGGTCAGAACTAGGTTTTAGACTCTACCCTGCTTCATGTAAAGTTGGGGTCAGCAAAGAGTTTTTATAATGGCTTTGCAAATAAAGTGTGGCAGCTACTAAACTCCAGCTTTCTTACAATATGGGAAGAGCCATGGACAATACCAAAATAGAAACAGGTGGTGAATGGACCATTATTTGCCAGTCCCCTACATTGAAAGCCATAAGAGAGTAGTCCTATAGAGACTTGACTAGTGAGTTAAATTTTCTAACTATGGCATATGGGAAACTGATATGGCAGTATCTCTTAGGAAAACAAAATACCCCTACATTTTGTTGGCTTTATTGTTAAAAAAAAAAACTATTGTGTGACCTTAAGGTCATATTCTGACTATTTTCTCAAACCTCTACCCCCCCCATGCAATCCCTGAGGCCATTTATTAAGAGCTAATATGCATTATTTTCTTGGAGCATCAGCCAATTGTACAACTGTTATATAAAAATGTTTATTGTTTACCAAAACCAGTGGACCTCTTATGAAATGCTGCTTGGTTAACAAAATCTTATCACAGTTTTAATAAAAAAAAGAAAGAAAGAAGAAAGAAATTAAGCTAACTATTTGTCTCATTGTCATTAGTTAGACTTTCTGCAAGGTCACTTAATCCAGACTTATTCAGTGCATTAATCAAATTCTCAGGCGTTGCATGCACCCCCTCTTGATCTTGCCAGGCAACTAGTAGCTGCTTAGCTCTCATCTTCATGTCTTCACTGTCACACTCAATCTGTCTAATTTCTGAGTCTTTCATTTCCAAGTAGGGAGCCAAAACCTTCCAATGTTCGCCCAGTTTGTTGGCAAATACCTCTATTTGTTCCCCTGTTACAGGTTTGTCTCGCCGAACATCAGGGCCTAGAAAACATAAGAAATGTAAGTTTTATGCTAAGTACAAGGACACATACACTGTAAGATTACAACTGGAAAGATATGGAGACACAGGTATTAATTCAAGATGTCAGAAGTCTCTTCATTTTCTTGGTCTTTGGGCCACACACAGCCGCACCCAGGGTTACTCCTGGCTATGCACTCAGAAATCACATCTGGCATGCTTGGGGGGGGACCATATAGGATGCCAGGAATCGAACGCAGGTCCATCCTGGGTTGGCCAAATGCAAGGGAAATAGCCTAGTGCTATGCTATCTCTTTTCATATCATTCTATGATCCTTGAGAAATGAATCAAGGTTAAGAAGTTATAAGCTCCCTTGGCTTTCCTGAAACCAGCTGCTCCACCCCTCCCCACCCACTCTGCTCTGAGGCTGTTACCTTCAAATAGAATCTTCCTTCTATATACTTCCCTGCTTTGTTGTATTAAAAATAAAGTATTTTAAGGTTTAAATCTACACTATAAGAGCTGAGGTAAATGGTAATAGTTGAAAGTAGATTGAATCAAGAATGTGCCTCTCAACAAAGAACCCCAATCTTTTCCAATTTTGAAAAGAGTCAAGATAATTTGATTCTTACTTTCATTTTCTTTCAGTAAAGCATCATTATCTTCCTCATCTTCATCCTCACCTGTTTTTATTTCTTCAGAAGGAGGCTAAAAATGAGTATGAAGAGTATGTAAGAGAATACCAACTTCTAAAATTAGATAGCTGGAGGTTCACTTGGTTTAAATAGGGTGGTCATGAGAGTCTTAAGTGGAGGGGCCAGTGATTGTAAGATACTGGGGAGATACAGGAAGACCTGAGAATTAGAAAGACCTCCCTTACTCCCACTCTGAACAGAAGGAAGTCAGTTAAAAAAAATCAAGGTAAGTTGCCCTGCAAATTCAATATAGAGTAAAATAATGGCTATGGGAAGACTGAGTCAACACTATGTTGCCACTATTTTTTGAGTTAGCTTTATAGGTTTTTGATGTGCATTACTATTTCACAGTACATTTAGAAAACTAGTGGAAAATAGAACAGAGAAGAGATTTTTTTGTTAACTATAAAAGTCTGAATTTATACATAATTTACCCAGATTTCTGTGGAAGCAGACCAAATTGCAAGTTATGTAAGAAAAGTAACTCTCAATTTATGTACTTTCTGCATTATTTACAAAATTAAATTTATAGACATTTTAAGAAACTAGTATTAATTCTTTCAAATGTGGGAAGTAGATAACTTGAATATAGTCAATTAAAAATTTGGCTTTTTTCTTAAAGGGTAATAGTAATTTTAAAGAAGCTAACAATGAAGAACTGTGAAAACATTGTTCTATGTTACTTACTGGTAATTCCTTGGCTAGCTTTATTACCATGTTTTCAAGATATTCTGGCAAACTTTTAAACTGCTGATTGGTAGGCTGGAAGAAGTGAGGACTTCTCCGTGCTAATAGCCTCAAGGCTCTCCAACCATAATTGGAATTGTTGACTGCCCTATAAAAAGAATCATTTCATCCTAATTAGAGTAATTCTCCATCTGAAATTACACTAAGTAGTCAAACACAACATTTTTCCCTTTCAAATGTAGAGAATTTACACCATGTTCTTTCTTTGGGGGTGTGGGGTTCACACCTACATAGTTCAGGTATTACTCCTGGCTCTGTTCAAAATGACTTGCGGGGATCCTGGATAATGTGGGGTTCTTGGATAATTTTTTCTTTGGGGGTCACACCTGGCTCTATGCTCAGAAGTTGATCCTGGCAGGCTTGGAGACCATATGGGATGCTGGGATTCGAACCAGGGTCCGTTCAGTATTGGCCAAGTGCAAGGAAAAACGCCTTATCATTGTGCTATCACTCCGGCCCCTACAGCATGTTCTTATCTAGAACACACTTTTGTTGTTAAAGGTCACAGTGATGTGGGATAGTACCAGAGATAGAATGTGTAGCCTCATTCATGCATACACCTCTATTTTTGATCCTTCAAAGCAGCACTATTTTCATTCTGATCCAATTCTGCAAAGTAGCTCTTGGTTTGCAGTTCACTGATTAACAGCAAACACATTTTATTTTACTTCATTTTTTGCTTTTGGGCCACACCCTGCGTGTGATGCTCAGGGGTTACTACTGACTATGTGCTCTAAAATCACTCCTGGCTTGGAGGATCAGATGGGACGCAATGAATTGAACCAAGGTCCATCCTGGATTGGCCATGTGCAAGGCAAATGCCCCATCGCTGTGCTATTGCTCCAGCCCCAACAGGAAACACATTTTAAAAGTTGACCAAGTTAGTCTGTATAGTATTGATTATATTGTGCCTTATGTGCAGGAATCAACTATTTAAAATGTCATAGTAGGTTCACAGTATTCAAGAAGTTGAAATACTGGCAGTATTACCTGTAGATATGAATTTCAGAATATCTTACAAATTCAAACACAACTTTTCATCATCTTAATGTAACTACTATTTGCTTTGTTACGTAAGTATCACATCTTAAAATTCACTTGGTACTCAATACCAATTCATTCAATGAATAAAAATGCCTCCAAAAGGGTGTGGGGTGTATGGGATTAGAGCAGATCCAGCTCCAAAAGTAAAAGGGAAACATCCAAAAGTTTCTAAGAAGAATATATGAACTTATAAAAATTGTAAATATAACTGGGAATAGGTGAGCTTCAGAATTCAAATACAGAAATCTGTTCAACTTGAGTTCCTGCAAACTGTTATGTAAATTCCCCAAAGTGAAGCACATCTTAAGTGAAATGTTCTGGCACCAGTTGCTTGATCAGTGGGGATGGTCACTGATAAAAGGATGTGCAATAATGTGAACTTGGGACAACTAGCGACTCCCTAATGTCAGTTGCTATAATGTTAGTTCAAGAAACTTTACTTACTTATATTCATTTTCAACCATATTTTCAGGATCTGCTTGTTCAATGGCTTCTTCAAAAAATTCCTCCAATGTTGGCATGTATTCCCTAAGAATTACAAGCCAGTTTCAATTGTGTGCTCTTAATAAGTTCTCAAAATTGCAATACATGATTAAAATGTTACTCAGTGAATTATCTTATTTAAGAATCAAGTATTGTAAAGAGGTGAATAACTCAAAAGTAAAAGCCTTAAGGGTGGTGGCAGTGCAACTGGTATTATATCTTTTTTTTTTTTTTTTTGGTTTTTGGGCCACACCCGGCGGTGCTCAGGGGCTACTCCTGGCTGTCTGCTCAGAAATAGCTCCTGGCAGGCACAGGGGACCATATGGGACACCGGGATTCGAACCAACCACCTTTGGTCCTGGATCGGCTGCTTGCAAGGCAAACGCCGCTGTGCTATCCCTCTGGCCCATATCTTGTTTATATACCGTATTTGCTGGGATATAAGATGACCCCCTAATTTTGCAGTTAAAACATAGATAGGCCTATATTCGCTGTATCAGACAACGTTCCTGTGCTGCAACTGTATGTACCACAGTTAGCCAATCACAACAAGCAAAGGTTCAAAGGTTATACTGTCATAGACTTCCTCTCTGACTCTGGCCAATCCGAGCAGGCTTTTGACAGTGTAGATTCTGGTCAGAACATTGTCTAATTTGCATGCATCAAAAGCCTACTTGGATTGGCTGAGTCAGAGAGGCGGTCCGAGCAGCCTGGCAGTGATTGGTGTAGGATCGAATTGAAAAATTCGTTTTGTGACAATATTCAGACAATTTTCGTTTAGCGGCATATTGAAACATTTTTCGGGATATACTCGGCGTATATAAGACGACCCCCAATTTTCAGTTGACATTTTTTTGTTTCAAAAGTCGTCACCCCCGATTTTCGGTCGACGTTTTTTTTGTTTCAAAAGTCGTCTTATACGCCGGAAAATACAGTATATATAAATGTAGGGCAACATATGATCTTATGAGTGTTATGGTCACAGCTGCAGGGATTTGTTTAGTATTTGAATTTTACCAGCAAGCCAGACTTTTTCATATCATACACACATTTATGGATGTTTTCCTTCACCAAAAGTTATAACCAGATAATACTGAGATTTCACTTTAGTTTTAGATTGTAATAATTGGCTTTTAATTGCACCTTAAGTTTGTTTTAAGAAATTTAAAATATCAGGCCCAGAGAGATAGCACAGCGGCGTTTGCGATCCAGGACCAAAGGTGGTTGGTTCAAATCCCGGTGTCCCATATGGTCCCCCGTGCCTGCCACGAGCTATTTCTGAGCAGACAGCCAGGAGTGACCCCTGAGCACTGCCAGGTGTGGCCCAAAAAAAAAAAAAAAATTTTTTTTTAAATATCGATAGTCAGCAAATCAGTAAGATCCAAGGGTCACACAAGGTATCTTTAACAAAACCTAGAAATGTAGGCTCTCTGATGAAAAACCAACATTTTAGAAACTTAATTACAAAATTATATAGCCTACATGTGGTAAATTCCACAGGCCTGAAAATGTATCTTGTGCATTTGTCTATTTACCTGCATGTCATACTTGCAGTCCTGCATGCGATTATGGGGTGTTTTTTGTTTTTTCACTTAAAAGGAGCTGTAGGCTCCTTTTCACTAGACGCTTTATCCTAAAATTCCAATTATACTCACAAATATTTGAGACCATTTTTTAGTTTTAAGTTATATATTGCTAGCGATCAGGATTGATCTTACAAATACATTTGCTGTATATGTTTTCAGACTTACAAACCATATAGTTGAGAATAACCATGTTTCCTTTAAAATGTTTTCCTCTCTCCAAAATCACTTTTCAGAAATTATATTTGTCATTAAACAAAATGATTCTATTTTATACACATATCTTCTTTAATTTTTCAAGCCTTTTTTTTGGGGGGGGGGGGTCACACCCAGCTGTGTTCATAAAGCTTCTGGCAGGCTTGGGTGACCATGTAGGATGCTGGGAATTGAACAGGAGTCCGTCCAGGGTTGGCCATGTGCAAGGCAAATGCCCTATTGCTGTGCTATTGCTCTGGCCCTTCAAACTTTTTATTAATGGAATCCTGTTTTTAACTTTCTGTATTTCTGATTTTGCCACAGTAAACCTATGTTGGTAATCCTAAATTTTAGCACACAGTATATAAAAATCCATTATATCGACATGCCACAACTTAACCATATTCTTGGATAAGAGCTTCTTATCCCATATTTCCTATAACATTGCTAAAAAAAAAAAACAAAAAAAAAACCTGTGCCTATACCAATATCCTTGTGCAGATATATTAAAATGTCTACAGATACTAGCCTTCGATCTTCCACAACTCACAAAAATGAATATGAAATTGTTATAACCCAATACATATATATGTATATACACACACAACTAATAGAAAGTTCACAAAACTCTCGGATGTACTTGTAGAACAATTGAGAAAAGCAATTCTTTATGTGAACATTTTAAATTTACCTTGTTTCTGATTTACAGGCTTCCATATTATCAGGACATAGATTCCAAAGCCTTGTTAACTCCTCACTACAGAATAAACATAAGAATATTCATATTTTTACAAATGTGTTTTTATGATTTATATCTATTATGTCTTAAAGTTAGATAGAAAAACAATAGACAGTGGTTAATTTCAGTGCTATTAGATATGTATTTTATTTTATTTTTTTTTTTGGTTTTTGGGCCACACCCAGTAACGCTCAGGGGTTACTCCTGGCTATGCGCTCAGAAGTTGCTCCTGGCTTGGGGGACCATATGGGACACCGGGGGATCGAACCGCGGTCCGTCCAAGGCTAGCGCAGGCAAGGCGGGCACCTTACCTTTAGCGCCACCGCCCGGCCCCAAGATATGTATTTTATTTTAAATTTTAATTTATAGAATTATAAATTATAATTATAAAATGATCTTATCATTTTAACTAAAAATACTCAATTTAAAGGTGAACTGTAAAGTCACTGGGATTCAAGGATTGTGGTACCCTCTCATAACTTCCAATAGTTGAATGAGTTTAAACAACTGACTTTCTGTAACCAGATAAATGGCATAGCCAACGACCATGGGTTTTAAAAGGAAACAAAAAGTCAGTTGCATGAATCTACAAGCCTTGGTGACAGGGTGTGATTTACTTTGATCATTATTGTATATGTCAAACACATTTACTAGAACACCACAAAAACTGGTGAATTCTCACAGTAACATCTTCATATGAATGTAACTGCTAACATTCTAATGGAGAAAAGTTAACCTACTTTCCCATCAGAATCTTTTTGTTCGGTCCTCTCCCTAGAAAGTCTTCTGGTGCTGTTCTCTTCCGTACTACTCTCGTTGGCTTGGTATCTGATGTTCTGTGATGAATAAAACATACTAAACGTTAAATAGACATCAGCAGAGATGGAAAAGCATTCAGTGTAAAATTAGTTCTTTCAGGGAAGTGGTGATAGTTACGCCTGCAATGCTGGGGGGAGGGGAGAGGCATTATAGGCGGTGCCAGGGAAACAATTCAGCCACTAACAAGGCAAGCAAGTGCCTGACCATTTATGTTGCCTCGCCCTATTTGTTCACTATTGTTAACACTGATTTCCTCCTAAACTTTGTTAGAAAACTTAAGTTAGCATTTTTACTATGTAATGAATACTTCATATTTGTTTTTTTGTTTATTTTGGGCCACACCCTGTGATGTTTCAGGGATTACTGCTGGCTATGCACTCAGAAATCGTTCCTGGCTTGAGGGAACCATACAGGACACAGATCGAACCTCGTTCCATCCTAGGTCAGCTGCGTGCAAGGCAAATGCCCTACCCGCTGCACCACCACTCCAGCCCCAATATTTCATATTCTACCATCAGTAGAAGAAAAGATGTTAACACCAGAAGAAATGACAAAAAATGGGTGTATTTTCTCAGCAATAGAAATATATATCAAGAAACTTACATATGTGAGAGGGCAGATAACAGGTTGAGCACATGCTATACAGGTGTAGTTTAATCTCTAGTACTGCATGGTACCCCCAAGAATTTCCAGGAGTAACTCCTCAGTTCAGTGCTGATAGTAGACCAAAACACTACTTGGGTGTGGCCCCAAAGCCAATGCACATCTCCCATCATAAAGAAAAACGACTGGGTGCGCTAGCCTAGGACAGACCCTGGCGTCCCATATGGTCTCCCAAGCCAAGAGCAATTTCTGAGGACATGGCCAGGAGTAACCCCTGAGCGTCACCGAGTTTGGCCAAAAAACCAAAAGAAAAAAAAGATTGGATTATTAGAGTTCAAGTTACGTAAAACACAAATGCACATCTGTATTTCAGTAAAATGTCGAATTACAATTTGAGGTTGTTAAAACTGCTTGAGACAATTTACCTTTCTTTCACAAAACTAGGGCAGCCTTCATTTTTCCATGAGTTCCAGTTTTCTTCAGTATTTAATATATGCTAGAAAAAATAGAAATTACATTAGCATAAGGAAAGGTTCTTAAACCTATTTGGTGATAAAGAGGCTACGAAAATATAAAACACATACCTCTACCATCTTTGAAAATCTTTCTCCATCGGGTGGATTTTCAGATAGTAGCTGTGATTAGAAAGAATATACTAAGCTTTCAACAACTTTCTGCATCATAGAAGTGGTTTGTAGGCAGAGAACCAAGAAGTGTTTGTGGTCTTGTACCTGAGCTTAACTTTATCCTTATTTTCCTATTTGGGGCTGAAACAAAGAAAATTCTAAATTTCCATTTTGTTCAATCATGGGTTTGTTGCATGATGAACTTACTTGATAAACTGATTTTGTGGTATCTTCAATCCAGAGTGATTGTTCATCAGTTAAAACATAGTTAGAACTAGGGAAACAAAACAGTAAAGCGTATTACAGCAAGAGACATTTAATGTTAAGATTTATTCACAGTCTTGAAATATAATACAAGGCATGTAAATAAGTTAATCAAGTTGTAAAGTTTCAAAACCATCAGGAATAGTCATAATAAGGGCACTCTAAAAGTTTCTGTACTGAATCTTTTAGATTGAGTAGGTTTAGAATCCTATGAAAGACATGAAGGTAATAGAGAGCACACATTTAATAAATCAATTACTATAAAAGCACATGGCGTTCCTTAAAATAAGCTTAACGTGGAATAGTAGCCTTTGGTACAATAACATTTCTTTGTATGATATGCACATCTACAAAGCTACACCCTTTTAAAATATATTTTAAAAATGTATGATCCTATGTGAAGGCTGAGGCAGACCCTAGATTGTTAATAGCTGCCATTAATTTAGCTCTCCCTATGCACTGTTTTGAAGTAAGTCAATAATGTCAATAGACTCTTATACCAGGATATGAAAACTATGCATACATTGTTCAACTGCTTCTCAGGATGATTACATATGACTTAAAGGATACTAAGTCATTGATTTGTGATTTGTTCACTTTGTGATTTGTCCAAGTTTAGAGAAGCATTCAAACCTAGTTCTGGATTCAAAATTCTTGATTATTCTTAGTTTTCACCAAGCTATTGTAATAAAATACTATTTTTGAGTGCTTGCTATGTACTATTTTAATTTTCCTCCTTTTTTTTTTTTGGTTTTATTTATTGGTGTTTGTCCCCAACAGTATTTAAGGGGAACCAAGCAGTGTAGGGATCAAAATCGGGTTCCTGGGGCCAGGGCAAGAGTTCAGAGAGTAGGGAGCTTGCCTTGTAGGTGACCAACTGAAGTTTGATCCCCAGGTCCCATATATTCCCAGGAGTCTGCCAAGTGATTCCTGAATAACCAGGAATAACCCCTAGGTGTCATCCCCAAGACAAATATTCCCCCCAAAACTACCAAAACAAACTGGGTTCCCACATGCAATAAAAATACTCAAACCCTTCCTCTTCACATGTGTTACCTTAAACATCAAATAATTAAATCACAGAGACAAAAGGAAATGATCTGTGCAGCAGACAGAGCTACCCAGTGTCCAGTTTGTTTACTAAATGCCCTCTGAAATGAGAACTCCTTTTTACTGCAAACATTTCCTTGGTTTTGTTAAGTTTTGATGCTTGTGAAAGTACCACTCCTGGGGCCAGTGAGGTGGTGCTAGAGGTAAGGTGTCTGCCTTGCAAGCACTAGCCAAGGAAGGACCGTGGTTCAATCCCCCGGCGTCCCATATGGTCCCCCAAGCCAGGGGCGATTTCTGTGCGCTTAGCCAGGAGTATCCCCTGAGCATCAAACGGGTGTGGCCCCAAAACAAAACAAAAAAATAAAGTACCACTCCTGTGAGAAACCATTTTTTTGGTAAGAGGGACCCAGTGTGTGAGAGAGAGAGGAGAGAGAGGAGAGAGAGAGAGGAGAGAGAGAGGAGAGAGGAGAGAGAGGAGAGAGAGAGAAGAGAGAGAGAGAGAGAGAGAGAGAGAGAGAGAGAGAGAGAGAGAGAGAGAGAGAGAGAGAGAGAGAGAGAGAGAGAGAGAGAGAGAGAGAGAGAGAGAGAGAGAGAATATGAGGCATAACCTGGTGCTCAGGGATGAGTCCTTGGCTCAGGAGCCTATATGGGGAGCTGGGGATCAAACCTGGGTTGGCTGTGTGCAAGACAATTTTTTTGTTTGTTTTGTTTTTGGGTCACACCCAGCAGGCTCAAGGGACCATAATGGATGCCAGGATTTGAACCACTGTCCTGCATGCAAGGCTAATTTTTTTTTTTTTTTTTGGTTTTTGAGTCACACCCGGCAGTGCTCAGGGGTTACTCCTGGCTCTATGCTCAGAAATCGCTCCTGGCAGGCTCAGGGGACCATGCCGGGATTTGAACCACCGACCTGCACGCAATGCAAATGCCTTACCTCCATGCTATCTCTCCGGCCCTGAGAAATATTTTTGACTTAGTTTGCAAACTATGTTTAGAGAGGGTCTGAATAAGATGAAAAGGGAATGAAGAAGTCAGGAGTAGAGAGCTCTCAGCCACCTGAGAACTCTTCGGAAGCCCTGATGCCTGCTCTCTAGTAAATATACTGACAGTAACTATATACAGATTTTTTTCTTCTAGAATAAATAGCCCTGTGTCTGGTCACTTGAACATATACCTCTGATTATCTAATGTTGCTCCAAAGAAATGTTTTAGTGAAGTGTTCCTTGTACAAAATTTGACACATAGCTAGAAAAGCACATCAATAAGGAACATATTTTGCTCTTTAGAAATCACTTACTGTACATATTAACTTACCTTTTGAACTTGACCTGCCCCTTGAGATACTGAAATAAAATGAGATACTGCAACAAGATGTGACGCCGAAAATTACTGTCACTCAGTTGTAAATCCATCAGCTAAACAAGCACACAAATACATAATGTTAGACTTGACCTTTGTTTAATTGCACAGAAATGTAAGATAATTTTTTGTTATGCTTAGTAGGAATTAGAGTTATACCTTTTCACTTGTTAAAAATTTTGCAAAGTATACATGCTCTCCTCCTGTTTTTAATTCTTCCATCTTTTTCCTTGAGGCCTGAGTATCATCTAGTTTGTAACTTTTAAAAACAGCTAGAACTTCTTCAGAATACTGTAAAGTAAAAATATCATTTAGTTTAGAATGGCATTATTCTCAAAAGTTTAGTTTAGTGCTCTTCTCTATGAAAAAATTTAGAAATCAGCTTCCAATTAACAACTATATACAGTAAGCAGGAAAAGTTAGAAGATAGTAAAATGAGGGCAAAATAACTGTCACTGGTATTGTAAAAGAAGAAATAGTACTTTTAAACAAGTGTGATTTCTTATGTAGTTTGTGAAAGGAAAAAGCAAAGAAAAGAATACTTCTGAGTACACAGAAATTTACCAGTTAAGTTTAACCAGTAGCCAAGGAAACAGTTTTCAGCATTTCTAAGTATGTGACCAAATGATAAGGATGCTGTTAACTCCTATCAAAATTCCACGTGATTGGGCATTTGCCTTGTAAGCAGTATATCCAAGATGGACGGTGGTTCAAATCCCGGCATCCCATATGGTCCCCCTGAGCCTGCCAGGATTGATTTCTGAGCACAGAGCCAGGAGTAACCTCTGAGTGTCACTGGTGTGACCCAGAAACCAAATAAAATAAAATAAAATAAAAAATTTAAAAAAATTCCACGTGATTTCTCATTTAATATGAGTTAGTATGGTGGCCCCAAATCCTACTGTATATAAAATTAAGACAACATCTAATACAAGCCATACTTCTCTTTTATTTTTGTTTTTGTTTTTGGGTCACACCCGGCAGCACTCAGGGGCTACTCCTGGTTCTATGCTCAGATATCGCTCCTGGCAGGCACAGGGGACCATATGGGATGCCAAAATTTGAACCGCTGTCCTGCATGAAAGGCATGAAAGGCAAACGCCTTACCTCCATGCTATCTCTTCGGCCCCATATTTCTCTTTTTTATTCTTTTTAGATTTTGGGTCTCCCTTGGCGGTGCTCAGGGGTTACTCCTGGTTCTGAGCTCAGAAATTGATCCTGGTAGGCTTGGGGGACCACAAGGGATGCCAGTATTCAAACCACCATCTGTCCTGGGTCGGCTGCATGCAAAGCAAATGTCCTAACACTATTTCTCCAAGGCCCCAAGCTATATATCTTTTAAAAATCAATCTTTTAAAAAACCTGGGGCCAGATAGTTACAGCAAGTAGAGTGCTTGCCTTATGGCTGATCCAGGTTCAATCTCCATCATCCTATATGATGCTTCCCCACCCTTGCTTCACTAGGAGTGATCCCTGAGCACAAAGTTAGGAGTATGCTAAGTTGGGTGTGTCCCAAAAAGAAAAAAAAATAGGCGTATTAGGGACCAGAGCAGTGCCCAGATTTGAACCACCGTTCTTCCTGGGTCAGCTCATGCAAGGCAAACACCCTACTGCTGTGCTATCTCTCCAGCCCCTAAAACAAGAATTCTTATAGGGCCGGAGAAATAGCATGGAGGTAGGGCATTTATTTGCCTTGCATGCAGAAGGATGGTGATTCAAATCCTGGCATCCCATATGGTCCCCCAAGCCTGCCAGGAGCGATTTCTGAGCATAGAGCCAGGAGTAACCCTGAGAACTGCCAGGTGTGACTCAAAAGCCAAAAAAAAAAAAGAGAGAGAATTCTTATAGACAGGTGTTAGCAAACTTTCTTTGTAAAATGCTATTAATAACCATTTAAAACTATATGGATCATAGTCTCAGCTGAAACTATTCTAATCTTTAATAACAACACAAAAATTAGTGAAAAAATGAAGAGATAGCTTAAAAGAGAAGTACATAGCCTGCATGTGAAGGCCCAGGTTAGATTTCCTGACACTGCAGTTTCCTCGGCACTACCAGGCAAGTCCCATGGAAACATACCCATAACCCCCCTATAAACCACAAAAATATGTAAATGAGCAGGCACAGTATGGGCCAAATTACTTTGTTTACAAAGGGGAAATGGGATAGATTAGGTCCAAGGTCACAGTTTTCTGCCTTCTAATAGAAAAGCTGAAGAATGTATTCTGTAAAATAATTAATGTTGACTTTATTTTTGGAAAAAAAAAGAAAGGTTTAAATTAACTCTCAAATTCCCAAGTCATTATAAACTTTTCTACAATATTTGTTTAGTATTGATTCTCCATTTAGCATCTGTATAATATCTGTAAAGTTATTAACACAGAATATAAAACAAATAATAGCTGAAAAAGGTAGCTTTGGAACTGCCATTATCTGTAAAAATATGGAACTTTAGGTAGTCTGATTTTTTTTCTCACCTTGAGAAAAGTTTTCCAGGAAATCTTCTCATAGCATTGCACAGGATTCCTGAAGTAATCCTGAAGTGACCAGAATTTTCTGTATAGGTTGTAATCAATTGGAATGGAGCTAATAAAATAAATGTTATATTGAACAAGTCACTCATATTCTAGAAATATCAAAAAAATTCTAGAAATATCTTATGCATGTAACTTTTCTTGAGTCACAAAACCCTATTAAGCTGATGAAAGATATAAATGATCTTTTATCCCAATAAAACTGTTTTCATAAATACTGACATAAACTCTACATAAAATTTCAAGAGGATTAACATAAAACATTAACATTAAACCCTTTTTATACTCTGTAGTGAAATTCTTAAATTTTGGCCAGAAATGAACTCTAAATTATATCCGGAAATAAAGACTTTTCACTATTATAGTAAGGAGTATTTAGCATTTTTTATTTTTGCAAGTGCTTAATATACAGATCTGACAATGGGTCATGTTGGATCATAGGAAAAAAATCAAACTGATACATAATGGTATAAGAAGTGAGAAGGGGGGCCGGTGAGGTGGTGCTAGAGGTAAGGTGTCTGCCTTGCAAGCGCTAGCCAAGGAAAGACCACAGTTCGATCCCCCGGCATCCCATATGGTCCCCCAAGCCAGGGGCAATTTCTGAGCACTTAGCCAGGAGTAACCCCTGAACATCAAACGGGTGTGGCCCCCCAAACAAAAAACAAACAAAAAGAAGTGAGAAGGAATGTGGATTCTTCCTGAAGTCTAGTACCCCCACTCCTCGTCTCCAAAGTTTCTGTGAGAAAAATATTTCTATACTAATGTAAATTTGAAAATAACAGCATTTCCTGATTGATCAGTGCTAGGTTTGGGTGAAGCTATAGTTCCCCCTATTGAGGGCAGTAGGGCAGATGGGTATTGCCAGGGTTTGAATTTAGTCTCTGGGTACTCTAGGCATGTGCTTTGGCTTTCTGAACTATTCCCCGGCTATACACTTTTCTTTTATGACTTTATTCTGAGATTACAAATTCAAAGTAAAATTTGGCTATATCATAAAACTACATACCGTACAGTAGAAATTCATTCTTCTTCTTTTTTTTTTGGTTTTTGGGTCACACCCGGCAGCACGCAGGGATTACTCCTGGCTCTATGCTCAGAAATCGCCCCTGGCAGGCCGGGATTCAAACCACTGACCTTCTGCATGAAAGGCAAATGCCTTACCTCCATGCTATCTCTCCGGCCCCAATTTTTTTAAACTATAAACAATCATTGACTATAAAGAATTGATAGTTAATGTTAAAACAAACATTTAAAATTTTACACAAGAGATTGTTTTGTTTGGGGCCACACTTGGCAGTGCTCAAGGTTTACTCCTGGCTCTGCATTCAGGGATTCTCTATTATCCATTAAAAATGACCATTGACCCCCATATGCGCCAATAACACCACATGGCATTGCTCCTTTTTTGCATAGGCACATTAAAATGGGAAAATGCTATACATACAAGTAAGATCTTATCTAATAGAGATTGGAACACACAAATCTTGTAGTGCAAAGGGACCTTACACTCTGAACATTGACATAATGATCTGGCACAGGCCTCTGAAGAAAGGGCATCTTCCATTCACCCCTGAACTCAGGAAGCCATCCATGAAACATCCAGGTTTGTCTATAACATCACCTGGAAACAATCCTCTACCACGGAAGACCCTACCACTGCTCAGACATCAACCTGCTCAAAAGAGACTTCCCTTAACACTGAGAGGACTTAACAACAACAACAACAACCTGCTTATAGGACAGGGCTTCCTGCATTGCCCTTTAATGGTGAGGTGAAACGAGAGGACACTCCACATCCTGACTTCAATGTAGGATATGCAGGTTCCAGGATCTTTAATACAGAAACATGATACCAACAACAGAAACTGTGTGAAAAATAAAAGTGTTGGCACTACAATGTCTTGGATTGGACGATCTAGCTTGCCTGGAGCCTAGAGTTGGTCTTATGCCAGGAAACTTCAGGGGTAGGGTCTCTTTGTATTTAGGCCAAGGTTATTCCTTTCCATGCCCCTCATATTTTGGTGGGCCTATGCAAACAACAATTGCCACTCTAACTCCGTTTTTACTGTGCTCCTTTGACTCTAATCCTGAAAAAAATACCACTTAAAATTTGAGGTTAACTTAAGCTAATATGCATGTACATGGAAACGTAAAAATACCATGCCTCTAATGTTTAAGGAGTTACATAAGTTTTATGGCTTTAGATTGCCTTGTGTGCTGTTAAGAAATATTATAATGTGTTACAATCTGGGGACTTGAGGGACAAAGTAATTGTACATAGATTCTGTTTTATTTATCTTAATGTTCTTTGGCTGAAAGTTCAAAGTTAAGATATCAGCAAGGGGACTTCTGAGAATTATGTTATGGGTAATTGTCCTTCCACTGTAACTTTACCTTGTCCTCTTTCTTTGCATCTTTGTTCTCATAATTAAAAATTAAAAATTAAAAAAAAAAAAGGCCATTGAAGGATCAGAGGGAGAGGTTAAGGGATTAATCCAGGGATTAATAAAGTGACTCCACTACATGTGTCCACACCCTAAAAGCACAAGTTATTATAAGTTACTAAACAGTGAAGAGACCATTTTAGTACTTTATGTATTTTCTTAATTTTTAACGCAAACTACAGCAACAATAGTAAAATTGCCTCATTAGGCCATTTCTGTTCAACATTTTATTGAATCCATTCCAACTGCAGTGGTATTACTACATATTACAGATACTGGACAGAAATTAAGGTTATATCAGTTGGAAATAATTAAAGTAATCTTGAAGCCACACTACTTTTCTATTTCTTTGGGCAATATGACAGAAATCTGAACATCAGAATACAACTCGTGTGCAAACAGAAATTTTCTGCTCCTCAGAAAATTCTCTTAACTAAAAAGGAAGTTTGTCATCTAAGAAAATGGAAGAGACCTAGTGAGTTTTCTTTCATTCTATCCAATTTTACTTCTCCACTCATTTCTTTTTTTTTTTTTTTTTTTTTTTGGTTTTGGGCCACACCAGGTAACGCTCAGGGTTTTCTCCTGGCTATGCGCTCAGAATTTGCTCGTGGCTTAAGGGACCATATGGGACGCCGGGGGATCAAACTGCAGTCTGTCCAAGGCTAGCACAGGCAAGGCAGGCACCTTACCTCTAGCGCCACCGCCCGGCCCCTCCACTCATTCTTAATCATCAAGAAGAGATTATTTGAAAGAAAGCACAGGGCTGTAGATACCAAAAGGAAACCAACAGGTGTATGAGGGATGAGAAGAGATATGAGGGATGAAGAGAGAAGTCTTTTATCTTCCTTCTTCATTAAATTAGTCAGCTCAGTTGGAGCCAGAGTGATAGCACAGCAAATAGGATGTTTGCCTTGCATGGGGCTGACCTAGGTTCAATCCTTGGCATTTGATTGGTCCCCTGAACCTGCTAGGAGTAATTTCTAAGCACAGAACCAGAAATAACTGCTGGTGTGGTTCAAAAAGCCCCCCACCTCCAATAAACTTACAAAAGTCAACCCAAAGGGATTTGAGAGATAGCAAGTAGGACACTTGCCTTGCGTGAGACCAAACTTGATTTAATTCTGGGCACCCTGTATGGTTGCCCAAGCCAGAAGTAAGCCCCACAGAGCAGAGTGTAACAAAAATAATAGCAAAAATCAAGGTATCGGGATTAATCACATAGCTCACTAGGAGATGGGCTTTTTCATGAGGGAAATGTATAAAGTCACAAAGCCTGTGTGTAATTTAGATATCAACAGAATCAACCCACTAGTTATTTAAGATTTATGATTTTTAAAGTAGTTTATATAAAAGCTAAAAAAAAAGAATAAACATGATTCCTCTTGTCTCCACCTCACTCAAACACCTGTTATGTCACTGTTAGGCATTATCTTTATAAATCAAAAAACATGAATTTCAAATAACTTACCAAGTTGTCGGAGCTTCATCATCTCCCATTTCACCTTCTTCTACATCCATTCCTTCTTCTCTATCCTCAGTGTGCTAAAAATCAAAAGGTAAAGCCTATGCTGTTAAACTGCAAGGTATTTACACACTGCTTGACATATTTTTGCTTAAGCAAATATGACCACAGTAATTCTAATGTGAATTTAATTTAGTTTTCTTCCCAATTTTTACTTGAACATAAAATCTCATCCCCACAAAACTATCCCTATAGTTTTTTTTTAATTACTAGAGATCACCTACATGCCTACAGATAAGGGATTACACACACACACACACACACACACACACACACACACACACACAAACACAAACACACACACACATCCTTTTAAGATCTTGGAAAGCATTAAAATGGTCAAAAAGATCTGAATGTACTGATACAGAAATACATCCACTATTTATGTCTGAAAGAAGAAACTGCAGGGCAGAAATACTATACTATAGGAGCTAAAGTGCTTATCTAGCATGTAGCCAACTCTGTCTGGTTCAATCCTTGGTACCCCATGCACCACATATTGTCCCAGATCACTTCCAGGATGACTCCCAAGAACTGAGTAAAAGGCTTGAGTATAGAAGAGTGTGGCTCAACCCTCCACTCATACATACATGCAAAAAATGTATATTTCAAAATAGTATAGACACTGGATCTCAAAACACACAAAAATCCTATAAGGAAGATAGAATGGTACTAGTTTTTCTGATGATTTAGAAGACCTATTCATGTGTGATCTTAATAATAAACTTAAGGACCAGGAAGATACTCCAATGCAGTCAACCTGGACTTGATACCCAGCAGCCATATGGTCCTGAGTATCGCCAGGAGGAATTCCTGAGTGCTCAGCTAGGAATAACCTCTAAGCATTGCTGGGTGTGGCCCAAATACCAAAAATAAAAAATAAACTTCATAATACAGCAGGTAGGGCATTTGCTTGTACATGGCCAACTTGGTTAGATCCCTAACCTAGGGTCCCTGGGAATCCTTTGGAGTAACTGTGAGTGCAGAACCAGAGTAACCTTGAGCATCACTGGGTACAGAGCCCCCCCAGAAACACAAAAATAATTATAAACTTACAGTATATATATATATGGCTTACCTTCTGACCCAAGGTGCTTTCCTGTTCATTAGTATTGAAAACAGTGACATTTTCTAGATTAAATTGACTCTGCAAATTGAGACCTATTAAAAAAAATTAAAATAAATTCATCACATAAAAATTTGTTTAAGAAGGGCCCGTAGAGATAGCACAGCGGCGTTTGCCTTGCAGGCAGCTGATCCAGGACCAAAGGTGGTTGGTTCAAATCCCGGTGTCCCATATGGTAACCCCGTGCCTCCCAGGAGCTATTTCTGAGCAGACAGCCAGGAGTCACCCCTGAGCATCGCTGGGTGTGGCCCAAAAACAAAAACAAAACAAAAATTTGTTTAAGAAGATAAATCTGGGGTTGGACAGAGTACTATGGGTAAGGCACTTTATCTATATTTGATCTCTGGCACAATGTACACACAGTAAATGCTGTTACACAATCCAAAAATATACACAAAGATAACTCATAGTTAAAAGATCAAGTCAAAGTAATCAGAGAGATAGCACAGTGGGTAGGGTTTTCCCCTTGCATGCGGCTGACGCAGGTTGATCCCAGTATCCCTTGGGGTCCTAAGCACCACCAGGAGTGATTCCTGACTACAGAACCAGGAGTAACCTCTTTTTTTTTTGGTTTTTGGGTCACACCTGGCAGCGCTCAGGGGTTACTCCTGATTCTAAACTCAGAAATCGCTCCTGGCAGGCTCGGGGGACCATATGGGATGCCGCTACTACCGACCTTCCGCATGCAAGGCAAATGCCTTACCTCCATGCTATCTCTCTGGCCCCCAGGAGTAACTTATCACTGTTGGGTGTGCCTCCCACAAACAAACAAAGATCAAGTTGGGGGCCAGTGAAAGCACAGAAGCAGGGTGTTTGCCTTCCACATGGCTGACCTAGGTTCCATCCCTAGCATCCCATATTGTCTCCCAAACCAGCCAGGAAGATTTCTGAGCACAGAGCCAAGAGTAAACCCTTAGCACCACTGGTTGTGGCCCAAAAACCAAATTCAAACAAACAAAAAAGGTCAAGTCACAAATGAACACACTTAGCTTTCAAATTATCTCCAAAGTTGACAGTGGAATTTTTTAATAGTTAAAAAGGTTACAATACCCAAGGTGTGTATGTGTGTGTGTGGGGGGGGGACTGCTATGTGTACCACTTGAACTACTGGCTTGGACTGGTGTGTGCCTGCGTGTTCGCATGCACGCACAGGCGTTCCACTTGAGCTGCTACTGGCTTGTCCCTGATGGTTATTTCAAATATGAAATTATAAAATTGTTAACATTATTCTTTATTTGTTTAGTCAATGAAAAGAGGAAAATTTGGGCCCGGAGAGATAGCACAGCGGCATTTGCCTTGCAAACAGCCGACCCAGGACCAAAGGTGGTTGGTTCGAATCCCGGTGTCCCATATGGTCCCCCGTAGACAGCCAGGAGTCACCCCTAAGCAACGCCAGGTGTGACCCAAAAACCAAAAAAAAAAAAAAAAAAAAAAGAAAAAAGGAAAATTTTATATTCTTTTTCTTCGAAATTCAAACCAGAATTCTATCTTATGTTTTTGAAAAGATTTCTTCATGTGTCTTGAATGTGGTTGACCTTGATCAGATCAGGAGTACCACAAGGAATTATCCCACCAGAAATAAAATCTGATATGTTCTTGAAAACAAACACACAAACCAAGAAAACAATAAAGATGTTCAAACAAAACAGAAAATGCACTTAAGAAAACTTAAAAGGATGGATACTGAAAGGAAATAAAGTGATACGAAAGGTACCTCTTCATTAACAATAGTGCAAACCAGTGTCAAGAAGGAAAGAGAGAAAAATGCCTGCCCCAGAGGCAAGTGGGGGAAGTAGGGAGAACTGGTGACACTGGGGGTGGGAAAAGCGCATTGGTGAAGGCTGGTGTACATTGTATGACAGAAACACAATCATGAACATTTTTTTTTTTACCACAGTGCTTAAATAAAGTAATTACAAACAAAAAAAAACCTAAAGGAAAAAAATGATCACAGATCAAAAGTCAAAACACAAGTAATAGGAGGCCAGAGTGATTACACATAGTACAGTGTTTGCCTTGCACTTGGCCGACCCAGGACAGACCATAGTTTGATCCCCAGCATACTTGGTCTGGTGTCTGCCAGGGGTGATTTCTGAGCAGTCAGGAGTAACCAGAGTACTGCCAGGTGTGGCCCCAAAACAAACAAAAAAACAATAGGGGCCAGAGTAATAATAGCAGTGGGTAGAGCGATTCCCTTTCATACAGCTGACCCAAGTTTCATCCTAGCATCCCATATATGGTACTCCTTTTTAAAAAAAATTGGGGGGGGGGGCAAGTGAGGAGGAAGAGGAGGGGGATCTGGTTGCCCGGCATGGGTGCTGGGGATCCGGTGGGATGCTGCTGCAACCACAGGCAGGCCAGTGAACTAGTTCCGGGATGCCCCCAAACCTAAGGCCATCAACATCACTGTCTATTCAGCTCCTCCAACAGCTACCACTAGTGCCCAGGTGGGTAGGGAGCTCACTCTTGCCATAGGGCGACAGAGGTGGAGGTAAGACCAGCTCTGCCCCTAGGGGGGGTGGGAGAGGGGAAAGTCACTCCAAGGGGAAATGGTGAGGAGGGAAAGAGAAAAAGGAAAACAAAGGGGGGGGGGGGAGTTAAGAAAAAGCATAACGGGCCGGAATGCTAGCACAGCAGTAGGGCATTTGCCTTGTACACAGCCAACCCTAGACTGAACCAAGTTCGATTCATGGCATCTCAAATGATCCCCTCCCTCTCCCACCCCCCCAGCCTGCCAGGAGCGATTTCTGAGCACAGAGCCAGGATGTGACCCAAAAAGAAAAAGTGAGACAGGAGCTGCTGCTTCTGCTCACAGCAAAGGGAGGGAAGGGGACCCATATGGTACTCCTGAGCATAGAACTAGAAGTAATACATGAGCATTGCCAGGTGTGGCCACAAAACAAAACAAACTGATAAAACTAAACCTTGACCATATAAAATAAATAGGAAAACAATAGAAACCTAGCATGAACAAAACAAACCAAAAAAAAAAAAATAACCTTATACATAAAAATGATGGCCAATATACTGGTTTTTGGGTCATACCTGGCAGCGCTCCAGGGTTACTCCTGGCTCTATGCTCAGAAATTGCTCCTGGCAGGCTCGGGGGACCAGATGAGATGCTGGGATTCGAAACACTGTCCTTCTGCATGCAGGTCAAATACCCTACCTCCATGAAATCTCTCTGGCCCATTGTAAGATCTTAATCATATTTATTTCCTTATGTAGTTGGTTGGAATATTAGTTGATACTAATGAAAAGAACACTGATGCATATTTGAGGAGCTGAGGATGCCACTGAGTAGCAGATCTCTGCATATATGAGGCAAGGATTCAGTTCCTGGCACCAAAAATAAATTCAGAAGATCTAGCATATTTGGATAAATTGTAAAGAATGCAAAGGACTATCAATGCTTCATTTCTGGACCTAGAGAATGATTATGGAACACTTCAGATTTACAATGATGGTAGAAGTCAGGAAATGTGGCTAAACTGAGGTAGAAAATGGAAGCAGAAAAATCAGCACATGATTATCAGACAAAATACCAATGTGATGGTTCACATCTACACATTCTATTGTGATTCAATGATTAAGCTTTGACTTAAAAACAAATCAGTGACTTTAAAGGTTACTTGTATTCTACACTAAAATTAGTATTACAAAATCGAAGTAAAAGAAAATAAAGAGGTAATCCTATGTGTTAACTTTAAAACCACCTTTTTTGTTATTATCATTACATTCTAATCTATTAAAGATTTTAAAAGATTTCACTGCAAAGCATCATTATTTAATATATGAAAGCTTACCTGACTTCTCTGATAAAGGAAAAAGCCTGGCTAAAAAGAGCTGAATTCGTCCACAGAAGACAGTATTCTGGGATTTTGATAATCTTCTTAGGAGATCTATCAATATATACAAAGAAAGCCTATATGAGAGATCATCCTACATTTATTATCCTAGCATCACAGTATGGTCAAAGTATTCTAAAGCAGTACTATCAAAATGGAACTAGAATCTTGTGTCACCAAAAAAGCATTAGAAAATAAAACAAGTTGACCTTGGACAATATACAGAAGTTACTAAAATTTTTAATTTTCATAACATTTATCCCTCCCAGAATAGGAAGTTTAAACTATATTATTTATTTTACTAGCTATTCAATATTCATTGAATATTTATATTGAATAAATATATTTTGTTTTGGGGCTTTAGCTCAATGGTAGAGGAGAAGCCAATGAAACAGAGGCTTAGATTCCCAGTACTAAAAAATACTAATTTATTTAAAAACTTTTGCAAGAGACTAGACAATGTCAATGAAAACAAAACAAAACCATAGCAGCTTCTGATGACAAAACTGCAGTTACCCATGAGGGCGGAAAAGGAGTGTTCAGAAAGGCTACTATGTACCTTTCCTAAAACACCTTTATCCCCTAAAAATGTTTAACACTAGTTTAAAAAAAAAGAAAAAAAATTCAATCTTTTCATTTAATCACCTGTTTCTGGACACATTTGTATTTTTAAAAATTTCATCATTTAACTACCGTTTTGCCGGCATATAAGACGACTGGGTGTATAAAACGACCCCTTAATTTTGCAGTCAAAACATAGGTTTAGGCCTATATTCGCTGTATCAGACAGAACATTCCTGTGCTGCATGTGCTGCATGTGTTCCTGTGTTCATGTACCACAGTGAGCCAATCACAACAAGCAAAGGTTAAAAGGTTCTACTGTAATAGACTTCCTCTCTGACTCTGGCCAATCTGAGCAGACTTTTGACAGTGTAGATTTGGGTCCAGAACACTGTCTAATTTGCATGCATAAAAAGCCTGCTTGGATTGGCTGAGTTAGAGAGGCGGTCCGAGCAGCCTTGCAGTGATTGGTGCAGGATCGAGTTGGAAAATTCGTTTTGTGGCAATATTCAGACAATTTTCGTTTAGTGGCATATTTCGGGATATATTCGGCATATAAGATGAACCCCAATTTTTGGTTGACTTTTTTGTTTCAAAAGTCATCTTATACGCAGGAAAATACGGTACTTACCATTGCACATACGCAATAAGTAATTTTTCCCAGCAGAATAGAATGTATTCTGAAATGAAGACAAAATTATCATTATTGTTCAGTCGCACATTCTTTCATGGTCATGGGAAGCAAAACATTAAAGAACAGTAACCTGCAATGAGAATCTACAATAAACCACTTTCACATTAAGAGCATTTTCAATATAAATGAAATTTATTTTGATAAATATGGTAAATGTTTTGATACTGATTAAGAAACATGAAAGTGGGAATTTTTAGGTAGTTACTACTAAAATATTTGTACCTCAACCTTTCTCATGATTTACTTGGTCACACTCACAAAAAAGAATAATATATAGGGGCCAGAGCAATAGCACAGAAGTAAACTTTTTGCCTTGCACACGGCCAACACTGGTTGATCTAGGTTTGATACCCGACATCTCATATGGTTCCCTAGTCTTTCAGGAATGATCCCTGAGCACAAAGCCAGGAGTAAGTAACCCCAGTATTGCCAGGTGTGCCTACAAGCAAACGAAAAAGATTATTCTTTCATAAGCACAAATGTTTTTATAATCAACATTAGAAATTTAAGAGGCCGAAATAATAGCACAGTGGGTAGGGTGTGTGCCCTGGGTTCAATCTCCGGCACCCCATATGGTGCCACAAGACTGCCAGAAGTAATTTCTGAGCACAGAGCCAGGAATAACCTCTCAGCACTGCCAGATGTGCCCTTTCCCCATCAAAAGAAAAGAAATGTAAGCAAAATTCTAAGTAAATATTATAACCAGGAAAAATGAAACAACAAATACAAGTACTTACTGACTTCCAAGTAGCAACATTTTTTTCCACAAAAGTAAATATTGTGTCACAGAGATCCAGAGGAAGACAGTCCAAAACATCTCCCAACAATACAAAAGGTGTAGAGGCAGTACAAATACCTTCAAGTGGAACAGAAGCCAATTAAAAAGTTTATAAAGTACTACATGAAAAACTCTGAAGGTATCTTAAAGGTACAATTTGCCAATTCTAACAGGCTTTATAAGACAAATACTGGAAACAACATAAAAAAGTCCTCAAATAAGACAGTCTTCGTGTGTACATAATAATACTTATAATAATCTTGATTAAAAACTTCTAGAGCGGGACCGGGAAGGTGGTGCTAGAGGTAAGGTGTCTGCCTTGCAAGCGCTAGCGTAGGACGGACCGTGGTTTGATCCCCCAGTGTCCCATATGGTCCCCCCAAGCCAGGGGCGATTTCTGAGCACATAGCCAGGAGTAACCCCTGAGCATCAAACGGGTGTGGCCCAAAAAACAAACAAAAAAAACAACAAACAACTTCTAGAACATTTATATACACATCAGGTACCTGTTTACAAATACTAACACATTTAACCTTTGTAACCCTAGGAAGTAGGAATTATCTCTGGTTTACAGGAAAAAAAAAGAGACACAGATAAGTAACTTGCCCAAGATCATAGAGCCAATTAATGGTTGTGCTGGGATACAAAACCTGGCTCTCTGGCTCCAGAGTCTGTTTTCCTCACCACTAAGTTATTCAAAGAATATAATGCAGTCAATTAAAACTGATGGTTATTATGGTGCCGGAGAGATAGGATGGAGGTAGGACATTTGCCTTGCATGCAGAAGGATGGTGGTTTGAATCCTGGCATCCCATATGGACCCTCGAGCCTGCCAGGAGTGATGTCTGAGCATAGAACCAGGAGTAATCCCTGAACGCTGCTGGGTGTGACCCAAAAACCAACCCCAACCCCCCCAAAAAAAACCAAACTGAAAATGATGGTTATTAAGATTACAACTTGGGAAGTGCTTATTATGTGATATGAAAAACAAGCAGCCTTACAGCTTATTTAAATAGATTGGTGATTTCCCATAACTTTCACAATAATGTCCCAGCCTCTACACCACTCTTTACCCTAAAGCCTGGCCACAGTTATGCTGTCCTTAGTTCTCAAACACTTCGCTATGTTCATAATTTATATTTTAACAATTCTTTTTTTTTTTTTTTGGTTTTTGGGCCACACCCGGTAATGCTCAGGGGTTACTCCTGGCTAAGCGCTCAGAAGTTGCTCCTGGCTTGGGGGACCATATGGGACACCGGGGGATCAAACCGCGGTCCGTCCAAGGCTAGCGCTGGCAAGGCAGGCACCTTACCTTTAGCGCCACCGCCCGGCCCCTATTTTAACAATTCTTGTTAGAATACTTTTTTCCTGTCCAGCTGTCATCCTATCACATGGTATTTCCAATTCTACCTTTTTGGGAATGTTGTGTGCGTGTGTGGTGGTAGTTGAAGGGATGGGGACTGGGTAGGCCATGCCCAGTAGTGTTGAAAACTCATTCCTGGTGGAACTCAAGATACCAAAACTGGTGCCAGGAATCAAACTGGAGCTGGCTACATGCAAGTAAATGCCTCAACCCTTGTACTATACTATCATTCTGTTCCTACTCCATCTTTTAAAATCATAAATAAATTGAAACAACTCCTCGTGATACCTTTTAGTAGGACACCTAACCTATGTTTCCAAAGTAAACTATACATAAACTAGTAAATCATCATGTCATGTGGATTATGAACTTCTTAAAGGGTATGTTTTGACAATCACGGTTTTTGACGCTCAATATTTGAGTTGATTTTATGGAGAATTTGAAAAACTGTCAAAGACAATAATAATCTCCCTCAAGAAAGAATTTTCACTGTTAAAATAAAAAGTCAGGGATGTGACATAGTTTTAGAGCACATGCTTTGCATGTGTGAGATTTGTTTAATTTGCCAGCATTGCAAACATAAATTTAAAAAATGTAAGAATTTAAGATTTGGGGGCCGGAGAGATAGCATGGAGGTAAGGCGTTTGCCTTTCATGCAGGAGGTCATCGGTTCGAATCCCGACGTCCCATATGGTCCCCTGTGCCTGCCAGGAGCAATTTCTGAGCCTGGAGCCAGGAATAACCCCTGAGCACTGCCGGGTGTGACCCAAAAACCACAAAAAAAAAAAAAAAAAAAAAAAAAGAATTTAAGATTTATGGTTTAATTTAAATAAGTTAAATAAAATTTAACTTTCAAGTAAAATAAAAATTCTAAATATGAGCATACATCTTCAAGTGTTAAGGATTTGATTATCAGTCTGTATGCGGCAAAGTAGCATCAAGTCTGTTAATCAGTGAACTAACTCCCTGCTTCAAATTGTTTAACAAGAGCTGTGAAAGGGTCACTGCATTGTAGAATTCAAATTTAAATATAGGTTTTTTTGTTTTTGTTTGTTTTGAGTTTTGGGCAACACCTAGTGATGCTCAGAGGTTACTCCTGGCTATGAGCTCAGAAATCGATCCTGGCTTGGGGGACCAGATAGGACGCCAGGGAACGAACTCAGGTCTGTCCTGGGCAGCCGCATGCTGTGCTATCACTCTGGCCCCGAAATCCTTAAATATTCTAGTTTTAATAGAAATGAATGCAAAACAAAAAAAATAAATAAAAAGAAATGAATGCTAATGTGAATGTCTTCAATTAAAAGGCATTTTACACATAAATTATCTGAATTAACCAAATGAATAATTTAACCAAACTTATAAAAGGGTACTCATGAACTATATTTTCCATTGCTCCTTTCTGCAAATATTTAATGAGTTCCTACTATTTGTTAGGAGTGTTTTTAGAAATTGAACCCAGGGCCTCACACAAGTAAGGCAAGAATGTCCAGATCCTGGGACTGGAGAGAGAGCATGGAGATAGGGTGTTTGCCTTGCATGCAGAAGGACAGTGGTTCAAATCCCAGCATCCCATACGGTCACCCAGGGCCTGACAGGAGCAATTTCTAAGCCTAAAGCCAGGAATAACCCCTGAGCGCTACCAGATGTTACCCCCCCCCAAAAAAAAACAAACAACAACAACAAAAAGAATTTCCAGATCCTAATATGTACTTTCAAAAAGTTTCCTAAAATTAATCACCTATTGCCCCATTTTAAGTCCCAAACCCAGTTTTTCCCAACAAACTTTCCTAATAGGTTTTCCTGCATAGCATCTCTATAGTAAGGCATATAAAACCATTTACAATGACCTTAATTTACTTTCCAGTTTCTTTCCTCAGTATATCTCATTCTTTTGCTCCAGTTTTTCATTTATGTTAAACGTGCAGAACTAATTCATTTTCTTTCCAACTTCCTTTCTAAAACCTTTCCAATTCCTTTACACCAGTATTTCCCAAAATGGGTGATACCACTTTTTCCCCTCCCAAAGCAGTAATCTCAAGTTTAATTGGGGTTACTTTCCGTATTTTTTGGTTTTTTTTTTTTGGGGGGGGGGTCACACCCGGCAGCACTCAGGAGTTAGTTACTCCTGGCTCTACGTTCAGAAATTGCTCCTGGCAGGCAAGGGGGACCATATGGGATGCCAGGATTCGAACCACCGTCCTTCTGCATGCAAGGCAAACGCCTTACCTCCATGCTATCTCTCTGGCCCCCACTTTCCATTTTTTCTTTTAAAGTAGGTAGATGGATCAGATGGGTTGCCGGGATTCTAACTAGGGTCCGTCTTGTGTTGGCCATGTGCAAGGCAAATGCCTTACCACTCCAGCTCCGTAAGCAGGTAGATAGTTCTAAGGGAGTATCAGGTGATTTTTTTTTTCTTTAAAAAAAAAAAAGTATCATAGGCCAAATAAATTATCACTGCTTTAACTCTAAAACAGGGGTCTCAAACTCAATTTACCTGGGGGCTGCAGGAGGCAAAGTCAGGTTGATCCTTGAGTGCAAAGTCAGTAGTAAGCCTTGAACATTGGGGGGTGTGACCCAAACAACTAAAACAAAACAAAACAAAAAAAGATTCCTCTAGGGCAGGGCCACAAAATGCTGTACAGAGGGCTGCAAACGGCCCGCGGGCCGCGAGTTTGAGACCCCCTGCTCTAAAATTTTGAGTGACTTCAGTTCCAGTTCCATTAGCCACTAGGATCTATAGAGCAGGCAATATGTTTTTATTTGCCACTACATCTCCAAGTTATAGTTCAGAACCAGCCTTATAGTAGATGCACAATAGTAACCAAATAAACAAAACAACAGCAGAAGAACATGCCAAAAAGTGTATTGTATATAGAGATGAAAAATAAGTGTGAGGCACTATTTTCAGGATTTCTTGGTAAAGACAAGAATCAGAATTTGAAGAAAGAATAATATCTGATGGACAGATATAGAAGAATTAATTTTAAATGAAGTATGTCATGTCCAAGGTTACTTAAAATGAAAACAAACCATACTTACCTTCAGTTACTCCCCCAATAGCAAGAGAAATAATAGCTAAAACGTTTTCACAAGATGAATGATTTATCTATCAACAGAGGAGAAAACAATTTAGGGGCCACAGTTTAGACTAACTTCATAACAATATAAAAATACCCACTGACATAAAATTGATTATCACAAATACGAGATTAAAAATATTTCTTAGAAGACAAAATTATGGAATGAAAATATCAAAAATAGTAAATAACTAGTTACAGAAACATGAAAAATGTCAAGTGAATAAAAAAGCAGGTGGTTCATAAAAATCTAAGTCTTATAAAATGATCCCATTAACATGATTATGACTTAAGGTAATCAAATGTAGAGGTGCTGAGGTGGTAACTAAAATAAATAACACGTCATAGGTAGGACTAAGGGAATTATTACCAATCCAGTGTTTAAATGTCTGAGGGAGGGAGATATTAAAACATTAATAGCAAAGAGGTAATGCAGAGGTCTGACATCATGAAAATCAGCTAATTTACTGAGGAACATTAAGTTTTATATAACCTTGAAAGAATGGTGTTTCCCTCCTTACAAATAAAAGTACATAGCTCAGATAAAGCAAAGTAGTCTGTCTACCATCTCACAGTAGGGAAGAAACTAGATTTGAAGAGGAAAGCTGATACAGCTCTGTCCAAACAAAAAGTAATACTGGCTCTGTGCTCATGTATCATTCCTGGCAGGTGCTGGGGGAACACCAGGTATACAGAGGATTAAATTGGTGTTGGCTGTATGCAAGGCAAGTGCCCCACCTGCAGTACTCTCTCCAATCTGGAAACAAAGTAGGTATTAAGACCATTAGGAGAGAATCCAACCTCTTGGGATCTAAACTTCACCAAACCAGTAATAAACTAAACTGTTGGACATTTTCATTCAGTTATCACAGTAATGGTAAATGCTTAGAGCTGGAGAGATAGAAGGTAGGGCTTTTGCCTTGCATGCAGTTGACCCCGGGTCCCCAGAGCCTGCTAGATGAGATTTCTGAGCACAGAGCCAAGAGTTACCCCTGAGCATTGCCAGGTGTGGCCTAAAAACCAGGAAAACAAAACAAAACAGAGTACGCATGTTCAAATTTTTCTACTTAGGTTGCATAGGATCTGGATACTTTGGTATGCTAACTGACGTAGACAGTGATTTAGGGAAGTGAAGACATTAATTCTAGCTCCCAAGCTGAACATCCTTAGAAAAAACTTATCTTGCCACTATAGGGTGAATTACTGTTTATAATTCAGGGGTCCTCAAACTTTTTAAACAGGGGGCCAGTTCACTGTCCCTCAGACCATTGGAGGGTCTGACTATAGTAAAAACAAAACTTATGAACGAATCCTTATGCACACTGCATATATCTTATTTTGCAATGAAGAAACAAACCAGATACAAATACAATATGTGGCCCGTGGGCCATAGTTTGAGGACCACTGGATAGTAAAGCAACAGGGTTCATCTTTAAATTCTAGTTCTGCTGAGCAAGACCTAATCTTCACTTTTGTCATAGTCACTTGGAGAAGGTTCTTTTAATTTCTCAAACCAAATCTTTAAACTGTACTGTTTTCAAAGTTCTTACTCTCTCAATCCAATTTCAAGATCAAGTCATTTTTCACAAGGTTGTAAGTTCACTGTAGAAAAGTACTTAAATATGAAATGTAAGAATAAAAGAAACTGGGGCCGGCGAGGTGGCGCTAGAGGTAAGGTGTCTGCCTTACAAGCGCTAGCCAAGGAAAGGACCACGGTTCGATCCCCCGGTGTCCCATATGGTCCCCCCAAGCCAGGGGCAATTTCTGAGTGCGTAGCCAGGAGTAATCCCTGAGCATCTAACGGGTGTGGCCCAAAAAACCAAAAAAAAAAAAAAAAAAGAAAAAAAAAAAAAGAATAAAAGAAACTTTAAAAATAAGTCTAATTTTCCAGCAAAGTTTTAATAATAAAAGAAAACACACTTACAATTTCTTCTTCTAGAACACCTCTGAAAGCTTGGTCAAGGGTACATTTTTTTTCATTTTCACTATTAAAAACAAAAGACACCTGCATTTTTAAAATAGCTCAGGTTAAGTATAATGAGTCAGGCAAATATATGTCACGAGTATCAATGCATTACCTTCCAGGTAACTGGCTGAAGGCATTTAACAATGGCTTGATATTTTTGTTGTTTAAGGCCTCTCTGGTAGACTTCTAAAAAAATAAAAACAGTTAATAAGAGGAATGATTCTGTTTATTATTTGCTGAAAACATTACCCTTGAATGGTTTATTTAACTGAAAGTGATTAAACCTGGATAAAAATATTAGCCATTCAATTAGTAACTCTTTAAAGTATATTTACTATTATACTCTCTTCACTTTTAAGCTGGCAAGAGCTTAAAAGTATTGGAATTAGACTTTCTCATTTCAGGTTTTACCACTTACCATCTCTAATCATATTTGTGGAGTACAGTTAACAGTCTCTTAATGTTATTGATGCCTACAATTTTAGGCAGAAGAATCTATAACAAAGTAGGTCTCTAATCATTGTATTCAACCTCGGATAGTTTTTTTCTTATGTGGCACCTCCAACATTCTACTTAAAAAAAAGTCTCGATAGCACAGCCGTAGGGCATTTTCCTTGCACTCGGCTGACCCAGGACGGACCTGGGCCCGATCACCGGCGTCCCTGTGTCTAATATGGTCCCCCGAGCCAGGAGTAAGGTCTGAGCGCATAGCCAGGAGTAAACACCCGAGTGCCACAGGGTGTGGCCCAAAAACATAAAAACAAAACAAAAGTCTCAAAGTGATTCCTTATTAATGTTTTGGTTTTGAAAAAAATCATTCCACTCACACTATCAAAATTTACTCTCCACTAAGTCTACTCTGTCAACATTTTCAATTAAGCTCACTCTAGTGCATTCACATACTCATGCTAATTCAAAATTTTTTTGTTGTTTGATTTTGGACAATAATAACCTCCAGTGATGATCAAGGGTTCTTCTGTGTATTCAGGAATTACGCTAGGTAGTCCATGGGGGACCATAAAGGATGATGGGAAAACATCAAACCCAGGTCAATTGTGTACAAGGAAAATCGACTGTACTATCACTCCAGCCCAAGGAAAACGCCCTATCTACTGTACAATCTCTCCAACCCTACTTATTCAAATTCTATCTATCCTCCAGGACCCTGCTCTTCTAGTCTAACCTCTTTTAGGTAGTTTGTTCAGTCAGTACATGAGAACTTAAAAAAACTAATTCTCAAGGATTATCTTAGCAATAATTCAAAGACAGATACAGGAAAGTCATTTACTCATGAAAATTCATATACAGTTGTAAAGCCAGTTTATTGCCTCATATTTTTGTTCATAAAATATTCACTTCTGACTCTGCCAGGAATAGGCTGTGTAAGGTTAAGATATATCCTATTTTTCCTGTGAGCCTCATTTCCCTTCCCTAATTAAGACTGGAATTTGTACCAGCAACTGTCTTGGCACACCTGAGAACTTACAGATTTCTTACGGCTGAAGAAATAGTACAGCAAGCAGGACATTTGCCTTACACACGGCCTATGAGTTTTGAGTCTCAATACTTCATATGGTGCCCTAAGCAATAACAGGAATGATTCTTGAGCACAGAGCCTGGAGTAAGCACTAAGCCAGGGGTCCTCAAACTTTTTAAACAGAGGGCCAGTTCACTGTCCCTCAGACCATTGGAGGGTCTGACTATAGTAAAAACAAAACATATGAACGAATTATTATGCACAATGCATATATCTTATTTTGCAATGAAGAAACAAAACAGATACAAATACAATATGTGGCCCGTGGGCCATAGTTTGAGGACCACTGCATGACTAAGCATTGCATAGTGTGGCCCCCAAACAAACAAACAAAAAAAGTAGACCTCAGGCCTCACAGAGACCCACTGAATCTACATTTAACAAGATCTCCAGGGGATCCTACCACACACTGAAGTTTGTGAAGCACTAGGATAAATTACCTCCAATTAAATAGTCCCTTCTGGGTATACTGTGATCTTGGGTATTTCTAAGAGTTGTTTTCAGAATCTCAAGAGCACCAAGAATTACAGCAAATTAAATGCAGAGGAAATGTGATTTAGATGATTAAAAACAAGATACAAGATACAACTCTATAATGGATGAGACAAGTGTCTCCCTCAAATAAAATTAAGTTTATAAAGAAGAGATGCCCCCCCCCACACACACACACACTCCGTCTTTTCATTGTGGCATCACTGGGGCTAAGTAAGCACAGTCGAATATCTAAGAAGTTGAAACCAGGGCTTTAAATAAGAGTACAAACGTTAACAACAAACAAAGCCAAACACCCTCAAATGTAGCACCACTGGAGCTATGTCAAGCATAGACGAATGAGACACTGAATCATGGCACGAAATACGGGTACAATCGTTAACAAGACACCCTCCAACGGGGTTTTTCAGGAACATGCAACATACAAAATACCGATTCTGAATCAGGAAAAAAAATAAAGTACATCTTTGCTAAGGAGAGAATCTCTTGCATGTGCCTCACTTGCCAGGGATTATAAAAAGATGACTTCAGTGTCATTCAATTAAATAAGCGAACAAACAACAACAACAAAAGCTCTTTTGGTAAAAGGAATTCCCAAATGCTGAAAACTCTTCTTCCTTACATGTGTAAAAAATAAATAAAGAGCAGCTGGCAGCTGCCCTATCGTGTTTTGTATTTAGGATCTCGTGGATCTCGATGCCACTTTGTAGCAGATTGTAGCTGGAACCACCAGCAGGCAGCTTGCTCTGATTCCGAGGCCCAGCGGGAGGGAGGGAGCAGGGGCAGGTTACCTGGGGAGCCGCGCCCCGCGCCCCCCTCCCGCGGCTGTGCGTGCATGCATGCATCCATCCAGGCCTAGATCCTCGTCCTCGGAGCCTGGACCACTCCCGGGCTCGACTGCGAGGCAGCAGATCCCCGGGTCAAGAGCCCCGCTTTCCCCCTTCCCCGGCCCCGAGCTCCGACATCGGGAGCTTCCTCTTCATCGCTGGATCCTCACCAAGCCCCAGAGCCCAACTCGGGTTCGGGTAAAACTAGGTTAAAATCGGGTCAGGTCCGCGCCCCTTCCCACCACCTCCCCACCGTAAATCGCGTCCGTGCTTCGGGCAAACTGAAGAGCGGCGGCGTCGGAGACATCTTCTAGGCTGCGCGCGCCCGCCACCACCACGCCTGGCGCATGCAGATGACGTCAGGCGGCGCGCGCCGTGGGGGGGAGAGCAACGAGACCGGGCGCCGTTCGCGGCTAGAGAGACCTCGGGAGCGCGCCGTGCGGATGGTTTTGGAGGAGGCGCGGCGCGGCGCTCTAGCGCGGTGGAAGTGGGCGCTCGAATCCTCTGTAGGCCTCACAGTCGGGTTCGTGGGCCCGACGGCAGATCGAGAAGTTAATTGAGCCTTGTTAATTGAGCGGCGGCAACTGAGCCAGGGTGTGCGATTTGCGGTGGCGGGAAGGGATGGTCGGCTCTTGGGTGCGCAGTGGGCGGCGCCCGAGAGTCCCGAGGCGGCTTCATTTGTCCTAGCAAGGCCCAGGTTGGAGAAGCCCGGCCTGTGTCTGTCATTCTGTCATTCTTGTCATTCTCGCCAATGGAGAGCTTCAAGCCAGTTGTGTGAGGGATTCGCGGGCATCGTGGCCCACGGAGCAGCACTTCTCTCCCTGGCCTGTATTCCAAGACTGGAAAAGCGCCCATTGAAATCAGGAATTCTTATTTATTCATTCCGGGACCGCTGTCAGATGAGTCTCACATTTTGGAGCCCCACTTAGCAAAGCTCCAGTAACTCCTGGCTACTCTACTCAGGAATTTGGCGGGCTCTGGGGACCATGGACTGTGTGTAAGGCAGCTGAACTCTCTTCAAACCCCGGTTGTCACTGATATTTTGATACAGATAGCTAGATCTCTATGGAACGCAGTACTACTTGGCGCTCGGTTGTGAAAATAGGTACAAAACCCATCTATGCAGCAATTTCCTCTATTTGTCTCCGGAATAGATGTGCTCAATGGGCAGCTTAGTGGTAATTTGTTATCTCACATTGGCACGCTTAATGTGTCTAGCATGATGAGATTATTATTACAGATGGCTATTAACTCTCTGGAGCACTGTTATGTTTATGTCCCAGGTTGGCAAAGATGGAAGCACACCGCAAAGTTTAAGTCAGTACTACGTATTAGCCCTGCAGTGACTTCACTTCAGACAAAAGAAGGCAAACTGCAGCCCCGAACACAGCATATAATTCTTTTTTTTCTTCTATTTTTTCCTTCTATTTTTTCCCATCCAGCATATAATTCTTTAGCAGATAAACAAAAAGACAGTGACATAATAGTAAGAAATAAGGCTACAAATGTTAGATGGCTGGCCACCGAGCAGAAGAGAAGACAGAGGCTTATGCAGATCTATTAAAACTCTGCATTGAAGGACCATAATTCAGAGAGATTTAGAGCTTCAAGCTTCTGGTAGAGACACACTTTATACATTTTCAACCCACATTTTCAAGGTGTAGCTAAGCACACACCCTGCTTTCCCTAATCTCCTCTTCCTGTCTTCCTTAAACACACCATTTAATCCCTTTCACATAATACCTGATTGGCTGACACCCTACTCTCCCCTAATATAAATATCCATTTCCCAACTAGGGTAAACTGAATTACTCTCCGGGAGTGGCTGGTGGATGCTTCCTTGTGAGTACTCTGCTCATCAAGATCTGACCTCATCAGAGACTTATACACCTTCGTATCTGAATTCACGTATTCCTAACCTTTATTTAATGAACAGAAACAAACGGAGAATTTAGGTCAGGGGTCTCAAACTCGCGGCCCGTCGGCTGTTTGCTGCCCTCCGTACAACGTTTTGTGGCCCGCGGCCGGCCTTCAAATATCGCAGTATTCGCGATTATTCGCTTACCGAATAATCGCAATAAAAATCACATTAGTAAGATAAAAATCGCATTAAACATTCGCATACCCCGAGCAGTTCCTTTCGGGGTATGCAAATGTTTAATGCGATTTTTTGCGATTTTTTTCTTATTAATGCGATTTTTTATTGCAAATATTCGGTAAGCGAAATCCCTTATGCGGCCCTGCCTCACCCCAACTTTGCCTCCTGTGGCCCCTAGGTAAATTGAGTTTGAGACCCCTGATTTAGGGTATTCTTACCAGATTATGCCATACCTCATGTTTTCGATCTCTTACCAACTTCTGATCCTTACCCTCCAAAAGGTAGGGCTAGAGGAGGGGCGGATTCCCTAATTTCATTCTGGCCATTGTGCAGGCCTGGTCTCCATTTTGTTTTCCTAGGTTCAGGCCCCAGCTGGGTAATGGCACTGCTCTGGTTCACAGCACCACTTAAGAGCAGAGAGGTAAATAGAATCTATTTCTCTTGAATATAATTGACATGTAGGCTCAGTGTACATTTTCCATATTTGTACTATGACATGTAACTGACATGTAATTGACATGTAGGCTCAGTGTACATGTAGCAGGACAGCCCCTGAAGAGGTTGACTGATGGAGGGATGGAGAATGAGGCCCTTTTCTTCCAGCTCGTAGCACGTGTCTGCCACCCTGTCTAGCCCACGGTTCTGAGGTGAAACGGCGGGTAAACAGCTCGCAGACAATCAGGCTCGTGGAAATATTTGCTTTATTCGGATGGACAAAACTGAAGTCCAAAGACTCCGATTCAGTTCCAGCCAGCAAAAGCCTCTCGCCTTCCACAGGCCCTTGCTCTTATAGTCCAGAGTCAGGTCCCACCCAATGGTGGGATCAGATACCAACCAATGGTGGAAGCAGAATCAGGTCCTACCCTAGGGTGGGGGCAGAATGCCAGGTCACACCCTAGGGTAGGGCACAATCACCTAATCAGATTAGGGTGAGCAACATAGTAATCCCCCAAAATATTTACATACACAACAATTCCCCCTTTTGTTTTTAGTAAACAAACAATATTGTCTACAATTATTAAAAGAAAAATTAGTCAATAATAAAAGAGCGGCTGTTTGCATAAGCGCATCACAGGAAAATGTAAAGAAAAACTTCTAACCTAAGCACAGGGTGTCTAAAACCAGAAACATGTATCAAGGAATCAACTACAAGCTCCTGAGAAGATAAATCTAAGACGTACATAGATCTTTCGAAGAGACACCAGAAAGGTTGTGTAGCAGGCAAGAAGAAGCACCTTTTCTTTATTTGTTGTTGTTGTAGGTGGTGGTGGTGGTCGTTTTTGGGTCACACCTGGCAGTGCTCAGGAGTTACTCCTGACTCCACGTTCAGAAATCGCTCCTGGCAGATACCGGCATTTGAACCAATGACCTTCTGCATGAAAGGCCAACGCCTCGCCTCCATGCTATCTCTCCAGCTCCATTTTCATTCAAGTTCAGGTAGACCAGAAAGCCCATCTTTGAGGGCATTGAACTAGGCCTTTATTTCGGAAGAAGTGGCACATACACCCTCTGCACAGTGGGGAGCCACTGCAATGATGATCAATAGGTATCTGAACTTAGTCCAAGTTCTTAATCCGGTCTGAAGTCCATAAGATGTCTGAAATTGATGTCGACTATTTATAGATGGGAGCTTAAGTCACAAACCAAAACAAAATGTTTAAGGCAGAGACCCTCCCTGTGTAAATAAACAACTTGAGGGCCCATCCAAAATGGATGGAACCTTCTATAAACCTAGTATTTTGCCTATGATGCGCCCACGCAAAAAACCCTGAGAACAGACAAAAATATCATTTGGGAAATTATAGACAATAATATATAACTCACAAACCTAAAGTCAAGAAAGCAAAACCTTAATGTAATACAACATCGATTCCTAATATTAAAAACTAAAATAGAAAAACATTAATTACGATAGTCAAAAGAAGTGTAGTACCAAACATAACTTCAAAGGATTACAGTTATAGGAAAAACAACAGATGTAATTTCTACAGAGTTCAATACTAATCTGTAAATATGAGGGGTCTGGAACTCCAAAAAGACCGGCAGAAGACACTTGATGGGTCTGGAAAAGCCGGTTGAAGCCTTGTACAGGAGATAACATCAAGCTGAATGAAGAAGGAAGGCCAGTACAGTCATTCATGTGTTGGGGCATCCCCAAGCGTTACATCATTACATCATAAGTTGGTTGGGCTTCTGTATTTCCTTTGGGATCGGTGCAATCTTGGGGTAGCCATTGTAGAAACGGTCAACAATAGCATTTTGTATGTGGATGGAAAGCCAGAAATTCAGATAGCACAGTTTAACTGGGATCCAGAGACTGTGGGTCTTGTCCATGGATCTTTTCTCTGGTGTTACATTGTGACACAAATCCCAGGTGGCTTCATTTCCAACAAGTTTGCAGCATATATGGTGTAAAACTCCAACAGTCATGGATTTCTTCTTCCCGCCGAGATCAGGAAGCTTGTAGTTGTGGGTGAAGGAGATGGGTTGCACATGTGAAATCCTGAAAATTAAAATGTTAAGGACTAGGAAGAGAGAAGGAAGGATAAGGAAGACTAATTTGGGGAAGATAAAGTTAGGAAAAAGGAAACTATATACAAAATATGCAGAACAGACAGACACTAAACAAGACATACATACACAGACTTCACAAAAAATATGGCCATAACACTCACTCATACTAAAAAATATTTGTTAGAAAGGATCCAAAATAGAGCAAAAGAAAAGAGAATTCAGCTGAATCAATTAAAAGCTCCTTAAAATGTAATAGCCGGCAATTGTTTAGATAAATCATTTCAAATTCACAAAAAAAAATTTTTTTTTATGGTTTTGCCTAGCAGATCTGAAAGAGAATTTCATGCATAATACAAACATGGACAACTCTACTATACGTGTATATCAGTATATATACAAAGTTATTGTATAACAGTAACTTTATGATAATCAATCATAGGCAAGAAGCACTGTGAAGAAAGTCCACCTAAAATTATCATTATGTAAGCGTCTTAAAACCTAAATTGAGGGAAATAAAGCAATGATGTTAAAATAAAAAGAGTGAAAGTCGTTAAATGAGTATACCTAGAAAGAAAAACATTAATATGATGAGAAATTTCTCTTTCAGGTGAACCTTGACTAAATTAATTTGTAAAATTTCATGATTAACTGAGACCTAGAGCAATAATGAAATTAAGACATAAATCCATCCTACAAGGAAACACATTGGGGATTCATGATTTTCAATCTATATTCATTGATCATGCCTGTGGAAAGAATCCTAGAGCATTAATAGCAACTGATAAGGAAGTAAAATGATTATCTGGTGTTCATTGTAGATCTCTAAGAAGTATAAAACAGGATGTATGCTGCTGTGGATTTCACCAATGTATTAGGGACTTTTTTGATCTTCTTGTCATCAAAATTTATCCAGTGTTGTTTTGCAGCAATTTTACAGTATGAAGTACAGTGTCCATAGTGAACTTTACCATAATGGTTTGACACCGATGATAAGTTGTATTTCTTAATCTTGCTTTTATTCTCTGAAGTGAATTCCTCTAAATTGAGGTCTTCTAAAGGAAAATCTACATAAGTATGCAATTTTTTTATTTGTTTGCCATCAAAAGCAAAACGTTTCAAGTGTATTATAAGTACTGGTGGCAGTTTCCATAAGTACATTTTCTTTGAAAAATCCCTTCTATTTTTGCAACTGTTGCACAGAACTTTGTTGTCATTTCTTAATTCTTCTTCTTTAAAAAATTCAGAGAGGCATTCCTGTAATGTACATTTATCTGTAGATGTAACAGCCAAAGACAAATGAACAAATGTCTCATAAACCTCAGACTTTTGGTGGCAAGTGAGACACTGGAGTATAGATTTGAATTGTCCTTGAAAGAGATCATAAATAATAGATTTATGAGCCTTTTGGTGTTCTGGACTAAATTGTTCATAATTTTCATTTCCCATGAGATGTGTAGTTTTGTCTCTCATTAGATTTACAGTAAGCAAGTCCTGATGTAATCCCTCTATTAGGAACATCAGTAGTTCGTGAGGATCCTGCTGATTGTGTCCAGCAAACTGGTCATTAAGTAAACCAATTGTTACTTTGAAGCTTTCAGGGTTAATATATCTATGAAATCCATTTCCCATGGTTTTGATGAGCCGACCAAATTCTTCGGCTAATTTACCTTCATGCCCCATCGGATTTTTCTTGTTAATATCCTTTTTATAATGATCTTTATAAAAATACTGAGTTAAGTCTGAAATATTATACAAGCATTGCAATATTGAGTTCATGTAGCAAGAGTTTCCTATATTTTGGAGCCCAGTTAAGACAGGTTCCTGTCTTTCCTTTTGCATCTCGGAGTGTAAGGGTTTATCACTACCATCAGTCTCACTCATTGTATGGTGTGTGACAGCTAAATCGTTCCCTGCCCCAGAGACCTTAGTAATATTACTGCTGTTAGTGTCTGAAGTATTCTGTTTTTTCTCTGAAGGGGAGTTTGTAGTCTGAACCTGATCATTTGTGCTAGCCCGATTTCTAACAAGACGTAATGGAACCCAAAATTTCTTGGGAGGGTCATCATTTATAGAAACATAGGCATAACCCCTTCCTCTTAGGAGAAGATAGCCAGCTATCCATTTTTCATCCTCCTTGATCCAAATAGGTTTATGGGTTGTTTCTTGTCTCTGAATATCTTCTTTAAAATGTCTTTCCGCTGCAGTGTAGCTTTCCCCTTGGGGTAAGTTAAAGTAATTTAGTGTGATAAGAGTCAAAGACAGCAAATCCGTTGGTGGTAAACCTCTTTTTCTATTTTTTTGCAATTGAGTTTTTAAGGTTCTGTGAGTCCTTTCTACAATGGCCTGTCCCCTACAATTGTAAGGAATTCCTCTGAGATGTCTTATCTGCCATTCCTTACAAAAAAATTCAAAAGTTTTGCTAACATAGGCTGGCCCATTATCAGTTTTTATAGAATATGGAATACCCATCACAGAGAAACATTGTAAAAGAAAACTACAAGCAGCCTTAGATTTTTGAGAAGACATGGGAATTGCCCACATAAACCGAGAATAAGTGTCCACCACAACATGAAGATAAGGTTTCCTTGGAAATAAATCTGTTTGAGTTATATCCATTTGCCAAAGTTCGTTAGACTGTAAGCCTCTTGGGTTTGCTCCTGCTATGTGAGTCTTTTTTGTTAACGGTGCACATACGTTGCAGTTTTCTACGATTTCTCTAGCTTGCCTCCATGGAATTTGGTAATTCACATGTAAACGGCGAGCATTTGTGTGTAGGGCTGAATGTTCCTCTATAGGTGATTTAAATATAGGCATTGCTAGCAAGTCAGCAGTTTTATTTCCTTGAGCCATAGGTCCTGGAAGACCTGAGTGGGCTCTAATATGTGTGATGAAGATGGGCTCGGTTCGTTTTTGAAGAAGCTGCTGTAATTGTTTAAGTAAGTCCTGTATGATCGGGTTATTAGCATTAAGGGATGCAGTGGCTATCACATGACATAAATTTACCACATACAAAGAATCAGAAACTATATTCATGGCTTCAGATACATTTTCTAATAGGTAAATTAACGTTGCTAATTCAACTTTCTGTGCAGATTTATATTTGGTATCTATGGTCATATTAATGTTGTCTCCAGTTATTCCTCCTTTTCCATTTTGGGATCCATCAATGTAAAAAACCTTGGCATTGGGAATAGGGGAATCCCGAACAATTGAAGAAATAACAAACTGAGTTTTCTTTAAAAAGTCCCAAATTTTTCCTGCTGGATAATGGGAGGATATTTCTTCTGTGAAATCTGAGAGGGCCCTTTGTAGAGATTCATTAATTGGCAATATTGACTCAATTTCCTTTTTTGGTACTGGCAAAACTATTATATCTGGATCAAAACCTAGTAAAGATATAGATCTGAGTCTTGCCTTGATAATAATCTCTGAAATCAGTTGTAAGTAGGGGACAACTGAGCGAGGTTGTTTGTTATGTAAATACACCCATTCCAAAGGTCCTGACTGTTGCATCAAGGCCCCTGTGGGGGTTTCTATAGTAGGGAAGATTAACAGTAATACCTTTTCTCCTGGGATGAATCTTGAGAGAAACGATTTTTGTAATCTGCTCAAGAAGATGTCCAATTCATTTTTTGCAGCTGTTGTTAAATTTCTCGGGCTATCTAAAGCAGGATCACCCTCCAACGTTTTAAACAGATTAGATAACTCTGCATTTGGGATTCCTAGTGCAGGGCGGAGCCAATTTACGTCACCTAAAAGTCTCTGAAAATCATTAAGCGTTCTGAGGTTTTCTTTTTTGATAGAAAATTTTTGTGGACGTATAGACGTCCGGTCCAAAATAAAACCCAAATATTGATACGGTGGCATTATCTGTATTTTTTCTAAAGCTATTTTCAGTCCTGATGTTTGTAAACAGTCAGTAACATAAGAGTATAATTCCTGTAAATCTGTTTCGTTGTTCATTGTGAGCAAGATATCATCTGTATAATGAAATATCATGGCTTGAGGAAATTTTTCACGAGCAGGGCTCAAAACCTTATCTACAAAAAACTGACACATGGTTGGGGAATTCAGCATGCCTTGGGGGAGAACAGTCCATTGGAAACGTCTGCAGGGATGGGTATTATTGAGAGAAGGAACTGAGAATGCAAAACGTTTTTTATCATCTGGGTGGATAGGAATATGGTAGAAGCAGTCTTTCAGATCAATTATAATTAGTGGCCATTCCTTTGGAATAACTACAGGTGATGGTAAACCAGTCTGCAATTTGCCCATAGGTATCATGGATAAATTTATAGCTCTAAGATCCATCAAAAGTCTCCATTTACCGGATTTCTTTTTTATAGTGAATATAGGTGAATTCCATTGAGAAAAAGATGGTTCAATATGTCCTAAACTTAGCTGTTCCTCCACTAATTCTGTCAGCACCTTTAATTTATCAGTTTTAAGGGGCCACTGACCTGTCCAAATTGGTTCATCAGATTTCCATTTTATTTTTATTGGTGCTGGTGTTTTTACGGTAGTGGCCCCCACTAAAAATTTTGGGTTTTTAAATCAAAAGAAGGTTCGGACTCTTCTGGAGCTAATGGGATGTGGAATTCTGCTTTCCACTGTTTGTGTAGGTCACGGCCCCACAGGGATGGTGAAAATGGGCCCACGTGAGGTCTGATTATTGCTTTTTGATTTTCTGGGCCGTAAAATAGTATAGTCCTCGTACTCAACAGACAGGAACTCAGGCCTCCTATTCCTTCTAGGGAATACGGGATTTCCTGAAGAGGCCAATTTTCTGGCCATTCTTTATCAGAAATTACGGTAACCTGAGCACCCGTATCTATCATTCCATCAAAGGGTTTGCCTTCCAAGTGAAGTTTGATCATTGGGTGTTCATCTTTACATTTAGTCAACCAGAGCCACGATTGGGTTTTGAGCAGCACCCGGATCTGTGCTTCCAAAACCTCCAATTCTAGTCTTATCTGAAGTCCCAAATTTGACATAAGGCACTATTACTATCTGGGCAATCGCTTCTCCTTTTTTAAAGGTCCATGAAACTGGTACAGTAATAACTACAATGATTTCTCCCATGGAATCTGAGTCAATGACACCAGTGATTACTGATATACCCTTTATGTTGAGGGAACTTCTGCCAAGAATCAAACCCATGGTATCTGGGGGTGGCGGGCCTACAATGCCAGTTTCTAACATGTAAGGGCATGCTCCTGGGTAAATTGTAATGTCCTCTGGGCATAATATGTCTAATCCGGCACTCCCTGAAGTAGAGTGGATTAATTCCCTTATCGTGATGAATTTTCTTGGGCTGGGCTTGGAAGGATTATTGTCTGTGAACTTTGCCCCTGATTTGGAAGGGCCTGGGGGGAGGCCCTGTGGGCGTTTCCCTGCATCTTGTATGTGTGTTCTTGGGGAGCTGAATTTATAAGGAGACGACAATTTCTTTTGATATGTCCCTGTTTTCCACAATGGTAGCAGGCGATTTGCCTCCTGGGGACTGTGTTGAAACCTCTACTTAGGTTATTATTAATGAGGTTTCTGGATCTGCAATCTTTCGCCCAGTGGCGACCCCTTTTGCATTTTGGGCAAAGACCTGGTTTCCGGAAAGTGTTCTGTCCCCGAGGGGAGTAAGACATTGTTCCCTTGGTAACTGGGAAGGTTTGTACTGAGTCTGAGTGGGGTGGAGGTTGGGGTTCCACATAGACATTCCGGCAGGCATAAAGGTAATCATTCAGATCTGACTTTTCATTTAATGTATTCAATACTAATCTACAGGCTGAATTTGCATTATGATAGGCCACAGATTTTACTAGGAAGTTTCTAATCTCCTCATCTTCCACCTGTAACTTCAGAGCATCTTTAATCTTACCTACAAACTCTGCAAATGACTCATAAGGGCCTTGGGTAATTTTTAAAAAGTTTCCTCTACAATGCTGTTAGAATCAATTTTTTCCCATGCTGACAATGCAATCTCCCTGATTAAATTTAAGATTTCCTTAGGTAAAGCTGCTTGTGTCTGAATATTTGCAAATTGATTTTCTGCCATCAATAATTCATACGATAGAGTAACACCTGCCACTTGCTTTTTCATACCATCCGGACTATATAATTTAGCTTTTACGCCTTCTGAATAGTACATTTCCCATTCAGTTCGCTGTTTAGACGACAGGCATATTTCAGCGATTCTTTTAAAATCATACAAAGTCCAAGATGAGTTATGACTCCAAAGTCTTAATAACTCCACACTGTATGGCGATTTTGGCCCATTTTCTTTACATGATCTTTTAAACCGATCTAATTCTTCCATCTGATAGGGTACATAGTTAGAAACATTTACCCCGTCTATAGGGGATAAAGCCTGATTAGCAAAATTACTCTGAATAGAGCTCTGAGACTGAGCATGTGGTTCATTTTTTGAATCTGCTCTGCTCTGCGATTCAATTTTGTGACTAGAAGGAGGCATACTTCGTGGAGTTAGCACTGGAGGTAGATCATTATCTGAGTCACTACTGTCAAGCAATTAACTAGAATCAGGCAGGCTTAACATTCTGAGTTGTTTTTCTTCCAGCAAAAATTTCTATATTGTTGATGGTGGGGCTGGATTCGTCAGCCTGCACCTTGGTCTGAGTTTTCGTCAGATAAATTTCATTATTATCTATACTGGTTTTAGCCTCACCATTTCTACACTTTCTATTTCCTAAATAGAAATAACAGCAAATAACTATGCTCATAATAATAACGTTAGTCAACACAGAAATTCCACAAACTATGATGGCTAGAGACACTACACTTTTCATTTGAAATATAGACCACAACCATCCAACTGCAGTGATTGTCCTTAGATCAAAACCAATTAGTTTTAAACAAAATGGAATGATCCACTTGTATACTAGAGCACCAATGCGTAAGACTAAGGGTGGTAAAATCCACATGACTAACCACAGAAACCATTTGATGGTCAGCATAGGAAATTTCCAATGAAATATTTCACTTACAGTTCTGAGGGTCCAGGGTTCAGGTCCCTGTCCGGGCGCCATTATGTAGCAGGACAGCCCCTGAAGAGGTTGACTGATGGAGGGATGGAGAATGAGGCCCTTTTCTTCCAGCTCGTAGCACGTGTCTGCCACCCTGTCTAGCCCACGGTTCTGAGGTGAAACGGCGGGTAAACAGCTCGCAGACAATCAGGCTCGTGGAAATATTTGCTTTATTCGGATGGACAAAACTGAAGTCCAAAGACTCCGATTCAGTTCCAGCCAGCAAAAGCCTCTCGCCTTCCACAGGCCCTTGCTCTTATAGTCCAGAGTCAGGTCCCACCCAATGGTGGGATCAGATACCAACCAATGGTGGAAGCAGAATCAGGTCCTACCCTAGGGTGGGGGCAGAATGCCAGGTCACACCCTAGGGTAGGGCACAATCACCTAATCAGATTAGGGTGAGCAACATAGTAATCCCCCAAAATATTTACATACACAACAGTACATTTTCCATATTTGTACTATGGAATGGCCCCAACAATGTTGTGAATATGCCCTACAAGTCACATTTTTTTTCTCAGATCATTTAAAGGCCACTCTGACATAAGGGTGCACTCCGACTTAAGGGTACAATCAATAAGTACCATTAAGTATGGACCATTTTTTTCCATTAATTTGCCTTGCTTGCCGCAATTATGAAACTGGAAGCTTACTCATTTCACTCTTGCACCAACCCTTGTCTCAGTCTTGACTACACTTGTGGACTGGCACCAATCTTCAGACTGGTGATATGAATAATATGTGTCTCACTAATATTTTGATGCAGATAGATCTCTACAAATTATATACTTTGGGAGGCCAGAGTGACAATACAGTGGGTAGGGTATTTGCTTTGCACATGGCCACACTGGGTTCAATTTCTGTGGTCAGGAATCAGTCCTGGTGGGGTTCAGGTAACCATGTGGAATGCTGGGGATCAAACAAGGGTTAACTGCATGCAAGGCAAGGTTCTTACCCTTTGTCCTTCTGTACTATCTCTCCAGTCCCCCGGAAGAGCAGATTTTAAAAATTATTAAAGAATTTCACTAAGAGGCCAGAGAAAGCACAGTGGTAGGGCATGTGCCTCTGTGCAGCCGATCCAGGATGGACGGTGGTTCAAATCCTGGAATCCTATATGGTCCCCTGAACCTGCCAGGAGCGACTTCTGACTGTAGAGCCAGGAGTAATCCCTGAGCGCTGCTGGGTGTGACCCAAAAACAAAGCAAAAACAAAACAAAACAAAAAAATAATGAACAGACAATAGACCTTTGGAATAAATTTGACATGAACAACATATGAATCATTGGGGTCCCAGAGGGAAAAGAAGTAAACCCCTAAGAAGAATTAACAGCAGCATCATCACTGAGAAATTTCTGTAGCTGAAGAATGCTTGCACCCATATTCTCTAACAGAGATCCAAATAAAAGTACCCAAGGCACATTCTAGTCACAGTGATGAAACTGTAGGTAGAGATAGAATACTTAAAGCAGCAAGAATGAAATTTGAAATTATAAAAATGAAAATTGCATACAAAGAAGAAAACTTGAGGTTTTGTTTTTGTTTTTTGGGTCACACCTGCCTTCGCTCAGGGGTTACTCCTGGCTCTACACTCAGAAATTGCTCCTGGCAGGCTTGAGGGACCATATGGGATGCCGGGATTTGAACCACCGTCCTTCTGCATGCATGGCAAATGCCCTACCTCCATGCTATCTCTCCTGCCCTCAAACTTGAGATTTACAATGGATTTATCACAAGCAACCTTCCAGCCCCAAAGGCAGGCAGTGGTGGGATTTATATATATATATATATTTGTCTTTTTGTTTTGTTTTGGGGTCACACCAGACGTTGCTCAGGGGGGATATATTTTTTATAATAAAATCAATGAAATTATGTCTTACTAAGAATACTTCACTCAGTCAGACTTTCAATTAGATTTGAAGAAAGGATTTACTGCTTCATGGATAAACAACAGCTCAAAAACTTTACAGACACAAAATGCTGCTGGGTCTACTTTAAGGCAAACAACCCCAAAACACACCAAACTTCTTAAAAAAGATGGCTCAAAATACCATGACAATTATCTGTGTGCTGAAAGGAGATAAAGTGGTAGGCACGATACAAAGCACAATGTGTCTTTTTAATAATGTATTTATTACAAACATGATTGTAGTTGGGTTTCAGTCATACAAAGAACATTTCCCCTTCACCAATCAATCAATCAATGTCATCAATTAAGAGACACAGAGTGAGGGGCCAGAGAGATAGCATGAAGGTAAGGTGTTTGCCTTGAGTCCAGAAGGATGGTGGTTCGTATCCCGGCATCCCATATGCTCCCCCGTGCCTGCCAGGGGTGATTTCTGAGCGTAGAGCCAGGAGTAGCCCTTGAGCGCTGCCGGGTGTAACCCAACCCCCCCAAAAAAAAAGAGACACAGAGTGGAAAAAAGGGATCAGAATATTGAATCCATCTTTCAGTTCCAAGTAGATTACAACAAATTGAGTAATTTTATTGAAATGAGTCAGAGGGATATAAGAGGATATATATATATATATATCCTCTTATATCCCTCTGACTCATTTCAATATATATATATATATAGTGAGATATAAGGACAAAAAAGATAGCATGGTAATAATATCATAGATGGTAGAGGTAAGTCCTAGGAAGACCAGTCTACAGCACAAAGCTTCCTACAAATAGTGGGAGATTGCCTTTAGGGCAGAGAAGAGATCACTCAGACAATGAGAATTGGAAATAGTCACTCTGAACAAGAATTGTATGCTGAGGGGCTGGAGCAATAGTACAGAGGGTAAAGCATTTGCCTTTCAAGTGGCTGACCAGGGTTTGATGCCGGGGAATCCCATATGGTCCCCAGAGCCTTCAGGAGTAACTACAAATTACAGAATAATTTCTATGCATAGAGCCACCAGGAGTAACTCCTGAGTGCCGCGGGGTGTGTCCTAAAACAAAAATAAAAAGAAAGGAATTGTGTCCTGAAAGGAGATAAAGTGATAGGCATGATACAAAGCATAATGTGTTTTTATTAATAATGTATTTATTACAAACATGATTGTAGTTGGGTTTCAATCATACAAAGAACATCTCCCCTTCACCAATGCCCATCACCAATGCCCCCGATCTCCCTCCTCCCTCACCCCCTGCCTGTATTCGAGAAGGCATTCTGCTACTCTCACTCATTAACATTGTCATGGTAGTTATTAGAGTAGTTACTTTTTTTTTTTCTTTTTGGTTTTTGGGCCACACCCGGCAGCGCTCAGGGGTTACTCCTGGCTCTCTGCTCAGAATTGCTCCTGGCAGGCTGGGGGACCATATGGGATGCCGGGACTTGAACCACCGTCCTTCTGTATGCAAGGCAAACGCCTTACCTCCATGCTATCTCTCCAGCCCCATAGTTATTTTTCTTTTTCTTTTTTTGGTTTTTAGGCCACACCCCGCGGTGCTCAGAAATAGCCCCTGGCAGGCACGGGGGACCATATGGAACACTGGGATTTGAACCAATGACCTTCTGCATGAAAGGCAAACGCCTTACCTCCATGCTATCTCTCTGGCCCCCCATAGTTATTTTTCTAACTGCACTCACCATTCTTTGTGGTGAGTTTCATATCGTGAGCCGGTCCTTCTGGCCCTCATCTCTGGGCATTATAACACTAATGTCTTTTATTTTTCTTAAAACCCATAGATCAGTGAGATTATTCTAATGTGTGTCTCTCTCCCTCTGGCTTAGTTCATTCAGCATAACAAATTCTATGTCCATCCATGTATAGGAAAATTTCATAACCTCATCTCCTGCTGGCTGCATAATATTCCATTAAGCCACATTGTTTAAAAGGGGGGAGGAAGTGAAAGATACAGAAAGACAGGAAGAAACAGAGTAGGGGGGGGAGAGAGACAGAGAGAGAGAGAGAGAAGAAAACTGTCAAACTGTCTGCCTCATAGGCAGTAGGCAGATGGGGGAGGACGGTAGGGAAACTGGCGACATTGGTTGTGGAAAATGTGCACTGGTGAAGGGTGCTGCATATTGCATGACTGAAACTCAATCATGAATAACTTTGTATCTGATAAAAACTAATTGTATGGGCCTGGAGAGATAGCACAGCGGCGTTTGCCTTGCAAGCAGCCGATCCAGGACCAAAGGTGGTTGGTTCAAATCCCGGTGTCCCATATGGTCCCCCGTGCCTTCCAGGAGCTATTTCTGAGCAGACAGCCAGGAGTAACGCCTGAGCACCACCGGGTGTGACCCAAAAACCAAAAAAAAAAAAAAAAAAAAAAAACTAATTGTATTATGGACAATCTTGTATCACAATGTTTAAATGGAGTAATTAATATCAACAAAAAAGAAAATTCTACCACTTGTGATAATGAGGAATTGGGAGACCAGTTCACAATAATGGACAAGACACAAGACAACTTCTACATTATCTAACATAAATATGAAATCTGAAAAGTCAAACCTGTAAAAGTAGAATGATTGGTTCCAGTATTTGGAGCATGGGGGACACAAGATACAGAGTTGTTAGAGGAGTAGGAGGTGGGTATCAGAAGGACAATGGGGTTCTTTATAATATATATAGGCTGAAGGATGGTAATAGAAGTATAGCAAAAGCTGTAACCATGTTTTCGTAATGATAAAACATTTTCAAATATTCCAGGTGGACAGTATGAAATGCTGAATTATTTAAAATGCCTTAGATGTCTTGGAATAGGGAGACATTTTTGAAGAATAAAAAAATCATAAACAGCTTGATAATTTTGGTTTGACAACTTTGGACAAGAGAAATAGTACAAGAATGAATGCACATACTTGCATGTGGCCAACTGGGGTTCAAATCCCATTGCATCTCATGGTTCCTTGTGCTTTATTTAAAACCCAGTATTGTATGATCCACGACCTCCACAAGGAACAACTATCAGCAAAGAGCCTAGAGTAGTGTGCCAATGTGGTCCCAAAACAAAAGTAAAGACAAATTATCCTGTGTAATAACAAAATGATGTTTCCTTAATAAAAAATGATTTGCAATTAATAATCAGTGGCCATTATCAAATGTATTAAATATAACTAGCGTTTTAACAAAAGTAAAGACAAATTATCCTGTGTAATAACAAAATGATGTTTCCTTAATAAAAAATGATTTGCAATTAATAATCAGTGGTCATTATCAAATGTATTAAATATAACTAGCGTTTTAAGATGTCACATAACTGAGCTGGAGTGATAGTATAGTGGCTAAGATAATTGTTTTGCATGAGGCCAATTGGTGTTTGACCTGACACCATTTATCATCCTTCAGCACTCCCTGGAGTGATTGATTTCTGAGTTCAGAGCCAGGAGTAAACTCTGAAGACCAGCAGATGTGGCTACAAACAAAAAAGTATATGAAAATAAAAATGGCAGGGTCGGAGCAGTGGCACAAGCAGTAGGGTGTTTGCCTTGCACCTAGGACTAATAGCGGTTCTATCCCTGGGCGTCCCATATGGTCCTCCAAGCTAGGAGCGATTTCTGAGCGCATAGCCAGGAGTAACCCCTGATCATCACTGGGTGTGGCCCAATAAGCAAAAAACAAACAAAAACCAAAAAAATAAAACAAAACAAAAACAACAAAAGGCAACTGACAATTAAAAATGGCAAAAGACAAATGGAAAATCCATACAGAAGTAAAAATGCAAAAATATGCTTAGTCTCACAGAAGGGACTGTTTAAGCAATATTAAGATGTTTTTGCATCTGTTTCAGGTGAGACTCAAATCCTTGGTGGAAATCTGCTCTGTTAAAATCATCTTAGAGATGAATTTAGCATTTCATCAAGGCTGATGATGTCATACTTTCTAACCCAACAATGTTACTCAAAGTATAAACACTAGAGGATTTCTTACATATGTATATATGGGTTTATCATTTTCAACAGGAATGTAAAAACCTTTTTGTGTGTTTTTGAAGGTTTTTTGTATATTTTTCAATGGTTGAAAAAAATTTTTTTAAATATGGAACGCTTCACGAATTTGCGTGTCATCCTTGCGCAGGGGCCATGCTAATCTTCTCTGTATCGTTCCAATTTTAGTATATGTGCTGCCGAACTATTTTCAACTATGGTTGACAATTTTTACTCTTAAAATATGATCACTTACCTAGCATTGTCCATGTGATTTCCTGACGGCAGCACCACACCGCCACAAAACAGAATCAATTAACCTTCTCTGTTGCTTTATGTCCATAACAAATTAAATCCAAGTTTCCTGAGAGTAATACTACTTTGATGTAACAAATTCTTACCACAAGGGGCCAGTATTTTCCTGAAAATATTTCCAGGCAGTGTAATAGGGAGGAAAAACCCATAACAAAAAAAAGAGATCTTTAAAAAAAAAAAAAAAAAGTGACCTTTTTGTATTTAGATGAATTCTAAACTGAAGTGAACTAATCTTACTCTTAAATGCTCTTTAAGAAGTATATTGCTATACTGTATATATTCTAAGTAAGAGTTAGAATGCTTAATTTGTCAGGGAGTGGGGAGGCTGGAGAGATAGTACAGCAAGGAAGGGTACTTGCCTTGCATGATTGATCCCTGGCATCCCATAATGGTCCAATATTGCCAAGAATAATTCCAGAAAACAGAGCCAGGAGTTACCTCTCACATATGGGGTGTGACCCTAAAAAACAAAACAGAATAACAATGTGCTGATTTTTCATTAATTTTGAGCTACTCAGCAGTTTCAGTATTTTACTTTCTTCTAATGACATTTTTGTCAGTTTGAAAATTGGCACCAGGGCTGGAGCGATAGCACAGTAGGGTGTTTGCCTTGCACGCAGCTGACCCAGGATGGACCTCGGTTCCCATAGGGACTCCTGAGTTGGAGCGCTTTCAGAGTGCAGAGCCAGGAGTAATCCCTGGGCGTCACCGCGTGTGGCCCAAAGAAACAAACTAACAAACAAAAAAAAAAAACAAAAAAAATGGCACCGTTATCAGAGGGAATTACTTACATTATGATCACTTTATGAGAAATTAATACACCTTAACAGGAAAAGGCATTTTTCCCTTACAGCAGGGAGACCTCTGCCATTTAGTCAGGTTAGACTTCTATTTCTTCTCCCTCTGTAAATTGAAAGCACAGAAGTTTACTAGTTTGAGGTTAGGATAGAGACTGGAACTGTAGATAGAAATTTTTTGTTTTGTTTTGTTTTTTGGGTCACACCCGGCAGTGCTCAGGGGTTACTCCTGGCTCTATGCTCAGAAATCGCTCCTGGCAGGCTCAGGGGACCATATGGGACGCTGGGATTCGAACCACTGACCTTCTGCATGAGAGGCAAACGGCTTACCTCCGTGCTATATCTCCGGCCCCTAGATAGAATTTTTATTCATATATTTCCCCCAAGTACTTCATCCACCTCCACTGCTTTATACTTCATCTGTCTGAAAAACAGAAACTTCATCAATCAGTCCATTCCCAACTGAAAATCTTTCAGAGGCTTTAAATAGCTTTCAAGTGTTACTTAAATTAGCTCCACATTTAAAACATTATCTGACCTTGCCTAGGACCATCATGGTTTTATTTATAATTTACTCCTATTAATAATCACTAAATGCTAAATTGGCACCATATACTGTCATTGTCTTTTATATTTCTGTGTTCTCATTTTTCTTCTTGATATATTGTTTGCAAATCAGGAAATCAAAAAATTAAAATAAATTCAACTTTTTTTTTTTTTTTTTTTTTTTTGGTTTTTGGGCCACACCCGTTTGACGCTCAGGGGTTACTCCTGGCTATGCGCTCAGAAATCGCCCCTGGCTTGGGGGGACCATATGGGACGCCGGGGGATCGAACCGCGGTCCTTCCTTGGCTAGCGCTTGCAAGGCAGTCACCTTACCTCCAGCGCCACCTACCCGGCCCCAAATTCAACACTTTTTTTTCACAACTTGAGTATGACTCCAAAGTCATAACTATGTACCATTTTTTTCTTATTGTTTTTCTCCATACACTATCTTCCTTTTGTGTCTAATAACTTTTGCCTACATTTTACTTTTTACTGGAATGCTTTTATGTCCTGTTTTGTTTTATTTTTTAGGCTTTGCTGACAGTGCTCAGGGATCACTCCTAGTAGTGCTGTGGATCAAAATAGGGTCAGCATTGTGCAAGGCAAATGTCTTACCCACCTTCTATTTCTCCTGCCTCTGTTCTGTTCTATCTTATAAAATATTTATTTGAGATTTAGTTTACTCTTCACCTACTGTGAATTGATCCTAACTGATCCTGTTGATGTGTTCTTGGCCTTGCTCTTAATCAAGTCATTGTTCTTTGTAGTTTTTCTTAGAACATGTATGGCAGAGTATGGCAGATTATCTGGGGGGGGTAATTGTTGATATGACATTGGAAGAAACATTGCTCTTTTCAGTGTGGAAAACTGTTTTTAGCTTGAATCCAGCAAGGAAGTGATTCTTCCAAAAGGAGGAAATTTAGTACTTCTATTTTGGTCTTGGGATAGTTACTAGCAGAGAATAGTTTGAAGCTGAGATTAAAGTTTCAAGACAGACCTCCCAAGTTAGCAACTTAAAGTTCCAAGAGAACAACAACAACAACAAAAAAGACATTTCCTGGGCTAACTAATCAAATAAACAGCTGTACTTCAGTAGACTTGACATGAACTTCAAGAATGTAAAGATCAAAAGGGACTTGGACATAGGGAGCAATGGCGGATCTTGTCTAAACTGAAGAGTTTGAATAACAGATGGGTCAAATACAAGAAGCAGTATTTTATTTCTTGAGTGGGGGGTAGGGGGGCTGGGCCACACCTGGTGGTGCTCAGGGATATCTCCTAGCAGTGCTCGTGATCCAAATGGGCTCAGCCACATACAATGTAAATGTCTTAGTTCATACACTATTTCTCCGGTTCCTTTTCTCTCCTTTTATTTGGGGGAGGGGGGATGGTGCCACGCCCCGTAGTCCTTAGTATTGCTCTTAGTGGACTCATGGGACCATATAGGGTGCCAGAGATTGAATCTAGGTTGACTTCATTGTAAGGCAACCACCCAACCTGTTTATCTTTGGCTCCTGCTACTTTCCCCTTATTTTTCTGTTTTTGTTTTTGGGTCACACCCAGTGATGCTCAGGGATTACTTCTGGTTCTGCATTAATGAATTATTACTTCCGGCAGTGCTTGGGAGACCATTTGTGATACTTGGGGTCAAAATTGGTGCAGTTGCAGGCAAGGCAAATGCTCTACCCACTCTAGAAGACTGACTACAACAACCATAACTGGGTAGAATCTATCCCGGGGCCAATAAAAAAGGCTCTAGTCTAGGCTTTGGCCTACGACCTGTACAACAATCAAGATCTCTAATTCCAGGGGCTGGCGAGATAGCATGGAGGTAAGGCATTTGCCTTCCGTGCAGAAGGACGGTGGTTTGAATCCCAGCATCCCATATGGTCCCCCTTGCCTGCCAAGGGTGATTTCTGAGTGTAGAGCCAGGAGTAACCCCTGAGCACTTCCAGGTGTGACCCAAAAACCAAAAAAAAAATAAATCTCTAATTCCAGAGGTCTGACTGAGACAAATGCAACTGAGCAGAATTTCTGGAAACATAACAAAAGACTCTATCCTAGACTTCATCCTAGGATCAGTGCAAAAACCAAGTCCATCAACTAAAATGATTAAAACAACAGTGATGGAACAGAACTTCTAGAACCATAAAGACTCCTAGGCTCCATCCTATGACCTGTGCAAATACCAAGATCTCTAGTTCAGAGGCCTGCTTTTATCATCCACAACTGAGTGGAAAGTTCCCAGACATCACAAAAGGACCTAGGGGAGAGAATAAGAGCATGTATGGAGCCTGTAGTTATTCCCATGACAGTATACTCAAGGGCGGAGAAACCCTGTATCTCTTAGGCCAAGGGAATTCCCTTTCTAATCTCCCAATATTTACTGTGCCCATGTAAAAAAAAAAAAGAAGCACAAATTAATTTTTTGTTATTGTTGCTCTTGCTCTTTTTTGTGCTTTGTTTTGTTTTTATCTTGGGACCATGGTTATTGTTTGATTGTTGTCTTTATTGCTGTAGTGCTTATTGCTGTGGTGCTTTTTGGATTTTTTTTTTTTTTTTTTTTTTTGGTTTTTGGGCCACACCTGGCGGTGCTCAGGGGTTACTTCTGGCTGTCTGCTCAGAAATAGCTCCTGGCAGGCACGGGGGACCATATGGGACACCGGGATTCGAACCAACCACCTTTGGTCCTGGATTGGCTGCTTGCAAGGCAAATGCCACTGTGCTATCTCTCTGGGCCCATAGATTTTTTTGTTTGATTTTTTTTGTGTTGTTGTTATATTTTTCTTTCTTTTTCACTTAAATTGATATTTATAGCCTCTAGAAGGACTCCTCCTGTTTTTTTGCTTGTTTGATTTTTGCCCTCCCCCTTTTTTCTCTTCTAGCAGAACCACATAACTTGAACTATCTTGTTCTGCCTCACAAATTGAAGGGGAAATAATGGAGGGTACCAAGATCAAACAATTGTATGAACATTGAGTAGAAATTAAAAATTATCAGACTTAAACACCAAATTCAAAGCCAATGACAATAGAATAGATACCCAATCTACAACAAGCTAGATACAGAGGGGCCACTTATACTAGCAGCCTGGGGAGCAAAAGAGGGGGATATGAGATGCATGCTGGGAACAGGGGTGGAGGGAGGACAACATTGACGGTGGGAATGCCCCTGATTCAATGTCACTATGTACCTAAAATATTACTGTGAAAGATTTGTAATCCACTGTGGTCAAAATAAAAATTATTTAAAAAAAAGAAGAAGGGAGAAAAAATACATTGATAATCAAATTTGTGAAGATTATTGTATCTCCAATGAGGCTATTAAGTCATTGTCAGAGTAAGCTTTTTTTTGCTACTTGACCATTCTGTTAGTTCATTTATTTCTAAGCATTAAGTGACTTCAGCCACACATTGGCATCTAAACCGGTGTGTCCCTGTGGATACCACCTATGTCTTATGACAAAATATCTTTTTATTTTGTTTAGAGCCACACCCAGCAGTGCTCAAATCTTAGTCCCTGCTTTATTCTTAAAGATCACTCCTGAAGGGGCATGGGAATACCATAGTGGGAACAAGTCCAGTTTGGCTGAGTACACTAAGTAAGAGAGTACTAAGAGAGTACCAGCTTCTATTCTCTCTGGCCTTTAGATACTTTAATAGTTTTCTAGAATGACAGACCTACTGTTCCATTAAGAAGAAAAAATAGGTAGTGATTCCCTATAGTTTTATCACTCTCTTCCAACCTAAATTTTGACTTATATGTTGGAGCCTCCCAAGAAATACTTAGGAGACCTTAGCACCAGTGATTTGGCCAACTGTGTTGGCCATTCAAATCAAGGGCCTGACATTGTGATGCTCAGGGAACTATGTAGAGCTGGTACCAGAGTTGGGTGCATGACAGCTATGCACCTAATTGCTGTACTGTCTCTTTCAACCCCAGAATTCATGTGTGCTTTTTAGATAGGTCTATCCTAAGCTGTTTCAAGTGAACATTGGTTCCAAGGGTCTCTTTGGTTCAGGGAGGTCTGGCCTATTTCAAAAACCTCTCTCTAATGTTTTCTCTCCCTAAAGATATCCCTACAGATATTCAGTTTTCTCTTTTCTGGATACTACCAATCTGCAACCTTTGCATCAAAAGGCATAATAATGTGACTAAAAAGAGATCATAGGCACAGGTTATCCTGGAGTTTCCAAATGAATCAGACTGACTATTCCTATCCAATAAACAAGAATAAATAAGAGGGGAAAAATAAACACTTATGAAACTTGGAAGTTCTAAGTACCCGAACTCTCAACCCAAAGAAGGTAATATTTGCTGAAGTAGATTTAAGTGCCTGATGTTTGCTATCATTTTACATTTTATATTGTTAGCAGTTTATATATTTATTAATTGATTGGTTTTTTGGGCCACATCCAGTGATGCTCAGAGGTTACTCCTGGATCTATGCTCAGAAATTGCTCCTGGCTTAAGGGACCATATGGGATTCCAGGATTCTAACCATCATCCTTCTGCATGCAAGGCAAACACTTTATCTCCATGCTATCTTTTCAGCCCCTCATTTTATGTTTTTTTTTGGTTTTTGTTTTGTTTTGTTTTTTTTTTTTTTTTTTTTTTTTTTTTGGTTTTTGGGCCACACCCGGTGGTGCTCAAGGGTTACTCCTGGCTGTCTGCTCAGTAATAGCTCCTGGCAGGCACGGGGGACCATATGGGACACCGAGATTCGAACCAACCACCTTTGGTCCTGGATTGGCTGCTTGCAAGGCAAATGCCACTGTGCTATCTCTCCTGGGCCCTTCATTTTATATTTTAAAATAATATTCTAATTCTGAAAAAAATACACTTTTGGCAGGTTTTCATTAAATATATGCTTATCATGTGAGATTTTAGAAGAAAGGAAGGGAAATTAGTCACTCAATACTTTGAAGCATCCAGCAACTGCTAAATCCCTGGAAAAATCAACACAAGGCAAATCTCTTGTGGATTTCTTCACTTCTACTCTCCTAGAATGTCAATCTCTCTCAGCTGGCTGAAAGACAAGTTGAGAGCAAGGATTGATCCAAACCAAATTGTGGTTTTTCACTTTTCTATCATAATAACATTAAAATGGTAATAACAAGCACATCTTAAAGCGTGGTCCTCCTAACCACAAAGCAGGCAGAGAATTGTCTGTCATGCAATTTTCTCTGTGTGTAGCGGGGCCACCTTCTAGGCTAGGGACTTAAAGGAGAGCCTATACATATGGTAGCCCAGCTCTACTGTCACTGAGAAAAAGTACAGACTTAATTTTTAGAGAGCTCCTTTTATATCACATCTTCTCTGAACTTGTGAATAAGAATGTTAACCAATATGGGAAGAGAATGATCACAAAATGTTGGTGCTTTTGGAAGTGGCCTCTTACCACTTAGGGTAGCCTTAACAGGAACAGTGAGAATAATTCTCCCACTGGACAGAGATGCTAGTAACATATTTGATGACTCCCTCCCTGTCATGAGGAAGAAGCACTCTGAGTGATAGACTGACATGAACTCTGAGGCAAGGGTAAATTTTTTTGGTTTTTTGGGCGACACCTGTTTGATGCTCAGGGGTTACTCCTGGCTAAGCGCTCAGAAATTGCCCCTGCGGGCCCGGAGAGATAGCACAGCGGCGTTTGCCTTGCAAGCAGCCAATCCAGGACCAAAGGTGGTTGGTTCGAATCCCGGTGTCCCATATGGTCCCCTGTGCCTGCCAGGAGCTATTTCTGAGCAGACAGCCAGGAGTAACCCCTGAGCACCGCCGGGTGTGGCCCAAAAACAAACAAACAAACAAACAAACAAAAAAAACAAATTGCCCCTGGCTTAGGGGATCCCGGGGGATCGAACCGCTGTGCTTCCTTGGCTAGCGCTTGGCCCCATGGGTAAATCTCTTAACTGCTTAATTATGATTCAAATGGAACCAGAATGGATGTCAATGACAAAGTAATCTGGGGAAGAGGAGTAAGGCTGATTCTTCTGCCCTCCCCCACATCAGTACCTTTTAGATTCTTCTTGTCAGTGGAAGAATAGACAAAGGAAATAAAAGTGGTGGGCAATATTAGTCCTAATCCCTGTGAGGAGTTCATTTTGTTTTGATAATGGACACACATGTAATTGATTGGAATCCAGAGGGCTCACTGGGACATCCATAAGTGCTTTCATGTTACATCAAGATAACAAATTGGCAGTGAGGTGAAGGCAGCTAAGAACTAGTGCTGAAGTTCTGGGTTGGCCCATCAGGTAAGATTACTGGTCAAGAGTGTCTAGAACACTGTCTAGAATAGTTAGTGGAGGAAAGACATAGCATCTTTATCTTGACTTCTGATTTCTAGAACTCGAAAAATCCCAGCACCTGTTGCAGGATTTGGAATTTAGTAGAAATCTCTATACAATTGAGTGTATAAATTTTTGATGTATCTATTTTTTTTTTGGTTTTGGGGCCACACCCATTTGATGCTCAGGGTTTACTCCTGGCTAAGTGCTCAGAAATCGCCCCTGGCTTGGGGGGGACCATATGGGACGCTGGGGATTGAACCGTGGTCCTTCCTTGACTAGCACTTGCAAGGCAGACACCTTACCTCTAGCGCCACCTCACAGGGTCCTATATCTATTAATGAATAATTTTTGCCTTGAGGTTTATAGTAAAGGTGCTCACCTTAATGAGTATTTGGAAAATGCTTAGGATTCTCAGGGAAAAACTCTATATGTTAGTATGTGGCACACCCTTATCCTTGTCTCAGCAAGGTTCAGTAACTATTCCTCCCAAGAAGCTAGGTTTGGTGGGGAAAGTTCCCACATAGCTTTGGAAGCACACCAAACCACCTTTCTGCTTGCCTTCCCAAGCTACTGTGTCACCAGCAGGAACTCATTACTCCTTCAGAGTAAGAGTGACAAAGAGAAATACAATCTTGAAGACTTCACCATTTTCTTGCCCCCAAATGAAAAAGCCAAGTCACACATGGCTACAATTTGAATGTGGTGTCAATTTCACACTTTATTTTCCCACACATAAACTGGTTGAATGTTTTTGTAAGTGCCTGAATGAGTTTAGTTTTCAAATTATTCTATGTACCTTACCCTGATAAATTACTAAAATAAACAGCAAGCATAATGTAATTACAACATTGTCTGTGGTCTATCTAAGACTCAGCTAGATGGAAAAATGCTTTCCATCCACCCCTTCATTTCTCTCTCTCAGGATCAGTTGATTGGAGATGAATTCTCTAAAATATTAGCTAGTTTCTTGAAAGGTAATGAAGTGCTAGATGGGCCTGGAAATGTTGTATCTTGTGCCTCATTGTAAAAGCAGATTTGGATTTGTAGATAGGGGGAAAAGCTATCAGCCTTTTACTCTATTTCTATCAATATTTTGTTTGGAGGGGGCATACCTACTATACTCAGGGTTTACACTGTGCTGAAGGATCATTCCTGGAGGACTCAACAGACTGGGGATCAAAAACCCTGGTCAGGGGCTGGAGCTATAGCACAGTGGTAAGGCGTTTGCCTTGCATGCAGAAGGACAGTGGTTCGAATCCCGGCATCCCATATTGTCCTCCGAGTCTGCTGGGGGCAATTTCTGAGCATAGAACCAGGAATAACCCCTGAGCACTGCCAGGTGTGACCCAAAAAACCAACCCCCCCAAAAGATAACCCCCCAAAAATCTAGGTCAGTTGTTTGCAAAGCAAGCACCTTACTCACTATCTATCATTCAAGTTCTACCATCTTTTTTATTATTGCTTGTTTACAATTTCTATTTATGTCATTGTCAATTTTGACAATTTGACAGTCTCGCTCAGTGATACTCAATTCTGTATTTCTAGTCTATTCTAGATAGTTGAAGAGATAAAATTTGTTTTGTTTTGTTTTTAATAATATATTTAAGCACCATGAATACAAACTAGATACTAGTTGGGTTTCAGTAATAAAAAGAACACCCCAATTCACCAGTGCAACATTCCTACCACCAATGCCCTCCATTTTCTTCCTCCCCAACCCCCTGCCTGTATTTGAGACAGGCATTCTACTTCTCTTGCCCATTAATATTGTCATGTAGTTGTTAGTGTAGTTATTTCTCTAACTGCACTCAACACTTTTTGTGGTGAGCTTCATATCGTGAGATGGTCCTTCTGGCCCTCATCTTAATTGTCTGTAGGCATTATTACAATAATGTCTTTTATTTTTCTTAAAACCTATAGGTGAGTGAAACTATTCTGTTTGTGCCTCTTTCTCCCTCTGACTTATTTCACTCAGCATAATAGTTGCTATTTACAGAAGACTGACCTTGACAAACATGACTAGACAGAACCTAGCAAGGGACCAACAAGGAAATTCCTTGATTAGGCCTCAGCTTCATATTCATACAAAAACCAAGATCTCTAATCCCAGAGGTCTGACTGTGACAACTGCAACTGAGCAGAACATCTGGAACCATGTTGAAAGACTATAGCCTAGGCTCTGACCTAGGATCTGAGCAAAAACCAAGTCCACTAACCACAGAAGACCGATTACAACAACAGTGATGAAACAAAAATCCTAGAACAGTAAAAACAAACAGCAAACAAATAAATTAAAAAACCTCTCTCCTAGCCTTCGCCCTATGACCTATGCAAATAGCAAGATCTTCAGCTACAGAGGTGAGATGTCATTGCCCACACCTGAGCAGAAAGTCTTCTAGCACCATAAAAAGACCTTGAAGTGTGTAAAAGAGTGAGTAGGGAGCCTGTAGTTGTTCCCATGGCAGTACGCTTCCCCAATATGCTTTCCCCAATGTTTACTGTGCCTATGCAAAAAAAAAAAAAAAAAAAAAAGGGAACACAACCCTTTATTAAGAAGGTGCTGGTCTGGTTGTTTTTTTCTTTCTTTTTCTCTTTTCTTGTTTTTTTTTTTTTTTTTTTTGGTCTTTGGGTCACACCCAGCAGTGCTCAGGGGTTACTCCTGGCTCTATGTTCAGAAATCATTCCTGGCAGGCTCAGGGGACTATATGGGAAGCTGGGAACCACCGATCTTTTGCATGCAAGGCACAGGTCTTACCTCCATGCTATCTCTCTGGCCCCTTGTTTTTGTTTTTGCTTGTTTGTTTGTTTTTGGTTTGTTTCTTTGTAGCTGATAGTTTTGGTTTTTGATTTACTTTTTTTTCTTAATTCTTTTTGTACTTTTTTTTGTTAGTCCCTTATGTTGTTGTTGTTGTTTTTGGTTTTTGGGTCACACCCAGCAGTGCTCAGGGGTTACTCCTGGCTCTAAGCTCAGAAATCACTCCTGGCAGGATCAGGGGACCATATGGGATGCTAGGATTAGAACCAGTGTCCTGCATGCAAGGCAAACACCTTACCTCCATGCTATCTCTCTGGCCCCCCACTTATTGGTTTTTTGTTCTGTTTTGTTTTTGTCTTGTATCATTTCATTTTGTTTTGTTACTTTTTTCTTCTTTCCCCTTTCTTCTTCCAAAGGGAAACTTACAGCACCTAGATGGACTCCTCCCATACCCCTTCTTATATCTTCAATAGAGCCACATTACTGGAATCACCTTGAACAGCACCATAATTGGAGGGAAAAAATTGATGGTACCAAGACCAGACAGTCGTATGTCCACTTGGTGGAAATAATGTTCAGACTTGAACATAAAACCCAAAGTCAACAACAACAAAAATAATACCCAATCTACATCAAGCTGTACATGGGGGGAAACAGTTGCACTAGCATTAGGGGGAGTAGAGGAGGGTAAAGGGGGATGCATGCTGGAAAAAGGAGTGGAGGGAGGACAACATGATGGTGGGAATGCCCCTCATTCATTACTATTATGTACCTTAAATATTACTGTGAAAGATTTGTAATTCACTTTGCCCACAAAAATTTTTTTATTCTAGCAACTGTGAATTTTGAATAAAAATTGCTGTATAAGTTAATGTTATTTGAGAAAATAAGTATTCATTTAAATATAAATTACCTAATCTTAAATAATAATACAAGTTTCTTTAAATAAAATATTTAAAAACTCAAAAAAAAAAAAAAAGCTACCTGGCCCTTAATATAAAGCTTGGTACTTGGTAATGCAGCTAGGGGAGAGGAGGAATAGGTCAATGGAGGGGAAAGATGTGGCACCTAAAGGAGGACAGGATCCTGAAAGAAGGCAAAATAAATGCATGATACTCTATCAGAAACGGTATTGTAAACCATAGTGCTTAAAAGGAAAGAGGGGGAGGGAAATAAAGAAAAAAGTGCCATAGAGGCATTCTGCAGGGGTTGCTGATGAGAAGGAAAAGGGCAAATTGGTAGAGGGAAGTGGCCACTGGTGAAGGGATTGGTGTTGGAACATTGTATGCCTGAAACTCAATCATTAATTACCTTGTAGCTTTGTAATCCACATTGCTTTAATAATAATAATAATAATAATAATAATGATGATGAAAAAGAAGTCACAATGATATAGATGTCATATGATCACAATGATATAGAAGTCACTTATGATATAAATAAGTACATAAAGAAATGTTCACACCCTGGTTAATGTACATACATAAGAGAAGTGGCATTCAATTAGTAACAAGTACATCTAATGTCCAGTGTCTATAATTCAATACAGGGGCCAAAGTAGGTGGAGTTCTTGCTTTGCATGTGGCCAACCCAGGTTCAATCCCTGGCAACACATCTGATCTCTTGAGTTTTCTAGGAACGATTCCTGAGCATAAAGCCAGAAGTAATCCCGAAGCACTGCCAGGTGTGGCCCCAAAACAAAACAAAATAATTTCAACATTAAACATGATAAAAATCGGGGCCTAAGAGATAGCAGGAAGGTAAGATGTTAGCCTTGCATGCAGAAGGTTGGTGGTTTGAATCCCAGCATCCCATAGGGTCCCCCGAGCCTGCCAGGAGCAATTTCTGAACATAGAGCCAGGAGTAACCCCTGAGCACAGCTGGGTGTGACCAAAAACCAAAACCAAACAAAGAACCCCTCCAAAATGATAAAAATTACTGAATAAGTGGGGGAAGAGACAAATATCTGGTGAAAATTTAAAATAATCTCAATTCTCCATGTCCAAGGAGGAAAAGATAATTTCTCACTCTTTAGCAGTGGACTGTACACAGTGAGTTCTTTTACAGGAGGATAGAGTAAAAAGAGATAAGAAAACTGATCAACTGATCAACTATGGCAATGACAGGTGTAAATGATCACTCTGGACAAGAATTGAGTGCTGAAAGGAGAAAAAGTGATTTGCATGATACTCTTCAGTAACAATGTCTAAAGGGGGAAATGGAAGAGAGAGAGAGAGAGAGAGAGAGAGAGAGAGAGAGAGAGAGAGAGAGGGAGAGAGAGAGGGAGAGAGAGAGAGAGTCATAGAGGTAGGCAAGGGAGAGGGCAGGGAGGAGGGGGGAGGAAAAACAGCGACATTGGTGATGGGAAATGTGGACTGGTGAAGGGTATTGTACATTGTATGACTGAAACTCAATCATGAACAACATTGTAAATGGAAAAAAAAACAACTATTATGAAAAACCTTGTAACCACAGTTTTAATGTTTTAAAATGTGGTCAAATGGGGAGACTTGACCAATGTTCTGTCCAATGTTCCGTCTGCCAGGTGATCAAAACTAACATTAATAGTAAAAATAATCATGTTAGTATATATCTTTCATATAATGTAATAAAAAGGCACTTTAGCTCTGTGGTCTCCCCATCACCCCTTTACGCCCCCCAGCCCATAAAACCAACCTATTCATGCAGAAAACTTCAGAAAAATTTCCACAGAAGGGCAGCCTAAAAAAAAAAAAATCTCTTTTTTGGGGGGGTTCATACCAGGCAATGCTCAGAAGATACTTGTAGCTTTTTGTGCCTGACCATAAACTTTGGAATTAGCTGTTAAGCCAGATAGAAGTATTTCATTTCTTGGCTGGACAAAAGTAATTCACAGTTTCTTAATGATCTTCATTAACAGTTTTACTTAGTTTGACCTATAGTCAGCACAAGTAGTCAGAGATGTCTGATATCCCTTGTTGTTTTAGATGTCTGATATCCCCTGTCCACAGGATAAGAGATTTGTATGGTATACAGGTATCGTTCTGTTTCTTAGCACAATTAATAATCCTCAGACATTTTCTTCTCATAAATAAACAGTAGCTAAACATGTAGTTTTTACCTGGTAAGAAACATATAGTTCTATGGCATTTTACATGTTATGGCATTATAGTACTATGGCATCAATAACATGCAACCAAATATCTATCAAGAAATTAATTTCATCTTTGGCACTATTAAAAATTGTTACAAGGATGTAGAAAAGTAAATCAAAGCTAAGAAGTTTATGAAAAACTATGTAAGAGCCATATGTAATTTACTGAAAGGAGATAACATGTAGTTTTCTTTTTATTTTTTGAAACTATTTTTATTTATTTAAATATCTTGATTACATATATGATTGTGATTAGGTTTCAGTCATGTAAAGAACACCCCCCTTTACCAGTGCAACATTCCCACCACCAATGTCCCAAATCTCCCTCCATCCCACCCCACCCCCACCTGTACTCCAGACAGGCTTTCCAGTTCCCTCATTCATTCACATGACTATGGTAGTTCTCTGTGTAGTTATTTCTATAACTGCACTCACCACTCTTTGTGGTGAGCTTCATGAAGTGAGCTCCAGCCCTCCTCTCATTGTCTCTGAGGATTGTTGCAAAAATGACTTTTATTTTTCTTAAAACCCATAGATGAGTGAGACTATTCTGCGTCTCTCTCTCTCTCCCTCTGACTTATTTCACTCAGCATGATAGATTCCATGTACATCCATGTATAGGAAAATTTCATGACTTCATCTCCTGATGGCTGCATATTATTCCATTGTGTATATGTACCATAGTTTCTTTAGCTATTCATCTGTTGAAGGGCATCTTGGTTGTTTCCAGAGCCTGGCTATTGCGAACAGTGCTGTAATAAATATAGGTGTGAGGAAGGGATTTTTGTATTGTGTTCTTGTGTTCTTAGGGTATATCCCTAGGAGTAAAATAGCTGGGTCGAATGGGAGCTCAATTTCCAGGTTCGGAGGAATCTTCATATCGCTTTCTATAGAGGTTGGACTAGATGGCATTCCCACCAGCAGTGGATAAGAGTTCCTTTCTCTCCACATCCCCGCCAGCACTGATTGTTCTCATTCTTTGTGATGTGCGCCAATCTTTATGGTGTGAGGTGGTATCTCATCGTTGTTTTGATTTGCATCTCCCTGATGATTAGTGATGAGGAGCATTTTTTCACGTGCCTTTTGGCCATTTGTATTTCTTTTTTATCAAAGCGTCTGTTCATTTTTTCTCCCCATTTTTTTTGATGGGATTAGATATTTTTTTTCTTCTTGTAAAGTTCTGTCAGTGCCCTGGATATTTTGGATATTAGCCCTGTGGGGAGCCTAGCTGATGGAACCTAGAACAAAGACACCTCAGTAATCCCTGACTTTGTCACCCACGTGACCAAAAGCGCCCATGCCCTGAGAACAAAGGAAATAGACAAATACTAAAGTAATTCAAAGCAGCCCAATACATCCAGCCAGAAAGAAAAATATAGAGCAACTTGCCTTTGTGTTAGCAAAAGGTTATTATGATTACAGCTGATGTTTTATTTATGCTTGCTAAGTAAAATTTATAGAACTCTGTTGGAATCTTATGCTTTCAGGTAAAACGTGCTCTCTACCTCTTTGCCCCTCCCTATTACCTGCCCCAGCTTATGCTAATGAATGCTTGTAATTGTAATTGGTGGAAAAACCTGTAACACCCTCTGACGTATTTCAGCCCTTAAAAGCTGATCCCCCGACAATAAACTCCCCCTTTGAACAGCATGTGTTGTCTTGAGGACTTCTCTTACTAACTTCTCAAGTTTTTCTTCACAGGTCGGTTCTGCTGGGGCAAACCCATGAATAACTAGCAACCTTCATTTCCACACCCCCGCAGGTCGGGGGTCCCCCACAGTCTGATGGGTGTTGGGTGAATAGTTTCTCCCACTCGGTGGGTGACTCTTGTATCCTGGGCACTATTTCTTTTGAGGTGCAGAAGCTTCTCAGTTTAATGTATTCCCATCTGTTGATCTCTGCTTCCACTTGTTTGGAAACTGCAGTTTCCTCCTTGAAGATGCCTTTAGTCTCAATGTCATCCAATGTTTTACTGATGTGTTGTTCTATATACCTTATGGTATCCGGTCTGATATCAGGGTCTTTAATCCATTTGGATTTTACCTTCATACATGATGTTAACTGGGGGTCTATGTTTGCTTTTTTGCAAGTGGCTAACCAGTTCTGCCAGCACCACATGTTGAAGAGGTTTTCCCTGCTCCACTTAGGATTTCTTGCTCCTTTGTCAAAAATTAGGTAATTGTATGTCTGAGGGACAATGTCTGAGAACTGAAGCCTATTCCACTGATCTGAGGGTCTGTCTTTATTCCAATACCATGCTGTTTTGATAGCTATTGCTTTGTAGTACAGTTTAAAGTTGGGGAAAGTAATGCCTCCCATTTTCCTTTTCTCTAGGAGTGCCTTAGCTATTCGAGGGTGTTTATTGTTCATAAGTGTTTGATCCACTTCTTTGAAGAATGTCATGGGTATTTTTAAGGGGATCGCATTAAATCTGTATAATGCTTTGGGGAGTATTGCCATTTTAATGATGTTAATCCTGCCAATCCATGAGGAAGGTATGTGTTTCCATTTCCGTGTGTCCTCTCTTATTTCTTGGAGCAGGGCTTTATAGTTTTCTTTATATAGGTCCTTCACGTCTTTGGTCAAGTTGACTCCAAGATATTTGAATTTGTGTGGCACTATTGTGAATGGGATTGCCTTCTTGACTTCCTTCTCTTCCCTATCATTATTGGTGTATAAAAAGGCCATTGATTTCTGTGTGTTAATTTTGTAGCCTTCCACCTTGCTATATGAGTTTATTGTTTCTAAAAGTTTTTTGGTAGAGTCTTTAGGGTTTTCTAAGTAGAGTATCATGTCTTCTGCAAACAATGAGAGCTTGACTTCTTCTTTTCCTATCTGAATTCCCTTGATATCTTTTTCTTGCCTGATTGCTATAGCAAGCATTTCCAGTACTATGTTGAAGAGGAGTGGTGAGAGCGGACAGCCTTGTCTTTTACCAGAATTTAGAAGAAAGGCTTTTAGTTTTTCTCCATTGAGGATAATATTTGCCATTGGCTTGTGGTAAATGGCTTCAACTAGATCGAGAAAGGTTCCTTTTATTCCCATCTCGCTGAGAGTTTTGATCAAGTATGGGTGTTGGACCTTATCAAATGCTTTCTCTGCGTCTGTTGATATGATCATGTGATTTTTATTTTTCTTCTTGTTGATGTTGTGAATGATGTTGATAGATTTACGAATGTTAAACCATCCTTGCATTCCTGAGATGAAACCTACTTCGCCGTAGTGTATGATCTTCTTGATGATGCATTGGATCCTATTTTCCAGGATTTTGTTGAAGATCTTTGCATCAGCATTCATCAGGGATATTGGTCTGTAATTTTCTTTTTTGGCAGCATCTCTGTTTGGTTTTGGTATCGAGGTGATGTTATCTTCATAAAAGCTGTTTGGGAGTGTTCCCGTTTTTTCAATTTCATGGAAGAGCATGGCTAGGATTGGTAGTAGCTCCTCTTGAAAGATCTGAAAAAATTCATTAGGAAATCCATCTGGGCCTGGGCTTTTATTTTTGGGCTGATGTTTGATTACAGTTTCAATTTCCTCAGTAGTGATGGGGGTGTTAAATATGCTACATTCTCCTTACTTAAATGTGGAAGGTTATAAGTGTCCAAGAATTTTTCCATTTCTTCTAGGTTCTCATGTTTAGTAGCATAAAGTTTCTCAAAGTAGTCTCTGATTACCCTTTGGATCTCTGCAATATCTGTCGTGATCTCCCCCTTTTCATTTCTAATATGGGTTATCAGATTTCTCTCTCTCTCTTTGTGAGTTTTGCCAATGGTCTATCAATCTTGTTTATTTTTTCAAAGAACCAACTTCTGCTTTTTTTGATCTTTCGGATTGTTTTTTTGTTTTCCACTTTATCGAGTACTGCTTTCAGCTTTGTTATTTCTGTCTCCCTATTTTTGGTTCCTTTTGTTGGTCATTTTCTAATTTTTTGAGCTGCGTCATTAAGTTATTCAGGTATGCTTCCTTCCTGATGTGTGCTTGTAGATCTATAAATTTTCCTCTCAGGACCGCTTTTGCTGTGTCCCATAGATTCTGGAAGTTTGTGTATTCATTATCATTTGCTTCCAGGAAAGTTTTGATTTCCTTTTTCATTTTATCTCGGACCCACTGGTTGTTCAGTAGCAGGGTGTTTAATTTCCAATTGTTAAAGTTTTTCTTCTGTGTGGCTTTGTAATTCACATCTAATTTCAGAGCCTTGTGGTCAGCAAAGGTAGCCTGCAAGATTTCTATCCTCATGATTTTATGGAGGTATGTTTTATGTGTCAGCATGTAGTCTATCCTGGAGAATGACCCATGTACATTGTAGAAGAATGTGTATCCAGGTTTTTGGGATGGAGCGTCCTATATATATCTACTAGTCCTCTTTCTTCCATTAATCTTTTCAGGGCTATATGTTTTTGTTGAGTTTCAGTCTGTTGACCTATCAAGTGTTGATAGGGCAGTGTTGAGGTCTCCCATAATTATTGTGTTATTATTGATTTCTTCTTTCAGATTTGTCAGTAACTGTATTAGATAATTTGCTGGTCTCTCATTGGGTGCATATATGTTTAATAGTCTGATTTCTTCCTGTTGCACATATCCCTTGATTAGTACATAGTGTCCATCTTTGTCCCTTACCACTTTTCTGAGTATAAAGTTGGTGTCATCAGATATTAATATGGCCACCCCAGCTTTTTTGAGGGTGCTGTTTGCTTGGATGATTTTCCTCCAGCCTTTGATTTTGAGTCTATGTTTGTTCTGACTATTCAGGTATGTTTCTTGTAGGCAACAGAAGGTTAGATTCATCTTTTTGACCCATTTTGCCACTCTTTCTTTTAATTGGTGAATTTAGTCCAATGACATTGAGGGAGATGATTGTCATAGGATTTAATGTCATCTTTGTAGATAAGTTTGCTGTGTTTGTTGGTCTCTCTTGTCTTAGAGTAGACCTGTCAGTTTTTTCTTTAAGGCTGGTTTATCTTCTGTGAAGTTTCTGAGTTGTTGTTTATTCATGAAGCTATGTATTCTTCCTTCAAACCTGAACATGAGTCGGGCTGGGTGCAGTATTCTTGGTGAGGCATTCATTTCATTCAGTTTTGTCACAATATCCCACCACTGTCTTCTGGCCTTGAGAGTTTCTTGTGACATGTCTGCTGTAAGCCTTAGGGATGCTCCTTTGAATGTAATTTCCCTTTTTGATCTTGCTTTCAGTATTCTATCTCTATCTGCGGGATTTGTCATTGTAACGAGGATGTGTCTTGGGGTGTTTTTCTTTGGGTCTCTTTTAGCTGGTACTCTTCAGGCATGCAGGATTTGATTGCATGTAGTCTTTAACTCTGGGAGTATCTCTTTGATGATGTCTTTGACAGTTGATTCTTCCTGGAGATCTCCTACCTGGGTTTCTGGGACTCCAATGATTCTTATGTTGTTTCTGTTGAGTTTATCAAAGACTTCTATTTTTATCTGTTCGCATTCCTTGAGTACTTTTTCCATTGCCTGTTTGTTTGTCTTAAGGTTCTTTTCCAATTTCTTCTGTTGTGTTGAGTTTTTCTGCATCACATCTTCCAGTACTCCAATTCTCTCCTCAGCTGCTGATACCCTGCTGGCGAGGCCATCATTGAGGTTTTCAGTTGAGCTACCGTGTTTTTCAGATCTGTTATTTCAGTTTGGAGTTTTCTGATTTCTGTTTTTGTGTTCTGTTCAGCTCAATCTATGCTTTCTTTGAGTTCTTCAAACATCTTCCATATTGCTATTTTGTTTTGTTTTGTTTTTGGGTCACACCCGGCAGCACTCAGGGGTTACTCCTGGCTCTATGCTCAGAAATCGCTCCTGGCAGGCACGGGGGACCATATGGGACGCCGGGATTTGAACCACAGACCTTCTGCATTAAAGGCAAATGCCTTACCTCCATGCTATTTCTCTGGCCCCCCATATTGCTATTTTAATTTCCTTATTCGAGAGGTTAATCAGGTGGTTGGAATTTATTAGGTCATCGGAGCTTTCATCTTTATTCTCTGTGCATGGTGTTTGCCTGCGAGGTTTCCCCATTGTCACGCTTGTAGTGTGTTTTTTTCTGTGTGTTGTGGGGTTCATTGGTTAGAAAGAGTGCGCAGCCGCGAAGCTTCAAAATGCAGTTTTTTGGGGGTGCCCTCCTTAGGCCTCTGAGGAGACCTTCAGGGATTCAGAAACACAGGCAGACAAGCACAGAAGTTTCCCTTGAAGTCCTCAGAGTGAACTGTAGTTTTATTTTTCTATGTTAGTGATCAAAATAGTATATATAACAATACAATGTTACTAATATTGATAAAAGAGCATAAACCATAGGGATCTTTGTGTGAAATAAATGAAATAACTTTTTTTTTTTGGTTGCTTGGGCCACGCCAGGTGGTGTTAAGGGTTACTCCTGGCTCTGCACTCAGAAATTGCTCCTGGCTCAGGCAACCATATGGGATTCTGGGGATCAAACCTGCATCTGTCCTGGGTCAGCAGTTTGCAAGGTAAACCCCCTGCTGCTGTGCTACCACTCTGGACCTGTAAATAACATTTTTTAAGGAACTACAGGGAAAGCTATTTCTCTTCTACAGGCCTGGCAAACTTTACTAAAAAAAAAGGATTGATAGTAAAGATTTCAGCTTTTCAGGTCAAACAGTTCCTAGAAACTACCCAATTCTGCTATTTTAGTTCAAAGCGAGCAAGAGAGAGCACATAAAATGAAAACACACAGCTGTGTTCTAATTATATATATCTATATATCTATATATATATAGATATATAAAAGGACAGTCAGGCATAGTATGCTGACTCCTTGTCTAGAATAAGCACAGAAAGATGCAAACTATTCTTCACTCCTCTCCTCATGAATTCTCTTCCAAATATAGCACTGGGGAGGGCATTAATAATGTTCTGAGTCTTGACTCTCAGTCTCTTCTCAGCTCTTTAAAAAACACAGCCACCTCTTTGCTTTTCTCCTGGGATTCATCATCTCTTTGAATGGAGCTGACACTACTCTTAGAACAACCACCACTCTTAGTATCCATAAAATTGCTTCCTTGCCCATCCAGGCTGTATTATTAGGTGTCTGGGATGACTAAAACCCTCCGATTTCCTTAGCTGAACTCAGGAATAGTGAGACACACAAGAAAGGAAAAGGCCCTAAGACCTTTATGTATTTTAGGAGCCAGATGTTATGTTAAATGTTTTTATACTTGAGTCCTTTAATATTTGTCATAATTCTGAGACATTGATATTAGTATACTTACTTGAAATATGCCAAGTTCAAATTTTATAGTTAGTAATTTAGTTTTCTACATATGTGCATTTCCCCACTCAAATCATGACACTTCAAAAAGTAGAAATTTAATATTGTGGGGCTGGAGCAGTGGCACAAGTGGTAGGGTATTTGCCTTGCACACTCTGACCTAGGACAGACTGCAGTTCGATTCCCCCAGTGTCCCATATGGTCCCCCAAGCCAGAAACGATTTCTGAGCGCATAGTCAGGAATGACCCCTGAGCGTCATCGGGTGTGGCCCAAAAAAAACAAAACAAAAAGAAATGTAATATTGTCACCTCAAAGTAACTGTCACTTCTAGATTTAAATAGAGCAGTATAGTTTTAAATTCTATTCATGCAAGACTCCGTTTCTTCACCGTTTGACTCTGGGGGTAAGCTGAATTTCTGGGGTCTCTATCTTATATGCCATCCCATGGGAAGAAGTGGACACTAGACTCTGTGCTTGTTGCTTTCTCCTGAGATGTTTGTCTGTCGTAGATCATCATTTCTTATCATGTCTGTGAGGAACACACACTCTTTCTTTTCTCAGACATTGGCTCAAACTCAGGGCCCTGAAATATGTACTCTGCTACTGAGCATTGTTCCCACCCCTTCTTTGGGAAATGGATTTGTGTAGTCAAATTTACAATGAATACAAATTAATAGAGATTTCCTCTGCTCTCTGATGGAAGGGATAACATAGAAAGAGGGAACCATTACTCTTTTACTTAATATTTGCTAAGGGAGAATTAGTATGATTATTAACTTATCTCTTGTCATCTCTGTGAACTATATATTTGATTTTTGGGAGGCGGATTCTACATTTGTTTGTGCTCAGGGATTACTTCTTATTCTATACTCAGGATCACTCCTAGCATGCTGAGGAACCATATAGTGTGCAAGGGATCTAACTTGGGTTAACTGCATAAAAGACAAAAAGTACCCTAACTATACTATTGCTCTGGCAACTGTGCACTATTTTGAAAGAGAGCATTATAACATCAATTAATTGTCAAGGCAAAAATCTCCATAATGCTATTGGGATAAGTAAGACAGGACTGGCTATTTATGAATAGAGGCCTAATGGAAATGGAGGGAGAAGAGGGGAGAGAGCAACATGTTTGGATACATGTCACAAGTAGGAGGTATAGAGCAAGAATCAAATGCAGGCCTTTTTAGCTCCAGAGCTTATCTTTCATTCAATACAAATGATCAGAAATCTGTGCAAAATCCAGCTACTCTAGAATTTCAGGTAATTTCTTCAAGACAAACCTCTGGCTATTCATTACATTGGTTACTAAATCAACTCTTGCTTTTGGCTCTTAAACAATGAAGAAATATGTTCTAGTTCTTTTATCAAGGTGTGCAAATTGGAATTCCATTATCTCCTCAGTAATCTTTGTACTCTGATTTATTGTAGCAGAAAAGTAAGTACAATGCAAACACCCAAGTTTACAAGAAGCTTGTTGTTGAACATAGAAGACAGGATGGATAGGTGAATGGTGGTTGATTATGAGATTAAATCTATGTTATTAGGAAAATGAATCTATATGCTCTTCAGTTTCTTTACATGGGGACTAAAGATAATTATTGTGTTTTGTTTTTGCTCCATACCTGGTGGCGCTCAGGGGTTACTCATGGCTTTGCACTTAGAAATTGCTCCTGGCAGGCTTGGGGGATCATATGGGAAGCCAGGATCAAATCCGGTTGGTCCTGGGTAGGCCACATGCAACGCAAATGTCCTACCAGCTGTGTTATTATTCAGGCCCCAGAAGATAATTGTTGATTATAATCCCAAAACTTCCAGTCCTGAATGTTATTATCTTGAAGGCCAAAGTCCTGAAAAAAAATCAAAATCTGGAAAGTCTAAAAATTTCTCCTTATAATCCTGAAAGAGCAAAATCCTGAATTTTGAGATCTTGAAAGCTGAAAAAGAGTAAAATCTTCCATGTCAAATTATTCAGTTATGTACCACTTCTGTTTCCTCACACTTAGTATTATTCTTGTCTTCAAGCTAAACCCTTTCTCGGCAAAAGAAATGGATCACTGAACTTAGTATATGCTTGGCATGAAAGAAGTCCCAGGTTTGATCCCAGCTCTACGTGGTCCCCAAAGCATCCTGGGAATGACTGAGCTCAGAGCTGGGCGCTTACAACCATTGCCAGTATGACCAATATTCAAACAACAACAACAAAACTATAATATATTACTATTAGAAAATTAAAAAAATATTCAGCCAGCTCAGTAACCTTTTGAACCAAAGACACATGCTGACATAGAGGCTCTTACATGTTTATAATGTGTTTGCAATATATTACAAAACATTAAATGGTAAAATATTCTTGGCTTGGGATTTGACTGTCAAGATAAATTTCTTACATACATCATAACTTAGAGAAACTGCACATTTCACTTTGGATAGTGGATGGTGGCTTCAAAACTGGTACCACTTATTTACTTTTGTTTTTAAAGTCAACTGTGCTGCCTTGCACATAGCTGATCCAGAACAAATAGTGGTTTGAACCCTGGCATTCCATATTGTTCCCCATGTCTGCCAGGAGCAATTTCTGAGTGCAGAGCCAGGAGTGTGACCCCCCCAAAAAACCCCCAAAACAATAAAAAGAAAAAACAACTGTGTACAATTCATGCCCCTGCTACATCCCAAAATTCCAGAATGTATCTGCTCACCTATTTACTAGTAACTGGAAAAACGAAGCATTTTACAAAAGCTTATTTTTAACTTTTACAGAAGAAAATATTTCCATTGAATCCTTAAACCATAATAACAAATTTGGAACTAGGTGTCTTCAAGACTTCTCCAAGTAAATTTCCAGGTTTTACTAATAAAGTTCTTCTTTTTTTTTTGTTAACAGATGCTTCAGATTAGTAGATTTATCATACTCAGCATGATTTTCTGTAAAAGTGTCATTTGAATGCATTAGCATTCTTTTCAATTGATGAAATCTCAGGAAATGACTTCTCCTCTTCCTTCTCCTTCTTGAGAACTTCTTTTCCTTTTACTCATCAATCCTCCTCATTCCTCTTCTTCCTTCTTTTCCTCCTCCTTCTCAAACCCAAGAACTCAGGCATACAAGGTATGCCTTCTACCACTGGGCCATATCACTAGTCCCAAATTTCAGGAACTTTGAATGAAATAGAGCTACATTGTCCTGAAAAAGCCAGCCAAGCTACTGACTAGTTTGAAATGCACTATGTGTCTGGTAGAATAGAAGATGCATATGCAGTGGTGGTATTGTTTGATCACCAGGATTGTTTCTGCCAAATTTGTAGTCTGTATGAGTGCATGTGGAATTAATTTCTGCATATCCAAAAACAACATAGAAGCATGACACAGAAGATGGGAAAATTTAATAGGGTATGCACAATGTGGTATATATTGAATTATGGAAGAATTTGAGAAAGAGCAGTGCCACATAGAAAATGAATGTGAATGTATTCTCGGAGGACAGCCATGTCTTAAAAGAGAAAAAGCAGTGATTCTTCATGATGCAAGTCTTCAAAATATAGTTAATGATCAGGAGAGCTGGCCAGTTCAGATGAATTATTACCTCCATAGAATTGCCCATAAATTATCCCAGTAATACACATTTTCATCACTTAAACTGTTTTTTGGGGAGAGGGTATCATTTTATTTCACTCTTTTTAGTATTTTCATTATTTTAAATCATCAGTAATATTTTTACAGTGGTTTATGCTATGTATTTCAATTGCATCACTTTCAATACTAAAGATATAAATTATGTGAAGTCTTTTTGAGAGTTCTAATTTGTGTTTGTAAAATAGATTCTGCTTGTATGGAAGCATTGTACATGTGTATAAAATGTTAAAATGTCTTCCAAAAATGAAGCCCCTCATTCAGTCTTTTAATTGTAAGCCTTCCAGTGTTTTTGTTTTACCTTTTTGTTTTTAGGCCACAGTTGGTAGTGCTCAGGGTTACTCTGGTTCTGCACTCAGGGATGACTCCAGGCAGACTCAGGGGAACATATAGTCTGTCAGAGATCATACTTGGGTTGGCTGTATGCAAGGCGAGTACCTCTATCTTTTCAGATCCACTTTTCCAGTGTTTAATAAGTGCTCTAGAGAGAAGTCTTCAGGAATAGAAGCTGAATTTCCCATTGTTTTGGGGTCTTTAGGAGCATCAGCAATCTGTAGGGTAGATTTTCATGATCTTACCTCCCTTATCCTATCAGTCTTCACTTTTCTCTTGAATAGCCTGCAAAATATTTTTGGTAGTGCTTGTTTTGGGGGTCACACCCAGCAATGCTCAATTTACTTATGCTCTACAGTACACTCAGTAATCAATCTTGGCAGGATAAGGAACCACATAGGATCTTGGGGATGAAACAGCCGATAGGCTACATGGAAGACCTTACCTACTGTACTCTCTCTCTGGCCATGGCTTACCAAATATTGCAGCTGGTTTGTGTAGTGAGTCTCAGGGAAAAAAAAAAAAAAGGGTTCCCTGGATGACTCGCACACTTTGTTGCTATTCATCTGACTCCTGGTCTCTCTCCAAGTTTGCAGGCCCCTTCACTGAAGAGGGCGCTAGAAAGGTAGCTTGAGAAGAATGTTTCCACTTTCGGCTAAACCAGTGGTTCTCAAATAGTGGGGCGCGCCCCCAGAGGGGGTGCAAGGCTCCGTAAAGGGGGACACGTTTGACCTCCGCAAACACTGTCATCACAAGCTTAGCCCCGTATTTATGACTCTGTATGTCTCTGGAGCTAAGAGTCGCTGTGCCCTGCTTCAAACCCCGCTTCGAAAAGCTATTCATTGCAAAACGTGCTCATTGTAGCCATTCATCCAGACATCACCTCTGATTAAAAACTCAGCTCAAATTGTTTTGTATATTTTTGTTTTGCAGGTTAAAGTTTTTTTTTTTTTAAATAAAGATACTATTTACAGTCGTGCGGGGGGAGGAGTGAAAAATGTTTTCTTCTTCCTAGGGTGGCATGCAGAAAATAATTGAGAAGCACTGGGCTAAACCAACCTCAGTGATCTCTCTAAATTTCTGGGTTGGGCTAGGATTGGTAGTCTGCTATTTTTTGTTTGTTTGTTTGTTTTGGGCACACCCGGTGGCACTCAGGGGTTATTCCTGGCTCTGGGCTTAGAAATTATTCCTGACAGCCTCGGGGGAACCATAGGGGATGCTGGGGATCGAACCCGAGTCCATCACAGATCAGCAGCATGTAAGGCAAATGCCCTACCGCTGTGCTATTATAGCTCTAGCCCTGGTACTGTCTGTTATTAACCCCTATGTGGTGCTAGCATCCAAACAGCCCCAGGAGACAGCTGTCAAGCTGTGCTTGCAATTGACTTGGTCTGTGTGATGCTGATATTGGTCACCACCATGTAAATTCTTTCGGAGTTTTGGACTCCTGTCTTTGGGCTCAGGCTGAAGCAAGGAATTTTAGAAATTCAGTTAACTCTTTGCCCAGGTTTTTCAGAACTGTTGCCTTCCAGGAGAGGTGAAATAGTGAACTAAAATTGTAGCTTTATTTAGAGAAAAGATGGGGGTAAAGAGAGGGAGAATGTGTGCTAAGAGCATGCATTTCAGGTCAAGATGTGGGTGAATCTCTAAGATAGAGAAATGTGCTCCTTTTGAGTGTGTGTGTGTGTGTGTGTGTGTGTGTGTGTGTGTGTGTGTGTGTGTGAGAGAAACATATCTGACAACACTCAAGGTCTTTTTCCTGGCTGTGTGCTTGGGATTTGCTCCTGGTGGTGTTTAAGGTACTATTTTGCATGCTGTGTCAGGGATCAGATATAGGCCTCTTGCAAAGCACTTGCTTAGCTTGTTGAATGTCTCTCTGGCCAAGGTGTCATTTTTGAACATTCCCTTTTGTGAAGGACAAACTTTCTCCTGTCATGCATAATACTGTGTGAAGTGATCTATCGTATCATATGTTTCGTAGTGTTTTCATTCTTGGCAAATAAATCCCCTTTATTAATTTTTTAATGTCTGGAACATTTTTTATCTCTAAAAATTTTATTTTGGGGAGCATTCAGGATTGTGACTTTCAAGATTTTATACTCAAGGTTTATTTTTTTAATATCTTTATTTAAGCACTTGATTACAGACATGATTGTAGTTGGATTTCAATCATATAAAGAACACCCCCCTTCATCAGAGCAACATTTCCATCACCAAAGCCCCCTTTTCCTCCCCCCCCCACAACTGTATTCAAGACAGGCTTTCTAGTTTGCTCCCCCATTGGCATTGTTATGATAGTTGTCAGTGTAGTTATCTCTCACTCTTTGTGGTGAGCTTCATAGAGAGCCAGTCCTTCCAGCTCTCATCTCTATTGTCTCTGGGTATTATTACAATAATGTCTTTTATTTTTCTTAAAACCCATAGATGAGTGAGACTATTCTGTGTCTATCTCTCTCCCTCTGACTTATTTCACTCAACATAATAGATTCATGTATATCCATGTACATGAAAATTTCATGACTTCATCTGTCAGGGACCTGACAGCCCCACACCCTTGGTCTGCTTCTGCTGCTGCTTTGAAGAACTTCCTGGTATAGCTGCCCTCAAGGGCCGGCACCCGGGGCTTAGGAAATGAGTGAATCAAGAAAAAGTTAGCACAAATTGTGCTACCTAACAGGATGCCTGAGGAGGTTTACTAAACTATGTTTCCGGCCTTGTTCCTGCTGACCTTTCAAGCATGAGTTAAGAGCTAGGTTTAACTTTATGTTTAGTAAAAACATTGGGTAATTGTAAATGTTTTAATGGTAAATGCCTTTATGTTACACATTTCTTTCTGTAGGCCCACCCCCTGTCTCTTTGTGGCTTGGTATATACATGCTCTGTGAATTTTGCAATAAACGACTCTTGATCAGATTCTTGACTTGAGTCCTGTTTGTCCCCCTCCCCAATTCTTTTACAGGTTAAGTCCTCTTCGTGACCCACGAATAACTGGCGACCCCCGTCCCTGCGGGCAGGTTTGGGTGGTCGCATTCATCTCTCCTGATGACTGCATAATATTTCATTGTGTATATGTACCAGAGTTTCTTTAGCCATTCATTTGTAGAAGGGCATCTGCGTTGTTTCCAAAGCCTGGCTATTGTAAATAGTGCTGCAATGAATATAGCTGTAAGGAAGGCATTTTTTGTATTTGTGTGTGTGTGTGTGTGTGTGTGTGTGTGTGTTCCTAGGGTATATTCCTAGGAGTGGTATAGCTGGATCATATGGGAGATCAATTTCCAGCAGGTTTTTTTTGTTTCATTTTTTTTTAGGGCCACATCCGGTGATGCTCAGGGGTTACTGGCTATATGTGCCAATCTTTGTGGCGTGAAATAGTACCTCATTGTTGTTTTAATTTGCATCTCCCTGATGATTAGTGATGTGAAGCATTTCTTCATGTGCCTTTTGGCAATTTGTATTTCTTATTTGAGAAATTGTTCATTTCTTCTCCCCATTTTTTGATGGAGTTAGATGATTTTTCTTGTTAAGTTCTGTCAGTACCTTTATACTCAAAGTTTAAATATTAGGATTTGGGGATGGAGCGAAAGCATAGCAGGTAGGGTTCTTGCCTTGTAGAGGCCAACCCAGGTTCTATCTCTGGCATCCCATATGGTTCCCCGAGATCGCCAGTAGTGATTCCTGAGTACAGAAACAAGAGTAACCACTGAGGGGCTGGAGAGAGAGCATGGAGGTAAGGCATTTGCCTTGCATGCAGAAGGATGGTGGTTCAAATCCCAGCATCCCATATGGTCCCCCAAGCCTGCCAGGAGCAATTTCTGAGCCAGGAGTAACCCCTGAACAATGCCAGGTGTGACCAAAAAAAAAAAAAAGAGTAACCACTGAGCACAGCCAGAAATATATATGTATATATATTTATGTATAAGGATTTATGGCTTTTAGGATTATGATCTAAACCTGGAGATAATATGTGTCAAATTCCTAACCCATAGTAGATATGACTATAGCTACTAGAGAGTCAATTCTTTATACTTGTTTATGTTGTGCCTGATCTAGGTCCTTTAACAATCTTATAATTTCCTGCTTCCAGGCATGAGTTAGTGGATATGAGCAATGAATAAAACTTACAGAATACAGCAAACTCTGGCCCAAGGCCAATTCTCCATCCCTGGTCAACACTAAATGGATACCCTGTGGTTAAGCCCACATAATAACCTGTCTGGATGAGATGCTTGCAGGAGTTTTCACAGGTAGCTTATTCTGTCCAGGCTACATCCACACTTTACAGATTCATGGCCAGGGCCAGAAAGTCTTTGGAAGAAGCTAAGGACTGTAATACAATAATAGCAATGGGCTGAGATATTTCATTCACAGACTCATTCACTGAAAAATTGAAACCCAGGTGCTCTGCCTGTAGAGAATTGAAGTTGGCTTTCATAAGACTGTTTTTCTCTGGACTTTAGCCCATATTGTATAACCTGGGCATGCAATATACTTATTTGAACAGGATATCTTGGAAGAAAGGAATAAGAGTAAGTGGAACAAAGTCTTTTCAACATCTGTGTGCTTCATAAAATAAATATGATGCCATATCCAAGGGATTCTTCCCAGAAAAACAGAGTTTTCTACAGAAAAACACCTTCTAAGACTAAAAATCTGGCTTAAAACTGGATATATCAGTAATAAAAAGTTCTCCAACACACTAACTGGTTAGTAAGGTTTTCTAAATCTTTTTTTCTTTTTGTAATAATTTTTATTTTGACCAAAGTGGATTACAGATCTTTCACAGTAATATTTTAGGTACATATTGACATTGAATTAGGGGAATTTCCACCACCAAAGTTGTCCTCCATCCACTCCTGTTCCCAGCATGCATCCCATATCTCCCTCCCTTACTCCCCAGTATAAGTGGTCCCCTCTGTGTCTAGCTTGTTGTAGATTTAGTATCTATTCTGTTGTTGTTTGCTTTGGATTTGGTGTTTAAGTCTGCTCATTTTTATTACTACTTAGTGATCATACAACTATTTGGTCTTGGTACCCTCCATTATTTACCCCTCAATTTGAGAGGTGAAAAAAGATATGTTATGTGGTTCTGTTTGAAGAAAAGAAAAATAAATAAAATGGGGTAAAAATCAAACAAGCAAAAAATGGACAGAGTCCTTCTAAAGACTATAAATATCAATTTGAGAGAAGAAAGGGGAAAAGGAAGAGAAACACAACAACAATACAAAAATAAAAATCAAACAAAAATCCAAAAAGCACTACAGCAATTGTCTTTACAACCACCACAGTCCTGAAATAAAAACAAAACAAAGCAAAAAAATGAAAACAACAAAACCAATAATAAAACCACAAAAATTTATTTTGTGCTGCTTCTTTTTCTGCATAGGCACAGTAAATATTGGGGAAATTAGAAAGGGAATTCCCTTGGCCTAAGAGATACAGGGTTTCTTCACCCTTGAAGTATACTGTCATATGGGAATAACTACAGACTCCATACATGTTCATTTACTCTCCCCTAGGTCCTTTTGTGGTGTATGGAAACCTTCTGCTCTGTCATGAATGATAAAATCAGATCTTTGTATCTAGAGATCTTGATATCTGCACAGGTCAAAGGATGGACCCTAGGATGGAGTCTTTCTTTACTGTTCTAGAAGTTCTGTTCTATCATTGTTGTTTTAATCAGTCTTTTGTCTTGGTCTTGGTTTTTGCACTGATCCTAGGATGAAGCCTAGGATAGTCTTTCATTATGTTTGCAGAAGACCTACTCAGTTGCAGTTGTCTCAGTCAGACCTCTGGAATTAGAGATCTTGTTTGTTGTACAAAAAGCCTAGACCAAAGCCTAGACTAGGGTCTTTTTTATTAGTCCCAGGATAGGTTCTACCCAGTCATGGTTGTCACAGTCAGTCTTCTGTAGATAGCGATCTTTGCATTTCACAGATCAAAGGATGACAAGTGTTTTGATTTCATCATCATTAGATGGTGAGGTAACGCAACCTACTCTTAGATCAAGTTGTTGCCATTTCCTCATTGTCAGGATGTCATATTAAAACTGGCACATGTTGGTATCAGAGCAGTATTAAGAATGTTCCATAGGGGGTTTGGTTCCTGGAGCTGTTGTGGAGAACTGTGTCATTTCTATGTCTGGGATCTAGGGTTTGGGTTGGATGGTCACTGTCTAATCACCTGGCGTCTAAGTTAGGTCCACATGACATATGTTCAAGGTGGGAGATGCCCCTATATTTTAAAAAAGTATGAGTTCTTATCCCTGGTAGATAAGAGCTTGTTTCTATACGTAAAATTTTCCCTTTTTTATATGCCTTTGTAGGAAGAAAAACTATGTTATATTGCTGGTGCATTTGGGGGTGGGAGTGTCAGACTCCATCATCTCTGTGCCCTGGTTTTGACCTGAACTACTACCCCAGGCAAGACTTTTTATTGTAGGTTTTTGTACCAAGTAGAACCAAAAGAGGTGAAATTAAGGAAGAGAAGAAACAGAAACAAGACAAAAAATATAAATATATATACTCACATATATAAAGAAAAAATTTTTTAAACGAGTTAAAATATAATTAAGGGAACAAAGTGATGCAGGAGACCACCTTACATTTTGGGATAAACAGGTTAAGAGGTAGTATTATATAGGTCTTAAACTTATAAAGAAAATCTAGGCTTCCCCATTGTCTTTTGAGATATTCTTATGGGGAATGGAATCCAGGGCTCATTTTCGTCATACATTCTGTTCTTCTTGAGTTTGAGAAATGATTTGTGGCAGAAAGGGCTCAGGTAAAGTTCTTGCATTGGGGATCCTTCTGGAGCTGAGCCCAGTATCAAGGAACAGTCCACATTTGGGGGGGTGGGGTGAGGAGAGCCACAGAGCATGAGTCAGTAGAGGTGTTGGTTGTAGTTTTCTTGTTTCTTGGGGGATGAGATGTTGGGCTGAGTGGGTGTCCCTTCACTTGGGAGCTGGGTGATGGCTTATTGGGGCAGGAAGGAGGTCGGTCTTGGTGCCTAATGGGTTAAGAACTGAGGGTAAAGAGCATTAATAAGGTGAGATATCGGATAGGAAATGGGGGGGTGAAGGGATAGTAGAATTTCTGAAGGGGGAGGAGGGATAGTATATAGGAGGGACTATATACACTATAGGGATGGATCGTTTTAAATTTAGGTTTAGCTCTCATAGAAGAGTCCTCTCTCTATGTACTCATGCCACATAAAGACATATATTAGTGATCAATTCTTAAGATGTTGTTAGAGGTCTGACCCTAATACAATGGGTCTGAGCTCTTAAGGACCAGTTGAGTTGAGATAAATAATTAGCTTAGGTATAGCTTAAGTAAAGAGAAAGGGAGAGCAAAAGATAGAGAGGAGAGCAGAAAAATAGGTAAATAGAGTAAAAATAAAGTACAAAGAATCAATAAATCAAATAAAAAAGATTGGTTCAGTGCGTCAAAGTTGGGAGGTTTTCCCAGTTTCTGGACATTTTGTCTGTGATGGGGTTGGGCCTTGCTAAATGAAGGTTTCAGGGTTAGATAATGGCTGGAGCACTTTAGGATACACATAGGTTTTGTGTCTTGAGTACTAAACAATGTGTTAATGAGGCCTACTTATGTATGTAGCTACCCTGTGTAGTGTGTGTCCGCTGCATCTTATGTATTGAAGTTCCTTTCCTATTGAGAACCTGACTGTGTGGGTTTTATTTGACATAGATTGAGTTGATGAGGAGGAGGAAGAAGAAGAAGGGGGAGAAGGGGAGAAAAGAGAAGAAAAGAGAGAGAAAAAGGGAATGATAATTTGTGCAAGCATGTTCGATGAGTAGGTCCTGTAACATAAATCTGTGGTTTGCAGTTAACTGTTTCAGTGGTCTGAATGATCATATGCTTCAGGTTCTAATAAAGGACATAAACCAGAGAAAAAGAGCATTTTATCAAGATATTTTCTTTGTACATAGTGAATATAGTGGCTAGTATGACTGAGCACCAAGGTCTCAGAATAGGGTGTCCACCCTTTGTATCCAGGATTCCCTGTGGATAGAGAAGCTGAGAGGTGATTTTATACCTACTAAGATTAAGGCATTAAAACACATTGTTAGGAAATGCTGCCGCTGGAGTCTCTGGCTTTCAATCATATTCTTACCCTGTATCTGTGTATAAGCTCTCTAAGACATTATTATTGGCCTTTGTAGTAAAAGGCTGATGACCTACCTGTTCATTCTAAACCGTTGTTTCCATTGTTGCTAGTTGCTTTATGGTATAATGATTTTCTAAATCTTTTCCCTTTCTGTAAGGGAAGTACTTTGCTTAGTTGAATTAATCTATTTCTATCCTATCTCCTTTAACTTTCCATTGATTTTCATATAAATCTATGCCTATTTGTATATGAATGTATAGTAATCTACCATTAGTAACATGGAGCTCATTTCTTCTGTTTGGTTTCTCATTCTTCCATTCATTAATGCTTTTGAGAAAAAAATTTTTTTTGTTTTTGGGTTCTGGTGACTTTCAGGAGTTATTCTTGGCTCTGTGCTTAGAAGTCACTCCTGGCAGGCTCGGGGGACCATATGGGATGCTAGGGATTGAACCCAGGTCTGTCCTGGGCCGATCCCATGCAAGGCAAACTTCCTATCATTGTGCCATCACTCCGGCCCAAGAAAAAATTTTTTAATTAAGGCATCATGATTTACAAAGTTGTTCACAATACTCTCAAGAATAGAATGTTTTGGGGGTCGAAGAGATAGCACAGCAGTAAGGCTTTTGCCTTAGACGCAGAAGGATGGTGGTTCGAATCCCAGTATCACATATGGTCCCCCTGAGCCTGCCAGGAGCGATTTCTGAGCATAGAGTCAGAAATAACCACTGAGTGCTGCTGGGTGCGACTCCCATTCAAAAAAGAATACAATATTTTGACACTAATCTAGTCACTAGTACCAATTTCCCTCCACCAGTGCCCCTGTTACCTTCTACCTCTTGCTTGCCTCCTTAACAGAGAGGCACACTTTTTAAATTTGCTTATAGTAGTTTGGATTTCCTTTCTGCTTGCAGGGATCTCAAACTCAATTTACCTGGGGGCTGTAGGAGGCAAAGTCAGGGTGATCCTTGAGTGCAAAGTCAGTAGTAAGCCTTGAACATTGGGGGGTGTGACTCAAACAACTAAAACAAAATAAAACAAAAAAAGATTCCTCTAGGGCAGGGCCACATAATGTTGTATGAGACCCCTGTTTGGCAGCGTGATTTGGATATAGACATATACTGCATCTCTGCACCACTCAGAGTCATTTCTGCTCCGCCTCAGGTAGAAGTGAGCTCCTGACAATTTCTGGTATTCAATGTTACAACACAAATCTCACCACTAAAAACAAACAAACAAACAAAAAAACAAATCCCACCACTAATGTAATATTTCTTCCACCATTGTCCTTCGTTTCCTACCCTTCCCCAAGACTGCTCTTTGGTAGGTATGAATAATTTACTTAATATTGCTTACAACTAAATTCTAATGAATTGTCAATAAAAAGCCTTATTTAAGGAAAATTTATGAAAATTGTCACTTCACACAATGGGGTCATTAAGTCATTGCTTGGTAGTTTACTAAGTAGTTTGTTGTTGCATTCTATTGTTGGTTTTGTTTGTTAAGCTTCTATTATAATTTCATGTCTAATTTGGTGCATTCCTACAGGAATGTCAGTATTGAAAAATATGGAGCAACAGCAACAGTGGTTGCATATGTAGCACATACTTCAGAACTTCAAGAATCTGTGGAGATGGGCTGATAATTTGATATGGTGGTTGGACCTGGGTCCTGGGTGTTGATATTGGGGCTTTTGAAAGTGTGGAGGCATGCGGGGAAGCAAAGGGAGGCTGCTGCCCTGACTCCCCAGCCTCAGAAATCCCAGCCTTCAAACTGGCATATCTGGAATTTTTGGTGGTTAGGTGTCTCTGCAGAGATTAGTGGAAAAGTGATGTTGATGGGCTATTGACATGGCTGCATCAGCCGGGTGTGTGTGCAGTTACTGAGGCTTCAGCTGGGTGGGGGACTTACCCTCTCTCCCAAGGCATGCCAGAGCTATCCACTCATGGTATATCCATGAGTTTTCAAAGCTTGGCTTGCCCCTTTTAAAAGAGTTAAATGAGTCTATGGTGCTTCCTGTTGAGCAGATATGGCCAGTGGTTGTGGGTCATGGGTGTGGCTACAGGGGCTTCTGGAATGGGAGTGGAGGATGCTGCCTGCCTGACTCCAGAAAGGCCTCAGAAATCTCAGCCCCCAAACTGGCACCTAGAATTTTTGGTTGCTAGGTATCTCTGCAGAGATCAGTGGAAAAGCAGTGTGGTAGCAGTTGTTATGTGAGTTGCATATTCCTTTTTAATGAAAATTAAAAATCTGTTCTTTATTTCCTGTTGGTTTCACATCTTAAAATTGCTATAGTTGCTTATAGCTTTGGAGATATGACATACTTTCATTGTGTACTTGTGCACATTTTTGGCTGTACTGTTTGCTAAGAATTGATTGCTGCACCACACACAGTTGTGGTGTCTCAGACTACAGACTTTGTTGTGGTCTTTGTTTGCTGACTTTGTTTGCTGCTGGGAGCCCCCAGTAGCAGAGCTGCCAGGCTATATTTTGAAAGCTAGGGTAATGAGAGGTGCGAACCTGGGTCTCATTGCCCTCATGCTTATAAGGCAGGTGATCTTGTTATCTCAATCAGAGTTCACTGTTTTTATTATTTATTTTGGCTTTGGAACCACACTGGTGGTACATAAGGTCTACTTATGGCTTAATACTGGGTGGGAGTGAGTAGATGGCTCTTAGTGATTCTCAGGGGACTGTGCGATGCCAAAGACTAAATTCAGGGCGTCTGCATGCAAAGCATGTGCTCGAGTCGGTTGAGCTATCACCTCTTGATCTTGTTTTATTTGTTCAGTTACTATTGCTTTCATGACATCCCAAGCGATTCTCAAGAAATACTCATAGTTCTGAGTTTAAGGGTCACTCCTGGCAGGCTCAGGGGACCATATGAGTCCCAGGGATTGAATCTGGGTTTGTCACACAATCAAGGCACTGTGCTATCTCTCTGCCCTCCATTTTATTTAATGGGAGAGGATAATACATTTTATTTCTTCTTTAAATCTTCATCTGTTACAGAAGAATAGGTGGCAGGGAGTTGGTCAACATGGATTACAAAAGAGGAAAAGAATGACTTTGGCCTCCCACCAATTTAGCGTTCTGTTCTTTTTTATAGAGCTCTTTAGAGGGGCCAGAGAGCACAGCAATAGGGCATTTGCCTTGCATGCAGCCGACCCAGGAAGATGGTGATTCAATTCCTGGCATCCCATGTGGTCCCCGGAAACTGCCAGGAGCGATTTCTGTGTGCAGAGCCAAGATAACCCCTGAGCGCTGTTGGGTGTGACCCCCGCCCTCAAAAGAGCTATTTAGATAGAAATGTTTCCTACCTTCTCAAATCAGGAGCCTAAAGATCTTATCTTGCTGAAACTCTAATTCCAAAGAATCATAAATTATGAGCAGGTGAAATTTGGTGTCTAAGTAACTAAGCATATAGAAGAGTACGAGACATCTTACACTGTGTGATATTCACTGACTTTATTCAGTGTGTTATTTAGAAAGGTCCTGATTCCCAAAGAAAATGGAAGCTGGTGCGATAGCACAGCAGTAAGGTGTTTGCCTTGCACATGGCCAAAACAGGACGGACCCCAGTTCAAATCCCAACATTCCATGTGGTCCTCCAAGCCTGCCAGGAGCGACTTCTGAGTGCAGAGCCAGGAGTAACTCCTGAGTATCCACGGGAGTGACCCAAAAACAAACAAAACAAAAAAAACAACAAAAAAGGGGAGTTTTATGTTTTAGGGTCACCTGGTGGTGCCAAGGGCTTATTCTGGTGGCTAAAGGGATGATATGGAATGCCAGAATTGAATTTAGGTTTTCTTTGTGCAAGGTAAGTGCCCTATTTGATATCACTCCTGCCCCCAAACTCAAGTATTTTCAAAGTTTGAATCATAATCCTCCTGCGTGATGGTGTTGTCCTGTAATAATTTCACTTCCCTTAGCCATTACTTTTTAGAAATGGTGAGTTAAACAGATTACCTATCTTGAAGGCTACTGGGGTATGACATGAGGTGGACTGAAGTACCCCATAAATCATGAGCCTTCGAATTATAAGTTGCTATAAGAGGAACATCTTAGCTAAGGAAGCTGGCACTATTCTGATGATGGAATCAGATTTTTTTGGGATATGATTCTTAATTGACACTTAAACATGAGGAGGAAGAAAACGAGGATGAGTTCAGTTTACAAAAACCCTTGAGTGGTTGGAGATTGAGTGCAATGGTTATGGAACATTCCCTTAAACCTAGTTCAAATTCTCCAGCACCACATGGTTTGTAAGCTAGCTGGAGGGCCTCTGGCCTCCAAAAGCACTGCTTGGAATGCCAAAAGATGAATCAAAGGTTCTTGAACCTAAAGAAAAAACAGAGGTTAGTTCCTGACTTGAGTTAAAAGGCCAAGGTTTATTCCTTTCCATGCCTCTCATATTTTGGTGGGCCTATGCAAACAACAATTGCCACTCTAACACCGTTTTTACTGTGCTCCTTTGACTCTAATCTTTAAAAAAAAACCCACTTAAAATTTGAGGTTAACTTAAGCTAATATGCATGTACATGGAAATGTAAAAAAATACTATGCCTCTAATGTTTAAGGAGTTATGTAAGTTTTATGGCTTTAGATTGCCTTGTGTGCTGTTAAGAAATATTATAATGTGTTACAATCTGGGGGCTTGAGGGACAAAGTAATTGTACATGGATTCTGTTTTATTTATCTAAATGTTCTTTGGCTGAAAGTTCAAAGTTAAGATATCAGCAAGGGGACTTCTTCTGAGAATTATGTTATGGGTCCTTCCACTGTAACTTTACCTTGTCCTCTTTCTTTGCATCTTTGTTCTCAGAATTAAAAATAAAAAATTTAAAAATAAGTCTTAACAATTCAGAGGACAGTGGGGACGACCAGCCTGGTGGATACTTCATTTGGATAGGACAGTGGGCTATAAAGGTGCTGATTTGATGGCTATTTATGGCTGCAGAGATGGTGTGAATGGGATCAGGAATAAACAACACAGTCCACACAGCTGCAAGTATGAAAGTCAAACGGTCTTTATTAGTTTACCATTTTATTTGGGATAGGTAGCAGCACTACATGGAAAGCTTTATGGGTGGAGAAAAAGAAATTTGTTGGCTGGAAATATAATATTTCAGCATCAGTTCTATTTAGTGCCTCTTATTAGCACCGTTCATGCTAGCTAGACTTTCCAATGACAGGTCAGAGTAGAAGGAAGATGGACTCAGAGGAAAAATCCTTTCCTTGCAAAATTTCCAATGTAAAGACCAAAAATTAATTTTTTGGTTCACACCCGGCAGTGCTCAGGGGTTCCTCCTGGCTCTACACTCAGACATCGCTCCTCGCAAGCTTGGTGACAATATAGGATGCCTGGATTCGAACCACTGACCTTCTACAAGCAAGGCAAATGCCCTACCTCCATGCCACCTCTCCGCTCCCAAAAATTTATTCTTGTATCTTATCACAATGCATGCTTTGGAATTATGCTTTTGGGAGCCTGACTTAAGAAACATAAACTTTATAGGTAGCACATAGATTTTTTCCATTTTATCATCTCTACCTTTGGCTGTTATGGCACCATAATTTCTTGATAGTTTATTTCAGCTGTGTTAGGTGTCTGATGCCAAATAGATTCATTCCAACTTGAATCACTTTCTACATAGTCAGATTTAAGTGCTCTAGAGCTCCTCCCAGCAGAAACCTCTCTACCACCCTCGATTCCACCGAAATAATATAAAAAGCACATTTCAAGTTGGTTACCTCCTATGGGCACAGCCACTCACACAGCAAGAGTGCTGGTTAGTGATACCATTTAAATAGCATAACCCATTTAAATGAGTCATTGATCTAAACTGGCAAAAACAATAAGGATGTTTCTAGACATTTCAAGTGATTGATTTCTCTGAGAAAAGGATACATTAAAATATATTTTCACATATAAATTTTTTTTATCCACAACCAAAAATACTTCTTTAGGTAGAATTAAATGTGACAGAGGTTTTATTAGTATTATTACTGTTTTCTTTGGCTCCATGTATAATATTTGTAAAATGACAGTAACAAAAAAAGAACAAAAGAAAAATTGTAAAAGACAAATATTTTGTACAAAAATACAAAAGTTTTAAAAGCTCTTTAAGTATATTTAATATTATTACTAAGAATTGGCTTATATATCTGTGTGTCTCATATTCTTCCTACATTTGGGATTTTAGAAATGTAAGGTACTGTTTACACAGTGTATATTTTTAAGTTCCTTCAATTGCTCAACAACCAGTGAGTCTTTTTCTGATCAGAGCATTTTATATTTTGGAAGATAATATTTTTATAATTATGTAGTTACTGGCTGAAAGAAATCTTGCAATTCAGTTCATGTGCATACTGAAAATCAATGCATCATCATGTTGAGAGACATTTTAGTTCCCAAGTCCTTGAATAATGGTGGATGGTAAAGAACATATCTGACAATTTTTTCAGTAATTGGCTTCCAGTGCTTTTATCTCCCCCTCCCAATCTGGTGAAAACATAATGCAATCAGAAAGAAGCATCCTTTGTCCTGGTGAACTGTCCAGAAATTTGTTCATGATATTCCCACAGTCCATTATAAGGCAGACGATAGCACTAAAAGAGAAGAAAAAGGCTGGGCATTAGTTCTTTTATTTAGAAAATAATGTTAATGTACATCTCAACTATTTAATTTTTTCAAAGATGTTTGTGTTTTTTTTACTTCTTTGTTTTAGGGGACACATCTAATAGTGCTCAGGGATTATTCCTGGCTTTTTGCTCAAGGATTACTCATAGGGGATATAAAGTGTGATATTCAGTGTCAAGAGATGGAACTGGAAACAGCCATGTGCAAGACAAGAGCCTTAATTCTTAAATTATCTCTTTAGCCTTGTGTAAGTTTTTATTTAAACTAAAAGGTAAGCTTCATGTAAAATTTAAAACATTTTTTTTGGTATTTGGACCATACCCAAAGCTGCTCAGAGCTTACACTTGGCTCTGAACTCAAAGCTTACTTCTAGTGAGGCTCGGAGGACCATACTGAGGTGTTGGGAATTGAATCTGGGTCAGTAGCATACAAGGCAAGTGCCCTGGTCATGATACTATTTCTTGAGTCCTAGTAAGTTTCATTTTGAAGGAGTCTACTCTGGGAAAGACCCACCTCAATTTAAGCTCAAATGGCAAAACAAGACAAGTGACAAACCTGGATTACTTGCAATCTGTTATTTAGATATTTATGACCAGCCCCTGCAACTGACTAGACTGCGAGTTCCTTATGTGTTTCAAGACCTCTCTAGCACTTGACCAGTGTCTGAAATACCAAAGGTATTCCATAAAACTACCAAAAATAATGACAAAAATATATTTGAGAAATATATTTGATAAATATATAAAATATATTTACCACCAATGTTTAAAATAAAGGCTCTGAAATTCAAATCACTTTACATAATTTCACTTAAACAGTTTATGGATGAAATGATAGTACAGAGGGGAGCGTGCTGCTTGCATGTGGCTGACTAAAGTTCAATCCTCAGTATTCCATATGGTTCCTTAACCACTACAGGATCCCACATAATCCCCCAACCACCAACAAAAGTGATTCCTGATGGGACTAGAGTGGTAACATAGAGGGTAGGGGATTTGCCTTGTATGCAGCAATCCTAGGTTTGATCCTTGGCATCCTATATGGACCCTTCAGCCTGTCAGGAATAATTCCTAAGTGCAGTCAGTGGGATACTGGGAATTGAACCCACGCTCACTCTAGGTTGGCTGTGTGCAAGCCAAATGCCCTATCACTGTGCTATTGCTCCGGCCTGTGGGATTCATTCTGATACTTGGCAATGCCTGAGGACTGATGATCAGGCTATTCACTGAACCCAGGCCAACCATGTGTAAGGCAAGCATTTTACACACTGTCCTTTTTCTCTAGAGCTCTCTAACTATAATTTTATAATACTTTAAATCACCCCCCCCAAATTAGTCCCTTATTTCAGGGTTTCTCAACTGATACCATATGGCTTCATTGCTGATCCCTGCCCTTCAATATTTTCAGGGGTCACAGAATTTCTTAAATGTGGGTGGCTACAACATGAGAAGTAGGGTCCAATTGTTAGGACAGAGTGGACCACAGGAAGATCAGAAGGGTGCAATGGTCAGAAAAATGTTAAAAACTGTCATACCCACTTATTAGCATTATTCTGCATTTTCTCTTTCCTCCACCATAAACTTTAAAGTCTGGTTCTAATGAAGAGAACTAACTAGATGCATTCTGAAGAATGTCATATAATAAGTATCGTTTGAACTAAAATAAGATCCCCAAAATTATCTTTGATTTACAAGCTTATTATCCTTCTGTTGTATATGTTACAAAAATGTTCTAATAATCACACAATATGTATGATTATTTTTTTTGCCCCGCCCCTTTCTTTTTTTTTATGTATGATTATTTTATATATAATATGGACCATATATAATATACATAAAATATACATACAAAATTTAATTACTGGCTACCTGCATTGTTTGCATCATAAATGCTATTAAAAGACGTGAAATCAGGGAATACATTAAGAAACAATCAATGGGGGCCAGGGAGATTGTTTAGCATTTAGGGGTTCTAAGGTCCAAGTTAGAACCCCAGCATTACAAACACCTTCCACCTACAGCACTGCTAGGTGTAGCCCAGAGGCCCCCAAGTACTACTAGATGTGGCTTTGGTGCTTCTTGGCATTGTAGGGTCTGAGCAGCTTTTCATCTGCCAGCCTTAGTACCAAACCAAATAACTCTATTGAATGAATATGCTAGGAAGGCTCCTTGGTCATCCCCTGTTCTACTGAGGAGACACCCCCCCCAATAATCTTAGGAATAAATAAACTACAAAAAATAAACAACTAATAATATTCTATAATGACTGTCTTGGCCAGTTTAACAGTATCACAACTGCTCACATTTATTAATGTACTTAAATCCTGACAATCCATGAATTAGAATTTTATTATTACTCTCCTGAGGTTAATAGTGGGCCCAGCTAAAATACGAAGAAACTGGATCTGGAATCCTGCTGCAAGGCCTGCATTGTGAGACCTCTCACATGTTGAAAGCTCTGTGGCTCCATGTTCAAAGTTACAGCTCGCCACTTACCTGTCTCCCTATCTTTTTCACAAATGAATTTATTGACATCTTCACACTGGAAATCATTCCATTGCCCAGCACTAATCAGTCCAGCACAGTCTTCTCCAGGCCCGTGGCCATGACCCCAGTTATCTGGCTGTCCTGTTTTCCAGTTTCTTTAAACGAAAAGTACAATGAGAGTTACTTGTATAGTCCTTCAATTTTCTTTACCAAAGATCAGCAGAGAATGCAAAGAAAGCAAAACAAGACTGCAGCATGTCAACTTGTCTTGGAATGAAAATGCATGGGTTAAAAAGCTAGTTGCTAACATTCAGAATAAACAGCAGCTGTTTCACAGAGCAGTGTAGAATGTACAATGGAACATTTTCTTGCACTTGTACTTTACTACAGAGAAACCAACTCAGAGAGCTGTCACTATCTAACCTTTAGATGGACAACTAACTTACTTACTTTCTTTCTTTCTTTCTTTCTTTCTTTCTTTCTTTCTTTCTTTCTTTCTTTCTTTCTTTCTTTCTTTCTTTCTTTCTTTCTTTCTTTCTTTCTTTCTTTCTTTCTTTCTTTCTTTCTTTCTTTCCTCTTCTCTCTCTCTCCTCTCTTCTCTCTCTCTCTCTCTCTCTCTCTTTCTTTCTTTCTTTCTTTCTTTCTTTCTTTCTTTCTTTCTTTCTTTCTTTCTTTCTTTCTCTCTCTCTTTCTTTCTTTCTTCACTCCTTCCTTCCTTTCTTCCTTTTTTATTTTTAATATGAAGTGCTTCACGAATTTGCATGTTATCCTTGCACAGGGGCAATGCTAATCTTCTCTGTATTGTTCCAATTTTAGTATATGTGCTGCCAAAGCGAGTACAAAATGGACAACTTTCAAGTGTGTAGTGGAACGCCAAAATTATCTCTCTTTCCCTCACTACCTTTGATTTCCAGGGAGATACTTGTCCATTTCAACAACCTGTCTCTTGTCATGTCAGGTCAAGAGAGTGAGAGATACCTGATAAACATTAATAAGAACCTAAGGTTCTTTGTTTTTGCTATCTGTACTAAGTACTTTGTTTTTGCTATCTGGCTTAGTAGTAGAGAGTTGGTTGCTTTATAAATAGTGATTTTATTATACTGAAAATGACTCAGACATTTAACTGCTTTTTACTGGGATCAAGATTCTTAAAAACAAGTTTTCTTTAGGATGAGTTCACTTGGGGCTTGTTAACTTGGATACTGCTGCTCAAACAGCTCTCTGCCAGGGTTCACTATTCTGACTCTGTTTCCATGCAGTAAATGAGACATGTTTCCAAGATTCCAAACTTGAAAGCTCAATTTTCTCTAAGGAGTAGGTCTTACAACACAGGAGCCTAAGAGAATAAGCTTCCTTTCAGTGGAGGGGCTGAAAAAACATCTGAGTAGGAGTCACTTCCACGCAAATGTTGACTCATCATCTCATCAGCCATAGGATGTCCCAGGGTCACTCAAGGACAGAGTCCATATTGCTCTTCATCTTGTGATGATAAGAACAGCGCAACACTAGAGTTTCACTAGCAACACTAGTGAAAAAAGACGACTGATGTGTACAGACAAAGAGCAGGGAAACAGGGTAGAACAGATTCTTCTACACCAGGATTTATTTTCTGATTTTTTTAAATGAGTGAAAGTGATCTCACTTACATAAAATCTAGTGATAATTTAGATGTGATCCTCAACTTCTCAGAGTATAAATAGGACGCTACTTAGGAGAATCAGAAATAGTCATTTGTTTACTTATTCATGCAACATGTGTCCAGAGAACACTTACTTGGTGCCATGGATAATTCTAGACAACACAGCCCACCTAAGTCTCAATCTCATGAGTTCCTTACATTACTAAGAAGGAAATGAATGAAAAATCTTAGGCTGTCAGAGTGATGGCATAGAGAGATAAGTTGGGGGATATATTTCTTTTATGTATATTTCTGTTCCCTTTGCAGGAACTTTTATCAATGATAAGCAGTGTGACTTTGATGTATACAGCTTGTTTTTGACAGTAACAAGAGAGGGGCTGAGTTCAATTCAGAATCCGACATTCTTGAATGTTTAATAACAAAACATGTGATATTCCATTCTGTCCATTGAGACATTGTGTAGATCTAACTTCTGAGGAAGACCTGCTTAATATTTTCCCCTGTTGTTTTAAGGTAAGTAGAAAGATGAGACTTGCAGTTAAACAGCAAGGGTAAATAAAGATTACCACCTTTCTTACTACCATTTACCACCATTCTCCATAATTTTTTGTAGGTCATTGGACATCTTCACATGAAGTGTTCAATTTCTGGGAAGAGAAGCAGAATGCTCTGTGGCCATGAGCAAAGTGACTGAGTTGGAGCAGTGGTGGTAAATGAGTGGTGGGGTAGCCCAAAGTCAGGCTTCAGAAGCAATTTGTCTTTTAGTCTGAGCATCCAAAGTCTCAAAGAATTTCTTTGGAAAAGCTAAAAACTCCATGGAATTTAGGATTTGTACCACTGCTTTTTACCATGCATGCTTGTACTAAAAAGGGACAAAACACAGCAAATAAACTATATTTTTAAGAGAAAAATTTAAGCCTAAATAGCATTTTAACTTCATTCACAGGTAGAGTGTGGCAAAAATAGCAGAAGCTTGGGTATAGAACCCTTAAATTCCATATTGAAACACACATATGTCACAGAAGTATTGGAGAGAAACACATGTTTGCACTTGGACTGCATGTTATGGGTACTCCAGGGACCCTGGGAAGAATTTGACTCACTGTTTTTGTGATCTGGAAACACACAAGCACACCAGTTAGTGGGGTGAACTTCCCACAGGATTTGCTCTAATGGAGACAGAGAACAAATGCTCAGGCTGGGGAATGACCCTCTCTAGCCTTACAATTTGGTCTTTCTCATCCATCACAAAATGGGATGAGGATTCACAGCCAAGAAACTTCTGCTAGTAAGAGCTTGGCCTCAAGACAGGAAAAACTTAGTAGAGAGGTGTTTCCTCCCTGTAGAATTTTCTCCTCTGCAAAGTCTGCATAGTGAAGCTTTCTCCCTAATGGCCTATGTCAGTGTCACTTTGAGAAATATGAATCATGTATCAGAGTAAGTTACTACTGCTTTAGAAGATACTGAACATTCCCTTCAGGTTTCTACCATTCTATGGGTCTATGCTGTATAGATATAATATGTATCATTACGTGGAGTAGTCTGAAAGGATAGAAAGGAAGTTCATATTTTACCTTTGCAACATAGAGATTAAAAACTGTTATTTATAAATTGGCAGCATATTTTCACAAAACGGGCGCCCAGTGCAGAGGCTCAGGACTAGACAAGAGGAGACAGCTTTCTAAATTTTCCTTTCTGTTACCTGTTTTTAATTTTGTTTTGTCAGAGAACATATACATTATCTCAGTTCTTTTACATTGAAACTTTTAAATTTTGTTTTAGAGCCCCATTCAGCAGTGCTCAAGAATTACTACTGGGGGCTGGAGAGATAGCATGGAGGTAAGGCGTTTGCCTTTCATGCAAGAGGTCATCGGTTCGAATCCCAGCGTCCCATATGGTCCCCCGTGCCTGCCAGGAGCAATTTCTGAGCATGGAGCCAGGAGTAACCCTGAGCACTGCCGGGTGTGACCCAAAAACCACAAAAAAAAAAAAAAAAAAAAAAAAAAAAAAAAAGAATTACTACTGGATCTGCTCAGATCACTTCTGATGCTCAGGATGGTGAATATTGAACCCAGGTCGCGTGCATGGAAGGCACTTAGTTCCCTACCTGGTATATTCTCCGGTTCTCTAAATTGAAATGTTTTAGGCTAGCTTCCTTAATTTTGGTAAACGAATGGTATGTATTTTAAAAGAATATGTATTTGTAGTGTTTGGTTAAAATGTCCCATGAACATCAAAGAAACCAAGTTAGTTGGTAAGTTTTATCTTCATGTTTGATCAATTTATGAGGGGAGAATGTTGAAGTACTTTTTTGAAGTACTGCTCTTCATTGTATCTTAGGCGTGGTATGTCAGTCTTCTTGGATTGTGTCATAGTTCTAGAAATCAAATCTTTAAAATATATTAAAATAAGATCACCTCTTTTATTGTTCCTACAATGCATGGAAGAAAAGATTTTTTAGGGACAGCACGGGGCTCTAAGATAATTCATTAAAAGGGGCCGGGCAGTGGCGCTAGAGGTAAGGTGCCTGCCTTGCCTGCACTAGCCTTGGACGGACCACAGTTCGATCCCCCGGTGTCCCATATGGTTCCCCAAGCCAGGAGCAACTTCTGAGCGCATAGCCAGGAGTAACCCCTGAGCGTTACCGGGTGTGGCCCAAAAACAAACAAAAAAAAACAATAAAAGTTATCATGCCAATGTGTGCCATGCATCTCAAGAACATGTTATTGGGCTGGTGCTGCTTAAAAAGGCAGTTTTCACAGGTTTGGGGTGAAATGAGAAAAATAAAAATGTATATGCTCCCCTTCTCTGTGGTTATTATTATAGACCTTAAGACACACAGGACTTAAAGGACTTACACATCAGATTTCAAACTTTTAGGAGGTGGTTAACATACAATCACCTTTATTCAGGTTACTCTTGACTTTCCTATGTGTAGGAAAGTCATAAACTTGTGGTTCAATCACGCTCTGGTCAAAAGCCCTCTCAGGACTTGGACCCATTATTTACAGTGGTATTCAGAAGGAAACTCCTCAGCCTTCAGAAGAAACATGGTTAGAGCTGATACTGGTCACATAAAACAACCTTTGGCGGGTCCGGAGAGATAGCACAGCGGTGTTTGCCTTGCAAGCTGCCAATCCAGGACCAAAGGTGGTTGGTTCGAATCCTGGTGTCCCATATGGTCCCCCGTGCCTGCCAGGAGCTATTTCTGAGCAGACAGCCAGGAGTAACCCCTGAGCACCGCCGGGTGTGACCCAAAAAAACAAACAAACAAACAAACAAACAAACAAAACACCTTTGGCCAAGAAATGTCAATGAACTGCTAGCCCCAAATCTTTCCAAATCTCAAGGCTAGAAGGCTAGAAGCCTTCAGGAACTGATTAAGCAGGAACAAAAGCCTTGATGAGAATGAATGGATACCACCCTAGCAAAGGACTCTTATTTGTATCCAAGATAGGAAAGTTTAAAAAAGGCATGTCCATTCTTAAATTATCTGCATGCCAATTTAGGACATATAATTCCTTTTTTTTTCTTTTTTTTTACTTGGAACACTTCTCCTAGGAGTTGCTCAGACAGTTCAACTTGGGGTGCATAATTAATTTTATTCAGCAATCACTATTCCTCTTATATTTCCTAATTAAAATATTTTGTTCCACTGTTTGCATTCTCTTGAAATTCCTTTTTGCTATAATTGACAATGAACCCAGGGAACTAAATGGAGGTCAGAACTAACTTATGCAAACAGTATAACTTCACCTCAGACCGAGAACCAGAACACCCTGAAAATTCAATGGTAGTGACACCCTGAGGAGATCAAGTGGGTTTCAAATACAGCTGGATGATTGCCATAATGAGGGTGTTGGGACTTGAATGCCCAATTGTGCAGGGGCTTCTACAGAATTTTACAAGTCCTGATCTCCCTAGGTACTTCACTAGAAAGTCATGGCAGGCCAACCCAAGTATGGCTACCATTCTCTCTGTGTGGCTACCTCTGCCTGCTCTGTGGCTCCCCCAACACCCCACCAGCATCAAAGTAAGTCTGAATGTGCAGGAAGTCATCTTGGCTTCCTTAGCCTTCATAGTAGCATTTAAAGGAAACTCTTTGATTATAAGATAGTCACTCTGTGGTTTTATACATGTTATTTTTTCCTCCAACAGAAATGAAAAAAGTTCTTTTTGTGAAAAGGAAAATTCAACTCCAGAAACAGATCAATCCTTAACCACAATTCCCTACATAAAAATATGTAAGTGGGGGCCGGGCGGTGGCGCTAAAGGTAAGGTGTCTGCCTTGCCAGCGCTGCCTTGGACGGACCGCGGTTCGATCCCCTGGTGTCCCATATGGTCCCCCAAGCCAGGAGCAACTTCTGAGCGCATAGCCAGGAGTAACCCCTGAGCGTTACCGGGTGTGGCCCAAAAAAAAAAAAAAAAAGAAAAGAAAAAAAATTATGTAAGTGGTACCAGGATCCTCAGTTAGAGAAGTGTCTAGATTGCTAAGGAAGAAATGGTAGAAAGAGAAAAAGAAGTGAAAAACAACAGTGAGATTGTGTCCACCAAGTTGGAAGTTTCTAAGCACTCACTTAAACTCTGGAGATGTTCCATCCAGCCATTTCCATTCATTTTCATGTTCAGAGTCTGTGAGGCCGATCCAGTGACTATCTTGTCCATTGATTTGCCTTTTTATCCATTGCTGAAAAATCAGTATGAGTGAGTTACTATCTTTCATAGAAGATGCCTAAGGTTGACACTTTTCTACTTGTAAATGTACAAATGATATTTCAGTGACTCTTCCTTCTCTGATGCTTTCAGCCAACTCAAAGAAATTCACCAGGTTTCGCCTCTTATACCACTCCTCCTTCCCTAATTTCTAGAAACAGGAATTAGCTATTATGGCTTTATCTAGTCCTTCTCTGTCCAAAGAGTCACTTTTGAGTGTTGGATGGTAGCCAGGGATCAAAACCAGGCCTCTATGCAACTAGGATAATGTATGGTTAAATTGGGATTACTCTGAGTCTCCTGAGCTTTAGAATATTCAGACCTGTTAAATTCAATCCAATCGGTTATTATAAACAGCATCTGTTTTCAGGATTGAGTCTATGGAAAAAAATGGAGAAAGGAAGAAGACCCTGCATCTAAAAGCACTTGTAAGTGCTGCAGTGACCTTACATTGGGTAGGGTGTTAGCATTGTACATGGCCCTCCAAGTTCAATCCCTGGGACCCCACTTGGTCCCCCAAACCCACAGGAGTGATCATTGAGCACAGAACCAGGACTAAGCCCTGAGCACTGTTTTGTAAAAAGGAAAATTCAACCCCAGAAATAGATCAGTTCTTAACCACAATTCTCTGCATGAAATATGTTGGTACCAGTTAAGTGGTACATAAGTGGTGTGCCTTTGGCAAAAAAGAATATTTGTAGGGGCTGGAACAGAATACAGAGGGTAGGCATTTGCCTTGCATGCAGCAATTCTAGTTTCAATCTCAGGCACCCATATGGTCCTCCAAGCTCTGAGCACAGAGTCAGAAGAAAACTCTGATCATTGCCAAGATATGGCCCCAAACCAGGAAAAACCATCTGTATCTTTCACAAGATAGAAGGTCTGGATCTTAGTTTTAGTTTCTACCCTGCATTTATTTGTTGAATAAACAATTTAACCTTGCAGCTTCTCTCTAAAACAAGGGTAACAATACCATAAAATGCTAGGGTGTTTTGATCTTTAAAGGTGCAATAAATGCTCACCATTATTATCACATTGGATCTTTCCCAATCATTTTCCAGATCTTTTTTTTTTTTCACTCAGGGGTTACTCCTGGCAGGCTTGGGGGACCATATGGGATTCTGGGATTCAAGCCACTGTCCTTCTGCATGCAAGGCAAACTCCTTACTCCTATGCTCTCTCTCCAGCCCAGATCTTGTAGAGAACAGAAGTCTGGTACTTTGTACCCCATACGCTACTAGAGCAATATCTCCTTGCTTCTCATTTGTCTTTCCAACTCTCATTAGCTCCTGGGGGAGCCATACAGACCCAGACATAAGCATTATCTTCTAGATGAAATCAGGACCACATAATTCCCATGTCAGGAATACTTCTAGCTACTGGATAAAGCCCAAATCTCCAAATGCAGCCTTTGTTATTATGACTGTGAATTCTTGATATCTTTGAATCTTCAGCAAGCATGCAATTTCCGGATGTAAACTATCCTTAAATTATAGTTTTTTTTACCAACTGTGCCAAAACATACCTGCTCCTCTCTTGTGTTTATGAAGACGAGATGTGAAGATTTGTCTTCACAGAAAAGTTTTGCATCATCAAAAATGTCTCTCTCCACCGAAAAGTAGTAACATTTGTCTGTGAAATTCTTCCAGTGGGGTGGGCAGCCTAAAGATACAAAGGTTAAAACTTTTTTTTAAAAAAGGTAGACAGCAGGAGTACATAGTAGTCAAAGTTACACAATCTAGAAATGATATGTGCTTGGATCTTTGGTCTTCTGAGCCTGGATTAGTCTTTACAATAACAGAAACAACACAATTGCAAAGGGCAGCACAGGCACAGATTTTCAAACACAGTCTGGAATTAAATTGAGCTATATACCATACCACCAGATATGAGAACTCAGAACCCAAGATGGCTTTACGGAGAGATATCTCTTTATTATAGAGAAAAGTCATACTAAACAAGTCATTTGGTTTGGATCAAAGGAAAGAAAAAAAATGAGAAGACCGATTATCAAAGGACTCAAAGGTGCCTGAACATTTCAAAATAAAATGAACTTGGGGCTGCACTTGGTGGACTGGGATGTGGGCTTTGCATGTGGACTTTTGGGTTTGATCCCTAACATCATATGGTGGTCTAAGTACTGGTAAAGAGAGAGCCCTGAGCACCAAGCCAAGAGGAGCACCTGAGTATAGCTGAATGTTGCTCAAAAGGTCTCTACCCCCTCCCCACCACCACATTCCCCACAAAAGTCCAGTGAATTTTGGCATCAGTAATAAAAAGTTCCACTGCATGTCACCTGAGGGGCCTGTAGCCCAGGTGGAAGGGTAGGGAATGAGGGATGGCCAATCTTGGAAAAATTTTGGGATGAATTTGTCCCTAAGGCTTAATTTAGTTAAATAAGCCAGGGCTGGAAACCTGGAGACATCAATGAGAGGCACTGAGATGAATGACAGGGCCAGGTGCTATGTGCAGGGCCTACCCATAATTCTTCTGAACAAGGGGGGGCATGGGCTATACATAGGATGCATTCTGGGGCTGACCCAACCCTAATACACCCCTCTTCACCCCTCCCCTGTTCCGCCCCATCCTCAGACCAAGTGATGGCTCAGACTTACCATTGGCTTCAGGTGCTGTGGTTGGCTCATTCTGCAGGGCCAAGGGTACTGCTGCTCCTGATGGGCCTGGTGGGCCTGGGGGGCCCTTGGGACCTGGCATTCCTGGCACCCCAGGCAAGCCTGGTAGCCCTCTTGGTCCAGGCACACCAGGTTCCCCCACAGTCCCTTGCAGTCCCTGGAAGCCAGGAGGGCCTTGTGGGCCTGGAAGTCCATCCTTGCCTGGTGGGCCTGCAGGGCCTGGGTCCCCACTCGGTCCCTGAGGACCAGGTTTCCCCGGGGATCCTCGGGAGCCTTTGGGGCCCTGTAGACCTTTTGAGCCTTTGCCTCCGCGCTCTCCAGGTGGGCCAATGGGCCCGATTGGACCCCTCTCACCAGCGGGGCCTGGTGGTCCTGGCTCCCCTTTCTCGCCTTTTTGTCCCTTATTGCCAGTGGGACCAGGGGGTCCCTGCTGTCCTCTGTCACCTTTGGGACCCCTGGGACCAGGAGGACCTAGTAGTAACAACAAAACGGAAATGACAATTAACAGAGCTTTCACTGCAAAGAGAGTAAATAAATTATGTTAGCAAATCCTGCAGATGTGCAGAAATAAGTAGGAGTGCACAATGGTCTGCCACACTGCGATTGACAGAATTCCTAATGCAAAGTCTTATTTGATAAGCTGGCCCTTTCAGCACCAATATATAGAATATAGAGAAAAGACAACCAATTCTTTAGTGACGTGGTGTCTGTGGGAAGGTGGCCATCCCCTTAGTAATATAGTAGTAGTGGATAACTTTTCACATTTAGCCAAGATCTGGAAACAACTGAGTGTCCAGGAACAGATGACTGAATAAAGAAACTGTAGTACCCACATTCATCTGTTAAGAAAAAAATGAAATCATAGAATTGGCTGCTATGTGGAGAGATCTGGAGAGTAACATACTGATTGAGGTCAGAAGGAGGAGAATAGACAGAATGATCTTCCTCATATGTGAGATATAAAGAAACACAGGAAAAAATAAGCATAGGAGGGGAATTGCAAATGGCCAAAGGCAGTAGAGCTTATGAATCAGTCTACAGAACTATAGGAGGGGGCATCTGAGTGGAGGATACTATACTCTGGTGGAGGGTGGGGTGATGAAACACTCTGCACAAAATCTATCATCAACAGTACTATAATCATGGTGCTATAATAAAGGCTGGAGAGATGGTACAGTGGGTAGGGTGCTTGCCTTACACATGGCTAACCAGGGTTCAATCATTGGCATCCTATAATAGTAACTTGTCCACTTCCAAAAACAAAATTAAAAGTGGTTATATGGGAAGGGATGGCAAAGGCAGAAAATATCTGCTCATCCCTTCAAATCCCCCCTTGCCCAAAGTTCACGTTCTTTGTGAGTCTTACACCACTCATTTGGAATAATGAATACTAAAGATAATCGAAACAGGAGAATGAAATAGGGGATAATGGAATAGGAGAATTCTATTCCCGTTAAGGGGACTGGGGAAAAGGACATGGAGAGGGCAATACCAGTGAAGGGAAGCTCTCAAATAGGGAGTGAACACTGGTAAAAGAATTGGTGTTGAAACATCATTGCCTGAAACCCAATCATGAATAACTTTGTAATTTCACAGTGGCTAAATAAAAACAAACAAAAAACTCAGGGGCCGGAGCAATAGTGCAGCAGACACTTGCCTTGCATGTAGCTGGCCCAGGTTTTATCCCTGCTATCCCATATGGTTTCCTGAGCCTGCCAGGAGTAATTCCTGGGCACAGAGGTAGGAGTAACCTCTGAGCACTATTGGGTTGACCCCAAGATAAAAAAAAAGAAAATCAATGTGAAGAAATTAAAACAAAAACCCAACATAGAGAATCACTCCTGATTTTTATGGGATTTTTTTGCTAGCTATTTCTACATCCACCTCAGGATCTGTATGATTCATTTTGGAGTTATTTCTATATCCAGCACTGCAGAGGACAGGTGGGAGAAAAGATGCTAAGCTTGTTTGAGGTTATCTAGCAGCTCAGGACAGTAAGATCTTGAAGAAAAAAGACACAGGCTGCCACAAATCTCAGAATGGCACTGGAATGGGAATTTAGTTTCTTATGCTGATGTCAAAGAGGTCAATGTCTCTCATTCTGTTCTCAATTAGTTAGCTTACCAGAACCTCTATTTCTGAACTATCACTACATGAATGAATAAAAGAGACTCTTTTTCTTCTCTCTACAGAAGCAAGACATCTTTAAGGCAGGAAGTGTTGGGGACATGAAGAGGTTTTCCACCTGTTTTCTTGTGGGGGGGGGAGGGAAACTTTTCCATTTTTTTTCTGGAAAGGTCTATAAGAATCCCCAACCCACTGCCTAAGACTGACCTTATCATCTTTGTAGTTTCCTCTCATTCCACCCCCCACCACACTGTGACAATCCTAGTGTGTATGTTCTTGTCTTCCCACTTATTCCTCTCTGTCATTTTTGCATATCATTACATATCTGCTCAGCTGCACTTCTTCTAGATGGCTCTATTCATTCTACTGTGCATCTCTCTCACATTTTTCCTAACACACAACTATGGTTTCCACTTGCTCTTGGATACTCAACCCCTACTTGTTTATCTGGTATCAAGTCATACGTGACCTGGTCTCACCCATGTTTATTCTATCATACCTTGCACTTCTGCACATTTCTTTACTTAGAATCCCCTCTTTCCACATACATCTGGAATATCCCCATTCCCTTAGCATGTAATCCTCCAAAGTCACTCCAGATGGAAGTTTTTCCTTCCTCTAATCTTTTAGTCCTTGTTTGTTCTTTGGGGACCCTTCTTCATCTGGTTCTGAGTCATTATTTACTGAGTTTATCAGATCAATGTGTATCATAAGTCAACAAACAGAGTGCACTACTGTTAACAATTTTGGGCCCAGGATATAATAAAAGAGAGGGTTTACTAGAAAAAAGTGAACTGTGTTGTGTCCTTTCCCTTCTTCTGTGAGTACCTCTCTAACTCAGTCTGTGCATCAGGTTAGCATTGGTGAACACTGTGATCAGGGGAGAAGTCTTTCCTGGCTTATTTAATATCCAATGGTCTCATCTACAAGCTGAGTTACTTCTCCATAACTTGATTTGGCTCATTAAATTTTAGTAAAGATAGTGGATGTTTAATAAAATCTCTTAAAAAAAAGTTAGAACTCAAGCATGAGACCACACGTTAGATATCACTTTCTGAGTACAATCCTGGTGATACCGCTGTTTGGGAGGTCTTCACTATGGAAGCTCACTCTCCAGCATTCTACAACCTGATGTGTACAAGCACCAAGACTAAAAAGTGTGTGGCTTCCAATGACTACTGCAACTGAGTATTGCAACCTATGTGTGGTCTCTAGTAATAACATCAATAGTAATAAAAGGGAAATTAAAAAAATAATTTCGTTTTTTAGTGTGGCTGTCAGTGTCATAGTAATATTGCTTTATGGAGTCACGTGGGATGATATGTTCAGTTATTTCCCTCTTGGCTGTAAGTGATTCCTGATTGTTTCCATTCACTATGGCTCATTTTTAAGAATAACAGCAAAGTGGATTTCATAGCACAAAATAACACAGCCATGGTGCTGGAACAGTGGTGCAGTGGTAAGGCGTTTGCTTTGCACAAGGCTGACCTAGGATGGATGGACTGCAGTTCGATCCTCTACATCCCATATGGTCCCCAAGCCAGGAGTGATTTCTGAGTGCATAGCCAGGAGTAAACCCTGAGCATCACTGAGTGTGGCCCAGAAACCAAAACAAAAAACCAACCCCTAAAAACACAGCCACTCACTAGCTCTTTTAATGGAAGGGAATATCTTAAGAGGATATCTAAGAGTTCTGTCATTGATAAAGTTCTAAAAGCTACTTTCTGGTAATAGCTTGCTTGCCCAGCTAGTTAGCATAAACAATGAGTTTTTTATTTTTTATTTATTTAAGCACCATGATTACATACATGATTATAGTTGAATTTCCATCATAAAAAGAACATTGCCCCATTCACCAGTGCAACCTTCCCACCACCAATTCCCCCCATCTTCCTCCTTCTCCACCCCCTGTCTGTATTCGAGACAGGTATTCTCCTCTCACTTATTAACATTGTTATGATAGTTAGTGTAGTCATCTCTTTAACTACATTCACCACTCTTAGTTGTGAGCTTCACATCTAGAGCCAGTCCTTGCGCCCTCATCTTTGTTGCCTCTGGGCATTATTACAATAATGTCTTTTATTTTTCTTAAAACCCATAGGTGAGTGAGACTATTCTGTGTGTGTGTCTCTCCCTCTGACTTATTTCACTCAGCATAATAGTTTCCATGTCCATCCATGTATAGGAAAATTTCATGACTTCATCTCTCCTGGCGGTTGCATAGTATTCCATTGTGTATTTGCACCACAGGTTTTTAGTCATTCATCTGTTGAAGGACAACTTGGTTATTTCGAGAGTCTGGCTATTGTAAATAGTACAGCAATGAATATAGGTGTGAGAAAGACATTTTTGTATTGTGTATTGTATTGTGTTTTTGTGTTCCTACGGTATAGCTGGATCATATGGGAGCTCAATTTCCAGTCTTTTGAGGAATCTCCATATTGTAAACAATGAATTTTCTGCATATACATCTCTATTTAAATAAAGGAATGAGAACTATTTATGGTTGTAGATAAACTCATGGATAGCACACTATTGTCTATGTCTTCATTTTTAAGCCTCAGCCTTGGGAAAACTATTGCTAAGTGGGGCAGAGGCAGGAAGTCTGGCTGGGCTAAGTAACCCTCTGATGATAGCTAAGTGATCTGATGTCTGTATGTTCCACAAAGCATTCATCCATTCATATAATTTGCTTATTAAAACTTGGATATTTACTAATTCTTTTAATTTTAGGAAAAAGACCATTTTAAAGGTCCACACTAAATTTATAATTTTTTGTTTTTGTTTTTGAGTCACACCCAGTGGCACTCAGGGGTTACTCCTGGCCCTATGCCCAGAAGTTGCTCTTGGCGGGCTCAGGGGACCATATGGGATGCTGGGATTCGAACCACTGTCCTTCTGCATGCAAGGCAAATGCCCTACTCCATGCTATCTCTCTGGCTTCTGAATTTATAAATTTAAGAAAGGCTATGAATGTCAGAAATATATCTTCCTTTAGGACCTCGGGTACCAATATCACATATTACCATCTGGATGAGCCCAAGTGTTATGTATTATTTGAATGTTTTTTGCATGGGTGAGGCACACCCAATGGTGCTCAGGAATTACTCCTGTTGGTGCTTAGGGAACCATATGTAGTACTTGGAGACTGAACTATGATTGGCCACATGCAAGGCAAACATCTTAAAACTGTACTGACTTGACTCTTTCATTGGGTGATTACTGAAGTGCAAAGAAAAAACATATTTTTTAATTTGGAACACACCTAGAAGTGCCCATAGACTATTTTCTCTATGGTTCTTGGGGTTCAGGCAGGTTGGTTGTTGCTCATATTGCTATCTGGAGAGTCTACAATACTGAGTATCAAAGCCAAAACTCCAGCATGCAAAACCATGCACACCTACCCTTTGAACTATCTTCCAAGACTGAAGTGAAAGACAAATATAAACCCAGCTGTAGTGGCCTTAAAACTGAAAACAGTGGTATAAATAACACGGGAATATTTATGAGTCTGAGCAGTAATAACCTGAATTCTGAGTAGAGAATAATGATTACATTACTCATGGAAGTACATGCAATGTCCTACATAAAATTAATTTGAGATTCGATTTCAAAACCAAGTGGGTGGTTATTTGGTTTTATAATGCCAGGATACAATATTGCTGGTAAAGTCATCAGAAACTTGAGAAATGCTCCAATACAATGGAGATAGAACTCTGAGCAGCTTCTGTCTGCATTGCCTGTAAAACCTATCCTCTGTTCTCTAGAATTTGAGTTGAGAAAGAGGCTTGAGAATGCTAGCTCCTTAGCAAGCAGTTGGGCAAGGACAGTTTATACTGCTACGTCACGGCTGCTTTACAGCTTGTGTCCCTACCTGTATTCTGCTTAGGAAATAAATTTTCAATTTGTTTTTTTCAACAAAACTGCTGGTGCTTAATGAGAAGTAGAAAGCCATTTTACTTCTTATTGCCTTTTAAAATCTTCGAGACTCAATTTAATAAATTCTAGTGGTGGGGCCGAAGTGATAGCACAGCGGTAAGGCAAGAAATAGATATCAAATGAATCCAGATAGGAAAGGAAGAAGTCAAGCTCTCATTTTTTGCAGATGACATGATACTACATTTAGAAAACCCTAAAGACTTTACCAAAAAGCTTCTAGAAATAATAGAATCATATATAGCAAAGTGGCAGTCTACAAAATTAACATGCAAAAATCAATGGCCTTTTCATGCACACCCAATGATAGAGAAGAAATGGACATTTTAGAACAATCTCCTTCACATTAGTGCCACACAAACTCAAATATCTTAAAGTCATCTTAAAGAGGTGAAATTAAGGAATTAAGGAGTCACTTTACTAAAGAGGTGAAGGACCTATACAAAGAAAACTACAAAACCCTGCTTCGGGGCCGGAGAGATAGCACAGCGGTAGGGCATTTGCCTTGCATGCAGAAGGACTATAGTTTGTATCTCAGCAATATGGTCCCTCGAGCCTGCTGGGGAAGATTTCTGAGCATAGAGCCAGGAGTAGCCCCTGAGTGCTGCGGGTGGGACCCAAAAAACAAAATAAAAAAAAGACACAAAAAGAAATAAAAACAAAACAAACAAACAAAAAAAAACCCTGCTTCAAGAAATAAAAGAAGACACAAGGAAATGGAGACACATACCCTGCTCATGGATTAGGAAGATTAAAATAATTTTAATGGCAATACACCCCAAAGTATTGTACATATTTAATGCAATTCCCCTAAGGATACCTATGACATTCTTCAAAGAAGTAGATCAAACACTCCTAAAATTCATTTGGAATAATAGACACCCACAAATAGCTAAAGCAACCCTTAGGAAAAGAAATATGGGAGGCATCACTTTCCCCAACTTTGATAAAGGGGCAAAAAATGCAAAATGGAGCAAGAAAAGCCTCTTCACAAGTGGTGTTGGGATAACTGGTCAGTCACATGCAAAAAAAACGAACTCAAACTTTCATCTAACACCATGTACAAAGGTCAAGTGCAAATGGATTAAGGACCTTTATATCAGGCCCGAAACCATAAGGTATACAGAAAAACATGTAGGTAAAACACTCCATGACATTGAGACTAAAGACATCTACAAGGAGAAAATAGCACTCTCCAAACAAGTGAATGCAGAGATAAACAGATGAGACTATATTATGCTGAGAAGCTTCTGCCTAAAGTAAATTGTGACTAGGATACAAAGGCCACCCACAGATTGGGAGAAAATATTCACCCAATACCCATCAGATAAGGGGCTAATATCCAAAATATACAAGGTACTGACAGAATGTAATAAGAAAAATACATCTAACCCATTCAAAAAATGGGGAGAAGAAATGGACATTTCCTCAAAGAAGAAACACAAATGGCCAAAAGACACATAAAAAAATACTCCACATCACTAACCATAAGGAAAATGCAAATCAAAACAACGAGATAACATCTCACATCACAGAGACTGGCACAAATTGCAAAGGACAAGAACAATCAGTGCTGGTGGGGATGTGGAGAGAAAGGAACTCTCATTCACCGCTGGTGGGAATGCTGTCTTATCCAGCCTTTATGGAAATCAATATGAAGATTCCTCAAAAAACTGGAAATTGAGTTCCCATGTAATCCAGCTATACCATTCCTAGGGATATACCCTAGGAACACAAAAACACAATACAAAAATGCCTTCCTCACATCTATATTCTTTGCAGCACTATTTACAATAGCCAGACTCTGGAAACAACCAAGATGCCCTTCAACATATGAATGGCTAAAGAAACTGTGGTACATATACACAATGGAATATTATGCAGCCATCAGGAGAGATGAAGTCTTGAAATGTTCCTATACATGGATGGACATGGAAACTATTATTTTGAGTGAAATAAATGAGAGGGAGAGAGATAGACACAAAATAGTCTCACTCACCTATGGGTTTTAAGAAAAATAAAAGATATTATTGTGATAATACCCAGAGACAAGAGAGATGAAGGCTGGAAGGACCGGCCCACAATATGAAGCTTACCACAAAGAGTGGTTAGTGCAGTTAGAGAAATAACTACACTATCAACTATTATGACAATGATTATGAGTGAGAGAAGTAGAATGCCTGTTTTGAAGATAGACAGGAGTTGGGGAAGGATGGAGATGGAGGTCATTGGTGGTGGGAATATTGCACTGGTGAAGGGAGTGTTCTTTTTATGACTGAAATGCAACTACAAACAAGTTTGTAATCATGGTGCTTAAATAAAGATATTATTTAAAAATTATCAAACACACAAAAAAGACAACTTCTTCATGACACTAACAGAACAATAGGCATAGATGGCTTACTCTTGCCTCATAGTTGTACACAGAGTCACTGCATCATAAATTCAAATGACTTTACAAGTCATGGAAGTGCCTTTACTGATGGTCCTTCTGAAGTGCTCATGGGGGATCTACCATCATGGAAAAAAAAAAGAATTTCCTGGAGGGACCAGAGCAATAGCACAGTGAGTAGAGCATTTGTCAACTCAAATTTGCCAACCCATGTTCAATCCCCAGCATCCCATATGGTACCCCAAATCTGCCAGGAGGAATTTCTGAGTGCAGAGTCAGGATCCTCATTGGATTTAGCTCAAAAATAAAAACAAAACAAAAAAATTTTTGGAGAACACTGGAGTATTTTAAAACTTACTTCTCCAAGCCACTCTGTCCATCCTTTACTCTATATGCAGGAATGAATACTGTTTATACTATAGATAAATGTGTTCGCATAAGTGCATAAGTGCTTGCATAAGTACAATTCTTTGACTGGTCTCCTTTCTTTGGGAGTAATTGGTGAGCATTCCAGAAGACATTGAATAGGCTGAATAGAAAGGGGCTAGCTGGGTTGCCTTGAGAAATTTCAGGTCAATTCACACAGAAAGTGTAGGTAACAAGGCCAAGGATATGTGTGATAGAAGAGAGAGAGAGAGAGAGAGAGAGAGAGAGAGAGAGAGAGAGAGAGAGAGAGAGAGAGAGAGAGAGAGAGAGAGAGAGAGAGAGAAGCTTATGTTAAAAAGAAACAGTGACTGAGAACCCTCATGCTAACAGATTTCTTCCACTTAACATTTTTCCACAGGTCTCTTTTTTTCCATACCTCCTGAGTCTGAACCACTAACCACCTCACTACTCTTGCTTAAACCTTCGAAGACATCTGTGTCATCATTTTCTCCCTCTTCTCATTACAGATCCATCAGCATTGCCCAGACACACATGTTAACCTGACCAACTTTTCTGTTAAATTCTATTCACACAATCCAACACTACCACAGCATATAGATATTCACTGTCCATTTCTTTGGAACTGGGTAGGGAATTTCAGGCTCCTTGGTACCAAACAGGATCAAGAATAATTTGGTTTGGCTGATTACTCATGATCTCTTGAGCTTATAGTACATGACTTGAAGTATGACCTGAAGCCATACAGGGCCCTGTTGCTCTTAAACAAAGAATATGATAAAAGGTGACGGAATGTCACATGATCTAAGTCTTTGACTTGCCTTCTGGCTGTGAGAGAGTGGCATGTAAGGAACTATGGGTTACCCTAAATGCTTAAAGCAGTCTCTCACCAAAAGAAAACAGGAACCTTAATATTATCATCTTGAGAAGATGCATTCAATCAAGAACCTGGGAAAGTGAAGAAATGGAACCTAACCCCTGTCACCATTCCTCAGAGACTGTAGTCAGTTGAGGCTCCAAGCACAGGCCCCAGACTTCCAATCCATAGAAACTATGAGAAAAGAAACAGATGTTTTTTTACTATTAAAGATGTAGGAATTTGTTATGCAATACACAAAATCCACAAATCTATCTCACTGTGTAGAATCCAGTGATTTCTCCATCTTTTGCTTAAGGATATCTCTTCCAAAAGCATTACTAAATCTAGATTGGCTGTTTTTTGTTCTTCTGGTTTCAGGAGTTTATTAATTTGGTGTGAGGAAACAAGACTGAGTTCAATGCCTTCATATTAGAGAATGTTGCTTTCTATAAAAAACATTATTCTTTTAATGACCTCTTATTTAAATTTTCTTGGGCTTGAAGACAAACTCTCCATTCTACATATTGTGTTGAAGATTCGATCCTATTTAAAAATCAGGATTATCTTTGCTTACAGTAGGTCTTTTGATACACTAAAGTTCTCTTGACTTGAATGGATCTAAGAGAAAAGACTGTTTAGTTTTCTTTATAAATGTTAGAGGACAATACACAGCATCTTTCACATAGCAATTTCAAGCTAAAGCCCATGAAAATAATTTATGACTAGATATATAATTAATGTATAGCTTCTAAAATTTTGAATATACTGAATAAAGGACTTTTATATGAAGGACCAAGATGAGAGTAAAACTCAGATTTGATATAATCAAGTTTTGTACATCATTTCCCTCCTCTGCAACTGAGATAGATGGTCAGCCACTCACTTCTTGGAAGAGATGACTACTGAAAATAGGAATATTTTAGTTATAAACTTATGATCTAAAATAATTATTTTTCTTTTCAATGAATTATAAAGTAGCTCAGAAAAAATAGGACATTCAACATATTCAAATTAAACAACCACTCATTCAATAATCATTGAACACAGCCTTGGAACACTATCTTCAAATCTTTAGTTATATCTTCTTTCAAGACATGAAACTTATAATAAAGATACAAGCCTATCACATATAAAAATGTAGATGAACCTAGAGGGTATTATGTTTAGAAAGTAAGTCAAAGAAAAATATTGTATTATTTTACTTTCATATACAGAGAAATGAAAGAAATGGATAAATCAAATAAAGCAAAATAAACATTGGCCCTACCAACTCTAGTAGTTTCAAGAGGACAGACAAGGCTTAGAGAGAAGAGATGGGTTCATCAGGTGATATGGGTCATTTGTATAATGGAACTGAACTTGATATAACTAGAATTTATTGGTGAACTTAATGCAATGATTTTTATGTTGATTTATAATGATGCACACTGGAAAAGTAGATAATGTTATAATGCAATGTGACGTCAGTTAAAAAATACTTGAAGCTTAATTTCCTTCCTTTGAGTGTGAATTGGACTTAGAGATTTATTTTTTGTTACTTTGTTTTGTTTTGAGGCCACTTCTGGTGTTTCTCAGGATTTAATCTTTGATTTGCACTCAGGGATCAATCCTGGTTGATTCATATATGGTACTGGGGATCAGCCCAGGTCAGTTGTGTGCAAGGCAAGTGCTCTGTCCACTGTACTATAGTTTCTTCCCCTTAGAGACTTATTTTAAAAAACAATATGGTGAAAATGATGGAACATGAATTCTGAAGCTAGGTCATAAAAGGTCTTGAGGCATCCTTCTTGTTCTTTCTTTCACATCAATTCCTCTGCAGTCAGACAAGTTTCTTGTTGTAAGAAACTGAAGCCTCTTGCCAACAGCCAACAAAGAAGTGAGAAGTCTTTGCTTAGAACTGTACAAATGAACCACGGTGATGACAGATCATCACAGTAGGATTTTAAACATATAGCTTCAACCTTATGAGAGGTAATGAACCAGAATCCAGAGGTACTGAACCCAGCAAAGCCTTTCCTGAATTTATATTCCACAGAAAGAATAAGATAACAAACATTCTTTATCTTAAGTTGCTTAGCGCTTGGGGGTAATTTGTTATAACATTGGGTAAATATTACAAAGATAAATTCAGAATTTTCACTTACCTTGTAATATTGTAAAATTCTTGATAAGTTGACCATGTTTGGAGTCCACCAGTTTCATTTCTTCCATAATTACTGATAAATTGGCCACTTCGGTGTCTAACCTAGACCTCATCATATCTTGTTGCATCCTAAGAGAAACAGAATCCAAACGGATATTGGCCAATGTGTTATTCAAGGAGGTCAGGTCATCCGTGTGTTTGGTCAGGGTATCTGTGCAAGTGGTCCTGACTTCATTCAAGTTGCTAGTCAGCGTCCGCAGGTGGTGGGCTGTGTAACTGATGTTGCTGATGATGTTCACAATATCGGTCTCAAAGACCTGGAAGCGTTCCTCCAGTTGACTGAACTTAATAGCTGTTCTGTTCTCTGCATCCTTTTGTACATCCTGCAGATCTTTCAGGTTCTGCTCGTTGGCTTGTGAGGCTGTGGTGATGTTGTCCATCTGACCTGTGAAGGAGTTGAGCTGGCTGTTCATATCCTCCAGAGTGTCATTGTTGGCTTTGGCCAAGGCGGAATTATTGGCAGCCAAAGTCTGCAAGTTCTGCACTTTATCTTTCAGCCAATCGGTGTCCTTCTTGGCTTGAAGGAAAACCTGCTGCAGATTTTGGAAGTCATTCTTGATTCGCTGAATAGCCTGGCTTGTGTCATCCACAGACCGCTGCAGATTAGAGATGAGGTTCCTCTGTTGGACCTGGGTTAGATTCAGGTTGTTGAGGTTCATAATGACCACATTGTGAGAATACATCTGACTCTGCAGGTTACCCTGCAGCGCACTGGTATCTTGTTGCAGATTGGAGACATAGCCATTATAGGCCTGGAGAGTTTTGTTGACAGTGGTGATGAGGAAAGTGTTATTTTCCAAAGTTTCTTTCAGTTGACTCTGGCTGTCTACCAGTGCATCCCCACTTGCTTGCAACTTTTCCAGTGTATCTTTGTTCTTGCTGGTCTTTTCTGTGATCTCGTGAAGTTGTTGACGAAGATCCAGAATGTCTGATCTGAAGGAAGAGAGTTCTGAGTTGGTGCTTAGAGCTTTCTTCCCAGTCTGGTCTCCTGGAATTAGACACATTTATTATTTAGATTGCTGAACTGTCAGAAGGGTTCAGGTGAATATTAAAATCCCAAAGAGCATGTTTGGAATGCACTGAATTTTAGATAAAAGAAACTATGCTTTATGCAGACCTCACTGTATTAGTATAACCCAGGTATCTATAACATCTAAGTCTGTAGGAGTTTGTAAAGATGAGTACTAAACCTATTGAATAAGAAATTTTCTTAGCTATGGAAGAGAAATTTACTTGATTTCAGAGCTCTGTATAGGGTGTCAAGATTTAATTTATTTGTTACATTCACCAAGTTCTTTTCTAAAAACAAAACAAAACACAGAGGCTAAAATAGGCTAAACTATTTAATTAAAAATATCTACAATTATAGACAGTTTAAAATATTTCAAATAGGAATTTACTGAGTACTGAATTGTAACAAGGGTATTTGTTTTTGATCAGGAATAACTTTAATTTTTATGTGGTACACAGTAACTTTTTTTTTTGTTTTGTTTTGTTTTTTGGGTGACACCCGGCAGTGCTTAGGGGCTACTCCTGGCTCTACGCTCAGAAATCGCCCCCTGGCAGGCTCAGGGGACCATATGGGATGCCGGGATTCGAACCACCGTCCTTTTGCATGCAAGGCAAACGCATTACCTCCATGTTATCTCTCCAGCCCCAGTGCACAGTAACTTTTTTTGGGAGTGGAGGACGGGGTGGAATGGTGGTGAGTTTTAGCTCTTAAAGTGCTTCTAACCTAAAAAAATATTTTCAAATTAAACCACGAGAAAAGATTTAACCACAACACAAATTAATGTCTTTCTGTGTGAAAGCAATTTTAAAGTAACAATATTCTAAAAACCTGCAGATGTACATACAAAGTAGAATCCAGGGATTCAACTTTATAGTTTATTCTCATTGTAAGTTACCTAATTTTTTCAGGTCACTTTCCACCGCTGTGAGCTTGTCATCATAGGTTTGGCGAGATGTCTCCATGCCACCTGTAACATTGTCCATTTTCTCTACAACTAAGATTTGGAAATGAATACATTAATATACAAAACTATATATTTTATTTTTCAGTTTCAGTAAGAGATCAAATTATATAGGATAAAAAATATTGATGCAAAAGGCCTACCAATAAAATTAAGTACATAAGTAAAAAGCTATTCTTTTTGGAGTGTGACCATACCCAGAGTGCTCAGGGTTTACACCTGGCTTTGCACTTAGGGATCACTCTTGGTGGGGCTGTGTGCAATGCAATACTATCTTTAAGGCCTGGAAAAAGCTATCCTTGTAGAAAACTAACATGTCAAAAAATCCAGTGATACCAGTTATTTGATTGAGTTGTATGTTCTTAATTGTTCTTAGGAATCTAAATTGCCTTGGATATTTTAGAAATTCTTGGGAACTATATACAAATGTTTGTTTATATATTTGTTTTGAGGCCACACATGATGATACTTGTTAACTCATGGGTTACTCCTGGCTCAGGAATCACTCTGGCAGACTTAGGGGACCATATGATGTACCAGGGATTGAAGCGGTAGGTTCAATTTCTATAGGTGATATATAACAATGATCACTTCCAACATTTGTCACTATCAGATTCCCTATTTTCCCTATAGGGAAAACTCACTTCTCCAGAAGAATATTCTATGGTAGTATCTCATTCAAGTCTATGTTCAAAATTGTTACAGAATGAAACAGAATCAAGAGTGTTGATCATGGGACTGGAGAGATACCATGGAGGTAAGGAATTTGCCTTGTGTGCAGAGGACAGTGCTTCGAATCCCAGCATTCCATATGGTCCCCTGTGCCCACCAGGAGCGATTTCTGAGTGTAGAGTCAGGAGTAACCCCTGAGCGCTGCTGGGTGTGACCCAACCCCCCAAAAAAGAGTGTTTATCACTTTTTTTTTTACTATGAACACCACCAAAGCGTCATCAGCTTTTCCTCAATAACAAGTAAATGCATTGTATAATTTCTCAAGAAAAGGCCTACATACCTTTGCAAATATCCCTCACTATAGATTTTTTATTCTTTTTGAGCCATACCCGTATTACCTAGGGAACTATATTGGATGTTAAGGATCTAACCAAGGCCACTGCCTGATTCCTGTGTCTTTTCTCTTGCCTCAACTAAAGAATAAAACTAACATTACTTTATGGCACATGGTAAAGCAAGTAAATGACACAATACTAGTAACTGCTTTCTTGTTATCAGATGGCACTAAGTCTCTATGGTTATGAATTAGAACTGCTAATTGCTTTTTCTGAAATGTTCAATGAGAATGAATTTTTCTAAAAGTGACTCTTGGGGCCGGAGTGGTGGCTCAAGCAGTAAGGCATTTTGCCTTGCACACAATAACCTAGGACAGAACTCCCATATGGTCCCCCAAGCCAGGAGGATTTATAAGTGCATAGCCAGGAGTAACCCCTGGGCGTCACTGGGTGTGGCTCAAAACCAAAAACAAAAAAACAGGCTAAAAGTGACTCTTGTGAGATAACAGAGATGAGGGCCAGGAGGACCAGTCCATGGTAGAAAAAAACAAAAAACAAAAAGTGGGGAGTGTAGTTAGGTTAGAGAAGGGATCATTATGACAATGAAAGGGGATAAAGTGACATGTGTGTGTGATATCTCTTCATTACAATAGTACAAACCGCAGGAGAGGGGTGTATGTGTGTGTGTGTGTGTGTGTGTGTGTGTGTGAGAGAGAGAGAGAGAGAGAGAGAGAGAGAGAGAGAGAGAGAGAGAGAGAGAGAGAGAGAGAAGCAAATTGCCTGTCTCAGAGTCAGATGGGGTGGGTGGATGGGAGGGACACTGGGAACATTGGTGGTGGGAAAAGTACACTAGTGAAGAAGGGTGGTGTACATTCTCTGACTAAAATTCAATCATGTAACCATGGTACTTAAAGTAGTTATTAAAAAAAATGACTCTTGTGAGATTTAATTTCAAAGTTGACTGTCCTTGGTTGGTATCAATGGATTTTAAAAATAATGATTTTATTTTTTAAGCATGAATGTTTTCTCTATTCTCAACACATGTAATTCATTTCATTCATCATGTATTCTACTCATGCATGACTGCATGAAGCTCACTTAGCTCCAATCAAGAAGCAGAAGTCCCAAAGTATCTGTCTGACCTAAAGTGAACCAGTTCCATGGCTCCTGGCACCTTCCCTGGAGAAGCTTGTCATGTTCTCTTGAGGCTTCTAGTATGGCTAGAATGAAATGTGGGTGTTGGGCTGAATATTCTTTCAGCCGAATGTTCCCAGGTGCTTTTTCTCTCTCGTGCCAGGTACTCTCTGGCCTTTTCTCCAAAGGAAGCTCTCTGCTCTTCAAGACTCTGCTCATCGGCCCATGTAGGAAATCTTTGCAGAGGTGCATCATGCAAAGTTTTCTTGGCAAGCACTTCATAATTATAGGGCTGAATTCTTTGTTGTCATGACTTGTTTACTATTTGGTTCTTCAGGGTTGGAATATTTGTATTTAGTTTTATCTCTAGCTCCTGGTGCAGCATGTGACACTCAGTAGGCATTTCAAATACATACTTATTATCATCCTATTCATTTAAATAATTGAAAATGTTGGCTGCCGATACCTGTGAAGCACTGGTCGAGCTAGAATCATGAGATAAACTTACAGACTACCACACTCTGGGAAGCCTCAGAACCAGCAAAGAATATGACATTTTGTTGATAATTGCTGCTTTAAAAAATGACTATGTAAACACTGCGGTGTAATTATAATAATTTGCATGTTAGGTTGAGAAGCATGCCTCTGTCTAAATCCCTGGAAATGCTAAAGAAGAAAATGTTTCATCTGCATTTTAGTAAAGCAAAACTTAAAAAATGTAATATTTATAAGTTAGGTTCAGGTCTGATCCTCAAATCAAAACATGCCTCACTCTGTTTTCAAACCACATGCAGGATATAACATCACACTCTTTTTCTGGAATCCAAAGAAACCTTTAACTCTGCAGACAGGCAGTCATTTTCTACTCTCTCTAATTTTTCCTTAATTTTAGTTTCTAAAACACACACACACACAGGATGTTATAAAACCTTCTATAGGTTGGTATAGGTAAAAGGAACAAATGTATTTATTAAACAAATAACCTGTTCACATTTTTTCCCCTGCATCTAAGTGACTATGTGTCCTTCCCACCATGCTAACTAGTCACTGGATTGGGACCTGTGTCTATATGGAAAAATAGGTTGCGGGCAGATAGTTGCAACCCTTAGAGCTGCTACTCCATGAAATGCTGGACTAATAGGAACCCAGAACCAACATGTGCTGCCACACTACACAGCATTCCACTGCCTTTACTCTAAATGTATTATCACAAATCAGTTTGGGAAACAGTGGAAAAAACCCTCCCATCTTACTTCTAAAAAGTCATAATCTCTATAAATACAGATCTCAGTTTTCAGCTCTCTCTCACATGAGGAAAAAGAACATTAACAAGTTGTGCTTTCACAGACTTCCATTCACCAGTAACTTTATGGAGAGATTTTCTTCCATAGATCAGTGCTTTTGGTTTTATACCTGATGAGTTATCCTTCAAATATATAAGTCTTCAGATTGATCTGACTATAGTAAATTTTCTTGAAATGCTTTGGGATTATTTCTTAGCCTGTTTCAGTGACCTCTTCTTTTCTTGTCTTGATTTCATTCAATCTTAAAAGGCCACTCCAAACCTCACTGTTGCTTCATGCTAAACTTTCTCTGATGATGTTTCCAATCTGCACTGACTCAGCCTTTATCCTAGGGCCATTATAACAGTCTCTACTGAGTGCTTATTTTATGCAAGATACTGCAGTTAATCCTGAAGGCCTTTATTTTTACTAATGAAGGAGAGGTGCAAAAATGTTCAGTAATTTAGAATCACACAGCTTATAATGACAAAGTGAGGTATCAGGCCAAGAACTCCTAACTACAAAGGTCATGATTTCCTTCCATCTTTGTCCTTGTGTTGAGCCTCTGGTCTGGTTGACTGAAAATCAAGGTTGAGATCTCTGAGCCTCATGAGAACAGCTTGAGAGGAACCCCGCATGTAACCCAAAAGTCACACTCTCTTGGTAAGTCCACATTGTCTTTCATTTAGTAGTTTTTTTCTGAATTTAATTTCCTCCAATAAAAATCTAAGCAACATAATACTAGACATAAAGGAATGAAAGACATAGCTTTAGTATTTGAGGACTGAGGACAAGGCCAAAGGATGGAGCTTCAGCTTGGTGCCCAGAATACTGTGTGTATCAGACTGTTTATGACAATGAATGAGAATTACAGCCCTTTGTTGGCTCTGGGAACTTCCCCAAATACCAGCAACATTCTCCTGGAAAGTAATACGAACATTTTTATCTTTAACATTACATCAGTTTCATTGTAAAAACAGAGAAATGATCCAGGAAACTAATACAGGAAAAATGTACAAGGTTTGAGTCTAATTCCAGTTCAATCCCTTGAACTGCATGGTCCCCCCTACTTAGTATCACTGATTGAGGTTCTGGTAGTCAACAGCATTACAGGCCTGGAGTAGTCCCTCTTTTCTGTTTGGAACTACAGACTGGGTGACCAAACATCATCTAGAGTTTCCTCTGGATTTCCTGAGCACTGTTTGGTAGGCATTCCCTTCCTGCAATAAGTGTCCCAGAAGATCTGATATAAGGTAGAGGGTGCTATTTTCACAAGAGCTACAGTGTATGGTTTTTTTTTCCCTCAGAGTTAGGATCTATTTAATTATGTCTAAAAGCCATTTCTAGGGGTTGGAGATCTAGTACAGCAGGTAGGGAGCTTGCCTTGCATATGACTGACTCAAGTTTGATCCCCAGAACCCCAACTGGTCACCTGAGCCCTGCTAGGAAATATCCTTGAGCACAGAGCTAGGAGTAAATTCTCCCCCCATCCAGAGTAAGTTCAGAGCACTGCCAATTGTTTCAAAACCAATACCATGCCCCTCCCCTAAAAAAATTTCCAGATCACTGTCAGCTTGTTTTAGTGCAGAGTATGATCTGATGCAAATTTTGAAAATCTGTATTCATGTCATTATCCAAGCTACTTCAATTTTGGCTCAGCTTAGCAGTAAGCTAGACATATGTGAGGAGGAATGCTATGTCAGAGGTGAGTCCTATAGAGAAAAATTGAGGTTTCTGTCTTCTTTATTCTTATTGTCTTGAGATGGATGCATGAGGGAATGGAGGATAAATTAGTAGGATGTTCCTATTCAAGAAATATTCTAGGGCCCGGAGAGATAGCACAGCGGTGTCTGCCTTGCAAGCAGCCAATGCAGGACCAAAGGGGGTTGGTTCGAATCCCGGTGTCCCATATGGTCCCCCGTGCCTGCCAGGAGCTATTTCTGAGCAGACAGCCAGAAGTAATCCCTGAGTACCGCCGGGTATGGCCCAAAAACCAAAAAAAAAAAAAAAAAAAAAAAAAAAAAAAAGAAATATTCTAGAGAATTCATGACCCACTAAAATTTAGAGAGATTGCTTTTGCATTGGAAGCTCCAAAAATCTGAACATGCCTAGGCAAAGGATGCACTGAGTTGTACTTTTCCAAGAAAATAAGTTTTCTGAGACATAACTAACAGGCCACAAGGTTACTGTCATTGCTCCAACACTGTCTGGGTGACTCGACAGTGCTCTGGCTTGTCAGTAAATTGTCTAGAAGGAACTTGGTTATATCCTAATTTTTGTAGTTCCATGACAGAAAGAGAGATGTAAAGGAGCATTATTAAAGGGTTGGAACATGTAAATAGGCTCAGAGGTAGGTATGATCTGCTTGCTTTGCACGACATAGGTTTGTCCCTAGTACCACCCTACAGGTAGAACAGGCAGTTTGGGGACAGAGATAAGAGGATAAAAAGAAGATAAGTAGGGTAGCAAGTGAATACTTATCTCAAGGATATCAGAAAGTATATGGTAAAACAATAAAATGGAATAAAAATATACTGTAGAGGGCAGTAGTTCAAAAGGCAGAGAAGCAAGCCCTTCCATAGTAAAAAATTCATTTCATGATATTGCACAGTACCAAGTCCTAAAGAGTCACATTAAATGGCTATTTAACTTAAAGATTCCCTTTTATCTGGGTTTATTAGAAAAAAAGTAATAAATAAATGTGCAAAGATTGATATTGCCTAGTAAAGGTTAAAAAACTAGGCTGAACCACCTGGGAGGTTCCTTTCCTCACCCTCTTAATGCATCATACTGTGCTAATTCTTTTTTTTTTTTGTGTTATATTTATTTATTTTTATTTAAACACCATGGTTACAAAGGTTATTCATAAAATAGGTTTTTGTCCCACAGATAAAGTTGTTCATGATTGAGTTACAGTCATATAATGTACAACAACCATCACCAGTGCTAGTTTTATATTAGAGCAATAATTACAAATGGATTAATAATAATAATAATAATAATCTGAAAATCTCCCACATTTCCATTACTTAAATTCTTCAGTCAGCATACTTTAGGATGTACGCCTACACAGAAGTGGTACTTAACAAGCCCAGAGTAAACATAACCTGGCTATAGAGTGAGTGAGTGTGTGTGTGTGTGTGTGTGTGTGTGTGTGTGTGTGTGTGTGTGTGTGTGTGTTGCCAGTGATTGACTGGCCCTCCCTTGCAGGCCCTCACACCTGCAAGGCAAGTGCTCTACCACTGAGATATACATGGCCCTATACTGGGAATTTTTAACATGTGTTGTCATTCTAAGAGCCAAAGCTGTATAAGTGTATTTATGAAGAAGCAAAGAACAGAGTGATTACAGCCACTATCCTTTGGGATCAATAACAGGCAGCTGGTTCACTGGTATCATCTTAGCTTATTTCCAATCACCCTGAGAAAGTGGCATTATTATTGCTTTTTTACATATAAGAAAATGGAAATTCTAAGAGGTAATGATTCATACCCAGGCTACGTTCCACTCAAAGAACTTAGCATGATGCTTGGCATGCCAGCAAGCACTTAATAAAAGAAGAATAGTGTGTTGAACATGGACCATCTGGCTCCATGTTCATTCTCATTCTGATACATTATGTTTCCTCAGGAAACTAGGAAACACTGGGAGATAGGTGGGAGGAGTTACAAGTTGGAGGCAATTCAATTTGAAACTTTCTCTCCTCAGATCAAGTCTATGGGCAAAGGAACCTAGAAGGGAGGTGTGGAAATTCTTAGCTGTTAATCTGTCAGTTCTGTGGAAGGCAGCTGAGATGGCAGCTGAGTGAAGGTTTTGAAGCTTAGCAGATCCCGTATCTGCCTTTTGCTGAAAACAGTTGACATGTCTGTCTCCCTCGTCTCTGACAGAAAGGCTTCCATGGCTGTTTTCTATGAAAGGGCTTATATAGTTGGTGGTTCTGAATCATGAAAACTCCTACCTGTGGTGTCTAAAACAAAGCTGGGGTGTGGGTGTCAGGGAACCCATTAGTCTGCAAGCCTGGACTGACCTTAAACCAGACATGCTGAAAGAATGTCTACCGTTCCATAAAGTATGGTTGAGGTGCTGCTTCTCTGTTTAATTTCTAGAAGGCACTATTTTTATGGAGCTATATAAACAACAGCAGCCATAGTAAATGCATGAAAGAGGAAAAAAGGAATTAGTTGGCTAATCCCTGAGTAAATTGCTACTCTGGAAATCCTGTGTTTGGTTTTGTCTTTGTCAATCTAGTTTTCTATATGCTGATTCCTGACTTTCAATGGAATCTCTTTAAGATAAAAAAAAAAAAAAAAAGACTTGCAAAAAGGAGTAGCTGAAAATAAGTTGGAAAAAGTAACAAAGAGGAAAAGTATTTATAACCAGGGAGGACCATGATCATTATTTTCATTTTCCCCCTTTAAGGTCCCAGAGCCTCATATAGCTCATATAGCTCATGGAGCTTACAATCTTGCTGAGTTTTTTGCATTGTATTAATGAAACACTTAATACTTGCAAGCATTTATTTATGTTTAAATTAAAAACTGGAAGTATGCTATTGAAAGGAAACAAGAAAAAAAAAACTTACCTTTGTATCCCAAAATGGCTACTGTGATTGTCAGTAAGGCACACAAAATGTATAATAATATGATAGAAAACTTCAGTGCCCAGTTATTTTTACATTTGGTACATTGCGTTCCTTCTTGAATACCTATAAGAAAAATGTAAAAAAAAAAGTAGTTTTATTAACTAAAGGAGCCAAAATCCAATATATAATTTTTATATTTTGAGTTGAATTTTATAATTAAGAATAACATTTTTACATACATCTTACTACAGGATAAGTGACATTTTAAAATTAAATGCAATTTCTTTACAAATAAGGAATTTGAATATAATTCAAATATTTTCTACTTATATTTAATATGATTTAAATATAGCCTATAACTCTGTTTTATACTTTAATTAAAATCCCATTATGCTAATTACAATGAGACTTTTCATAAACATTTCTGTGATAAATGATTTAAAACTTTTTAATCTATTTAGTCTATTTCAACCATTGTTGGACTTATCTATATCAATTCAAACATGACCAAAAATAGAATGTTTGTTTTACTGGTATATCCTAGGTGCGTTCTATAAACTACTATAGTTGATTCAATTTCCAGGATTTCTGGGAGATACTAAACTGCTATTAGCCTGAAGTCAATCCTGGAAGAAATACTTAAACCATGAAAGTTTGCAAACATCACACTTGATGATTACCCTTACTGACAACTGGCTAACCAACATGCCACTAATTGTAATGGATTCATCTTTAGCAAAAGATGTAGGTGACTGTGTGACTAAGATAATAAAATTATATAACCATTACTAAATTACCTGTGACCATTTTTGTGCATGATATTTGTATACAGAAAACAGACACTGATCTTGAAGTTATCACAGTGATTTGGAAAACAACTATGAAATAACTGGACAAGCCAGACATTTTTGAGTAAAGGAAATAAATTTTTACTGCTCACAGTTCAAATTAAAAAAAAAAAAACAAACACCCTAGTCTAAGGTAAATCACTACCACTTCTCTAAGTAACTCCAGAGCTAACCCATAAAAAAAGCAACTTTCCATTTATTCAAATGATTAGAAACACAGAAGACAAAGACTGTGGACATTTTAATGTGAAAATCATATTGTAAGAAGTATCCTTAAAGCACATATTTCTCTGACTTGTTTCCCTATGTGTGTGTGTCTTACTAGTAACTTCCTCCAAAAGCAACAGTGTATAAAAGACTGATCTCTTATCATTGTAACTATAATTAATGACTTTTGATGGTTAAGTCATGAGGATTAAGGCACAATTGAAGTTATTTTCCCTTGCTTTGTAGTTTTACACATATGGGCCCTTTTCAATAAAAAAAGGATTCTTTGGCTGTATTTAATGCAAAATGATGACAGAAACAGTCTAGAACAGTGATTCAATTTATTTTATTTTATTCATTTTTTAAAAATTAATATCTTTATTTAAGCATCATGATCACAAACATGATTTGTAGTTGGGTTTCAGTTATAAAAAAGAACACCCCCCTTCACCAGTGCAACATTCCCACCGCCAATGATGGGGAGAGCATCAGTGACTCAATTTTAACTTTAAGGTTTTGATCATTCCCATCTGGTGTGGGTTATCTGTCTACTGACTGAGACTCCATTCACTGCTTTCCAGCAGTGAGTGCTATTCAAACTTTGGGGTTCATTCTTAGTAATGATAATAAGTGATAACATAATAATAATACCATAATAATGATAATAATGATTCATAATAATGATAATAATGATATAAGATATCATTAAAAACGATTTTTAGGGGCCAGAGAGATAGCACAGCTATAGGGCATTTGCCTTGCACGCAGCTGATCCAGGATGGACGGCGGTTCGAATCCTGGCATCCCGTATGGTCCCGTGTGCCTGCCAGGAGCAATTTCTGAGCACAGAGCCAGGATAACCCCTGAGCACCTCTGGGTGTGACCCAAAACAAAACAAAACACACAAAACAGTTTTCAATCTAGGAGGTGGGAGAAGGAACCCCAAACTTGGATTTCTAACAAATTCTCACGGGATATGATGCTGCTATCTTGAGACCTTGATTTAAACCAGGGTCTCAAACTCAATTTACCTGGGGGCCGCAGGAGGCAAAGTCGGGGTGAGACAGGGCCGCATAAGGGATTTTCGCTTACTGAATATTCGCAATAAAAATCGCATTAGTAAAAAAAACATTAAACATTTGCAAACCCCAAAAGGAACTGCGAATGTTTAATGCGATTTTTTTCATACTAATGTGATTTTTATTGCGATTATTCGGTAAGCGAATAATTGCGAATACTGTGATATTTGAAGGCTGGCCGTGGACCACAAAATGTTGTACGGAGGGCCGCAAATGGCCCGGGGGCCGTGAGTTTGAGATCCCCGATTTAAATTGTGCTTTCATCCACCCACAGAATGGGAGAAGCTATTCACCCAATACCCATCAGATAAGGGGCTAATATCTAAGGTATACAATGTACTGACAGAACTTAACAAGAAAAAAATCTAACCCCATCAAAAAATGGGGACAAGAAATGAACGATTTCTCAAAGAAGAAATACAAATGGTCAAAAGGCACATGAAAAAATGCTCCACATCACTAATCATCAGAGAGATACAAATCTAAACAACTAAAACAACTAGGAGGTACCATCTTACACCACAGAGACTGGCACATATGACAAAGAACAAGAACAATCAGTGCTGGTGGGGATGTGGGGAGAAAGGAACTCTCATTCACTGCTGGTGGGAATGTTGTCTAGTCCAGCCCTATGGAAAACAATATGGATATTCCTCCAAAAACTGGAAATTGGCTCCCATTAGATCCAGCTATACCACTCCAAGGGATATACCCTAGGAACACAAAAATACAATACAAAAATCCCTTCCTCACACCTATATTCATTGCAGCACTTTTCACAATAGTCAGACTCTGGAAACAACCAAGATGCCCCTCAACAGATGAATGGCTAAAGAAACTGTGGTACATATGCACAATGGAATATTATGCAGCTATCAGGAGAGATGAAGCCATGAAATTTTCCTATACATGGATGTACATGGAGTCTTTTATGCTGAGTGAAATAAGTCAGATGGAGAAAGAGAGACACAGAATAGTCTCCCACATCTATGGGTTTTAAGAAAAATTAAAGACATTGAAATGATTCCCAAAGTTGAGGCCGGAAGGACCACTCAAGATATGAAGCTCACCACAAAGAGTGGTGTGTGCAGTTATAGAAATAACTACACTGAGAACTATCATAACAATGTCAGTGAGTAAGGAATGTAGAGGATCTGCCTCGAATGCAGGTGGGGGGTGAAGGAGGGAAGAGATAGGGGCATTGGTGATGGGAAGGTTGCATGGGTGAAGGAAGTGTTCTTGTTATGACGGAAACCCAACTACAATTATGTTTGTAATCACGGCATTTAAATAAATAATTTAATAAAAAAATTAATAAAAAATTGTGCTTTCAAACTATAACATGCGTATAATTCACACTGCTAAAACAGATTCTCATTCAGCAGACAGTCTGAGATAGGAGCTAAGATTTATCATTTCTAACAAGGTGAAAGTGATGTTTGAATAGAACAATCCCTTTTGAGAAATTATGGTTTAGTTAGAAGATAATTAAACTGGATGAAATTACAATTAGTTAATTCCATGAGAAATTGAAATCATATTTGGGGGCAGAGCAATGGCACAGCAGTAGGGCATTTGCCTTGCATGCAGTTGACCCAAGATGGACCGTGGTTCAATACCCCAGCATCCCATATGGTCCCCTAAGCTAGGAGTGATTTCTGAGTGCCAGGAGTAACCCCTGAGCTTCACCGAGTGGTGCCCAAAAAGCAAAAACAAAGAACATAGTCATGATTCGTTCAACCAGCCCTAGAGAAAAGTCTGCTTTTTTTACATTCATTTTCCAGTTTCTTTTCCTTTCTTTTTAATTGTCAAGTCAGTGTCTCAGTCCCTGTACTGCCAAATCAGATCTCCAAACTCTACCTAATACTCTTAACTTCTATCCAACCCAAATACTATTATCTCAATCCCCCGGTGGTTAAAGCACTCTGAAATCTTGTCTTATATTTATTTTCTAAGTCCTGTATTTATTCACCAGACCCCACTAATCATCCTCTGGGATATACATATATTTTTTTCCCATGATCCTCTCACGTACAGTTACTGATGTTCATTTACCACCTTCATTATACCAGATTCTGAGCTAGGATTTTATACACAACATCTTTAATTTATATAATAACCATTCACAAACTACTATAAGTGAGAACTAAAATGACAGTTCAGAGATATTGCAGTCAGGATTCCACCAAATTGGGTTGATCTAATTACAAATGCCTGTTCTAGTCAGTCTTCTACGTGATGCCTCCTATTATTCTTGCCTTTCATTTTCCCTACCATTATTATAGCCTTTCATCTTTCTATCCACACTAAAATGTCCTTATCTACATTAAAATACTGCTATTCTCATAAAAAAAAAGCCCACTTCAGGGACTTATTAAAGGAATCAAGCAAATATATCTATCACTTTTCTAGAATCTGGATCTTTAAAATGAAACAAAAATCCCTTAATCCACTTACTGTGAGAAATATTTTTGGATTTTAGAGGAAAAGAATAGGTAGATCCCCAAGATATGCCACATTTTGTGTTTAGAAAGAATAAGCTTGTTTAGGTTGCAAATATAAGACAGACATGACAGACACTGGAGTTCAGAAAAGTTCTTATGAAAATATAGAGGGACACTTTGGATAGTGGAAGAAGGGTTCATTAAAAATTTTTTTTAAAGATTGTGATGGATGAACTTTTTATTTCTCTCCAAACTATTTCTTACTCTTTATTGGGTAAACCTTAGGTTTGTTCAGACTGGGGAATGTCACAGATAATAGGAGGGCTGGAGCTAGAGGTTGCTTAAAGGTCACTTAATTGTCATTGTGCTATTAATGAGAAAGGGCTATGCTCATACCATTCTTGCCATATGCTCTAGCACCGTGTTTACCATACCATGAAGCACTAATGCAGATTTGTTCCCAGACCGTTGTCACTGCTTCACATTCTGAAGAGCAGGGTGTCTTTTTTCATGACATGCATTTCTCATTGCTGAGTGTATCAGTATTTAATAAATATCAGATGGCATCGCCTGGCCTTCCTCTTCACTAGACACACTTTCACTGCCTTGTTTTTTCTCCCCCATGAGACTTATTTTTAATAAGAATTCTGTTTTATCTTTCTCTTTCTGCCCTCCGCTGGGAGGCCATCTGGCCAAACATACGAATACCTACTACAAAGAGATCCTGCTGGCAAATGTAGTTGTTGTACCCCTCCCCCTTGAACCTAGATGGTCACAGAAAACATTCAAGACAGCTATCCCCCTGTTACCAGTCTTTGTAGTATCTGTTTTCTTAGCATTACTTTCAGAGGCTAGGGACTTTGTTCCCATGAGGGTCACAAATTGGGGACTCAGGGAAAGAGAGTACAAATGGATCTAAAGAATGAGGTAGATAAAGAATTTTTGTGCAAGAAATGAAACAGTTTTACTTCCTGCCACCAAAAGAATTAGCTTATCAAAAAAGCTTGGCCCACATCATACATTTGTAATTCAGTAGGCCACAGAGAGAATGTGCCCAAAAGATTCATGCCTTCCCATTGGTTATTCTTCTTGGAACTCTTTCCAGTTGAACTTGATTCTTGGCTCAGGATCTGAATGTATTTTTCTAATACTCAAGTTTTTATTATATAAAAAGTTTGAGGGCTAAGCAAAGCCAACTGAATCACTCTGTTAACTCCTTGAGTATACCACGGAAGTTCAGAATAGACTGACAATTGGGTCCCCAGTGCCCACACTCAAAAGTTCCTGTGTTGCCGTTTCTAATCACATATGTTTAAGAAGTGTGGGGGTCTGCTGGGGTTGCTGATGGGAGGTGGTTAGCTGGTTGGCAAGAATAATTCAAATACTGCAGGAATGACAGTGCAGAGGCTTAGAAGAATTCACCAGCAAAGGGAATTCCTTTCTCCTGTGGTTCTCCATAAAGAGCCCTCCCAAGTGCTGTGGTCTAGGCTACAATTCAGTCTGTTTTTCCAGTTTTTTGGAGAACAAAAGAGTCTCTGCAGCTATCATATTTTCTGCCATATCACTGAGGGAGAGCTCATTTGTCAAAGCAGATTCATGCTGTTCCATTGTCTTCTCCTTATTGGGGAAAAACTTTTAAGTAACCAAGAAGCACATTGGAAGCAGTGAGGAGCACGTTGAAGCTATCTTCATTATCTCAGGGTCTATAGCTCAATGGTGTTTCCGTAAAGATCATGTTACCAGGGAAGGCTTGAAGAAGCTGGTAGGTTGCAAAACCCAGCAAACCACAGGTTTTGATCTGAGATTTGCAGTGACCTTTTCATGTGGTTTTTTTTATAGTTATTAATCTACTGCCTGGTGGCATCTATTCCCATAAGTCTATGAGAAGGATTTGGCTCTAACAGTAAAACTGATGATTCAAACACATTCCTATCATTAAAATGCCCTCAAAAGCAACAAAATGGTAAAAGTTAACGTTCTAGTTATTTGGAAGTTATACAATACTAGCACAAAAGCTGAATATATAAAATACAAGACATTAGTTTCTCTTATTATAGAGGACATTTACTCAATGATGGGATATGGATTTAGTTGGTAAATTTTTTTTTGTTTGTTTTTACGGCCACACCCAGTGACACTCAGAGGTTACTCCTGGCTATGGCACTCAGAAATTGCTCCTGGCTTGGGGGACCATATGGGATGCTGGAGATTGTCCTAGGCTAGCGCAGGCAAGGCAGATGCCTTATTGCTTGTGCCACTGCTCTGGCCCTTAGTAAAAAAAATTTAAAATGACTAATTCTCTAAATTTAATCTCAATCCTGAATACCTTATTATGCCAAATTTCCTAAATGATGTGGAGAACCATAAAAAACAAAAAACAAACAACCAACCAACCAACCAAACAAACAAACAAAAAAAACCAGAACAAGAATCAGTAATGAAAGCACTTTGAGAAAAATGGTGTTCTGTGAAAAATAAATGAGACTCACAGAATCTTTGTATTCATCCTGGTGTATTCAAACAAATATATTTGGTGGGAAGAATCATGCCTGATGGGCTCAGGGGACCATATGGAGTACCAGGATCAAACTCAGGTTAACTGAATGCAAGACAAGTTCCCTACCTTGAGAGATGGGATAGTGTACTATCCTATCCCAATCCAAAAATAGTGTACTATCCCAATTCAAAAATTATTTACAAGAGAGCTTTTTAGTTAATAATTCAGCATTAATTTTAAATTTATATTAAATTCTGCAATTTACTAAGGGTATATATACATATATATGTATGTGCAAGTATATATACATATGTATACATATAAATATATATATATATCTTTGGGAGGCTACACTCAATGGCACTCAGGGGTTACTCCTGGCTCTATACTCAGAAATTCCTCCTGGCAGGCTCGGGACACTATATGGAATGATGGGGATTGGACCTGGGTCAGCAACATGCAAGGCAAACACCCTACCCACTCTACTATTGCCCTGATGGTATGTTTTTAATTAAATTTTTCATGTAATTAAAAATAGTAGGGAGTTTTAGCTTTGTTTTAATATATCAATAGAGAACATTGTTTATTTGGTTTTGAGGCCATATTCAGCAATGCTCAGAAATCACTTACTCCTGTCTCTCAGCTCAGGAATCACTCTTGATGAAGCTGGGGGGAACATACGAGTGCTAAGGATAGCAGTGCCATTCTGGGGTAGGGGTGTCTGATAGGTGCCAGAAATCCCTTCCTCATTACATACGATCAAAGTCCTGTAAAGCAGAAAGTCTAATTTTAACTTCATCAATTTTAGGAAAGTATGTATATGAGGGTTAGAGTGGAAATACCTAGAGATGTTATATAGCCAAGCCAGTGAGCAACAAAGCTGGGGAGCTGAGCCCAGATTTGTCTTCGCTTCCCCAAGCCTTTTGACTCCCAGTAGTGGAAAATAAAACAAGTCAAGATAAACTGTAGTAAGTTGACTGTAAAACTGTTTTGTCAAAATAAAGGGGTGCTGAAACATACTTAAAATGCTGAACACACCTTTCTCAAAAACGAGCAGTAGAAGTTAGGAACCAATCAGCTAACTATTACAGGTCTAATACTTGGACAGGCTATAGTTTCTCTTACCATTCTGTGGTGGCATACTTAATTTCACCCTTAATAAATGCCCATTTTCTCTTTCAGAGGTCAGGAGGTTTGGCTAGTGAGGTGTTTTGTTTTGTTTTTTTTTTTTTTTTTGGTTTTTGGGCCACACCCTGTGATGCTCAGGGGTTACTCCTGGCTATGTGCTCAGAAGTCGCTCCTGGCTTGGGGGACCATATCGGACGCCAGGAGATCGAACCGCGGCCATCCTAGGCTAGCACTGGCAAGCAGACACCTTACCTCTAGCGGCACCGCGCCAGCCCCACTAGTGAGTTTTGTTAGCTTGCAGGGGAATTATCCCTCAAAGGTGAGAAATTTTTGGAATGGAGTGAGCCAAGAAGAGATGTTGCTCTACAATTTTAAGTCAAACTATGGGATATACAAAGGCCTTGATCAGTTTAAGCTTGAATCCAAAAGAAGTTATTTTGAAATAGAAGCCTCAAAAGCGGGTCTTCAGTGGCTCCTGGACCCAAACAACTGGCAGCATTTACTAGTATGCAGTTGCTGGTGGCACAGGTTAGAAAAAAGGAAGTAAATGAGGGTTTATCACATGGAGATACAAAATTAATTTGTTTTATAGTAGATTAATTCTCCTCTTTAAAAAATATGAGCAAAGAAAAACAAAACAAAGCATGGGTCCAGAGCCATAGTACAGCAGGACAGCATTTGCCCTACATGCTACTGACCTTGGGTTCAAGCCTCAGTATCCCATATGGGTCCCTGAGCTCATTAGGAGTAATTCCTGAGTGCAGAGCCAAGGTAACCTCTGAGCACTGCTGGGTGTGACCCAAACAAACAAAAACCAATTTGACCCCATAGTTCATGAATCCACAGACTTTTCCAATAATATAGAAACACTCCAAATGCCTCAAGAAATGATTTCAAGAGGCTCAGCAGATGATATCCTCTGACTATGCAAGTTCTCAAGAGCACACAGTCATAAGGAACATTAACTTACATTTCAATCAACATCCAGCCACCAGCACAGCAATGCACCCACTGAGTTCCATTTTCCACTCCATCATTCAGAGGTGGCTGTGGTATTGCACACAGATTTTCAGATTAAAATTTCTTTACCCAAAACACCTACTTCGGGTGGAGAAACCCTGAATCTTTTTGGCCACGGGAATTCCCTTTCTTCCCCAATACTTACTGTGCCTATGCAAAAAAAAAAAAAAAAGTGAGGGAAATACCAAACCCTGCCACTCCAGTACTCCCTCTTTTTCTTGTTTTACTTTGTTTTGTTTTGTTTGTTTTTGATATTATTTTCCTTCTCTTTTTTCTTCCACTTTTTTCTTTCTTTTTCACTCTTGTGGTTGTTATTTGGGGATATTTTTTGCTGGGTGAATTTTTTTTTCTTTTTTTTTTTTTTTGGTAGTTGCTACCAAATTTTTTCTTCTCTTTTTCTTATCCTTTTTATCTCCAACAGAAACACATAACTTGAATCATTCAGCCTCATAAATTGAGGGGGAAAAAGGATAATACCAGGACCGACGTCATATGAACATGTAGTGGAAATAAAAAATTATCAGACTTGAACACCAAACCCAAAGTCAATGACAACAGAATAGATACCCAATCTACAACAAGTTGTAAAGTGGAGACCAGTTACTCTAGTATACTGTGGGGTAAAGGAGGGAGATATGAGATGCATGCTGGGAACAGGGGTGGAGGGAGGACAACACTGGTGGTGGGAATGCCCCTCATTCATTGTCATTATGAACTGTAAATAATTCTGTGAAAGATTTGTAATGCACTTTGGTCACAATAAAAATTTATTAAAATTAAAAAAACCCCAAAACATTGCCTACTTCATGACGCTTCTTTTCTGGCCACATCCCATTTATTCAAAAGATAAATATGAGGCACCATACCGGTATAAGATATAAGGCTAAACAAAGCATGCATATGGAATTTAGTCTCTAGTGGAAGGATTTAAAAAAAAAAAGTTTTATTTAGAGAAATGAGATGTGGGAAAATTGCCAGCTAGAAAATGTAGCCAGTAGGACATTAGAAGGTGATAAATTCTATGAAGAGTAGATAAAGAGATAGTACAGCAGGTAAAGTACTTGCCTTGCATGTGATCAGTAGTAGTTTGATCCCCAGCACCACACATGATTCTTTTAGCAACACTGAGTGATCCCCAAGCATAGAATTGGGAATAGCCCCTGAACATTGCTGGGTGAAACCCAAATATCACCCAAATTGCTATTTAGAAAAATAAAGCAAGGTATGGGGCCAAGAAAATGTGAGAGGTAAGGTGATGGCAATTTCAAACAGGAATTCAGACAGTAATGTTCAAACTTGAATGAGTATGAGAGAAACACCAGGTACTTGAGCTCACTGCTCTCTCCTGCAGGGTTGCTCTTTGCCCCTCTAAGGTTCTGAAAATTTACCCTTTTCTATAACACACTCTCCCCCAATGACTTCTTTTTTGTTTTGTTTTGTTTTGTTTTGTTTTTTGGGCCACACCCGGCAGTGCTCAGGAGTTACTCCTGGCTGTCTGCTCAGAAATAGCTCCTGGCAGGCACGGGGGACCATATGGGACACCGGGATTCGAACCAACTACCTTTGGTCCTGGATCGGCTGCTTGCAAGGCAAACACCGCTGTGCTATCTCTCCGGGTCCCCCCAATGACTTTTTAACACCAAAAACTTTCTCCTCAGTGAATCAGTTTCCTAACTGGGTTTGATGGATCTTGTTCTTTCAGCTCCATCATATGTAATTCATTTTGCAAAAGTCTATATCCATATGTGTATGTTTTTTTTCTTTTCCCATATAATGTTATTGCTAATATCAGGCCTACCATCTTCTTTATGCGATATCAAGATATTTATTTAAGATATTATTATATATTATTATTATTATTATTTAAGAGCCAGAGCAATAGCACAGTGGTAGTATATTTGCCTACACACAGCTGACCTGGGATGAACCTGGGTTCAATTCCTGACATCCCACATGGTCCCCTGAGCCTAACAGGGGCAAATTCTGAGCTCAGAGCCAGGAGTAATCTCTGTGTGCTGCCAGATGTGGCCCCAAAACAAAAATAATTTCTTTAAAATAGGATTTTTAAAGCAAAATTTAAATTACATATTTTCCCATAGATTTCTCAGGAGGTTTGTTAGAAGCAGGTTTGTTAGTCTAGATCCAACTACTGATATTATTTCTAGATCTTTACCATTCCATATGACTTGACAATGAGAGCTTCCTTTAGTATTTCTTCAGTTTCTCTAAGAAAACTAGTATTGTATAGTACTCTGGAAGAGTACTATAGCTAAGCACATGCACCACTGCAGGTGCTTAGCTGGCTATGGAAAAAGTTAGGCTCATCACCCCTTCAGTAATTTCCCCTCACTTTACTTTCTCTGGCTTTCAGGTGGTGGGGGGAAAGGGAATGAGGATGTTTCATAACCTTCCCTCCCAACTTTGCCTTTTTTTTTGCTTTGTTTTTGGGCCACACCTGGCAGTGTTAAGGGCTTACTAACATTTTGCCTCCAATTTTGTGACTAGCTTGCTAGCTGATGAGTGACTTGCTGATTTAATTGTCCTGTGGGCCAGAGTATAGACATTCTGGGAGGGGTTTTCAGCTCAGAGGCCTGACAATCAAGTCTCAGACACCTGAAGCTCTTCTTTCCAAACAACCAGGAACTCAGAGTTTCTTTTTACTGTCGCAGAGTTGGGGAGCTCAGTGTGATTTCTGTTTTCCTTTTTAAAAAAATTGTTTTATTGAAACCATTGTGATCTATAAAGTCCTTCATAGTTGAATTTCAGATAGACCTTTGGCCTAAATACAGGGAGACCCTACCATGAAGCATCCTGCTATAAGACCAACTACAGGCTCTGGGCATACTAAGTTGTCTAAACTCAAAGTTTTTTTCAGTGGCCCTAGTAAAAGTTTTTCTCAATCATGTTTTTTGTAGTCAGGTTTCTGTAGTTAGAGATCCTAGTTTTTGCACAGATTCTGTGTTGAAGTTAAAGTGTCATGGAGCGTTTTCTGGTTTCGCCTCAGTGTTGGGTGGCAGAGCAGGCAATCCTGCCTAGAAAGCAAGTTGTTGCTGTTTCCAAGTTGTCATGATATCATATGAACCCATTCTGGAGCAAGTCAGTGCCAGGGTAGCATTAGGGCCCTCCCCAGTAGAAGTCCGATTCCTGGTGCTGATGCAGAAAACCTTGTTGGTTCCATAGATCCAAGGTTTGGGGTGAGTGGCTGATGTCCAGTCATCTGCCAGTGCAATTTCTTAATCAAAGGAACACAGATCATTACTGTAGACCTCTCCTGGGATGAACAAATATCAACATTCTAAAGCAGCATGGTGTCATGTTTGTGCCCCTCAGTACTCACCAAACTCAAACTCATTAGACAAAACTAAGGAATAAACCCACTGTCCTACTTATGTGTTTAAATAAGGCAACTTTAAGAACTGCCATCTAAGGAGCCAACATGATTAGCTAAAGATCATGGCCTCATTGGTTAGGAGGGTGTGTGTGTGTATGTCTTTTTATAACTATTTCTTTTCTTTTTTTATTTAATGTGGAAATTATGCTGGGGAGTAGTGATGGTCAAGAAAAAGTGGCTGGCCCATTATCTCTCATATACTTAATAATTTTTAAGTATAATATAGCTAGTATTTTGATGAGAAAAGGGGAGTATTAATGTAAATTAAAATATTTCCCAGCCCCATGACACTCCACAGTGAATTCCTTTATGAATACAAGCTTTGTAGTGTCTTTAAGTGAAGAATAGAGTTGAGGATACTGAAATGAAATGAAAGTGAGCCAAGACAGAGCAACCAATGCCACTGTCGGTGCTTTAAAAGGTCTATTCTGCACTAAAAAGAACCTCAGTTCTGAACCTGGATGGAAAATGAGTCAGTCGACTTGAAATGACCCAGATGAATGAAATTGGCAAACAATTCACAAGGAAAGTGACAGACCACCTGCCCACAAAGCCTGAGGGGTGGGTGGCTCCAGATTTAGTGAGGACTAAGTCAGTCACCACTTGTCATTCATACTCACTATTGAAATGGAATAAGACTAGAGAGAAAGAAATCTTTTCAGCAGGCAGAAATGGTTGCCTAGGTCAAAAGAATAAAATTGAAAAAAAAAACACGCTACAAAAAAAACATTCTGGGGGCTGGAGCACAGTGGGTAGAACATTTGCTTTGTACACAGCCAACAGGGGTTAGGTCCCTGGCATCCCAGATGGTTCCCTGAGACTGTCAAGAGTTATTTCTGAGCACAGAGCCAGAAATAAGCTCTGAACACCACTAGATGTGACTAAAAGCCAAATACACAAATACATATATATGTATATATATGTATTTGTATATTTAATATATATATATATATATATCATTGGATGTAAGAAATGAAATGAATGGTTTGGGAAGAGGGCCCCATAAAGGTGAAACATGGACCTCACCTGCTTGAGATCTGAATTTAATTGCTAGTATCAAAAAATAAAATAAACAAAAACTCAGAAGACATACAAGAAATGATAACAATGTATAGTAAGTGGGAAAAATGCATGCTTAGACAACTTTCCAAGTCTTTGTTAAGAGGTCACAAATGAATTAAATTGTTGAAAACAGAAAATGGTTTAAAGTGCAATAACATAGATAAAAAGATGGTTTATTTATAGACATACACACACAAACACACACACAAGATTTCCTTAGACAGTAAAGATATTTCTCTGAAAGATTTCTGGGGTTAAGAGGCAACAGACAACACCAGGGGCTAGAGTCCATGCTTTATAAACACAAGGCCTGTATTTGATCCCACTACTTGCCTCCCTGAGCGCTGCTGTAGCCTTGGTGGCATTATCACTGGGTTTGAGCAGTTGAGTACTACCCGGATGAATTTCCAGACCTCCAGACACTGTTGCCCCCTCTCTCATTTTTCCCCCAGTAAACAAAAACTTCTAAGGTAGAATTTAAAGCCACAATATCCTATAGATTTTCTGGTTTTGCTGATGACAGCCTACATAAACTGGATGAAAATCAGTTATTTATATTATTCATATATCTTCACAACTCTATGTTGTAACTTTACATTGGTGACTTGAAACTGGTCATTCTGGCAGTATTGACTCTATGGAAATCATTTAACACTACACATCAGAACTTTACTACCTGAAGAGCTGATAGTTAAACATTAGCCAGCACACAATTTATTTTATTATTTTTAAAATAATATCTTTATTTAAGCACCATGACTACAAACATGTTTGTAGTTACATTTCAGTTATAAAAAAGAACACCTCTCCTTCACCAGTGCAACCTTTCTACCACCAATCCCCCCCATATCTCCTTTTCCCCCCACACTCTTCCTGTCTTCGAGACAGGCATTCTATTTCTCTCACTCATTATCATTGTCAAGATAGTTGTCAGTGTAGTTATTTCTCTAACTGCACTCACCACTCTTTGTAAAAGTTTCATATTATGGGCTGGACCTTCCAGCCCTTATCTCTATTATCTCTGGGTGTTATTACAATAATGCCTTTTATTTTTCTTAAATCCCATAGATGAGTGAAACTATTCTGTCTCCATCTTTCTCCCTCTGACTTATTTCACTTAGCCTAATAGTTTCCACATTCATCCATGTATAAAAAAAATGTCATGACTTCAATTTTTTCTGATAGCTGCATAGTATTCTCTTGTGTATATGTGCCACAGTTTCTTCAGCCACTCATCTGTTGTCAGGTATCTGGGTTGTTTCCAGATTCTGGCTATTGTGAATAGTGCTGCAATGAATATAGGTGTGTTGAAGGCATTTTTGTATTGTGTTTTTGGGTTCCTAGGGCATATATCTAGGAGTGGTATAGTTGGATTATAGGGCAGCTCAATTTAGCCAGAACACAATTTAACCTGGTGCTAATAGTCTGTTACATTTGAACAAATTAAACAGGTGCTCTGTCCCTATGCTTGAGAAGTTCAAGGTAACTGACTCAGTCCAGCTTAGACAAAGTAAAGATTAAATTGGAGCACTATTTCTTCTCTCCTCATCCAAGTTATTGAGTATTTGTTTTGTTTTGTTTATTTGGTTTATTTATTTGGTTTTTATTTATGTATTTGGATTTACTATTGGTTTTATTCTAGGATCATTCTGGATGTGCTTGGGAGACCATATGAGGTACCAAGGATCAAACTCTTGTCAGCTGCAGTCAAGAAAAGTAAATGCATTACCCATTATACTATATTTCTGGTCTCAGGTTATTGAGATTTTATCTGCAATCTTATCAGTGATATTTTACACATTAGGTGTTTAGAATTCAAAATGTATGTGGAAGTTTAAAAAAATCAGATTCAAGGGCCAGCACAGTGGCACTAGAGGTAAGGTGTCTGTTAGCCAGGAGCGACTCCTGAGCGCATAGCCAGGAGTACCCCTGAGCGTCACCGGGTGTGGCTCCCCCCAAAAAAATCAGATTCAAATTTGTTGTGAGGTGAAGTAAATTTTAGATACCCAGTGAAGTTGCTAATATTTAGAATCCAATCCCTACATCTACTACCTTCACTGCATATATATATATATATATATATATATATATATATATATATATATATATATATGTTTGACTTAACTTTCATCAACCGTCTTGAAAGCAAATTCCCTTCTCACAAGCAGATGAGGCAAATAAAGATTCTTTATAAGTTATCCACCTGAAGTGAACATGGCAACATTCAGAGGTGGCATTCTGGTGATAGCTTCTATTAACAGTGTGGATGAAAGACTTGAATTGAGTTAAAGGAATCACCAGAGAAAAAACAATTATGAAAGATATTTTCTTTGTCTCTTAAAATCAGCATGAATAAAAATTTCATCAGTCATGCAGAAAAATATAATCTAAATCTAAAAATATATGAAGTATCTAAGTATTCATGAAATGCATAAATATTAGTGACAGCAACCATCAGATCCAGAAAGAGAAACATAAAAATATTAGATATACACTAATATATACACTCCATACTAGTGGAGCAGCCTGGAATGAAAGCAGAATAAATACCTTTTGAAATTGATATCTTACAGTAAAGAATTGCAAAATTTGGTCAGGGCTGTACCAGCTCTAAAAATATACACAAACTTCATGAGATAAGACATTCTTAAGATATAAATCACTTATATTTAATGCTCAAAGAAATGAATTTTATTTCTGAAATGTCCAAACAGTTCCCAATATGTAAATTGGTTACATTGGATATAAGAAGAGATTTAAACAATGTCTAATCCAGACCTAGCTCAGGATTTTTTTCACTATCTCATGTGGTAGTTGGAATTACAAACAGAATCATTGACTAGGAATCATTCATATTTCTCTTTCTAACTTGCAACATTAATTTATTTACTTAAATTTCTAGTAATCTGTACATATCTTGGAACACAGTGTGAATTGATTGTTAATTCTGTGGTCCCTTAGATAGAAAGAGACACTTGTCTTACGTGGCCACTACACAGTGGAATAGATGGCAGGGATGAGTTGGTTTAGCAAACCAATTATGCAAACACTCCCAGCATAAGGCCTGAGCAGGGAGGCTTTAAATTTTGGGACAGCAAAACCTCTCCCAACCCTCCCGCTGGAGTCTGATCATGATTAGGTTCTAATGCTGGTGGGCAACAGTATTATCATCATGCAAGCACTGGGACAATCCTGTTTCATTCCCTTGACATTTCCGTGACCTTGAAGAGGAACTGAAAAAGAAGAACTCAGTAATTCATAAAACACCCATTCCTAAATGAGGAATAAAATGAAGTCTGAACTTAATAGCTCCAGCTACTATGCAATGTTTTTTCCTGTTTGAAAGCAGTTGTGTTGTAGTAGCAAAGCTAGTAAAGACAACCAACCACTTGTAAATACAACCTACTGGTTTCTCTGAAACAGTCTGTCTCTTTATACAGCACTTAGGGAAACATCACCTAATAAACAACATCTAGTAGAGCAAAAGAACATATATTGCAGTGAAAAGAAAAATCCCACTTACAACTGTGGTTATGACAGTGCTTATAAAATTAGAAGCAGTAATTTATTATGGCTTCTAGAACCCCAAATGACAGTGTGATCAATTATTCAAAAATTTTTATCTAGAGGACTATTGCATACAAACAAATTTTCTTGGTTTTGAGCCTGGTGGAAGATCCACCTGTTTCCACTCCATCTTACTTCCCAGTCATACATCACAACTGGGCACAAATCATATAAAGAAGTAATTATGCAAGTGAAGCTGGGAACATTATGGGCTCTGGAAAGAGGATGCTTTCTTTAAGAGACTTCTGCTGTACAGGCTGAGGGTAGGATGGAAAAGGTCACAGAGTAGGAGATTGAAACAAAAAGTTTTTTAAAGAACAGAGCAAAGAGTTGTGATTATTTGAACAGAATAAGAAGAAGTAAGAGCTATAGCAACAGGAAAATTAAAAACACCAGCTGTCTACGTAAAGCCAACTCCAAGAAAGATTCTTACTATTGGGCCTTTATGTCCTAACAGTCAGGTGATCCTGAAGTTGAGTCTGTGCTTTGCTTACTGGGACATAAAGATGATAGGGATTATTTCAATTAGTAATAAAGAGCAACTTCTAGAGAGCAAAAGGAAAACAAATGAAAGCCTAAAACTAGTATTTGCAAAAAAGCCATGAAAAATTACCGTGACTAGTTGGTTAAAATTGAGTATGTGTGCCATGTATATCAATGAATACCAAATTGGCCTCCATATTAAAATGTGGTGACTCTTACTTTCCAAATGTTCCCCATACTAAGGTTTTATATCTGCTTCCCTGGTCCTCATATCCTATTTTCATCTCCTAATCAAAACTCCCTAAACTGAAAGCCTTTCTATGACACCTAACCTGGGAACCAAATACAGGCTGGGCCCATCTGTCTGACCTCCCAACATTAATGCCAGCAACTATGCAACAATGATAGAACTTTTCTCTGGCTTAATTTGGAATTCCTCCACAATCTCAACTTCTCTCCCTTCATTTGCCTTCACAAGATACAAAATAGGGGTAAGGTGTCTGCTTTGCAAGCGCTAGCCAAGGATCAGGATCGCGGTTCGATCCCCCGGTGTCCCATATGGTCCCCCCAAGCCAGGGGCGATTTCTGAGCGCATAGCCAGGAGTAACCCCTGAGCGTCAAACGGGTGTGGCCCAAAAACCAAAAAAAAAAAGATACAAAATAGGTAAATGTTCCAGAGAACTAGCTCTGTTGATTTTAATTACACTATCTATTCTTTATGACAAGTTAAGTCCTAAGCTACAGCAGAGCAGACTTTCAAACCCTTGAAGTCAGTATGGAGGCAGGTGCAAAATAGCATTTCCTATTTATATTATTTAGAGAGAAAGCTTTCTGAAACTTTTTCCACTTGAGACTTGTTTTTGCCTGAGAAATTTTATGTGCCCTTTGGCATAAAATGTGCCTCTTTGTATAAAATAAATATACGAACCATAAATAAATTTGTTTTAAAACACATTTTTAGAAGTTAAACAATCCCATATTTGGTTACAACCCACAGTTTAAGAGGCCTAGGTTGTAAAACACATAAAAGAATGTTATTTACCAATGGGGGAAGGGCATAGTTCATTCAAAAATGAGATTTTAGAGATTTCAGAGTATATCAAATTGCCTTTAGCCATGGAGATATTTCATGTTATGTCGTTAGGAAGTGTTATGATGCCTTAGGATAAGGCAACAAGTTAAACCTTTAACACCTTAAAGCTGGTATGGCAATTTGTGGAATCAAACTACATGCAAGTTCGAGTTACTGATGGTACACATCAAAGTCAGCATATTAAAGGAACCAGATTACAGTGCTGTAGCAAAGAATGATGCTTGTCACAGAATCACTGAAATTAATTTGTTAAGTGAATTAGACAAGAAGTTTATTTGACCATGACAACTCACACATTGGACATCCTTTCTAAGCAAACACAAGCCTGAATGTGTAAATGCCTCAATGTTAGGTAGATCAAAACTCTAGGCCAGGGGCTGGAGCGGTGGTGCAGTGGTATGGCATTTACCTTGCATGCAGATGACCTAGGACAGACCATGGTTCGATGCCCTGGCATCCCATATGGTCCCCAAGCCAGGAGCGATTTCTGAGTGCAAAGCCAGGAGTAACCTCTGAGCATCACTGGTGTGGCCCAAAAACCAAAACAGAAACAAAACAAAACAAAAAAAACACTAGACCAAATCACAAAAGTTAACAAGGTTTAAACTATAATCAAAGAATTCCTTGCTTTTGTTCTATCTTTGTGCAAGCCTTGACCATGTGGGAGGACTACTCTTAGGTATTTCTGGTTTGGTGCTGACTGAATCCAAGCAATTCATATACAAACTCTTAAATTTTTTATATATGTCAATTAAAAATCCTATATATTCATATTGAAGAGGAGCACGTACTACAGATCTTCTGTGACGGGGGCAAAATTAAAATTGTGGTGATATATAGGAAAAAGGAATGAATCTGCACCAAGGACACTTCATAATTTTTCTCTTTTAAACTTCCCTCTTGGTGAAACATATGTAATTTCAATGCAATTCAAGAAAAAAATAGACTTGTGTCAATATATTGTTAATATCGTCTATCAAGTATGAACTATATTTGGTCATATTTCTACTTAGCCACACTTTCCCCTCCACAGCTCTAAATCAGAAGACAGGCTGTCTGACTTTGACTTGAGCAAAAGGCATCTTGCTTTTTTTTTTTTTTTTTTTTCATGTTTGTTTGTTTTTGTATCACACCCAACTGTGTTCAGGGCTTATTCCTGGCTCTGTGGTGGGGACAGGAGACTGAACTAGGATTGACTTCGTGCAAGGCAAGTGCTCTACGGTGTCCTATCTTTCTGTCTCCAAGACATCTCTGGTGAGAGTGAACAACAGTGCAGTGTGGATATATAAAAATGGATCCAGATAAGACCTGAACTGTGTCTTTTGTCATGAAGAGGAAGGGTGTTTTGCAGAACCTTAGAGTAGACGAACTGAAACCTGACATCAAAACTGTGTCCTTTATAGTTTATTGTATATAATATATATATATATATATATATATATATATATATATATATATATATATATATATATATGGTTTGGGGTTTGCATTCCTGGGCATGGGAGCAATGATTCTCAACAAATTCTTTTGCAGACAAATCTCAATCTAAGATAAGAAACTCTCAAGGAATTCTCTGAGCTGGGTGGAACTGGCTGTTATGAAGAAATTTACTGCCAGGGGAAGCAGCATCCTAAACTGAAATCTGTTTGGTGTGCTTCATTGTAGACTATATATACCCACAAATAAGCAGCAACCAGCAGACACACACCATCTCTAGTGCCAGAAGATGCAGGATGTGCCAGAATGACTTTAGGAATGTGTCTTTCTTTCACTGTACTTTAAGAAATTGTCACATTTCCCTATTTGGGCTCATCTCCTTGTTACCCTTCTGAGCTTGGACTTCTCAAATGTGGGCCCAGTTCCAGGAAGGACCTAAGGGAACAGATGGGGAGGAGCTTCCAGATACCTAAGACCCAGGTTGTTGTTTTAAACTGCTTGGCTCATGTGCATGTCTGTAAAGCACTGCAAGAATTGGAGGCATTTCAAAGGCAATGAGGAGCAGATGAGAATAAATGATCTAATACTACAGACAAATTCCTGGTGATTTAGTTACTGAGCAAGGCAACAAACAGACCTTGACTGAGAATGCGCCTTGAAGTTCTCAAAAAATACATGTACACTTTAATTTTTTTTATCCTGGGAATGCTATTTTGATACCTGTTTAATATATGTATTTCAGGTTCATATTAGGAAACATTGTTCCCTTTAAACACCTCTTTTAGAGATGTAAACATTTTCCTGACTCAATTGCTTGCAGTTGAGTTAATGTGTTTGCACAGCAAATGCTGTAAATATGGCTTCTGAATTGTGATAAAGTTACTCAAGGGACAAGCAACATAAAAGGTAGGATTTCGAGGAAATGGGAACAAATTGATCTAAGAGCAAGTTGTCCTTCCTCATCAGCTAATGATAAGACAAAATCAGAAAACATGTCACCCTTTGATCTGTGCAAAAGCCAAGATTGCTATATACAGACGACAGGTTGTTACAACCAGGACTGGACAGTAGGCATCCAGGGACTAACAACAACAACAGCAACAAAAAGCTCTAGCCTAGCTTTTGGTCTACGATTTGTTCAACAAACAAGATCTCCAATTCCAGAGGTCTGAAACAACCGCAACTGAACGGGTCTTCCGGAAACATAACGAAAGACCTTATCCCAGGAGCAACATAATGACCAAGACCACCAACTACAGAAGATGGATTAAAACGACACTGAAGAAGCATAACTGCTAGAACCACAAAGAAAGACTTCATCATAAGCTCCATTACTTGAGCTGCACAGTCACCAAGATCTCTAGATATAGAGGTCTGATGTTACCATCCAAGACAAAGCAGAAGTCTTCCATACATCACAAAAGCACCAAGGGGAGAGTAAACGATCATGCAAGGAGTCTATAGTTAATCCCATGACAGTATACTTCAGGGGTGGAGAAACCCTGTATCTCCTAGGCCAAGGGAATTTCCTCTACAATATCCCCTATAGTTACTGTGCCTATGCAGGGGGAAAAAGAAAAGGGTAAAAAAAGCACAAAACAATCATTTTTCCACATATTTATTTATCGATAGATCGATTTTTTTTCTGACGTCTTTATTTTGGTGTAGAGATTGAAGTTGATGTCTCCAATATTATTTTATTTTATTTTATCTTCTCTTTCTCTTTTTTTGCACTCCAGCATGATTCGATTTCAGAACCGAGACTATTGAGTGGTGCTTGTCTTTATTGCTGTAGTGTTCACTGGATATTTAATTTGGTATTTCTTTCTGTATTGTTGTGGTGTTTCAATTACCTTTTTCACATCCTCTCTCAAACTGAGGTTGAAAGCCTCTAGAGGACTCCGCCCATTTTCAGCGTATTTGACTTCTTTTTTTTCTTATTTTGTACCCTAATCTATTGCTTTTCTTTCCTTCAAACAAAACCACATAACTCGATTTATCTAGCTCCGCCTCTAAAATAGAGGGGGAAACAAGGGAGAGTAACAGGACCAAACAGATATATGATCACTAGTAGTAAGCTAGACAAAGAGGGGACCACCTACACTAGCAGCCCGGGGGGGGGGTGATGGTGGGGGATATGGGCTGCAGAAAGGGAACTGGGATGGGGGGAGGACATATTTGGTGATGGGTATTTCCCTGACTCAATGTTAATATGTACCTAAAATACTACTGTGAAAGATATGTAAGCCATTATGATAAAAAACCATTGTGTTTTAATCAGAAATGTTCTTTGACTTACATGTATTATTATATTATATTAATTACACTATATGTTTTATGTTATGTTACTATATTATGTTTTGCTAGTTCACTTAAATATGTTAAGCAATTTTGTCTCTTGAATAAATTCTTACAATAAAAAAAAGCTAGGATTTCTCCAGAAGAATGTATACAAATATTTCAACATGATTTTGTGAGAGCCAGGTATCTCAGAGGCCCTTCATAAACCCAAGGATCAGAACCTGAGATGCTTCTCCTAGGGTGCATGAGGACATAATCATCCTTTCTGACAGAGTTGTTACGGAGGAGTAACTCTGGTGGTCTGTGAGATGGGCCCATTTCCTACCTCCACTGAGTGGCTAATTTTATTGACAGGAGGTGGATGTAGTTACAGAAGGAATTGGGGAAAGCCCTTCTATTAATATCCACATGTAACACGTTGACAGTGGAGGCCCAGATGTCCTGTTAAGAAATGTCTGATTTACATAAGTACGTCTAAAGAGTTGGCAGTTGTCCTTGTGAGAACCAACAGCATGAACAATCACTTTGGGGAACCAATCAGAAGAGTCCTTTCTGCACATCCGGCTGCACATCAGATCCCTCTTCTGCTCAAGCTTTCTGGTAACTTCTCATTTCACCAAAGAACTAAGGTGCACTATGCCTCTACCTCTCTTCCTCCACCTGCTGACCCCATCTACTGTCATCCTCAATCCTCCTCATCTGGGTGCTGTGGCCTTTGGCTGAGATACCCGCCTTGTAGTGATGGACCTTTTTTATACCTGTGAATTCTTAGCCTATGGTTGTTCCCTGTCTATTCCCATTGCTCTTGCCTTACTTACAATTTTTTATTTGTTATTTAAAACTATAATCTCTGGAACTTGAGATATGGCTCAAAATTATAGAGCAAATTATGCATTGGATTCTGGCACTGCATGGGCCCTTGAGCACGACCAGATATAGGACTGGTAGCATCCTTGAGCTAGGCCCAAGCACTGCTAAAATGCCTTCTCCATAAGAAAGAGGACTGCAAACTATTCTCTCATTCTCCATCTTCCTCTTGTTTTCTTTTTGTCACACAGAACTTAAAACTTATGAAGATATTATTTTTTATTTCCCCTAATTATAAGAATATAAATTTCACTGAGGCAGAAACTTTTTTTTTATTTTATTAATGCAATTTCCCAAGAGGTTTGACTATGACAAGACTTTACGTACCCTGCAGCATTGTTGAGATAGTTAAATGAGTTCATGCATATAAAGAAGTATGCAGAGAGGGGAAAAAAAGAGAAAAGAGTATGCAGAGAACAGGGTCCTTTAATAACAATCATATACTTTTTTGCTATTATTTTTAATCTGAACTTTTATTACAAATTCACCCTGTTGTTATTATTGCTCTCATTTTAGAGATTCAGACAATTGAAGCTCAGAGTAATTAACTTGCAATTACACATCAGTTGTAGGCAGAATCAAGATATAAATCCAGATCTGACTCAGATCAAACCCAGATTCATGCAGTTACCCCTTTCTCTGATTTGGAAATTCCAAGATGGAAGAAAGTCAGAAATCCATTCATTTTGGAACAAAGTTAAAAACTCACAAAGCTCAGGTCCAAAGGGGTGACCTGAATCAAGTCTCCAGAATTCAGAAACTTTTATACTACATGAATCTGAAATGGCATGTGGCATTCTGTTTACATCCTAACTTCACCAAAAAATGTGAGAGAGTCTGCCAATTAAAAATATGTTTTTATGACCCCAGAAAATCCATGTATTGGAGACATTTACTTTAAACAGTCATTCCACCATAACAGGAAAAAGAGGTAGAACAGAGGAGTTTATTATAACAGCTGCTTTCATACCCAAAACAAGGTTTGGCTGTTTTTGGCAGATTGTACTGTAGTAGAGTTGGCAAGAAGCTGACAGACTGCGTGAGTTTCCTTTCAAAAGATCATTTTGCTTCCTTAGAAAAACCCATGGACTATCTAGTGTGAACTGCAGATGTTTGTTTCTCCTTTGCTCCTCTGTTTTCCTGAGGCTTCTACCCTTCAGAAGACTAAATTTGGGCCTAAATTTGGAGGGAGGCAGGCTGCTGTGGAGGTAGAGGGTCATGAGCAAGGAGAGCAGAGAAAGACTCTGGGTCTTAAAATCACAAAGACCTTGATTAGAATCCAACCTTTCCTTTATTAGCTGCTTAACTCATTGAGACTCAGTGTCCTTGTCTGAAGGGCTATTATGCAGATTAGAGAAAGACAAACACAGCTTCTAGCACGTTTCTGGCCTCCACTGGCAGCTATTTTTAGGGTGGAATAATCATGGTAACTTTTGATGGCTAGAGACTTGAGCCCTGCTTCCTTCTGTCTATTTTACAAAACACATCAGCAGAGAGGTAAAGAACAAATCCTTCCCCAGATTTTTTTGGAGGGTGGGGAGCTCACCCAACAATATTCAGGGATTACTCCTGGCTGGTTCTGCTCTCAAGAATCACTCCTGGTAGGTTCCAGGAATCACATGGGATGTTGGGGACTGAACTCAGGTTGGCCAACTGTACTACCCACTGTACTATCTCTCTGGCCCCAATAAGGGGCTTAAAAAAAAGACTGAATTTCCCTCTTTCTCTTCAAACCTGCAAGCCAGGCAAGAAATGAAAAGAGTTGGAGTTTCCAGTTTCCTCTGGAAGTGTCATTGCTCACTGGGGCCAGAAGTAGAGGCAAAGGAAAGAAGTGATGACACAACTTCAGTGTGGCCTAGGGATAGGTCTTCAGTGGGTTTTAAACTGGAAATTTCACCGGAAGCAAAAAGTTCCTGGCTTTGCACTGGGCTAGGCTAGGCCTCCTCAGCCCTAAGCACACAGCCAGCAGCTAAACACTAATGACTTCCAGATGGCCAGTGAGTGGTCAGTATTTGGCACATGTAAGTCAGAGGGCTCTGTTGCCCATAGGTTGAGTTGAGGGGACAAAGTCATAAAGAAGCTATGGAATATAAGTAACTAGAACCAGACCCCCAGCAAGGTTGGGACCCTGAGCTGAATTCCTGGAAGGGTATTTTGGTAAGGTCTATTCCCCTCTATCTAGCAGTTTCTCAGTAGACACATAGGACACCCCTTTTTCTTCTTCAGCAATAGTTGCTCCTCAGTAGCCTAATCTGAGATCCATAGTTAGCACAAATAAAGCAATAAAGAAATGAGCTTCTCGAAGCATCTGGAAGGCATGAGCTGGATTTTTTTTAATTAAAAATTTTTTTTGAAATTTAGTCACCATGAAATTACAAAGTTTTTCATGATCAGGCATACACTGTTTCAACACCAATCCTTTCACCAGTACCCATTTATGAGCTGAATTTTAGACCTATGTTGTAGTCGAGGGAATCCTTAGCCTTGGCTAACAGTGTTTGAAGACCTATTTTTGTGTTCCAAAAACTTTATATCCCTCTGTTTATTCAGAGCCTGACTTCAGAGCACCTGTTTTCCAAAGAAAGCACCAGGGGCTAGGATGGATTCAAAGTGTCACTGCCCATGGGGTACTTTCAAGTCTTCACTCCTGGACTTCAGCCAGGTAAGCAGTGGGGCTGGGGAAACTGGGTGGGTGTATCCTACTTCCCACAACTTCCTACTAAGAGAACTGTAATTTCTACAGCATCCCATATTCTCAAGACTCACTTAACAGAAAAGTACATTTATGGTTGCACACATGTTCAGCCTGAGTTCATAGGTAGGGAGTGGGGGATAATCCGAGTATTAGGACTAAATAAGCTCTGGCAGGGGCACTGATCAGTAGGGAGGGATACATCCCAGCACTTCCCAGTTGAATATCAGCACTGTCTATATCCTAATAGAGACATTAACGAATACCATAGCAATTACTTGTGGGTAGTATAATCTGGAGCAGTCAACACACTTTCCATTGTAGACATTCAGTGTTGACTTTTCCTGCTTGGCATTTTCCCTGGAAAGCATCCTGCTCCAGGGTAGCCTTGCCACACTGTGCTGTGGGGCCACCAGAAGATGAACTCAATGCCCATGGTAAATGAAAGTGGCAACTTTTGTAAAAGTAGACAGACAAGTAATTAAGCTGCTCCACAGCTTATGGAAAGTAGCTGTAAGTATGGTGCCAGAATTTGGAGAAAGTCCTTCCATTCCTGTGATATGGTGTTGAAAAATCCCAAGTGTATTACTCTGTGAATCACACACAGAGATGCATTTGTCACAGGTTCTTCAGCAGGATGATCAACATCAAGTTCTACAGTGTGACTAGAGAAGGAGAGAATGAGACAAACAACATACAAGTTCTATCTGCCAGGAACTTCCCATTGAGATCTTTGCAGCTGACTTCCTGGCCAAATACACAATGGACAACAGCTAGCGCCTTACACAGGACAATTTATTCTTCTCTTCGTTGGACACTGATTTCCAAAGAATAGCCTAAGAGAATCATACTTTGTTTTATCCTTTTGAGAGCCTTCTGACACTGTATAATTCTTCACAATTCAGTTTGTTCATTCCTTTTCTCTTCTAGATTGACACCCTCAATTTTCCTCTTCTTCCACATTCCAATTCTCTCTCCTTTTCATTCTTAGCAGCTATAGTTCTTTCTTTCCACTTCAAGGACCTACATTATAACTGCCAGTAACACCTTTCCTAAACTCCCTTGGGAAAGGATAGAAAGTGATATAGCACACATGTATAGGTTGGTCTCCAAGAACCATTCTCCTTTCCTTTTACAGGATTTACCCCATTTATAGAACAAGAATGAAAAAAATTGTTCAACCCTATTTTATAAAATCACATTGCTTGATTTTCCTTGGAAGAAAAATAATTGATGAAGAGGAAAGCTTTCTTCACTCCATACTATGTAGATTCATGCTATGCAAAATGTTTGAATAAGTGAAGAAAATATGGAGGGAAAAGGTGAGAAAGAAAGAGACAAGGAGCAGAAGAGAGACTCAATTTCAGAGTCATCACAACTTGTTCAGGATCAAAGTTCAAAACACTAAAACTGTTTTTAATGTTCCATTAAGTAGCAGCCCCTCAGCTTCTTTGACAAGTGATTTAAGAGAAGTGGTCTGCTCCCAAGAGGCCTCATGAATCCCCATGCATGATGGTTTGACTGAGGCAGGCCAGAGTTGCACAGTTGGGAAGGTGGTGATACAAAGGTCAGAAGTACAAGGGAGGAGTTCATTCATCAACTCAGACATCTGAGTATGTGGGACAGTGGACAGGACTTGAGCCATCTGGGAGCTTTGCTTGCAAGAGTAGATTAAGAAAGCACTAGCACAGAAACCACAACGGAGAAGACCAAGCTGTATTTCCGGAAGAAAAAGTGAAGATTCCTACCCAAAGCTGAGGTAAGAGTTTTATTTGATTTTTTTTCCAGTGATGAAGAAAGAATCCTACTTCCTTCTGATTTAGAATATTTTTAGAGGCATGCCTCAGCTTTCATGCCTAATATGTTTGGCCGTATCTTCTTCCTAGCCTGAAAGTTTATAGTAACTTCTTCCTTTTGAGGGTGCCAAACAAACCCATACTTTGCAGCTTTATTAGAGGAAACCATTTATTTCTCCCCTTGTCTTTTTTCTGCATTCCTTAGTTCAGAGTTTTCAAGAGTGTAGTATACTGTTCCCAGACTTATCTAGCAGAGACTTGCCATTTGGTCTGGAACACTTCTGCATGCTTATTTGCAGACTTTATTTATCCTCTATTATCCATCTCAAAACTACAGCTTCTCCTGTGAAGCCTGACTTCTAAGAGTTTTCCTCTCCTAGACTTCTGTTTGTACCAAATGCCATTCCAATCCCTTGAATTGATACTCCACTGTATATAGAGAAGAATTGTACCTTTTCTTTGTTATCATTGCCTGGTTGGCACAAAGAAAGTGTTCCAAATGTATGCTAACTGTTCATGTTGCATTCATTTAGTTCTACATATACACAGTCTCTCTCTCTCCCTCTTTCTCTCTCTCTCTCTCTCACACACACACACACACAAACACATACACACACACACACACGCAAACTTTTTCTTACTGTAATCACCTCTTGCATCTCTGAATCTATGAATTCAAATTAGAATCCAAGGTAGTGCTCTAGAGTTGGGATGAAGAGATTGAAACAAAGTGAATGATGTATCAGAAATCAAATTTAAAGAATAGAAATGAAAGTGCTTAAAGGCCATATATGCACCAGGTCTCAGCTTTCATCTCAGGAAGAATATATGTGTATGAGAGGAGAGAAGAGGAAGTAAGAGTGAGAATAGAGAGAAAGAGATATAGGAACATCCAGCCTCCTTTCAGCCCCTGGGAAAATGGCTGACACCTAATTCTATATAAAATAATATATTATTTCTGCCCCCCCCCTTTTTTTTTTGGTTTTTGGGCCACACCCGGTGACGCTCAGGGGTTACTCCTGGCTATGCACTCAGAAGTCGCTCCTAGCTTGGAACCATATGGGACGCCGGGGGATCGAACTGCAGTCCGTCCTAGGCTAGCACTGGTAAGGCAGGCACCTTACCTCTAGCGCCACCACGCCGGCCCCTATTTCTGCCCATTTTAATTCCACTTTTTATCTGCCCCATTTCCCAAGAGCCACAGAATGTCAAAAGTATTGAGGAAAAGAAGTTGAGACTTTTACAAATGGCAAAGCCAGCAGAATTCAAATCAGAGAAGGTTAAGTGCAAGGAGAAATGCAGTATACTACAAAACATGTGTAAAAAATAAAGAAATATTTATGCATGAAGGGTTTTTAAGATAAGTATTGCATGAGATATAATTTTTCTGTCATTATCTATTTTTATTAGAATGACAGAAAAGAGAATTCTAAGACATGATGGTTCTGCAGTTCAGGAACTTTTTATTGTTCTGGTTTTATTAAAACAATTTACCTGCAAAAATAATTGCTACATTGACTAATGTGAAACAAGCATACCAGGTATACGGTCTTTTAATGAACAATGACAAAAACTACTGCTGTCCAAGGAGGACAATAGGGACCTTTACTAGGAATTAGCAATACTAGAAATCAGAAACACACTCTTGATAGTGCTGGAATAGTTATTTTCATTTTCATAACAACATGCCAGGTACAAAGTGGATCATTACAGATGGGCAGAAGAGAATTATTTCCAGGAAAAAATGTGTCTTAAAATGATCAAACATCTGGGGTCCAGAGTGATATAGCACAGCAAGTAGGACATTTGCTTTTAATGTGCCTGAACCAGATTTAATCCCAGGCAGCTTCATTTCCTTGTCTGTAAAATGGGCCTGGTGAGTTCACACCATGGTAAATGGTTACTAAACAGAGTAAATGAGATTGTGCACTGAAGGTGGCACAAAGTGACCAATGAACCAGTGTGTAAGAGCTCTCTTTTACCACCTTTTAAAAGGCAAATCCTTTGCCGAGGCATCTATATGCAGGTAGGGGGCATATGTTTTGGTTCTTTGCTCTGGTTTCCCAGAGCCTTGTGGAAAAGTCAGGATTGAGAAGGTCACGACTGTGATTTACTGGAACCATTTTTCTCACCTAGTCTTTGTGATTGCATCAGGTGAAGTTTTCCCTAAAAACAACAACAACAATAACAACAACACAACCCCTCCCCAATGAAATTGCTGAGGTAAAAGATAATGATAAAAGTTTAGTAGTAGCACTGGACAAAGAGATCTAGGAAGTTATATGACCAGCAAACACTTGGTGATCTGGGTGCAGTTCAATGGACAACCTGAAGGATGAGAGCAGTTGGGAGAAATCTATCTCCACATCTCTATTCCCACGATTCCAAAGAGTAAATAAAAATGCTATCTGCCAGAAAAATGATAAACCTTAAAAGTAAAACCATGAGTTCTACGATGTCAGTTTAAAAACTTATTACAATTTAATTGGCTTTATACCAAGGTAAAACAGTCTAAGGTTAAGTACTAAACAATAAAATAAGTATGAGTTCCAGCTTCTGTAGAGACTTAACAATTTAATAGCAGACTGTTGCTGCAACCTACTCCGACCTATGCTCTGACTTCAACTCCACCTATGCTCCCACATGCAACCTAGGCAGCCAGAAATGTTTTGTCTCAGTAAACACTCCAAAACAGTGATTCCCAGTCTTGTAGGCATTCGCTATATCTCAGAGAGTTTTTTTTTTTTCTTTTTTGGTTTTTGGGCCACACCCGGCGGTGCTCAGGGGTGACTCCTGGCTGTCTGCTCAGAAATTGCTCCTGGCAGGCACGGGGGACCATATGGGACACCGGGATTCGAACCAACCACCTTTGGTCCTGGATGGGCTGCTTGCAAGGCAAACGCCGCTGTGCTATCTCTCCGGGCCCTCAGAGAGTTATTTTTAAAAGTTATTAAATTTTAGTTTAAGATTGGCTTTGGGCCACACACATCTGTGCTCAGAGCTTACTCCTGGCTCTCTCTACACTCAGGGATTACTCCTAATAGTCTTGAGGAGAACATATGGGATGCTGGAGATTGATCCAGTGGCTGCTGCATACAATGCAGATGCATTACCCACTATACTATTGCACCAGCCTCCCAGGAATTAAAAAAATATACACATCTTGATGTTTAGATAACACTCTAGGGTCAACGAAATCAGGATATTGGATTGTGGGACTTATCAAGGTGATTATAATTAACAAGTTTTATCAAGCATATCAAGGTGATTCTGATATGCAGTCAAGATTAACAACAACTCCTGGCTTTGTGATCAAAGATCACTTCTGATAGGCTCAGAGGACCATATATGATCCCAGGGATTGAACCTGGGTCAGCTGCATGCCAGGCAAGTGCTCTATACACTGTACCATTACTTTGGCTCAATGTCAGCTCATTCTTAAGAGCTTTAATTAAGATGAATTCTTCAGGAGTCAGAGAGATAGCACAGTGGTAGGGTGTTGCCTTGTATGTAGCCAAACAGGACAGATGGTGGTTCGAATCCCGGTGCCCCATATGGTCTTCTGAGCCAGCCAGGAGCAGTTTATGGGCACAGAGCCAGGAGTAGCCCCCCTGAGCGCTACCGGGTGTCACACACACACACACACACACACACACACACACACACACACACACGAATTCTTCAAAGAACAGGAGGTTTTGAGGGCACATACAACCTTTGGCTTATACCTGTAAGCATACCACCAACATGAGGTTCCCTTAAGCAGAGCCTATAGAAGGAAATTAAGTGTCAGATAAGGAATTAGGTTGGATGACCTGTCAAGTCTTTTGTGATTTCAGGATCTCAGTGGCTAGTAAAGGACTAAATGATCAGCTTTGTACAATGAAGCTTTTTTTTAAATTAGAACAAATCCATTATAAACCTTACCAAATAAATAACTATGAGGGGAACATTGGAATAAACCCAGGATGAGCCAAATAGTCCCAAAATAATTTTTTACAATACCATACAGTTCATTAGAACAATTCAAAACACAGCCATAAAGGCAGCTATACTAAACAGCAGCTCTTGGGGAGGTTCTGTGCTGTGCTGATTTCAGAAGGCCAACACCCTGGGGAAGACCCCTGTTGTTTATATGGTTGTCGAAGTTAATTATCCCTATATTTTCAGATGAAGTGAATGGCAATCTGTTTATCTAGGTCAAATAGTTGGAACTATTTGTGTCCCTTGACAGTCATATGAAATTACACAATGCTGTTCTTTTGGGCATTATAAGAAAAGATCAGGTTAAAAAAATAGAATTCATTTTTTAATAGGTTTAACACAGTAAGCCCTTATTTTTAAAGTATTCTAATTAAACCCAACTTTAAGCAAGTGGTTTAAAGTGGCATTTTTATAAAGATAGAAAGGAAAGAAATTTTAATTCAATCCATATTTTTGACTTAAATTGGAATACTTTCCCTCTAGAGATAAAGAAATCTGACTTTTGGTCTCTGCAGGCATTCCTAATAGTAGCTATCACTTTGTAAGGGAAAAAGCATGTAGCCACTCCAGAGGAGAACAAAATGCTGGTATTTATTATCTAAACCAAGTGCTATGATTGAGTACCTGGGCTCAACCCTCAAAACCATGCCACACTACACATGCATGCAGTGATTTTTAAAAATCTATACAATAATTAAAAATCAAAAATTATTTTTATTAACATAAATTTTGTTTTTGTTTTGTTTTGGTTTGGTTTTTGGTTTTTGGATCACACTCGGCAGCCCTCAGGAGTTACTCATGGCTCTATGCTCAGAAATCGCTCCTGGCAGACTCGGGGGACCATATGGGTTGCCGGGATTCAAACCACCATCTTTCTGCATGAAAGGCAAATGCTTTACCTTTATGCTATCTCTCCGGCCCCTAAATTCTGTGTTTTATAAGACTGTTAATGATGTTCTCTTTTGTACATAATTCCAACAACGCATCTATCATCAGTATGCCCATATCTCTCCTTGCCAGACCCAGTGTCTTTACCTTTCAATCTCCCTGCCACCATCTCAATTGTGTCGATCAGTTCTCCTGCTGTGCTGGTTTTGGCCCTTTGTTGCTACCCTGCTATGTACCTTTAAGCCCCACATATGAGAGAGATCATTCTGTATTTAAATATAATTTTTTGAGGGGAGCCACATCCAGCAATGTTCAGGGGTAAGTCCTGGTTCTACACTCAAGAATTACTCTTGGTGATATGCAGGGCATTATAGGGGATGCTGGGGATCAAACCCAGATTAGGGCACAGCAAGGCAAGGGACCTATCCACTTTACTATCTCTCCAGCCCCAATTTTTAAAATTATAATTTATCAGATACAAAGCTAAAATCCTGTAAACTAAAATACCCAAAGTTAGACAATAAATTCATGGTTGCCAAACCTAGGGCAAAGATGCCCAGATGCAATATCCGACAACATATATTGTTATGGGAAAAGTATGGATAGGGGAACCAAGAGACCTGAATTTGTGTCTTGGGCTCCTCATGTCCTTTCCATGTAAAATAATAAAGATTTAGTGGAATATGGGGCCAGAGTAATAACACAGTGGTAGGGCATTTATCTTGCACGTAGCCGATCCAGGATGGACCTTGGTTCGATCCCCATATGGTCCCATATGGTTTCCTGAGCCAGGAATGATTTATGAACACATAGCCAGGAGTAACCCCTGAGGTGTGGCCCCCCCCCAATAAAAAAGATTCAGTGGAATATTAAATCTCAAAATGCCTCAACTTTCTATTGCTACAGGCACTTTCTTGGGGGGTTTTGGGGCCACACCTGGTGGCAGTGGTCAGGGGTTATACCTGGCTCTGCACTCAGAAACTGCTCCTGACAGGTACGGGCATCATAGGGGATGCCAGATTCGAACCACCGTCGGTCCTGAATCGAGCAAACGCCCTACTGCTGTGCTATTGCTCTGACCCCCATGCTACAGGCACCTCTTAGGAACCTTTGGTGAGCCCCCAAAGGAAGTTCAGTGCTAGATCACTTGACTCACACCTAAGGTATTTTTCCAAGTGGTGAGTTTTGTTGGGCAAAAAAAGCAGGGCTCAGCTGCATCCAAAGAGGATGCACGGTTCCTCTTTGGGCACTGTACTTCTGCCCCAAGTTCTCTAAAACTGTTGTCTATTGGGACTGGAGCAACCAGCAGGTGATGAGTGCTATATTTTATAACATGTAGCTGACCCGGGTTTGATCCCTGACAGCCCATCTGGTCCCTGAACCTGTTAGAATTGATTCCTGAGAACAGAGGCAGGAATAATTCCTGAGTATGGCCAGTTATGGCCCCCAAACAAAAACAAACAAAAACTAGACCGTTGTTTATATGACAACTACCAACCCCTGAATGTTTCATCCCTGTTTTCTAGAACAGTGTTTTCTTTTTTCTAGAACAAGTTTTCTTTTGGCAGATTAATTGGTTGTACTGTCAGCACAGCTGCCTTTTATTGCCAATATACCTGATCCCTGTGAGTGGTGATCTTAATTGTTTGTTATAACTCTTTCCATGCGGGATCAAGTATATCCTGCTTTAATATGGTGTTCTCTTATATCAGAACAATAAACTGAAGTATTCCCTGAAGAATGAATCACATGGCAGGGACTAGTAGAAAAGTCTGATAAAAAGCAAAAACTTGACAGAGGCCTTTCTCACTTGTTCTCCTTAATCTTCTCATCTCCTCTTTATTGCTTCTCTCCCAGTAGAAACAAGCCTAAAGGGCAATGGCAAATGGCACATTATCTTCTAGTCTATATTCCATGATAAATTTTCACCAGTAAACCGCCAAGAAAAAAATTACTGTTTTTTTTTTTTTTTTTTTTTTACACATTAAGACGCACCCCCTACACCAAAAGATGGGGGAAAATGTCTGTGCATCTTATGGAACAAATGCCGCCTGGAACTGAAGCCTGGATACAGGAGACAAGAGCATATACTAACCACTTGACATCGCAGTGTTACGCTCCCTTTATTGTGTAGACAAACCACATAGTACGACAATCAGTTTAATGCATTTTCACTGTTACAAAGAGAGCTTTCTTTTAAGACTATTTGATTGCTACTGTGACTTTTATTTTTTTATTTTAATAAAAAAAGTATTTAAATTTTTTTTTTCGTTTTGGGGTCACACCCAGCAGCACTTAGGGGTTATTCCTGGCTCTGTGCTCAGAAATCACTCCTGGCAGGCACAAAACCATATGGATGCCGGGATTCAAACCATGGTCTGTCCTGGATCAGCTGTGTGCAAGGAAAACACCCTACTGCTGTGCTATCTCTCCAGCCTCTTTTTTAAATTTTCTGATGTAAAAAAAAAAAAAGAGTTTTGTAAAAGTGTTTAACAAGCTGTGTGTCAGGGACCTGACAGCCCCACACCCTTGGTCTGCTTCTGCTGCTGCTTTGCAGAACTTCCTGGTATAGCTGCCCTCGAGGCCCCGCACCCCGGGGCTTAGGAAATGAGTGAATCAAGAAAAAGTTAGCACAAATTGTGCTACCTAACAGGGTGCCTGAGGAGGTTTGCTAAACTATGTTGCCAGCCTTGTTCCTGCTGACCTTTCAAGCATGAGTTAAGAGCTAGGTTTAACTTTATGTTTAGTAAAAACATTGGGTAATTGTAAATGTTTTCATGGTAAATGCCTTCATGTTACACATTTCTTTCTGTAGGCCCACCCCCTGTCTCTTTGTGGCTTGGTATATAAGCTCTGTGAATTTTGCAATAAACGACTCTTGATCAGAATCTTGTTTTGAGTCCTGTCTGTTCCCCTCCCCAATTCTTTTACAGGTTAAGTCCTCTTCGTGACCCACGAATAACTGGTGACTCCCGTCCCTGTGGGCAGGTTTGGGTGGTCGCAGCTGTGGACCGCCATATTGTAAATATTACTTTGGCCTCACAGGCGGGTTGTTCCCAGCTGCTGTCTTCATGTTGCCTGCTGAAGCTCTGGCTCCCAGAGAGGAGTTTGGGTCCTTAATTTTGCTGGAAGCAGGAAGTTCACCAGTCCCCTCTCCCACTTCACCCCTCTGGTGCAGGATAGGGGCTGAGGGAGGCCTCCTTCCCGACACCCACCTTGCTGGCACCCTGGGCAGGCGTTCAGGGATAGCCCTGGGGTCTGGGAGGAAGGAGAGAAGGCGTGGGGGGCAAAACTTTCATTTGTATCTTCTAATCAAGGGATTAATGATCTGTAAAAGTCTCAAGGAGACAGCAGAGGCATAAAGAACAAAAGTTACTTAGTAATAAGCATCTATATAATTGATCTTTATAAAATGCATGCTTAAATTATAATTTATTTTAAGGCTGTAGTAACTCTCAGCTTCCAAAATGGCAAGCCAGATAAGCTACTTTTAAACTTTTATATTATTTTATCTTTTTTTTAGGCCACACCTGGTAGTGCTCAGAGGCTACTCCTGGCTCTTCTCTCAGAATTTATTCCTAGAAGTGCAGCTTGGGGAACCATATGGGATGCGGGGATCAAACCCAGGCTGACGGTATGCCAAACAATCAATCTACTATACTATCGTTCTGGCCCCTATATTACTTTAGCATAGACAAATAGCATCTTATTTAAGTAGCTTGTAAAATTAAACAAGATTGGTATTTCAAAAAGTGATATTATCTCTACATCTGTCCAGTTTATATAATCTACAGTGGCTCTTTTTAGTCATTAGTCTTAATTAGTGTGACAGCATTATTACTGTGCCTGTTCACACCCACTGCTTCTTTTGAAAGTAATTTCCCGAGAGATTTTGAAAATATATCAATTTTCCCAAATGCCAATCACATACCCAATGAAATTATAAGACCCAGTTTTAATTATCTGAAGACATTTCATTGACCACCTGTGATCACCCATGTCCAAGGTATGATCTAAAGTCATTAGGGGAACAACTGAAAGTATGTCTGGCAATGATGGAACACCAAGGAATTAATGTTGCTTTAAAGCTCAGTTTAGAGCACAAAATCTAGTGTTCCAGAGAAATCTAAAGAGCAGTAGGTAGATCAGTAATTTGCAAAGCCTTTGTACAGTTCTTATCTATCGTTGCTACATTTCTTTTTGGCTTAAGAACCTCTGGGAAAGCACATAACTTCATTCTCCAAATAGAATGAGCTGACTCATTTATATTTGGTGTCCTCCTATCTCACCCTCTGCATTGTTTTATTCTACACTTTTGACATACTTTCTTTCACTTAACAGAAATCCTTCATTTGGTATCCTCTTTCTCAATTCTCCTTGGTTCCAAGTACCTTTTCCTTTTGCAACAAAAACTCCCTTTAGGGGCCAGCGAGGTGGCGCTAGAGATAAGGTGTCTGCCTTGCAAGCGCTAGCCAAGGAAGGACCGCGGTTTGATCCCCCGGCATCCCATATGGTCCCCCAAGCCAGGGGCAATTTCTGAGCGCTTAGCCAGGAGTAACTCCTGAGCATCAAATGGGTGTGGCCCCCCCAAACCAAAAACAAACAAAAACTCCCTTTAAAATATTGTTTAAGCCAATGCTTTTAAGAACTGTATTCTATCTTCACTCTGATGTGAAGATGAAGTCATTTACCACAAATCATACAATTGAAAAGATGCACTTCTGATAAAATTGAATTTGTAATCAAGTAAGATGGCAATAGTTTCTACTTACTGTCATGATTATTGTCACTGGTGATGGGTTATTATAAATAATCTCTTAAAACAAAATACTGTACAATGAGAGCAAGCTCTAAAATAAAATTGTTTTTTTCAATATAGGCTGGAAATATTCAATGGATTTATTTTTGGTTTTGATTGTTGATAGCTATGGGGTTACACAACTTGAATGCCTGCCTTGAATAGCTATGGGGTTACACACCTTAAATGCCTTCAATCCTTTGCCAAGAATTGAACCCTGGGCCTCATGCATCCAAGGCATGTACTCTACCATTTAATTCACATCTCTTCTTAACAGTTATATAATGATACATTAAATGACTCTATGCATTTGTTATTGGAAGATCTGCTGTACTAAAATGGAAATTCTCCCAGATACTGTACAAGTAAGTCTCTTAGGAGCTCCTTAAATCTAACTATTGGGTCATCCCTGATTTTTCTCCACTAGTTTCGACAATTCATACTCCTCCTCTGTTTCCTGAAAGAAACAATTTTACTCAGTACCACCCACAGACTTGAGTCTAAAGAACAGGGGAGCTGGAAACTTGGCGTAGTACTCTGAAAAATTGTTAATCCCTGAGCCTGACCAATGGGTGTGGAAATCTCATTCGTGGTCAAAATCACACTCAGAGATCAGGCCACAAATGCAAATTTATTTTCCGCTGTGGTATTCACAAACCTCATTTACAGCTTTCTGATGGCTTACTTGTGTTCTAATTGGAAGGCTGAAGATAAGATCTTTGCAGAACTTTTTCTTCCACATTAAGAGCAAAAGTGATCAAATGCACTGTGAGAATTTATAAGATGCAGCTTTAACCTGAGATTGTTCCAAAGACTCAAGGTTGCTTCCCCCCTCCCCAAATTAGTTCCCAATCACATCCACATTTCCTAAGAGCAGGCTTCAGGTATGCCCAAAATTTGGGAAGAGAATTCAGTTTTGCTGCTCTAATGCTGGTTTAGTTTGGAAGACAGAGAGACAAGACAAGAAACTTGGATTAGAAACTTTCAAAGCAGAAATTACTGTGAAATTCAGATTTCGGAGTGGGAATGGGGAGTTCTTATGACACTAGGGATCAAAACTTTAGATCATTCAGTAGAAAATTCTTTTTTTGCTAAAGATTAAAAGACAGTAGAAGTGATGATGACTTTTCCAGTAGGTGTTTGTAATCCCCAAGAATTAAGAAGGCCTTGCTTTCCTAATGTTACTGTTTAGCTATAGACACACAGACTCTGGGATACCCCAGGGATTCTTTGCTTGTGGAACAGTTTTGTTTCCTAATCAGCAAACCAATGCTTGTCAGAAAAAAATGTCAATATCCCTAAGCACTAGTGTGTTAGCAGGCAACTGGTTTTATTTTTTGTTTTGTTTTGTTTTGGGGGAACCCAGAAGTGCTTACAGGTTACTTCTGGCTCTACACTCATGAATCACTCTTGGTGGGCTCAAGGGACCACATGGGATGTCGTGAATCGAACTGGGTCAGACTTGTGTGTGGCAAGTGCCCTACCCACTGTATTATTATTCCAGTTTCCCTGTTTCTTTTTTTAACACAAAATTTTCTAGTTTTATTGAGGATCTGTTTTTAAATAGATTTTCCAAACCAATTTCAATTTTGGTTGTAAGGCAGTTTTATTCTGTGACTTGCCATAAATCTATCTCTAACAATCTGGAAGGTGGAGCAAAAAAGGCTCTTAGATGTGTGGTCATAAAATGTGTAGCTACTTTCATTTTGTAACCAGTTTCTACCAATGTTTTTAATTGAAAAAGACTTAGAAGATAAGACAGTCTCATGTTCAGCATGTGTGAAGATGCCACCAGCTAGAAAGGGTAATAATGTGTGAGCCAAACAGAGAAGAGAGCAGGAAAGAACATTCTGGAACAGCTTACCCTATTCCATTTGGGGGTGGACTACTTTTTGGAAACTTTGGCAAATAATGTCCTAGTTTTTCAGCATAAACACAACTTGTACTGAGTCACCAGCACTGCTGACTTCTGAGATCTGGAATCCTTTCTTCTATAAATAGGGGCTTTGGGGTGCTATACTGAGATAATCTGTTTGAAAGTCTGTAATTCTCAAGTTGTAAGTACTCATCTTGGCTGGGAGAACAGTGGAATTGGAATGCTAGTTCACAACTTAGTGCACTGTGCCAATGGTGATGGGCTGATTTTATTCCTTATCATTGCATTTTAGAGAAATGCATTAAGAGAAACCAGTCTATACCTGCAATTTCTCCATTGCACAGAAAAATAAGTACATATGAGTTATAACATCAGTAAAAAGTATGGCAATAATTTTCACCTGAGTACTCAGGAAAGCAATTCTTGCCACATATGGAGGTCAACTTCTTCTTTCTAATTCCAGTAAGTGCCGTTGAAAGAAATGGAAAATCAATATTAAATATTAACAGGTGCAACTATTTGAAATTTCTATATTGTGAAATTTTGCATCATATGGGTATATTCACATCTACCCACTTAGATGTGGAGATGCTCTGTATAGTAAACAGAAGCTGAAAAAGCTAACCCTTGGATTGTCTGTAGTTGGTGTGTACCTGGGACTAGCCTAGGACTGGGCTATTTGTGTAGGATAACCAATTATTTTTATTCCCTGATTAAACATCTTGGGACAAGACTTTTCTTTGCTACATAATCCAGAGCTTAAACTCCTTTGTCTTACGCCAATAAATAGAAGCTCAAGTACACTCCTTACTTAATACATCTTAAGAGGCTGTTGGAAGATAAAATATTAGTTGATGATTGCCTAAAAGATATGAAGAACTTCTATTCCACAAGATGCCCTAAATTATATCCGCACATCAAGCCAAACCATCAAAAAGCACCAGACTTAGACTAAATCGGTTTGGCCTTGAGTAGAGCTTCTTTTCCTGAATTACACTTTGGCAGCATGCCATTGGCTTGCACTGAAGAGATATTACAAGAAACAGCCCTAAAAATATTGCTAGTGTAGGGATTTCATTGAAGACATTTCCACTGTATCTCCACAGAGTTTTTTCTAAATAATTCTTTTAATTGAATCACCATGAGATACAGTTACATAGTTGTTCGTCATTGAGTTTCAGTCATATAATGTTCCAATACTTATTCCTTCACCAGTGCACATTCCTCTCCCTCAGTGTCCTGTTTTCTTCCTGTCCTACTTCACCACAACCCTCCCCACCTGTCTCTATGGCAAACATTTTTCTTCTCTTACCCTCTCTCTCTTCCTTTTATGCACTGTAGTACAATACTGTTACTGAAGGATTATCATACATACCACTTTACCTACTTTCAGCACCCAATTTTTGTCTAGTGTGATCATTGCCACTTATCATAGTCATAATTGTCTCTTCTCTGCTGTAAGTGCACTCCCCTGTTCTTTGTGGCAAGCTTCCTACCATGAACCAGCCCTCCTGGCCCTAGACTATACTGTCTTTTAGTATAATTACTATCCTATCTCCTTTATTTTTTTATATCACACAAATGAGTCCATTCATTCTATGTCTATTCTTCTCCCTCTGACTAATTTCACTCAACACAATACTCTCCATATCCAAGAATATTTAAGCAAATTCCATGACTGTTAAGTATATAGAGGTTTTCATAGTATTTCTCTTCGATATTTGTTTCCCTGCCTGCTTTCCCATCTATGATCTTCGAGGTGGGGGGGCACTCTTCAGATCTGAATAAATGGGGGATGAACTGGGAAGTCAGTCCTTTCTGCAGTTGGCTAGAGGGCTCTTAGTTTTTTGTTTTTTGTTTTTTTTTGAGCTGCTGGTAGACTGACAAAGGATTCTGTGCCCAACCTTCTCACCTATTTTTTTACCCTCCTGTCTGTGTGGATTATTTGCTGTGGATAGATACTACCAGAATAGCTTCCCCGTTCTGGGAGCTCTTAGGGGATCAAGACTTGACCAATCTAGGAGAAAACATGACTTTTCAAAGACTTCATTTTTTCTAACAGCTGTGTGGTATTCATTGTGTAGATGTACCACCTTTCTCTACTGACTCATCTGTTCTCAGACACTTGGGTTGTTTTCAGATTCTGGCTATTTTGAATAGTGCTGTATAAACATAGAATGTAGATGCTTTTGTGTTTTGGGGCCCCTAAGTAGATGCCACACCCAGGGACGCATGGCCTCCTGGGCAGGCAGCTACTTATTCAGCTGCAAAATAATCTCTCACCCACATAAACTCCCCTGAGACCTTCCTGGCAGTGGGGAAGACCAACAGTGATATAGGAAAAAAGAATCAGTGGAGAGGCTCCCTGTCTTAGATCTACAAAAGTACATTTCTCCTGATACTCTGGACTTTTAAAAATATGTGGACATAGCAAAGTTCATATTTCCCCATTTACATTGACATATAGGAAGCTCAGAGCCATTTTTCTACTGCTAACAACTGTTTTTAAATGGTATATAAACAATTATCCATGATCTTACTTAAATTTTTCCCTTAATAACCTACATTTTATTTTCTTCTTTATGTAGTGTTTCTATAGACCCCTTTAAATCTTTGAGAACAAAAGTATATTAACTATTTCTTCCAGATCCAACCTGCCTTTCTAAAGAACATATAAATGCCTTTTTACCAGGTTATAATCTTCTAAAAGGCGATATCTACAGGGCTCTCAAACTCAATTTACCTGGGGGCCGCAGGAGGCAAAGTCAGTAGTAAGCCTTGAACATTGGGGGGTGTGACCCAAACAACTAAAACAAAACAAAACAAAAAAAGATTCCTCTAGGGCAGAGCCACAAAATGTTGTACAGAGGGCTGTTTGCGGGCCACGAGTTTGAGACCCCTACTTTAGAATTTATCTTTCTATTTCTAGTGCCCAATTACAGTTCTAGATAGCAAGCAGGTGTTCAACAAATGTTTGCAACTCTACAAGTGAAAGAAGACACCTTGCCTTTTGTTATCAACCTTGATTAACAAACAACCAATGCCAGTATTTGTATGGGCTTTGTGGTAGTGATGGCTGGAGGCAGAGGTATAGGAAGATTGCCTTGCAGAGTCAGTATACTTGGTTTACTTCCTCAAAGCATATCTTATTTCTTAAACATTTTCTATAGACTGGAAATTGAATGCCTTTTCCTCTGCAATGTGTGTCTAAATCTTCGGACACAGAGTAAATCTAGCCGTTTGCCATAGGTTGGGCAAATACCACGAGGTGCACTGATTCCATCTAATCTAAAAGGTGCACTGATCTCATATAATGCCAGACTAGAGAGTCCCAGAAAGAGGGTGAAGTGGAAAGAACATGGATTATATCGGGGACATGAAGCAAATAAGCATGCATTAGGAGTACTAAGGAAAGTTAACACCAGTAAGCAATTATTCCATCATTTTTCCAAACAATGGAGTGAAAATGATAGTACTAGAACTTCTTTTGTTTTTTGGTTTTATTCCAGATAGTTAAGTTTTTCATTTGTTCAAGAATATAAAATATCAGGGACAGAGCAATAGCACAGCAGGTAGAGTGTTTGCCTTACACGAGGCTAATCCAGTTTCGATCCCTGGCATCCCATAGGGTCCCCTGAGCCTGTCAAAAGTAATTTCTGAGTGCAGAGCTAAGAGTAACCCCTAAAGATTGCCAATGTGGCTCCAAAACAAACAAACAAAGAATATAAAATGTCCACTGGATGATGAAACAGAACATGAACCTAGCATCACAGTGTTTACAGCAGAATGTTGCAGCATAACATGCTAATCAAGCACTGAAAGCAACACAAAACATGCTAAGCATTAGTGAAGTGAAATAGTAATTTTTAATGTGAGTGGAAAAAGCTGGTTTGATTTTTCATTTACAAAGTTGTTCATGGTTGAATTTCAGTCATACAATGTTCCAACATCATCCCTTCACCAGTGCATATTTACTATTAGTGTCCCCAGTTTCCCTCCTGCTCCCCACCTTGCCACGTCTCTATGGCACACATATTTCTTCCCTCTTCCTTTTAAGCACTGTAGTTCAATACTGTTACTGAAGGATTATCATGCATATATTACTTTACTCCTTTCAGCACCCAGTTCTTGTCCAGAGTGATAATTTTCAACTATCATTGTCACAGTGGAATCTTCTCTGTCATAACTTCACTTCTCTGCTCTTGTGGTAAGCTTCATACCATGGAGTAGTCCTCTTGGCCCTTGTCTCTATTGTCTTTGGATATTATTACCATACTATTTTCATTTTTGTATTCCACAAATGAGTGTGATCATTGAGTCTCTCTCCCTCTGACTCATTTCACTGGGCATAATATCCCCACATCCATACAAGTGTCAAATACTTTTATTTAAAGAATTTTACTTAAAGAAATATGAGGAGAGAGATAAAAACACAAAATAATATAATAAAATACTCTTCATTGAGTGGAAAAAGCAAAGAATGACTTTTAGGAGGTTGTATACAAAAGTTCTCAATGTACATAAAGTCAATCTGGTTGTTTTCACAGTGAAAGCTTTGGATGGTCCTTTTAGATTCTGATCATGACTTTTAGATTCTCCAATAGGGTCTCCTTCTAGCAGTTCCCCTCTGAGTGATGCCTCTTTCAGCATCTTCAAAGAGTTCAGAATTTGCATTTCAAAATTATGCATTTCTCATGCTTTTTGACTACTCGGGTCTAGGCATTTTTTCCCTTAGTTTTATTATTTTTCAAACATCATTACCTGGTCCCCATATCTATCTGTAACATTCCCCACTAGAGATTTACTCTCCCCCCCTTTTTTAAATCGAGATCAATGTGAATTACAAGTCTTTCACAGTTATATTTAAGGTACATAGTGAGAGTAAATGAGGGCAATTCCCATCACCAGTGATGACTTCCATCTGCCACTGATACCAGCATACGTCCCATACCTCCATGCTTAGCCCACTGGACTACTAGTGTAACGTTTCCCTTTTGTGTATAGCTAGTTGTGGTTTGGGTCTCTTGATTCTATTGTCATTAACTTTGAATTGGGTATTTAAGTCTGATAATTTTTTATTTCCACTCAATACTCATGAGACTGCTTTGCCCCTGGTACCATCCACTTTTTACCCCTTTTCTCAGTTTGTAGGAAGACATAGAAATATGAGAGAGAACATGATGATTCATGTTCTATGGTCCTGATTATTTAAAAAAAAAAAAAAGGGAAAGCAGGCAGGAGTCCCTGTCTAGAAGCTATAAATATGAATTTAAAAAAAGAGGGGGCTGGTATGGCAAGGTTTTGTTTATTTTTGCATAGGCACATCAAGTATTGGGGAAATTGGAAAGGAAATTCCCTTGGCCTAAGAGATACAGGATTTCCCCACCATTGAAGCATACTGTCACGACCCTTTCTACAGGCTTCAGACCTGTTCCTTGTTGAATCCCAAAGTCTTTCTTTATGGTGCCAGAAAATGTTCTGCTAGGTCGTGGCTGTCAAAGTCAGTCCTTTGTAATTGGAGATTGTGGTTTTTGCACAGATCCTAGGACAAAGTCTAGAACAGAATCATTCTTTATGGTCCCGGGAAAAGTTCTGCTTAGTCACAGCTGTTGTACTCAGTCTTCTGCATTAGTGATCTTGGTTTTTGCACATATCATAGGATCTGATTTCATCTCACCATTAGATGATGAGGTAGGGCACTGTGCTTTTAGATCAAGTTGTTGCTGTTTCCTTATCCATAAACTGTTGTATGAACCTACCCTGGGCAAGTTAGTCCTGGAGGGTATTAGAACTCCCTCAAGAGGGAATTTGCTTCCTGGTGCTGTTGCTGCAGGAAACTGTGCCAGTTCTAAAGTTGGGATCTAGGGTTCTGGGTTGTACAGTTGATGTTTGATCACTTGAGGTCAAAGTAGAGTCCCAATGACATATGTTCGGGTAGAAGGCACCCCCCGAATTATAAAAGTTATGGGTTCTTATCCCTCGTAGATAAGAACTTGTTTGTATACATAAGATTTCCCCCATTTGGGCCCAGAGAGATAGCACAGCAGCGTTTGCCTTGCAAGCAGCTGATCCAGGACCAAAGGTGGTTGGTTCGAATCCCGGTGTCCCATCTGGTCCCCCATGCCTGCCAGGAGCTATTTCTGAGCAGACACCCAGGAGTAACTCCTGAGCATCGCTGGGTGTGGACAAAAAACAAAACCAACAACAACAACAACAACAACAAAAGATTTCCCCCATTTTAATGTGTCTATGCAAAAAGGAAAGATGCCATATTTATTGTTGGTGTGTTTGGGGGTAAAAACAACAAGCTATAAAATTCCTGTGCCCTGGTTTTGACCTGAGCTTTTATTCTAAGTAAGACTCTTCTACTAGAATTTTGTGCTGAGAACTTCCCTTTTAGTCCATAAGAGGAAGTTATATGGCTGAAAGTCTACCCTTCAGAACTGTTTCATTCTGGCATAGGGCGTGGCTCTGCATATGTAAAAAAGTTACATCTGATGCTGACTTAGTATTAATGGGACCCAGGCAATGATTTACTAGGTTTCAGAGTTGTCAGTCTGAAAGGGAAATCAGATATATAGAAATCAGGCTTTCTTTGGCCCAGGGAAGGTAAAGTGTTTAGTTTATAATAACTTATGGGATTACTGTTTTAATAGGAAGACAATTGAGTACAAAACTTCCATTTTACAAAGGGAAAAGTTGAAACCTTTTCTTGACTTGCCCAACAAGCCTCTGCAATGAGTTAGCAGAAGCTCCAATGCCTGAGTCTCAGCCCACTCTTTTCCCCATTCTTCTCTTTTTCATGCCAGTTATCCTTAGTAGTCAAACAAAAAACTGAGTACAAATAACCAGGAATTCCTGGGAAAAAATAAGTCAGTCTAATCTGCTTGCTTGATATCACGATAGGTTAAAAAAAAAAAACCTTGAAATTAAGGACTAACACATTCACTTGAGTGTTTGAGGAACTGGTCAAAGAGGACAGGGAAGGAGTTTGGAAGGAAATCTTAAATCTTCCTTTGTATCCTGAACTACTTCTGTGAAACATTCTGAGTGAACCTAATAGCACTGAGTCCAAGAGTTGAAAGATGAGGTGAATAAGAGACAAGTAAGGAAGAATGCAGCAGAAATGTAGGACTGGACCTTGTGCTCTGCTGACAAAGGGAGTTATACTTTATGAGACTGGTTTATATATGTCACTTGACAACAGGAACTTCCCTCTACCATCAAAAAGATACTTAGGATTTCTACAATGGGTTTGGGTGGGCCCAGGGCCGTATATATCGTCACTGGATTCTGAGATAAGTCAGTGCCTTGTTTGAATTCTGGCCCAATATGTGAACAATCCCTAGGCATACACAGCACAAGGAAAAGCTCACGAGAGAGTGTCCCAATTCAATGACCAAAAGATCACTGGATGCATTTTTGAGTTTCGCCTTTTTAAACAATAAAAAACATGAATAATAATCCTTTCTAGAAAAATGTGAGGTTAAAAGTTTAATCGAGTTCATAGCACACACATTCCAAGGGGGCACTGTACTTTGGGGAAATTACTCACCTAGAGTTTATATAAGTTCAAGGCGATTAGAGGCAGCCGACAAATTGGAGCCAGAACACGTTTACATTTAAGACTTAAAATATAGATTCCTCTTAAGGAAAGAAAGAAGAGGCAGGTAGTGGGGATGGGGGAGTGTTAAGGGTGGAGAATCACACACCACTAGTGGTTTTTTTTTTTTTTAAAGAAACCAGGTTCCTTGTGTTGGATCATCATCTTAAAGGATCTGAGAGATGCCAATTCATGGTCCTCCAGGTCCCTCCTGAAAAAGCACATGTCACATCTGCTTGCTATCAGCATTTATCTCGCAGCGTGTGTCTGACTCATTTGGAAAACTCAAAGCACATGTTTATTTCTGCTGAAGAACCAGCCATTACAGTGCAATTTAGGGGATCTCTGCAACCCATACATACAAGGATGGAGGCAACTGCCAAGAAGTTGGTTTGGGGTCTTGTGCTACTTGGTTTGGTTAATTTGCTATCAACTTTGTAAACAGAGATGACACCCATTTCATCCTCCAGTGAGCAATCTTGTCACCTTGAAAACTAAATCACAGCTAACCCTTTTCTTTTTCAGTAAGTCAGATGGATGATGAATTCAAAGCCTGTGTATTTTGTAGTGTCAGCAGTAATGAATGAATAAAACCCACACAGTTCATTCATTTCTGGAAACAAATGACTTTGCTGTGAAAAACAGAAAATCTGTCACAAAACAAGACTCGAAGTGCTCTTTATTTTTCTTAATTCCTACTGATGGACATTGATAATTGCAATGCATTTTTGGAGGGCTTTCTGATGTAAAATTTTTGTTCCTTGATTTTTTTCCTTCTTATATTGATGTCATTATGCCAAATTCATGGCAAAGTTTTGGACATGATTGTGACCAAGGTATTAAACATAGATGCTCTTGCATGCATTAGAAAAAGGTGGACCAATCTTCTGGAGAGAGTTTTTGCAGAACAAAACATGCATAATTGTGTGCAGTGGTCCTGGCAAGAGAGCCCTTGTTTTTCTAGGAACCTTTAAAAGAAATGAAAACTAAGTTTGTTTGCTTTAACTGGAAAGGGCCATAGTAGGATGATTAAAAGTAAGAAGTCAAAGGTTCAAATCAAAACCTACCATACACCTGCTCATGTTTTTTTTTTTTTAACAGTTAAGCCGCAGAGAGAGCGCCTGGCATGAGATATGTATACCAGATGAACTTCCATCTGGCTAGCTGAGCTTGCAATATTATTTGCTCCAGAATCAGCTCCTGGTCTGATATTGTTGCTTTGGCGAGTTTGTGTTGAGTTGACTTTCCCTAAGTCCTTTCTTAGTCTACATAATTCCTTAATGCAAGACAGGAGATTCCCATCCTCTTAAGTCCTTCAAGTCCTTTATAAAATAGATTTTATAATCTCTCAAATTTATTGGCAGGCAGGTCTATTGTCTGAGCCCATCGACCTTTGAATATTAATTTTATTTTTATTAATTTTAGAATAAAATAGGAAGTTTATGGTGGAACAAAACTAATTTATTTTTAAATGAAAAGAACAAGGTTGCTCTTTCCTGCTGAGCCAGCCTAGAGACACCAAGGACCATAATCTCTCCAGGACTCACACCTGGTAAGATGTTCCCACCCAACAAATGTGGGGCCGATTCCTGCCGTGTGATTGGGCACCCAGAGACTTAAAAAGGATGGTGGCCATGCTCTGCCTTTTTCCTGCTGAGCCAGCCTAGAGACACCAAGGACCATAATCCCTCCAGGACTCACACCCGGTAAGATGTCCCCACCCAACGAATGTGGGGCCAATTCCTGCCGTGTGATTGGGCACCCAGAGACTTAAAAAGGACAGTGGCCATGCTCTCTGCCTCTTTCCTGCTGAGCCAGCCTACAGATAGCAAGGACCATAATCCCTCCAGGACCCACACCCGGTAAGATGTCCTCACCCAACGAATGTGGGGACGATTCCTGCTGTGTGATTGGGCACCCAGAAACTTAAAAAGGATGGCGGCCATGCTCTCTGCCTTTGTACTGCTGAACCAGCCTAGAAAAACCTAAGACCATAATCTCTCCAGGACCCACACCCGAGAAGCACAGCCTCTCTGCTCCACAGACACGCTTATATTTTAACCCCTGAATTCCATTTCTCCACATTGTAAGAAGCAATCTACAGCCTTACCAATGGAGAAATTTTGCAGAACACCCCTTGTTTAAAGAAATCAAGAAGGATGCTCTGATAATCTAAAAAGTAGGATACAGCTAGGTATCATCTCAAATAAGTTTAGAGTTAAATTATGGAAGATGTGGAGTGAGTAAGAAATGGCTGTATGTGGGGGTTTCCAGGCAGAGTGCTGATTGCTCTACCGGCAGAGTCTCCACCCGGCTGTGCTTCTTCTGAGGAAACTGAGGACCTGAAGGGAGCCCTGTCCTACTCTTCTCTGTCTTTCCTGAACTCTGGAAGCTCTCCTCAGAGCCCTGGGAAGCAAACTCCAAAAAAAACTACTTTCGGAAGCTAGCCAGCGAGCCAGAGAGTGAGTAAGAAATGGCTGGATGTGGGGGTTTCCAGGCAGAGTGCTGATTGCTCTACCTGCAGAGTCTCCACCCGGCTGTGCTTCTTCTGAGGAAACTGAGGACCTGAAGGGAGCCCTGTCCTACTCTTCTCTGTCTTTCCTGAACTCTGGAAGCTCTCCTCAGAGCCCTGGGAAGCGAACCCCAAAGAAACTACATTCGGAAGCTACCCAGCGAGCCAGTGAGTGAGTAAGAAATGGCTGGATGTGGGAGTTTCCGGGCAGAGTGCTGATTGCTCTACCTGCAGAGTCTCCACCCGGCTGTGCTCCTTCTGAGGAAACTGAGGACCTGAAGGGAGCCCTGTCCTACTCTTCTCTGTCTTTCCTGAACTCTGGAAGCTCACTTCAGAGCCCTGGGAAGCAAACCCCCCCAAAACTGAAGCTACCCAGCAACTCTCCTCAGAGTCTTGGGAAGCGACCCCAAAAATACAGCATTCTGAAGCTGCCAAGCAAGCGAGTGAAAACTACGCCTGTCCAGTGGGGCCCGACTGTGAAAAACTGTGAGTGCTGCCTGTGTGTGTCTCTCTACTATCCTGCGGCGTGAACCTCTTGAGAGTGGGCTGAAAAGAGGCTCCAGAAGGCACTTAGCTCCACTTCGCTACGCAGCCGTGCGCTCTTTCAAAAAAAATAACACCATCATAAGAAGAAAAAAAAAACACACTAAGAACTGTGTTGGATCACAGAAGCAAGAACTTCTCTCCAGACTGTATTCTCTGCTGCGTGCTCGGGCCTAAGATTTGATCCTGTGTGAGGCTTCATCCACGGAGGACTCCCCTACCTTGGAGGCAAGCAGGCCCATCCAGAAAGGGCGGAGCCAGAGAAGTGTGCTGCCTGCATCATATAACCAATGAATACCACCACAACACGTAGAAAAACCCACAATACAAGTGTGACAATGGGGAAACAACGCAGGCCAGCATCAGACATAGAGAATGAAGATGACAATTCTGATGACCAGTTAATGACCAATCAACTAATCAACCTCTCAGATAAGGACTTTAGAGTAGCAATATGGAAGATGCTCAAAAACCTCAAAAAAGCCATGGATAGAGTGGAACAGAACACTAATAATAATCAAGAAAATATGAAGACAGAAATCACAAAACTCCAAACTGAAATAACATGTCAACTAACAGGCCTGAAAAAATCAGTAAACGAAGTGAATGACAAAATGGATAAGCTCTGGGACAGGGTATCAGAAGCTGAGAATAGACTTGGTGCTGTGGAAGATGAGATACATAACAATTCCATACAGCAGGAGAGATTGGAAAAAAAACTTAAAGCAAATGAACAGACAATGGAAAAATTAGTCAAAGAATGGGAAAAGATGAAAATAGAAGTCTATGATAAGATCAACAGAAACAACTTAAGAATCATTGGAGTCCCAGAGACCCAGGAAGAAAATTTCCAGGAAGAATCAACGGTCAAGAACATCATTAAAGAGAAACTTCCAGAGCTAAAGAATATATGTGATCAAATCCTGCATGATCGAAGAGTACCAACCAAAAGAGACCCAAGATAAACCACCCCAAGACACATCCTAGTCACAATGACAAATCTCACAGATAGAGACAGAATTCTGAAAACAGCAAGATCAAAAGGGGAAATTACATTCAAGCAAGCATCCTTGAGATTTACAGCAGACCTGTCACCAGAAACACTCAAGGCCAGAAAGCAGTGGTGGGATATTGTGACAAGACTGAATGAAATGAATGCTTCACCTAGAATACTGTACCCAGCAAAACTCACTTTCCGGTTTGACGGAAGAATACATGGTTTCACAGACAGAAAAACAGCTCAGAAACTTTATAGACTCAAAACCAGTCTTAAGAGAAAAACTGAAAGACCTAATTTAAAACAAGACTAACCAAAAGACACACCAAATTTCGATATAAAGATGGCATTAAATCCCAGGACAATTCTTTCTCTCAACGTCAATGGACTAAATGCACCAGTTAAGAGACACAGAGTGGCTAAATGGATCAAAAAACTCAATGCAACCTTCTGCTGCCTACAAGAAACGCACCTGAATAGTCAGAACAAACATAGACTCAAAATAAAAGGCTGGAGAAAAATTATCCAAGCAAACAACACCCATAAAAAAGCTGGAGTGGCCATACTAATATCAGATAATGCAAACTTTATACTCCGGAAGGTTGTAAGGGACAAAGATGGACATTTTATATTAATCAAGGGGTATATAGAGCAGGAAGAAATCACTCTCCTAAACATATATGCACCAAATGAGGGGCCAGCAAAATATTTAAAACAACTTTTGACAAATCTGAAAAACAATATCAATAACAACACAATAATTGTGGGGGATCTCAACACTGCTTTGTCAACATTGGATAGGTCAACCAGACTGAAACCCAACAAGAATATACTAGACCTGAGGAGAGAAATGGAAGAAAGAGGCCTAGTGGATATATATGGGACACTCCAGCCCCAGAAACCTGGATACACATTCTTCTCCAATGTACATGGGACATTCTCCAGGATAGACTACATGCTGGCACATAAAACATACCTCCATAAGATCAAGAGGATAGAAATTTTGCAGACTACCTTCGCTGACCACAAGGCTCTGAAATTATTTGTGAATTCCAAAGGGACTCAGAAGAAAAACTTTAACACCTGGAAGTTAAACAACCTCATACTCAATAACCAGTGGGTCCGAGATGAAATCAAGGAGGAAATCAAAAGGTTCCTGGAAACAAATGACAATAAAGACACAAACTATCAGAACTTATGGGTAATCAGAAACTACTTTGAAAAACTCTATGCCACTAAAAATGAGAACTTGGAAGAAATGGATAAATTCTTGGACTCTTATAATCTTCCACGGTTGAAAGAAGAGGATGTAGCATATCTAAACACCCCCATCACCATTGATGAAATAAAAATGGTAATCAAAAGTCTGCCCAAAAACAAAAGCCCAGGCCCAGATGGATTCACTAATGAATTCTATCAAACTTTCCAAGAGGAACTACTACCAATCCTGGCAAGACTCTTTCATGAAATTGAACAAGTGGAAACACTCCCAAATAGCTTTTACGAAGCCAACATCACCTTGATACCTAAACGAGACAGAGATGCTACGAAAAAAGAAAATTACAGACCAATATTGCTGATGAATGCAGATGCAAAGATCCTCAACAAAATCCTGGCAAATAGGATTCAATGCCTCGTTAAGAAGATCATCCACTATGATCAAGTAGGTTTCATCCCAGGAATGCAAGGATGGTTTAACATCCGTAAGTCTATCAACATAATACACAACATCAACAACAAGAAAAATAAAAACCACATGATCATATCAATAGATGCAGAGAAAGCATTTGATAAGGTCCAACACCCATTCTTGATCAAAACTCTCAGCAAGATGGGAATGGAAGGAACCTTTCTCAATATAGTTAAGGCCATCTACCACAAGCCAGTGGCAAATATTATCCTCAATGGAGAAAAACTAAAAGCCTTCCCTCTAAATTCTGGCACAAGACAAAGCTGTCCTCTCTCACCACTCCTATTCAACATAGCACTGGAAGTACTTGCTATAGCGATTAGGCTAGAAAAAGATATCAAGGGAATCCAGATAGGAAAGGAAGAAGTCAAGCTCTCACTGTTTGCAGATGACATGATGCTCTACTTAGAAAACCCTAAAGACTCTACCAAAAAGCTCCTAGAAACAATAGACTCATATAGCAAGGTGGCAGGCTAGAAAATCAAAACACAAAAATCAATGGCCTTTCTATACACCAATAGTAATAAGGAAGAAATGGACATTAAGAAAACAACCCCAGGGCCCGGAGAGATAGCACAGCAGCGTTTGCCTAGCAAGCAGCCGATCCAGGACCAAAGGTGGTTGGTTCGATTCCCGGTGTCCCATATGGTCCCCCGTGCCTGCCAGGAGCTATTTCTGAGCAGACAGCCAGGAGTAACCCCTGAGCACTGCCGGGTATGACCCAAAAACCAAAAAAAAAAAAAAAAAAAAAAAAAAAAAAAAAAAAAAAAAAAAAAAAGAAAGAAAGAAAACAACCCCATTCACAATAGTGCCACACAAACTCAAATATCTTGGAATCAACTTGAGTAAAAATGTGAAGGACCTATACAAAGAAAACTATAAAACTCTGCTCCAAGAAATAAGAGAGGACACGCGAAAATGGAAACACATACCCTGCTCATGGATTGGCAGGATTAACATCATCAAAATGGCAATACTCCCCAAGGCATTATACAGATTCAACGCTATCCCTCTAAAGATACCCATGACATTCTTCAAAGAAGTGGATCAGGCACTTTTGAAATTTGTTTGGAACAATAAACACCCTCGAATAGCTAAAGCAGTCATTGGGAAAAAGAATATGGGAGGAATTACTTTCCCCAACTTTAAACTTTACTACAAAGCAATAGTTATCAAAACCGCATGGTATTGGAATAAGGACAGACCCTCAGATCAGTGGAATAGGCTTGAATACTCAGAAAATGTTCCCCAGACATACAATCACCTAATTTTTGATAAAGGAGCAGGAAATCCTAAATGGAGCAGGGAAAGCCTCTTCAACAAGTGGTGTTGGCACAACTGGCTAGCCACTTGCAAAAAATTGAACTTAGACCCCCAGCTAACATCATGTACGAAGGTAAAATCCAAATGGATTAAAGACCTTGATATCAGACCCCAAACCATAAGATATATAGAACAACACATAGGCAAAACTCTTCAGGACATTGAGACTACAGGCATCTTCAAGGAGGAAACTGCACTCTCCAAGCAAGTGAAAGCAGAGATTAACAGATGGGAATATATTAAGTTGAGAAGCTTCTGCACCTCAAAGGAAATAGTGCCCAGGATACAAGAGCCACCCACTGAGTGGGAGAAACTATTCACCCAATACCCATCAGATAAGGGGCTAATCTCTAAAATATACAAGGCACTGACAGAAATTTACAAGAAAAAAACATCTAATCCCATCAAAAAATGGGAAGAAGAAATGAACAGACACTTTGACAAAGAAGAAATACAAATGGCCAAAAGACACATGAAGAAATGCTCCACATCACTAATCATCAGGGAGATGCAAATCAAAACAACGATGAGATACCACCTCACACCACAGAGAATGGCACACATCACAAAGAATGAGAACAAACAGTGCTGGCGGGGATGTGGAGAGAAAGGAACTCTTATCCACTGCTGGTGGGAATGCCGTCTAGTTCAACCTTTATGGAAAGCAATATGGAGATTCCTCCAAAAACTGGAAATCAAGCTCCCATACGATCCAGCTATACCACTCCTAGGAATATACCCTAAGAACACAAAAATACAATACAAAAATCCCTTCCTTACACCTATATTCATTGCAGCACTATTTACCATAGCAAGACTCTGGAAACAACCAAGATGCCCTTCAACAGACGAATGGCTAAAGAAACTGTGGTACATATACACAATGGAATATTATGCAGCTGTCAGGAGAGATGAAGTCATGAAATTTTCCTATACATGGATGTACACAGAATCTATTATGCTGAGTGAAATAAGTCAGAGAGAGAGAGAGAGAGAGAGAAAAACGCAGAATGGTCTCACTCATCTATGGGTTTTAAGAAAAATGAAAGACATTCTTGCAATAATAAATTTCAGACACAAAAGAGAAAAGAGCTGGAAGTTCCAGCTCACCTCAGGAAGCTCACCACAAAGAGTGATGAGTTTAGTTAGAGAAATAACTACATTTTGAACTGTCCTAATATTGAGAATGTATGAGGGAAATGCAGAGCCTGCTTAGAGTACAGGCAGGGGTTGGGTGGGGAGGAGGGAGATTTGGGACATGGGTGATGGGAATGTTGCACTGGTGATGGGTGGTGTTCCTTTTATGACTGAAACCCAAACAGAATCATGTATGTAATCAAGGTGTTTAAATTAAAAAAAAGAAAAAAAAAAGAAGGTTCAGTGGAATAAAAGTGTACCTTATAAAAAAAATTATGGAAGATGTTCAGGGAGCTTAAAAAGAGCATCGATAGACTTGACTGAAGCAAATTAAGCATCAAGAGGATTTGACGACTGAAATTAGAAACTTTCACACTGAAATAACAGGTCTAAAAAAACTGAGCTTATGCAGGCATGGGGTTTGAGGAGACCCCATGCCGGAGGCTTTCTCCCTAGCCTGTGGAGTGCTGGGAGGCTTGGCAGGCCCCACAGCTGTACCCCTCTTCCTCCCCTGGACTCCAGGCCCTCCCTGGTGCTGGCTCAGATTGATAGAAGTGGGTTCATGTGGATTCTTAGGGGTCCTCAAGCTTCCCCCCTCCCTCCATAGTCCAGAGGGGGTGTATGAAGAGGAGGGCGGGCAGATATCTGGCTTCCTGTTTCCTCTTTGATTTTGGAGGCCAGCTCTTGCCAGGTATGGGGCTTGGGGAATCCCCATGCCGGAGGCCTTCTCCCTAGCCTGGGGAGTGCTGGGAGGCTTGGCAGGCCCCCAGTCATCCCTGTCTTTTTCCTCTGACTCCAGGCCTTCCCTGGGTGCCAGCTCAGATGGCCAGAGTGTGTTCAGGTGTACTCTTAGGGGTTCTCAGGCTTCCCCCTCCCTCTGTTCTCCAGGGGGGGAGGTACATGGGGAGAAGGGCGGCCAGATATCTGGCTTCCAGTTTCCTCTTTGATTCTGGAGACCAGCTCTTGCAAGGTATGGGATTTGGGGAGGCCCCATGCCGGATGCCCTCTCCCTAGCCTGGGAAGAGCTGGGAGGCTTGACAGGCCCCCAGCCACCCCCCTCTTTTCCCCCTGGAATCCAGGCCCTCCCTGGTTGCCGACTCAGATGGCCAGAAGTGGGTTCAGGTGGTCCTCAGGTTTCCCTCCTCCTTCCGTACTCCAGGGGGGGAGGTGCCTGGGGAGGAGGGTGGGCAGACATCTGGCTTCCGGTTTCCTCTTTGATTCTTGAGGCCAGCTCTTGCCAGGTATGGGGTTTGGGGAGGCCCCATGCCAGAGGCCTTCTCCCTAGCCTGGGGAGTGCTGGGAGGGTTGGCAGGCCCCCAGCCATGCCCTTCTTTTTCCCCTGGACTCCAGGCCCTCCCTGGGTGCCGGCTCAGATGGCCAGAAGTGGGTTCAGGTGGATCCTCCCATTTAAAAAAAGCATGCACCAGATGTGGTTTTTTCCCTTCCCTGATGCAGTGCCTTCCTCCAAAAGAATTATTTGCCAAAAGGCCCGCTTACTGAAGTCAATCATTTGACCCTTTGCGTGTATTATTGGTGGTAATTTCAACATGGCTGTAACATTACATTTTCTCTTTATTTGGACACTATAGAAATCCAGCCTCAGCTTTCCTACAGACAAAGAAATGTCAGTACCAAAAACCCGCCAAAAGTTCCCCAGACATACAATCACCTAATTTTTGATAAAGGAGCAGGAAATCCTAAATGGAGCAGGGAAAGCCTCTTCAACAAGTGGTGTTGGCACAACTGGATAGCCACTTGCAAAAAATTGAATTTAGACCCCCAGCTAACATCATGTACGAAGATAAAATCCAAATGGATGAAAGACCTCGATATCAGACCCAAAACCATAAGATATATTGAACAACACATAGGCAAAATACTCCAGGACATTGAGACTACAGGCATCTTCAAGGAGGAAACTGCACTCTCCAAGCAAGTGAAAGCAGAGATTAACAGATGGGAATTTATTAAGTTGAGAAGCTTCTGCACCTCAAAGGAAATAGTGCCCAGGATACAAGAGCCACTCACTGAGTGGGAGAAACTATTCACCCAATACCCATCAGATAAGGGGCTAATCTCCAAAATATACAAGGCACTGACAGAAATTTACAAGAAAAAAACATCTAATCCCATCAAAAAATGGGGAGAAGAAATGAACAGACACTTTGACAAAGAAGAAATACAAATGGCCAAAAGACACATGAAAAAATGCTCCACATCACTAATCATCAGGGAGATGCAAATCAAAATCAACACTATTTACCATAGCAAGACTTTGGAAACAACCAAGATGCCCTTCAACAGACGAATGGCTAAAGAAACTGTGGTGCATATACACAATGGAATACTATGCAGCTGTCAGGAGAGATGAAGTCATGAAATTTTTCTATACATGGATGTACACAGAATCTGTTATGCTGAGTGAAATAAGTCAGAGAGAGAGAAAAACGCAGAATGGTCTCACTCATCTATGGGTTTTAAGAAAAATGAAAGACATTCTTGCAATAATAATTTTCAGACACAAAAGAGAAAAGATCTGGAAGTTCCAGCTCACCTCAGGAAACTCACCACAAAGAGTGATGAGTTTAGTTAGAGAAATAACTACATTTTGAACTGTTCTAATAATGAGAATGTATGAGGGAAATGGAGAGCCTGTTTAGAATACAGGCGGGGGTCGGGTGGGGAGGAGGGAGACTTGGGACATTGGTGATGGGAATGTTGCACTGGTGATGGGGGTGTTCTTGACATGACTGAAACCCAAACACAATCATGTATGTAATCAAGGTATTTAAAATAAAAAAAAGATAGGTCGCAAACTAGAAATAATGTTGATATGAATGAACTGTGAAGCTGTCATCTTTCTGGAAATCCCCAAACCCTCATTTTCCTGTCTGTATAACCCTAATCTAATTAATGGAACAGTCTCTAATACTTTGTCTTTATTTTCTTAAATTTAAAATCAGAGTATATTCCCTGCCTGGTGACTTGTACTTGAGGAAATAGATTTGACAGTTGTAGTATCTTGTTTTAACCTTCACAAAATGGAACAGTGACTTTATAAAGTTACTATAAAGGATAAAAAAAAGCACTTTTAAAAAAAGAGCACTCTTGACACTATAAGTTCCAAGAAAACCAAACAAAAATAGAAGAAATTGTGCTTTTACTGCTTCTACTATAAACTGTCAACTACACTTCAAAGTTATAGCATTACAAAGTAGAAACAGTGGTAATGTGTAATAATTTAATTTGATTTGTCCAACAAATGGCACAAAATAGCCTTAAAAATATTAAAATAGTAGCCCTTGCTGTGGCTCAGAGAAAATAACCATTTCTTACATGTGTGAGGTCCCAGAACTTCAAAAATTAAAATAACAAATTTTATTAAACTGAAACAACTAATTTTATTAGAATGAAAATGTGCAATCCCTTTAAGGATACCCATGACATTCTTCAAAGAAGTGGATAAAACACTCCTGAAATTCATTTGGAATAATAAAAACCCATGAATGTCTAGAGCAACCCTTGGGAAAAGGAATATGAGCGGCATCACTTTCTCCATTTTTAAAATTGTATTACAAAGCAATAGTTATTAAAACAGCATGACAGGGGCTGAGTGGTGCTGCTAGAGGTAAGGCTTCTGCCTTGCAAGTGCCATCCCAGGGTGTCCCATATGGTCCCCCTGAGCCAGGAGCAATTTCTGAGCGCATAGGCAGGAGTAACCCCTGAGTGTCAATGGGTATGGCCCCAAAACAAAAACAAACAAAAAACCCAGAATGGTATTGGAATAAAGACAGACCTCAGATCAGTAGAATAGACTTGAGTATTCAGAGAATATATTCCAGATATACAATCAATTATTTGTTAAAGGAGCAAGAAATGCAAAATAGATCAAGAAAAGGCTCTTCAATAAGTGGTGTTAGGACAATTGGTCAGCATGCATAAGTGCTAACTCAGACCTCCATATAACACCATGCACAAAGGTCAAATGGACTACATACCTTGATATCAGGCCCAAAACCATAAGGTATATAGAACAACATGTAGGTAAAACACTCCATGACATTGAGACTAAAGGAGAAAACATGTTTTCTTCAAGGAGAAAACATCACTCGCCAAACAAGTGGAGCAGAGATAAATAGATGGGACTATATTAAGCTGAAAAGCTTCTGCACCTCAAAGAAAATATCTAGGTTACAAAAGCCATCCACAGAATGGGTGAAACTATTCACCCAATACCCATGAGATAAGGATTTAATATCTAAGATATACAAGGTACTGATAGAACTTAACAAGAAAAAAACATCTAACTCTTTCAAAAAATAGGGAGAAGAAATGGATACTTCCTCAAAGAAAACATACAAATGGCCAAAAGATACATGGAAAATTACTCCACATCACTATCCATAAGGGAAATGCAAATCAAAACAACAATAAGGTAGCATCTCACACCACAGAGACTGGCACACATCACAAAGAGCAAGAACAATCAGTGCTGGTGGGATATGAAGAAAAAGGAACTCTCATTCACTGTTGGTAGGAATGCTATCTCATCTAGCCTTTATGGAAAACAATATGAAGATTCCTTATAAAACTAGAAATTGAGCTCCCATTTGATCCTAGGGATATACCCTAGGAACACAAAAACACAATACAAGAATGCCTTCCTCACACCTATATTCATTGTTGTGCTATTTACAATAGCCATACTCTGGAAACAACCAAGTTGCCCTTCAACAAATGAATGGCTAAAGAAAATATGATACATATACACAATGGAATATTAAGCAGCCTCAGGAGAGATGAAGTCATGAAATTTTCCTATGCATGGATATATGGAATCCATTATGCTGAGTGATATAAGTCAGAGAGAAGAGATAGACACAGAATAGTCTCACTCATCTATGGGTTTTAAGAAAAATTAAAGACATTATTGTAATAATGCCCAGAGACAATAGAGATGAGAGCTGGAAGGATCAGCTCACAATATGATGCTCACCACAAAGAGGGGTGAGTACAATTAGAGAAATAACTACACTGACAACTATGGTGACAATGTCAATGAGTGGAATAAGTAGAATGTCTGTCATGAAAACAGGCTGGAGAGGGGTGGTAGGAGAGAGATGGGGGCATTGGTGGTTGGAATGTTGCACTAGTGAGGGAGGTTGTTCTTTTTATGATTGAAATCCAACTACAAACATGTTCATAATCATGGTGCTTAAATAGTTATTAAAATAGACAGAAGAGCAGATACAAAGAAACAAACACTTGAGAACCATTTATGTCTACCAAGCTACTTTATCAGTAGCTTAAGGCACTGTCTATAAAACAATCAACCCAAAAAACTAATGAAACTCACCCAATATCCTCATCTGAAATACCATCCCAGAAAATGCACATAATTCAAGAGTAAGATGGAGGACCTACTCCCTCTTGCTGATCTCATGTCAAATGTAAGATTCTACAGTTAGACTGAACTTTAGCCCACTGGGCGGGACCACTAGAGTAATAGGCGGTATGTGTGATGGAAAGTGGAATAGAAGAGTGACTCACTCAAAAGGGTGCCAGTCATGGTGTACAGTTGCTCTTTGCATTCTCCAACTTCCCACTGCTCTGCAAACTTTTCTGTTTAGTCAGCAAAGTGTGAGCTTTGCAAAGCTGCTCCTACCCACAGATTCACTAATTCATTCATAAGTGTTTTTTCTGAACTCCTCCCAGGGTCAAGCCCTGGGGCTACATACATAAATGGAACACATAAAGCTGCTACTGTCATTTGAGGCTTGTTTTAAGTATCTCCAGCAAGTTTGTTCTCCAGTTTTCATCCCGTTTAAAATGCAAATACTGACAACTGAGATAAAACAGCAAGATTAGGGCTCTTGCTTTGCATGCTGCCAACCTCTGTTCAGTCCCTGGCATTCCATATGTTCCCCCTTAATAACTCCAGGGGTGATTATTGAGTGCAGAGCCAGGAGTAAGCCATAAGCACCACTAGGTGTGGTCCATACCCCATACTCATAAATGAAATGAAGGTACTCTGGGGGGTAGAACCAAACTTGGTGAGACGACCATCTGTCAGTTAAAAAAATGTTGAAAATGTAGGCTAATGCTGGATAATTGGAAAGAGTAGGGCTCCACTCTAGTTAGGGCAGATATATAAGGAAGGCTGTGGTGAAATACTGGGGAAATTAATTTTTTATCTGTTTCACAGTTTGCTTGGAACTAGACCAACATGTAACATATCCCTGTTCCTGACTCACCCTTCAAGCAATACTTCTAATAGGGGAGCAGGATGCTAAGAAGCTATTCAGTCTATAGACAATCCCATTTTAGGTTTTGCGAGGTCTTTCAGATTTCTCTTATATATACATATATATGAGAAAATATATAAGTGGTTAACCTCTTTCATTTCCAATCTGTTAGTTTTGCTAGGAAGGGATGAGGCTGTAAAATGACACACATGAGTATCTGAAGATGGAAAGGACCCAGACAAATTCCTATCCAGATGATCTTTGGTTCCTGAGCAATGGAGTCTAAACAGTGAAGAAACAATTATTCCTACCAGTGCCAATTGTGTATTCAATAATTTCTAGAGTAAATAACCCTTTTAGTCTCTCAGAAATTTGCACACTTGTAATGACCAATAAGTACATTTAAACATGTAATAAAACTTAAGGGAAAAAGAGGGTGCAGTGGGCATGCAGGGGAAATGAGCTATTATTCCTCTGGCATGGAAAGGCCATTGTATTTCATGTATGATTTGACCATGCTTCAGGAAAGCAATTTTGACTTTAAATGGCACATTTCCTTTCTTCGTTATTAGGTTTCCTGATGGGTTATTTCACCCCAGGTATTTTCCTTTACTAAGCAGTATTTCAGCTGTCTAGTGCTAACCCAGAGAACTTGCAGTGATCTCAACCACTGGCTGACTGTGGTTGAGACACATACTTGAATTTATGGTGGATGTTTATAACTCTTGGAATGTAACTTCAATCATCTAAAAAAACGCTTGAGTATGAAGTGTTGGATGTGCAACAAGGAGATGTGACTGGCTGTGTTTCCGATGATGGGCATTTTACCTCTATTAATTATTGTTCTGGTAACATTTACTATTTTGGAGGGCTGCTTGTTCTGTTTTAAGAAATAACAATTTGAGATTTTTTTTCCTCAAACAAGTAGCCTTACCATTCTTTCCCCCCCCCCCCCCGCCTTACCATTCTTTCCCTAAGTTTTGAATCAAGCAGCATCTGGGAACATATGGTTCTAGCTTTCTGAAAAATAAACTTCTCTTTCTTATTTTGCTAAGACGCATTCTTGATCCTCAGTAAAATCAGGCTAGATTAGTTAATGGATTTGGGGATGTGTTTATTTTTATTTATTTATATTTTTGTTGAGATAACAATGGATTACAAGCTCATCTATATTTTAGGGAGACTATGTTATACACAACACCCACCACCAAAACAACAACATTCTTCTACCAGTCCGTTGGATGCCTCTATCCTTACAACTATTTTTTCTTTCTAGAAAACTAAGTTCTGTGGTCAGAACCAAAGGGTTTGTTTCTCTTTAACTTTGTTCTCTTGCTTTGCTTCATTTTTTCTTGGGTCACACCTGGTGGTGCTCAGGAGCAACTCCTAGCTCTGTGATTCATTGGGTCACTTCCTGATGACCTCAAGAGATCCTATGGTACTGGACATCAAACTGAAGTTGGTTGTGTGCAAGTCATGATGAACTTTAACCCTGGTACTATCTCTATGGTTCCCAATTTCAATCATTAAAAGTGGCTATACAGTTTTCTCAACATGGTTTAAAAAAATTTCCTTTTTCCATTCTATGCTCTTGAATCCATTGTTTTCTAAACTGTTCATACACGTATTTGAAGACTGATTTCATAATTTCTCAATACTGTTACTATTACATTAATCTCTGTGCTACTATTATTATAATACCACACTATTTTCTTTACTATAGCTTTTAGGTATAGAACTGGGAAGTATGCTGTCACCATTCTTGTTTTCTTTTCTCAGAATTGTGTTTCCTCTTTGGATCCTTTTGTGATTCCATACAAACAAGTAATGTTTCTTCCTTGAAGAATTTTGTAGAAATTTTGATAAGGATTGAATTTTCTCTGACAATGCTCTGGGTAAGATGGTGACTTGGTTTTTGTCTTCATTTTTGTGTTACATGCAGTGGTACTCATAGCTTACTCCTAATTCTGTGCTCAGGGATTATCCTCTTAGGCATGGGAACATATGTGGTGCCAGGAATCAAAACTAGGTTGGTTTGCATGCAAGGTAAACACCCTACCTACTGTACTATCACTTTGGCCCCTTATTAGTTTTTTGAGGGCTTCCCTCACAATGCTAATAATAGAGACTATACCTAACGACAGGCAACCATTTCTTTTTGTTTGTTTGTTTTTGGGCCACACCTGGTGATGTTAAGGGGTTACTCCTGGCTATGTGCTCAGAAATCGCTCCTGGCTTGAGGGGGGACCATATGGGACGCCAGGGAATCGAACCGTGGCCCGTCCTAGGCTAGCACTTGAAAGGCAGATGCCTTATCTCTAGTGCCACCACTCTGGCCCAACTATTTTTAGCAGTGTTAGTGGGGTAGATGAGGGAGGAATAATGTGGTGTTAAGGGTTGAACTCTGGGGTCTTGTACAAGCAATCAACGTACTCTAGCTCTCTGAGTTATTTCCCTTTTCCTTGTTGCTCTTTGTCTTATTTTCCCAAATGTATTCCTGGTTGAATTTTTAATTGACTGATTTTAGATAAAATAATATTGCAAAATCATGTGAAAAGCATTAAATTTAAACTGCTAATATAATACATAACAACAAAAACATCAGTATACAAACTTTGATAATCTTAAAAACTATTGTTTTTCTTTTAACAAAGGAAATTCTTGTGACTTTGTTGATTTATTAGAAAGTATTTTTCGTTTGTTTGTTTTTTTTTCGGGCCACACCCATTTGATGCTCAGGGGTTACTCCTGGCTAAGCGCTCAGAAATTGCCCCTGGCTTGGGGGGACCATATGGGACACCGGGGGATCGAACCGAGGTCCTTCCTTGGCTAGCGCTCGCAAGGCAGACACCTTATCTCTAGCACCAAGCCGGCCCCTTAGAAAGTATTTTTCAAATTTGTGAAAAATGTATGGAAAAAAGCAAGTGATCAAATGAGAATATTATTTCTATGCTATTTACATTCTACAAAATTAATTAATTTTTATTCCAACAATACAGCATTGAATTTATTTTCATATATTTAAAATGCTATCACTTGATAGAAATTTATGGGGAATTGATTGTAAATATTGATTGTAAATATTGTAAAGTAAATAAGTAAAATTGATTGTAAATATTGTAAAGTAATATTTTTCTGAGCAAGTATTAACTTTTTGTTACTAAATGAAACAAAATATTTATAGGATTAATATATATGAATACAAAGGATGGGTTTTATAAGTTGAATGAAAAAGTAGTCCCATAGGCCTTTCAACCAGCTTGATTCATTCATATTGTATGAATGGTATATCACAGATAAGCAACATGAACTTCTACTTTTTCTTCCTATCTTCCTTTTACCCTATCTCTCTTTAATCTCTTCTGGTTACATTGCTGAGCTCCTTTGAAGTTGGCCTCCTCTCCTCTCTGATCCTCTGCTTTCCCTCTGGACTCATCTGGAACTCCATGTTTTATTATGCTGGCTTGCAAGCATTTTTGATTCATCTTTCTCTTTTCTCTTTGGGCAATCACTTCCGTATTAGGAAAGCATGAAAACTGGCAGTATTGATAGTGGAATTAATATCTGAAGGATAGTGGGCTTCAGACTCCCAAAGAGCCATATTTCCATTGAAGCTGAAGACAGAGAACAAAGTCTCAGTTCAATGCAATCAAACAGAACCTTCATATTTGCAGCAGGTTCAGTATTTTTGCTCTGTTAGGGATTTCAGCTGATTGTATGTGTCTAACCACATTAAGAACAGCAATCTTCTTTATATAATTTACTAATTTAAATATTAATCTGAAACATTTCATAGACACATTCAGAATGCTTGAGCAAATATCTGGGCAGTTCAAGACCCAGCCAAGATGACAAATGAAATTAACCATCATATATAAGTTTAGAGAAGCTCTGGACTACAAAGTAAGAATATAAAAAAGTGCTAGACATATGGCTGATAAAGAAAAAGAAACCAGTTACTGGTGTTAACCTAGGTAATATATTTTTAATAAATCTTCATAATGCAAGAGGTCAAGTCAATTTATTTGGTTTCAACATAAACAATTTATTTGGTTTGCAGCTTGGTGTGCTGAAAAGATCACAGACTTAAAGGTCTGATTTAGCTTTAATTCCTAGTCTATCATCACACAGTTATTTAACCTCTCAAAACCAATTTCTGAATTGACAAACTAATAATAATTATATCTACACCAATATTGTTTGGCTCCTGACAGGATATGAGCAAATGTTAGTCTCACCCTCTCAGTGAAGTTTAAAGTAGTAGTAAAATTTGAGAATCAAAAACATTCTTATTGAACCATAAAATCTGTCTCTGTTTTAATATTATACTTCCTTTAATAGTCTCTCTGTTCTATTACTATCTGTATCAACGACTCCTGTAGTTCATAAAAAGAAAAAAACAATGCCAGATTTTTGAACTTGGAAAAAAATGAATGTACATCTAATCTTGAATTATTCATATTTTTCTAAAAATGTAAACTATTGAAACATTGCTAAATATTGAAAAAATAAAAGGAAAAGTACAAGAAAAGAAGAAAAAATAATAAAGGTTATTCCTCTAAAACACATTTCAGCTGGAGGAAATGGGTCTAAACTCATGAATATGTATATAGAAACTTAGAAAGCAATGTTGACATAACTTATTTCATGGTAAAAAGAAGTTAAAATACTTCACTCAGGAAATTATTGTGTTCCATACTATTATATTTTATAGGCATTTTAAATATTTATGTCTATCTTATGTAGTCCATATATCTTTGGGAAGTAGTTTTAGAATACTGCTGCAATATGTGACCATGACGCTAGTTTGATCCAATAACTATTTATAATATCCTATAGTAAATATTGGAATCCTCTCTAATATATTCTCTCTAATCCTCTCTATATAATTATATAAGCATATAATATAATACAAAAATATTTATATATATATATATATAATGTGTGTGTGTTCCATCTTCCTGAACTTATCTACAGTTGCATGGTATGTAACAGGAATGGGCATAAAAAGAAGTCAGGGAAGATCACCTCTGTCTTAGCTGAGCTCACAAGTTGAGCTTGTGGTGGAATGAAATGTGGGCAAAACTGACTTCGAATCCTGGCTCTGTCAATGACTGGCTGTTTGATATGGGACAAATTCCTAATTTCTTTGAACTTCAGTTCTCACCTCTATAAATCAAGGTTAATAATACCCTTCTCCCATAGCATTATCTGAGGATTAAGTGAAATTATATATTAAGTACCAAGCACATGGCAAACACTTTCCTTTTTAAAATCTTAGAAACAAATGTTTTCTGCAGGTGGTTTGGTATCCTTTAGTTTGTTAAGTGATGCCACATGTGCATAAAATATTTAAGTTGTAAAACCACACTAACAATCAGAGCTCCAGGACTTCTACTACTGGGAAGATAAAATGAACACACTTTCCCCTCTTTCCCCTGCCAAATATCATGAAAACTCGGGGCACAGAAGATAAAACAACCTAAAGATTTTGAAGGATGGAAAAGAATGACTTGTGTGAGTTGTTAGGACTTATAAAACAAACAGTGGTGAATGGTTCCCTTTTCATTTTATCTAACTTATCACTACTTTGTTGAAGCAATCAACAATTTGGGTGCAGATGAAAGAACACAGGCCTCCAAAGAACACTATTCCTCCAAACTCCCAACAAAAGCTTGCTTTCAAGGAATAGAGCAGTCTAGCAGGAGAGTTAACTTAAATAACAAGCACTGTGCTCTAGCCTCCCTCTTCAAAGCAAAACAAAACTTTTGTCCAAATTCTATCTATGCCAGCAAAAAACCAAGTAGAGAGCCTAGACTTCCATCCTCGTGAGATATAAAGAGGTTCTCAAATCATCCTGGGGTGGTGCTAGAGACCATCTAGATAAGAGTCAAAATCAGGACTCACAATAAGCTACTTAGATTGTCATGTCAAGAGATTTATATTCTAGGACTTCCACTCTTCCAGAAATAATGTTTAATAGTGAGCAGATTGTTTGTAAAAAAAAATTATGTGGGGGAGGAGGGCAGAAAAAAAATGATACCTCTCATGTGTCAGTGGAGACTGAGTTCAGAGATTCAAGCTATTTCTCCACTTAAGCACTTCTAAGATGGTTCCCATCCTTTCTGTACCAAATTCCTGTTATTAAAACAAAATATTTCAGGGGCCAGAGTAGTGGTACAAGCAGTAAGGTGTTTGCCTTTTAGTGCTAACCTAGGACAGACTGTGGTTTGATCCCCCAGTATCCTGTTATATGGTGCCCCAAGCCAGGAGTGATTTCTGAGTGCATAGCCAGGAGTAACTCCTGAGTGTCATTGGGTGTTGTCCCAAAACCACAAAAATAAATAAATAAAAGATTTCAATAAAATTCATTGAATGAAAAGAAAACAGAACAAAATTAAATAAAGTTCAGGGTAATGAAGAAAATTTACAGTACTAAATAAACACATTAAGAAAAATATCTCAAATCAATGATCTAGTCTTCTCATAAAAGCCCAGAGAAGAATAAAAATGTTCAAGAATACAAAAACAAACAAACAACAAAATAACAGAGAAAATAAACTCAAAACAAGCAGATAGGAGGGAATAATAAATATAAGAACAGAAACTAATGAAAACTAAATTAGAAAAACAGTAGAGAAAATGGTGAAATAAACAGCTAGTTATTTGCAAAAAACCTTCAAAAAGAACAACAACAACAAAAAGATAAAAGACCAAATTACCAACATTAGGAATTAAACAGGAAATATATTTATAGACTTCAGAAATCGAAAAAGCACTAAAAGAACATTAAAAAGTCTATGTAAACATATTTCTCAACTTTTATGAGAGAAATAAATTAAAATGCTCCTCAACCTACCTCAACTCACCCAATAAAAAATAATTTGAGTGCTCTATACATTTTAAGGAAAGTGTATTTATAATTGAAAAATCTTTGAGGGAGGGTCTGGGGTGGGGGCTCTGACCTTCAGGCCGTCTAGCTAGGGAAGGATCTCCTTCCTTCCTGAGGCTGGGAGGTTCTGCCAGCATGGCGTTTGGCAGCCCTCCGCCATTCCAAAGGCCTCTTTAACCAAGCCTAGGAAGGGGTGCGGGACAATAGGTTCTGGTTTTAGGACTTACTTCCTTATTAAACCTGTCTATTGGGAAACTGCACGGGGGCTATCGCCCCCACAGGAACACAATGACAAATATTTGGATATCATTGTGTGTCATCTGCTTGTCATAATCTGAAAGCCGTCCAGGAGCTCGTTTTATTCCTTTACTCCCTCACTCCCATCTCTTAACACATTTAACCATTTTTTTCTGTACATATCTTTCACAGTAATTTTTTGGGTGGAGTCTGAAGCTTCAGCAAGCAACACATCACGGCAAGGTTCCATGCTGTAGGCTTTTTGGCCAAGATAAGGTGAAGATGCAGCCTCGGCTGCCCCCCACAGCCTTCTCTCTCCTTCCTCCTCGTCCCCAGGGTTATTCCTGGACACCTGCTCAGGGTCCCAGCAAGTAGGTTCCAGCGAGGTGCAATTTAAAAGAGACCCCAGGCTTCCTTGTTCCTGCAAGGGGCTGGGAAGAAACTGGTGAACTTTCAACTTCCAGCAATTAGGAAGCAAACGCCTCTTGGGGAGTCGGAAGCTTTAGCAGGCAACAAGGGGAGGACATGGCTCCATTTGCTCTTCACTTGTCCAAATCACAGACCAAAGTGGTGTCTTGGAAACACCCCCCTCCCTTTTGACTATTTCTAAAACATAAAAGGGACACGTGTATCTCCTTTGTATATCTCAGATGTATTCCCTTAACATCTATAACTCTTTTCGAACATCCTCATACGGTGACAATTTTGCCCACTGGATTTGTTATTTGATTTTTGATTTTCCCATTTGAGATCTGTCTTATAAGCAATACTGGTAGAAGAGTATCTCTGTATAGATTTCAAGTTTGAACCAAGTTACGGGGAATGTTGGACTTTATTCATCAGCTCCCAGATGCACCAACAATATCTTGTGGCATTGCTTCTCTTTTGCATAGGCACATTAAAATGGGAAAAAATACATATGCAAACAAGTTCTTATCTAATAGAGATGGGAACACAAATTTGGTAATGTAATTAGGCCTTTTACCCTGAACACTGGCATATGATTTTGCTTAAGCCTCAGAAGAATGGGCATCACCCACACACACCTGAACAATGGATACCATCTATAGAAACAACCACAATTGTCTATAACATTACCAGGATCCAAGCCTCTACCAGGGAAGACCTACCACTGCTTTGGCATTGACTTACTCCAAAGAGTGATCCCAACACCCAGACGACTCAGCAAGAGTCTGCATGCAGGGCAGATCCCTCTGCATTTAATGGTATGCTGAAACTAGAGGATGCACCACATCAGCCTGACATCAATGAAAGAAATGCACAGAATCCAGAGTCTTTAAATATAAGAATCTGATACCAACAATAGCTAAAGTGTGAAAAAGTTTCACCGGGACCACGGAGAATGACTTGGGTTTGATGGACTGGTATGCCTGGAACCCAGAGTCGGTCTTATGCCAAATAACTTCTGGGGTGAGGCCTTTTAGTAATCAGGCCAAGGATTTTTTTCCATTTTCCCCATTTTTCTGGATCTATGCAAACAATGGCGATTGCCACTATCACACCTTTACTATATTTTTTTATTCTTTAAGGAAAAAAAATACAACTTACTGAACTTAAAAACAAATAACTGGGGGCCGGGCGGTGGCGCTGGAGGTAAGGTGCCTGCCTTACCTGCGCTAGCCTAGGAGACGGACCGCGGTTCGATCCCCCGGCGTCCCATATGGTCCCCCAAGCCAGGAGCGACTTCTGAGCGCATAGCCAGGAGTAACCCCTGAGCGTTACCGGGTGTGGCCCAAAAACCAAAAAAAAAAAAACCAAATAACTGTAGTAGAATGCCTGTCTCGAATACAGGTAGGGGATGAGAAGGGGGGAGGGGGTAATGTTACATTGGTGAAGGGCGGGGGGTGTTCTGGTTATGACTGTAACCCAACTATGATCATGTTACTTAAATAAAAAATAAAAAAAAAAACAATAAAAAAAAAGAAAAAAAATCTCTGACAAAGGGCGGAGAGGTAGCATGGAGGTAGTGTGTTTGCCTTGCATGCAGAAGGATGGTGACTTGAGTCCCGGCATCCCATAAAGTCCCCTGAGCCTGCCAGGAGCAATTCCTGAGCATAGAGCCAGAAGTAACCTCTGAGCGCTGCTGGGTGTGAGCCACCCCCCAAAAAAAATCTCTGACAAAGGAAATTTCCATTTAAGAAACTGATTTCAAAACAAACACAGTACAAAAAAGAAATAAAACAATGAATCAATATGTTCAATAAAAGTAGACACACAATAAAATATTAGCAAATACAATTCCAAAATATACAAAGATAATTATATGCTATGACTAAGCAAGCCAAACTCTGGGAAGGTTGGTTTCATCTTTGAAAATTAACGCAATTCACCATATTAATAGGCTGAAAAAGCAAAATATATGACATTATCAACTAAAAATAAATTTCAAAATTGACCATTATTATAATTTAAGAACCTCCCAAAATAAATATAGAAGGAAACTTCTTCAATTTGATAAGCAGCAGTTATGAAAAACATTATATGTTGTGCTAAAAAAAAATCCAAGCGTTTTTTCTATAAGGAAAAAGATAAGAATGTTCCTTTTTACCATCCTTATTCAACATAAAACTAAAGTTTCTGTGCACTAAGACACAAAGAGGAAATAGAAATTATATAATTTAGAAAGGAAAAATAAAATTCTCTTATTTGTATATGATATGCCTATGTCAATGAGAGTTCATCAAGATAAAGGCAGATCAATTATATGTCTACAGACTTGCAAAATTTAAAGCAAAACTAATTTTGAATGGCTTCAATAAATCACTTTGGTATAAATCTAACATAAAATTTATAAAAACGTTTATGCTAAAAACCATATCATTATGCAAGGCTAGCGCTTTACTCATTTTACTACTATCATTCAGGCTTTGTAAGAGTTCTTAGACTTGATACAAAGTAGGAGTACTGTAAAGTAACATCACAATGATAATAGCACTAAATACCTATCAAATATATATAAAAAGTGACATCATCAAAATAGGGATGAATATGTGGAGAACAAAAACACATGTACTGCTGGTGGGAAGTGTAATTACTGGAAACATTCTGACAATTTCCTTTTTTTTTTTTTTTTGGTTTTTGGGCCACATTACTCCTGGCTGTCTGCTCAGAAATCGCTCCTGGCAGGCACGGGGGACCATATGGGACACCAGGATTCGAACCAACCACCTTTGGTCCTGGATCGGCTGCTTGCAAGGCAAACACCGCTGTGCTATCTCTCTGGGCCCATTCTGACAATTTCTTAAGCAATTAATTATGCAACTATTACTCAGTAACTACACTGCTGATTATTCCAGATAAAGAATAAATTTAATGCATGCAAAAATCAGTACACAAATATTTGTAGCTGCTTTATTCATAATAATATGACACTGAAAATAACTAGATATCCTTCAATGGATTATTGAATATTATTCACCAATAAAAGTGAATGAAGTACTGTTAAAGATAACTTTTTTATTTTTTGGCCTCCAAAGCAATGTTCAGGAAGCTCCAGGTGCCATTCCCACTAGTACTAGTCCTGGCTATATGGGTCAGATAGTTCAATGCTTGGGTTTAGTGATGTAGTGCTGCCTGGGCCCAACAGTGCTGAGAGTTATCAGGGTACCACCACACCAAGTGTTGTTCAAGGGATCATGTGGCATTAGATTAAACTCCAGGACTCCACATAGCAGGCAGGCATTCTAATCCTTTTCAGTTCTTTGAGTATCTCCCCAACACCTACTTCAACAATCTCAGTGAAATTTCTAAAGAATTTATGCTAAATGAAAGTATGGTGGCGGATGGGTAGGCAACACCAAAGGATATATAATGTATATTCATATAATGTAAAAATTCAATTTATAAAACATTCCTAAAATAAAATTATAGAGTGGACATCAAATATGTGGTGGCCAGGGATTAAAGAACAAAGGAAATATAAGAAAATATAGCTATTTATATATGGGAATGGTTCTTTGAAATAATGGACATTTTTTGTATCTTGACTCAACCAACACTAATATCCTTTCTGTGATTTTGTAGTTTAAAGTTGCAAGATGTTACTCTTGGGGTGAACTGGAAAAAGTGTACACAGGATGTGAATTTGTAATGATTTAAAAATAAAAATTAAGAATTTTAATGCTCCAGATGTGACTAGCAATCCAGTAAAGAAGCAAAAGGAAAACAAACCATGCACACTTAAAACAGACTCTTACAGTAACATAGACTTTACATGTGGAAAATCCTTAGTCTTTATTTTTTTTTTTTTTGGCTTTTTAATTTGACATTGGGAAATGGAAAAATAGAGAGACTAATTCAAGGACAGACCAAGAACTCTTAGACTATATGGTTCCAGACACCCTAATCTGTAGGCCATATTAATTATTTTGACTCCCTAGGATGGAACACAGGAACTATTTCCTTATCCGACCACTGCTTGCATTGTTTCATTGCAATACTGTATTTAATAAAACTGTTACAAAGAGAATGGTAGCTGTAGTTTTGTTGCAAACTCTGGACTGAAGCTATTAGCTATGAAGATTTTTCTAGAATTCTATGCATTCAAACTGAGGTGAGGACAGCAAATATTTGTAGAGATGTACAGTTTATTAACTTATGGTCACTTTACCTGACCACAGCAAGATTCAAAAAAAAAAACCTGTAGTCAAGCACCATGATTACAAACATGTTTGTAGTTGTGTTTCAGTTGTAAAAAAAAGAAAACTCCCTTCACTAGTGTATCCTTCCCATTACCAATGCCAATCCTCCTCCTCCTCTCCCACCCCCTGCATATATTTGAGATAGGCATGCAATTTCTCTCACTCACTACCATTGTCATGATAGTTGTTAGTATAGTTAATTCTCTAACTGAAATCACCACTCTTTGTGGTAAGCTTCCTTTCATGGGCTGGTCCTTCCAGACCTCATCTCTATTGTCTCTTGGTATTATTACAATGTCTTTTATTTTTCTTAAATACCACAGATGAATGAGACTATTCTGTCTGTCTGTCGTCTGTCTGTCTGTCTCTGACTTATTTCACTCAGCATAATTGTTTCCATGTCCATCTAAGTATAGGAAAATTTCATGACTTTACTTTTCCTGGAAGCAGCATAGTATTTCATTGTGTAGATGTACCACAGTTTCTTTTTTCTTTTTTTTTGGTTTTTGGTTTTTGGACCACACCCGGCGGTGCTCAGGGGTTACTCCTGGCTGTCTGCTCAGAAATAGCTCCTGGCAGGCACAGGGGACCATATGGGACACTGGGATTCGAACCAACCACCTTTAGTCCTGGATCAGCTGCTTGCAAGGCAAATGCCGCTGTGCTATCTCTCCAGGCCCGTACCATAGTTTCTTTAGCCACTCATCTATTGTCAGGAATCTGGGTTATTTTCCAGATTCTGACTATTGTAAATAGCACTTCAATGAATATAGGCATGCAGAAGGTATTTTTTTTGTATTGTGTTTTTATGTTCCTAGGCTATATCCCTAGGTGTGGTACAGCTAGATCATATGGGAGCTCAATTTTCGGTTTTTTTGAGGAATCTCCATATTGTTTTCCATAAAGACTGAACTAGATGGCATTCCCACCAGGAGTGAGTGCTGCTGGGTATGGCCCCAAAACAAAAACAAAAACAAATCTCTATTCTATGTTATTCCTTTCATTAAGGTTTGTTTATTTTTATTATTTTTGAGAGGGCACACCCAGGAACGCTCAGGGGTTACTCCTGGCTTGGGGAACCATATGGGATGCCAGAGGATGAAATCATCCTAGGTCAGCCGCATGCAGGGCAAATGCCCTACCACTTCGGCCTACACTCCACCCCCATTGATGGTTTTTATTCCTATTACATCTTCTAGGTAGATTGGAAATGTCTTTGTGGAAATATAACCATTAAAATATGACAGAAAGGAAACTGTACCATGATAATTTCCGATCTAAGTCTTTTTTTTTCGGTTTTTTTTTTTTTTTTTTTGGTTTTTGGGCCACACCCGGTGGTGCTCAGGGGTTACTCCTGGCTGTCTGCTCAGAAATAGCTCCTGGCAGGCACGGGGAACCATATGGGACACCGGGATTCGAACCAACCACCTTTGGTCCTGGATCGGCTGCTTGCAAGGCAAACGCTGCTGTGCTATCTCTCCGGGCCCCGATCTAAGTCTTAAGGTACTGCCAGATTCAACATTTTGTCCAAGACTTGTTATTGAAGTTTGAAGCCACCAAGTATAAAAGTATAAAAACTATGTTACAGCTGCCATTCTGCACTCTGTGAGGAAGGAAAGGTAACTTGGTTGTGACAAATCATCAGGTTGTCTGAAACACTGGTGTCATGCCAGATGGTGATGGAGAGATTGAGCTATATCTGCTGAAATTCTGAAAACTTAATGCATAGGAGTAAAGATGTAAGTTGACTTTGGCTATACGTTTTTAGACTAAGTTGTTTCAGAGCAACAGGTAACTGGAGAATCATATAAACATAAACTGATAAAATATTTTCTGAAAATTTATGAAAACATGTATTATTAAATTAAAATTCAATTCCAAAGTTTCTTTAAACTTAGAATAGTGAAATTTTCTTTTCACTCATTGCCAGAGATATCTGAGAAATTTCAGCCAATTAGTATTATTCATTAATATTTACAAGTACAGATTTCTCCATACTTGGCTTCCTGATTTTCAAATGAGGCTTCAGAGGAAGACCCCAGCGAACTTAATCCCATCAAGGTAGGCTGTTCCTACCCACAAGGGTGGCGCCAGTCTCCTGCAATAGGCTTATAAAGATTCTCTGCATTCCTCTATACTTGGCTTCCTGATTTCCAACTTGAGGCTGCAGAGGAAGACCCGAATGAACTTGATCCCAGCAAGGTGGACTGTCCACGCCCACAAAAATAAGTGCCAGAGGAGCATGGCCATGCTCATTTTCTTTCTTTTTTTTTTTTCTGCAGCCCAGCCGTGGGAAAGGACCCATGCTCATTTTCTAATCAATGAACTCTACCATTACTGTGTAGAAAAAACGCACACTACAAGCGAGACAATGGTAAAACAATGCAGGGCAAGTCGATGTATAGAGAAAGAAGATAGCAGATCTGATGACCTGAGAATAGCCAATCACCTAGTTAGCCTCTCAGATAAGGAGGTTAGAGAAGAAATATGGAGGATATTCCTAGAATTCAAAGAAAGCATAGATCGAGTATAACAGAACACAAATAAGAACTGAGAGGACATAAAGATAGAAATCAGAAAACTCCAAACTGAAATAAAAGGTCTGAAAAATGCAGTAGACTAAATGAACACCTCAATGGAAAGCGTCTCCAACAGAGTAACAGCAGCTGAGGAAAGAATCAGTGAGCTGGAAGATGAGATGCAAAACAACTCTATACAACAGAAGAGATTGTAAAAGCAAATGATCAGACAATGGAAAAAATACTCAAAGAATGCGAGCAGATGAAAATAGAAGTCTTCCATAAACCCAACAGAAACAACATAAGAATCATTGGAGCCCAGAGACACTGGAAGAAAATCCCCAGTTAGAATCAATAGTCAAAGACATCATTGCACAGAAATTCCTAGAGCTAAATACAGCATGCAAACAAATTCTGCATGCTCAAAGAATACCAGCTTGAAGTGACCCAAAGAAAAGTACCCTAAGACACATTCTAGTCACAATGATGAATACAACAGATTGGGATAAAATACTGAAAGCAGTAATATCAAAAAGGAAATTACATTCAAAAGAGCATCCTTAAGATTCACAGCAGATCTGTCACAAGAAACCCTCAAGGCCAGAAGGCAGTGGTAGGATATAGTGACAGAACTCAATTAAATGAATGCTTTACCTAGAATACTGCACCCAGCCAGATTCACTTTCAGGTTTGAAGGAAGTATACATAGCTTCACAGATAAACAACAGCTCAGAAACTTTACAGACTCAAAACCAGCCTTAAAAGAAGAATAGACACTTCCTCAAAGAAGAAATACAAATGTTCAAAAGACTCTTGAAAAATGCTACATTCACTAATCATCAGGGAGATGCAAATCAAAACAACAATGTGGTGCCATCTCACACCACAGAGATTGGCCCATCTCACACCACAGAGATTGGCACATATCACAAAGAACAAGAACAATCTGTTCTGGCAGGGATGTGGAAAGAAAGGATCTCTCTTTAACTATTGGTAGGAATGCTGTCTCATCCAGCCTTTATGGGAAATAATATGGAGATTCCTCAAAAAACTGGAAATTGTGCTCCCATATAATCCAGCTGTACCACTCCTAAGAATATACTCTAAGAACACAAAAACACAATACAAAAATGTCTTCCTTACGCCTATATTCATTGTGGTGCTATTTACAATAGCCAGACTTTGGAAACAGCCAAGATGCCCTTCAACAGATGAATGACTAAAGAAACAGTGGTACCTATACACAATGGAATATTATGCAGCCATCAGGAGAGATGAAGTCTTGAAATTTTCCTTTACATGGGATACCAGGTGGCTGGTATTCTTTGGGCATGCAGAATTTGTTTGCATGCAGTATTTAGCTCTAGGAATTTCTGTGCAATGATGTCTTTGACTATTGATTCTTCCTCAGGATTTTCTTCCAGTATCTCTGGGCTACAATGATTCTTATGTTGTTTCTGTTGAGTTTATGGAATACTTCTATTTTCATTCTAGGTAAAGCATTCATTTCATTGAGTTCTGTCACTATATCCTACCACTGCCTTCTGACCTTGAGGTTTCTTGTGACAGATCTGCTGTAAATCTTAAGGATGCTCCTTTGAATGTAATTTCCTTTTTTGATCTTACTGCTTTCAGTATTTTATCCCTATCCTTTATATGGAATCTATTATGCTGAGTGAAATAAGACAGAGGGAGAGAGATAGACATAAAATAGTTTCACTCATCTAGAGGTTTTAAGAAAAACAAAAGACATTATTGTAATAATGCCTAGAGACAACAGAGACGAAGGCTGGAAGGACTGGCTCTTGATGTGAAGTTCACCACATAGAGTGATGTGTTAAGCTAGAGAGATGACTATACTAACTAACATGACAATGTTAATTGGTGAGAGAAGAAGAATGCCTGTCTTGAATATAGACAGGGGTGGGGACGAAGGGAGTGTGGAGGCACTGGTGATGGGAAGGTTGCACTGGTGAAGGGGGTGTTCTTTTTGTGACTGAAACCCAACTACAATCATGTATGTAATCATGGTGCTTAAATAAAGACAAAAAAATATTTCCAAGTACACTGAAAAGGGGGAAAGCCTTAAGTTTTGTGAAGTAACAGAACCTGCATAGGGTAAATCCCTCTGCAAAAATATAATAGAAAAAATTGAAATCTACACAAAGCCCTCAAAAAGTTTTCATTCGTGGGGAAGGATCTCCCTCTAAGGTCAAGGTTAAACTCCTTATTGGAAATAACTTAAGTTCTATGTAAATACCTTACCATGCATCCAAAATTTAGTGAAGCTCTAGAGATAAATTACTTTTGGCACATATTTGGCAAATGATAGCAAAATCTCACAGAATCACTATAGCAACTAAGAAAGATGGAGAAAAACAAATTCTTTTTACAGTGTGTATTTTTTATTTTTTATGTATAATATTTTGACATCTTAAACAGTCTCACTGAGGAGAGATGTCAATTCTTAGAGATAGAAAAGACTCAGGGCTAGAAATGCAGCTTCATAGTAGAATAGTTGTCATGCAAGTGAAGAGCCTGCTTTGGATCCCTAGTACCAAAGCTAGCAAAACAAACAAACAAAAGAAGAAAGACAAACAAAAAAAGAACAAAGGAACACACACACACTTTTCACACACACACACACACACTTTTCACACACACACACACACACACACACACACACACACACACACACACACACACACTTTTTTGGATTGGAGAAAAGGGTCATCCAGAGTATGCCTTAGAGTTACGAACTATCCACTGAGCCACACCTTCTCTTTACGTTATTCCAAATATAGAGGTGGCAAAATTCCTTTACTTTAATCCTTCAAGGTACAAAACAACTTGAGACCACTCCCAGAGGCCAACACATCTGTTGAAACTACCCAAACTAGCAAATCCTATTTTACCCTGTCTTGCCTTCCCATGGAGATGCAATGCTAAAGGCTGTGACCCTATTTTATCATACCATATGCAAAATGCATGTTCTTAGATTCTCCCTTTCACCAGGGTTACAGACTTAAGACTTAGATGGAAAAAATGTAGCCATGAAAATTTGATGCAGTTAAAATTAAAACAATTTAATGGCTTAGGAATTCTAGAAAGTCATTTCTCTACTTCTAAACCTAGCAACCTGTCAAGTACATTGATTTCTGTGAGGTCTTGCTCAGGAGAGCAGAGGGCAATGCTGTGCTCCAAGTCCTAGCAACCAATATTCTGACTAGTGTACTGATTTCCATGCACTGATTTCTGTTCAGGAGTACTTATCTACCAATGTGATAAGGAAACCAACCCAAAGACCTGTACACTGAAGGAAAGATAAACCATGTCACCTTCCTTATAAAGAACAGAGGAGAAAGAGCAGGGTAACCTGAGTGACTTACTTCCAATATCCAGTTTCATGTAGTCTAGTGAAAAGTAATGTATATAGTTTAAAATGTCCATTTCAATTGAACTAGTTTTTAACAAATAAAATATAAAAATGATCTTATAATTTTAAAACAAGAGCCTAACTTTAAAAGATACAGTCTTGGGGCTGGAGATAGTACAGTGGGAAGGGTGTTTGATCCCAGGAACCTTGGTCTCCTATTCCCACCGATTAGTGATTACTAAGTACAGATGTAAGAGTAAGTCCTGAGCACCACTGCATGTGGCCCCCAAATCAAAAAGATACAAAAAAGATGGAGATCTACTTATCTTCTGAAAACAGCACTTGTTTGTATTACTGAATTACAAAAGTTACACATTAAGGTTATAAGAATGTAACTTAATAAAAATAGAAGATTAAGTTTAATCATCTTCGGGGGCCGGAGAGATAGCATGGAGGGAAGGCATTTGCCTTTCATGCAGGAGGTCATCGGTTCGAATCCCGGCGTCCCATATAATCCCCCGTGCCTGCCAGGGGCAATTTCTGAGCATGGAGCCAGGAATAATCCCTGAGCACTGCCGGGAGTGACCCAAAAACCACAAAAAAGAAAAAAAAAGTTTAATCATCTTCTCTGTTGTTATAAACTAAATATATTTTCTAAAGAACCAAGGTTGAGAGCCTTTAGGAGTCTAGAAGGACTACACCCATTTTTGGGTTATTTGATTTTTACCCCACTTTATTGCCTTTTCTTTCTTCAAACAAAACCACATAACTTGAACTATCTAGTTCTGCCTCTCAAACAGAGGGGGAAATAAGGGAGGGTACCAGGACCAACCAGATATATGAACACTAAGTGGTAAGCTAGATACAGAGGGGACCACTTATTTTAGCAGCCCGGAGGGTGAGGGTGGGGGAATACAGGTTGCAGGATGGGAATGGGGGTGGAGGGAGGGCAAATTTGGTGATGGGAATTCCCCTGATTCAATGTTAATATGTACCTAAAATACTACTGTGAAAGATATGTAAGCCATATGGCAAAAATAAAAATTATAAAAAATAAAATAAAAAAGTAATATATGACAACTTAAAATAAGGGAAAAAAAAGAGAGAGAGGGGCCAGAGCAAGAGTACAGTGGGTACAATGCTACAGGATCCTACAGTGGTAGGAAGCTTGCCTTATTACATATAGTTCCCTGAGCACCTCCTGGATTGATTTCTGAGTACAGACCCCAAGAGTAAGCCCTGACCTTCGCTGAGTATGACCTAAACACAAAACAAAACAAAAAAAGAACCATTAAGAGTGTCAAAATGTGCAAAAGTAAGAATCACTTTTGAAAGGCTTTTACTATTCTCTAAAACTGATCAAAATTTCATATCTTCTCAAGTTTTAAGTGAGGGGTCTTTTTTGTTCCCTAAGAAAAACTATGATGTAACAAATGAATTGAGGTCTTTAATTTCTTTATAGACCTCTACAATCAACCACTGCTCACCTTTGCTGGTAGGCTAATGAAGCAAGGAGCACACATGAATAAAATCCAAGGAATGTACGAAGAATCTGGAGGTGCAATTAAAAGAATTACATGTCTGTCTTTTTGTGCTTTTAATTTGGGTGGTCAGTTGCTTAAATAATCTGCTTAACAGCATAAGTAATGTGCAGAAAGTCTGTTCTGTAGCTACATTTAAAAAGATTGCCACCCAGACTGAAACTGAGTGGTACATTCTTTAACATGTTGAAAATATTTGAAGATTCTGATGAATGACCACTGATGGAAGTCTTATTTATACATTTTTGCTTTTAGGATCTTTCTATCAGCTTCTTCAAATAGACCAAACAGCCACGGAAGCATTTTTAAATACTGCCAACTTACTTCTGAGACAAGAGACCAAGAAAGGGTTTTGTGTATTTTGGTTATACTAGCTGGACTGAGTTTTGACTTATCTTGTCGATTTTTGGACATCAAGCTATCTTGCCAACCCAGAAAAATTACTAGTGAATAAGCCAATTGACTTGCTGTTTCTTCTCAAGATAACTTAGCTAATGATTTAGTTCAGTTACTACCTGAATGTGGCAGAGAGCACAAACATCTTTTTGAGTTCTAAAACTTCACAACATAATAAACCTGTGCAATATTAGGTGACCTAATTATTAAAGTTAATGATCTTCTTTTAGGAAAAGACACTGGCCTTGTTGGGAAATTAACTCACAGGAACACTTGTGATTAAACCCATGTCATTTGCCAATAGCAAGTAGGTAGCTAATTTGAGAGCAGATTTGTTTTTAAAGGTGGAAAATAAGCAATAAAGTAGTGGCAATTCCAAATGAATTCCTTGTTATTTTTTCCTTTCTTTTCCTTTTCTTTTCTTTTCCTTTTTTTTTGGTTTGGGACACACTTGCCTGCACTCAGGGTTTATTCCTAACTCTGTGCTCAGGGATCACTATTGGTATTGCTCAGGGGACTATATGTGGTGCTGGGAAGTGAACTAGGGATGAGCCATGTACAAGGTAGGGACCTTAATACCTATACTATCTCTCTGGTACAAATTTTTTATTTCTAACTGAGTGATCCAGTAAAGTTTTCTTTTTTCCTAAAATTTTAATTCAATTTATTCATAATCATCTTGCTCCTAATTCTTGTTCAATTGTTTGAGTCTACTTTTTATGCCACTCAACCGACTGACTCATATGCCTATTTAACACTGACTGGTTTGCTAAATGTCAGGCCAAGTGAATTAGAAGTATACAAGTGCATATTCATTTTCAAGATTTTTTAAATGAAAAATATAAAAGATAAAGAGTGAAAGTTCCTTTTCTTATTCCCATTTTGCTCCATTCTCTAAGGAGAACTACTTATTCACAACCTATATTTTCCACAGCTTAATATATAAACACAATTATACATAGCCATATTAAGCCCATGTCACAACATACTAAACCTAATCACAACAAATGTTGGGATATGTATTGTCTGTTCATGTACAAATTTAGATAGAGTATTTTAAAAAGTGTAAATTATTGAAATTATATACAAAACATTCCTTTAAAATCTTCAATCTGATCTCCATATATGATAGTTTGCTGAAAAAAAAAACACTAGACTCATAGAAAGACATTCCAGAGACTTTTGCTTTTTAAATATTCTTCTCATTCATACTTCCAAAAAGTTAGGATTAGACCATTTTCCAGATACTCTGCTAACTACAATTATAAAAAGCAAACATGGGGCCGGAGAGATAGCATGGAGGTAAGGCCTTGCATGCAGAAGGATGGTGGTTCAAATCCCGGCATCCCATTTGGTCCCCCGAGCCTGCCGGGAGAGATTTCTGAGTGTAGAGCCAGGAGTAATCCCTGAGTGCTGCCAGGTGTGACCCAAAAAAACAAAAACAAAAACCAAAAAAAAACAAAACAAAACAAAAAAAGCAAACATGTAATCTTACCTTCAAGTTGAAAATACATAGGATTAAAATAAACGTATTCCTTTTCCAAATGAGATTATTAAAATATGTAACCTGAAAATATTTTTGATTATGATAGTTTTTTCTAAAGAATATAACCCATAGGGACTTCAATGATAGTTTTTCAAATTTTAGCTTTCCAAGGTACAAAACTTACATTTTGTAGCCATGCAAGTCACCCTAGAAGAACCTTGGAATGATTTTCAGATAATTTGAGAACCTTTTGGTAGATTCACATCATACTAGCCACAGACATAGGGTTGACATGCCTGGAGCACTCCAGTTTCACTTGGTTATGACTGAAATTGGCTTGGTCAGAATGTGCTATATGGTCCTGACTCAGAGACAGGGGAATGCTCTCAGACCCATCTCTCCTCCCTGGGTCATAGTTAAGCATATTGAGAGAGAAGAAGTGGTTATTTAATTTCAAGCAATAATTCCACCCATTTATTCTCAGAACAAGCCACTCCAACAAGGAAGAAAAAGAAAATTACTCTGGAATGTACTACAGATGGGTTTTATAGTTATTACTAAACTTACTTTTAAGGACAACATCTAGTATGAGAATAAAAAAACATACAACAAATGTCCTTGATCATTTTTCTATGTAGAATAAAAGTACAATTATAAATTACAGGGAGATACTTAAATCAAAGCATAACCTGCAAGTGACCTTTTGCTTTCCATAAACCCAGCCAGCCTGGTGGCTCTCCAATCACTGTCACCATGGATGCTGCATTACAGAAGGAATGAGGTTGTAGTGGGACTTACATAACCCACAGGCCCGTCTCCATCCCAGCCCTCTGCTCACATTAACACTAAGCAGCATATAATTTAGAAAGGGGGAAATGTGATCATAGCTTTTGCCCCCACACTGCTATGAAATTCCAGGCTTTTATGTGCAGGAAGCTCCATGTTGATTTTGGCGGCCCCATGGGTCAAAAATCTTGTTTAAATGTTGCAGCCTTAGAATAGTCTTTGAGGTTTTTCTATGTTGTTTTATAAAAGGCTTCTGCCTGATTATTTACAGATGCTGTCTCTAAAAAAGCTGAAAATAGTCTCACTATGAATGCTGAAATTTGGACTCCAGCTTCCCTAACTTTTATGATGAACAGTTCAACAGAGTTGGAGTCCAAAGGTTGGTGAACTAAACTGTCTTTTAAATGAGATTTCTGCCTGTGTCTCCAGTGGTGAGGTCTTCCCTGAGCTGACTTCAGCCCCTCAAGGAAACATTTACTAATGCATTTATTCAACTAATATTTTTAGGGTCCTACTATGTGTTAAGATTTGCGCCAGGGACTAACTGAATTGAAAACCAAGGGTCTGCCATTCAGAAGCTTTGTGTACAGAATGACACTAAGTCAACTGACAATGAATATGGAGGGGCAGGTGTCATGAGAGCTAGTGTGGTATTCTGGGGGCTACCTCAAAGGGAACAAGGAAAGAAAGAGGTGGACAGGAAGGCCAGTCCAGATGCTCAAATTCTACCTTCACTTCTCAACTTAGCACGTAACAATAAGAACGACACAGAAAATGTAATACTCTGTTCTTTATATTTCCTCTTCAAATATGAACTTGACATTAGCTCTTAGGGGAACAAAATCTCTTTCTTGTACAATTGTAATTCTTTAATTCTTATCTTCAAAGTCTCTAGAGAAGAGAGTAATGCAAACTATTTGAATGTGATAAGAATTTTATCAACTAAAGGAGAGAGATCCTCTGTTCTATGATCCACATCCTTGTCCTGTTATTAAAGTTACATTTTCTTGCTCTAGTCTTGCTGAAAAGCTGACAAATGAGGAGGCCCAATGGGAAGTTAGAGCACCCAGCCCTCCTCTTCCAGGCTATAAAGTCTCAGCTTCTCCCTCTCAAGGCTCCCTCATCTTCCAATGATTTTTTAAATTTTTTAATATATTTTATTTTATTTAAACACCTTGATTACATATATGATTGTGTTTGGGTTTCAGTCATGTAAAGAACACCACCCATCACCAGTGCAATGTTCCCATCACCAATGTCCCAAATCTCCCGCCTCCCCACCCAACCCCCGCCTGTACTCTAGACAGGCTTTCCATTTCCCTCATACATTCTCATTATTAGGACAGTTCAAAATGTAGTTATTTCTCTAACTAAACTCATCATTCTTTGTGGTGAGCTTCCTGAGGTGAGCTATAACTTCCAGCTCTTTTCTCTTTTGAGTCTGAAAATTATTATTGCAAGAATGTCTTTCATTTTTCTTAAAAACCCATAGATGAGTGAGACCATTCTGTGTCTTTCTCTCTCTCTCTGACATATTTCACTCAGCATAATAGATTCCATGTACATCCATGTATAGGAAAATTTCATGACTTCACCTCTCCTGACAGCTGCATAATATTCCATTGTGTATATGTACCACAGTTTCTTTAGCCATTCGTCTGCTGAAGGGCATCTTGGTTGTTTCCAGAGTCTTGCTATGGTAAATAGTGCTGCGATGAATATAGGTGTTAGGAAGGGATTTTTGTATTGTATTTTTGTGTTCCTAGGGTATATTCCTAGGAGTGGTATAGCTGGATCGTATGGGAGCTCGATTTCCAGTTTTTGGAGGAATCTCCATATCGCTTTTCATAAAGGTTGAACTAGATGGCATTCCCACCAGCAGTGGATAAGAGTTCCTTTCTCTCTACATCCCCGCCAACACTGTTTGTTCTCATTCTTTGTGATGTGTGCCAATACTGTTGTGTGAGGTGGCACCTCATAGTTGTTTTGATTTGCATCTCCCTGATGATTAGTGATGTGGATCATTTTTTCATCTGTCTTTTGGCCATTTGTATTTCTTCTTTGTCAAAGTGTCTGTCCATTTCTTCTCCCTATTTTTTGATGGGATTAGATGTTTTTTTCTTGTAAATTTCTGTCAGTGCCTTGTATATTTTGGAGATTAGCCCTTATCTGATGGGTATTAGATGAATAGCTTCTACCACTAAGTGGGTGGGTCTTGTATCCTAGGCGCTATTTCCTTTGAGGTGCAGAAGCTTCTCAGCTTAATATATTCCTATCTGTTAATCTCTGCTTTCACTTGCTTGGAGAGTGCAGTTTCCTTCTTAAATATGCCTGTAGTCTCAATGTCCTGGAATGTTTTGCCTACGTGTTGTTCTATATATCTTATATCTATATATCTTATGATTTCGGGTAAAATCCATTTGGATTTTACCATCGTACATGATGTTAGCTGGGGGTCTAAGTTCATTTTTTTGCAAGTGGCTAGCCAGTTGTGCCAACACCACTTGTTGAAGAGGCTTTCTTTGTTCCATTTAGGATTTCTTGCTCCTTTATCAAAAATTAGGTGATTGTATGTCTGGAGAACATTCTCTGAGTATTCAAGCCTATTTCACTGATCTGAGGGCCTATCTTTATTCAAATACCATGCTGTTTTGATAACTATTGTTTTGTAGTAAATTTTAAAGTTGGGGAAAGTAATTCCTCCCATATTCTTTTTCCCAATGATTGATTTAGCTATTCTAGGGTGTTTATTGTTCCAAATGAATTTCAAAAGTTCCTGATCCACTTCTTTGAAGAATGTCATGGGTATCTTTAGAGGGATTGCATTAAATCTGCAAAATGAATTGGGGAGTATTGCCATTTTGATGATGTTAATCCTGCCAATCCATGAGCAGGATAAGCGTTTCCATTTCCGCGTGTCCTCTCTTATTTCTTGGAGCAAAGTTTTATAGTTTTCTTTGTATAGGTCCTTCATATTTTTAGTCAAGTTGATTCCAAGATATTTGAGTTTGTGTGGCACTATTGTGAATGGGGTTATTTTTTTAATGTTCATTTCTTCCTTAGTACTATGGTGTATAGAAAGGCCATTGATTTTTGTGTGTTAATTTTGTAGCCTGCCACCTTGCTATATGAGTCTATTGTTTCTAGAAGTGTTTTGGTAGATTCCTAAGGGTTTTCTAAGTAGAGTATCATGTCATCTGCAGACAGCGAGAGCTTGAATTCTTTCTTTCCTATCTGGATTCTCTTGATATTTTTTTCTTAACTAATCGCTACAGCAAGTACTTCCAGTGCTATGTTGAAGAGGAGTTGTGAGAGAGGATAGCCTTGTCTTGTGCCAGAATTTAAAGGGAAGGCTTTTAGTTTTTCTCCTTTGAGGATAATATTTGCCACTGGCTTGTGGTAGATGGCCTTTAACTATATTGAGAAAGGTTCCTTCCATTCCCATCTTGCTGAGAGTTTTGATCAAGAATGGGTGTTGGACCTTATCAAATGCTTTCTCTGCATCTATTGTTATGATCATGTGACTTTATTTTTCTTGTTGTTGATGTTGTGTATTATGTTGATAGATTTACGGATGTTAAACCATCCTTGCATTCCTGGGATGAAACCTACTTGATCATAGTGTATGATCTTCTTAATGAGGCATTGAATCCTATTTGTTGAGGATTTTGTTGAGGATCTTTGCATCTGCATTCATCAGCAATATTGGTCTGTAATTTTCTTTTTTCGTAGCATCTCTGTCTGGTTTAGGTATCAAGGTGATGTTGGCTTCATAAAAGCTATTTGGAAGTGTTTCTATTTTTTCGATTTCATGAAAGAGTCTTGCCAGGATTGGTAGTAGTTCCTCTTGGAAAGTTTGAAAGAATTCATTAGTGAATCCATCTGGGCCTGGGCTTTTGTTTTTGGGCAGACATTTGATTACTATTTTAATTTCATCAATAGTTATGGGGGTGTTTAGATATGCTACATCCTCTTCATTCAACCGTGGAAGATTATGAGTCCAAGAATTTATCCATTTCTTCCAGGTTCTCATTGTTAGTGGCATAGAGTTTCTCAAAGTAGTTTCTGATTACCCTTTGAATCTCTGCCATATCAGTAGTGATCTCTCCTTTTTCATTCCTAATACGAGTTATCAAATTTCTCTCTCTCTCTCTCTCTCTCTCTCTCTCTCTCTCTCTCTTTCTTTGTTAGTTTTGCCAGTGGTCTATCAATCTTGTTTATTTTTTCAAAGAACCAACTTCTGCTTTCGTTGATCTTTCGGATTGTTTTTTGGGTTTCCACTTTGTTGATATCTGCTCTCAGCTTTGTTATTTCCTTCTGTCTCCCTATTTTTGGATCCTTTTGTTGAGCACTTTCTAGTTCTATGAGCTGCGTTATTAAGCTACTCAGGTAAGCCCCTTCTTCCTTCCTGATGTGTGCTTGCAAAGCTATAAATTTTCCTCTCAGTACCGCTTTTGCTGTGTCCCATAAGTTCTGATAGTTTGTGTCTTTATTATCATTTGTTTCCAGGAAAGTTTTGTTTTCCTCTTTGATTTCATCTCGGACCCTCTGGTTATTGAGTATGAGGCTGTTTAACTTCCAGGTGTTAAAGTTTTTCTTCTGTGTCCCTTTAGAATTCACATATATTTTCAGAGCTTTGTGGTCAGCAAAGGTCGTCTGCATGATTTCTATCCTCTTGTTATTATGAAGGTATGTTTTATGTGCCAGCATGTAGTCTATCCTGGAGAATGTCCCATGTACATTTGAGAAGAATGTGTATCCAGGTTTCTGGGGCTGGAGTGTCCTATATATATCCACTAGGCCTCTTTCTTCCATTTCTCTTCTCAGGTCAAGTATATTCTTGTTGGGTTTCAGTCTGGTTGACCTATCCAATGTTGACAAAGCAGTGTTGAGGTCCCGCACAGTTATTGTGTTAATGATATTATTTTTCATATTGTCAATGATTGTATTAAATATTTTGCTGGACCCTCATTCAGTGCATATATGTTTAGGAGAGTGATTTCTTCCTGCTCTACATACCCCTTGATTAATAAAATTAATAAAATGTCCATCTTGTCCCTTACAACATTCCTGAGTATAAAGTTTGCATTATCTGATATTAGTATGGCCACTCCAGCTTTTTTATGGGTGTTGTTTGCTTCAATAATTTTTCTCCAGCCTTTTATTTTGAGTCTGTTTGTTCTGATTATTCAGGTGCATTTCTTGTAGGCAGAAGAAGGTTGGATTGAGTTTTTTGATCCATTTAGCCACTCTGTGTCTCTTAACTGGTGCATTTAGTCCACTGCATTGAAAGAATTGTCCTGGGATTTAATGCCATCTTTATATAGAAATTTGGTGAGTCTTTTGGTCAGTCTTGTCTTAAATTAGGTCTTTCAGTTTTTCTCTTAAGACTGGATTTGAGTCTGTAAAGTTTCTGAGCTGTTTTTTGTCCTTGAAACCATGTATTCTTCCATCAAACTGAAAAGTGAGTTTTGCTGGGTACAGGATTCTAGATGAAGCATTCATTTCATTGAGTTTTGTCACTATGTCCCACCACTGCTTTCTGGCCTTGAGTGTTTCTGGTGACAGGTCTGCTGTAAATCTCAAGGATGCTCCCTTGAATGTAATTTCCCTTTTTGATCTTGCTGTTTTCAGAATTCTGTCTCTATCTGTGGGATTCGTCATTGTGACTAGGATGTATCTTGGGGTATTTTTTCTGGGGTCTCTTTTGGTTGGTACTCTTCGAGGATGCAGGATTTGATCACATATATTCTTTAGCTCTGGAAGTTTCTCTTTAATGATGTTCTTGACCGTTGATTCTTCCTGGTAATTTTCTTCCTGGTTTCTGGAACTCCAATGATTCTTAAGTTGTTTCTGTTGAGCTTATCATAAACTTCTATTTTCATCTGTTCCCATTCTTTGACTAATTATTCCATTGTCTGTTCATTTGCTTTAAGTTTTTTTTTTCCAATCTCTCCCGCTGTATGGAGTTGTTATTTATCTCATCTTCCACAGCACCAAGTCTATTCTCAACTTCTGATACCCTGTCCCAGAGCTTATCCATTTTGTCATTCAATTCATTTACTGATTTTTGCAGGCTTGTTATTTGACCTGTTATTTCAGTTTGGAGTTTTGTGATTTCTGTCTTCATATTTTCTTGGTTCTTATTAGTGTTCTGTTCACCTCGATCCATGGTTTCTTTGAGTTCTTTGAGCATCTTCTATATTGTTTGTCTAAACTCCTTATCTGAGAGATTAATTAGTTGGTTGGTCGTTTTCTGGTCATCAGAACTGTCATCTTCATTCTCTATGTCTGATGCTGGCCTGTGTTGTTTCCCCATTGTCACACTTGTATTGTGGGTTTTTCTATTTGTTGTGGTGTTATTCATTGGCTAAATGATATATGCGGGCACGTTCCCTTTCTCGCCCTTTATGGGTGGGTTGACTTGCCTCCAAGGAAGGGTGTCCTCCGTGGATGAAGCCTCACACAGTATCAAATCTTAGGCCCAAGCATACAGCAGAGAAGACAGTCTGGGGAGAAATGCTGGGCTTCAGTAATCCAGCACAGTTCTTAGTGTGATTTTTTTCTTCTTGTTTCAATGGCGTTCTTTCCTTAGAAAGAGTGCAGGAGCGGCCGTGCTCTGCTGGAGCCTTTTTTCGGCTCACTCCCAAGAGGTTCAGGTGACAGGACAGGAGACAGACACACACAGGCAGCACTCACAATTTCTCATGGTCGAGCCCAACTGGGCAAGCGTATTTTCGTAGATTTTCCCAGCCTGACGTCACAAACAGGGGACCTGACTTCTGCAAAGTACTGCTTATAGCTGGTTTTCACTTTATGAAGCAGTTCCTTGGTGTTCCAGCCCTTGAATAAGCCTCTGGGAGAGCGAGTTTTCTGGAGCCTCTTTTTGGCTTACTCCCAAGAGGTTCAGGCAACAGTACAGGAGACAGACAGACACAGGCAGCACTCACAATTTCTCAAGGTCATCTTCCAATGATTTTAATGTTGTGTCCTGTACTCAAGCCAAACCCTCTTCATCCCTTGTCAATTACAAAACCAGAACTGGACCAGGGAGTGATCTGGGTCAATGGTTTTTTTCCCAATTCCTGAAAATTCCTTGGAGTCTCCACAGGCTGGCTAAATGGTGGGTTTTTCTTTTCTTTTCCCTTTTTTTTTCTTTTTGGTCTTCCTTTAAACATAATAACCAGAGAAGCCTAGGATGACAGTCTAGGGAAGCATATGAGGAGAGTAAAACACAATCCTTAACAGGTTTAATTAATGACACATGGCCTCCACAGTCATCATTACCAGTCCTGGCACCACTGACTTCTCTATGGAGCTATGAAGATATGTGGATGAATATTGAAGAAGTGTTTTTGTGTTAGCAGTAGAACCATAAATCACTGGTTTTGAGTTAAAGACCTTTCCATGTGATTTATAACTTGGAGTAATAATGACCAGGTGAGTTTAAGAACTCAGCACTCTATCTCCTGGTTTATAGTCTCTCTATAAAGAAAAATGACCACAAAATCCAAGCTGAAAGCCATACTAAAATCATATCTCATCCTTATAGACCAAGGTTTTTTTTCCAAAGTAATTTTCCACATATCACCCCTTCCTTCCTTCCTTCCTTCCTTCCTTCCTTCCTTCCTTCCTTCCTTCCTTCCTTCCTTCCTTCCTTCCTTCCTTTTTTCTTTCTTCTTTCCTTCCTTCCTCCCTTCCCTCCCCTCTCTTCCTTCCTCTCTTCTCTCCCCCTCCCTCCTTTCCTTCCCCTTCCTCCCTCCCTTCCTTCCTTCCCCTTCCTCCCTCCCTTCCTTCCTTCCCCTTCCTCCTTTTCTTCTTTTCCCTCCCTCTCTCTCCCTTCCTTCCACCCTCCCTCCTTCCTCCCTTCCTTCCACCCTCCCTCCTTCCTCCCTTCCTTCCACCCTCCCTCCTTCCTCCCTTCCTCCCACCCTCCCTTCTTCCTCCCTTCTTTCCTTCCCCCTTCCTTTCTTCCTTCTTTTCCTCTCTCCTTCCTTCCTTCTTTCCTTCCTTCCTTCCTTCCTTCCTTCCTTCCTTCCTTCCTTCCTTCCTTCCTTCCTTCCTTCCTTCCTTCCTTCCTTCCTTCCTTCCTTCCTTCCTTCCTTCCTTCTCTTTTGTTTTTTTGGGCCACATCCAGCAGTGTTCAGCTTTACTCCTGGCTCTGCACTCAGAAGTCATTCCTGGCAGGCAGGGGACCATATGGGATGCCAGGGATCAAGCTGCATATAAAGCAAATGCCCTATCCACTGTGCTATCACTCTGGCCTGTGGATCTTAAATACACTAACAACTAAGAACAGAAGCATAGGACATGCCCAAAGGTACAGAGAAAGTATTTGATGTAGGAATCAAAGACAGGTCTACTTTACCTCTCTTGTGCCATAACTGTTATTTATAAAATGAGTTTATATCTTATATATCAACAGTTTCCAATCATTATTTTATTGATATACAAAACATCCCTACAATCTAATTAAGAAACCTCCAGCAATAAAAATCATGTAGGAGATAATTGTAAAGAAAATTGAAATCATTCAGAAATGAGAGGAGAAATCTCCCAATTAGTGCTTAGAGGACACAGGGGTCATTCCTAGTGATATTTGTTTGACTATCCAAGAAGTCTGGGAATAGAATGCTGTTTGAGTCCTTTGGTGCTGGGACCACAGAGCTGCTTTAGAGCTGTTCAGGAGTCTCAAGTCTACACCCAATGGTGTAGACTAGAAATCAGATCTCTAACCCTAACCACTTAGTTATTTCCTTGGCCCTGATCAGAAATATTTGTTTTCAAGTCATACCCTGAGGTGCCCAAGGATTATTCTCAAGAATTATGCCTGGTGGTATTGGGAGACCATATGGGACATGCAAGGCAAATGCCCTTACCATTTTACATCACTCTGGCTCCCAGAAATATTTTTTGTTTGTTTTGGGGGCCACTCCCATTTGATGCTCAGGGGTTACTACTGGCTAAGTGCTCAGAAATTGCCCCTGGCTTGGGGGGACCATTTGGGATGCCAGGGGATCAAACTGTGGTCCTTCCTTGGCTAGTGCTTGCAAGGCAGACACCTTGCCTCTAGCGCTACCTCACCGGCCCCCAGAAATATTTTTAATGAAAAACTAGGTGTTGCCTAGTTCACCTTTCCAGATTAATTGATGCTATACAGTCTGTGCATTTTTTGAGCTATTTTACAACTTGTTGTGGGAGCAATGTAAATGACTTTGTCCATAGAATTGCAAATGAACTTTGCCAACTTGGAGAGCAGATGAATTTCCCTTTTCCTGTGAAAGAAAGTAGTTTTACATCTACTGAGAAAATTCACTAGATAATTTCCAACTGCCAATGCATGTATCTGCTCTGGAATTTCCTTCAACCTTATCCCTTACTGACTCTCATTAATGAGTTAAGGAAGTCCTGACATATATTCTTGTTTAATTTTGTTTTGTCACACCAAAAAGCTCAGGCTCAGTGCTTAGGATTACTCTCCAGCTTCCTCAGTATGTAGTATGACAGCCCCCAAGCATGCAAAATATGCACACTAACCCTTTGGGCTATCTCTCCAGCCCCTTGACACATGTTCTGTTCTGATGGTATTTGTAAAGAGTCATGATTAAATAATTGTAATTATGATTAAATAATTAGCTTTTTAAAATCCCATTAAGGATTTTATACACATCTATTCTCACAATAACCAAAGGAAAGTATTCTTCATTATCTACTTTTTAAGAAGACTAAATTTTAGAAATATTAAAGAATATCAGTGGGTCCGGAGAGATAGCACAGAGGCATTTGCCTTGCAAGCAGCCAATCCAGGACCAAAGGTGGTTGGTTCGAATCCTGGTGTCCCATATGGTCCCCTGTGCCTGCCAGGAGCTATTTCTGAGCAGACAGCCAGGAGTAACCCCTGAGCACCGCAGGGTGTGGCCCAAAAACAAAACAAAACAAAACAAAGAATATCATTATACCAAAAATTGAAGAACTAGCTCAAGGTCTCAAAGTTTGTAGTGAGGGAAAAGGCCTCTTCTTTCTCTTTGAGGTAATGGTTCTTGATTGTCCTTTAGATTCTGTGATATCTGAGTATATATCTAAAGGAGATTAAACAATAATCTTTATTATTATTATTATTATTATTATTAGGGCAGCTTGCCACATCTAGTAGCCTCGGGGCTTTTTCTGGCTCCATGCTAGGGCATTCATGGCGCTATAAGCAGATCATATGAGGTGCAAGGCAAATGCACCACCCCGTACTATTTATTGTTTGGCTCCTGAAACAATAATCATTAATCAAATCACTGTGAGATACAGTTAAAATAAAAAAAAAGAAAAGAAAAAGAAAGAGATACAGTTAAAAAGTTGTTGGTAGTTGTGTTTCAGTCCTACAATGTTCCAACAACCATCCCTTCACCAGTGTTCAATTCCCACCACCAATTTCCCCAGTTATTCTTACTTCATCCCCACCCCAACCTGCCTCTATGGCAGATACTTTTCTTCTCTCTCTGTCTCTCTGTCTCTCTCTCTCCCCCCCCCATCCTTTTTTTCTTTCAGGTACTATGGTTTTCAATATCGAAGAGGTATTATGCATATTACTTTCAATTCATATTACTTTCAATTCCCACTTATTGTCAGAGTGATCATTTCCAACTATTATTATCATTGTGATCCCTTTTCTGCCTTAACCGCACTTCCTATCATTTCTATTGTCTTTGGGTATTATTCTCATACTATGGGCTGTTGTTTTTTGATATCCTACAGATGAATGTGATCATTTTATGTCTGTTCCTCTCCCTTTGACTCACTTCACTCAGCATGATACTCTACACATCTATCTATGTATAAGCAAATTTCATGACTTTATTTTTCCTAACAACTGCATTGTATTCCATTGTGTAGATGTACCACAATTTCTTCATTCATTCTCAGATACTTGGATTGTTTCCAGACTCTGACTACCAGTGAATAGTGTTGCAGTGAACATAGGTGTACAGGTGCCTTTTTTTGGCATTGTACCCAAGGGTACATTCCCAGGAACAGTACTGCTGGGTTAAATAGAAGTTCTTTTTCTAGTTTTTTGAGAAAAGTTCATATTGTGAAACAATACTCTTGAGGAGACATATCTGTTCTCCCATGTTTATTATAGCATTCCTCACAGTTTGGTGTACACAAATGAATAAATGGAGACACAAGCATACATAAATATTATTCATTCTTCTTACAGAAATTCTTGCATTTGTAACAATATTGATTAACTGGAAGTCAGTTTTTGTCAGAGACATACTAGACAAATAAACACAAATACTGCATAGTATATATAGAGTTTAAAAAAACTTTCTCTTGGGACAACTGCAACTGAGAAGAAGTTCTGGAAACATAATAAAAGACTCTATCCTAGGCTTCATCCTAGAATAAAGACTAAGACCACCAATTACAGAAGACTAATTAAAATAACAGTGTTGAAACAAAACTTCTAAAACTATATTTAAAAAAAAAGACTCAATTCTAGGTTCCATCCTATGACCTGTGCAAATACCAAGATCTCTAGTTAACAGGCTGATTTTATCATCCACGACTGAGAGAAAGTTTCCAGACACCACAAAAAGACCTAGGAAAGAGTAAAAGAGCATGTACAGAGCCTGTAGTTATTCCCATGACAGTATGCTTCAAGGTTGGAAAAACCCTGTATCTCTTAGGCCAAGGGAATTCCCTTTATAATCTCCCCAATATTTACTGTGCCTTTGCAAAAGATGGGGGAAAAAGGCAGCACAATTTTTTTCTTTTTCTTTTTTTTTCTTTTTTCGTTTTATTTTGGGCTTGTGATTATTCCTTGGTTGTTGTCTGTATTGTGGTGGTGTTAATTGGATTTTTTTTGTCTGTAGTTTTTTTCCTTGTTTGTTCTTTTTTTTTTGTTAATTTTTTTGCCTTTTTGTGATATTTTTCTTCCTTATTCCCTCTCTTCTCTTAAATTGATATTTATAATCCTCTATATGGACCCCTCCTGGATTTTTTTTGTTTGATTTTTGTTCTTTTTGGGTTTTTCTTATTTGTTTGCTTGCTGTTTGTTTTGTTTTTCTTTTCCTTTCCCTTCAAATAGAACCACATAACTTGAATCATTTTGTTCTGCCTCATAAATTGAAGGGAAAAAAATGAATGGTACCAAGACCAACCAGTTGTATGAACATTGAGTAGAAAAAAAAAAAAGATCAGTCTTAAACACCAAATCCAAAGCCAAGGACAATAGGATCGATATCAATTCAAGTTCACAGACACTGATGAGATTAATAGGATTTTTCCAGTGGTTTTATGGACAATTATATATGGATGATAATAGCACTATATGTTAAGGGAAAAGCCCATATATCTACATTTCCTTAAATGTGAGCAAATTTTGTAAGGAAAAGAAGCCTTCTTGAATATAGCTATTCTTATTCAAAATTGCCAAAATCCTAAAACAGTGTTAGGGAATGTCAGATGCAGCCAGCTTCATTAATGCTTTACATTGAAGGTTTCATGAATCGTTTATAGACTGTTAGATAAAACTATTTCATCTCAAATGATTCTGGTCTGGAATTTGCAGACATGTGTTTTATTAAATGCTTTTATCTGTCATCTTAAAATGCTGGTATTATATTAAAAATGTTTTTTTCAACTACACTTTTCTATGCAGATCCTTCATTTGTATAAACTAAATGGCTTTGTGGCTACTTTATTAATATAGAGTACCTTTTTATTATATGTAGATGACAATGTACTATTCAATAATGTGTCATGTACTTCTACACTCTTTTACCTGTGACTATTATGATTCTGCTAGTTCAGTATCTAGTCAGGGCTAATTAAAAACTTTTCTCTGTTGCATTTAGAAAACTAGTCAATTTAATAAAAAAATGAAAAATATGCCACCCAAAGAGAAATTATCCAGAAAATAAGTATATTAAAAAAAAAACTTTCTCTTGGGGCCAGAGAGATAGCACAGTGGTAGGGCTTTTGCCTTGCATGCAGCTGACCTAGGACAAATGGTGTTTCAAATCCCAGCATCCCATATGCCACCCCTGTGCCTGCCAGGGGCAATTTCTGAGCACAGAGCCAGGAATAATCCCTGAGTGCTGGCAGGTATGACCCAAAAACCAAACCCCCAAAAAAAGCCCTACAAAAAAACCCCAATTTTCTCTTCCATAGGAAAAGAATAGAAATATAGTTGCAATATGCCAGGGAATAAGAGCTAGGGTGATAGTACATTGGTAGCTAATGTACCTTGCATAAGGTTGAACATGGGTTCAATTTCTAGCACCCCTATTATAACCCTTGAGCACTGACAAGTGTGCCCATCCAAAAGATGTCAGGAAATGGAGTAAATAGGAGAGATTGGTTAGGAGTACACAAACTTTTAGTTATTAGAATAAGGTCTGAGGGGCCGGAGAGATAGCATGAAGCTAAGGCATTTGCCTTTCATGCAGAAGGACAGTGGTTCAAATCCCGGCGTCCCATATGGTCCCCGAGCCTGCCAGGAGTGATTTCTGAGCATAGAGCCAGGAGTAACCCTTGAGCGCTGCCGGATGTGACCCAAAAACCAAAAAAAAAAAAAAGAGTAAGTTCTGAGAATCTAATGCATAACATGGTGAGTGCAAGTGATAGTTCCTTACTGTGCAATTAAATTTTTCTAGAAAAATAATTGCTTAGAGGGGTCAGCAACCTTTTTTTCAACTGAGCCAAATCTCGCCAAAACCACGATTGAAATTTATTTTGAGAGCCACACAGGGCGCGCACTGACAGAGGCTAGGAGCAGAGTCCTGACTCCTGGAGTGGCCGCCCGGCAAACAGAAGAGCCAAATTAAGGGGTATTTTCTGAGTGCTTAGCTAGGAGTAACCCCTGAGCATCAAACGGGTGTGGCCGAAAAACCAAACAAAAAAAATTTTTTTTACCAAAAAAAGTGTAAAGAGCTGCATGTGGCTCTCGAGCCGCAGGTTGCCGACCACTGGCTTAGACAGTAGGCCCCCCTCCCCTCCTGTAAGCAATGGAAATCACATCAGAATAAGTCAAATAAGTCAAATGAGAGAAAAAGTTTCTTTATAATTCTGAGGTATCTTCCATTTTCAAAAACTAGAAAGAGTCAGATTTGATGGGCTTCCCAAGCATGCTCAGGAAGAAGTCTCGGGACCACTTCATGCAAGACCCATGGGCTGTGAGGGCTTACACAGGGCAACGTGACACACAAGTCCTCCTTAGCAGTGGTAGGGGCAGGTAATGTGGTTACAGGGGTAGAACTGGAGTCCTGGAGCATACAGGGCATATGCACTAGGAATTCTATCTCTCTGACCCCAGAAATTAAAATGATTTTCTTAAAATACCAAGTAATTGGCTACCTCAAATTACTCACTGCATATCAACACTGAATTAAGTTTATTGGAACACACACCATGGAACATAGACAACCTCATATAATAGTTAAAAAATAAACTTATTAGAAATCAAATTCAACTGATATGTAGAGACACATGCCTGTGGGAGTTAATTATAAACGAGTTGAATTAAATAAAGTACTTTTCTCAAATAAAGCAGCATTCATAGAATTAGGTAATTAAAAACTTATCTTTAGGAGACACATTTAACATTATAAGTCATACAACTTGAGAGAATATTAAGACATTAAACTACATATGAATATAATGGCTTTCTATTACGTTTCCATTAACTTAGGTTCTTGGAGTTCCCTTTGGATTGTATTATATTAGGTCAAAATGAATTCACCCTAGAGCAAATTATTTAAGGCATAAATATTGCATTTACTAGGGAATATAAACACTGTAAGAAAAAAATTTTAAAGAGATTTTTTTTAAACCAGATGGAAGGTTTTACTTTAAAAATGCAAAAGGTTATAAAAACTGCCTTTGGTGGGGGAAGGGAATCATAAATATTTAATAGGCCAAAGTAAATATTCTTAACATACAAGTGAGATTTTTAATTTTTAAAAATGGAATTGAGAGATTATTTTTCCCCTAAACAATAAGGAGAATACATCTGAGATCATGAAATCACGGAATTTAAGAGTAAAATTTGCTCACTTAGAGATGCTAAGAGTTAAACAACCATGTGCTTTGTGTGTGCTTGAGTTTCTTTTTGAAGGAAAGCATTTTGTCTTCCCTGTGGTAATGATGCAGATCACAAAGTATTTAAACTATTGTTGGAACAATGCGTACCACACTAGATAATTTCCACACTTGGCTGACTTGATAGTAAATCATGCAAGCTATTTTCTCTTCTAGTCCATTATGAGCACATCCTAGTAATCAGTGTGCTGCAGAGTTTAAGGGAAGGTTGGGTGCATAACAAGAGATGTGGACTCAAATGTCTGACTCCAGACCTATGAGAAGTAATAAAATCTCATTGAAGAGCTCCCTAAAATGGAAAAATCTCCACCACCCTATCTTTCTAAAGTCACATCCTTTACTCTCATCTTTATTGCCCTGGTTTTAATTCTTCAAACTTGTATTGATTTTAATCTTCAAGCTCTTATTGCTGCCTATCTTATTGCTGCAACCTAATTGTTTATTTTTCTTCCTCCCAGGAGAACATATGCTGCCTCAGGACAGGACTATATTTTACTCCTGGCTACCTCTCCTGTTCCTAGAACAGAGTCTAGCAGTGGAAAGTGCTTGATAATAAATATTTGGTGAAAGAATGAATACATTTTTGACTCTGTTCTTAGATAAATTTATCCTTTAACCTTATTTTGAATGTTAATTTTCCCTGACTCTTAAATACTTAGTAATGCAATATTTTAAAAAGTTATCTTCCCATTCAACTATTTGATAAACTTAAAATTTTTTTTGTTTTGGTTTTTTGGGCCACAACCGATGACACTCAGGGGTTACTTCTGGCTATGCACTCAGAAATCACTCCTGGCTTGGGAGACCATATGGGACGCCGGGGATCGAACAGCGGTTCGTCCTAGGTCAGCTGCATGCAAGGCAAATGCCCTACCACTGTGCCACCACTCTGGCTCCTAAACTTAAATTTTATAGTGGAAAAGGGTTTTATTTGTAGAGATACAATTGCTAAGAGTACAGGCTTAGCTAAAATGATAAATTTAGCTCAAAGCACACAGATTGCAATAAAACCATAGTTGAATTAATTAAAGATCTATAGAATGTAGAGGAGGAAAGAGAAAGTAAAGGACATTTTGGTTTCTATCTTGGATATTCTGACAGCAGAAATTCATAAGAAGAAGCATAATGGAATCAATATAATGAGCCTGATTTTGGACATGCTGAGTTTGTAGTCCTATTATGTATCTATAATATTCAGTAAGTACTTCAGAACACTGACTGAGCTCAGAAGTATCAGGACTCAGGGACAGACAGAGATAATACAGCAAGTGGGACACTTGCCTTGTACTTGGCAGTTTAATCACTGGCATCCCATATGTTCTCCTTCAAGCACTGCCAGGAGTAATTTCTGAGTGCAGAGCCAGGATTAACTCCTAAGCACTGCCGGATGTGACCTCAAAACCAAGAAAGAAATGTTGCAAGTCTCCTCTCACATTCACTTGGCTCCTTCTAATATAAAAAGACAATATTGGAAAAGCACCAACAATAGCATTAGTTGTAATGGCAATGATAGATGATAACAAATATTATGATAACAAGTGCTAATACTGAACCATTGGCATATGCTAGGTACTGTGCTAAGAATTTTTTAATATGTGACCTCATCTAACTCTTAAAAAACTCAATGAGCTATACATCAGAATTATCTATGAAGTTAAGTAATTTTACTGTGAACTGTTATAAGTATATACTCAATAATTTTAATAAAATCCAAACCAGCTAAAGAAGAATTGAGAAGTATATGAAGAAAGAACTTCCAGACTTAATTTTCAATACCTTCTCTGTACTTCCATTCCACTCAGGTCACAAGTCCATAATAATCTAGGCTTGATTATTTAGGTCTATTCACCAACTTCATTAACAAATGTGTGATTAACTCTAGATAGCACTCAACTCTTGGCATCTATATTAAAGAGCTACTTCTGATATCTACATCAAAGCAATTAGTTACTAAACTAACATTATAATCAATAATAAAAATAGATAGAACTTATAATATACAGCCAAAGCTGTAAGACTATGGTAGATATATCTGCAAAAGAAGCCTGGTGTCCAGGAATCTATGCTCAATTCAGTCAGCAGCCTTATTTAACCTGATTTCAATGTCCTTCCTTATATTAAAAAACAAAAGGGAAAATTATAGTCCATAGTTATAGCCTTTATTTTGAATATATAAATTCTTTTCAATCCATTTTATACATTAGGAAAAGTTGTGAACATAACATAAAATTTGCTCTTTTGCTTATGTTTTTAAATTTCTTCTGTGAGATGGAAAGTGATATGGAGATTCCTCCAAAAACTGAAAATTGAGCTTCCATACGATCCAACTATACCACTCCTAGGGATATACTCTAGGAACACAAAAATACAATACAAAAAAAATCCCTTCCTCACACCTATATTCATTGCAGTGCTATTTACAATAGCCAGACTCTGGAAACAACCAAATTGCCCTTCAACAGATGAATGGCTAAAGAAACTGTAGTACATATACACAATGAAATATTATGCAGCCATCAGGAGAGATGGCTGTACATGGCTGTACCCCTGGAATCTATTGTGCTGAGTGAAATAAGTCAGAAGAAGAGAGAGATAGATGCAGAATAGTCTCACTCATTTATGGGTTTAAAGAAAAATAAAAGACATTCTTGCAATAATTTTCAGAGACAAAAGAGAGGAGATCTGGAAGTTCCAGCTCACTACATGAAGCTCACCACAGAGTGATGAGTGCAGATAGAGAAATAACTACATTGAGAACTATCATAACAATGTGAATGAATGAGGGAAGTAGAAAGCCTGTATAGAGTACAGGTGGGGGAGGGGAGGGGAGGAGGGAGATTTGAGACATTGGTGATGGGAATGTTGCATTGGTGAAGGGGGTGTTCTTTACATGACTGAAACCCAACTACAATTATGTTTGTAATCAAGGTGTTTAAATAAAGATATCAAAAAAATTTCTTCTGTGAGAAGTGACAATAAAAATGTCTTGTAGTTTAACTGGATCCTAGCTGAGGTTAAGTATATAAAATGTACTGTGAGTCACATCTATCCACATGTGATATTAGAAATTCCCATCTTAAGACTATACTTTCAGGGATCATTTCTATAGTATATGACTAGAGAAGTTTCTCTGATCGTGTAGAGCACTCGAACCCACGAGAAGGAGCCAGAGCATCTTCTCCTGAACATGAACCCGGCTCTAGGTGTTGCTTCTGCCACTGCTTTTGGCCTTTGATGATTGTTCTCCCTTTCCCCTGGAAAGGGTAGAGGGAGAGGATGCAGTTTGAGTGATATTAAAAAAAAAAAGAAATTCCCATCTTGGGGCCAAAGTGATAGCACAGTGTTTGTTTTGCATGTGGCCGACTTGGGATGGACCCTGGTTTCAATCCTGGCATCCCATATGGTCCACTGAGCCTGCCAGGAGTTATTTCTGAGCACAGAGCCAGGAATAACACCTGAACGCTATTGGGTGTGGCCCTCAAAAAACAAACAATAAAATAAATTTTCATCTTATTTTTTAATAATCGTTATTCTACTTTTAACACCTTTAAAATATTGTAAAATGTAATATAAAAATTTACAAGCTATATCCATTCTGGTACCTATCCTCTTAAGTATAAATGTCAAGTAAAGCATCACATCTGGTGTATTTTCCTGTTCCTTATAATTTTAGCCTTTGTGAAATTGTGCTAACATTTTTCTTAGGGTCTTCTTTGGTTTCTTTCAAACACACATATATGCCACTGATGACATTATCAAATCTTATTTCTCTTCTTTCACTTTTCCCATAACCTATGAGTTTTTCTACCTGATTTTCCCTGATGGGATTATTTTCTTTTTGAAGTCAGTGTTGTGTTTGATAGCAGATCTGACAGTATTCACATAATTTTCAAATTAGTATTCAGCATAACTTTACTATGTCCTTCCCAGCTAAACTTTTTACTTTATGTAGCTCTTTAAAAATAAGCTAGAGTAAAAAAAAATACAATATTACAAAAACAAACCAACAGAATAGTAGCAGGGCAATAATATAGCAGGCTCAGTGCTTTCCTTGCATGTGGCTGTCTTGGCTTTTATCCCCAGCATCTCTTATGTTTCCTGAACCTACTAGGAGTGATAGCTGATACAGAGCTAGAAGTAGCCCTGAACACTGCTGGGTGTGGTCCCAAACCAAACTATAACCAACCAACCAATGATAGGGTTTCATGTATAGCACTGTCTCTCACCATATACCATCACATCTCGTCAAGCATGGTACAATAAATTGTCAAACTCAAATACTTAACTCAGATACTTCCTCTCTCTAAGCACTTCTCTATTCATTAAAATTGTTTTCCCAACTGTGCCTTTGAAGCTCTCTGTCCCCCAGAATCACAAAAGCCAATCTTTATTCTCCTGACTCCTTCAAGATGGTTTTAAACGCATATATCATTCCAACTTCAACTGCACTGGCTTAATCCTTTTTTCCCCAGCAGTCAGCCAATTTAGGTGAGATGGTAGTTCAAATCCCGGCATCCTATATGGTCCCATATGCCTACCAGGAGTGATTTCTGAGTGCAGAGCCAGGAGTAACCCCTGAATGTGTGACCCAAAAACCAAAAAAAAAGTTTGTATTTTATTAAAACACTGCAGTTTACAAAGTTATCTGTAGTTGGGTTTTAGACACACGTTACAGCACCAATTGTACCACCAGTGTCAACTTTCCCCCATCAGTATCTCCAGATTCCCTTCCAACACCCCCATGCCTATCCCCTCTGCCTGCCATCTCGACAGTTTGGATTTTAAAGTTCGGGTCATATGGTTTCAATGTTTATTCTGTGATTTGGACATTTAGCTCTATCACTTCTTAGCACCAATGTACTTGAATATTCTTAAACTTTGCTTTAAGTTCCTTTTCATTTGTCTATTTTTCCCTCCTCTACTCAATTTCTTTTTTTTTTTGCTGCCAACACTCTGGGGTCAAGGGTAATCTAGGCTGCCTATACCGCTTTAAACCATTGCATTTCCTTATTCAGTTATTCTAAATACCACAATAAGTGATATAATTAATTTTTTTCAAAATGCAACAAGTGTTAAAATATAATTACTACTATTTTAATGAGTAATCCTGAAGAATGTCCTGCAATTTAAATTGAAATCTAACCTTAATATCTTACTCCCAGCATATGTTCACAAAAGACTTCCTGGGAGCCAAATATTCTTTGTAACTGTTCACCTTTACCCTTTGGTCTTCCAAGTGTCTGTGTTGTCTCTGGAGAGAATTTAAGTCAGAATCTGTGACTAATGTGCATAGTATGTCAGCCAGACTATTGGTACAAAATAAGTAACCTCCAGTCAACCATCAACTTTTGTCATAATACTGCATCTTAGTAAGTTTTTTTGGCTGTATACAATGGCTCTTCTTAGTGATTGGAATGAAATCACTCAGCCAGCTAGAGGAACAAGGTAGAGAAAAATAGCTCCTTTCCTAGTCTGAAATATTTATTTTGTAGTCATAGCAGGAAAAAAAAGTGACTTTTAGGAATTTAGTTTAGGGGGTCCAAAACTATAAATCTTATTTTGTTTTACCCACTATGTAGTTCTCTTGTGTTCATATGAGTTTTCCAGTCTTATTTCTAGCCCTTTGAGAATCACCTGGACCAAAGTCACAACCAGAGGAAAACAGAAGAAAACATGAACTTTCCATCCAAAAAACTATGAAAAGGTAACAATTTTTACATGTATTATAACTAGGCTACAAGTTTTGAGGGTCAAATTCCATGTTCTATTTTTATATATATTCTCATATGAGTAATAGAATCATCAATATTGAAATATCCAGCATATTCTCAATACATATTTTCAATTAACTTATTTTGCTATAAAAGGTAACTAGCACAATACTTGTTTTTTCAGAGATCTTTAATACTTAAGTAGAAATAACCATAAATCAAATGACTTAGCACCTTTTAAGGTGAGAAGTAATTTTCTAGGAAAATAATATTGGAAATGGAGTGAGGGGAGGAGGAAGAAATGCAGCCATCACCAAGAAGAAATTATAGGGCCTTAGCTATAGGTTATCTTGACCCCCAATCAGTTCTCTCTTCTAAGGATGCAACATTTTGGGAAAACAGCTCCATCAAATATTGATGATGAGGCTGTTGATGGTAAGTCTAGAATAAAATTCCAATACTGTTTTAACTTTATAGGCTGTGCAACATAAATACCAAGGAAGAACATCTGTGCCACTGGGCCACAATGCACATGTTCACAGCTGGAAGAGATCATAGATGACCCAAGTTAAATTAGCTTCAGGGTGACCACCTGCACAGCATTTTCATTCTCTAAAATTCCTTCCCCTGCCCACTTTGACCTGTAGCATGACTCTCCACTTAAACTATATTTTTTCAAGTATATTTCTATAGTCTCTTCCTCTCATATTCTAAAATTTGTCTTCACTGTGTTGGTGATATACGCGAATGCAGACATAAACACACATAATGAGAAACCTGCAATTATCTGCTTAGTTGATAGTTGGGTTAAGTTATCTCTCTCTAGTATATTCCTAAGTACAATTAAACAGGACAGGAAATGACTCCAGGGCTAGTAGTTTTATTCTATTTAGAATAAATAGCTTGAGTCAACCCAGATGCTGATACTTCATGAACCAGAATTTAAATTTAAAAATAAGTCTTGAGAGAAATAGCAGTAATGACAATAGTTTCTATTTACTGAACTCTTGCCAAATGCCCCAAAATTTTCTAACTCTTCCACATCTTCTGATTCATAAAATAAGACTGCTTGAGTTACATACTTCAGGTGGGAATTGGGGTGGGGGAAAATCCCTAATCTCTGACAACTAAAAAATAGATTAAAGAAAGTAGAACTTAAAGATTTTTGTTTGTCACCCCTCTGTACTATACTTTTGAAAAAATATTAGAAATTTATAGTTTACAAATATATATTTCATGCAGCATGCACACAATCAGTTATAGTTTATCTCTAAACTCAATATATTTTCAAATTTATCTTTAAAATATGTATTAAAAAGAACAGTATTGGTGGTGGGAATGCCCCTGATTCAATGTCACTATGTACCTTAAAAATTACTGTGAAAGATTTGTGATTTGTCAAAATGAAAAAAAAGGATAAGATGACAAGTGTGATAGCCATAGGGGGGAAAAACATGTTCTTAAACATATATTAAAGAAAGAATTAATTTGTTCATAGAGATATCGCTAAACATAAAACAGTCATGTTTTAAGTAATTTTAGACGTTGTAAAGTAGGAAGCCAGAATAAACCTCATATTATTGCAAACTAGACTCATAAGAAACTAAGTAATTAATTTATCCTTTTTCTCCTAAGTTGATAGTTTATCCAGAAAAACAAAGTGGTATATATAGAGAGCAAATTCACTAAAATTTTTAATATGCTCTGCCAACAAAATATATTAAAACATATTTTAATATATTTCTACCAACTTATTTTAAGCATATTAAAATTTTAACTAAACATTTGTCATTTTATGTTTAATATTTTAAGATTTATACATCCACCTTAGTTGTACTTTATAAAAAAGAAACCATATAGCAAGTTTAAAAATATATCTTATTTCAAAAGTTCAAGTCACTTCTTTTTTTTTTTTTTTTTTTTTTTTTTTTTGGTTTTTGGGCCACACCCGGCAGTGCTCAGGAGTTACTCCTGGCTGTCTGCTCAGAAATAGCTCCTGGCAGGCACGGGGGACCATATGGGACACCGGGATTCGAACCAACCACCTTAGGTCCTGGATCGGCTGCTTGCAAGGCAAACACCGTTGGGCTATCTCTCCGAGCCCTCAAGTCACTTCTTATCTACAATTTTTCTTTGAATCTCTGAATAGCCACATAAGATATATAAAATTTTGCTTTGTTTAATTATGCAATGGAAGATCAAAAATTTTTGTATATAATGAAATATCAAAATGTCACAATTCCAAAATGTCACAATCATTCAGTTTTATATATGGAACCCCAATTTTGTGTGTAATTTTAAAAACAGAATTTCTTTGAATAGCTAAAGAATACAAGACCTGAAGAAAAGATAAGGCCATGATTATAAAAAATTAAAGTAATAACAAATAAAAAAAACATTTATTTTAGATAGGTATATCTACCCTTAACATGCCTCATCTATCTTATAAATTTTTGAAAATATAACTCAAATTTCCCACCTTCTACTGGCCATACCTTTGCTCTGAGAACTACAACCCAGTATGCTTTGTTATGTACTTCCAGAATGACACATTTTCTACTATTTTCTTGCTAATTGTTTTCTGTTTTTTAATACATTTTGTATGTTTTATTTTGAGTCACACCCAGTGGCACTCAGATGTTACTCCTGGCAAGCTTAGAGGACCATATGGAATACTGGAGATTGAACCTAGGTCAACTGCGTGCAAGGTAAATGTCCTACCCACTGTGTTATCACTCCAAACCCTTAAATGTTTTTACTGAATCGCAGATATGGTCCCCTGAGCAATGCCAGGAGTAAGCTGTAATTTATTTACAGAGTGCAGAGCCAGGAGTAAGCTCTGAGCACCACCAGGTGTGGCCCCAAAAGCCCCCCCCAAAGATTTTTAATGTCTTTATTTAAACACCTTGATTACAAATACGATTGTAGTTGGGTTTCAGTCATATAAAAACACCTACCTTCACCAGTGCAACATTTCCATCACCAATGTCCCAAATTTCCCTCCTCCCCATCCCACCCTGCCTGTATTTGAGACAGGCTTTCTACTTCCCTCACTCATTAAAATAGTTTTGATAGTTGTCAGCGTAGTTATTTCTCTAACTGCACTCATCACTCTTTGTGGTGAGCTTTATGTCATGAGCTGGACCTTCTAGCCCTCATCTCTTTTTTCTCTGAGAATTATTGCAAAAATGTCTTTTTTTTTCTTAAAAGTCAGATGAGTGAGACTATTCTGTGTCTATCTCTCTCCCTCTGACTTATTTCACTCAGCATAATAGATTCTGTGTTCAGCCATGTATAGGGCAATTTCATGACTTCATCTCTCCTGACAGCTGCATAATATTCCATTGTGTATATGTACCACAGTTTCTTTAGCCATTTATCTATTGAAGGGCAGCTTGGTTGTTGTTCATATTTATGGTACTTACCAATGAATATTCATATTCATGGTCCTTCATATTCATGGTCCTGACCAGCCCAAATGGTATAGTGTTAATATGTTTTTGCTGAAGGAATGAATGGGAAAGGAAAAATGTATCTAGACAAAGAAAAGCTTGGAATACAAAAGGAAGAGATTCATACCCAAACATTCAAAGAATTCTCCAAAATTATGAGTTCTGTCTAAGAGATAGTACAGAGGTTAAGGCACTTGCTTTGCCAGGGATGGACCCTGAAGTACTGTCACAAGTGATTCTGTTTGGGGCCAGAGAGAAGGCACAGCAGTAGGGCACTTGCCTTGTACGCGGCTGATCCAGGATGACGGTGGTTTGAATGTCGGCATTCCGTATGGTCCCTGGTGCCTGCCAGGAATGATTTCTGAGTGCAGAGCCAGGAGTGACCCCCGAGCACTGCTGGGTGTGAGCCCCCCCAAAATAAAGAAGTGATTCTGTAATCTTGGCAGAGTAAATCTGTGTACTCCTGGGTAAAGCCCAAACCCTCCACTCAAAAAAAGCATGCCTTTTTTTCATTGTTTCACATCCATTAATATATTGTATACTTCCAATATTTAAGTTTTAAGGTACATATTTTATTATCTGTATTGTACAACCAGATTTATGAGTTTTGGGAAAACTAAACTACTCATAATCACAAATGATCCTGGAAGATACTGAGTAAAACAGAGTTAAACAGGCTCCCTACAGTTTATAAAGTGAAAGAGGTATTCACTTTATAGTGTTATGCACACTGTGATATGCTATACAGAAAGTACATCTTCTGTAGAAGGTTGTGGTAAGTAGCTTAAAATTAAAAAAAAAAACAACTGTATTTGAAGCACCATGATTTAGAACACTTAATGACAGGGTTTCATGCATACAACATTCCAACACACCATCCCTAAAGTATCTGCTTCCACCATCCCCTGTGGTAAAGCTCAGTTCTATAGACCAGTACTAATTTTCCCTTTTGCTTAGTTCATTTGTTATTTCCTTACTATCTTTCTTTATATCCCACATATGAGAGATCATTCTAAATCTGTCCCTTTCTTCAAACTTTAAACAACAGATATTCTCCAGATACAACCACATGAATTGCATGGTTTCATCTTTTTAAAAAAAAATACATGATTACCTACAATCATATTTGTAATCAAGGTGTTTAAATAAAGATATTAATTCTTTTTTTGTTTTTGGGACACACCCGGCGGTGCTCAGGGGTTACTCTTGGCTGTCTGCTCAGAAAAAGCTCCTGGCAGGCACGGGGGACCATATGGGACACCGGGATTCGAACCAACCACCTTTGATCCTGGATTGGCTGCTTGCAAGGCAAACGCCGCTGTGCTATCTCTCCGGGCCCAAAGATATTAATTTTTAATAAAATAAATAACTATCATTAAAATACATGATTAGTATTCCACTATCATTTCCTTAACCATTTTGAACACTTGGGCTATTTCCAGTTTTTGGCTATTGTAAAGAATAAATAAACTTTTTAACTAACATAATAAGGGGCAATTTAGAAGGATCAATTCTAGAGATTTTTTCAAAGATAATAACTTTGGAATTACTAAAATTAATCAATATTATTTATTTGGACATGTTTTCTATGGTATAATCATGGTGGGTTAAAAATGATGAGCAAAGAAGACTTATCCTTGACCTTTATAATGTATAGATTGGTGTAAGGGTATTTGTGGTAATGGACATCCAATGGTCAGCATCCAAATAGCTATTCCCAGTAAAAGATACCTTTTATACTGTGTGCTCATATTTTCTTTGCCAATGAGTCTGATCCAATAATATTTCCCTTTATGAGGGCTGGAGAAATAAGTACAGCAAGTAGGGCATTTGCCTTGTACACAGGCAATCCAGGTTCAATTCCCGGCATCCTATATGGTTCTTGAGCCTTCCAGGAGTGATTTCTGAGTGCAGAGCCATTAATAACCCCCCCAAACCCATCAGGAATGGTTCCCCAAATTATCTTTATTACTAATAAAAATATTTTCTTATTTTTAATAATCATACCCAACTGAATAGAAGTCTGTGTACCAATAATGTCTTAGTCTAATTCAATTAGTCAAATGCTTGAGAAACTATTGGGCCCAAGAGATAGTATAGTGGGCATTTGCCTTTCACACAGCTGCTCTGGGTTTGATCCTAGCACCACATATGGTTCCATATATCCTGCCAGGTGTGATTCCCTGAGTGCAGAGCCAAGAATAAGTTCTACGCATAGTCATGTGCTGTCCCAAAGCAAACAAACAACACATACACAAACCAGGAAGAAAAGTCACCAGCATTATGTTCAAAATAGTAATTTTATTACTGACAATTGTTTTGAAAAAATAATGATGTTCTTTCCCATGATTTTCACAAAACAGAAACTGTATTATGGAACTGAAGGGCAATTACTTATTCAACAAACTTATATTAAATATCTATTTTGTTCAGGTTCTGGAGATAATGATGAATGATACAAAATTGTCCCCTCAAGTTGTACAGAGCCAATATAAAACAAAAATGTAACAAACGTTGTCATTCAATAAACTGAGTATAATAATCAAATAATGGAGCCAATGTCCAGTGACAAATAAGGTAAGATGAAATCCTGCCTTTTCTGCTTGCAACACATTTTCTGTCTTTTGGTTAGTAAAGAGAAACCTTCTAACATTTATTTAATATCCTCCTGTGTCTCCTATTCCAATGGCACTTAGTGATATTTGTTCTGGAACTTGGGCTCTCTTCTCAGGCTTTTTCAGGATGTGTGCATGTTCATGAACCCTCAGGTACTTCTGGTTCCAGACATGTGTCAATGTTTTCTTAGCCTATTAGTGCTTGGTGAAGAAAATGGGGCCGAGTGCAAATGGATTAGGGGCTGGGTATAGAGATTACTATTATGATGAGAAAGAAGTGGCAAAGGAAAAGGTAGCATGTTCTCCAAACTCTTATAATCAAATATTCTTTTAAAAAAAGTAATGAGGGCCCGGAGAGATAGCACAGCGGCATTTGCCTTGCAGGCAGCCAATCCAGGACCAAAGGTGGTTGGTTCGAATCCTGGTGTCCCATATGGTCTCCCGTGCCTGCCAGGAGCTATTTCTGAGCAGACAGCCAGGAGTAACCCCTGAGCACCGCCGGGTGTGGCCCAAAAACCAAAAAAAAAAAAAAAAAGTAATAAGAAAATATCTTTCAGTATAGGTACTTTATTTATAAATTCCATATACTTATTATGTACTATATACATTAAATAATATTTTAATCTTAAATGATTTTTCTATTTTAAGTAAAAAAATGTTAAAAGATTCCTGGGGAAGAGACCAAAGTTGTAGCTATGAGTTAGGCCAATGAATACCTAAGCTGCTAAAAATGCTGACATATTTTAAGCTAAATCTACATATGTCATCTGTACAGTTAATAAAGTCATATAGGTAGAAAAAAGAGCCAATATATATATTTTAGTTTGAAAATCCAGCAGCAGTTATGACATGAAATTAATTTTGTGAGATATAATATTCTAGAAGTGGCTTTCAGACTCAACTTTTTGGAAGAAATATAATTTTTGATGGGAATAAATTGGTAGAAAGATTATAAAGTTAAACTTCATGGAAATTAAACTAGAGGTATAAAACCAAGAAAACTGTCTTTCCTTATATATAAACAGCTTTTACTTAAAAATATATGTAAACAAAATAGACCTGATAATTCTAGATGTTTTCTTCTATAAACTAAGATACTTAGAGTTGTCAGAAACAGAAATTGATGTATATTAATGGTTCTCAAACTCACAGTAGAAATTAAACCTGGGTCAGTTGCTTGCAATGCAAGTGCCCTACCTGTTATACTATTTCTCAGTCCCAGTTTTCTATTCTTTTTAAACAGAGCACTTTAGATATTATTCTGTTTTGTTTTTTAATTTTTTTAATTTTTGGTTTTTGGGTCACACCCAGTGATTCTAAGGGGTTACTCCTGGCTATGTGATCAGAAATCGCTCCTGGTTTGGGGGACCAGATGGGACACTGGGGGATCAAACTGAGGTCCATCATGGGTCAGCAGTGTGCAAGGCAAACGCCCTACCGCTGTGCCACTGCTCCGGCCCCTAGATATTGTTTATTGAGACAGACTCACAATATTGTTTCAATTTATTCATTAATTTCCAATGCTTCATTCTAATGGTTTTTTAATATATTTATAGACTCGTGCACTCATTACTTTGATAAGTTTAAAAACATTTCATCACCTCAGAAAGAAACCAAGTACCCATCAGTAATCTTCAAACTTTGACACTATCTTCCAGCCCGTGGAAAATGTTAATCTACTTCCCATCTCTCAAAATACATCAAATCTGACATTTTATATAAATAGACTCAACTTGTGTCTATCTTCCTTTATTTAGCACAATACTTTCAAGGTCCATTCATATTGTAGTATATAACAATACTTGCTTCTTATGTCTGAATATAACATTTATGATTATGCTGCACTTTATATATTCATTCAACAGTTAATAAAATTTGTGTTGTTTCTGCATTTAGAGCCACATATTCAGAGAGTTTTGTAAAAAATTTACATGGATATATACTGTCATTTCATACGGAGAACAGAACCGTGGTCTTTCCTAGATTAGCACATCCAAGGCAAATACCCTACCACTTATGCCACTGCTCCAGCCCTCTATTAAAGTTCTTCTTAAAATAATAAAATTTCTTTGAGCAAGGTGCTGGAGAGATAGTACAGGAATGAAGGTGCTTGCCTTACATGTGGCCAACACTAATTCGATCCCTAGAACCACATATGGCCCTCTGAGCACTGCACTGCCAGAAGTATTACCAGACCACAGAACTGAAGTTAAGTTCTAACTACAGCACAAACATTTTTTTTGTTTTGTGGCCCCAAACAAATCAAAACAAAATTCCTTATTTCAGCCATGTTTTCCATAAAACTTCTTCATAATCACTAAAAACTATTTTACTTATCTTCAGAATACAGGTGGCAGGTGTAACCCCTCAGCACCACTGGGTGTGGCCCAAAAACAAAACAAAAAATTTTTGTTTTTACACATAGTTTAGTTACACATAGTTAAGCCATGATTGTACCAATTAATACTAGAATCAGTGGTTCCTTACTATTTAAGGAGAAACTGCTCCTCTAAACAGGATCTAACTTCATCAGAAGCTATTTTACTTCCCCTGGGGAAAATAAACCTTCTCATTTTCTCCTAGAAGCAGAGACAAATCAACCTACTTCATTTTAAAAATTCATCCACAGTTCATGCTAAATGGAGGCCACCAGTCTGGCTTCATGACTAGATTTTTACGATTTCTCCAGACCAAGTGAAATAAATAGATTTACCACAGGGAAACTAAGAAAACAACAGAGTTAACTTCATGCTGAGAATCAGGAACATTACTCTTCATGAGCCATTGTCCAAAGCAGGAGCGGATGAATCCATTTTTTTCTTTTCCAAAACTTACACATCCACAAAAGAGGAAGTTATTTCTTATACTTGGATCTTTTGTCATTATATGTTAAACAGGCAAAACTATTAACTGTAAGTACTATTACAGCTAATTTTACTAAGAATAAAGTCACAGGTCACCTTTTTCCCTTCATGCAGCAAAATATGTAAATAATTTAAACATATGAGAAGAAAAATAAACAACTTTATGTTTGATATTTATCAAATGTTTTTAGATAATTTCTATTTTTTTTTTGGTTTGGGGGTTATACCGGTGGTGCCCAGGGCTTACTCCTGGTTATGTACTCAGATGTCACTGCTGGCAGTGTAAGAGGACCATATGAGAAGCAGAGGATTGAACTCAGGTTTATGGCATGCAAGGCAAATGCCCTGCCTATACTATTGTTCCAACTCCAATAATTTATAATTTTTTAATTAGACAGTAATCAAGGTAAGTTGTAATTTGATAAAGTACTGGGGGAATCTGACTCTGAAAATAAGAGCATAAAAAACATATAACTGAAAAATTCAATATAGAATGAATCCCTGATAAGACTATAAACAATAATGATGTTGCTTTCAAATATCAAAGTGCTGGCCACAAAGTTTGTCTTTCTTTAAAGCCTGTCTGTATCAATATATCTATCTTTTGAAAATATTGCTTGTTTAGTACTTATCTTCCTTTTTTTAATAATATAATTATTTAAGCACCATTATTATAAATATGTTTGTAGTTGAGTTTCACTTATAGAAAAGCACCACCCCCTTCACCAATATAACCTCCCCACCACCAATGTCCTCCATTTCCTTCCTCCCTCATCCCCTGTCTTTGAGACAGGCATTCTATTTCTCTCACTCATTAACATTGTCATGGTAGTTGTTAATGTAGTTATTTCTCTAACTACACTCACCACTGTTTATGGTAATTTTCATATCATGGACCAGTCCTTCCAGCCTTCATTTCTATTGTCTCTGGGCATTATTACAATAATATTTTTTAAATCCCACAGATGAGTGAGATTATTCTGTGACTATGTCTCTTCCTCTGACTTATTTCACTCAAATAATAGTTCCTATGTCCATTCATTTATAGAAAAATTTCATGACTTCATTTTCCTGATGGCTGCAGAGTATTCCATTGTGTATATGTACCACAGTTTTTGTTGTCGGGCATCTGGGTTGTTTCCAAATTCTGGCTATTGTAAATAGTGCTGCAATGACTATAGGTGTGCAGAGGGCATTTTTGTATTGTGTTTTTGTCTTCTTAGGGTATATACCTAGGAGTGGTATGGCTGGATCATATGGGAACTCAATTTCCAGTTGTCATCATCATGGGATAAACACAATAACTCTCAAAATGAACTGTAGAGTTTGTCTAGATAAAACATGATTGACTATGCTTGACAAATGTGTGCTCATAAAGGACCTGATCCTCTAATCTTTGTGTTGGCAGAATATAACTGTAGTATAACGCTGTTTGGCAAACCTTGTATTTAAACAGGACACTCTTGACTTAAGATATAGTGTAAACAGACTAACTTCCTAAAACCCTCAACAGATAGTGATGAATGAAAGTTGAGTCACAGACTCTGCCATGAAACGTTAAATTAATCTGATATGTGATTTTTTTCTATTTTCTTTTTGAATTTCATCACTCATGAACAGAAAAAGCCCCATCCCATTGCCAAACATCACATTAATTGTCCAAATCCTGGTAGTATTCAAAGGAAAGATAATATTCAACTACTAGTGGGCCTGTAATAAATGACAAGTCTATGATGTCAATTAGACTGTTCATGCCCACGACCCCTTAAGCATAAATTAAAACTATTCAGTAAACAAAAATTAAAAATTAATAAAAATAAAGTTATGGGGAGAATTTTAAAAGCAAATTCCATTATACCAGTACAAATGCCATTTTCAATGAGTTGAAAGATTTTTTAAATTTCTAATCTATACCTAATCTCAAAAAAAAGGAAATGCCTTTGTGCAGAGAAATTTATACCAAGTTACGGGAAATGTTGGAATTTATTCGTTGGCCCCCAGATGCACCAACAATATCTTGTGGCATTGCTTCTCCTTTGCATAGGCACATTAAAATGGGAAAATAATATGTATACAAACAAGTGCGTATCTAATAGAGATGGGAACTCAAATTTGGTAATGTAATTAGACCTTTTATCCTGAACTTTGGCATAATGATTTGGCTCAGGCCTCAGAAGAATGGGCATCGCCCACACACACCTGAACTATGGAAACAACCACATTTGTCTTTAACATTCCCAGGATCCAAGCCTCTACCAGAGAAGACCTACCACTGCTTTGGCATTGACTGACTCCAAAGAGTACTCCCAACACCCAGGTGACTCAGCAACAGTCTGCATGCAGAGCAGATCGCTCTACATTTAATGATATGCTGAAACTAGAGGATGCTCCACATCAGCCCGACATCAACGAAAGAAATGCACAGAATCCAGAGTCTTTAAATATAAAAGTCTGATACCAACTATAGCTAAAGTGTGAAAAAGTTTCATCGGGACCATGAGAATGACTGGAGTTGGATAGACTGGTATGCCTGGAACCCAGAGTCTGTCTTATGCCAATAAACTTCTGGGGTGAGGCGTTTTTGTAATCAGGTCAAGGATTTTTTTTCCCATTTTCTCCATTTTTCTGGACCTATGCAAACATTGGCGATTGCCACTATCACACCTTTACTATATTTTTTTACTCTAAGGAAAATAATACAACTTACTGAACTTAAAAACAAATTACTGTAGTAAATGCCTGTCTCAAAAACAGGCAGGGGATGGGAGGGGGAGGGGGTAATGTTGCACTGGTGAAGGGGGGTGTTCTGGTTATAACTGTAACCCAAATATGATCATGTTACTTAACTAAAAATATATTTAATAATAATAAAAAAGAAAGTTGTTGTTACTAAGAAATAATGCATATTCAGAGCATTCTCAAACAACAAAATAATTAATGGTCAGATACTTTTAAAAAGAGGTAATTTTTGCTCCCAAATAAATGACAATTAAAAGGAAGGGGAAAATTGCAATTTACTTGGATTCACTTATTTTGCTGATGTTTGACTATATACCATAACAAAATATTGTAATAAATACCTCAATTAAAGTTAAAAAATTCAAATGTAAAATATGTCCATACATTTTCAGAACCATTATATTTGGGGGATAGCATTTTATAATGCATATAACCAAACTGTTAGCAACTATACATTATTTTAGTCATAAGAAAAAGATGTTAATTAAAAAGCAGCTCCAGAACGAGTGATTTCTTTGAGAATGGGTTGAAGGAAAAAATATATTTTTTCTGTTTATACTCTAGAGGCATACATCAAATATACCAGCATTTTTGAAGGCTTACTGCAATGTCATACTCTGAGATGCTGCTCACTGTGTCACAAGCTGCAAAATTGAAGCTTCTTTAATAAGTTCTTAGAAGGATTCCCATAGACACCTTTATAGAGCTTGAGGAAAACTTACTATGCAGGTTGTACACAATCTGTATGTACAGAAAAGTACAACAATCAGCTCTCCCTTTGAGATAAAAACAGCTGTGAACTCTCACTTCTCTGTCTTAGGAATTCATACCAATGTTCTTGTTGAGACTTGCTGTCCTGAGTCAACTCAGTCAGTATGTGAGCATCTGAGGATGCTAATTTAAAAATAACCTTCTTTAATTCTTGGCACTGCATATGGTCCCCAAGCACAGTCCCAGGAGTAAGAACCTGAGCACCACTGAGTGGGCTGCAAACACCAAAATATTTTAAAATAAACTTTAAAAAGGGTCAGACAAATAATAGAGCAGCAAGGCACCTGCCCTGCATGCAGAAGCCCAGGTTTGATCCCTGGCACACACATTTGTTTCCCTTAAGCACTGTCATGAAAGATCCTTGAGTTCAAAGTTGGGAGTAAGCCCCAAGCACAGCCAGATGTAGTAAAAAAAAAAAAAAACAAATTAAAAAAAAGAAAGAAAGAAAACCCCCAAATTAAATTGAGGATTTGAAGAGAGGGGATTATCTTTAATTATTAGGATGATCTCTATATCTAATTACACATAGAAGACAATAGGATCCTAGAGAATGGAGTGAAGTGCTCAAAAGTCACAAAATAAAGAGATCAGAAGTTGAAAGAAGCAAACAGTGAAATATAAGTTCAGGTGAGAAACTGTGAGTGTTGCCTGAGCGTGTTTTTCCACTATCGTGTCTCCTGAACCTCTTGGGAGTGGGCCAAAAAGGGCCCAGAAAAATAGCTCTCCCAGAGGCTCCAGAAGAGCATGGACATTCTGCTTCACTTCGTGGCTGTGCATTCTTTCTAATCAATGAACCCCACCACAACATGCAGAAAAAAAATCACACTACAAGCGTGACAATGGGGGAAACCTCACAGGCAACACCATGCACAAAGAATGAAGACGATAGCTCTGATGACCTAAAAAAATTACAACCGGGGCCGGAGAGATAGCATGGAGGTAAGGCGTTTGCCTTTCATGCAGGAGGTCATCGGTTTGAATCCCGGGGCCCCATATGGTCCCCTGTGCCTGCCAGGAGCAATTTCTGAGCCTGGAGCCAGGAATAACCCCTGAGCACTGCCAGGTGTGACCCAAAAAAAAAACAAACAAAAAAAAAATTACAACCATCTAATTAACCTCTCGAATAAGGAGTTTAGAATAGATATATGGAAGATGTTTGTAGAACGCAAAGAAAGCATAGATCGATCTGAACAGAACACCAAGACAGAAATCAGAAAACTCCAAACTGAAATAACAGATCTGAAAAACACAGTAGCTCAACTGAAAAACTCAATGGATGGCCTCTCCAGCAGGGTAAAAGCAGCTGAGGACAGAATCGGCATGCTGGAAGATGAGATGTAGAAAAACTCAACACAGCAGAAGAAATTGGAAAAAAAAAAAAACCTTAAGACAAACGATCAGGCAATGGGAAAAGTACTCAAGGAATGCAAACAGATGAAAACAGAAGTCTTTGATAAACTCAACAGAAACAACATAAGTATCATTGGAGTCCCAGAGGCCCAGGTAGGAGATCTCCAGGAAGAATCAACTGTCAAAGACATCATCAAAGAGATACTCCCAGAGTTAAAGACTACATGCAATCAAGTCTTGCATGCCCAAAGAGTACCAGCTAAAAGAGACCCAAAGAAACACACCCTAAGTCACATCCTCGTTACAATGAAAAATCCCACAGATAGAGATAGAATACTGAAAGCAGCAAGATAAAAAAGGGAAATTACATTCAAAGGAGCTTCCCTAAGACTTACAGCAGACATGTCACAAGAAACTCTCAAGGCCAGAAGACAGTGGTGGGATATTGTGACAAGACTGAATGAAATGAATGCCTCACCAAGAATACTGCACCCAGCCGACTCACGATCAGGTTTGAAGGAAAGATACATAGCTTCATGGCTAAAAAACAGCTCAGAAACTTCACAGATGAAAAACCAGCCTTAAAGGAAAAACTGAAAGGTCTACTTTAAGACAAGAGAGACCAACAAACACAGCAAACTTATCTACAAAGATGACATTAAATTCTATGACAATCATCTCCCTCAATGTCAATGGACTAAATTCACCAAATAAAAGACACAGAGTGGCAAAATGGGTCAAAAAGATAAATCCAACCTTCTGCTGCCTACAAGAAACACACCTGAATAGTCAGGACAAACACAGACTCAAAATCAAAATCATCCAAGCAAACAACACACTTAAAAAAGCTGCGGTGGCCATATTAATATCTGATGACACCAACTTTATACTCAGAAAAGTTGTAAGGGACACAGATGGACACTATGTACTAATCAAGGGATATGTGCAACAGGAAGAAATCAGACTATTAAACATATATGCACCCAATGAGAGACCAGCAAATTATCTAACAATTACTGACAAATCTGAAAGAAGACATCAATAATAACACAATAATTGTGGGAGACCTATCAACACTTGATAGGTCAACCAGACTGAAACTCAACAAAAACATACTAGCCCTGAAAAGAGTAATGGAGAAAGAGGACTAGTAGATATATATATATATAGGACACTCCACTCCAAAGAACCTGAATACACATTCTTCTCCAATGTACATGGTTCATTCTCCAGGATAGACTACATGCTGACAACTAAAAGATACCTCCATAAAATCATGAGGATAGAAATCTGCAGGCTACCTTTGCTGACCACAAGGCCCTGAAATTATATGTGAACTACAAAGGGACAAAGAAGAAACACTTTAACAATTGGAAATTAAACACCCTGCTACTGAACAACCAGTGGGTCCGAGATAAAATCAAAAAGGAAATCAAAACGTTCCTGGAAACAAATGATAATGAAGGCACAAACTGCCAGAATCTATGGGACACAGCAAAAGCGGTCCTGAGCGGAAAATTTATAGCTTTACAAGCACACATCAGGAAGGAAGAAAGGGCATACCTGAATAACTTAATGATGCAGCTCAAAAAATTAGAAAATAACCAAAAAAAGGAACCAAAAATAGGGAGACAGAAAGAAATAACAAAACTGAAAGCAGAGATCAATGAAGTGGAAAACTAAAAAACAATCTTTTTGAAAGATCAATGAAAGCAGAAGTTGGTTCTTTAAAAAAATAAACAAGATTGATAGACCATTGGCAAAACTCACAAAGAAAGAGAGAGAGAAATTTGATAACCCGTATTAGAAATGAAAAGGGGGAGATCATGACAGATATTGCAGAGATCCAAAGGGTAATCAGAGACTATTTTGAAAAACTTTATGCTACTAAACATGAGAACCTAGAAGAAATGGAAAAATCCTTGGACATTTATAACCTTCCACAGTTAAGTGAAGAGGATGTAGCATATCTAAACACCCCCATCACTATTGAGGAAATTGAAACTGTAATCAAACATCTACCCAAAAATAAAAGCCCAGGCCCAGATGGATTTACTAATGAATTCTTTCAAACCTTTCAAGAGGAACTACTACCAATGCTAGCCTGGCTCTTCCATGAAATTGAAAACATGGGAACACTCCCAAACAGCTTTTATGAAGTCAACATCACCTTAATACCAAAACCAGACAGAGATGCTGCCAAAAAAGAAAATTACAGACCAATATCCCTGATGAATGCAGATGCAAAGATCTTCAACAAAATCCTGGCAAATAGGATCCAATGCATCATCAAGAAGATCATACACTATGACCAAATAGGTTTTATCCCAGGAATGCAAGGATGGTTTAACATCCGTAAATCTATCAACAACAAGAAAAATATAAATCACATGATCATATCAATAGACGCAGAGAAAGCATTTGATAAAGTCCAACACCCATTCTTGATCAAAACTCTCAGCAAGATGGGAATGGAAGAAACCTTTCTCATTCTAGTTAAAGCCATCTACCACAAGCCAATCACAAATATTATCCTCAATGTAGAAAAACTAAAAGCCTTTCCTCTAAATTCTGGTACAAGACAAGGCTGTCCTCTCTCACCACTCCTCTTCAACATAGCACTGGAAGTTCTTGCTATAGTGATCAGGCAAGAAAAATATATCAAGGGAATCCAGATAGGAAAGAAAGAACTCAAGCTCTCACTGTTTGCAGATGACATGATACTCTACTTAGAAAACCCAAAAGACTCTACCAAAAAGCTTCTAGAAACAATAGACTCATATAGCAAGGTGGCAGGCTACAAAATCAACACACAGAAATCAATGGCCTTTCTATACACCAATAACGATAGGGAAGAGATGGATGTCAAGAAGGCAATCCCGGCCCGGAGAGATAGCACAGCGGCGGTTGCCTTGCAAGCAGCCGATCCAGGACCAAAGGTGGTTGGTTCGAATCCCGGTGTCCCATATGGTCCCCCGTGCCTGCCAGGAGCTATTTCTGAGCAGGAGTAACCCCTGAGCACCGCCGGGTGTGACCTAAAAACCAAAAAAAAAAAAAAAAAAAAAAAAAAAAAGAAGGCAATCCCATTCACATTACTGCCACACAAACTCAAATATCTTGGGAGTCAACTTGACCAAAGACATGAAGGACCTATACAAAGAAAACTATAAAGCCCTGCTCCAAGAAATAAGAAGGACACAGGGAAATGGAAACACATACACTGATAATGGTTTGGCAGGATTAACATCATTAAAATGGCAATACTCCCCAAAGCATTGTACATTTAATGCGATCCCTCTAAAGATACCTATGACATTCTTCAAAGAAGTGGATCAAATACTTATGAAGTTCATCTGGAACAACCTCGAATAGCTAAAGAAATCTTAGGGAAAAGGAAAATGGGAGGCATTACTTTCTTCAACTTTAAACTGTACTACAAATCAATAGTTATCAAAACAGCATGGTATTAGAATAAAGACAGACTCTCAGATCAGTGGAATAGGCTTGAGTTCTCAGACAATGTTCCCCAGACATACAATCACCTAATTTTTGACAAGGGAGCAAGAAATCCTAAGTGGAGCAGGGAAAACCTCTTCAACAAGTGGTGCTGACAGAACTGGTTAGCCACTTACAAAAAAGCGAACATAGACCCCCAGTTAACATCATGTACGAAGGTAAAATCCAAATGGATTAAAGACCTTGATATCAGACCGGATACCATAAGGTATATAGAACAACACGTCGGTAAAACACTCCATGACATTGAGACTAAAGGCATCTTCAAGGAGGAAACTGCACTTTCCAAACAAGTGGAAGCAGAGATAAACAGATGGGAATACATTAAGTTGAGAAGCTTCTGCACCTCAAAAGAAATAGTGCCCAGAATACAAGAGCCACCCACCGTGTGGGAGAAACTATTCACCCAATACCCATCAGATAAGGGGCTAATATCCAAAATATACAGGGCACTGACAGAACTTTACAAGAAAAAAACATCTAATCCCATCAAAAAATGTGGAGAAAAATGAACAGACACTTTGATAAAAAAGAAATACAAATGGCCAAAAGGCACGTGGAAAAATGCTCCTCATCCCTAATCATCAGGGAAATGCAAATCAAAACAACGATGAAATACTATCTCACACCACAGAAATTGGCACACATCACAAAGAATGAGAACAATCAGTGCTGGCGGGGATGTGGAGAGAAAGGAACTCTTATCCACTGCTGGTGGGAATGCCAACTAGTCCAACCTCTATGGAAGTCGATATGGAGATTCCTCCAAGAACTGGAAATTGAGCTCCCATTTGACCCAGCTATTCCACTCCTAGGGAAATACCCTAGGAATACAAGAATACAATACAAAAACCCCTTTCTCACACCTATATTTATTGCAGCACTATTCACAATAGCCAGGCTCTGGAAATAACCAAGATGTCCTTCAACAGACGAATGGCTAAAGAAACTATGGTACATATACACAATGGAATATTATGCAGCTGTCAGGAGAGATGAAGGCATGAAAATTTTCCTATACATGGATGTAAATTGAATCTATCATGCTTAGTGAAATAAGTCAGAGGGAGGGAGAGAGACACAGAATAGTCTCACTCATCTATGGGTTTTAAGAAAAGTAAAAGTCATTTTTGCAACAATCCTCTGAGACAATGAGAGGAGGGCTAGAACTTCCAGCTCACTTCATGAAGTTCACCACAAAGAGTAGTGAGTGCAGTTATAGAAATAACTACACTGAGAACTACCATAATCATGTGAATGAATGAGGGAACTGGGAAGCCTGTCTAGAGTGCAGGTGGGGGTGGGGTGGAATGGAAGGAGATTTGAGACATTGGTGGTGGGAATGTTGCACTGGTCAAGGGGGGTGTTCTTTACGTGACTGAAACCTAATCACAATCATATTTTTAATCAAGATGTTTAAATAAAGAAAAAAGTTTAAAAAAATGAAATATAAGTTCAGTGAAGCTAAGCTGGTCCTGGATTTCTGGCCTCGAGAACTCATAAATGAAAGCATTATTGTTGTTTTAAGCTAGGAAGTAAGTTAGGAAGTTTAGGGTAATTTGCTAAATACTGAAGGAAACTGACAAAACACTGTTAATGTCCCAAGTCGGCTATAAAAAGTACCAAAATCTGTTAAACAACAGAAATGTATATCCTCCTAGTTCTGGGGGTCAGAAGGTCAAGTTCAAAGAGTCTTCAAGGTTGGCTCCTTCTGAGAGCTGTGAGGGAGAACCTCTTGTATTCCATCTTCCTCCCTTCCCTTTTCTGACAATCTGTGACATTCCTTGGTATTTAGTGTTGTGTCATGATTTCTGCCTTCATCTTCACATGGTATTCTCCCTGGTACCTTTCTGTATTCAAATTCTCATCTTTTAAAGTAATCTAGCCACACTGAATTAGGACCCACCCGAATGACTTCATCTTAATTTGTTGAGAACTTATTTTCAAATAAGGCCACATTCAACAGATAATGGAGAGGTTGGCCTCAATATCTTTGGGGTGCATAAAGTTAACCCCAAGACAAGTACCTCAAATTTAACAAGTACATATATATCATTTAACTTCTCTCAGAAGAAAAAATTGATCTTCAAGTATCTCTTTTGTAAAATGACATTAGTGGTGACACCAATTTTGTTCAGAAGCCTTGGGGTCTTGTTGTTTTATTTTATTTTTCCACTTATGGGTCACACACAAGGTGATCAGGGCTTACTTCTGCTTTGTATTTAAGCATTACTCCTGACAGTGCTCAGGGGTACCAAGATTTGATGCCAGAAATTGAACCTGGGGCAGCCGTAAGCAAGGCAAGTGCCTAATCAGCTGTACACTCTCATCAGCCCCAGTGATTAGTGATTTTTAAAAATGAAATTCTGGTAATCAATACTTATTCTTAAAAAAAGTTTTGTTTTGCTCTTAATTTAAACACTGTAAGATTTGGAGGGCATAGCTTCCCTCTGTATGTGGCTAGCTCTCACTGTACCCAGCAACAATATTCCATATTCTAAATCACATTATCAAAGTGATCCACTTTACCCATTCCCTCCTCCCCTGTCACTTTTAATTCTGATAACCACCATGATTTTCAGAATTTACAATAGTTTTTCCAGTCTTCTGATAATTTATATTTTACATTTGAGTGATATCATCTGACAACTATATTTCTTTTTTAAAAACTAAAATTTTAATTTAATTGAATCACAATGATTCAGTCACAAACTTGTTCATAATTGAATTTCAGTATACAATGTCCAAAATCCTTCACCAGTGCACATATCCCTCCATTCTAGTTTCCTCCCACACTTCCCCCTGCTCTTCTCCCCCACTGCCTATCTATGTGGAAAGAATTTTCATCTCTTTCCCCTCTCTCTTTTTCTCTCTCTTTCTTCTTTTTTAGATACTGTGGTTTACAGAACTTTCACAGAAGTGGTATCATGCATATCACTTTTTCTCTTTCAGCACCCAGTTCTTGTTTAGAGTGATCATTTCCAACTATCATTGACAACTATCTTTCACTTCCTGATTTAGTTAGCTTGTCATGATTACTTCAAGTTCCATCCATACTGTCTAGAGAGGCAGGGCTTCATCCTTTTTAATATTCCACATACAACTTTCTTTTCCAGTAGATCAGACTCTGCCTCTTTCTGTTTTAATGCTTTGCAATACTTTACTCCACCCTTTCACTGAAAATATTTTTGTCTAATCCTCTGAGGTCAAAGAGATAGTAGACAGGAGACAAGAGACAGGAGGCTTGCCTTACATATAGCTGACCAAATTTGTTACTTAGCACCCCATATGGTCCCCAGAATCCCACAAGGAGTGCTCCCTCTTTTCAGAGGCAAGAATTAGTCCTGAGCATTGCCATATGTGTCCCAAATCTCTTTACCTACTAAAAATACCTCTGCGTTTCTTATATATACAATGCAGATGGGTCCTGATTTTAAAAAAAAATCCATATAGGGACTGGAATGATAGTACAGCAGTAAGGCATTTATCTTAAACACAGCTGACCTGAGACGAATCCAGTTTTGGTCCCTTGCATCCCATATGATCCCCCGAGCCTGCCAGGAGCCAGGAGTAACCCCTGAGCGTTGCCGGGTTTGGTCCAAAAACCAATAAATAAAATTCTTCATTTAAAAAAAAATAAAAAATCCACATAGCCACTATATTCCTTTAGATTTCTGCCCACTCACATTTATGGTTATTATTACTTAGGGTAATTATCACATTTAGGGTTATTTAGGACTTAAGTATTGGTATTTTATCTTTTGTGTTTTGGTAGTTTCATACTATTTATCTTTTTTCCAAGAGTTTTATATGCCTTTTTCTTTGAATAGGATTATCTGGTAATTCTCTTGACTTCATTTTTCCTTCTAATTATTCAGTCAAGATTTTTGTTTTGTATTTACATGAGGCTTCAATCAGTTTTCCTATCTCTAAAATAGGAATCAATTCAATACCTTTAAGGAGATTCTTTCTTATCCTCCATCCCCGTTGATATTTTGTTGTCTAATTTTATTTTTATGTTTGTGATTATTTTGTACTACTATTTCACCAAACTCAAGGTTTTATGTTATTTTAGTGTTTCTTTTCCTATATGAAAGCTCATTTCAACATTCTGTGCAGCACAATCTGATGGTAGTCAGATCCATTAATTTTTGTTTAGAGATTTAGATGGAAACCCTTTATTTCTTCATTATATATGTTTGATAATTTTGCAGGATACTTTGAAGTATTTGTATTTTTTGTGACTGCAAAGCTTATACACTACCACTGACTGAGAAACATGTCCAGTCTTGGCCAGAAGTTTTTTAGAAATAGGACTATGTCATTCTATACATTCTTACCTTGTGGAGTTTCTGCTGAGAAATCTTATTAATAGGTATACTTTGATGTCTTTGTATGGTTTTTATATATACATAGATTCTCTTTGAGTCTTTAATACATTTTATAATTGACTTTTTGATAAATTAATAATTATATGTATACTTTTCCTATGTCTCTTTGCACTCTGAACTGTGAATATTCTAGCAACATCCTGTATTTCTTTTCTTTTCTTTTCTTTTTTTTGTTTTTTTTTTGGGGGGGGGGCCACATTCGTTTGATGCTCAAGGGTTACTCCTGGCTAAGCGTTCAGAAATCACCCCTGGCTTGGGGGGGACCATATAGGATGCTGGGGGATCGAACCACGGTCCTTCCTTGGCTAGCGCTTGCAAGGCAGACACCTTACCTCTAGTGCCACCTCTCCAGCCCCCTGTTATTTCTATGATTAGTTATTTCCTTAGGCTTGGGAAGTCCTCAGCTTTGAACAGGCACTTTGCTCCCTCCTACCTTCAATTTCTGACATGGCTATTTTCTTGTTTCTTTTTCTAAAGTAGTCATGTTTTTCCTAAATATTATTTATCCCACTTTCCATTTTGTTTTATATTTAAATTTTGTATTACTTTGTTTAAACATCATAGTTTATAAAGTTGTTCATAATCAATTGTTTCTTGTATTCAATGTTCTAACATTAATCCCACCATCAATGTAACATTCCTCCACCATTGTCTCCAGTTTCCTACCCACTTCCAAGCCTACCCCCTTGACAGACACAAAATAATTTACTTTCTATTGCTTGCTAAAACTAAATGGTAATGAAATTATTGAAAAAAAAATCCTCACTAAAAGAAATTTTGTGTCAATTGCTATATCTTACAATGGAATAATTAAATTTTATCCGAAGATTTACTAGGCTGTTTGTTGTTAGTTGAGCAGTCTATGTTATTGATTTTGTTAAGTTTATGTGACTTCTATGCTACTTTAACATCTAATTTTGTGTATTGCATCTGGGGTGTCAGTACTGAAACATTTGGAGGTGTCACATTGCAGCATGTGTGTCTGTAATCTTCAGGAATCCTAAAATTTGGATCTGGGACAAGGAGTTGACATGGAGTATCTAGAATGTGATTGTGGCTGCCAGGGCTTCTTGGCAGTAAGAGGGGTAGGGCAATGTTGCCTGTTCCTACTCCTAAAAATAACCATAATTTTCAGTCCCCAAAACAATCTATCTTAAGCTTTTGTCAATTGGGTATCTCTGTAAAGTGATGAAGTTGGGCCATTGGTATAGTGGCAATTGTGGGGTGGGGGTGCAGCTGCCAGGGTTTCAGTGGGATGGGACTTGGCTCATCCTTCTTCCTGAAGGTGCCCCAGAGTTTTCAGCTTTGAGATCAGTGTACCCATGAATTCTTATGGCTTGGCATACATCCTTTTCAAGAATAAAAGGAGTCTATGAAGCTGGCTCTTAAGCTGACATTGCAGTACCTGTGGGACGTGGTGCTCCACTCTTCCATTTTAAATCATTTTATAGAACAATTTAAGCTTTATAGAATTTTTTATAAAATTTTACAGAATTTATAGTCAATTTCAATTTTTCTTTCCTCAGAGATTAAGCCGATCTTCCATACTTGCACAAATCCAACATCTCTATTTGGATTTTTTTAAATAGCTTTCATCTCTTTTGCAAAAAAAAAAAAAAATTCCTTTACTCCTACATTTCCTTTTCTTTTTTCATTAATTTTTGTTTCTGTATTACTGTAAATTTGATATATATCATAGGTTTTCTTCTATAACATTTTATTAGTTATTTTACTATTTTATTTTTGTAGTTTTTTATTATTTTTATTTTATTGAAACCATTGTTATTTACAAAGTCTTTCCTAGTTGGTTTCCAGACATACAATGAATCGGGGCCAATCCCATCACTGGTGTCGATCTCCATCCACCATGTTCCCAGAGTGTATCCCAATTAGCGCCTTTTGCCCCCCACGGTGCCAATATAACAGATTCATTTAAAGTTTAGATTGTTAGAGTTTGGGTCTTTTGATTCCATTTTGTTGACTTGGCTTGGATATTTAATTCTGTCTTTTTTTTTTTTTCATATCTCCATCAATACAGCTCAGACTGTTTGGCCCCCGCCTCCTATCCTTTTATATTTGTGTTTCTCCTCCTCTCCTTTCTTTCCTTCTCCTTGCTATACTCTGGGGTCCAGGATTATTTTAAATTTACTGCTAAGAGTCTTCATTTCTGTTTTATGGTCTTTTTTGTTTTGTTTTTTGGGGGGCACACCCATTTGATGCTCAGGGGTTACTCCTGGCTAAGCGCTCAGAAATCGCCCCTGGCTTGGGGGGACCATATGGGACGCCTGGGGATCGAACCGTGCGGTCTTTCCTTGGCTAACGCTTGCAAGGTGGACACCTTACCTGTAGCACCACCTCACCGGCCTCTGTTTTATGATTTTTTTTAAGAAAAAATTTGTCATTCATTCTGTTACCAGATTTTGCCTTTGGAACATTTGCTTTGTTTTTCTAATAAGAAACATCATTTCTGTTTCCTACTTTGATCCCTGGACTTTATGTTGAAGGTTCCCAATTTCTGTTTAGTTAGAACTCACTGATATTCACATTCTGTATCTGGTAAGTATATTCAACTGGAAATATAATAAGCACCTCAAGACTGGTAAGATTAAGAAAAATTCCAAATGTTCTCTCTCCCATTAGAAATAAATGAATCATCACTCACCAATGAGCTTTTGCCTCACTCTTTTTCTTGAACCAGCATCAGTAAGTCCATTAAACTCTGTCCTAAACATACCCCTTGTCTTATTACTTCTCATCATTCCCAGGATTACTATTTTCCAGTCAGAGATACCATTGTTTTCCATCTAATCTACTGACCACAATAGGACTTGTGACTCTCCACTCCTATAGTAATCTCTCTTTCCCTCCCTCCTTCCCTTCCTTCTTCTCTCACAGTGCTCAAAGACTACTCCAAACTCATAATACAGGATTACTTGTGACAATGCTCAGAGGACCACATTGTACTGGAAACTAAACCTGGGACTCCTGCAATAAAAGCATGCTCTACAACCCATTGAGTGATCTCTGTGGACTGCCTTATTTTTATTTTTCTTTAAAATTAAATTTCTTTTATTTTAGACACTAGCTTACAGAGTTATTCATAAGAGATATTTCTCCATTCAATATTTCAACACCCATCCCACCATCAATGTAACATTCTCTCCACTTTGATCGTCAGTTTCCCAACTTGCCTTGACAAATAGAAATAATTTACTTAATAATTTGGATAATTATTGGAAAATCAGAATTAGATTTTGAGATGTCATGTGGCCATGTAAGCAGTCACGAGGTCCACAAATCTGAAGATTTACAGCACTGCTGTGCTCCATTTCTTGGCCTCATTCCTCCATTTTTCCTTGACCTTATTTTAGCAATATTTATGTTAGTTGTGTTCCTAAGACACTCAAGGCTCAAGGCTATTTCCTTTCTTCTTGCCTTTTTTATTAGAACACTGACTTACCAATTGTTCATAGGTAGTCATTTCAGGCATTAAATGTTCAAACACCAATCCCATCATCAGTGTGATCATCCCTTCCCCAGTGTCCCCAATTTCCTACCCACTAACCTAGCCTATCTGAATATACAGGCACACATTACCTTCATATTGCTTATTATAACACAAATCACATCTATTTGATAAATAGAATTACCAAACTTAGATCAACAAGGGTCAAGTTGAAGTAGCTATTATATCTTTCCATGGTGTTAATAAAGCCAGTGTCTGACTCTAAATATTTACTGGGATGTAGCTGATGATGATTGAGCCTTGTATGTTACTGTTTAAGTTTGCTAAGTTTAGTTGATTTCTTTCTAAAAAAAATAATATCTTTATTTAAACACCGTGATTACAAACATGATTGTAGTTGGTTTCAGTCATAAATAGCACACCTCCCTTCACCAGAAATACAAATGGCCAAAAGGCACATAAAAAAAATGCTCCGAACCACTAATCATCAGGGAGATGCAAATCAAAATAACAATGAGGTACCATCTCATGCCACAGAGACTGGCACACATCACAAAGAACATTTTAGTAGATTTCTATATAATTTTACCATCAGATTTCCTGTGATACTACTGGACTGACACTGTTATAAATTTTTTTAAAGTTAAAATAGACATTATTAGAAAGTACTGGGCAGAGGAGGGAAAGGTTAAGAAAGGGAGAAAGTAACATGCTCATGAGTGGAAAGAGCCCCAGAACACACTCAACATGATAGTAGATAAGTACACATATTGAGTGGAGATGTGGGTACCATGTGCTCGGGTACCAAGTGCATGGGCTGGCAGCATGGATCCAAAGAGCACATGTGTATACTATGCAATTCTAAGGTGTTATGAGGCCACTTGAGGCTGTGAAGTACAGGATATTCAGGTCTAAAGCAAATTTTGTGACTTGGCAGTTTGGTAAGGTTAAGTTGTAGAGCTGTGCCATTTATGTCAGAGGGTTTTGGGTGTGGCACTGGGCTACTTACTGTGGCTTCAGGCAGAAAAGGGAATTTGCCCCTACTCATTTCTGAGAATGCCCCAGAGGTATCACCCCAGACCAGACTACTAGGGAAGTCAGAGGCCATTATTTTCATCTGGAATTTGGTAAACAATCTGAGCTGCTTTTTTCTGCCAGTGTGATGGCAGTTTTGGGTGGAAGTTGGTGGGTTTTCCAGTAGTGCGATACGTATAGGGTGGGGTGTGGGATGGGTAGGCCTGAACGCATCCCCATTCTAGAATCTAAAACAGTTTGTCTTATAGCTGATATTCAATACATGTCTGAATAAATAAATGTTTAGACATATAAACTGGTGAGAAAGAGATTTCTATAAACAAAAAATTTAGGTTATTCTCAAAAGTCAAAGAATACATATTTTCTTTTTTTTTTTTTTTTTTTTGGGGGTCACACCTGGCAGTGCTCAGGGGTTATTCCTGGCTCCAGGCTCAGAAATTGCTCCTGGCAGGCACAGGGGACCATATGGGGCCCCGGGATTCGAACCGATGACCTCCTGCATGAAAGGCAAACGCCTTACCTCCATGCTATCTCTCCGGCCCCAAGAATACATATTTTCTAAAATAATTTAAGATCCACATGTTTCAAGTCCTACTGATATCCAACCATTCCCAAATTTCTTTCTTTTTTTTTTTTTTTTTTTTTTTTGGTTTTTCAGTCCACACCCGTTTGATGCTCAGGGGTTTCTCCTGGCTAAGCACTCAGAAGTTGCCCCTGGCTTGGGGGGACCATATGGGATGCCCGGGGATCGAACCGCGGTCCTGATCCTTGGCTAGCGCTTGCAAGGCAGACACCTTACCTCTAGCGCCACCTCGCCGGCCCCATTCCCAAATTTCTATCAGCAAGATCACCTATCTTTTCTTAAGGTCACCTTTTATGATCAGAGACCATAACTCCTTCAGATGTTGCCTGCAAACCAATCATAAATAAGTTTTAAAAAATGTTTATTGGGGCCAGAGAGATAGCATGAAAGTTTGCCTTGCATGCAGAAGGATGGTGGTTTGAATCCCGACATCCCATATGGTCCCCCAAGCCTGCCAGGAGCAATTTCTGAGCATAGAGCCAGGAGTAACCCCTGAGCACTGCCAGGTGTGACCCAAAAACCAAAAGCCAAACCAAAACAAAAAAATGTTTCTCATTTTATTACTGTGTGTTAGCTGAAGAGAATGCTACATTGGGAGATAGACAAAAATAAAAGGCACCATCATGCTTTAAAGTTATAAAAATAGCACATTTTAAATGACACAATATCTAAATAGTATTGGGCACCATCAGCAGGGTGTGAAATTAAACCATATGTTAGCTTTCTGGTGGGGTTACAAAGCACGTGGCTAAAGGCTGACTGGTTTAAGAGGGTCTTGCAATATAATAAATGAACCATTTTACAACTTTCCTTAATTGAAGTTAGTCACAGAATTGGGGAAAACCATATGACGTCCTCATTAACCCATTGAGGTGGGGGGGGGGGCAGTGTTAAAATCCAATAGGCACAGGGCCAAGAGATAGTACAGAGGTTAAGGAGCATGCCCCTATGTGGCTGTCAGATCCTGGAGACCATTATGGTCCCCTGGGCACTGTCAGATGCAGTCCTAGAAGCACATGAGCAGTGAAGGGATGGACCAAGTAGTTCCAAGTGCCAAAAGGCCTGTGTAGCAGCACATCCTTGGGACTTCACACCGAACCTTCAGTTTAGCTGGTCAGCCAACAATAGAGCACCTGTGGACTCCTGAGCAACACTTGGGAAATCCTTCCATATCCTCCCTCTTCTGAACCCAAACATACATATCATAGTTATGCTCAGTCCAAATTGTCAATACAGAACTACAATTGTGATATTATATTGTGTTTAAGTGTTAATAACTACATTCTTTTAAAAATATTTAAAACCTTATGATTTACAAAGTTACAAAAATTGAGTTTTAGATATACAACATTCTAACACCAATCCCACTACCAGTGTCAGCTTTCCTTCACCAATGTTCCCAGAGTCTATCTCATAAGTCCCACCCTACCCCACCCCACCCCACCTTACCTAACTTGAAGCTGTACTATAAAGTAACCTTTGTAGTACAAACAGGCACCTTTTTAAGTTTGGGTGTTAAAGTTTGTGCCTCAGGATTTCATTGTTGTTGACTCCATGGTTTGAATTACCTTGACTCCTATACACCACTATCTCACATCTGTCTTTCCTCCACTCTAGTTCTTTCACTATATTGTGTGGCCAGAAGTGTTCTAGACAACTTCCATTTAAACCATTGCATTTCCTCATACAGTTATTCTAAATACCACACATAAAAGATATTCACACATAATATACCACACATAAATACCACACATGAAAGATGGAACTGCCAGTTCCATCCATGTTACAGCAAATTGCCTGACTGTATAATTCCTTACAATTATGTAGTATTCCATTGTATATATGTACCACATCTTCATGATATATATCATATACATAATCCACTATACATATGTACAACATTTGTTGTTGGACATCTAGGTTGATTGCAACTCTTAGCTATTGCATTGAGTGCAATAAATAGTGGTGTACATACATTTCTTTGAATGAATGTTTTTATGTACTGGGACAGATATCCAAAAGTGGGATTTCTGGGTCATACAGCAGCTCAATTCTGAATTTACTAAGAACCTTTTTTATTATTTTCCACAGGAGTTGAACCAGACAACATTCCCAAGAGCAGTGGATCAGAGTTCCTTTTTCACTATATTCCTACTAATACAAATTGTTTTCAGTATTTTTGATATGTCTCATTCTCACTGGTGTAAGATGCTATCTCATCTTGTTGACTATATCTCTTCATCTTGATTTGGATTACCTAATGATGAACATTTTTTTCAAGTGTCTGTTGGCCATCTGTTGGTCTTCCTCAGAGAAATGTCTGTTCATATCTTCTTCCCAATTTTATTGAGTTTTCTTAATTTTGGGGGTTAATCTTTGTGAGTATTTTATATATATACTAGATATTAAAATACTAGATAGTACTTTATATAGTATATATTATCTGTGGTGTTAGTCCAAAGGTGTTTTTTCTCTCAGCTGTCTTTTAGTTTTATCCTGCCTTTTTTGCCATACAGAAACCTTTTAGTTTGATGTAGTCCCATTTGTTCTGTTTGGATTCTGTAGCCTTTGTGATTGGAATCAAGATTGTTGAAAGACGTCTTTGAAGTCTAGGGTTTAAAGCATTCTGCCTATGTTTTACTCAATGCACTTTATAGATTTAGTTTGGACCTCAAATTTTGATCCACTTTGAGTTGACTTTTGTGTAAGGTTTGAGATATGGATCCAGCTTTAATTCTTATATATGGTCATTTTTTTTGTTTTGTTTTTGGGTCACATCTGTCGGTGCTCAGGGGTTACTCCTGGCTGTCTGCTCAGAAATAGCTCCTGGCAGGCACGGGGGACCATATGGGACACCGGGATTTGAACTAACCACCTTCGGTCCTGGATCGGCTGCTTGCAAGGCAAACGCCTCTGTGCTATCTCTCCGGGCCCATATATGGTAATTTAATTGTTCCAATGCCAAATATCAAAGAGGCTATCTTTATTTCATTTCATGTTCTTTCTCATCTCTTTTGTCAATAATTAGTTGGCCAAATACCTGTGGGTTGTCATTGTATATTCTATTCTGACCTGAAAGTCTTTGTTCCAATTCCATGCTGTTTTTATCATTATGGCTTTGTAGTGCAGCTTCAAGTTAGGTAATGGATGCCTCCTTTCTTATTTTTCAGTATGATTTGGCAATCTGGGGTCTTTTATGATTCCACACAAACTTTAGAATTGTCTACTCTAAGACCTTGAAGAAAGTAATACAAATAATATTCTTTTTGTTTTGTTTTGTTTTGGGATCACACCTGGCAGCGCTCAGGGGTTACTCCTGGCTCTACGCTCAGAAATCACTCTTGGCAGACTCAGGGGACCATATGGGATGGTGGGATTTGAACCACCATCCTTCTGCATGCAAGGCAAATGCCCTACCTCCATGCTATCTCTCCAGCCCCCAACAATAATATTCTTAATTTTGTCTTGCACACTTTTTTGTTCTACAACTTTCAAATAAAACCTTTCATTAGATTGAGTAACAGAAAGTAGTGGCTAACTTGGAATAACAGTGTGTTGAGAACAACTTGTACTAGTTAGTCAGGTTCACAGAAAGGAAACTGCACAGAATAACTAGGCTGCCCAGAAACCAACTCCATGTGAAGAAACATTCACTATGAGTCAGGCTCACCCCTTGTGCTAGTTAGAACAGCAATTCCCTTTTTTAGTTCCCAATGATGTCTTCCGCACACTTCAAGGGAGCCTTCCCACACCTCCACTAACCAAGGTCACAAACCCACTTTGGTTAAATTCTTATGGCTTACTGGAAAAGTTGATGTGGTGTTTTGAGAATAAACTCTGTCATCTTCAAGATTCCCAAAAAGACACATTTTCTCTTTCAAAAAAGAGCAGCATCTGAACTGTGGGCTGTGGGCAATGGTAGCCCCCCTTGGCTGCTGGCTATTTTGATTCTGGAGAGAATGCACATGAGGATCAAAGGCTCTGTGGACAGCAAGATCAGCTTTCAAGCTAGAAAGTCAAAATAAAATACAGGTGGTAGAGAAGGAGCACACAGACAACGCTTATATACTGCATATCCCTGAGGCTGGCTCATGCCACCTCTCTAAGGATGAACCTGAAAAAAACTTTTACATTCTGAAATATTTCATTGTTTTGCCATAGCATTTTCCTGGGCAATTCATGAGAAGCAAAAACACATTTCATTTGCATTCCCTCCAGTTTTCTTTTGGTAACAATCAAGAGTGAGGTGATTTGTTCTTCCTCTTAATAATGCATCTTAATTAGATTATGTTTAACAGCATGGATTGCATGGTGAGGCTGATAGCTCTGCAGATGAGGAGTGGCTTGCCTTGTAAATGAACAGGCCTGGTTGAGAGGATGGAAGCTAGCTGTGCAAACGCTCACGGAGCCCCTGAAGCCAGCGGACCTTGGCCTGCTGACACAGCTGCGCCCAAGTACCCAGTTACTGGAGCACCAAAGGAGATTCAGTTACAGTGAAGAAATCATAACAAAGACAGGAAACAGATCAGCACACTCTGGATTTGACACCCTCCCTGGGGAACTCTTGCTGAGTTCTAGGCTGCAGATGTTTTTAACCCTGCCTTGAAGAAGGTCCATGTCACATGCTCCAGCTGATGGAGCAAGGGCAGTAGTTAAGCAAGGCACGCATATGCAGAAGGTGGCTCCCAATTATGTTGATTGCAGCTCCTCTTCTCTAAAGTCAAGGCCAGGAAACTGGGAAAATACATAAAATCCTTCGATGGAGTATGCTGAGCAGTTGGAAAATGAACACTCATAAAGCCAAAAGTATTTAATTAAAATAGAGTGAAGTCCGCTAGATTCTTTCATGCAGATTTATCAGTCCTGAGAGTTGTGGAGTTTCTCATTTGTTCTCTGCTTGTTCCTCCACTCAGTCACTGTGGCCCAAGTGGAGAAAATGAAAACAAGGCATCTTCATTCAGCATTTATAAACATCACTGGCAACAAAAATGGGATCTTTGACCACTGAGAGTTTATGATTAAGGGGAAGGCCTATCTTATTTTCAAGAGTTACAGTAAGTTTGTAGCAATGGAAATTTATATTTTTAAATTCTTCTGACTGAGTTACATAAATATGACTAAGATGTGGTTTGTCAGAGACATCACATTTTCTCTGTGGCAAAAGGGATGACTGCCCCTCCAGGAAAAGAGTTCAGTCCAGGGGGTGGAGGGGGACTCTGCATGCAGACAAACCTCAAGCCCAAGTTGAAAAAGGAGAAAAAGGTTCAGCTTGTTTGTGATCTTAGTTTGGGGTCACATTTGTAATAATCTTGCTGTTCAAACTTTCCTTACATATAAAATAAATTATTTTAAAGAATGCTCTAAGGGGATCCTACCAGGAACAAAAATGATATCATTTGTTTTTTACTTCCCCTTGCAGCATCCCAATTGGAACACATTTTTGCTTTCCAGATTAAGAAAGCAATGACCATTTTCTAACTGCTATCGAGTAGACTGTATCTGTTTAAATAGATACAGGTTTCTGGAAATTTAGAGTAATTCTGCTTTCTCCATCTGAGCTTACAGACTTTCCCAAATCAGTGAAAAGGTAAGAAAATGAGTCACGGCCAGAGGGAGGAAGAAACGCTGCCTGAAATGTTGCTGGCCCTCTCCTCCAGCTATAGTATTCCACACAGGGCCTTACTAGCTATGCAGACCCATCTTTTGACTGCGAGCTTTCATTTCTGTGCATGGATGGCAATGCAGGATGGCAATGAAGTCTAGTGATAATTTATGCAGCAGCTGCAATCACTGTCGAAAGTTCCATCTGTTAAAATGCCCCTTCTTTTCCTCAAAAAATAAAAATGGCTAGAAAGATATCTCAGAATGTTGGAGTGTAGTTCCTTTTAAAAAATGGTTAATAACAATAATAAAATGCCTGGAAAGATATTTCAAGGTTTTGAGTACCTGATTGACAGGAATAAGATCTTGGTTACATTTCTGCCATAGATTCTCCCTTCCCCTCCTCCCTCAGCACTGCTAGTGTGGCCCTGGGGCCCCCAGATGTGCATCATTGGTCTGAGGACAAAAGTCCTCAGATCAGGCATGACTGGGAAAAGTAATACCAGGAGTGGCTCCCCAGGCTTCCAAACACTAGAGATGCATCCAAGCCTCCATTATTTACTTTTAATTAAAAGGTTAAAAATAAACATTTTATATAAGCCAGTTATTTCACAGAATATAAAAATATGAATTTAAAATATTTATCTTTAAATATATATGATCATTGTATATATATTTTCATATAGCATATATATACCTATGTTCTTTGCAGCATTATTTACATTGGCCTAGTACTAAAAACAACTAAGTGCTCACTAGCAGATAACTGGATAAAGAAGATATATATTAAATATATACTGCATCTTATTTCATTCCTATATATATTCACATATATAGGAGACTATCAGCTATGTATAAAAATTAAGAAAGTCTGACATTTGAAACAAAATGAATAGACCTCAAGGGGTTTGAAGCTTAGTAAAATAAATCAGACAAACATTGCATGTTTGACTCAGAGGTGGAGATCAAACACACACACACACACACACACACACACACACACACACACACAAACGGGGCCAGAGCGATAGCACAGTGATAGGGCATTTGCCTTGCTCATGGCTGACCCAGGATGGACCTGGGTTTGATCCCGGCATCCAATATTGTCCCCCAAGCCAGGAGCGATTTCTGAGAGCAGAGCCATGAGTAACCCCAAGTGTCACCGGATGTGGCCACAAAACAAAACAAACAAAAACATAGTAGAAATAAGACAAAACAAAAACTCGTAGATGACAAGAACAAAATTGTGATTAGAGTACAAACTGGGTAGAAAGGGTGTCGGATAAATTAGGTTTTAAGGGTCAATTTTACTATGAAGGATAAACAATAGGCTTTTGCAGTTGAATATAAAAAACTATGTTTTAGATCATTCCTTAAAATAATATTCTTTATACTTAAGGAAAGTTTGAACAGCAAGATTACTGCAAATGTGCCCAAAACTAAGAAGATCACTAGCAAGCTGAACTTTTTCTCCTTTTTCAACTGGGACTTGAGGTTTATCTGCATGGAGAGTCCTTTCCACCCCCTGGATTGAATTCTTCCTAGAGGAGCAATCACCCTGTTTGCCAAAGAGAAAATGTGGTACCTCTGACAAACCACATCTTTATGCAGCCTTCGTCATATTTATTTAACTCAGTCAGAAGAATTTAAAAATATAAATTTCTAATGCTACAGATGTTGCCTTATAATATTATACACCTGAAACTTTTGGGATGTTTTAATCTAAAGCTACTGCAAAAAAATGTTAGGGTTAGAGAGATAGTACAGGGGTTAAGGTGCTTGTCTTCATGTGGTTGGTCCCATTTCAGTCCCTGGCACTGCACATGACCCCCATAAGCATCATCAGAAATGACTCCTGAGCAAATGAGCCAAAACTCTTTCCACAGGCATACACACCAAATTTTAAGTTTTGCCTTATTTTAGATATTAAACTATTGCTCAGCCTAGATTTATAAGCCCCTGTTCTGCCCTCAACTGACTGCTTCTCAAGACTTCTTTACCAAATCAAGTTGTTACTCCCAGTGTCCTCTCTCCCTCTACTGCACCTGCTGAAATTCTCACTTTGCATGTAAATTCTCACTTTGCATGTTTCTACTTGCCATATGATTAACTGGTGAAAAGAACTGCATCATCCAGACTCTAGTAAGGAGTTTGGACTAGTAATAGCAAGGGTGGTTCTGTAGGAATTTCTTCTGTAGGAATTTCTTCTTCAGACTTGAGGATACCAAAACTAGCCCTCTCCTGTTAACCTGCTCTTAGTCTGGAAAGTCTCTTTTGACTGGGAAAATTAGAAGGTTATATCCTACTGTTTCCATGGCTTATCCCTGGCTCTGTACTTAAATGTCACTCCAGGTGTAAGATGTGGGGGACCATATACGGTACCAAGAATCAAACCCATGTCAGCTATGTGCAAGGCAAACACCTTATCTGCTGGACTCTCTCCAAGTGATATTTAGATTAACACTTGAAGAGGGAGTATGCATAGTGCTTGGTATGTAAGTTCTAAGTGAATTTACAAGTGAAATTATAAATCATATAATTTGCTCATGGAGACAGATGTTCCAGTGATAAAAAGAAGAAAAGCCTAGAAGACACAGATTGGATAAATGATTTAAAATGATACTAACTATTTACAATTCTGCTAAGGCTAGGAGATGAATGTTTGCTGCATGCCAAGGACAGCATGTATCCTCCAAATAGTGTAATGTTTTTGTTTATTCCTTTCTCCACTTTCCCAAAGCTTCACGGTGAAAATGTAGGTGAGGCCTGGATACAATCTCCAGATTTTTCATGCCTCTCAGTCAAGCATATAAAAACTTAAAAAATGATAAAGAATCTTCTCAAAGGAGGATCACATTTCTATGGCTGACTCTGAAATCAGTCAGGGCATCCCACAAAACTAATGTGTTCAAAACACAACTTAGTTTATTGAACCTTGCATCAAATCTCTTAATTATACTTTTATTTTATTTTATTTTATTTTGTTTTTTTTGGGGGGGGGTCACACCCGGTAGTGCTCAGGGGTTACTCCTGGCTCTCTACGCTCAGAAATCACTCCTGGCAGGCTCGGGGGACCATATGGGATGCCAGGATTCGAACCAGGGTCCTTCTGCATGAAAGGCAAATGCCTTACCTCCATGCTATTTCTCTGGCCCCACCCTTTTATTTTTAAAGTAAACCATAATGACCTCAATTCTTTCTTGGGGGTATGTCCCATGTTCTTCTCTTAAAATGGGCAAGTGATAAGTGAGGACAGATTAGACTTAAAATCTCAAGAGAATGAAGAAAACAAATTCTCAGCTATGTTGAGTTGGCAATGAGCTCAAGTAAGCAACATCAGTAAAATAGTAAGAATGTTGCTGATAGGAGTCACATTTCAACACACATGGAATCTCTCTGTAGTCTTCCAAGAATAAAATTCTGGTGAGTGCCTACCTACTTTAATTATTTTTTCTTCAAGTCTACTTGACCATAAGAATGATCCAGACTATTTACTATAAGCCTATGGTTTTATGGATTTTTTTCCTGACCTTTGAATCCACCCTCACCCCCCACCCACAACCACTGCTGCCTCCAATCTCATTTTACACATCAGCAAAAAGCTTCAGCCAGTGGGTACATTTCCTTCCTATTGGAAAGAAATATGGGAATTTATCTTTCTTAAGGTCTGGAGTCAAGCTAAATTATGTTACCTGGGGATGTTGCCAAAATACAGGTCTGTTCTGTTTTGAATCATGAAATCACTAGTTGTAACCTTATGTCTAAATATTTGAGATGAAAAATACCAGTACATAATGTGAATTTTATTAAAAGGGTTGCCAAGTATGTTACACTTTCATCAAAGCTTTCCTGGTAACTGAATATTGACATTTAACTAAAAAAACAGGTGAGATGCCTAGGTTCAACTCTTTCTGTTTATTTGTAAGTAGAACTGAAACATTCGTTGAAAGATGATCAGTGACTACCCTTCCCTGACTTCTCCCTAAGATTTAGACACATATGTCCCATAGTTTTCTTTAGCCTGACATGCCCATTGGTCATCTCCTGGCTTTGTCTCACTACTGTGAAGGTCCATTACTAGAGGGTCAATAAAAGAGCTATCTTCGATAATAGCAGGATGTTGTTTGAAAGTATTTTTGGTCATATTTATATTCATTAAGACTTTGTGTTATTTTCTTGGAGAGGTAATGGATTAATTTTGTAGGAAGGTTAGTTGGTTAGTCAAGATCCTAATGCTGCAGATGAGGCCAGAGAGATAGTTCTGTGTGTAAGGTGCTTGTCTTACACTCGGTGGGCCTGGGTTTGATCTCTAATCCCCCATAAGATCCCCGGAGACTTCCAAAAGTGATCCTTGAGAGCAGAGTCAAGAGTGAGTCCTGAGCACAGTATTTCAGGATTAAAAAAAAAATGAAAAAAAGATCTTAAGTGTTGAAAATAATTGACTGACTCATTTGACTTGCTGTTCTCACTTAAGGAGCGAATGAATTGTTGGTCTTTCTTCAATGATACAAAGATGTGCAATTAAACATCTAAGTTTACCCAAAGGATATTTAAATTTTTTTCTCTTGTAGTAGTTCAGACTTGGAAATAGCATTTAACAGAAATACAATGCAAGCCACACAAGTAATTGAAAATTTTCTTCTATCCACATTAGAAAAAGTAAAAAGGAGCAAGTGAATTTATTTTTAGTAGTGTTATTTTTTGTTTGTTTTGGGGCCACATCTGGTGGCTCCTGGCAGGCTCTGGGGACCAGATGGAATATCAGGGTTTGGACCCGGGTCCATCCCGGGTTCTCCACGTACAAAGCAAATGCCCTTCCACTGCGCTACCACTTCAGCCCTACTTACCAGTGTATTTTGTTTAACCCCAGATTACAAATCTATCATCTTCACATATAACCATATAAAAATGTCACATATAATTATATTATTTCGTATTGAATTTTCATATCTTGACTTGAACTAATCACAATGAGTTCCTGCATGTCATTCTGGCAAGCTCAATTTTCACTGGCTTAAAATGAAAAATTAGGAAAAAATTAGGAAAAAAGAACAAGAATGTTAACCTTTTCTACATAGTAACCAAATGAAGCAAATTTAGTCTCATTTGGATGTAAAGACATTAAACTCTAACGATAGCTATTTTCAGGTCATTTAAATTTTTTCATTTAACATACATTATCTCCTCAGAATAGTAAAATAATTTAAGTTCATTTTTTCCCTTTTGAGTAGAAAAAAAGGGGAAGGATTTTTTTCCAGTTTTTTTTTTTTAAGTAAATAAAGGAGGGGTGGAGTTGCTTTGTAATTGTGTCAGGAAGTTCTTCTAAAGCTTAAACAGAATTTCCCATGACTCAGCAATACCACTGGTTCATTTAAGAGAAGTGAAAATATATTTTCACACAAAAATTAGGTATACAGCAGCACTATTCAAAACAGTCATAAAGTAGAAAAAAATCTAAATGCCTATCAACGAATGGGTAAATAAATGTGAACTATCCATATAATGGAATAATATTCTGTAATAAAAAAGAAGTGGAAATTAATACATACTGTGATGTAGATGAATCTTCAGGACATCCTGGTAAATAAAATAAACCAGAAACAAATGACTACGTAATATAAGATTTCACTTAAACAAAATGTCCAGAAGAGCAAAATTCATAGATTCAGAACTGCTAAAGGGTACCTGTCTTTCTAGGGTGATAAAATATCCTAAAACTTATTGTGATAATTAATATGTATCTCAGAATACACAAAATACTAAACTATATACTTCAGTGAAAAAATACATAATTTGTGAACCATATCTCAATGAAATTATTATTAAATGTGTAATAGTGAAGGAGTTCTGCTATTTGAACCCTGAGGCCCCTGCACATACCACACACTGCATTAGGAGTTCATCCAACTGAGCCTATGACCACATGTACAAGCACTCTACAATATTTGGTTGACACCTGAAGCCTGTATGTTGTTCTTATTTGCCAAAGAGAAAGGAGACAAGCACTAGTTTAATGATTCTTTAGTCCAAGTGTATTAAGTCTAATATGCCAGCCTAGTTTTAGGTCCTCTCCAGCCACAGTGGAAGAAATAGTTATTTGATGGCTGTGCTTTTTCGACAAGATGGCATGTTTTGCAGGAACACAGACCCAACTGAAATGCACTGCTTGCTCCTGCAACCCCACAGTGAGTCTGTGTGTTAGTTAATTCAGCTCTCAGTTCTTCATGGGATTTGATTTCAAATTTCATCCTGCTTTTACTATGTTTTGTATTTGGTTTGTTTATTGTTGTTTTGTATGCCCTGCCTTCCAAATAAGAAGTGTTTCCGCCACCACTTAGCATGCCCCTCAAACAACAGCTGTCATTTCTTAGCTACCTGACAGTATGTGTGGTTTTATTTTTTTGTTTTTGGGCCACAACTGGCAGCACTCAAGGGTTACTCCTGGTTCTGTGCTCAGAAATCACTTCCAGCAGGCTCGGAGGACCATATGGGATTCTGGGGATCAAACCTGGGTCAGACTGTGCTGGCTGTGTTTAATACTATGCTTTAACATCACATCAATCAGGTCACTTTTTGTTATAGTTGTTTTGGGGTCACACTCAGTGATGCTCAGGGGTTACTCTTGACCTGCACCCACGGATCACTTCTGGTGGTGTTCAAGGACCATCAGTGGTGCTGGAGATTGAATCTGGATTAAGTACATAAAAAGCAAGCTCCCTACCTGCTGTACTATCTCTCCAGCCCCTTTAGAATCTTTGTTTTGGGGCCTGGATTTTCTCCTGGGTTTACTGTTCTCCGAGTTTACTCCTGGCTCTATGCTCAGGGATCACTCCTGGCATTGCCTGAAAGACTATAGAATGCCAGGGATTTATTGAACTTGTGTTAGTTTCATTGAAGGCAAAAGTCCTACCCTCTGTACTATCGCTTCAGGCCCCAGATTGAATTGTTTCTTGAGTGACAGGGACAAGATTCCAAATAGTGCCAGGAAATCCAGACCTCCTTCTCTCAGTATTACATTCAGTATTACATTCAGCAATACATTCTGGGGAACAATGCAAAGTCCCAAAGATGCATAAGTCTTGGATACTACAGTGACAGAGATTGCCCAGACCATCCCAGCAGTACTCAGAAGTCTCCAGACCTATACATAATTATGCTTGGGGTGTCACAGAGTGTCTGGGATTAAATAAGTATCAGCTGCAAGTAAAAAAAATTCAGCTTAACCCTTGTACTATCTTTCAGCCACTCAAGACTAAATTCTTTTGCCTGGTTTTCAGTTTCTGAACATGGCCCCATCTTCCCTGCCTCCAATATAGCCCCCAGATCTAGGAATGCTTTCTCACTGTTTCTGTCTCTGAGGGTCTTCTCTCCCCATTCCTACATATACACCAAGCTAATTTCTGCCTTTCTTCACCCAGATCTCCATTTTATTCCATTTCTGAATTTTCTCTGATTTACTATCTTGGATTAATTGCTACTGGTTAATGTGAGTAACATTAATGCAACCAATTTTCAACATGGGTCATGCACTTCATGATTACCACTGGAAATTTGAATACAGTAGTAGGGTGCTGTCCCTGTATCTGAATGTGTATGTATTTCACTCCTACATGCAGGATCCAGGTTATTTCTCCATAAAGAACATTACTTAATGGCATTGGGGTTAAGGCATTTGCCTTGCATGCAGCCAAACTCAGTTCAATCTCCAGCACCACATCATACTTGGAGTATGTATCAATGGGTTCAGCCCTGAAGGTCCCTGAGCTTGGCAGGGGTTGATCCAGATAATGCCCAACACCACAGAGCCCAAGCAACACGTCATCCTTGGGCCCTCATATTGAACTACTAGCCTGGTTGACCAGGAATTTCTTGGTGAGGTCTCTGGGCCTCCTAAACACTTTTTGGGAGAAGCCTCCCTAAAACAGTGGGTGTACTTCAACACTGCTAATCCACCTTCATTCTGTTACTTCCACCTAGGCTTCTCACCGTTTTCTCCCTTAGACAGAAACTCTCTTAAAATTTCCCTCCCCATGTCTGCACACTAAGTGATGTTCTTCCTGCTTACAGGGAGCCCCAGGGAAGTTCACTTTTCCTGTATTTGAACCTATGTACTGTGACTGGGAAGTCTAGGCCTCTGAAAAATTCAACTTTGGAAAATGTTCTGCACACAGGTGCCTTCCAAAAGAGATCTACTCCAGTTCTTGAGGTTGGTGGGATTAAATAAAATGCATTGTATATAGCTCACGTTATAAGTGCTTAAAACATATCCTTCCCTTATGAATAAAACAGTCACCTTTCTTTCTTCACTGAACTACTTTAAGACGAGGGAATAGGTTTTAAGAAAAAGAACAATTGTTATATATAAGTGTTTCTCTTTTTCCTACTCTTTAAGGAAAAAGTAAAATTGCTTCATATTCATACCTCCCATTCCAAAGCTTAAAGAACTTTCTACTATCTCTAAATTTCTCTTTCCTTCTCCTATTTCTTTCCTTTCTCTTCCTTCTTTTAGCACCTCTGGAAATTCCTTCTCTTTCCCATTCTGGTATATTAAGTCCATTCAAATTGTCAAGCATGGGGAAAAAGATTTTCTTCTCCTTTAAAACCACTTTTTCTAGGTGTTGAGAACAATAAACAAGATTCAAAAAAAAAAACAAAACCCAACCTTTATTTCTTCCCTCTTTCTTTCATTCAAATGCTGACTCATTCACAATTTTCAAAGTGAGTTTAATGATTTACAAAAGGGCAATGAGAGAAATAACTGACAATAACTTCCCAGCTGGAACAAAGACTAACTCAAAAACTCTTAAATTTTGAGTAGATCCACAAATGCAATCTTAGAGGAAGATAAAAAGCTACTAAACATAAAAGATTAGCTGGTACATTTTTTTGTAATCTTTTTGGAAAATTTTAATACTTGAATTCTGATCAATAAATTCCCCAAAGGTGAGAAAATCATTGTCCTCAAAGGCCTCATCTCAATGAGGGACTAAATTTATTTTTTCTTTGTTAATAATTAGTGGATTTCTGCTTTAATTTAATATGACTTTCATTAAAACAAAAGCACAAAGAAAAATTCATAATATGATAAACATGGGGCCGGGCGGTGGCGCTAAAAGTAAGGTGCCTGCCTTGCCTGCGCTAGCCTTGGACGGACCGCGGTTCGATCCCCCGGTGTCCCATATGGTCCCCCAAGCCAGGAGCAACTTCTGAGCACATAGCCAGGAGTAACCCCTGAGCGTTACCGGGTGTGGCCCAAAAACAAAAAAAAAATATGATAAACATAAATAGATCACTAATTAAGAGAAACTGCCATATTTTTATGATTATTAATGGAAACATAATTTTAATAAATTTGCAGGTACTTTGTGAATTATTACCACTTATTTGTTTGAAGCTTGGCCAGACAGAATCCTCCATGTTTGAGTGTAGAAATATACAAAAAGAGGGAAAAAAATCTAAATCCTGTTTATAAAGGCTGGAAAGATAGTAAAACAAAAGGTCCCTTGACTACATATGGCCAACCCTGATCCAATTCCAATACTGCCAAGAGTGATCCCTGAGCATAGAGCCAGTAGTAAGCCCTAAGCACTGCTGGTTGTAGCCCCCAAACTCAAAAATAAAACACTTAAACCTAGAATGTGTTTCAGTATCTTTAAAGTTATGTGAAAATGCATATAAGCAAATGGAATATCGATAAAATGGAGGCATTAATATTTTGAGCAAGATTAATGGAAGAACTTTTCTAATTAACTTTTCCATGTTAATTTTGGGCAAGTTAATTTTGTATCATACATGGGGAAAATGTATCTAGAATAATTACCAATTATAAATTGGTGAAGTAAAATAAAAGTAAAAAAATAATATATACTTTAAAATTAAATGCAATGGAATAATATATCAAATAGACACAAACCATAATACAGATATAAAGACTCCAAATCATATAGTCCAATTCTTTTATTTTGCAAAGAGCCCAGGTGAAATACAAAGTTTTATCATTTTGCAAAATTCACATTGCCTTTTAGTGAATGAATAGCAAAAGAGATTATAATTCTGATTTCCATTCTTCCAACTTCAAATTATTCAAATATCCAGGGATAATATATATAATTGATTATGTGATTATATCCTTGCACACATATCAGGATGTGTATATGTATAGACAAAAGAGAACTCAAATGAAATTCTCAATTTTTAAAAATCTACTTCTTTTTCTCTCAATATTCTGATGAATAATGAGCAATAGTAGAGTACTTCCTTAGCATTGGGCTATGCAGTCACATTAATTAATCCTTACAATGCACATGAAATACAAATTGTCTTTTCCCTTTTTCCATAACAAAAAAATGAAGGCTTAGTAGTATAAATGTTCATGTTCAAGGTTACTGACTGAGACCCTCTGGATTCCTTATTCATCTGTTTTATAAAAGGTTCATTTTGGCCTATCACAAGTGGGAACAAAGAGTGAAGTCTCCCAAACCAAATTATTTTATTACACTCTTTGAATTCTGTTTAAATATCATAGCTGCTGCTAATAAGCAGAGTGGATTCATATGTCAGCAGTTAGTAACAGATGTGGTCAATGGTTTGTATGGCATATGGTAACAGAAATTACCTTCCAACCTTCTTTCACAAGCTTATATCAAACAGATTTTCACACTTCATCCTGAGCCTTGTCTTTGAGGCAAAGGCAAGGGATTCCAAATATGCCCTCTTCACTGCACAGACAGGAGTAGCTGGTACAAAGGGGTCTTATCTGGAAACCATTGACATTTTGACAATACTGAATTTACAACCCTGGAGACAGAGGAGGCGGCTTGCATTCCATTCAGCATGTGGTGCCCTATATTGTGCCTTTAAAAATTCTGTGGGTGGGAGGGAAGCAATTTGTAGGGCTGGCTAATATTTTTCTCTTATGCAAATGCCCACTGATGGAAAACTGTCTGCTTTTCATTAAAGCTGAAATTCCCCAAAGCAAAAGGCCATGTCTTCCCTTCTTTATTGTGCATGATGCCCAACACATTATGGATGGTTAATAAATGTCTCATCATTTTCACATCGTACTGACTAGGAGTGACATTTTTCCCATGAATCTTGGTTGCTTCAATTTTTCAGCACATCTCATAAAGTGCACACATTACTTAAGAAAACCACAGTTTAAGGTCAATTTTCCATGCTTGAATCGCTTCTCCAAATTTTCATTAATGTTCCACTCACCTTTTCTCCCATTGGTTCTGCTCTCTTCTTATATATGCAAGCCCCTGATAATCAAGTTAATAACTTCTATAACAAAATGGCAGTTCTCTGCTCTACATATACTTTCTGACTTTTGAGGGAATCATTGATGAGGCTTATTATTAGTTATGCCAAGTTGGAACATTTTTAGAAAGAAGTAATTATTTTCATGAAGATTTTATAACTTGGTTTCTTTTAAGAAAATGAAAACTTAAAGAGTTATAGATATTGATGATTGACAAAATATCAAAATTATGGACCATTTTTTATTCTCTCTGAATGTCAGTTCATGGTACATGGAGAGCAATCTGTAAATGCTTGTCAGAATTATCAGTACTTTTTGAGAGAAGTCAAGTTCTTCATATCAAACTGGGTATGATAATAATACTTAACATTTTTGTTGATATGTTTTGAATATATGATAACAATGATGGATTTTTGTCAAAAATAATGCATATATCTATCCTATTGATCCAAACTCTACTCAGAAAAATGATGTGCCCACTTGCATTTTTACAGGACAAAACCTAGAAGCAACCCAAATATCCAAGAGATGACGCGATAAACTATAGTATAGGATGGAATACTAACAGGCTATAAGATAAAATCATGCAATTTGCTAACACATGGATGGATTGGGAGCTATTATTTTGCTGAGTGAAGTTAGTCAGAAGGAGGATAGCCAAAATAATCTCTCTCATATGTGGACTATAAAGAAACATAGTAGGGAAATAACAAATGTCCAAAAGCAACAGAAATTGAGAATTAGTCGTTGGTTAGAAGCTTACCACAAAGGCGATACAGGACATTGGGACAATGGTTGAGGGAAGCAGACATTCTGGTGAAGAGTGTAGTACTAGAATGCTTATGTACAAAATCCTAATAAATTTTGTAAGTGGCAATGCCAAATTTTATTTCAAAAACCTATTTTTTACACACAGTTCCATTCTATAAGAAGACATGTTGTTGTTGTTGTTGTTGTTGATTTTTGGTCCACACCTGGCAATGCTCAGGGGTCTTCTGCATCTGCAGAATGACTCCTGGAATGCTGGGAACTGAACAAGGATTGCCATGTGCAAGGAAAACATCCTTTCCACTGTACTATCACTCTAGCTGAAAAATGAGTTTTAATACTCAAGATGGAGTCCAATTAATTAGTTACAATACATAATATTTTTTTGTTTGTTTTGGTTTGGTTTGATTTTTTGGGTCACACCCAGCAGTGCTCAGGAATTACTCCTGGCTCTACGCTCAGAAATCGCTCCTGGCAGGCTCAGAGGACCATATGGGATTCCGGGATTCGAACCACAGTCCTTCTGCATGGAAGGCAAACGCCTTACCTCCATGCTATCTCTCCGGTCCCACAATACATGATATTTTAACTAAAAAATATTTCTGTGTCTAAAAATAATAAATATTTTTAAAATATTTCTATTTTCCTTAATTATTTCCAAAGGTGATTCAACAATAAGACTTCTATGTAAAATATGAGGCTGGAGAATGACTACTACATCTTGACGTTGCTTATCAAATAATCACAGTGATTATTTTAAGAGGATTTTCCTTCTGCACATACAAAATTAAAACCCACAGGGAGGGAGGATTATCGTAACTTTTCACTTGTGTTGCTCTGAATACTATAACTTAAAGACAAAATTTTAAATGGGTTAGAAAGGTTATTTCAAATAGAGAATACAGGACATCTTTATTTTATTCATTTGGAATAGAATTTTAGTGTAGAGTTTGGTCCAAAGTTTGCTAACTTTTGGCTCAATTGTACTGTTATCCTGACAATTATAAACTCATCTGCAGCATGTGAAAAATACTGCTCTGTGAGACTATTCAATACTATTTAAAAAAAAACTACCCTAGTGCATACAAAGTGAAACTTTCTTCAATCAGGACAAAATATCCGTTTTTTAAATCTCTTTAAAGGATAAAAATGAAATATTGGAAGAAACAGAAAGTGTTTTTATTTGTTATACTCAGACCAGGAGAACAACTGCACAATGTTTCCTATGGCAAGAGTTATACTACTGAGAATTGGAACTTTCTCCTTTTTTTTTTTCCTTTTTCTTTTTTTAGTTCCTCTTCTGAAGGAAAATAACTGTTTCTTCAAAATCTGCTCAACACTATTGATAATAGCAAGTTTCAGAAAGCAAGAATAACTTTTGATTGTTCATTTAGTCTCTTCTCTAACAATTAATTTCTCTTTCTTTTCTTTCTGGGTCACACCCAGTGGCGCTCAGGGGTTACTCCTGGCTCTGTGCTCAGAAATTGCTCCTGGCAGGCTCAGGGATGCCAGGGATCGAACCTAGACTTGTCCTAGGACAGCCATGAGCAAGGCAAATGCTCTACCGTTGTGCTATCTCTCCACCCCCTCCTAAGTTTCCTCTTTTTTTTTATGAACTATCAAAACCACCAGAGTTCTATATCTTACTGCTCTATTTGTTAAAAAAAAAATCAGGGGCCAGAGAGATAGTGCAGTAGGTAGGGTATTTGCTTTGTATGTGACAACCAAAGTTGAATCCCTGGCATTCCTTATGGTCCCCCAAGAACTGTGAGGAGGGATTCCTACTAGTATTAGAGCCAGCAGTAACATCTGAGCATCACTGACAACTATGATGACGATGTCAATGAGTGAGCGAAGTAGAATGCCTGTCTTGAATACAGGCAGGGATAGGAGTAGAAGGGATTGGGAACATTGGTGAGGGGAATGATGCACTGGTGAAGGACGGGTGTTCTTTTTATGACTGAGACCCATAATCATGTTTGTAATCAAGATGCTTAAATAAAGATAATATTTTAAAAAATAAAAAAAGTAAAAAAAAAATTTCCCGCAAAAAATAAATAAAAAGAATTTCCCAGAGTCAAGAGTCAAGAATACAGGGACTGAGATCAAGAGGCTTGAAGGGTGCCAATGAAAATAAACTCAACTACGAAACCTCCATGTTGTACTCAAAATGACAAAATCCAAAGATAGAAATAGGATATTAACAACTGTAAAATCTAAAAAGAAATTTACAGAAAAGGAAAGTCCAAAAGATTCACAGGAGACTATCAAATGAGACTCTATACACCAGAAGAGAATGAGAGGCTTTTAGTACAAAAACTCAATGACCTGGACACAACGCCAAGAATAATCAAGATAGATTATCATTCATATTTCAGAGACTGACACAGAACTTCAGTATGAGGCAACATCTAAAGGATTTCATAGCACTGAAACTAGTCTTGAAAGAAGCATTAAAGGGCTTTCTTTAAAAGGCAGGACTAACTAGGCATTCAGTCATTCATGACATTTATGCAACAATGAATTAACACTTCTACATTTCCAATCAATTTTTTTTACAACCGAAGGGATTTTTATTACAATTCATGACTTATTAATGCAGGCACTTAAGCAGCATCTATAATATTTTCTAACATAAAGCCAATATTTCTTTTCTTAGGCTAAAACACACTTTTACACTTTATAGTCCTATTCAGATTCTCCTCATATATTTTTTAACTCTCTTCACTCCTATTAAACTCTACATTTGTAGGAGTTATCTATTTCTTATAAATCTTAAAATGTTCTAGCACAGAACTTTTCATCATATTAATTTTAACTTATATACTGTAAAATGTTTTTGAAAAAATTTTATTCATCATTAATTTATAATTTTTTGAAATTCCAGGACTTTAACTCTATTCACCTATGTGTACAGGTGTCACTACCTCTCCACAATTTAAAAAAAGATATAGAGGGAGGGAGAGATCTATTCCAAAAGTAAGGCAAGAAAAAGCATAGTAAGGGGACAACAACTTGGACAAGTTAGTCAGAATTAATTTTTTCTATAGAAAAAAATGTAGGGAAGGGTACTTGGGTCACTGGGAGAAGGAAGTGGGCTCTGTGATGGTAGCACCACATTGTGCTGGAATGATTTATCTATGAAAAGTAATAACAATATTATAATCCCAGTATCTAAATAAAATGTTTGAAAATATTAAAATAGAAAATAAATAAAAGTGGCTTGGAGCGATAGCACAGCAGTAGGGCATTTGCTTTGCAAGTGGCTGCCCAGGATGGACCTGGATTCAATTCTGGCATCCATTATGGTGCTCCAAGCCAGGAGCGATTTCTATTTTTTTTGGGGGGGGGCCACACCCGGAAATGCTCAGGGGTTACTCCTGGCTGTCTGCTCAGAAATAGCTCCTGGCAGGCACGGGGGACCATATGGGACACCGGGATTCGAACCAACCACCTTTGGTCCTGGATCGGCTGCTTGCAAGGCAAACACCGCTGTGCTATCTCTCTGGGCCCCAGGAGTGATTTCTAAGTGCAGAGCCAGCCAGGAGTAACCCCTGAGCATCACTGGGTGTGGCCCAAAAACCAAGAAAAAAATAATAAATGAAAGAAAAGCTTTAATTCTTTTGTGAACAACAATTTATGTAAGTCATGGTATTATTGTTTATAATAGTGTTGAAAGTCCTTAACTACTCACCATAAATTCAATTCAAACAATTAGTCTAAGCCAACCAGAACCAATCTGTTCTCTTTTTCCATAATTATTTGGGAAAAGACCTGTGAGTAAACGCTGGCCAATGATAATGATACCTGAGGACAAGCCTTCTGAGGCTTTCTGAGAAAGTGCCCTTGCTCCCAAAAAGAAGGTACTAAAACTGTGAGATTTTCTCTCATCCAAATGGAACTGTCACAGCCACCTATGACCACTCACACCATGATTCATAAAGCGTACACTTAAGCAGTTTGTCATTTGGTTGTCGCAACATACCTGCAGACCAGTGGTCCTCAAACTTTTTAAACAGGGGGTCAGTTCACTGTCGCTCAGACCGTTGGAGGGCTGGACTATAGTAAAAATAAAAATTATGAACAAATCCTATTCACACTGAATATATTTAATTTTGAAGTGAAGAAAACAAAACGGGAACAAATACAATATGTAGCCCGCGGACCAGAGTTTGAGGACCACTGCTACAGACTTTTATACAAGGACCTCTGATTTTTATACAAGAATGGTAAAGCATTCAAAGGCTATCCAAGATGTTCAAGATATCTAATGTGTAATAGACAAAGTTGAAAATGAACCCCAAAGTCCAGTTTGAGCACTTATTCTCATAGGCATAAAGTTGTACCACCTCTCTGTGAAAGCTGCTCTTAGCTATCATCAGTATGTGCTATCTTCTTTAAAATGTATTATTTCCTCTGTCAATAGATGAACAGATGCAGATGTGGTGTTTTTATATACATACACACACATACACACACGTGTGTGTGCGCACACACAATGGAATATTACTCAGTCATGAAAATCAATTAAAATATTTCCATTTTAATGTCAGGGAGGAACACTGATGCTGGCATGTTAAGAAAAAAAGGGTTATCAGAAAATTAAGTTAACTTATGATGATACTAATATATGGAATCTATAAAAGAAATGAACAAAAAAGATCCAAAAAGACTATAGATAGAACCAATGTGACTGAGAGTGAGGGACTCAGGAGTGGATAAAATGGGGGCTAGGGATCAAGAGGTACAAACTTCCCATTTTGAATCAAGTCAACAAAACACAACCTAGAATAATAGTCAATAATGTTATTAATATCTTTGTGTATTTCATTTAGGATAGTTGTGAGTGTTGCACAATAATGTACGCATGCCACATATTTCTAGAATTTCAATGCTAAACAATCAAAGCAATTAAAAAATTTTTTTCTAGGGGCTGGTGAGGTGGTGCTAGAGGTAAGGTATCTGCCTTGCAAGTGCTAGCCAAGGAAGGACCATGGTTCGATCCCCTGGCATCCCATATGATCCCCCCAAGCCAGGGGCAATTTCTGAGCACTTAGCTAGGAGTAACCCCTGAGCATCAAACAGGTGTGGCCCAAAAAAACAAAAAAAATTTTTTCTAGTTTTTGGGGCCACACCTGAGGGTATCAGGGGCTATTTCTATCTCTGTATTCAGGAGTGACCCCTGGTGGCACCATATGCAGGTGCTGGAAGTGAACCAGAGCTCTGTCTGAAGAAGCCGAGGGCAAAGCAAGAGCTCGACCTCCTAACTATCACTCTGACCCCAAACTTAATTAATTTTATGTTGCATATATTTTACAACAATAAAGTTAGTGTATTATTTCTGGTAGTCATCAAAACTTAAAAGATGGGGGTCGGAGAGATAGCAAAGCAGTAAGGTGTTTGCCTTGCATGCAGCCGACCTAGAACTGATAGTGGTTTGAATCCCGGCATCCCATATAGTCTCCCATGCCTGCCAGGAGTGATTTCTGAGCACAGAGCCAGGTGTAACCCCTGAGCGATGCTGGTGTGACCCAAAAACAAAAACAAAAACAAAAAGATAATTGTGATCCATTTAGAAAATAAACATTTTTGAAATCATGGTCACTGATACAGTCACTGGCAGACAGAAAACATTGGAGTGAATGAGAATAATTTTCATGGAGGGCAGAGGAAAAAGTGGAAAGAATCAGAGAATATAAGGTCAAAGAATCAGTGTTCACCAAAAAAAGTCTGGGAAGAGAAGAGAGCAAGAAGGTCTCAGGTATTCAGAAGTTTAAAGTCAGCCCATTAGTGACAGATTAGTGCAGACCTATAAGACATCTAGTTTCTCAGATCTATTATTTTAGGTTATATCTACCCAGAAATGAAGGGTTTCTTGCCATTCTCATTTCATAGAATAATAAAGTGAGCCTTTACTGGTAAAATGCAAAAGCAGCATATAAACTAGGGCTTCCTAAAACTAAAGCCTCTTGTTCCTAACTTCCCTGAGCATTCAAGACACCAACAGGAAATAAGAAAAAAAAACCCTTTTTCCTCATGATGCTGCTGAGGACCATGGCATCTTTCCCTTTTCCAAAAAGTCCTCCAAATGAATGACCTAGATCTTCCAAGCAAAGCTTCAGAGTTCATCTGTTTTAAGTTGCTTGGAGTTGCCACTAAAAGGAATAATTCTTTCCCACCCTACCCCCATAACCAAACATTGGAAACAATCTAATGTCTTCATGCTGTCTTAAACAGTAAAAAAAATGGCTGCATAGACTTTATGTTCTTTAATTTTTCCAAAAATAAAAACAAAACACATTCTGCTTTAACCCAACTGTAGAAAAAACAAAATATTTCTCCTCTTCTCCCTCCCCACACCCTTACCAGGATTCATAAGTGAATGAAAACCAGGAAAGGGGAGGAGAGAAGGAATTCTACTTTAAGTGGTTGAAAAATTCAGAGCTCAAGTGTTCATCTGTGCATATTATGAAATGATAAAATATGAGGCTATAAAATTCTATGGATTTTATGCACATCAGTAATCATTTATATTTTCATCAAAATCTTGGGATAGTCTGAGAATGGACAGCCATGTGTTCATCAGCCTCACAGAGGAAAAAAAATAGCAGGGACATAAGTCAAGTCATCACTCATCCTTGGACTTCAGTTTTCTCATTTGGAAACTGCAGGCAATTATTTTTCTCAGAAGCTTTCTAGAATAATTAAATAAATTAATAGTGGGAAGCCACTTAATACATAGCAGAGATTCAAGAAAGGATGTCTAATAATTTCTTTCTAATAAAATGCTTCTAATAATAATACTCATCATCATTATGAGGACCAGGGAGCTCACTCAAAGGGTTTATTCAATCCCCAACACCACATATGTCCAACATACCCAAGTACTACTGTTGGAGCCTTGTGGGCCATATGCTGGGCCAGAGCATTGAACTACCAGACCTGCACAGATAGGCCAACTATTTCATCAGAAGTGGGGTCCTGAGACTCCAAGCACTGCTTGGGTATCCTACTCCCAGATTATAACATAATCATATGGGAACAAGGTGGTGAACAATTTCCGCTGATGATCTGGCCTAATAATTAAGACGTTTTTGATGAGAAAAGAAGTGAAATTAGACGAATATTGTTAGCAAGAGAGCATAATAGAAGTTCATGATGGCTGGTAAATTCCTTTCCCAAGAGCCTGCCTGCCTGACTGGAAACAGAGGGCGACATGCTGTGTGAAGCCCCACAAAGTGATTCTGCTATTTACAAAAAAAAAATCTCCTGCCTACGCCAAAATTATATACAATTAAAAATACCAACTCTGTTAGAATTTGCAACATCATATAAATAAAACCCTTCAATTCTTCAATTCAGTGTTTCCCAAAGTGAATGATACCGCCCCCTGGGGGTGCTGAAATGATCCAGATGAGCTATGGCAGCCTCAAGTGCAACTAGGAAAGAGCTTTCTGTTTGGCTATTTAAAGGTCAATTTCCAGGGGGTCACTGAATGATTTTTTTAAATCAGGGGCAGTAGGTCAAATAAGTTTGAGACCCGCGACACTACATGATGTAAATTATTTTGAACATTCCATAGAAATCCCACAGGGTTACCAAACCAGAATCTTATTCCCTGCCCTTAACTTATCTTTCTGGCCAGGGTCATTTAGAAAATTTTGGAAGAGGTGCTACTGAAAGAAAAACCTCATGCTGGGCTTATTTAGCCATTCCCCACAGGAAATGATGGGAATTCCTAGCATTCTTATCAGAGAAAGGGGTAAACTCTCGCCACTGCCAAATCTGAAGAAGTGTGGGGAGAATGTAGGCTGCCCTCTTGGAAACAGGCGACTTCAAAGTGGCATCTTCTCTAAATCTAAAGATAAAACAAGACTCTGAGAAGAATCCCAGGGCAGGAGAGACAGGGAACCTGGTCCCCAAGGTCCAAGATACCAGAAGCAGAGTGTTCCAATGAACAGCTTCCCCAAGACATCTCCTCTTCCTAGATAAGCTCTTTGATCCTTGCTTCAATTCACAGAAAGCAGAAACTCACCATGTATCTCAGAGAAAATCTTTCTTTTGTGGGTTACTGGGAAAAGTACTCATAGCTGTGGCTGTTTTTCAGATGAACAAGTAATCCTCTACATTTTAATTTATTAGAAATAGGGGCTTCTGAGCAATTCTCGGGAGGCCCAGAGATTCCCACAGGAGGCTCTCAACCAACTGGGCTGGCAATTTCAACATGATCAACACAGGTTAAACTGCTTTTAAAAAATTCATGCAATTCTGAAGTTATGTGTCAAGTGCTTATTCCTGGCACTGTGCTCAGAATCACTGATAGTGGGGCTAAGGAAACTATATGGGATGCCAGGAATAAAACTTGGATCAGTCACATGCAAGGAAGGCACCTGCCTGGTACTATCACTCTAACCCATTTTGTCTTTCTTGAATGGTTCAAGTATGACCATACCTAAGGAATCAGTTCCTGGGTTCTGAAGAGTTTTGACCACTTTATAGAAACTAAAAATCTATTTACCATCTATAAATCCAGATCCAAAGTGCTATAAAATGATAAGGATTCCTTGTGGGTTCAAATTCTTGTCTAGACTACTTTGGGATTCCAGAGCTACAGGGGATCCCTCTCAGATCAAATGTTGAGATTTTGCATCAGACTCACTGCTAGGCTCTTCCCCCAAATTATACAGACTGGACATTAGAAGACCGAGCTTTCAACTGTAGCATTAGCTAGTTTGCTTAAGCCAGAATACAATCTGTCTGGGCCACCCCTTGTCTGTCTATAAAATCAAAGGCTTATTTAAGTCATTTTGCATTGCCAAAATTCTACCCTATGTTGGAAATCTATCACTTTTTTTAAAGTTGGATACAAAATTTTCAACATTAAAATAATTCTTTGATAGTCTATTCTGAGATTCTTCATTAATTTCATCCTCTGTTTATCAGTACGAGACAGTATCATCCTCTTCATGCCTGTTTATACTTGCCAGCATTTGAAATTTATCATGCCTCCTCTGCCATCAGTTTGCGATTTCTACATATAATTTAACCATCATATATTTTATCTCTGTGGCAACTTACTACATTTGTGTATTTTTCACAAAATTTCCATTCATCTAGCTAGTCACATGATCAAATTCTTTCAAAGTCATATTTTAAAAAGAAAACTCTTCGTTATCCACATTTTTATTGTTTCCAAAGTAGTATTGTACACTGGTTATCAAATATAACTTTTTTTTTTTTTTTTTTTTTTTTTTTATAAATAAAGTTTTATTTAAGTCGCCACCCTGCGTGCAGTTTTCATCATCCTTCACTCTGGGATGCCTAGAGAGAGCAGAGCAGGTTTTCAGGCAGGGGTGGAGATGTGGGGAGGGCAGCATGTAGCCCCGCAGAACAAACAGCTGCTCCCTGAGCAGCTGCCGCGTCCTGAGGTCTGTTACTCTTTGGTCACAGCGTGAAGAGCTCCTGGTCTTGTCCAAGAACTCTCTTTGAAATGACCAGTTCAAATATAACTTTTAAATCTAATAATTTCAACAATATGTAGGCATCTCAACATTTATTTCATATTAATCACAAGTTTAATTTTCTTCTTCATTTCTACATTTCATAGTTAATTTTATTTTCCTTTTGTAATTTTGATCATCTTCATTACTATCACTGTCAGGAAACCCACCATGGGAAATTGGTACTACTCAGTAAACAATCCAGAAACATATCTTGTGAAAATGAAAGAACAGAAGTATAAAGGTGGGAAGTAAGTACAGAAAACCAGCCACTCCCACACATATATGGGAAGACATGGTGCTATTGTATTCCATTTCAAAGCCCTATTTGAGCCCCAAGAAAGTAATGCAGAAGTGTGTATCCAGAAGGAAAAATGCTAAAGCAATGAGGGAGCCAGAGCAGCTGAGGGTTGTTAACTTTAATCAAAGTCCAGCCAGGAATTTTTTTCTTAAGCAACAGGAAATAGACTTATTCTCATTTTCATTCCCTCTCTCTCTTCTTTGTCCTCTTTCCCTTGAACTATCTTTGGAAACTTGGAATGTTCAACTGGCAGTTCAAAGTTAAAAGTACAGTATATAAGAAGCACAATCCAAAAGAGAAGAATGCCCATGCTGCAAGGGAGGTGACAGAGGCACATATATTAGTTTCTTGTGTCTGCTATAACAGATCACCATAAACAGGATAGCTTAAAACAACAAAAATGTCTTCTTTCCCTATTTTACAGGCCGGAGTCTGAAATGAACCTCAGTCAGTGGAAATATTGGCAGGGCTGTATCTCCCTTAGGAAGCTCTGAGTGAAAACCCATTTCTTTGCCATTTCCAACTTAGTGGTCACCAGTAATCCTTGACCTGTGGCCTTCCTCCACCTCCAGAATCCATTCCTCCCTCATTGGCTTCCATTATCACAACACTGTCTCCTCTTAGTAGTCAAACTTCCCTCTCCCTCCATTTTATAAGGACACCCATGACTGTACTTAGAACCCAACTGGACAACCTGAAACTTGAAATTTCCCAATCTCAATCTCTCTTTATCTTAATGAGATTCACAAACACATCTTACTTTAAAATGTAACATCCAGGTTTGGGAGATGAGGACATGAACATCTGTAGGACCATCATTTGCCTGCCATGGAGAGCTTGTGTTTCCATGGATCCTGAGAAAATCTTCTCAGTAATCCACCATTGTAAGCAAAAGGTCTACAGAAAAAATGTTGTTTTCTGAATATCAATCAAAAATATTCCAGAAATTCCAGGTACTTTAGCTCTTCATTTTCCTTCCCCACCATATTTGCCAATTTAGCCACCTAGACTAAATTCAGAAAACCTCACAAAACTCTATTACTTCCCCATTTTTTTGACATGGTTCTATTCCAATTCCTTCCACAGGATAAGAAATCACCCATCTGTTTTACAAAAACTCAATGTTTATCACCATTGAAACTCAGAACCACAAATGTTCATGTTTATCAAAGGTCCAACAATAGTCTTGTTGTTCGTTCCCAGATGGGGCATGAAAAAGGGAAAGAGTTTTGTTAGAACTCACCAAACCTCTTATAACCGAAGGATTGCACCTCCTCCTCCTCTGCGAAGTCGTCTACAGGAGAAAGGAAAAAAAAACAACACATGTTAACCCTGAAAGGGTCAGAAATGTGGGGTCAGAATAGGAATCAACTACTGTTTCCTACAAGGAACATGATGCAATTCTTTATCATGTTGCTAAAGAACTTCTCATTTCACAGTTCTTGCAGGTATGATTTTAGCAACATATGGTGCAACTAAGGAATATTTTAGATGACAAATAAATATGTCTAAATCAGACTTTTCCAGGGACCTCTGACCAGTTGTTGAGGTGGTTAGCATTATTGCATCAACCCCAAATTTTCCTATTCCAAGCAGTTTAAAAGATTTGAGAAGGATCAGATAAATAGTACAGATGTTATATTGCTTATTTGCATATGACAAATCCTAAATCAAATCTCCAGCACCACATATGGATCCCTGCACACTACCAGGAGTGATCCCTGAGCACAGAACAGGAGTGAGCTGTGAGCTGTGTCCCCCCACCAAAAGAAAAAAAAACTATTTTTTTTGGCTTTACTACAAACTGCCCAGAGTTTCAGAAATGGGTGAGATATCATCCCTTAAAAATAACAACAAAAATAAAACCCAGAGTATGAGAATAATACCCAAAGACAATAGAAATGTTGGGTGGGGAAGTGCAGTTAAGATAGAGAAAAGAGAGACCAGAGTGATAGCACAGTGGTAGGGCATTTGCCTAACATGCAGCAGATCCAGGACAGACCTGGTTTGATACCCCATGTTCCATATGGTCCCCCTAGGCAGGAGCAATTTCTGAGTGCATAGCCAGAAGTAATCCCTGAGTGTCACCAGGTGTGCCCCCCCAAAAAAAGATAGAGAAAAGATACTATAACAATAATAGTTGGAAATTATCACTCTAAACAAGAATTGGGACTCAGAAGGCAGTAAAGTGATATACATGATACTTCTTCAGTAACCGTATTGCCAACTATGGTGCCTAAAAGGATAAAAGGAGAGAGGGAGGGAGGGGGATGAAGAGAGAGAGGAGGAGGAGGAGGAGGAGGAAGAAGAAGAAGAAGAAGAAGAAGAAGAAGAAGAAGAAGAAGAAGAAGAAGAAGAAGAAGAAGAAGAAGAAAGTATGGGGGGTTGGGGTTGACTAGGACCATGGGAGGGCAGCTGAGGAAACTGGTGGTGGCAAATGAACACTGGTGCAAGATGGGTGTTGTAACATTATATGATCAAAACTCAACTATCAACAAACTTTTAATTGTCACTCATGGTGATTTAATTTTAAAAAAGTTGATAGGCTTTTGTGAAAGAGAAGTATATACAGGCAGGGGATTTGGGGGGATTGTGATCAATTTTCAACAACAAGAGCTGATTTCTGAAATGTATCTGAGGTGGATAAAATTTATAATATGTATCAGTGAACCTTAGTTTGTTAGGGAGTGCTTTGGAATATCTGAAAGACTAGGTTTAATTCTGGTTAAAGAAAAACCCTCATCTGTTTAAATATTCATTCATTCATTCAACAAATATCTATGGTTGGAGCTATAGTATAGCTGCAGGTAGGATGCTTGCCTTGCACGTGGCCAACCTAGGTTCAATTTCAGCATCCCATACCCTGAGTGCAGAATCCCTGAATATCACTGGGGTAGCCCGCTCTCAAAAAAAGGATAAAAAGCTCTTTGGTCCTCGCCATAGAAGCAAGATGACGAAGGGGACGTCATCCTTCGGGAAGCGTCGCAACAAGACGCACACGCTGTGCCGCCGCTGCGGCTCCAAGGCCTACCACCTGCAGAAGTCCACCTGCGGCAAGTGTGGCTACCCCGCCAAGCGCAAGAGAAAGTACAACTGGAGCGCCAAGGCCAAGAGGAGGAACACCACCGGGACCGGTCGCATGAGGCACCTGAAAATTGTGTACCGCAGATTCAGACATGAATCTGTTCCATGTTCCGTGAGGGAACAACACCTAAACCTAAGAGTGCAGCTGTTGCAGCATCCAGTTCATCTTAAGGAATTCAACAACTAGTCTTGTGAATAAATGTCCTGGTTTTAAAAAATAAAAAGGCAGGGCCACGCCTGGTTAATCGGGCCCTGGGGGGAGGCGGGGGAGAAATCCCGCCCTTTGCATCCCAAAACTGCAGAGGCACGGCTGGGCTCAGACCACTCCACATGCCAGGATTTCTGGGTGTTTGACTGGTATGTGGGGGGCTCTGGGCAGGACAGCTAGCCACAGGTCCCCTGGGCTGAACTCCTAGTCCAGGGGGCCAAGATCCCCCCAAACCTGGTGGGTCTTCAGGGCCACGCCTGGTTAATCGGGCCCTAGGGGGAGGCGGGGGAGAAATCCTGCCCTTTGCATCCCAAAACTGTACTTCATATATTAAGTGTATTCCTACTGTTATGTTACTTTTTACGTATCCAGAATCTTTATTATGTATCGTGCCCTTTCCCACATCCCTACAAAGCTCTTTTTTATTCCTTTACTCTCTATCCCCCCCCAAACATCTCTAATCTACATTACTCTTTTTAATCAGTAGTGTACAAGCGTTATCACAGACCAAAGCCGTGCATTGTGTGTAACAACCCCAAACTGTTTCAAGATACATAAAATGGACACGTATTTCTTTAGAATATTTTGGTTTTTTTTCTCTGACAGCTATAATTCTTACTAAATGTTGTCTTATATAGTGACGATTCTAACCGCTTTTCTTCTTCTCTTTTTGAGCTGTTTAACAAGGAATCTTAGAGAAAGAGTCCCCCAGATTAATGCTTATGATTGAACCATAATTGTTCTTATCACCCCCTTATGGGCCAAGAACACCACGTGGCATTGCTCCTTTTTTGCATAGGCACATTAAAATGGGAAAATACTATACATATAAATAAGATCCTATCTAATAGAGATTGGTACAGACTAATCTTATAGTGCAAAGGGACCTTACACCCTGAACATTGACATAACGACCTGGCACAGACCTCAGAAGAAAGGGCATTCCCCTGAACCAGGGAAGCCATCCACAAAACATCCAGGCTGGTCTATAGCATCACCTGGAAGCAATCCTCTACCAAGGAAGACTCTACACTGCTCAGACATTGTCCTGCTCAAAAGAGACTTCCATTAACACTGAGAAGACTTAACAACAACAACGATTTGCTTACAGGACAGGGCTCCCTGCATTGCCCTTTGATTGTAAGGTGAAACCAGAGGACGCTCCACATCCTGACTTCAATGTTGGATATACAGATTCCAGGATCTTAAATACAGAAGCTTGATACCAACAACAGAGACTGTGTGAAAAATATAAGTGTGTTGGCACTACAGACAATGTCTTGGATTGGACGATCTAGCTTGCCTGGAGCCTAGAGTTGGTCTTGTGCCAGGAACCTTCAGGGGTCGGGTCTTTTTGTATTTAGGCCAAGGTTATTTCTTTCCATGTCCCTCATATTTTGGTGGGCCTATGCAAACAACAATTGCCACTCTAACACCATTTTTGCTGTGCTCCTTTGACTCTAATCCTTAAAAAGAACCCAGTTAAGATTTGAGGTCAACTTAAGCTAATATGCATGAATATGGAAATGTAAAAAAAAATGCTATGCCTGTAATGTTTAAGGAGTTATGTAAGTTTTATGGCTTTAGATTGCCTTGTGCGCTGTTAAGAAATATTATAGTGTGTTACAATCTTAATGTTCTTTGGATGAAATTTCAAAGTTGGGATATCAGCAAGGGGACTTCTGAGAATTATGTTATGTATTGTCCTTCCACTGTAACTTTACCTTGTCCTCTTTCTTTGCATCCTTGTTCTCATAATTACAAATAAAAAATTTAAAAAAAAATAAAATAAAAAGGAAAGAAGGGAAGGGGAGGGGAGGGGAGGAGGAGAGGAGAGGAGGGGAGGAGGAGAGGAGAGGAGAGGAGAGGAGAGGAGAGGGGAGGGGAGGGGAGGGGAGGGGAGGGGAGGGGAGGGGAGGGGAGAGGAGAGGAGAGGAGAGGAGGAAAGGACAACAACAAACTCCTACCCTCCCCCTTGCCAAATAAAAATCTACTTTAGCTTAGTGGTATTGATACAGCAGCAGCTGTGAATGAAAGTAACAAAGTCATCAGATATCAGTTTCTCTGCCAAGTTTAGACCCTCCAATCATGGGTCACCTCTGCAAAAGAATCTGCTCACACACAAACTTTGAAAGTCAAAAAGGCATCATTGAAATTTCACACTGGAAACAAATGAGCACCTTTGACAGAAAACAGCTCAAAATTTCCCCCTTAAACTTTCTGGTCCCCTTCCTTAAGCTTTTTCTTAACAGCAGGCCTACTATTAGTTTGTTTGTTTATTTGTTTGTGTTTTCTTTCCTCTGATCTTTTTTCCATGCAACATTTAGTCTAACTAACTCCTCTCTCCTTCCTGAAGTTTCCCTGGGAACATCAACTGTCTCATATTTTTGTTATTAAAGCAATTCAACTCTGTCTCCAAATTAGAATACTGAAGTTTAGGAAAACAAAGGCACTACTTATGACTCCCTACTAGAACAGTTTCTCATCTTAATCCTTATATCCGAAAAGAATTTTGATATTGTTTGAGGGGTGACATCCTCCCAAGCAGTCCTCAGGAGCATATGGGTTACTCACAGCAATTCTTGGCCCAGTTATTTAGGCCAAATAGGTCAAAACTAGAGCCCAGTGGTGCAGTGCTATTTGGGCCCATTTTTACTGGGGGTCACCAGAGCCTCACCCATGGGTGCTTAGAACTATGCAATGCAGGGAACTGAGCTCAGGGCCTCCTGCATGGCAGGCATGAGACTTCAGCCTTTTGAGCTCTCTCTCTCTCTCTCTCTCTCTCTCTCTCTCTCTCTCTCTCTCTCTCTCTCTCTCTCTCTCTCTCTCTAGCTCCAGTCTTTCTTAATAATTTCTCTTTGGAGGGAAGAAGAATTTGGAAAACATTGCATACTCTATCCCATTCCTGAAATTCATAATGTTGTCTTTTAAACTATTATAAAATCTGAGAAAGGCTGAGAGAAGAAAAACAAAACCTGTTTCACTTTATTTTACTCAATATTTTTAAAAATTGACTGTAGAATCATTTTTTTATAGTTTTAAAAGCTGGGTAAAGTTAGGGCAGGTGATGCTTAATATATAATTCTTTTAAATATTGGTGTACCACAGAGTCTAATATCAAAGTTCCCTACTATGCAATAAAACATATGGCCATCTCAGTCTGTAGATAAAGAGGGTCATGATCAGGTTTCTGTCAAAATTCAACAGCCAGCTGACTGCCTCTCAAGCTGATGCTCCTGAATTCATGGCCAAGGCTTCTGGGGCCAACTTATTTGGGGGACTTTTTGGGGAGGTTTTGGGGATTTGCTTCGCTCCATGACTGTGCACATCTCCTAGTCAATGAACCCCATAAAATAATGCATAAAACATTATACTACAGATGTGACAATAGGGGAACAACACGGGCCATCACCATGCAGAGAATGAAGATGGCAGCTCTGATGACCCGAAAAGTGCCAATAACCTATTTAGCCTCTAAGATAAGGAGTTTACAGAAAAAATATGGAGAATGTTCATAGAATTCAAAGAAAGCATAGATTGAGCTGAACAGAACACAAATAAGAATCAAGAGGATATAAAAATAGAAATCAAAAACTCCAAACTGAAATAACAGGACAGAAAACATGGTAGGCTAAATGAAAACCTCACTGGAGGGCTCTCCAACAGAGTAATAGCAGAATCAATGAGCTGGAAGATAAGATACATAACAGCTCAATAAAACAAAAGAGAATTGAAAAGAACCTTAAAAGAAATGATCAGACAATGGAAAAGTTACTCAAAGGATGTGAATAGACAAAAATCGAAGTCTTTGATAAACTCAACAGGAACAACATAAGAATCATTGGAGCCCCCAGAGAGCCAGGAAGAAAATCTCCAGGAAGAATAGTCAAGGACATCATTGAAGAGAAACTTCCAGAGCTAAAGAGTGCATGCAACCAAACCCTGCAAACACAAAGAGTACCAGCTAAAAGAGACTCCCCAGAAAGCACCCCAGATGTAGTCACAATTCCGAATCCCATATATAGGGATAGAATACCGAAAGTAACAAGATATAAAAGGGAAATTACATTCAAAGGAGTGTCCTTAAAATTTACAGCAGACCTATCATAAGAAACCCTCAAGGCCAGAAGGAAGTGAATGATGAATGGCTAAAGAAACTGCGGTACATATACACAATGAAGTATTATGCAGCCATCAAGAGAGATGAAGTTATGAAATTTTCCTATATATGGATATACATTGAATCTATTATGCTGAGTGAAATAAGTCAGAGGTAGAGAGATAGACACAGAACAGTCTTACTCATCTATTGGTTTTAAGAAAAATAAGACATTATTGTAATAATACCCAGATACAATAGAGATGAGGGCTGGAAGGATCCGCCCATGATTTGAAGCTTACACAAAGAGTGGTGAGTCCAATTAAAGAAATAACACAGTGACATCTATCATGACAATGGCAGTTAGTGAGAGAAATAGAGTGCCTGTCCCAAAAACAGGTAGGGGGTGGAGGAGGAGGTAGTTGGGGGGCATTGGTGGTGGGAATGTTGAAGGGAGGTATTCTTTTTTTTATAACTGAAACCTAACTACAAACATGTTTGTAATCATGTGCTTAAAATGATATTTATTTAAAAATAAGAATAAAAATAAATTTTCAATGTTTAAAAAGATTCAACTGCCAGTCTAAGAACTGGTGTTAGTCAGCAAGCATACAAAAATCCACTAGTCCTTCTCATTCAGTTTAGAGCACAGGTCTCAATTGATGGACTATTGATGTAAAAAAAACAGGTTTAAAACTCATTGGTATGGGCCCCATCTTCTTTATTTGGGAAAGGAGGATGTTGGGTCACACCTGATGGTACATTGGTCTTACTTCTGGCTCTGGGCTTAAGGATCACTTCCGGTGGGCTCAGAGGACTATATGGGTTGATAGAGAGTGAACCTGGGTTGATAGTGTACAAGGCAAACACCTTATCCACTAAACTATTGCTCTGGCCCCATATCCCAGCTTCCTTAACCTGGGGTCACACCACTGAATGTGGGGGGCACAAAAAATTGACAACAGAAAAATGTTTCTAAATACAAGATAACCAGAAATTAGTTCAAGGTCAACTGCATAATAAATCCAAAGTGTTTCTGGCAACACTCATTCAAATTGTATTTCTGGGGCAAAAAGGGAATGCAAATAGAAAAAGCTTTAGCATGCCTAATATAGGCAACCCTTGTGAGGATACTGCAGACAGAAGAGTGGCTGAGAGGTTTGATGTGCCTAATGCTTGAGACACTAAGACTAAGACTATGATGAGGCCACAAAGACTTTAAAGACAAGTTTGATGAACACAATTCCTAGATGACATGTGCCATGTCATATACACTTTAACCATCTCCAAACAGTGGAGATAGCAACTAATCCTAAAATAGTGCACAAAAATGATACCAGCAAAGATGAAACACTCAAATAAGGATTTTGTCACTAGAAAATATCCTGTCTCCTTAGCAATTTGCCACTTTTCAAAAATCTGTCTCTGAAAAGGGAAGCTGCACAAGTCTTCCACGAGCAAAGATTTGATTAAGATTTAAGGTCTCTAAATTCTGGGGTGCTCATACTTGATCCTGACTCAGACAGCACTTTATATTCAAGCAAGCAGTAACTTTAATCTACTAAATAACAAAATGTGTTTAATTTGAGAATTCTATCTACAACATGTACTTTCTTGGCTTCCACAGCCCTGCTTTAGCAGTCCCCTTCTAATACCTGAGTTGCACATTTGCTTTTCCTTTTTTTAAAATGTGGTTTCTATTTTTTATTTTACTTTCCTTGATAACTGGCACAATGCCACATTGGCCAGAGATTGTTGTGATAGAGAAGGTTGAATAGAACTTTTCTGCTGATTTAGGCTTTGAGTTATTTCAGAGAACCATGAGTTCAAGGGAAGTTTAGTTTACTTGACTTAGAGAGTCAAGAGTCATACATATTAAAATTTTTCAGTCAAGGCTGAGAGCAAGTGCAACAGATTAGGCACTTTTCTCGCACACAGCCATCCCAAGCATTGCCAGGAGTGATCCCTGAGCACAGAACTAGGATAAGCCCTGAGCACCGAACCAGGATAAGCCCTGAGCACCTTTGGGTGGGGCCAAAAAAACTCATGGATCATTCTTGGCAGGCTTAGAGTACAATACCATCTGGGTTGCCAAAGATCAAACCCGGTTTGGATGCATCAAGGCAAGTTCCCTACCCAATGTACAATTGCACCAATCCAAATTTTTCTGTTTTTAAATATCCACAATACTCAACATGTATTCAATATCAAGTGCTTCCCATTCTTGAATTTCCCTGTTTCACAGATGAGAAAACTGAAGCTCAGTAAAGTTATATTATTTGACCCACGATCTCACAGCCTGTGAGTAACCAGGTGAGTATCACAGACCAGGCCTGTGAAGTCCAAGTTTCATCATACAATGGTCTTTGATCCCACATACCCAAGAAAATGAAACCTGTACCAGCAAGAAAGTTGGGAAGCAATGATTTACCACAAGAAAAGGCAACCTGAAAAGGCTCATGAATTTGCAACAGGTTCTTTGGAAAGAGAACACAGATAGGCTAGAGGAATATTGGTTGACTAAATATTTAAGAAGCAGTTGTAGAGGCCAGGGAGAGTTAGAAGGGCTGGAGCATATGCTCTGCTTGCTGATTCCCTGGGTCTGCCTGTCAGCATAGCATGGAACTCCAAGGACCTCTGAAAATACTGCCTTTCCCCCAAGCACCAAAATGGCAATAGACATCCAAACACTGCTGGGCATGCCTCCCCAAAATCAAGAAGGCAGTTGTCAAAAAGGCAGGTCAGTACTGGTGAGAATATTGAAAAATTAGAACTCTCATATACTGCTAGTAGGAAATCAAAATGATGTAGCCACTTTTTCCACTTTGGAAAAGAGCTTGGAAGAGCCTCAAATAGTTAGACATATAATTACCAATATATTCCAGCAATTTCACTCTAGAAAAATACCCAAGAGGTGTAAACATATGTCCATACAAAAACTTATATAAAAGGAATAAATGTAAAATCTTTATTCATAATTGTAACAAAGTGAAAACAAAATGCAGATCAGTAATAGAGCTGGTACATGCTATAATATTGTATTCCAAAACATTAAACTAAATGAAAATTTTCAGTCACAAAAGATCATATATTACATGATTCCAATTATATAAAATGTCTCCAGTAGGCAAGTAATATTCAGAAAGATTAAAAGCTATTAGTGCCAGGAGACACTAAGGGAAAAAGAAAAATGACAACTATTGAATATGGTGGTTTCTTTTCGGGGTGATGAATGAAAATGTTCTAAAACTGACTGTAATGACAGCTGAAAAACTTGACCTTCCTCTCCCCTCACCATCAAAAACTTAAATAATTTGTATATTATAAATACTTGATTTGTGTAGCATGTGGAAAACAGAAGAGGTTGGATAATAATGGGATGACTGCCCTTCCTGACAAAGCAGAAGGTGGAATGTTTATTATTCAGAGAAATTCAAACAGAGGGCCTCTTGTCTAGCAGATACCAGAAAGAACTGATATAAGAAGTTGTCATCTAGAAAAGAAGTGAAAATTTTGGCACTTAGTGTTCAGACACTTGATCTTCCACTCAATACTGTACCTGTTAGGCTAAGGATTGAAAGTTTCTTTCTAGAAAATCCAAGTAGTTAAAAAAAATTTATTATGCAGGGAGGTTTCCAAAAGAACTGCCCAACTAGAGTGACACAGTTCACAAAATCCCCCCACCCCACACTAGAGGGTTCTAGTGAAACCTTCAATAGTCCTTACATCTAATGGAGAGTGCTAGCATCAACCCCATCTGGTGCAGCCTCTACCATGAAAAGACCAAGATGAAAATAAAAGAAATCAGAAAATGCAATTTGAAGAAAATATGCTTTATCAAGATAAAACCATCTCTGAAAGAAAATACTATTATTTAATAAATAAGATGACTACTATAAAAATGGGAAACCATATGGGAAAAATGCAAATAACTCTTAGAAATTAAAAATATGATTAGAGAATTATTAGTTTCGCAGAAATTGGAAGTTGAAATTGAACTATTCAGGAAATCAAGGAGGAAATTAAAATAAACAGACAAAATTAGAGAATTGAATAATTAGAAAATCAATACTCCTAATAATTAGGAACCAGATTTAGAGAGTCTGATATTTAAATAAATATTTTCCCAGGTGTTTCAGGGAAAAGAGCAGAAGGATAAATAACTGAGCATATTTTAACACTTAAGAACAAGAGATCCTTCTATAAAAAAAAGGCTCCATTCTCTAAAGGACCCAGGTGCATTTTAAGTTCAGTCTAAAGCAAGAAAATAAAAGATATTTGGACTTGGAACTTTTAATACTGGCACTGACACTGAAAAATGCCAAATTGAACAGAGCAATTTGAACTTTTAAGAGTCTGGCTGAAGGACCGTGGACAGAGACTAAGCTGAATTTCAACCTTTCTTCCAAGTGCTGCCATAAGCTACTCCATCCAGCATCTAACCTGATGCTGACTTGCTTTTGAATGGTTATCACTGTTAAAGCAAAATACAAAGTGTATCACTGCTACCAAAAGAACCAGGGAAAGAAATTGAGGCAAGAAGCAAATAGAGGAGAAAGAGAAATAATGGGGAAACAGAGGCCAGGTGTCTCAAGTATACCAGTGGTGTGAGAGTGGTATTACTATATTTCCTAAGCACAGACTCAACAAAGCACTGAAATCATGAGACCTAAACTACAATCACCAACTTTTGAAATGTATTTGTCAAGGTGGCAAGGGGGCATGGAGGTGGGGAGATGGGGAAAAAGCATAGAAACTCTGATGGAAGAAGATGACACTGGTAGTGAGATTGGTGTTGAAATATTGTATGCCTAAGAATGATCTGTCAATAACTGTATAAATAATAGCTCTTTAAATATTTAATAAAAGGGCTGGGAAATACCTTATGCTCTGAGCAATCCTGTAAGTTGTCCTGACTTGTTCCCATCACCACTACCTTACTGACACTGTCCTGAATGGCAAGGATCAGAAAAGGTTGCCCTTCACCAGTAGAATTTAGCAAGAAAAAAAATCTAACTCCAGCCAAAAATGGGGAGAAGAAATGAATAAACATTTCCTCAAAGAATAAATACAAATGTCCAAAAGGCACATGAAATAATGCTCCATATCACAAATCATCAGGGAGATGCAAATAAAAACAACAATAAAGTATCATCTCACACCACAGAGACTGATACACATCACAAAGCGCAAGAACAACCAGTGCTGGGGTCCGGAGAGATAGCACAGCAGTGTTTGCCTTGCAAGCAGCCGATCCAAGACCAAAGGTGGTTGGTTCGAATCCCGGTGTCCCATATGGTCCCCCGTGCCTGCCAGGAGCTATTTCTGAGCAGACAACCAGGAGTGACCCCTGAGCACCGCCGGGTGTGGCCCAAAAACCAAAAAAAGAAAAAAAAGAACAACCAGTGCTGGTACAGATGTGAGAAGAAAGGGACTCTCATTCACTGCTGGTGGGAATGCTAACTAGTTCAAGCCTTTTCGGAAAACAATATGGATATTCTTCAAAAACCTAGAAACTGAGCTCCCATATGATCCAGCAATATCACTCCCAGAGATATACCATAGGAACACAAAAAAAGCACAATACAAAAATGCCCTCTATACTCACTCCTATGTTCATTGCAGTACTATTTACAATAGCCAGAATCTGGAAACAACCCAAGGACCTAAGAATAGATGAGTAGATAAAGAAAATGTGGTGCATCTACATAATGAAATACTATGCAGCTGCTAGAAAAAAAAATGAAGTCATGGATTTTTCTTAAGGATGTATATGGAGAGTAGTATGCGGAGTAAAATGAACCAGAGGGAGAGAGACAGACAGAATAATCTCACTTATTATATGGGATATAAGGAAAAAAAGAGAGAGTATGGTATCTATCTAGAGATGAGGGCCAGGAGGACCAGTCCATTGTAGGAAGCTTTCGAAAAATAGTGTAGCAGTGTAGTTAGTGTAGAGAAGGGCCCACTGTGATGATGATAGTTGAAAAAGATAAGTCTGGACAGTAAGTTGGTATTGAATGGAGATAAAGGGACGTACACAGTACTCCTTCATTAACAATAATGCAAACCACAATCTCTAAAAGGAGAAAGAGAGAGAGAGAGAAGAGAAAAGAAGAGAGAATAAAATGCCTGCCCAGAGGAAGGCAGGGGGAGGATAGAAGAGAAACTGGGGACATTGGTAGCAGGAAATATTCACGGGTGAAGAGTGGTGTATATTGTAAGACTGAAATTCAATCATGAACAACTTTGTAACCACAGTGCTTAAATAAAAGAGAAAAAAGAGATAAAATGCTGCCCCTGTATTCCTATGGCCAAATGTTCAAGGATATCTAGGTCCAAGTCTCCTGCCACCCATCACTGGCCAGAGGGCCGAGGTGTTGTTCCCATGTGGTAATCTATGGGATCTGTGCCTCTCCAATGTGCCACTCAGGTTGTGAAATTCCTGGAAATCCCCTTAACTTTTGTGATATTTTGAAGAATTTTTTCCCCACAGTTAGAAACCAAAGAAATGGTCAGCTTAGACTTTGGAATGAAAAGACTCAGGCATAGGGCAGGAGAAATAGGATATGGGTTAAAACGCATTCCTCTCATTTTGCCAACCTCACCAAGTGCAACCCTGGAAGCCCAAGAGCACCATTGGATGGGCAAACCCTGGAGGAACAGAGGCTGATGTCTCTACATTCAGGCACATATACTGAACCTGTCCCATTGGCTGAGAATCACAGGTGAGACCTCTAGGCCTCCTGAGCACCATTTGGGGAGCCCCCTCTCAAGAGTGATAAATGGTTATCAGTCAACACATTCCAGGAACTGAATAAATAGAAAGATTTATGTAAGCATGGGGACAGAAGTAGAAATAGAAGTTTTGAAGTTCAAAATAAATATCCCAAGATGTGAATGTTTGTGAAATATACAACCACTTTGTCTGCATTGGGACTATTGTAATCACCTTGTTTCCAAAGACAACAAATCATAGTCCAAATAAAAATTCAAGGGTGGGAGGTTTGTTTCAGTCATATGAGGTGAGTTCAATTTGATCGGCAACCAGTTACCTATCTGCTACTAATATTCATCTCAATGTATTTGAAGCTATAAAAATTTAAGACATTACTTAACCTTGACTTAACCCTGTTTCAGCAGAACACCATACAATTTCACAGCTACATCTAATACATTGTTTACAACTAAAAGTTCAGTTCTCTCTGAGGTTGTTTTTTGTTTTAAGTAAAAATTATAAAGACATTCCTGATACAACTTGTGCTTCTGGTGCTATTATTTTTTTTTACAAAAAATAAACTAGATAATTGCTTTCAGAACAAAGAATATATTCCAAGAAAATTAAAGAGAATATTGTTTAGTTGCACCCCATGATTGGTAGAGAACGATAAACAATTTTTCTCCAGCAAGCAACCAATATTAGCTTGAAATAGAAGAAACAAATATCACACTCAAACACTGTGCCCAACATTCTTTCATCCAGGCCTAACTCCAGAAAACAGGTGCTCTTCCCTTTCCTCTGTGAAAGACATTCATGTAGTCATGTTAAAACTAAGGAAATCCAGATGAAGATTTGAATATCTGTCTCGGATTTTATAATGAATCTAAATTAATTCCTATGTCTCTGGAGAAAAATACCCCCACATAAAACAATCTGTGTGCTAGTTAAAATTAATCAATTAAATGTATACATCTGCTTTGTTTTGAAATCGTCATGTTTGTGTTATTCAAACAACTAATGCCAAAGCAATATACTATAATTCATTACAGATGATGGACAAAATTGAGCTAAGGAAACAAAGTTTGAGAAAACTCTAAATTTATTGTTCTCTCACCTGAAATATTTATGCTTAAAAATTTTAGGATTGCCCTAATGCACCACTTTTCTCTTCAATTATTTATTCCTGTTAGAGCAGAGTTGGTCCTCCTTACACAAATTCTGCCTACAGAATTCTGCCTAAGTAATGATGTCTATGATGGTCATGTGAATAGATTTTTCTTGCATACAGTAATTCTCTGAGTAAATCATAAAAGAACTATCTGCATCAGATTGTATTTAGTATTGTGAGCAATACAAAATTGGTATTTAGTTTTTAGTGGAGGTAATATGCAAATAATACCAGATTATGTATTGGGACTTGGGAAATGGATGTGGGTTCTGGAACTAATCTGCCACAGATGCTGAGAGCTGACTGTGTGGTGTAATCTAAAATCTGGAATACAATTTAGTTAATTAATCATTCAGATTTCACTTCTCCACTTGGGTCTTCTAGCAGAGTTTATCAGAAGCTCAAACAGGACACCTCTTCACTTTGCTCTGGTGTCCTACATCTAGTCCTGCCTACCAGACAACCCACCTTGCCAAATGTAAGCTTGTTGAAGACAAAAGCTAAATATGAACTAAGTATTTGAATATATTTAATTAATAAGCTAAACAAAGATTAATGAAATCTAGTTAGGGCTTGGTAACCCAACTATAAACAATAAACAAAATAGAAATATGATAGATTAATGGAAATGGTCCTCATCAGTGAAACAGACACATCATATGAAAAAATGCATATACAATGGTCTTAATAATTAACTAGAGGCAAATTAGCTTTATATTTTGATTTCTTGATGTCATATTCTTATTGGATAAAACTGTATTCAAGATACAAATATTTTTGGGGCCGGGAATGTGGTGCTAGAGGTAAGGTGTCTGCCTTGCAAGCGCTAGCGTAGGACGGACCACGGTTCGATCCCCCGGTGTCCCATATGGTCCCCCCAAGCCAGGAGCGACTTCTGAGCGCATAGCCAGGAGTAGCCCCTGAGCATCAAACGGGTGTGGCCCAAAAAACAAACAAAAAAAAAAGATACAAATATTTTAAAATATTATGTCATCTATAGGCACCTGAACAACAGTGCTCCCATTAAAGTGCTCCCATAGTATGAAATGGTTATATCTAAAAGTATATTTTACCAACTGCAAAATTACTTTTGAAAAATAAATTTCTGTGTAAATATCAATTAGCTTCCTAACATTTCCATATCAAAGTGATAAAGGTTCAAAAAGTTTTATTTCTTTCACAGAACCAATAGTAACTTTATCTTTCACACAGAATAGCAAATATAAAGATCAAGATCATCGCCCCCCTGAGCGCGAATACTCAGTGTGGATCGAGGGGCTCCAGCCTGGCCTTGCTGTCCACCTTCCAGCAGATGTGGATCAGCAAGCAGAAGTAAAATGAGTCGGGCTCATTCATTGTGCACCACAAATGCTTTTAGGCTGAGGGACTGCGCATCATGCCCTTTATACAAAACTGTAGACCGAGATGAGATTGGCATGACTTTATTTGTTATGTTTTTCCCTTTATTTTATGTTATGTTTTAATGTTTTTTCACTTTTATGTTAGTGAACACAATCTCATGTAATACTGAACTATAAACTGTCATTGAAGAAGCATAAAAAATCATAATTAACATATCCATGTTATTTACATAAATGTATTTCATTTATAAGTGCCCCATATTTAAAAATACATTTGTTTTATAATAGGGTTTTTGTTTTAAATCTACAAAGGTATTTGTTTCTCCCCAAAACATAGTCCCCAGGTAGCAGGATTCTTCCACATTTACTTTAGAATTCTCTGTCTGCCAATCCTGAGGAATGGAGAGATGTCACTGGAGGGATCAGTCATGAAAAATAGGATTGATTCATAATAAATTTGGGGTTAAGAGAACATCTAGGATTTCTTAGAAATCTTACTTTGTTATTTCTAATTTCTGCATACACAAGTATTCCAAAAGTCCCGGAAGAAATCAACAGACCCTTTTCAAGATATATATTGGTATGGGATCTTCTATTTCAATTCTTAACTGAAATAAAATTTCTACTTAATTGAAAAGTTACTTCTCTCAATCTTTATATGTTTGCTATGCTTAGAAACTGTTAGCAGTAAAGAATAAAAAGTTTATATGTGGGGATGGAGAGAAGCAGCCTTACATGTCGCCCACCCTGGTTAGATCCTTGACATTACAAATAATTCCATGCACCACCAGAAGTGTTTCTTAAACAAAGAGGTAAGAGTAGCTCCTACATATTGCCAGGTGTGATCCCACTCCCTACCATAATCACAATTAAAGTGAAATATATTTCATCTACTGCTGATTATAGTCTGTTCTTAAAAATGGGACATCTGGGCCGGGCGGTGGCGCTAGAGGTAAGGTGCCTGCCTTGCCTGCGCTAGCCTAGGACGGACCGTGGTTCGATCCCCCGGTGTCCCATATGGTCCCCCAAGCCTGGAGCGACTTCTGAGCGCATAGCCAGGAGTAACCCCTGAGCGTCACCGGGTGTGGCCCAAAAACCAAAAAAAAAAAAGGGACATCTGACAAAGTTTTATTCTATCATGGCAAAATTGTCAGCAAGATTGTAACGGGCTGTTTTCTAGTTGACAGCAATAATGAGTTATCAATATTCAATATATCTCCCATTGTAACATTTTCCAATCTACACATAGCACTAGCCCTGGAATTCGCTTCCTCTTTATAAAAGTTCCCATCTGAAAACTCCTCTAGTAACTAGCGGAAGAGCATATCGAATTCTTTAGAACTTTGATACAAGGTTATTTTAATTCTAATTCCAGATCATAAGGAACCCATTTATTTTGTTCACTCTGTGCTCCACAGTAGCCACTTTAAAAAAAAAAAAAAGATGCATTCGGGGCCGGAGAGATAGCACAGCGATAGAACGTTTGCCTCGCAAGCAGCCAACTCAGGACCAAAGGTGGTTCGAATCCCAGCATCCTATATGGTCCCCTGTGCCTGTCAAGAGCTATTTCTGAGCAGAGAGCCAGAAATAATCCCTGAGTGCCGCTGGGTGTGGCCCCAAAACAAAACAAAACAAAAATTGATGCATTGGTTAAGTGAATTATTGGTGTATTGATAAGTGGTAGTATAGCCTGGAGGTGGTGACATGTGTTAGTTGTAGAGTTAGACGGTCAGAGTTTGAACACAAATTTCCTCTTGTCTAGGTAGGTGCCCTTAGAAAAGTGATCAGCCTTTCTGAGCTTAAGTTTCTTATCTGTAAAATGGAGGAAATAAGATGACTTTTCATGTAGTCAGATATTCAGTAAGTGTCTCTTATTATTAAAAGAAAAATAATAAGTGAGATAGTGAGTTCCTCATCAGTTATCTGGTAGAAGTCATGAGCTAAAATCATGGTACAGTTCTACCTTGTGCCTGGCATTTATTTCTCTTCTACATGACAGTGTTCCATTCTCAAGGTCACTGACAACTGAGAGAACATGTGTCTTCAGGGAGCAAGAATAGCAAAGATGGATTGACTTATGATTAAAAAAAAAGGCCTCTAATGGATGGGAGAACTAACATGCTGTCTGCTCACCCCTTCACGACTGCTTATTTTCTGTCTCCTTCACCAGTCAGGGACCATACTTCCCCAGGCTAGCTGGAAGTAGGTTCTGCTGCCACTAGAGGCTCCCTCTCCTGCCACTCCACCCTTCATACCGCCCTGGAGAGATGTGAGTGGCAGACTGCCCCATCCTGCCCTGGGAGAGGGTTACCCAAGGTAAAACACACTTTTCTATCAAAACATTTAAATATCTAGTCTGTCCTTTGGAAACTCATGCTTCCAGGAGCTTTTTAGCTTATTTTGGCAGAGGCTGCATCAAATGTTTTGAAATATTTTAATGAGTCTAAGCATTCATTTAGGAAATTAAACATCGAGTTAGGACAAAGCTTGAGAGCTCTCACCTGTCTGCTTCACCCCCCCCACACACACACACACACTCTCTCTCTCCCAGTAGTGGTTGAATCACACAGTGAAGGCAGGCAAGGGGGGGGGGGGAATAGTCTTGGAAAACTACACCACAGAAAACTACACCTCTTGGAGACCACAGAAAAGATCTATACTTAGCAATAATTGAACCTTAGACTAAGAATGTCAAGCATCCCCAAACTAATGAAAAGTCCAAAGTATAACTGGATTGTGAAATCACCTCCCAAAAGAAGAGCTGCCCAATTCCAGATCAGGAAAAGGGGAAATATTTTAGTTTGTTTTCTTTTCCTTATGGAAAACATGATTCCTTCCATGTGAAATGCAGTTGGCCTCCTCTAACTTGTTTGTGAAGGACAAACAATCTTAGGGCAGCACTGCGAGACGGAGAGATCATGAGTGCAGAAAATTAGGCGGTAAACATGAACTGCTTACAAGCACAGTTTAAAAGTATTCCTGCCAAATAGCCTTTCAGAAATGCTTATATAAAAAAACACACTAACAAGTTACTGAACCCTATGTTTTGATGGCACCAACCTCCTCCCCGTGTTAAACCAGAAGAGTGGCTGAGACTCTGTGATCCAACTCACCACCACTGGTGGTTTTCAGATGTTTCCTAGGCAACATGTGCTTCTACATAGACTCACACAATTTTCCAACTTCCAAAACCAGAAATGTGATTTAGTAATGACACTAAGTCTAAAGAAGTCAGATTCCTTCATTAAAAAAAAAAAGTGAGCATTTATCCAAAATACTGATATTTATGGTACAGTACAGCTAACTGAATATAAAACTGGAATATAAATTAAAACTTTATGTTTGAATAGGTTTAGAAGTCCTTAAGTCTTGTAATAACAGGGCAAGCAGTTTTTCTCCGGAAAATTTATATGATGATGTCATTTTGTTGGTTCTCAAGACTTCAAGGATAGAAATAAAACACAGGCAGAGATTTGTTAAATACAACAAATAGGTGGCACTGTGGCTCTCAACAGGGGCAGACCACACTGAAAACGGGGATTGTTGCTTTCCAAGCTCCAGGCTTAAACAGCAGAACTAGAGGCCTGAGTGGTTACACTGCGATAGGTCATTTGCCTTGCACGTGGCTGACCCAGGATGGGCCAGAGTTTGATCCCCGACATCCCATATGATCCCCGAGCCAACAGCGATTTCTGAGCCAGAGCCAGGCCAGGAGTAACCCCTGAGAGCTGCCTGGTGTGGCCCAAAAACAAACAAAAATAATTAGAACTAGAAAATCAAACAAGTACCTTAAAAAGGCATTTGATTCTTACAGGAATCAAAGTTTTGCTTTGCCAAATAAACCTCTGCAACTTCCAAGGAGCCCACTAATTTTCCATTTATTTAATTCTAAGAGACCACTCATTTTTGAACACTTGTGAGACTTGTTAAATGAAATGCACTTGTTTTCTAGAGTACAGTGGGTAAATAACTATGGGCTATAACCACAAGCTCAAGGAAAATTGAGTTGAATACCTATGGCATACTGTCAAATAAATCCACTTGGTGAAGGAGGCTTTCCTTTCTGCATGCACTGGGTCTCAGAAGACTTGTGTTCAATTCCTTGGCTTCCACTTCTTCCTGGCTGCTACTACTAACCACGGTAACTTGGCTATGTATTTGCCTAAGATTCACTTTTCTTCTAGGCTGTGCCAAAGGTTATCATATCTGATATGCTAGGGTTCTCCAAGTAACAAGGAGAAAAGCTTATAACAACTGGCAAAGCTTGTCTTTAGATGTCTGTCCTAACTATTCCCAGTTCCAACATTATTTTTTTTTGTTTGTTTTTGGGTCACACCCAGCAGCGCTCTGGGGTTACTCCTGGCTCTATGCTCAGAAATCGCTCCTGGCAGGCTCGGGGTACTATATGGAATGCCAGGATTTGAACCACCGTCCTTCTCCATGCAAAGCAAATGCCTTACCTCCATGCTATCTCTCTGGCCCCCCAACATCTTCTAGACTCAGTTTCCACAGTACTTTATAGTGTTAAGATAGATTGAGATAGTGCCTGGAGAGGGCATAGTACCTTAGTAGGTCAAACTTATTATTGTTTCCTCTATCACCTACCTCACGTACCAGACAAATGATTGCAAATCACATGGTTATTGGCAAGTGGCAAACTCCTAACTGAAAAAGAATATTTCTTTTCTTCTTCTATTTTTTGTTTGTTGTTATTGTTATTTCTGGCCATACTGGCATGCTCAGGGCTTTCTATTGGCTTTGTGCTTTTATGCTCAGGGATCACTCTTGACAAAGCTGGGAAACTATATATGGGTGTCAGGGATTGAATTCAGGTCAGCTGCATGAAGGAAGCAATTACTATGGAATGTACTATCACTCTGGCCCCAGAATACTTCATTAAGAAAGAGACCTTCAATATGACTAATGTATGCTTGTCCACACAGTCCCCACTCTGCCATTCCCCATTGGGGCAGAAGTCTGGTAAGATCTTTTAGGCACGGCCCAGACCACAAGGCTAAGCAAGGAACCTTCTTCAGAAAACATGCAAGTGAGTCCAGAACTCAGTGCACAAATATCACAAAAATGTTGGGAACGTTTAGGTGTGTTTTCCTGTTTTACAAATTCTAATTAGCACTGAAAAGTACCCAGACAGCAACAACAGTCATTTACCCAGTCGAAAGCATAACAAGATTTTTCAAAGCTGGGGCACCCACGTGGGAACTTAGCGAGTAGCTGGCTTGGCTTTCCAACTGTCCTCAATGGCCAGCAATAAGACCACGAAGTCTGGCAAAAATCGTGGTAACTGAGACACACTGAAAATCACTTTTAGGCATGTGCACTCTTCTCTCTCTAGAGTGGATTCTTTCATTTCTGCATGTGTCCTAGTATGTAAAGGAAAGAAGAGGACTAGAGAAGCAGCAAGAAGGAACACAGCACAGCATTTGGAATTCTCTAGCCACAGTTGTATTTAAGTCTTAGGTTTCTCTTCTGAGGGTCGGGGGGAGCAGGATTGCAGGGTGCTTTTTCCCAGGTAATCAAATATCCTCTCTTCCCAGGATCTCCTGATGTGGACACAGTTTTGTGTCCTTGGGGGGGGGGGGGGAAAACTTCATGAGGACTCAATTCTCAAGATCCTTTAAGACAACTTGCTTTCCGGAAAAGTCACTAGTGTGCAGAGCTTCCTGCGCACCTCCTTGGGTCAGCAACTCTTACCAAGTAAAAGCAATCACATCTGCACAGTGGCCTGCGGTAGGAAACCGCTATCAGAGAATGGGGGTGGCACTCCCGCATCCAGCCCACTCAAGTCTCTCTCCTCTCTCTCTCTCTCTCTCTCTCTCTCTCTCTCTCTCTCTCTCTCTCTCTCTCTCTCTCTCTCTCTCTCCCCCCCCCCCCGCGCGCACACACACACACACACACACACACACACACACGAACACTCCGATGAACCAAGTCTTTGACGCCTCAGTTGTAATTCTCTCTCTGTCTCTCTCTGTCTCTCTTTGTCTCTCTTTCTTTCTCTCGGTCTCTTTCTCTGTCTCTCTCTGTCTCACACACACACACACACACACACACACACACACACACACACACACACACACACACACACACCAGAACACTCCGATGACCACCATCCTTAAGACTTTTACTAAAGAGAAGCACGGTCCTGCCAAGTACTTTTTGGTGGAGGAGAGCTCCAAAGTGCAGAGCACTTTGCACACTTGCGGCAACCCACCTACAGAGGGCAGCGCCCCAGGGACGTTTAATGGGGTGGTCGGTGTCACTCCCGGGGCGCACGAGAGGGGCACAGCAACTCCACAGGCAAGCACAAGCAAGGGACGCGAAACCCAGAGCGGTAATTTTCCAGTCGGTGGATCTGATGGAGAAAGATGCCAAACGCGCGCCTCGAGCCAGCTGAACTCCGCGGGCACCTAATCAATGCCAGATGTGGGGAGAGCGCACCGAGAACATCCCGACTCCGGGAGAAAACACCCGACCGGCAAAGCACGTCAACATCTCCGTCGGGGAAAGCATGCCAACCGGGAGAAAAATAAAATTTAAAAACAGGACCCTGGGGTGCGGGGGAGAGCAGCAGAAGAGGGGGAAAAAATTGGGTGATGGGAAAGGGGAGGTGATGATGTCTCCAAACTCTCCTCCGCAGCTTTTTTCAATTAAAAAGTTGGAAAGTGGAATCCGTAAACAACGACTGAGACCTTCAGACTACTTTTCAGAGAAACGCTGGGAGGACAGACTCCTTGCACGCATCCAAGTCCCCGAACCACTAGTTCTCCTGCGGTTCCCAATTGCGGAGCCCGGGAGCGCCCCAAGCGCGCACTCGCGTCCCCCCGTTCCAATGAGGACCAGCGCTCAACTCTGCTAAAGTTCTGGCCCGGCTTAACTGCAGCCGGCCCGGTACCGCCCTACCTTTCATGGTGATGGAGGAGACGCGCCGCGCGCCAGCCGGAGAAGTTTGCGCTCCAGCAGCTGCCGGTCACTGTGCGCCCATGGCAGCCGCGCCGCGCGTCGGCCGTCTGCGCTCCAGCCCTCGCCGCCGCCTCCGCCGGCCCGCGCTCGGCGCTCTGTGCCTGTGCCTCTGCCTCTGCCTCTGCCGCGGGGCTGGAGGCGCCGCCGTGGCCAGCGCCCCTCCCCCTGGGCCTCGGGGCGCGCGGGCCCCCCGCGCCCACGCCCCCTCGCGCCCTCCGCGCGCCCCGCCCTCGCGCCCCGCTGGCCCCTGTCCGGCCACTTTCTCGCGCAGCGCTCGCTCTCCCGCTTCTTGCCCCCTCTCTCCCTCTCTTCTCTTGCTCTCCCCGCCGCACCACCGAGTCACAGCAAAGTGTCATCCGAGCTGTCACGCGTTCACCAGGCTGCCCTCGAGAAGGTGTGCAGAATCGGGGGACCGCTATTCTAGACTTCAGATGGCTTTGCGTGGCAGGAGAGGGTTTGGGCGCAATGGTGCAGGCGAAGGGGTGAGATGCTCTCTGTCCCAAGAGGCCTGGAGTAGGGTTGTTAGGGTGTGGAAAGGGGGCGAAAACGTCCATGTAGCAACAACACTGGTGGTGAGAATCCCGCCTGATTCCATGTCACCATGTACCTAAAATATTACAGTGAAAGATTTGTGATTCACTTTGGTCACAATAAAATTATTATAAAAAAGAAAAAGAAAAAAAGAAAAGAAAATGTCCATTTAAAAGCGCGCTCATGCACAAACTTTCTCAGTGTTCTTGCCTGTCGCTTAATCTGAAGTCACGTTCTCCAGGCAAAAGTTTGGGCAAAATCAGCACTCGCGGACCCTTGCAGGAGAGTCCAAACCCCGGTTCCTGTAGCAGTGGGAGACAATGAGGAGCTAAGAGGAAGTTTAAGTTCCTTTTATTCTGGCCTTTTTTTTGGGGGGGGGGGGGCAAACCGCGTTTATCTTTTCTTTTAGAAAAACCTCCTTGTTTTCTCGCTTTAAAATGCAAACGGAGGACCTGAGCGAAAGCACAGTAGGGAGGGCGTTTGCCTTGCACGAAGCTGACCCGGGTTCTATCCCCGGCATCCCATATGATGGTCCCCTGGCCTTCCAGGCATCATTCTTGATTGCAGAGTCAGGAGTAATTCCTGAACACCACCGGATGAGGCCTCCAAAAACAAACTAACACAGTAGTCTTCCTGAAAATTCCTCAAAGTCTTGCAAGTAAGAGACTCCTTGAAAAGAGTTCAAGCAAGATCTTACTAACCAGTATTGGAATGAAGTAAAGCCCATCAATTTCTTTGTGCAATCGTTTCTTCACCCCAAAGGGAGGAGATTTGGCTCCTGTATTTGATATTTAAGATACCTTTTTAGTTGCAAATATAACATCAAAAATATAGTAAATGAAAGAAAACATATAAATTAGATTATATCAAAGTTTCTTGTTTGGGGGCCAGATGATAGGGTGTTTGCTTTGAATATGGCTGAGATCAGTTTGGTCCCTGGTGCTCCATATAATCCTTTGAGCCACACCAGAAATGATCCCTGAGTGCAGAGCCCAGAGTAAGTCCTAAGCAATGCCAGAAATGGCCACAAAATAAAATAAAATAAAAAACAACTCATAGTTTTTTGTTTGTTTTGTTTGGGAGAGAGCATATCTAATAGTACACAAGGTTTACAGTGCTCCAGGGGCCACATGTAGTTTTGGGATTTGAAGAAGTCACAGATACATGCTAAACCATGTGAAATCTCTTTCCTATCCCTCATAAGAATTGCTAACTGTGCATCAAAGAACACTATCAATAGAGTAAACAGGGAGCTCAGGGATGAAAAAGAATATTTTGCAAACTATGTATCTAATAAAACATAAATTCTTAATATATATAATGGAGTATATAAAGAACTATAAAAACAATAAAGACTAACAATAAACAATCTACTTCAAAAATAGAATAAACAATATGGAAAACGTTCCCCATTGTCACTCACTAAGGAAATGCAAATCAACAATCACAGGCTTCTTTATGCCCATTAGAATGGCTATTACAAAATTTCAGTAAAAAATAGAAACTAATGAAGCCAGAAACTACAGCGGACACTTGCCTTATACATAGCTGACCTAGATTCAATTCCCAACACCTCATATGGTCTCCTGAGGCCTATTAGGAGTGATTCCTGAGAACAGAGTCAGGAATAAATCCTGAGCACCACCAGGTGTGGCTCAAAAATAAGCAAAAAAAAAAAAAACAAAAAACAATGTTACCTAGCAATTCTGTTTCTGGATATATAGCCAAAATAATTTAAAGGAGGAGCTTGAATAGATATCTGCACACCTTTGTTCATAGCAGTATATTTACAATACACAATGAAACTAACCCAAATATTCATTAATAGATGAATGAATGCATAAAGGTTGAAGTGATAAGGGGTACAGGTATAGAGTTTGCCTTGCACATGGCCAATCCCCGAAATCCCATACTTCTCTTGAGCTTGCCAGGAGTGATTTCTGAGTACAAAGCCAAGAGTAATTCTTGAGCACTACTGGGTATAAACCTCAAAACATAAACAAAAATAGATGAATGTATAAACAAAGCAGAGCATATAATAGCCCTCAAAAGGAAGTAAATTGTGACACATACTAAACTCTGAATAAATTCTAAGAGCATTATACTAAATGAAATAAGCCAATCACAAAGGATAAATTTACTTCTATGAGTTACCTAGTGTACTCAAAATCACAGAAAAGAATGCAGAATGGGGGAATCCAGGGTTGACGGAATAGGGTTGGCTTGGTTTGGTTGGAAGAGAATGTATAGTTAGTGTCTAATGGCTGCAGGAGAAGCATTCTAGAGATGGGTAAAGCTGATGGTTGCATAATAATATGCATTTACTGAGTGATACCAAATTATGTACTTAAAATTGATTAGGATAGTAAATTTTATGTCATTTCATCTCAAGCATTTTTGTTTTTGTTTTTGGCCCACACCCGTTGACGCTCAGGGGTTACTCCTGGCTATGCGCTCAGAGATTGCTCCTGGCTTGGGGGGACCATATGGAATGCTGGGGGATCTAATCGCGGTCAGTATTATGAAGTGGAAATAAAATCACAAAACCTCAAAATTATTTAAGTGGGGTCACACCCAGTGACATTCAGGGTTTACTCCAGGGCTGCATTCAGAAATTGCTCCTGGCTTGGGGCACCATACGGGACATCGGGATCGAACCACAGTCTGTCCAAGGTCAGCCGAGTACAAGGCAAACACCCTACCGTTGCGCCACTGCTCTGGCCCCACAAAACCTCAATTTATAATGATAACTATAATGCAGCAAAGCCAAAGACTTACTGGTGAGAAACTTAGGTCTGTAATTTCTTAGAGTACCTTTAAGGAGAAATCCTGAAGGATCAACTTCTCCTAGCTCCATCCTCTTCAGCTCAGACTGAGCCCCTGTAGGATTCTACCAAATGGCCCTGTCCCTTTCTGGAAACTTCTCTAGTACCCATTTGTGAGAATACAAAAGCAAAGGATTTTTTTAATTCTTTTGGTTTTTCAGGCCACACCCTTTAGATGCTCAGGGGTTACTCCTGGCTAAGCACTCAGAAATTGTACCTGGCTTGGGGGAACCATATGGGACGCCAGGGGATCGAACCGTGGTCCTTCCTTGGCTAGCACTTGCAAGGCAGATACCTTATCTCTAGCGCCACCTCACCGGCCCCTGTTTTTATTTTTTTGAGGCCAAAAAAGTTTTTTCATTGTTCTTGTTTATTTTGTTTGGTCTTACTTATTTTTATTAATACTTTATTTAAATAACTTGATTACAAATATGATTATAGTTGGGTTTCAGTCATGAAAAGAGCACCTCCCTCCACCAGTGCAACATTCCCATCACCAATGTCCTAAATTTCCCTCCTTTCCACGACAACCCCACCTATACTCTAGACAGGCTTTCTACTTCCCTCATTCATTCACATTGTTAGGATAGTTCTCAGTGTAGTTAATTCTCTAATCAGGGGTCTCAAACTCACGGCCCTCTGTACAACATTTTGTGGCCCTGCTCTAGTTTTGTTTTAGTTGTTTGGGTCACACACCCCAATGTTCAAGGCTTACTACTGACTTTGCACTCAAGGATCACCCCGACTTTGCCTCCTGCAGCCCCCAGGTAAATTGACTTTGAGACTCCTCTGCACTCACCACTCTCTGTGGTGAGCTTCATGTCATGAGCTGGACCTGCCAGCCCTCCTCTCCTTTGTCTTTGAGAATTATTGCAAAAATTTCTTTTATTTTTCTTAAACCCTTAGATGAGGGAGACCATTCTGCATCTATCTCTCTCCCTCTGACATATTTCACTTAGCATAACAGATTCCATGTACATCCATGTATAGGAAAATGTCATGACTTCATCTCTCCTGATGGCTGTGTAATATTCCATTGTGTATATGTACCACAGTTTCTTTAGCCATTCATCTGTTGAAGGGCATCTTGGTTGTTTCCGGAGTCTGGCTATTGTAAATAGCTCTGCAATGAATATAGGTGTGAGGAAGGGATTTTTGTATTGTATTTTTGTGTTCCTAGGGTATATCCCTAGTAGTGGTATAGTTGGATCATATGGGGGCTCAATTTCCAGTTTTTGGAATCTCCATATTGCTTTCCATAAAGGTTGAACTAGATGGCATTCCCACCAGCAGTGAATAAGAGTTCCTTTTCTCCACATCCCCGCCAGCACTGCTTGTCCTCATTCTTTGTGATGTGCACCAATCTCTGTGGTGTGAGATGGTACCCATAGTTGTTTTGATTTGCATTTCCCTGGTGATTAGTGATGTGAAGCATTTTTTTTTCATTTGCCTTTTGGCCATTTGTGTTTCTTCTTTGACAAAGTGTCTAAAGACTTTACCAGAAAGCATCTAGAAACAATAGATTCATTTAGCAATGTGGCAGGCTACAAAATTAACACACAAACTCAATGGCCTTTTTATACACCAATAATAATAGGGAAAAAATGAACATTAAGAAAATAACGTCTGGGCCCGGAGAGATAGCACAGCGGCATTTGCCTTGCAAGCAGCCTATCCAGGACCTAAGGTGGTTGGTTCAAATCTCAATGTTCCATATGGTCCCCCGTGCCTGCCAGGAGCTATTCTGAGCAGACAGCCAGGAGTAACCCCTGAGCACGGCTGGGTGTGGCCCCCCCCAAAAAAAAGAAAAAAGAAAGAAAATAACCTTATTCACATTAGTGTTACATAAATTCAAATATCTTGGAGTCAACTTGACCAAAGACATGAAGGACCTATACAAAGAAAACTACAAAACTCTGCTCCAAGAAATAAGAGAGGACATGCGGATATGGAAACACATATCCTGCTCATGGATTGGCAGGATTAACATCATTAAAATGGCAATGCTCCCCAAACTCCCAATACTCCCCAAATTTAATGAAATACCTCTAAAGATACTCATGACATTCTTCAAAGAAGAGGATCAAACACTTCTGAAATTTATTTGAAACAATAAACACCTCCAAATAGCTAAAGCAATCCTTGGGAAAAGGAAGATGGGAGGCATTACTTTCCCCAACTTTAAACTGTATTATAAAGCAATGGTTATCAAAACAGCATGGTATTGGAATAAAGACAGAACCTCAAATCAGTGGAATAGGCTTGAGTACTCAGAGAATGTTCCCCAGACATAACAATCACTTAATTTTTTTTAATTTTTATTTTGATCATAGTGGCTTACATATCTTTCACATTAGTATTTTAGGTACATATTGACTTTGAATCAGGGAAATACCCACCATCAAGTTTGTCCTCCCCCATTCCCATTCCCTTCCTGCAACCCATATCCCCCACCACCACCCCGGGCTGCTAGAGTAGGTGGTCCCCTCTTTGTCTAGCTTACTATCAGTGATCATACATCTGTTTGGTCCTGGTGCCCTTCCTTGTTTCTCCCTCTATTTGAGAGGCTAAGCTAGATAAATCGAGTTATGTGGTTTTGTTTGAGGGGAAAAAAGCAATAGAATGGGGTAAAGAGTAAGCAAAAAAATATAATAAAATAATAAAAATATGCTGAAAATGGGCGGAGTCCTTCTAGTGGCTATCAGCCTCAGTTTGAGAGAGGACATGAAAAAGGTAATTGAAACACCATAACAATACAAAAATAAATGTCAAATTAAATATCTAGTGAGCCCTACAGCAATAAAGAGAAGCACCACACAATAGTCTCGGTTCTGAATTCAAATCATGCTGGAAAGCAAAAAGAAAGAGAAAGATAAGATAAAATAATATAAAATAAAAAGGAGACATCAACTTCAATATCTATACCAAAATAAAGACGTCAAAAAAACAATCAATAAATAAATATATATGTGGAAAAATGATTATTTTGTGCTTTTTTTCCTGTTTTCCCCCTGCATAGGCACAGTAATTATTGGGGATATTGTAGAGGGTATCACCTAATTTTTGACAAAGGAGCAAGAAATCCTAAATGGAGCAAGGAAAGCCTCTTCACCAAGTGGTGTTGGCACAACTGGTTGGCCACTTGCAAAAAAGCAAACATAGACCCCCAGTTAACATCATGTACGAAGGTAAAATCCAAATGGATTAAAGACCTTGATATCAGACCTGATACCATAAGGTATATAGAACAACACGTAGGTAAAACACTCCATGACATTGAGACTAAAGGCATCTTCAAGGAGGAAACTGCACTTTCCAAACAAGTGGAAGCAGAGATAAACAGATGGGAATACATTAAACTGAGAAGCGTCTACACCTCAAAAAAAAAAAATAGTGCCCAGGGTACAAGAGCCACCCACCATGTGGGAGAAACTATTCACCCAATACCCATCAGATAAGGGGCTAATATCCAAAATATGCAAGGCACTGACAGAACTTTACAAGAAAAAATTGCCTAATACCATCAAAAAATAAGGAGAAGAAATGAAGCAAAGGGTTTTGGTCATAAGTAGATCATTGATGAGTAGGATTTCTCTGGTCAAAAACTCTGAAAATGAGTTGGAGAGACAGAGGTTACGGCACTTGCCTTGCATACAGCTAACCCAGTTTTGATCCCTGGCACCACATGGTTACTAATAACCATTTCATAGTGGTCATTTTATAGTGGTCCCTTCTTTGTCCTAAATACACTCCTCCACTACTTGTGGCAAATTTCCTACCATAGACTGGTCCTGGCTCTCATCTTTATTATCTCTGGATATTATTACCATACTATCTTACTTTTCATTTCCAAAATGAGTGCAATCATTTTATGTCTATTCCTCTCCTTCTGACTCATTTCACTCAGCATAATACTCTCCATATATATGCATGTAAAAAACAAATTTCATGACTTCACTTTTCTTTCTAATAGCTTCATAGTATTCTATTGTGTGCCATGGTTTCTTTAGCCACTCAGCTGTTCTCTGGTATTCGGGTTGTTTCCAGATTCTGACAATTGTGAATAGCGCTGCAATAAACATAGGAGTGCAGAGGGGTTTTCTGCATTGTGTTTTTTGGGCTCCTAGGAGTGATATTGCTGGATCATATGGAAGTTCAATTTCTAGCTTTTTGGGGAATACCCATATTGTTTTAGGAATGAACCTCTTTATCTAATAATCAAGACTTACATGATTATTCTTTTTGTTTGTTTTTGGTTTTTTCGGTCACACCCGCTGACACTCAGGGGTTACTCCTGGCTATGCGCTCAGAAATTGCCCCTGGCTTGGGGGACCATATGGGACACTGAGGATCAAACCACGGTCTGTCCAAGGCTAGTGCTTGTAAGGCAGACGCTTTTCTGCTTGCGCCACCGCTCCAGCCCCTGGTTAGTCTTTATTAAGTACTGTGTCAATACTGCAGAAAATACCCTCAGGTTAGACACTCCTTTAGCCAGGTGTCTAAAAAGTGAGGCATGGCATCCCAGAGAGATTTCTACAGTAAATAGAATGTTTAACATGAACAGTATAATAAAAGATACAAATGAAGTGGCGTAAAATGGGGACTCGAGGGACAAAATAATTGCACATGGATTCTGTTTTATTTTATCTTAACGTTCTTTGGCTGAAAGTTCAAAGCTAAGATATCAGCAAGGGGACTTCTTCTGAGAATTATGTTATGGGTGATTGTCCTTCCACTGTAACTTTACCTTGTCCTCTTTCTTTGCATCTTTTGTTCTCATAATTCAAAATAAAAAAATTAAAAAAATAAAAATAAAAAAAAATTAATAAATGGGGGCTTGGAGAGATAGCACAGCGGTGTTTGCCTTGCAAGCAGCCGATCCAGGACCAAAGGTGGTTGGTTCGAATCCCGGTGTCCCATATGGTCCCCCATGCCTGCCAGGAGCTATTTCTGAGCAGATAGCCAGGAGTAACCCCTGAGCACCGCCGGGTGTGACCCAAAAACCAAAAAAAAAAAAATTTTAATAAATGGGAGAAATCTACTATCCCTTCAATAATAGTGAGTTCTTATATCAGAATCACCTGAGATATTTTTGCAGGATAATGATGACTGGGCTTCACCTCAAAACTTTGAATCAAAATCTTCCAGGGAGAGATTTTTTCAGTTCTTCATTTCATATCTCTATTTGATTTTCATTGACTATGAGTTTCTTACCATCTTTGTCTTCATATTTGTAACAACATCTTAGCAACTAACAGTTAATAACACTAAATTAGAGGAAAGGACATTATCAATAAATAAAAAGGCACACAAATGAAGCAGAGGAATGCATGGAAATATCCCTCAGAGTCCCTAATTCTAAAAATCAAGCCTTTGAGTATGCCAAGAGCATGACCTTGCTTTTGGAGAAGGATCTTGACTTTATAGTTCTGTCATTTGAATCACTCCCTATTATCTTCCACATATGAAGAAGAATAATCTTGTTTGCCTGAGTAACCATTTAAACTGATCAAGTTTACTAAAGTATTATGTTCTCCTTTTAAAAAATAATTTTGATGTCATAATGGACAATTTAGGGTGATTTCTAACCTCCCTAGGCTTAATTATTCTTGCTGTAAAATAAAGATTTTATTTATTTGGTTTTTGTGCCACATCTGATGTTCAGGGGTTACTCTTTATTTTACACTCAAGCGTTATTGCTGACAGTGTTCAGGGGTCCATATGGGATGCCAGGGATCGAATACTTATTTAGCTTAATGCAAAGCAAGCACGTGTAATGTTTCTCTTGAAACATGTCTCTTTTGAATAGAAAGCTCTTAATATAAAATATAAACAGATATAGTAAAAAATAAATATATAGAATATATGAAAGTTAGAATTCAGATAGATTTTGCATCTTAGAACTTAAAAGTAAAGGAGGAAAATTAAAAAATAAAAGTATGAAACTTTCCCAAGTCCTGTTGCAGTATGAGTGAAATTGCAGAGTATCATGTTAAAGTAAGCCAGAAGGAAAAGGACCATGATAGAGAAATAAGCAAGAAAATAGTATTTGAACAATGACAAACTCTTGGCCTCAGATTACAAAACTCAGATCACTTAGCAGTATGCAGAAGGACAGAAAGCAGGAGGAGAGATAAAAAGGTGAATTAGAGGTGAAATAGGGAAAGTGGTGGAGGGCTTTAGGCACTTTAATATAAGAGGTGCAGAAACTTTATAACTCAAACACTATTGCAACAAGGTTACCAAAATATAATAATAAAAAGAAAAAATACAATCCCTAACCCCCCAATTTATTCATCTGAAAAATAAGCATAATAGCTCTTGTAATATATGGGAAAATATGAGTAGGTATTTTTATTAATATATTTACTTAAGCACTATGATTACAAACATATTTGTAGTTGTAGTATACCCCCCTTCACCAGTGCAACCTTCCCACCACCAATGAATGCCCCCTCTTTTTCCCCACCATCCCCCCCAGCCTGTCTTTGAGACAGGTATTCTATTTCTATCACTCACTACCATTGTCATGATAGTTGTTGATGTAGTTATTTCTCTAACTTCACTCATCAATCTTTATGGTAAGCTTCATGTCACCTGGAAATAATCCAGATGCCCAACAACAAATGAGTGGCTAAAGAAATATACACAATGGAATACTATGCAACTGTTAGGAAAAAATGAAGCCATGAAATTTTCCTATACATAAATGGACATAGAAACTATTATGCTGAATGAAATGAGTCAGAGGAAGAGAGATAGAAGAGTCTCACTCATCTATAAGATTTAAGGAAAATGGTTGGGGAGGGTGGGGAAGGAAAAAAATTTAAGAAAATTGTAAGATAGTATGGTAATAATACCAAGAAATAATAGAGATGAGGTTTGAAAGGACCAGCCCATGATATGAAGCTTACCACAAAGAGTAAAGATATTTTAACTGGGGCTGAAGAGATAGCATGGAGGCAAAGCCTTTGCCTTGCATGCAGAAGGTCGGTGGTTCGAATCCCGGCATCCCATATGGTCCCCCGAGCCTGCCAGGAGCGATTTCTGAGCATAGAGCCAGGAGTAACCCCTGAGAACTGCCGGGTGTAACCCAAAAACCAAAAAAAAAAAGATATTTTTAACTCATACACATATTACCTGTTACTCAGGAGTTTAACAAAGGAATTTAACAAAGGAAGCTAACTATGTTTAATTATGTTATATAAAATAATAAATTGGATAGAGGAAAGTTTGTAAAATTAATTTAAAATTTGAAAGGTAAAATATATTTAGAGAGTTTTATTTAACATCAAGCAAGTACAGAAAAAGTAGAGTTTCTAAGGGAAACTATCTTTAGAAATAGATTAAAATGTTTACAATTCACATGTAAAATGTTACTAAGTATGGTATGATGAATTAATTTGTTCTCTAAAGTACTTTAAACATGAACTTTATGAATATTGTTTATGTTATCATTTGATTAATAATGGTGAAAAGGTAAGCTTTTGCTAAGCTTTTGTCAGAACTGTTACAAATTCTAAAGTTTAGTGAAGTTTCATTTATATCTATATAGTATTATCTGTTGATATTATAGTATTTTGAGATTAACAAAGTTTTATTTTACTTCTTACTTCTTATAAGTAACTAATTATTTTCACTGGATTTTTGATTCCTATAAATAACTTGCACTATTTTTTATTCAAGTTTAAGATACAAAAATTTTCTCATTTTATTTACATATTTCATTGAAAAAATACATTATACTTTTAGCTTAAGTTTTTCCTTACCCAGAAAGTACTTTTTTTTTAGCACATATAGTAAATGCTAGTATTCTAAATATTTGCTTAAAAATAAAGTGTGCCGGGGGCCGGAGAGATAGCATGGAAGTAAGGCATTTGCCTTTCATGCAGGAGGTCATCGGTTCGAATCCCGGTGTCCCATATGGTCCCCCGTGCCTGCCAGGAGCAATTTCTGAGCCTGGAGCCAGGAATAACCCCTGAGCACTGCCGGGTGTGACCCAAAAACCAAAAAAAAAATAATAATAAAAAAAATAAAGTGTGCCACTGACAGAACTTTACAAGAAAAAACATCTAATCCCATCAAAAAATGGGGAGAAGAAATGGACAGGCAATTTGACAAGAAAATAAATACAAATGGTAAAAGGCACATGAAAAAATGCTCCACATCACTAATCATCAGGAAGGTGCAAATCAAAACAACTATGAGGTACCACCTTACACCACAGAGATTGGCACACATCACAAAGAAAGAGAACAAGCAGTGCTGGTGAGGATGTGGAGAGAAAGGAACTCTTATTCACTGCTGGTGGGAATGCCGACTAGTCCAACCTTTATGGAAAGCAATATGGAGATTCCTACAAAAACTGGAAATTGAGCTCCCATATGATCCAGCTATACCACTCCTAGGGATATACCCTAGGAACACAAAAATACAAAATACAAAACCCCTTCCTTACATCTATATTCATTGCAGCACTATTTACCATAGCCAGACTCTGGAAGCAACCAAGATGCTCTTAACAGATGAATGGCTAATGGAATATTATGCAGCTGTCAGGAGAGATGAAGTCATGAAATTTTCCTATACATGGATGTACATGGGATCTATTATGCTGAGTGAAATAAGTCAAGGGAGAAAGACGCAGAATAGTCTCACCCATCTATGGGTTTTAAGAAAAATGACATTCATGCAATTATTTTCAGAGACAAAAGAGAGGAGGGCTGGAAGTTCCAGCTCACTTCATGAAGCTCACCACAAACAGTGATGAGTGTAGTTAGAAACATAACTACATTGAGAACTATCCTAACAATGAGAATGAATGAGGGAAGTAGAAAGCCTGTCTACAGTACAGGCAGGAGTGGGGTGGGGAGGAGGGAGATTCGGGACATTGGTGATGGGAATGTTGCACTGAAACCCAACCATAATCATGTTTGTAATCAAAGTGTTCAAATAAAGATATAAAAAATTAAAATTAAAATAAATAAAATAAATAAAGTGTGCCAGAAACAAAAGTCTAGAAGAAATATGCACTAGTAGGGATTTGGGGAAGAAAGGATACTTGGCATTCTTGTTTACTGTTGGTGAGACTATAAACTGATCCTACCCTGATGGAAAATAGTATGGAGATTTCTCAAAATATTAAAAATGTATATCATATAACCCAACAATTTTATCTCTATATATCTATAAAAAACACTAAAATAATAATTCAAAATTCATAATTGCACACCAATATTCACTGCAAAGTTCTTTGTAATAGTCAATATATAAAAACTATCCAAATGTCCACTAAAAGATGAGTGGATAATGACTATGAATTTACAGAATGGAATATGGCTCAGATGTAAGCAAAGATAAAATAAACAAAAAACACCTTTTGCAACAACATGGGTGAAATTGTAAGCTGTAATGCTAAGAAAAACAAGTCAAAGGAGAAAAAGTTAAATTTCATATGTAGGATATAAATAACAATGTAAACTAACAAAGACAAACAAAAACAAACTTGACCACAAAACTGAGATTTCCAGAGGGGATGGGGAAGGGAAATTGAATAGGAATGTGTTAGAAACAATTGTATCTTTTTTTTTTTTTTTTTTTTTTTTTTTTTGGTTTTTGGGCCACACCCGGCAGTGCTCCGGGGTTACTCCTGGCTGTCTGCTCAGAAATAGTTCCTGCCAGGCATGGGGGACCATATGGGACACGGGGATTCAACCAACCACCTTAGGTCCTGGATCAGCTGCTTGCAAGGCAAACGCCACTGTGCTATCTCTCCTGGCCCGAAACAATTGTATCTTAAACTGAATATATTTTCTAATAATTACTGTTTAGCTGAATGAAAATGTTGGACTGAAAAGAAAAAATAGGAGTGTCATAAGTAATTTATGAATGTGGATAACTGAAAAATCACTTTTATATTATATTTGTTATCATTTATGAGAAAGTTTTACAGATCATGATAAAAGATTAGACGGCTAGATTTTAAGGTACAGTAAGAAAAATGTTCACAATCAAATCCCAGGGTCCTGGTGGCAACACATCATAGCTAGTTCTGCTGTAGTTAAACAAGCTTCTCATGAGGGCCAGAAGCTGCCTTGCAAGCGTAGGACAGACCGCGGTTCGATCCCCCGGTGTCCCATATGGTCCAACTCACAATATGAAGCTCACCACAAAGAGTGGTGAGTGCAGTTAGGAAAAAACTACACTAAAAACTATCCTGACAATCTTAATGAGTGAGAGAAGTAGAATGCCTATCTTGAATACAGGCGCGGGGGGGTGGGGGTAAATTGGTGGTGGGAATGTTGCACTGGTGAAGGGGAGTGTTCTGTTTATGTTATGCTTGCAATCATGGTGCTTAAATAAAGATTTTATATAAAAAAAATGTTTCTCAACCTCCTTGCCTGTGCTTGAAGTATCCTATTTTCTAATTTTCTCAGCTATTTACTTGAGGCTCTCTATTCTAGGATCCTGCTTGCTGCCCATCTTTCAATGAATTAACTCATCCCTCTTCAGGAAATCGGATTTTCTAGCAGGAATCCCTCAACTCCTGCACTCTCTCTGTTACAGCTTATCTCTCTGCAGCACCTGGTATCATCAATTTCCCATATTATCACAAGAAGCAGCATCTTATCTGCCTTTCAAGCTTCCCTTTCCTTCCATGTGTCCTCAAACTACACTTTTCCCTCTTCTGATGCTTTTGCTTTTCTCTCTTCCTGCCTCCAACTATTTCAATCCTCCTTTTTCCTCCTTTTACTTACTAGACTGTTCTTTCCATAGGTCAAGCTCCAAAACCATCTACACTTAAAATTTGTACTTCTACCCGTTTCTTCATTAACATCAGCCACATGTCAGTTGCCACATGGTGGCACTAGCTGAGCTGTAAGAAAAGTCATTTCAAGCCATTCAACTCCAATGGGAAATTACACTTCATCCTTGAAACATCTTGGTCTCTTCTGTTGATGCTCCTTGGACTTCTCTCTTTCCCCTAAGACATCCCTTTGACATGTCTTTCTGCATTTCTTCCTGATTCTCGCACTACCGTCTTTATTGTATCACTATATGTCTTGGGTATAGCTCTTTATCTATCTTTCTTAATAATGATGCTCTCAAGAAAACTTATAAATTCTGTTTACAAACCCTTAAAAATGACCTCTTTCTGGTCACCTCTTTTCTTGCCTGATCATTTTTGAGTTCCAGATACAATTATCCTTACTAGATATTTTAAATTATTTTCTAGATATTTCAATATTTTCAGATATCATTTTTACTATATAAAATCTTTATTTAAGCACCATGATTACAATTATGATTGTAGTTGGGTTTCAGTCATAAATAGAACACCTTTACCAGTGCAACATTACCATCACCAATGCTTCCCACCCTCCTCCCCCACCTCTGCCTGTATTCGAGACAGGCATTCTACTTCTCTCACTCATTAACATTGTCATGCTAGTTGTTAGTGTAGTTATTTCCCTAACTGCACTTACCACTCTTTATGGTGAGCTTCATACTGTGAGCCGGTCCTTCCGGCCCTCATCTCTATTGTCTCTGGGTGTATATAAATATATATATGTATATATATACACATATATGTATAATGTTTTTAAGTTTTCTTAAACCCCATAGATGAGTGATACTATTCTGTATCTATCTCTCTCCCTCTGACTTATTTCACTCAGCATAATGGTTTCCATGTACATCCATCCATGTATAGGAAAATTTCATGACTTCATCTCTCCTGATGGCTGCATAATATTCCATTGTGATGTGTGCCACAGTTTCTTTAGCCATTCATATGTTGAAGGGCATCTTGGTTGTTTCCAGAGTCTGGCTATTGTAAATAGCACTGCAATGAATATAGGTATGAGGAAGGGATTTTTAAATTGTACTTTTGTGCTTCTAGGGTATATCCCTAGGAGTTGTATAGCTGGATCGTATGGGAGCTCAATTTATAGGTTTGGAGGAATCTCCATATTATTTTCCATAAGGGTTAGATGAAATGGCATTCCCACCAACAGTGAATGAGAGTTCCTTTCTCTCCACATCCCCACCAGCACTGATTGTTCTTGTTCTTTGTGATGTGTGCCAGTCTCTGTGGCTTGAGATGGTACCTCATAGTTGTTTTGATTTGCATCTCCCTGATGATTAGTGATGTGGAGCATTTTTATGTGCCTTTTGGCTATCTGTATTTCTTCTTGAGGAAGTGTCTGTTCATTTCTTCTCCCCATTTTTTGATGGGGTTAGATTTTTTTTTCTTGTTAAATTCTGTCAGTACCTTGTATATCTTATATAATTGGGTACTGGGTGAATAGTTTCTCCTATTCTGTAGGTGGCCTTTGTATCCTACTCACTATTTCCTTTGAGGTACAGAAGTTTCTCAGCTTAATATAGTCCCATCTGTAAATCTTCGCTTGCACTTGTTTGGACAGTGCTATTTTCTCCTTGAAGATGCCTTTAGTCTCAATGTCATGGAGTATTTTACCTACGTATTGTTCTATTACCTTATGGTTTTAGGCCTAATATCAAGGTCTTTAATCCATTTGTATTTGACCTTTGTGCATGGTGTTAGAGGGGGGTCTGAGTTCGCTCTTTTGCAAGTGCATAACCAGTTGTGCCAACACCACTTGTTGAAGATTCTTTCCTTGCTCTATTTTGGATTTCTTGCTCCTTTATTTAAAATTAATTGATTGTATCTCTGGGGAACATTCTCTGAATACTCAAGTCTATTCCAGTGATATGAGGATCTGTCTTTATTCGAATACCATGTTGTTTTAATAACTATTGCTTTGTAATACAATTTAAATTTGGGAAAGTAATGCCTTCCATATTCCTTTTCCTAATGATTACTCTAGCTATTCATGGGTGTTTATTGTTCCAAATGAATTTCAGAAATGTTTGATCATCTTCTTTGAAGAATGTCATGGTTATCTTTAGAGGTATTTCATTAAATCTGTACAATGCTTTGGGGAGTATTGTCATTTTAATTATGTTAATCCTGCCAATCCATGAGTAGAGTATGAGTCTCCATTTCCTGTGTCCTCTTTTATTTCTTGAAGCAGGCTTTTGTAGTTTTCTTTATATAGGTTCTTTACCTCTTTAGTTAAGTTGATTCTAAGGTATTTGAGTTTGTGTGACACTAATGTGAATGGGATTATTTTTAATGTCCATTTCTTCTCTATCGTTTTGGTTTACAAGAAGGCCATTGATTTTTGTGTGCTAATTTTGTAGCCTGCCACTTTGCTATATGAATCTATTGTTTCTAGAAGCTTTTTGGTAGCGTCTTTAGGGTTTTCTAAATATAGTATCATGTCATCTGCAAATAGTGAGAGCTTAACTTCTTCCTTTTCTATATATATGTCCTTTTATTTTTTTCTTGCCTAATCTCTCTGACAAGTACTTCCAGTACTATGTTGAATAGAGTGGTGAGAGAGGGCAGCCTTGTCTTGTATGTTTATCTCTATTGAGAATATTTGCCATTGGCTTGTGGTAGGTAGTCTTAACTATATTGAGAAAAGTTCCGTCCATTTCCTTCTTGATGAGAGTTTTTATCAAGAATGGGTGTTGAACCTTATCAAATGCTTTCTCTGCATCTATTGATCTAATCATATGATTTTTATTTCTGTTTTTGTTGATATAGTGTATTATGTTGATTGATTTGCCAGTGTTAAACCATCCTTGCATTCCTGGAATGAAACCTACTTGGTCGTGGTGAATGATGATGAGGCATCGGATCCTATTTGCCAGAATATTGTTGAGGATCTTTGCATCTGTGTTCATCAGGGATATTGGTGTGTAATTTTCTTTTCTTTTCTTCTTCTTCTTCTTCTTCTTTTTTTTTTGGCTGCTTCTCTATCTGGTTTTGGTACCAAGGTGATGTTGGTTTCACTAAAACTATTTGGAAGTGTTCCTGTTTCTTCAATTTCATGAAAGAGCCTGAAAAGGATTGGTAGTGGTTCTAGGTATCTTAAAAGATTTCCTTTCATGTAGATATTCAAATTTCCTAGTAGGAAGTGCATAGAAGATCCTTATGAACTTTCAAAAATACCAATTATGGGGCGGGCGAGGTGGTGCTAGAGGTAAGGTGTCTGCCTTGCAAGCGCTAGCCAAGGAAAGACTGCGACCACGACCACGGTTTGATCCCCCAGCGTCCCATATGGTCCTCCCAAGCCTGGGGCAATTTCTGAGCGCTTAGCCAGGAGTAAGCCCTGAGCATCAAACGGGTGTGGCCCGAAAAAAACAAACAAAAAAAATACCAATTATGTATTCTGAACTCAATATTTGTAGTGGCTATCTACTAGAAGTCCATTTATTTCAAAGAAAGAGCTGTGGCAATGGTTATCTCTGTATAGTTTTACTATATATATTTTGTTTGTGCTCTTAATTTTTGTTTTAATTTGGGTCACCCAGGCTATACTTAGGTTTATTCCTGACTCTATGCTCAGAGAATTACATCTGGTGCTGGGGATCAAATTCTGGTCAGCTGCAAGCAAGGTAAGCACTTGTCCCACTGTCCTATCTTTCTAGTCCCATATTAATTATTTTGTATTTTCTTTCTCCAGATTTACTCAGCTTTTTTCTCTTCCTATTATATTGAATTCAGTACTGACTCATCTTCATTTTCTATTTGGGGGGGAGGGTTTGGGCCACACCTGGTGACACTAAGGGGTTACTCCTAGCTATGCATTCAGAAATCACTCCTGGCTTGGGAGACCATATGGGATGCCAGGGGATCAAACCTCGGTCCATCCTAGGCTAGCACCAGCAAGGCAAATGCCTTACCTCTTGCACCACCACTCCAGCTCCTATATTCTAATTTTTATTTTTTTTATTTTTTTTGTTTTTGTTTCTTGTTTGTTTGTTTGTTTTTGGACCACACCTGGTGATGCTCAGGGGTTACTCCTGGCTATCTGCTCAGAAATAGCTCCTGGCAGGCACGGGGGACCATATGGGATGCCGAGATTCGAACCAACCACCTTAGGTCCTGGATCAGCTGCTTGCAAGGCAAACACCACTGTGCTATCTCTCTGGCCCCTAATTTTTTATTTTTTATTTATTTATTTTTGTTTGTTTGTTTGTTTGTTTTTGCTTTTTGGGTCACACCCGGCAGCGCTCAGTGGTTACTCCTGGCTCTACACTCAGAAATCACCCCTGGCAGGCACCACCATCCTTCTGCATGAAAGGCAAACGCTTTACCTCATGCTATCTCACCGGCCCCTATATTCTAATTTTTTTAATGATGGTGTTAAGGATGGTGATAGATATTTCTATTCTTTCCAGTACTATGTTTAACTTATTTCTTATCATGTGAGTATTGAAGGAAGGCAAAGACTTTTTTCCACAGTAATTGTGTAAATCCAGTCCCATTGCTATTAAAGGAGACTAAGCAAGTGAGGGTAAGTGAGGCACAGAAGATTCCTTAGCAACATGAAGTTCAATTCAAAATGACAGGCTCAAATTTTAGAGAACTGTATCTTCTACATACTCATAAGAAGCAGTTTATGTGAGAAAAAAAGAAGTATGTTTTTAGTAAGGGCAAGTTGCAAATTGGTGAGTGCTAGTGTGATCAATAAATTCTATTATTGGCTGATCCTCTGAGGCATTTATGATAAAGATTTCAGCATTTGAACATCCTGTACAGGTCTTGGGGGTGGAGAGGATAAGATAAGAGAAACATTCTTTGCATTCTCAACTATCCAAACTCAGGGGAGTTTTCTGGGTTTAATTCTTGAATCAAGCTCTTAATTCCTTTTGGACCTGATTCAAATCCTTCTGTTAGCTGTTTTCACAAACTGGTACAAAGTGAGGCATAAACTCAGATCTGGCTACTTCCTACTGAGCCAGATTGTAGTGGAGAGGGGAGTAAAGAAACTGAACTGTTGGGGGAAAATACCTCTTCTAAAATAATCTTCATTGTGCCTTTGGGCCACATTCATAAAATTAACTTTTTACCCAAGACAAATTGAAGGAAGAGGCGGTGGCAGATCTTTGTTCTTCTACAGAAATTTCACAGTTAACAAGTTGATTGGTCCAGACTAGAACGTATTTTATAGAACCAGACTAGATCATCCAATTAAAGAGTTGTGTCTGTAGAGAAAAAAGGGATAGGGAAGTTAAGCAAACCAGATTCAGCTAAGAGAGTTAAGAGCTCTGAGAATTGCCAGTGAAAAACTATTGCTAATATTGGACAGAGAATCTTCAAATGACAGTTGTCTTGGATTGCAGTGTTATCAGTGTCCTCAGATACAAAGGAAAACACACAGGGTTTGTCCAGGTGGGTGCAATCACTAGGGCAATCTTTCTCTAGATTTTCTGAAACTCTTCATCTCTAAAAGATTGAATTTCTTTTTTTTTTTTTTTTTTTTAGAAAAAAGACAAATCTCAGTTCTTAACACAAGCCAACAAGAAAAACTTGAAATGTTAACTTGGAAAATCATAGTTAAATATTAGAAAAATTCAGGAAGAATTCTAGTTCCTATCAGTTTTACTTTAAAACACAATTTCACTTGTTCCCTCAATAAAAAATATCTCTATTCTATATACATTTTTTTACTTAAAACAAACTAGTGTTGTCTTATATTCAGTTTTATACCCATTGCCAATAGTACTGATTTCATAGAATTCTTAGAAAGCATAACCCTTAAAACCATAACTTCTAATTTCAAAATTAGGTATTTTGAAAGATATTGCATTACACCATTATCTTTAGAAAATAACTTTTCATAATTCCTACTTTACAGTACATAATTTTTTTCTTTCTAATACAAATTTCTAGGCTAGACTCCAGTTAATAGGTTCAATTTTTAGTTTCAAAAATAAACAAGTCTGGGCCAGAGAGGTAGCACAGCTGTAGGGCATTTGCCTTGCATGCATGCGGCTGACAAGGGAGGGACCTGGTTCGATTCCCAGCACCCATATGGTCCCCCAGCCTACCAGGGTGATTTCTGAGTGCAGAGCCAGGAGTAACCCCTTAGCACTGCTGTGTATGGCCCAACAACCAATCAATCAATTGATCAATAAATAAAGATTAAAAAATAAATAAAATAAACAAGTCTGGAGATAGAGCAATAACACAACAGGTAGGACACTCGCCTTTCACTTGGTTGACCAGGGTTCAATCCCTGACATACTTTATGGTCGCCTGAGCACCACCAGGAGTGATTATGCTTGCAGAGTCAGGAATAATCCCTGAACAGCACTGGGTATGGTCAGATGACAAAAAAAAAAAAAAAAAAAGATTTAAATTTCTTTTTTAAAAAATTTTTTATTTAAACAAATTTATTACATACATGATTGTGTTTGTGTTTCAGTCATGTAAAGAACACCACCCATCACCAGTGCAACATTCCAATCACCAATGTCCCAAATCTCCCTTCTCCCCAACCAACCCCCGCCTGTACTCTAACAGGCTTTCTATTTCCCTCATACATTCTCATTATTAGGATAGTTTGAAACGTAGTTATTTCTCTAACTAAACTCATCACTCTTTGTGGTGAGCTTCCTGAGGTGAGCTGGAACTTCCAGCTCTTTTCTCTTTTGTGTCTGAAAGTTATTATTGCAAAAATGTCTTTCATTTTTCTTAAAACCCATAGATGAGTGAGACCATTCTGCGTCTTTCTCTCTCTCTGACTTATTTCACTCAGCATAATAAATTCCATGTACATCCATATATAGGAAAATTTCATGACTTCATCTCTCCTGACAGCTGTATAATATTCCATTGTGTATATGTACCACAGTTTCTTTAGCCATTCGTCTGTTGAAAGGTATCTTGGCTGTTTCCAGAGTCTTGCTATGGTAATAGTGCTTTAATGAATATAGGTGTAAGGAAGAGATTTTTGTATTGTATTTTTGTGTTCCTAGGGTATATTCCTAGGAATGATTTAGCTGGGTCGTATGGGAGCACGATTTCCAGTTTTTGGAGGAATCTCCATATTGCTTTCCATAAAGGCTGAACTAGACGGCATTCCCACCAGCAGTGGATAAGAGTTCCTTTCTCTCCACATCCCCGCCAACACTGCTTGTTCTCATTCTTTGTGATGTATGCCAAATTCTGGGGTGTGAGGTGGTACCTTATAGTTGTTTTGATTTGCATCTCCCTGATGATTAGTGATGTGGAGCACTTTTTCATGTGTCTTTTGGCCATTTCTATTTCTTCTTTGTCAAAGTGTCTGTCCATTTCTTCTCCCCATTGTTTGATGGGATTAGATGTATTTTTCTTGTAAATTTCTGTCAGTGCCTTGTATATTTTGGATATTAGCCCCTTGTCTGATGGATATTGGGTGAATAGTTTCTCCCACTCAGTGGGGGGCTCTTGTATCCTGAGTGCTATTTCTTTTGAGGTGCAGAAGCTTCTCAGTTTAATATATTCCCATCTGTTAATTTCTGCTTTCACTTGCTTGAAGAGTGCTTTTTCCTCTTTGAAGATGCCTTTAGTCTCAATGTCCTGGAGTGTTTTACCTACGTGTTGTTCTATATATCTTATGGTATCGGGTCTGATATTGAGGTTTTTCATCCATTTGAATTTAACCTTCGTACATGATGTTAGCTGGGGGTCTAAGTTTAATTTTTTTGCAAGTGGCTAGCCAGTTGTGCCAACACCACTTGTTGAAGAGGCTTTCTTTGCTCCATTTAGGATTTCTTGCTCTTTAATCAAAAATTAGGTGATTGTATGTCTGGGGAACATTCTCTGAGTATTCAAGCCTATTCCACTGATCTGAGGGCCTGTCTTTATTCCAACACCATGCAGTTTTAATAACTATTGCTTTGTAGTACAGTTTAAAGTTGGGGAAAGTAATTCCTCCCATATTCTTTTTCCCAATGATTGCTTTAGCTATTCTAGGATGTTTATTGTTCCAAATGAATTTCAAAAGTGCCTGATCCACTTCTTTGAAGAATGTCATGGGTATCTTTAGAGGAATTGCATTAAATCTGTACAGTGCTTTGGGGAGTATTGCCATTTTAATGATGTTAATCCTGCCAATCCATGAGAAGGGTATGTGCTTCCATTTCCTCGTGTCCTCTCTTATTTCTTGGAGCAGAGTTTTATAGTTTTCTTTGTATAGGTCCTTCACATTTTTAGTCAAGTTGATTCCAAGATACTTGAGTTTGTGTGGCACTATTGTGAATGGGGTTCTTTACTTAATGTCCATTTCTTCCTTATTACTATTGGTGTATAGAAAGGCCATTGATTTTTGTGTGTTAATTTTGTAGCCTGCCACCTTGCTATATGAGTCTATTGTTTCTAGAAGCTTTTTCGTAGAGACTTTATGGTTTTCTAGGTAGAGTATCATGTCATCTGCAAACAGTGAGAGCTTAACTTCTTCCTTTCCTATCTGGATTCCCTTGATATCTTTTTCCTGCCTAATTGCTATAGCAAGTACTTCCAGTGATATGTTGAATAAGAGTGGTGAGAGAGGACAGCCTTGTCTTGTGCCAGAATTTACAGGAAAGGCTTTCAGTTTTTCTCCATTGAGAACATATTTGCTTGTGGTAGATGGCCTTAACTATATTGAGAAAGGTTCCTTCCATTCCCATCTTGCTGAGAGTTTTGATCAAGAATGGGTGTTGGACCTTATCAAATGCTTTCTCTGCGTCTGTTGATATGATCATGTGATTTCTATTTTTCTTGTTGTTGATGTTGTGAATTATGTTGATAGATTTACGGATGTTAAACCAGCCTTGCATTCCTGGGATGAAACCTACTTGATCATAGTGGATGATCTTCTTAATGAGGCATTGACTCCTATATGCCAGGATTTTGTTGAGAATTTTTGCATCTGTATTCATCAGCGATATTGGTCTGTAATTTTCTTTTTTGGTAGCATCTCTGTCTGGCTTAGGTATCAAGATGATCCCTGAACAGCACTGGGTATGGTCAGATGACAAAACAAAAAAAAATAATTAAAATTTCTTAAAAAAAAGAAAAATCAAGTCAGGGTCTAGAGTGATAGTACAGAGGGTAGAGCATTTGCCTTGCTTATGGATGACCTGGATTCCATCCCCAGCACCAATATTATCCCCCAAGTCCTACCAGCAGTAAACCCTGAGTGCAGAACTGAGATAAACCTTAAGCACCACTGAGTGTAGCCTCCAAAACAACAATAATAATAACAATAATAAAATAAGTAAAATTATAAATATTTTAAAGTGATCTAAAGAATCAAACAAAAATCCCAATTATTAAACAGTAAAGTCTATTTTTCAAAAGAACTGAAAAATTATTTTAAAAAATATTTAAATGGAGACTCCTTCAATACTAAAATTTTATTAAAATTTAATATTGTGTTCTTCTGAGGAAACTGAGTACCTGAAGGGAGCCCTGTCCTGTGCTTCTCTGTCTTTTCTGAATTCTTGAAGCTCTCCTCAGAGCCCTGGGAAGCGAACCCCCAAAAATTGTCACCTAGAGGCCCGGAAGAGTGCGGCCCCTCCGGTCGCGCACTCTTTCTAATCAATAAACCCCACCACAACACGCAGGTGAAACCACACTACTAGCGTGATAATGGGGAAAACTCGCAGGCAAACACCATGCAGAGAATGAAGACGATAGCTTGGATGACCTAAAAAAATTCCAACCATCTGATTAACCTCTCGGATAAGGAACTTAAAATAGAAATATGGAAGATGTTTGTAGACCTCAAAGAAAGCATAGATCAATCTGAACAGAACACAAAGACAGAAATCAGAAAACTCCAAACTGAAAGAGCAGATCTGAAAAACACGGTAGCTCAACTGAAAACCTCAGTGGATGGCCTCGACAGCAGGGTAACAGCAGCTGAGGAGAGAATCAGAGTACTGGAAGATGAGATGCAGAAAAACTCAATACAGCAGAAGAAACTGGAAAAGAACCTTAGGACAAACGATCAGGCAATGAAAAAGTACTCAAGGAATGCAAACAGATGAAAACAGAAGTCTTTGATAAACTCAACAGAAACAACATAAAAATCATCGGAGTCCTAGAGGCCCAGGTAAGAGATCTCCAGGAAGAATCAACTGTCAAAGACATCATCAAAGAGATACTGCCAGAGTTAAAGACTACATGCAATCAAATCCTGCATGCCCAAAGAGTACCAGCTAAAAGAGACCCAAAGAAAAACACCCCAAGACACATCCTCATTACAATGACAAATCCCACAGATAGAGATAGAATACTGAAAGCAGCAAGATCAAAAAGGGAAATTACATTCAAAGGAGCATCCCTAAGACTTACAGCAGACATGTCACAAGAAACTCTCAGGGTCAGAAGACAGTGGTGGGATATTGTGACAAGACTGAATGAAATGAATGCCTCACCGAGAATACTGCACTCAGCCTGACTCACGTTCAGGTTTGAAGAAAGCATACATAGCTTCATGGCTAAACAACAGCTCAGAAACTTCACAGATGAAAAACCAGCCTTAAAGGAAAAACTGAAAGGTCTACTTTAAGACAAGAGAGACCAACAAACACAGCAAACTTATCTATAAAGATGATATTAAATCCTATGACAATCATCTCCCTCAATGTCAATGGACTAAATTCACCAATTAAAAGACACAGAGTAGCAAAATAGGTAAAAAAGATGAATCCAAAATTCTGCTGCCTACAAGAAACACACCTGAATAGTCAGAAAAAACATAGACTCAAATCAAAGGCTGGAGGAAAATCATCCAATCAAACAACACACTTAAAAAAGCTGGGGTGGTTTGGGGCTGGAGAGATAGCATGAAGGTCAGGTGTTTGCCTTTCATGCAGAAGGTCATCAGTTCAAATCTCGGCATCCCATATGGTCCCCCGTGCCTGCCAGGAGCAATTTCTGAGCCTGGAGCCAGGAATAATCCCTGAGCACTGCTGGGTGTGACCCAAAAACCAGGAAAAAAAAGCTGGGGTGGCAATATTAATATCTGATGACAGCAACTTTATACTCAGAAAAGTTGTAAGGGACAAAGATGGACACTATGTACTAATCAAGGGATATGTGCAACAGGAAGAAATCAGACTATTAAACATATATGCACCCAATGAGAGACCAGCAAATTATCTAATACAATTACTGACAAATCTAAAAAAAGGCATCAATAATAACACAATAATTGTGGGAGACCTCAACACGGCCATGTCAACACTTGATAGGTCAACCAGACTGAAACCCAACAAAAACATACTAGCCCTGAAAAGAGTAATGGGAGAAAGAGGACTAGTAGATATATAGGGCACTCCACCCAAAAAAACCTGGATACATATTCTTCTCCAGGATAGACCACATGCTGACACATAAAACATACCTTTATAAAATCAAGAGGATAGAAATCTTGCAGGCTACCTTTGCTGACCACAAGGCTCTGAAATTAGTTGTGAACTATAAAGCCACACAGAAGAAAAACTTTAACAATTGGAATTTAAACACCCTGCTACTGAACAACCAGTGGGTCCGAGATGAAATCAAAGAGGAAATCAAAACTTTCCTGGAAACAAATGATAATGAAGGCACAAACTGCCAGAATCTATGGGACACAGCAAAAGCGGTCCTGAGAGGAAAATTTATAGCTTTGCAAGCACACATCAGGAAGGAAGAAGGGCATACCTGAATAACGTAATGACGCAGCTCATAAAATTGGAAAATGACCAATGAAAGGAACCAAAAATAGGGAGACAGAAGGAAATAACAAAACTGAAAGCAGAACTCAATGAAGTGGAAAACCAAAAAACAATCCAAAAGATCAACAAAAGCAGAAGTTGGTTCTTTGAAAAAATAAACAAGATTGATAGACCATTGGCAAAACTCACAGAGAGAGAGAGAGAGAGAGAGAGAGAGATCTGATAACCCATATTAGAAATGAGAAGGCGGAGATCACGACAGATACTGCAGAGATTCAAAGAGTAATCAGAGACAACTTTGAGAAACTTTATGCTACTAAACATGAGAACCTAGAAGAAATGGATAAATTCTTGGACACATAGCCTTACACAATTAAGTAAGGAAGATATAGCCTATCTAAATACCCACATCATTATTGAGGAAATTGAAGCTGTAATCAAACATCTGCCTAAAAAGAAAAGCCCAGGCCCAGATGGATTTACTAATAAATTCTTTCAAACCTTCCAAGAGGAGCTACTACCAATCCTAGCCAGGCTCTTCCATGAAATTGAAAAAAACGGGAACACTCCCAAACAGCTTTTATGAAGCCAACATCACCTTGATACCAAAACCAGACAAAGATGCTGCCAAAAAAGAAAATTACAGACCAATATCCCTGATGAATGCAGATGCAAAGATCTTCAACAAAATCCTGGCAAATAGAATCCAATGCATCATCAAGAAGATCATACACTACGACCAAGTAGGTTTCATCCCAGAAATGCAATGATGGTTTAACATCTATAAATCTATCAATATCATACACAACATAAACAACAAGAAAAGTAGAAATCTCATGATCATATCAATAGATGCAGAGAAAGCATTTGATAAGATCCAACACGCATTCTTGATCAAAACTCTCAGCAAGATGGGAATGGAAGGAACTTTTCTCAATCTAGTTAAAGCCATCTACCACAAGCCAATGGCAAATATCATCCTCAATGGAGAAAAACTAAAAGCCTTTCCTCTAAATTCTGGTATAAGACAGGGCTGTCCGCTCTCACCACTCCTCTTCAACATAGTACTAGAAGTTTTTGCTATAGTGATCAGGCAAGAAAAAGATATCAAGGGAATCCAGATAGGAAAGGAAGAAGTCAAGCTCTCACTGTTTGCAGATGACATGATACTCTACTTAGAAAACCCTAAAGTCTCTACAAAAAAGCTTCTAGAAACAATAGACTCATATAGCAAGGTGGCAGGCTACAAAATTAACACACAAAAATCAATGGCCTTTTTATACAACAATAATGATAGGGAAGATATGGATGTCAAGAAGGAAATCCCATTCACATTAGTGCCACACAAACTCAAATATCTTGGAGTCAACTTGACCAAAGACATGAAGGACCTATACAAAGAAAATTATAAAGCCCTGCTCCAAAAATAAGAGAGGACACACGGAAATGGAAACACATACCCTGCTCATGGATTGGTAGGATTAACATCATTAAAATGGCAATACTCCCCAAAGCATTGTACAGATTTAATGCGATCCCCTTAAAAATACCCATGACATTCTTCAAAGAAGTGGATCAAACACTTATGAAGTTTATCTGGAACAATAAACACCCTCGAATAGCTAAAGCACTCCTAGGGAAAAGGAAAATGGGGGGCATTACTTTTCCCAACTTTAAACTGTACTACAAAGCAATAGTTATCAAAACAGCATGGTATTGGAATAAAAACAGACCCTCAGATCAGTGTAATAGGCTTGAGTCTCAGACAATGTTCCCCAGACATACAATCACCTAATTTTTGACAAGGGAGCAAGAAATCCTAAGTGGAGCAGGGAAAACCTCTTCAACAAGTGGTGCTGGCAGAACTGGTTAGCCCCTTGCAAAAAAGCAAACATAGACCCCCAGTTAACATCATGTATGAAGGTAAAATCCAAATGAATTAAAGACCTTGATATCAGACCTGATACCATAAGGTATATAGAACAACACGTAGGTAAAACACTTTATGACATTGAGACTAAAGGCATCTTCAAGGAGGAAACTGCACTTTCCAAACAAGTGAAAGCAGAGATAAACAGATGGGAATACATTAAGCTGAGAAGCTTCTGCACCTGAAAAGAAATAGTGCCCAGGGTACAAGAGCCACCCACCGTGTGGGAGAAACTATTCACCCAATACCCATCAGATAAAGGGCTAATATCCAAAATATACAGGGCACTGACAGAACTTTACAAGAAAGAAACATCTAATCCCATCAAAAATGGGAGAAGAAATGAACAGGCACTTTGATAAAAAAGAAATACAAATGGCCAAAAGGCACATAAAAAATGCTCCTCATCACTGATCATCAGGGAGATGCAAATCAAAACAATGATGAGATACCATCTCACACCACAGAGACTGGAACACATCACAAAGTATGAGAACAATCAGTGCTGGCGGAGATGTGGAGAGAAAGGAACTCTTATCCACTGCTGGTGGAAATGCTGTCTAGACCAACTTCTTTGGAAAGCGATATGGAGATTCCTCCAAAAACTAGAAATTGAGCTCCCATACAATCCAGCTATACCACTCCTAGGAAAATACCCTAGGAACACAAGAATACAATAAAAAAAAAAAACACTTCTTCACACCAATGTTTATTGTAGCAATATTCACAATAGCCAGACTCTGGAAACAACCAAGATGCCCTTCAACAGACGAATGGCTAAAGAAACTGTGGTACATATACACAATGGAATATTATGCAGCCGTCAGGAGAGATGAAGTCATGAAATTTTCCTATACATGGATGTACATGGAGTCTATTATGCTGAGTGAAATAAGTCAGAGGGAGAGAGAGAGAGAGAGACGCATAATAGTCTCACTCATCTATGGGTTTTAAGAAAAACAAAAGTCATTTTTGCAACAATCCTCAGAGACAATGAGAGGAAGGCTGGAACTTCCAGCTCACTTCATGAAGCTTACCACAAAGAGTGGTGAGTGCAGTTATAAAAAAATAACTACACTGAGGGCTGCTAGAACCATGACCAGAATGTATATATCTTGAGACCAATAAAAAAGCCCTAGTCTAGGGTTTGAACTACATCTAAAAAAGATGTTATTCTTTTCCTGGTAAAAGTTCAACAGCCCAAAGCAACATCCCAGGCCAAACCTTCTTGATGTTAACTCTGAGATAAAAGTTAACAAGTATTCAAGGTCCTTTTGAGAGATGTCCCCAAAAACAGCAGCTGCAAAGGCACCTTAAATAAAGAGGGAAAAGAGTTGTTTCTAAGTGTCTTTATTTTATTTATTTATTTATTTTTTAAATATAGAACGCTTCACGAATTTGCGTGTCATCCTTGCGCAGGGGCCATGCTAATCTTCTCTGTATCGTTCCAATTTTAGTATATGTGCTGCCGAAGCAAGCACTAAGTGTCTTTATTTTAGTACTGAGTTTTTCTAGGTAAACAGAAACTATTAATCAAGGCTATATTTGCCTGTAAAAATCCTTATGTTGGGGGCCAGAGAGATAGCATGGAGGTAAGGCATTTGCCTTTCATGCAGGAGGTCATCGGTTCGAATCCCGACGTCCCATGTGGTCCCCCGTGCCTGCCAGGAGCAATTTCTGAGCCTGAAGCCAGGAATAACCCCTGAGCACTGCCGGGTGTGACCCAAAAACCACAAAAAAAAATCCTTATGTTGGGAAGTAAATGATTTACTCTATACAGGGAGCAGAAGGAAGAATCATGTATAGGCAAATTACATGTTTGTTATAAAGCATGCAGAGTGTCAGTTCCATTAACAGACATCTCATTCAATTATCCACACTGAGGAGAAAACTCAGCGGGCCTATTGATACATGGGCCTATTGCAAGCAGCCAATCCAAGGACCAAAGGTGGTTGGTTGGAATCCCGGTGTCCCATATGGTCCCCCGTGCGTGCAAGGAGCTATTTCTGAGCAGACAGCCAGGAGTAACCCCTGAGCACCGCCGGGTGTGGCCCAAAAAACAAAAAACAAAAATAAAATAAAATACATATCAAACTGGGGTCAGCTGTATGCAAAGTTAGCATCTTAATCCTGTATTATTTCTCTGTGTAAATTATTTTGGAATTTGATTTTTTTAAAAAGAGGTCTATATGAGGGGCCGGGTAGGTGGCGCTGGAGGTAAGGTGTCTGCCTTGCAAGCGCTAGCCAAGGAAGGACCGCGGTTCGATCCCCCGGCGTCCCATATGGTCCCCCCAAGCCAGGGCGATTTCTGAGCACATAGCCAGGAGTAACCCCTGAGCGTCAAACGGGTGTGGCCCAAAAACCAAAAAAAAAAAAAAAAAAAAAAAAAGAGGTCTATATGAGCCAGAATGATGCTTCAGCAGTTGTGGTGTTTGCCTTGCACCTTGCTGATCTGGGTTTCATCCCTGGCTTCCCAAATGGTCCCCTGAGCCAGCCAGAGTTCAGGCTCTTTTTAACATGTTTCTTGCTTTGTTTATTTAGTTTTTTTCCCCTTAGGAGAAGCCTGCATTCTCTCTTGAACATGTATTCTGCTCTCCTTTCACATCTTTCTAAGTAAACTTTATTTAATAAAAACTACCTTGAATCATTTAAAAAAAATTATGTGGCTGTAACTATCTTTCAAAACAGTTATTTCTTAGATGAAACCATTGCCTTTATCATGCCTTTCAACACAGTCAGCAAACAAATCCTTCATTTAGAAACATTTCCTTCTTTGGAATTAGATCAATAACACAATATGCATTTTGTACTTATGTGACATATTACTTATATTACATTATAGATCTTAAGATATAAAAAATAATGAATAGTAAACTTCGATCCAAATTTGATGGCTTCTCGGGCAGAGTTTTTGTCATTACTATGTCAGAGCCCAATTCCTTAACATCACTAGCTCAGGGGTCAGAGCATGAACTTTGGATCATTGTACACCTGTATTTTCATTCTAAATATGGAAGCTGAGTGATATAAACAAATTATTTAACCTCTTGGAATGCCACATTCCTCAATCATAAATTTAGGCTATAATTCAGAACTGTCATAAAAATTAACTAAGATGATAAATGTAAAGTTCTTAAAACAATTAGATCTCAAAAAGCAACTCTAGCACCAGGGATAGTGTGGTGTTTACTTCCTCAAAGCAAGGCTTAAGCTACTTTTCATCCTTGGAGCTTTGCAGTGAACCCTTGGAATTTCCACCTAAACACTGCTTGGGAGGCTTCTTCAAATAAAATAAATAAATAATAGCTATTATTAATATTCAGTCCTTTTGATGTTTAAAATGTTCCTCATTTTTGTGATCAATTCAACTACCTGTGTCTACAAATCTGGCTGATTCAACTGTATTCTATTTACTGAATGTTTTAATTCTTGTGTGAGAGTATATTATTGAACCCCAGATTTGGGGGTGGTTGTGTTGATGGACATAATGTGATATAGGGGCATAGCAGGGAGTGGGGGTTCTGTATACTTTGGTGGTGGTGAGGTAACAGTATACACTAAGACCATAAATGTCAACACTATTTCAGACACAGTCCCTTCACTATAATATATATAAATATATATTTTTATATTATAACCATAGGTCAAGGTATGCATTTTTTAATTTTTTATTTAATTTATTTTTAATATGATTTTAATTTTGATCATAGTAGTTTACATATTGTTGACAATAATATTATGGGTACATATTTACATAAAATCAGGGGGGTTCCCATCACCGATTTGTCTTCCCTACCCCTCCGTGTTCGTCCTACCTCCCATATCCTCCTCCCTCACCCCCAGGGCTGCGAGAATATGTGGTCCCCTCTGTACCTAGCTTACTACTTAGAAGTTTTGGTCTTGGTGCCTCCCTTATTTCCCCCTCTAACTGGGAGGAAGAACTACATAGTTCAAGTTATGTTGTTTTATTTGAAGAAGAGAAAAGTAGTAAACTGGGGTAAAAGTCTAATATGCTGAAAATGGGCGGAATCCTTCTAGAGGCTCTCATCGTCAGTTTGAGAGATGAAGGAGAAAAATAAGGTGAAACATCCCAACAGTACAAAAAGAATTGTCAAATATCCAGTGAGCACTCCAGTGATAACGATAGGCACCACAAAAAAAGCCATGGTCTTGAGTTAAAAAACATGGCGGAGCACCTAAAGAAAGAAAAGAAAAGAAGAAAAAAATATATATAAATATAAATGGGGACAACAACTTCAATAACCACACCAAAACAAAGAAATCGACAAAAAGTAGATAGGCAAATAAAAATAAAAATAATAATAATAATAATAAATGAAGAAAAAATAATATATAAAAGATAAAAAAATGTTTTGTGCTTTTTGTCTTTTTTTTCCCTCCTGCACTGGCACAGTAAATATTGGGGTCATTCGAAAAAGAATTCACTTGGCCTAAGCGCTATGGGGTTTCTCCACCCTTGGGGTATATTGTCACGGGATTAGCTATAGACTCCGTTCAGGTTCATTTACTCTACCGGTGGTGCTTTCGTGGTGTTTGGAAAACTTCTGCTTCGTCCTGGGTTTGTTTTTTTGTTTGTTTGTTTTATTTTGTTTTTGGGCCACACCCGTTTGATGCTCAGGGGTTACTCCTGGCTATGCGCTCAGAAATAGCTCCTGGCTTGGGGGGACCATATGGGATCGAACTGTGGTCCTTCCTTGGCTAGTGCTTGCAAGGCAGACACCTTCCCTCTAGCGCCACCTCTTCGGCCCCTTTAATTAATTTATTTAAAGAAAATGCATCACATACTTGACCATAAATATTTGTTTCCAGATAAGTAAAAGCAAAGTTATTTTAAAAAATGAAAGAAAAAGGGGCCGGAATGATAGCACAGCGGTAGGACATTTGCCTTGCACGCACTGCCCAGAAAGAACCTGGATTCCATCCCCAATGTCCCATATGGTCCCCTAGTCAGAACTGACTTCTGAGCACATAGCAAGGAATAACCCCTGAGCATCACCGGCTGTGGCCCAAAAATAAACAAAAAATGAAAGAAAAAATAAAATAGAAGAGAAAAAGTAAAAATTACAATAGCAAGTTCACTTGTAAAAATTACCGTATCACCAATGAAGTCATTAATACAATGGCAGAAAGTTTAGTAAGCTCTTGCTGTTGGCCAGTCTGTTAAATTGGGATGACAGCATTAAACACATGAAGTTGCCAAGAATTTCAAAGCTATGATACTACAAATTTTACTACAAATACTCAGCTCGAGCCCTCCTGGAAGATGTCCTGGTTCGAACATGGCAACTGCAGTTGTAGGTGTGGTTACAGTTGCCAGGTTTTCACAGAAGAAGAAAGACATGGGGGACAATAATATGCTTTTTAATAACATTTTATAAACATAAAATAAACTATCTTGAAAAATGAGTGTACTCTAATAAGTATTGTCTGTGATTAGGCAATGATATTGGCTTTTCCTCATTCTCTGGCTCAGAGAGTAAAAGCCAGTGATTATCCAGAATGATCATGTCTGGTTTTTGCTTCCCACACTTGTCTAACTCGGGGCTACCACTTTCTTCATTGCTGAAGTCTCAGGGTAAATCAAGCCCTATCCTTAGTTTCTCTTCAAATGAAAAAACTTTCAGTTTAGGTTTCAGTTTAGGACTAGAGTTTGTTTAAAAAACTAGGTCTTGGGGCCGGGCGGTGGCGCTAAAGGTAAGGTGCCTGCCTTGCCTGCGCTAACCTTGGACGGACCGCGGTTCGATCCCCCGGTGTCCCATATGGTCCCCCAAGCCAGGAGCAACTTCTGAGCACATAGCCAGGAGTAACCCCTGAGCGTTACTGGGTGTGGCCCAAAAACCAAAAAAAAAAAAAAAAAAAAAAAAAACTAGGTCTTTGTTTGAAAGTTCTGATTTCTGATAAGTTCTAATTTCTATCCTTTAAGTCCAGGCACACTAGCCCACACATTCCTAGCTCCCCTCACAGCCCCATCAACTGTTTTATCACTGACTCTAACAGGGATATTAGGGAGCAGTACACATGTCAGTGGACTTTGTAATCCTTTTCAGTACTCGAGCCTAGACCTACCTTGGTTTTACTATCTGCTGCTTCGACTAACAGTTAACTGTTACTTGTTTCTACCAACTGCTTAGAGTCTCCAAGTCAAATTTCATCAAATTGTTAGCAGACTCAGGTGAGTTCCTTACTTGATAGCAACGTCCTCTGCCACTTTTCTAGAATACTTCCTGCTTTGTTGCACCAATGTTTTTATTTGGCAGTATAAATCTTCAGATCCCAAAAACATCACGGTGTGAAAATACCTGAAAATCAGCAATAAATACAAATGTCAACTTTATGAATTGAGAAAGTTTCAGGGCTGGCAAGGTGGCGTTAGAGGTAAGGTGTCTGCCTTGCAAGCGCTAGTCAAGGAAGGACGGCGGTTCGATCCCCCGGCGTCCCATATGGTCCCCCCAAGCCAGGGGCAATTTCTGAGCGCTTAGCCAGGAGTAACCCCTGAGCATCAAATGGTGTGCCCCAAAAAAAAAACAAAAAAAAAAAGAAAGAGAGAGAAAGTTTCAATCCATGAATTTTAGGTTAATAAAAAGAGATAGAAGATAAGTAATAACATGTATTAATCTCACATCAGGATAGAATATTGGCCATCAGGTAACAGGTGTGTCTAAATATGAGTTGAAATGATGTCATTATTTTATTCATTAGTTTTAGATCAGGTAGATATAGGAAAAAGGCTGGTAAGAAAATTTTATAATAGAATGAGAGAAAAGCAGTTCATTTATTCTACACACTAACACATTTTTTTCTTGAACTATCCATTTTGCAATGGACTATGTTTTAAATGCTGAAGGCAATGACAAACAGCACCCCAGGGATTTGACTGTCTAGTGTAGAGGCAGACAGGAACAAGTAGTCTCAATACAGTGAATAAAACTCTAAGAAATGCTGTTAGATAAAGGAAGGAAGAAGGGAAGCAGACTCTGGAGAGCCCAGAAGTCTCTGAAGAGGTGGGAATGTTCTATTATGTTCATTTTGTGTCTTTCATATGCAGAATTCTTTCGCCTTTGCCATCTGGAAATTCTCCTTTAGATAATTATATAAACTCTTAAATAATGTTAACATCACTAAATTGTAGGGTCTTTCCAAATAATCTTGACACTCTCTGAAAGAAAGTCATTTTTAATTAAAAAAAAAATCTGTTTATCTCAGGTAATGGTTACTGAATCCAAAATTAAAGTCATTTGGAGATACTTGAAAAATATTCAAAACTTCAGAACTGAGAGAGAGAGAGAGAGAGAGAGAGAGAGAGAGAGAGAGAGATTAGATCTCCTTAAACAGGAGTTTGTTTCTTCTGTTCCTCAGAGCTTTTAAAGAGAATCAGATACTTATAAGATGGCAGTCACATTCCACCATTCCACAACTAAAAGCACTAATAATATTTTGAATACTGACTATGCAAAATTCATTACAAAATTAAAATGAAGTAAATTTGTTTTTAAATGTGAGGGTTATAGCTGACTATGCTCAGGGCTAATTCCTGGATCAACACTCCAAGCAGGACTGGAGGGCCATATATGGTATCAGGGATTGAACCCATTTGGCTGAGTGCAAAGTAAGTGCCTTATCCACTGTACTATTTTGCCAGTTCTCAAAGTCAGTCTTAAACAATGAAATATGCTCAATTCAAATAATGCAGAAAACAATTTCTATGACTCATTTAAAAAGAATGACCTTTCTTTTTCAAATCTCTCTTCTCCACTCTTTTGTTCCCTTTTGCTCTACACTTCCCTACTCTTACCTTCTCTCCTATTCTCTCCCTTCCTTTCATTCCTTCCCTCTCTCACTTCTTTCATTCCTCCCTCCCTCCCTCCTTTTGTTCTTTCTTTTTTCTTTCTTTCTTCTTTTCTTTCTTCCTTCCTTTCTTCCATCCTTCCTTCCTTTCTTTCCTTCCTTCCTTTCTTTCCTTCTTTCTATCTTTCTTTCCTTCCTTCTTTCTTTCTTTTTCTTTCTTTCTTTCTTTCTTTCTTTCTTTCTTTCTTTCTTTCTTTCTTTCTTTCTTTCTTTCTTTCTTTCTTTCTTTCTTTCTTTTCTTTCTTTCTTTCTCTTCTTTCTCTTTTCTTTCTTTCTTTCTTTCTTCTTTCTTTCTTCCTTTCTTTCCTTCTTTCTATCTTTCTTTCCTTCCTTCTTTCTTTCTTTTCTTTTCTTTTCTTTCTATGTGGCTCACCATTCAACCACATTCATTGTCAATCCAAATATCTGAGCACATTTTATGGAACACATTTTAAATTGACAACTGCCTTTCATTAACACATTTGCTCAAGCAATCAAGCATAATTTAAAACTTAATTTTTAAAAACACAGCTTGAAAGTACTATAATTAAAGTGAGGGGTTCAAGACTTATCTCCAGCCTACGATCTTTCACATTTACTTTGCTCACTCCAAAATTGACCCATTTCACTATTTTTTATTTATTTATTTTGTGATTTTTATTTCTTTAAACAATTTTATTTAAGCACAATGATTACAAATATGTTTGTAGTTAGATTTTAGTTTTAAAAAAGAATATCTCACAGAGATCTCTAGATACAGAGGTCTGATTTTATCACCCAGGAAGGAGCAGAAGTCTTCCAAACACAACGAAAGCACCAAGGGGAGAGTAAATGAACCTGAATGGAGTCTATAGTTAATCCCATGACAATATACTCCAAGGGTGGAGAAACCCCGTGTCTCTTAGGCCAAGAGAATTCCTTTTCGAATGACCCCAATATTTACTGTGCCTGTGCAGGAGGGGAAAAAAAGGCAAAAAGCACAAAACATTTTTTATTTTTATTTTTATTTATTTATTTATTTACCTATCTACTTTTTGTCGATTTCTTTTTTTTTTTTTTTTTTTTTTTTTTGCTGTGGTTATTGAAGTTGTTGTCTCCATTTATATTTTTTCTTCTTTTCTTTTCTTTCTTTATGTGCTCTGCCATGTTTTTTATCTCAAGACCATGGCTTTTTTGTGTTGCTTATCTTTATTGCTGGATATTTTATTTGACACTTCTTTTTGTACTGTTGGGGTATTACACCTTTTTCCCCTTCATCTCTTAAACTGATGATGAGAGCCTCTAGAAGAATTCCGCCCATTTTCGGCGTATTTGATTTTTACCCCAGTTTATTACTTTTCTCCTCTTCAAACAAAACCACATAACTTGAACTATCTAGTCCTGCCTCCCAGTTAGAGGGGGAAATAAGGGAGGCACCAAGACCAAACAGGTGTAAGACTACTAAGAAGTAAGCTAGGTACAGAGGGGACCACATATTCTAGCAGCCCCGGGGGTGAGGGAGGAGGATATGGGAGGTAGGACGAGAACGGAGGTGTAGGGAGGACAAATCGGTGATGGAAACCCCCCTGATTTTATGTAAATATGTACCTAAAATATTATTGTCAACAATATGTAAGCCACTATGATCAAAATAAAAATTAAATTAAAAAAAAGAATATCTCCTTTCACCAATGCAACCTTCCCATCTCCAATGCCCCCATTTCCCTCCTTCCCCACCTCCTGCCTATATTCAAGACAGGCATTCTACTTATATCACCCATTACCATTACCATTGTCATGATACTTCTTAGTGTACTTATTTCTCTAACTGTACTCATCATTCTTTGAGGTAAGCTTCATATCATGGCCTGATTCTTCCAGCCCTCATCTCTATTTTCTCTGGGTATTATTACAATAATGTCTTTTTATCCTTAAATTCCACAGGTGAGTGAGACTATTCTGTTTCTATCTCTCTCCCTCTGACTTATTTCACTCAGCATAATAGTTTCCATGTCAATTCATGCATAGAAAAATTTTATGACTTTATTTTTTCTGACAGCAGCATAGTATTCCATTGTGTATATGTACCACAATTTCTTTAGCCACTCATCTGTTGTCGAGCATCTGGATTGTTTCCAGATTATGACTATTGTAAATAGTGCTACAATGAATATAGGTGTGCAGAATAGTTTTTATGTGCTAACATCACCCTGATTCCCAAACCAGACAGAGATGCTGCAAAATAAAACAAAACAAAACAAACAAAAAGGGCCCGGAGAGATAGCACAGCGGCGTTTGCCTTGCAAGCAGCCGATCCAGGACCAAAGGTGGTTGGTTCGAATCCTGGTGTCCCATATGGTCCCCCGTGCCTGCCAGGAGCTATTTCTGAGCAGACAGCCAGGAGTAACCCCTGAGCACTGCCGGGTGTGGCCCAAAAACAAAACCAAAAAAACAAAAACAAAAACAAACAAACAAACAAAAAACCTGCAGACCAATATCCCTGATGAACACAGATGCAAATATCCTCATCAAAATTTCTTGCAAATAGGATCCAATGCCTCATGAATAAGGTCATACACCATGATCAAGTAGGTTTCATTCCAGGAATGCAAGGATGTTCAACATTTCACCATTTTAAACTTATTTATTTTCATTCTGCTTCTTCCCTCCCAATGCTAACTAGTTAACCACTACTTATTCGTCCTTACCTTCTTTAGTTAAGAAATCCTTAAACTCACCCAGAACATACCAAGTGCTGTGCCTTGGGACTCTTAATCCTTTTGCTGCTTTGTAAAAAAAAAAAGTGTTTTTATTTTTATAGACAAGCACTGCACTAAAGAGATGATAAAATTATTTGAAAAATTGGTGAAGAAATTTGATCACTTTATTAATCAATAACTCAAATTGTAATGTTAGTGAACACCTGTGAGGCATTTGAGATGTATCAAGCACAGTGCTATGCTCTTTACATGTATTCAATTGCTTTGAATCTTCACAACAGCACAATGAAGTAAATTTTATTATTCTTATTTTATAGATGCAGGCATTGAAGTTTGTGGGATTAGGTAATTTATCCAAACTGATTCCAAGTCTGAGTTCATGCTCTTTGTCCACTCAGCTTCATGGTATTTTCAGCAGATGTTCTTTTACAGGGAAATCACGACCAGACTTTCCCTGAAGTCTTTTGAAACAGGTATGTTTTACTTCAGACTTTATAACACAAGACTTGGTTAGATGCTGGTCAAATTGACCACTTCATGTCTGTCTATAGTTTTACTTATGAGATGTTTTGATTTCAGCTGAAAGTTCTTTTCAAGACAATAGGTCTTATGATAGAAAAATAAGAAGGTACTGAGAGTTGATAAAGGTTCAACAGAATTGGAATCTGAGGGTGCTAAGGAGTGATATAGTAGGGTAAAGGGACAATGATGTAGAGACCCTATTATTCTAGTGGTGAACATAGTGTAACAGCACTGCAAGCATTAAACTAATGCTATTAGTATAAAAAGGGGGAAGGAATGGCAGATATTACAGAAGATAGGATTGCTTACACATCACCCTAAATCTTAAAAAAGAGCATATTTTATTAATTTGATTTTGATTTCATTTTCTTTCTTCGAGTGTGTGACTAGAAAAAAGTACTGAATTAATAAGTTTCCAATATAAAAACTTATCCAGAATAATTCAGGTCACAACAAAGTGCCAACAAGACCATTGGTTTGTTTGACTTCTTTAAAAACAATGCTGTCTCTAATTTTCCCGCTGTCCTTGGCCTGTGAGGATCCAGCTAGAAATAGCCAGGTCTTTCATTGTAGAGGTATTAATCATAACTCATGGTTTCACAGGATAATACACATAGACTTTGAAGTTGAAGCCTGGAACACAACATCTTAATTTGGAACAGTAGAATAAATCTTTTTCAGTAGAAAATTGTACACTGTTCAATGTGCATTTTTCTATCATTATTCCTAAGGGGGTTCTGCAACAAAGCCATTGTATCTAAAATAGACATTTTTCTCAGAGAAACAAAGTGGAGGTGGAGGGAAGACCTCAATAAAACCAGGGCTAAAGAGTCCTTGGCAGATTTGGGGAGTCTTGAGGAGGGAGGAAAGGGATCTTGATACTTGCTCTCACAGCCAAACCTGTGCTTTTTAAGACATAAAATCTATCCTAGTTATGAGGTTCCTGTCTCCTCTAAACTTATTGTCTTGGGTATTCAATTCTGGAGTGTCTTATTTTTCAGTCTAAGAAGCTCATTGATTATCTTATCACTCTTTACCTTTCTGATGTTCTCTTCTCCTTTCTCCATCTCTTTCTCCCTTTATTTTAGGTTCTCCGGCAACTCCTCCCTCTCCATCCCCAGCAATATACACATTCTCTCTCACACACACAAAATCCTGTAAAGACAAATTCAAGACTCAGTCTTTCATTATATGAGAAAAGCTGAAAAAAGAACAGAACATAATTTTTTAACATAATAGAACTTTTATGCAGAAGTGTCTTCAGAAAGTACCTAGAAAAACTCAGTGTTTGAATATGAGTCAATAGGCCGGCTTTAAACGATTGTTCCCAGCTGTTAGACAATTCCAATGAAGTTTAACCAGAATCTCCTAACTCTAAACATGTTCTTTGCATCATCTGATTACAGTAACACTGTTGGCATTTATAAAGTTCTATACTTTATAAAGTACATCCCCATATGGGTCTCAGTCTAGGCATTCAATCAGATGGATATTTATAACTCCTGTTGTTAATTATTAAAATAAAAAGGCTAAGAGATCAAATATTCTCCATGCATCATCTGACTACTAAGTATCAGAGACGAAGTTTGAACTCTCGGTTCAAAGCTTAAATTCTGGAATGTTAAGCTATTTTTTTCCTCATTTTTCTGTGCTCTCTCACATTTGTATTTTGCACTAATATATATCTTAAAACTAAGAAAATAGTAATAGACATTAAACAAAAGGCCAGGGATTGGTTCAATGTTAAAACATACATGCACTTGTGCACCTGGGAGCTTCATTCCTAGTGCTACCCTCCTGTGTAGAGCTCGGTCCCAATGACTGTGCTAGCTGGGAACCCAGAGCTGTAATAGAGTATGAGCTCTAGTGCACAACCAGGTGTGTTCAAGCAGTGCAGCTAAAAATGTGCAGCCTTCAAGGCTTTTCCTTTCCATGTCCCTCATATTTTGGTGGGCCTATGCAAACAATAATTGCCACTCTAACACCGTTTTTACTGTGCTCCTATGACTCTAATCCTTAAGAAAAACAACCCACTTAAACTTTTGAAGTTCACTTAAACTAATATGCATGTGCATGGAAATGTAAAAAAGCACTTTGCCTTCAATGTTTAAGGAGTTACGTAAGTTTTACGGCTTTATATTGCTTTGTGTGCTGCTAAGAAATATTATGTATTACAATCTGGGGACTTGAGGGACAAAGTAATTGTACATGGGCTCTATTTTAATTTTTTTAATGTTCTTTGGCTGAAAGTTCAAAGTTAAGATATTAGCATTGGGACTACTGGGAATTCTGTTTATGATTGTCCTTCCACTGTAACTTTACCTTGTCCTCTTTCTTTGCATCTTTGTTCTCATAATTAAAAATAAAAATTAAAAAAATGTGCAGCCTTATGTGAGCACAATTAAAGAAGTGTAAGTACTGTGCCAGGGGAGTAGGCCCCGTGAGCACATTATAAACATGGCACCTCAGGTGGGCACTACAACTAGAATGGTACAGACACACCAACTAAATGGTAGTAACCTGGGCAAATACACATGCAAGTGCTGTAACTAAAAAGGCTGCAATGCCCAGCAAGCAATAAAGCACAGGATGTGCCACCACCAATGATCACAACAGCAGTAGCCATGGGAATAGAAGGAGAAAAGTATGATTGATAATTTAGATGCTAACCAAATATAGTTACTACTAGAATAATGTGTTTATCCTTCACCCTAATAGTTTCAGTATTTCTAACAATTGTCTTTTATCCCTGAAGACTTAATAAAAACTAATTAACAAAAAAATTATTATTTATTGGTCCACTGAAATTAAAAGGACAACTTGCTTTTTTCCAATCATTTCAAAAATTTTAAACAACCTATATCACTTAGTCATCTTATGAGACATTTTTATTTTTATTAATAGTGAAAGGAAACAAGGTTTTTGAAAAGCAATTTTGAGAAGTTGCTGTAAATAAAATGATTATAAAATTAATTAACACCCAAGAAGAAAATAAAAATAGAAATATTAGAGCTAGGAGAGGTTTATAAATAAGAATAAAGGCACCCCTTTTATAAATTTATATTTGTAATAAAATTATGAGCAGTAATAAGAGTAGCAATAGGTCAATGGCAAATATTATCCTCAATGGAGAAAAACTAAAAGCCTTTCCTCTAAATTCTGATACAAGACAAGGCTGTCCACTCTCACCACTCCTCTTCAACATAGTACTGGAAGTTCTTGCTATAGCAGTCAGGCAAGAAAAAGATATCAAGGGAATCCAGATAGAAAAGGAAGAAGTCAAGCTCTCATTGTTTGCAGACGACATGATACTCTACTTAGAAAATCCTAAAGACTCTACCAAAAAGCTTCTAAAAACAATAGACTCATATAGCAAGGTGGCAAGCTACAAAATTAACACACAGAAATCAATGGCCTTTTTATACACCAATAATGATAGGGAAGAGAAGGAAGTCAAGAAGGCAATCGCATTCACAATAGTGCCACACAAACTCAAATATCTTGGAGTCAACTTGACCAAAGATGTGAAGGACCTATACAAAAAAAAAAAAAAAAAACTATAAAACCCTGCTCCAAGAAATAAGAGAGAATACACAGAAATGGAAACACATACCCTGCTCATGGATTGGCAGGATTAACACAATTAACATGGCAATACTCCCCAAAGCATTATACAGATTTAATACGATCCCCTTAAAAATACCCATGACATTCTTCAAAGAAGTGGATCAAACACTTATGAAGTTCATCTGGAACAATAAGCACCCTCGAATAGCTAAAGCACTCCTAGGGAAAAGGAAAATGGGAGGCATTACTTTCCCCAACTTTAAACTGTACTACAAAGCAATAGTTATCAAAACAGCATGGTGTTGGAATAAAGACAGACCCTCAGATCAGTGGAATAGGCTTGAGTTCTCAGACATTGTCCCCTGGACATACAATTACCTAATTTTTGACAAAGGAGCAAGAAATCTTAAATGGAGCAAAGAAAGCCTCTTCAACAAGTGGTGCTGGCTGAACTGGTTAGCCACTTGCAAAAAAGCAAACATAGACCCCCAGTTAACATCAAGTACGAAGGTAAAATCCAAATGGATTAAAGACCTTGATATCAGACATGATACCATAAGGTATATAGAACATCACGTCGGTAAAACACTCCATGACATTGAGACTAAAAGCATCTTCAAGGAGGAAACTGCACTTTCCAAACAAGTGGAAGCAGAGATCAACAGTTGGAAATACATCTGCCCCTCAAAAGAAATAGTGCCCAGGATACAAGAGTCACCCACTGAGTGGGAGAAACTATTCACCCAACACCCATCAGATAAGGGGCTAATATCCAAAATATACAGGGCACTGACAGAACTTTACAAGAAAAAAAAAAACATCTAATCCCATCAAAAAATGGAAAGAAGAAATGAACAGACACTTTGATAAAAAAAGAAATACAAATGGCCATGAGGCACATGAAAAATGCTCCTCGTCACTAATCATCAGGGAGATGCAAATCAAAACAATGATGAGATACCACCTCACACCACAGAGATTGGCACACATCACAAAGAATGAGAACAATCAGTGCTGGCGGGGATGTGGAGAGAAAGGAACTTTTATCCACTGCTGGTGGGAATGCCGTCTAGTCCAACCTCTATGGAAAGCGATATGGAGATTCCTCCAAAATCTGGAAATTGAGCTCCCATTTGACCCAGCTATTCCACTCCTAGGGATATACATGAGAAACACAAAAATACAAAACGAAAATCCCTTCCTCACGACTATATTTATTGCAGCACTATTCACAATAGCCAGGCTCTGGAAACAACCAAGATGCCCTTCAACAGACGAATGGCTAAAGAAACTGTGGTACATATACACAATGGAATATTATGCAGCCATCAGGAGAGATGAAGTCATGAAATTTTCCTATACATGGATGTACATGGAATCTATCATGCTGAGTGAAATAAGTCAGAGGGAGAGAGAGAGACGCAGAATAGTCTCACTCATCTATGGGTTTTAAGAAAAATAAAAGTCATTTTTGCAACAATCCTCAGAGACAATGAGAGGAGGGCTGGAACTTCCAGCTCACTTCATGAAGCTCACCACAAAGAGTGGTGAGTGCAGTTATAGAAATAACAACACAGAGAACTACCATAATCATGTGAATGAATGAGGGAACTGGAAAGCCTGTCTGGAGTACAGGTGGGTGTGGGTTGGGATGGAGGGAGATTTGGGACATTGGTGGTGGGAATGTTGCACTGGTGATGGGGGTGTTCTTTACATGACTGAAACCTAATCACAGTCATATATGTAATCAAGATGTTTAAATAAAGAAAAAAAAGGGGGAAAAAAGAGTAGCAATAGGGGGAAAGGTTGTGGCCTAATAATAAGTACACAATTTTCTAGGCACAAATTGTGCCTAAAGTATTAGAAAAGAATAGATAGAGCATAGTCTTTCTACATGTAGGGTAGAGAGGGAAGATACATGGGAGCTAATAAGGAAGGCTGAGGAAGTGGAAGGACTAGCTCATTATGCGTGATATTCAGCACAAATTGAAATGTAATGGGACTGGAGAGATAGTACAGTTGACTTGGATTTGATCCCTGGCACCTCATACGGTCCCCTAAGCCAGAGGACTGATACCCGAACACACTGCCAGGAATAAGACCCAAACACTACCAAGTATGGCCCCCAAAATAGAAAAATAGAAAATTTAAGAATTATTTTTAAGGGGCCAGAGCGATAGCGCAGCGGTAGGGCATTTGCCTTGCACACGACTGACCCAGGTGGTCATGGATTTGATCCCCCAAGCCAGGAGTGATTTTTGTTTTGTTTGTTTTGTTTTGGGCCACACCCAGCGGTGCTCAGGGGTTACTCCTGGCTGACTGCTCAGAAATAGCTCCTGGCAGGCACGGGGGACCATATGGGACACCGGGATTCAAACCAACCACCTTTGGTCCTGGATCGGCTGCTTGCAAGGCAAACGCCGCTGTGCTATCTCTCCGGGCCTGCCAGGAGTGATTTTTGAGTGCCTAGCCAGCCAGGAGTAACCCCTGAGCATCACTGGGTATGACTCAAAAAAAAAAAAAAGACTTATTTTTAAAATGTTTATGACATAAATTTCAAGATCAGAGCATTAAGTTAAGTATAATCTTCAGTCATGAAATCAACCTTGAATGATGAGGTAATCATTATCATGACCCATCAAATACAGGCAGTGGTATTTTATTTGTTTGGGGGCTACATTTATCAATGCTCAGGAGTTACTCCTGGGTCTGCACTGAAGAATTATTCCTGGTAGTGCTCAAGGGACTATATGGAGTTTTGAGGATAAAACTCAGGTCAGGTGCGTGCAAGGTAAGTGCCTTGTCCATTGTCCTATCACTCCAGTCCCTAGCAGTAGGGTATATTCTTCTAAACCTGTGCCATTTATTTATATGTTGTGAAATTCACCCTCTGCTTTCCTGCACATACAGTTATTTCATATATGCATACATATATTATATATATATATATGGTTTGGGGGCTATGCTAGTGGTGCGTGGGGTATACTCCTCACTCAGTTCTTGGGGATCAGTCCCAGCAGTTCTAGGGAACCTGGTGGTGCTGGGGATTGGATCTGGGTTTCCACATGCAAAGCATGTACTCAGCCCATTGGGTTATCACAGTTTCTCTGGCCCAGTGTCTCATGGTTTAAAACACCCCATAAAAGACTAAATTTGCACCAGGAAAATGTTAGGATATAGATGATCCAAAGTAGCATAAAAGCAGCAACCATGAAGTACCACATGCATGTTGAAGAGAAATTAGCTTTATAGAGTTTTTTTTTTGAGCAGTTCCCAGCGTTCAATTGAAGACAAAAGTTACAAAAAAAAAATCTCAATTCAATGGGAATAAACTAACTTCCCCAATTTTCTATAGTAAATTGTTTATAATTCTGATCCCTGTCTTAGAGTTCCCACCCAGCCCACCCACCCTCATAGACTTTGTATCTACAATTGTCTCCAGGGTAACTTTGCCGCCTAAAAAATTCCCCAGAAGGGAAGTGACACATACCAGTGACTAGTTTTAAAGAAAAGCTTTGGAATAACACATTGGTTTAGGAGCTCTTGTTGCATACTTTGAACACATAAGCCACAGTTGGGGCATGAGAAACCACTCAAGACACTTATCCCTGGACCTCTAGGGGTGGACCTCCTATGATCTGTGTCACTCTCTTTTGGATGGACAGAATCTGACACCTAATTGGAGAGTAGCCAACCAGATGTCCAGTGGGTAGTACAAGGTGATCAACAGAGCAGTGAAACAAAGGATCTAAACTTTCTCATTTAATGGTGTCTCCTTTTTATGCTATGAGAGTTTAGGTAAATTATGTCATCTCACCAGGAGTTGGGGACCTTGTCTCTTAAATGAGGAGGTTTAACTACCTCAACCTTTGAATCTATTCCTGTGAAAGAAGAGAAGTTCTACACATATCTATTTGGAACGGTGTAGAAGGAAGATAGAGCAATGAAAAAGAAAAGTCTGTTTAAGAGACAGGGGTTTTCATGGACATAACAATACAATGATGAGAAAGAGGAGAGAAGGGGAGAGGGAGAAAAAGAGAAGGGGAGGGAGAGAGAGAGAGAGGAGAGAGAGAGAGGAGAGAGAGAGAGAGAGAGAGAGAGAGAGAGAGAGAGAGAGAGAGAGAGAGAGAGAGAGAGAGAGAATCGTGTCCAGGAATCCAGAGAAAACAATATAAAGGACTAATATTTTGGGATTAAAATAATTAGCTACAGAGCATGTCAGGGTGGTAGGCCAGAGAGTTGAAGTATGTTCAAGGGCAAGTTTTTGGCTTTGTGTAATAGAAGAGGCGGGGAAAAAAATTGGATGAGATACAGATTTTAATTTTAAATTTCCAAGAGGTTATTATAACAACTTAAAAGAAGGTTGTTTTAAATTGTCTTTAATGTAACTATTCACTTGTTGGCAGTGGTCAGCATTTCCTATAAATACCACTTACATCTTATGGAATGAAGCTGTAACATGTAATGTGTAAGGAGAAGCGGTGAAGAAAGAGCAGTGAGGGAAACTTGGAATCTGAGTTCTTGGCATGGAATATCAGGGAAATTGAGCTCCTCTCCTTTTATTCTTTTTGGAACTAATGGTGAACAATTGCTTTTCAGAAATACTGTTTTCTTATTAATATACATTTTTGCTTTGCTTTTGGGCATTTAATGTGCTCTCCAGAGAATTCTTCAAAGCATTTAAAATAGCATTTGCCAATTTCTCCTTCTTTTAATTAATACCAAGTGGTTTTTCATTCAAACCAAAGTTACAAGCTGAATCTACATAAGCAAACTAAACTAGGGGTAGAGTGAAGTTCCAAAAGTAAGAATGACTCATTCAAATCAATGCCCTATCACTTAAGACTCTGTGTCATCCTAGGAAAACCATTTAACCAAGTTAATCATTTAACTTCAGAAAAAATTTATTGGAATTTAGAATGCATCATATTTGTAATGAGGATTACTAATTATAATAGAAAAATGTATACTTTTGACAGTTAATAGAAACTCAACAAATATGAATTATTTCTCTTTCCTGCTCCCCTAGAAGAGAAGCAACATATAGTTTTGGAGATCTGAGCTACTGAAGCATACAGATCCACATAGGTTATTATCAAGTATGCTCACTCACCCTGTTCCACATTGGGCCCACAAAGAAAGGGTTAGGTAAGCAAGCATTAAACATTTTATCTCGGGCCCGGAGAGATAGCACAGCGGCGTTTGCCTTGCATGCAGCCGATCCAGGACCAAAGGTGGTTGGTTCGAATCCCGGTGTCCCATATGGTCCCCCGTGCCTGCCAGGAGCTATTTCTGAGCAGACAGCCAGGAGTAACCCCTGAGCAACGCCGGGTGTGGCCCAAAAAAACAAAAAACAAAACAAAACAAACAAAAAAAAAACCATTTTATTTCCTTATTTGGCTCCTATTAGTACCTCATCATTGGCTCAAGTAGTTCCAGGTGCCTGAAGAACCCATACTGTCCCTTCCAGCAAACTCTATTTCAGGAAGTCCATGTAGAACTCTTTCAGGTTCAGTCTTCTCACAGCACACGGCACTGTGATTAATTTCTCTTACCACATTGTCTAGCCATTATCTGTTGATGTTTCATGGCACTAGACTCGCCACTAGTCAATGTGTTATAAAAGCAGGAATATGGCTCCCATTGTATGATGGGCATGAACTATTTCTTGAATGAAAGAAAAATATACCTCTGGGCCAGATAGTACAGTGATAGATCATTTGCCTTGAATAGAAGAATATTGTGACACATGAAAGAACATGATTTAACCTTACAGATTTTATACTAAGTGAAACAAACCTGACATAAAAAAGAAAAATAACTCAATAATGTTACTTTTATAAGACATAGAGCATAGTCAAATGTATAGAGAAAAAGAATAATGATGGTTTTAAGGGATAGGGAGCAGAGGCATGGCAAGTTTGTGTTTTAAAAAAAAGATACTTCAGGTTTGAAAGATGAAAAATTCTAGAGAGAAATGATGGTGATAGTTCCACAAAAGTTCAAATTCTTCCAGTGTAGTGTATACTTAAAAATGAATCAAGTAATAAACTTGATATAAAAGTATAAACTTTTATATTACATAGTTTTGCTACAATGAAAAAGAAATAGGAATATAGAAAATAAAAATAAAATAGGAAAATAAGTAAAGAAAAATACATTCTTATTCTGTCACTTTGCGACTAAGGTGATGTGTCCACACTGAGTGAGAAAATGCGTATTTTCTTAATGAAATTGTGCTACAAAAAAGCTTTCTGAAACTGGATGTCCAGAAATAGCTTCTTATTTTTTTTTGTTCTTTTTTTTTTAATTTATTTAAACACCTTAATTACATACATGATTGTGTTTGGGTTTCAGTCATGTAAAGAACACCACCCATCACCAGTGCAACATTCCCATCACCAATGTACCAAGTCTCCCTTCGCCCCACCCGACCCCCGCCTGTACTCTAGACAGGCTCTCCATTTTCCTCATACATTCTCATTATTAGGACAGTTCAAAATGTAGTTATTTCCCTAACTAAACTCATCACACTTTGTGGTGAGCTTCCTGAGGTGAGCTGGAACTTCCAGCTCTTTTCTCTTTTGTGTCTGAAAATTATTATTACAAGGGTGTCTTTCATAATTCTGTCATAAAAAATGTATGTTTTATCCCAAAAAAATTCTTATATCAGGAACTTTTTAAAACTTGCAAAGACAATTACTGGCTTTAAGGAAAATAACAAAACTCTCAATTTAAAAGTTCCAGTGGATTTTATTTTTGGTGTGCGTGGGGTGGGGAGCTACACTTGGGATTTCCTCCTGGTTCTGCAGTCAGAGATCATTCATTACAGTGCTCAGGGATGCTTAGGGGTGCTGGGGATTGAACTTGGGTCAACCACATGTAAGACAAGTGCCTTTCCTACTGAATTATCTCTTCAGCCCTGAGTCTCAATGGACTTTAAACTCACTTTTGAATGCAAAATGCATATGTACAACACCTTTTAGTTTAAAAAAGTCAATTGATTAATTTGAGGGGCTATTTAGCTATACTGCATAAATTTGAACAAAAGTTTTATATATTGTGTGAATAAAATTGAAAAAATAAGATTCATATTTTTTAAAAAAATAATTATTTGTTATTTCATAGACATTCTATTTATTTTTGTTAGAAATGTTTTCTATATTGATCTGTTGAAAACTAGTATCATGATTAGTATGCAACATGTGTATGTATGTATGTGTATATATATATATATATATATACCCTAGTTCTTCCTGTCCACTAAATGGGCTTAAAAGTAAAGACACTCTAATAGTACTGAACATATGTAGTGCCTAGATCTTGTTTTCTAAATAGTATTTTTCAATTAGAGGAATTAAGACTGCTAAAAGAAATGACTGAATCCAGCTCTGCAATGAGAAAAATAAAATATAAGCTCAGAGTATCTTGAGGTACCAGAAAGTAAAAAAATGGAACAAATAAGCAAACAAAAACTCTAAAGAAAACATACAGATGGCCAACAGGAACATTAGAAGATGTTATGATTACTTATTGTTAGGAAACTACAAACCCAAAAAGTAGTGAAATGTCACCTTATAAATGTAGGATGGTCTATTATTAAAAATATAAGAAATTATTCACCCAGTATCCATATGAAAAGGGGTTAATATCTAAGATATAAAAGGCACTGCAAGAGCTTAGCAAGAAAAAAAAATCTAACGCCCTCCAAAAAATGGGGAGAAGAAAAGAACAGACATTTCCTCAAAGAGAAAATACAGTTGGGAAAAAGGCACATGAAAAAGTGTTCCACATCAATAATCATCAGGGAGATGCAAATCAAAACAACTGTGAGATATCATCTCACACCACAGAGGCTGGCACACATCACAAAGAACAACAACTAGTGCTGGTGCTGATGAAGAGAGAAACGGTAACTCATTCGCTGCTGAGAGGAATATTGATTGATCTGACCTTTTTCGAAAACAACATGGATAATCCTCAAAAAACTAGAAGCTGAGCTTCCATATGATCTAGCAATCACTCTTAGAAATATACATGAGGACTTCTGGTCTCCCAGCTTCTTGAAGGATCTCTCCTTCCTGGGAGCCGGGAGTCTAGCAGGAGGAGGTTTGGCAGGCCCCTGACATGCCGGAGGCCTGCTTGGCCAGGCCTAGGGGGGGTGCGGGACTTGGGTAACCCCAGCACCCCTCTGCCGCCTTGCTCCGATCTCCAGGGCTTCCCCGGGCCACACCCCTGGGCAAGCCGGTGAGTTGGGTCCCTTGGTGGAGCTTGAAGGTACCCTAGGCCTTTCCCCACTATCCATGCGGCTCCTTAGGGAGGGTCTGGGTGGGGCTCTGAACTTCTGGTCTCCCAGCTTCTTGAAGGATCTCTCCTTCCTGGGAGCCGGGAGTCTAGCAGGAGGAGGTTTGGCAGGCCCCCGACATGCCGGAGGCCTGCTTGGCCAGGCCTAGGGGGGGTGCGGGACTTGGGTAACCCCAGCACCCCTCTGCCGCCTTGCTCCAGATCTCCAGGGCTTCCCCGGGCCACACCCCTGGGCAAGCCGGTGAGTTGGGTCCCTTGGTGGAGCTTGAAGGTACCCTAGGCCTTCCCCCACTATCCATGCGGCTCCTTTAGGGAGGGTCTGGGTGGGGCTCTGAACTTCTGGTCTCCCAGCTTCTTGAAGGATCTCTCCTTCCTGGGAGCCGGGAGTCTAGCAGGAGGAGATTTGGCCGGCACTGATAATCTCTGTCCAGTCTACATTTTCACAAGTAACATTAATAGTACTCTCACAAAAAACATTAATCGTACTCTCACAAGAAACATTAATAGTACTCTCACAAGAAACATTAATCGTACTCTCACGAGAAACATTAATAGTACTCTCACAAGAAACATTAATAGTACTCACTATCATTGAATTATGTTTTTATGTATGCAGAATGTCCATTTTGTACTCTGCCCTTTTGCATACCCCTTCATAAGTTCATATTTCTCTTTAACTTCTTTAACTCCTATCATTATTACTTACCCTTTCTAACTTAAGTACTGTTGAGTCCTAAGTCACAGACCAAAGTGGTGCCCTAGAGTTAACACCCACCCAACTATTTTAAAAGGCATAAAAAGGACACATATCTTTTCAACATTTTATGGGTGTTTTCTTTGATGGCTATAACTTTTGCTAAATACTTTCTTATACAGTGATGATCCCCCCCCCCATGTTTTTTATCTTCCCTTTGTGAACTGCTCAATATGGAATTTGGTGTGAAAGAATCCCTCAGTTTAATACTTATGTTTGAACCAAGTCATGGGTCTTGTTGGAAATGTTCTTATGCCCCCATATATCTGAAAGCACCACGTGGCTTTATATCTTGTTTGCGTAGGCACACTAACATGGGAAAATACTATACATACCAATAAGTTCTTATCTAATAGAAATGAGAACACACAAATCTTGTAGTGCAATGAGACCTTACACCCTGAACATTGACATAAAGACCTGGCACAGGCCTCAGAAGAATGGGCATTCTCCATTTACCCCTTGATCTACAGAAGACATTTACAAAACATCCAAGGTTGTATATAACATCACCCGGAGGCATTCCTGTACCAGGGACGACCCTACAGCTGCTCTGACATCGATCTACTCAAAAGAGACACCCCTTAACACTGAGAAGACAACAAGAACAATGACCTGCTTACTGGACAGGGCTTGCTGTATTGCCCCTTTATGGTGAGGTTTGTCTATAACATCACCTGGAAGCAATCCTCTACCACGGAAGACCCTACCACTGCTCAGACATCGTCCTGCTCAAAAGAGACTTCCCTTAACACTGAGAAGACTTTACAACAACAACCTGCTTACAGGACAGGGCTTCCTGCATTGCCCTTTCATGGTGAGGTGAAACGAGAAGGCACTCCACATCATGACTTCAATGTAGGACATGCAGATTCCAGAATCTTTAATACAGAAACATGAGACCAACAACAGAGACTGTGTGATAAGTGTGTTGGCGCTACGGACAATGTCTTGGAGTGAACGATAACTTTCCTGAGGCCTAGAGCTGGTCTTATGCCAGGAAACTTCAGGGGTAGGATCTCTTTGTATTTAGGCCAAGGTTATTCCTTTCCATGCCTCTCATATTTTGGTGGGCCTATGCAAACAACAATTGCCACTCTAACACCGTTTTTACTGTGCTCCTTTGACTCTAATCCTTAAAACGCACCCACTTAAAATTTGAGGTTAACTTAAGCTAATATGCATGTACATGGAAATGTAAAAAATACTATGCCTCTAACGTTTAAGGAGTTACGTAAGTTTGATGGCTTTAGATTGCCTTGTGTGCTGTTAAGAAATATTATAATGTGCTACAATCTGGGGACTTGAGGGACAAAGTAATTGCACATGGATTCTGTTTTATTTATCTTAGCTTTCTTTGGTGAAAGTTCAAAGTTAAGATATCAGCAAGGGGACTTCTTCTGATAATTATGTTATGGGTGATTGTCCTTCCACTGTAACTTTACCTTATCCTCTTTCTTTGCATCTTTTGTTCTCATAATTCAAAATAAAAAATTATATAAAAAATAAAAAAAAATAATAAAAAAAATTTAAAAAAAGAATGTTTAAATTAAAAAAAAAGAAATATACATGAGATCACTTCTCGGCCTTTTGGCTAAGATCACGTGTAGTATCTGTTCTTATCAGTTCAATATCTGATACGTCGTCTATCCGACGACAGTATATTAAATGGATTTTTGGCACTAGGAACTGGAATAGGAGCTTGCTCTGTCCATTCCACGCATCGACCTGGTATTGCAGTACCTCCAGGAATGGTGCACCAAAAAAAGAAAAAAAGAAAAAAGAAAAAAAAAGAAATATACATGAGGAGCCCAAAAACACCATGCAGAAGAGCTCTCTGCATTCCAATATTCATTGCAGCACTACTCACAATAGCAGAATCTGCAAACAACCCAAGTGCCCAAGAACAGCTGAGTGGCTAAAGAGTCCATGGTACATCTGCACAATGGAATACTACACAGCTATTAGGGGAAATGAAGACAACAGATTTGCTTCTACATGCATGAAGCTGGAGAGTATAGTGCTGAGTGAAATGAGTTAGAAGGAGATGAATAGGGGCCGGGTAGGTGGCGCTGGAGGTAAGGTGTCTGCCTTGCAAGCGCTAGCCAAGGAAGGACTGCGGTTCGATCCCCCGGCGTCCCATATGGTCCCTCCAAGCCAGGGGCGATTTCTGAGCACATAGCCAGGAGTAACCCCTGAGCGTCAAACGGGTGTGGCCCAAAAACCAAAAAAAAAAAAAAAAAAAAAAGAAGGAGATGAATAGACATAGGATGATCACACTCATTTGTAGAATATAAAAGAAAGATAGTATGATAATAATATCCAGAGACAATAGATATGAGGGCCAGGAGGATCTGTTAAAGTTAGGAAGCTTGCCTCAAATAGTGGGAGAGTACAGTTAGGGCAGAGAAGGGGTCACTATAACAATGATAGTTGTCAATTATCACTCTGGACAATAATTGGGTGCTGAGAGAAGATAAAGTGAATAGGCACGATACCCTTTCAGTAACAATAGTGCAGTATATAAAAGGGAAAATCAAAGAAGAGAGAAGAAAAATGTCTACCTCAAGCAGGCAGGGGTGGACAAGAGGGAAATGGGTCACTGGAGGTAGGAATCTGAAGAGTATTGTACATTGTGTGACTAAAACTCAATATAAACCATTTTTAATAAATAATATCTTGAAGCACCATGATTACAAACATGTTTGTAGTTGGGTTTCAGCCATAAAAGAACATCCCCCTTCATCAGTGCAACATTCCCAGCACCAGTGTCCCCAACACCTTCTTCCTCCACCCCCTGCTGGATTCAAGATAGGCATTCTACTTATTGTGCTCATTACCATTGTCATGATAGTTCTTAGTGTACTTAACTTCTCTAACTGCTCTCACCACTCTTTGTAGTAAGCTTCATATCATGGCCTGGTTCTTCCAGCCCTCATCTCTATTGTCTCTGGGTATTATTACAATAATGTCTTTTAGTTTTCTTAAATCCTACAGATGAGTGAGACTATTCTGTGTCTATCTTTTTTTTTTTTTGGGGGGGGGGTCCACACCTGGCAGCGCTCAGGAGTCACTCCTGGCTCCACACTCAGAAATCACTTCTGGCAGGCTGGGGGGACCATGTGGAATGCCGAAATTTGAACCACCGTCCTTCTGCATGAAAAGCAAACGCCTTACCTCCATGCTCTCTCTGGCCCCGTCTATCTCTGACTTATTTCTACTCAGCATAATAGTTTCCATGTCCATCCATGTATAGGAAAATTTTATGACTTCATTTTTCCTGATAGCTGCATTGTGTATATGTACCACAGTTTCTTTTTTTTTTTTTTTTTGGTTTTTGGGCCACACCCGGCAGTGCTCAGGGGTCACTCCTGGCTCTCTGCTCAGAAATAGCTCCTGCCAGGCACGGGGGACCATATGGGACACCGGCATTCGAACCAACCACCTTTGGTCTTGGATCGGCTGCTTGCAAGGCAAACACCGCTGTGCTATCTCTCTGGGCCCATACCACAGTTTCTTTACATACTCATCTATTGTTGGGTATCTGGGTTGTTTCCAGAGTCTGGCTATTGTAAATAGTGCTGCAATGAATATAAGTGTGCAGAAAGCATTTTTGTATTGTGTTTATTGTGTTCCTAGGGAATATCCCTAGGAGTGGTATAGCTGGATCATATGGAAGATCAATTTCCAGTCTTCTGAGAAATCTCTCATATTTTTTTCCATAAAGGCTGGACCAGACAGAATCCCCACCAGCAGTGAATAAGAGTTCCTTTCTCTTCACATCCCCACCAGCACTGATTGTTCCAGTGAGGTTTTATTTCGCCTACCATGTTTTTCAGTCCTGTTATTTCATTTTTTACTTTTCTTATTTCTATCTTTATATCCTCATATTTGATTCATATTTGTGGTTCATTCAGCTTGACTCATGCTTTCTTTGATTTCTATGAGAATCCTCCTTATTTCTTCTCTAAACTCCTTATCTGAGAGGCTTATAGTTGGTTGACACTTTTCAGGTCATCAGAGCTGTCATCATTATTTTCTATGCATGATGTGGGCCTGCATTGTTTCTCACACTTGTAGTGTTTTTTTTTCTATATGTTGTGCTGGGGTTCATGGACTAGAAGATGTGAACGAAGCAGAGACTTTGTAGGCAGAGACAGCCTACCTCTGGTGATGTTCCCTCAGGAGATCTTCTCTAATGTGCCCTCAGAAGTTGTTCTGGTTGGGTAGTTATGGCCACTTCATGGAACAGAGCAAAGGCCTTTAAAATGTCTCCCAGTTGCCAAAGCAAATGGTAGGAATCAGGCTTTGCCCTTTGTACGTGGAGACAGCCTACCTCTTATGATGTGCCCTCAGGAGGTCTTCTCTGCTGTTCCCTTTGGAGATATTCTGGGTGGGGTGGCTATGCCACTTCACAGAGCAGAGCAGATGCCTTTTAAAATATCTCCCGATTGCTAAAGCATCAATATGAACCACTTTGTAACTGTGAAAAAAGAACTCAACTGTATTTTGAACAACCTTATAACCATGGTGCTTGAATCAAATAATTTAAAAAAAAGAAACAGGGCCAGAGAGATTATAAACAGGTAATACACTTACCTTGCATCTAGGCAGTCATTTTGGATACCCAGAAACACATACAATCTCTGAACACAGCCAGGAGTAATTCTTGAACACTGAAGTGGTCCTAAAGCACCCTCCCACCTGAAAAAAAATGTAACAGTATAGATTTAATTATGTATACATTATTTTATTTAATTACTTATTATATAATAAGTAATAATAATTCTTATATAATAGAGAAATAATGTATAAGTCATATAACATACTATATAACATATAAAATTTATATATTTACATAATATATAAAATTATATAACCTTTATATTTTATATATGTTACTTAAATAATATAAAAAACAAGGGGGGGGGGAAAACAAGTAAGGCTGCAAATGCAAGATCAATAGGCTTTGCAAGCTTGAGGCCTAGGTTTAATCTTCATCTCCACTTGGTCCCCAAGCTGGAAGCAGAGCACAAATATCACCAGTGGTGACCCAGAAACCAAAACAAGTGTAGGAGAGGATGTAGAGAAAAAGAAATTCTAATGCATTATTATTAGTAATGTAAATTGGTAAATCCATTATAGAAAATGTTGTAAAGATTTCTCAAAGACAGAAATAAAAACTTGGGGGCCAGAGCAATAATACAGAGACAAGGGCATTGGATTTGCATTAGCCTTACATTACATCAAATTAAGATTGACATTAGCTCAAGAGTTGGGAGTGCTCATTGGCAGAAAACTGGATAAGGAAAATGTGGCATATATACACTGTAAAATGTACTAAGTTTTTTTAAAAGAAAATATGCAGTAGCACAACAGATAAAACATTTGTCTTGCATACAGGTGACACACAGATGACACAGGTTCAATCCCGGCATCCTATATTGTCCCAAGCCCACCAGATCATTAAATGCAAAGCTAGGAGTAAGCTTGAACATCACAAGGTGTGGCCCTCAAAAAAAATGTTTTTTTAAAGTGTAGGACTTGATTGACAGGCCAATGACCCCCTTTCCTTGTAAGACTACCTTGAGAAAGCAGGACTACACACCGTAAAATGAGATCTTCATGTAGCCTGTTCTCTGTAGGATAGTTTTCCACACACATCAGAATTCCTTGGTGTACCACATAAAAGCTTATCTGTTTCCTTGAAGACCCTCTCTTTCTGTTATCATGACAACACTCTTTCATCTTCTTGCTATCCAATTTTCACTGTGGGTGACAATCTAGGAGCAGAATCTTACAATGGTGTGCCTGCTCCTTGTGATAACTACAAAGGCATGTTAATCTTATCAGGAGCATCTCTAAATGCCACAGCAGGGTTCTTTCACTCTGAGAGGGCTTCAAACCATCTGGACACATCTGGAAAATTTCAAGCGTGTCAGTATCAGAAGCTGTTGCTGTTCTAATGGTTATCATTTTAAAAATGATCAGAAAGTGATATTTACCTCCTTTAGGCTTCATCATATCCTCTTCCTGCCTTCCCCCTCCATATGTGTCCTATCTTAAATCTCAGGGTGTTTGTTGAAACCTGTTTGCATTTCCTCCACAATGAATAAGACATGATAAGTGAATATGTATGTGTTCATTAAGACACAAGTGTTTCCCGTCTCACTAATCTTCAAAGATTTGTGTCCAAAACTTACTGCAGGAATTTCCTGCCCAGTGACTGTCCATGTAAATAAATCGGCTCAAGAACAAAACAAAAAAACAAAAAGTGAAAGTATTTCTTTATGTGGTACAGTTATATCATTTCATGTTTCTATAGGCTGAATGTTCTAAGCTATGTTTATTCAGATTCTCATCACCAAAGGTTTTCAACAGTGATTGGCCTCATTAAAGGAAAAAAATTGGGGTTACGCCACAAAGCACAACCATCTCTTTTATCCATGTGTTTTGAAAAGAAAAGTTACAGAACTTATGGATTCCATTGTCAGAAGGTGACTCCTTTGATAGGGGACTGTTTTTAATTATTTAAATACTTTCACAGCAAGATATCATGATGGGTTGATTTCTAAAAGTATTATGAGGGTCTCACTGCAGGTAACCATGTAACTTTGTCAAAAGCTTTGATTAAACAAACTGGCATGAGGTAAAGTACCCCTGTGAGAGGGCACATCCCACATAGAAGCATGCAGTGCTGAACATTGGTGTATTATTGTTATTTGCAATGCTCATGTTTCTAAGGACCTTGAAGCATTATTATATTCTATCCCAACATAAACTTCCTGGACTAGGTGGTAGGAATGTAATCCAGCCATAAACCTCTGATAAATTATATTTTAAAAAACAGTGAAAAAAAGCTATCAGAGACAACAAAATATTTTCCAACTCACAGACAACTAGGAGTAGCCTTGAGACTCTATGAAAATAGAATTCACTCATTTCTCTACCACTTGGGAAAATACTTTTACATATAGAAAGGTGATTGTTGGGGGCTGGAGAGATAGCATGGAGGTAAGGCGTTTGCCTTTCATGCAAGAGGTCATCGGTTCGAATCCCAGCGTCCCATATGGTCCCCCGTGCCTGCCAGGAGCAATTTCTGAGCATGGAGCCAGGAGTAACCCCTGAGCACTGCCGGGAGTGACCCAAAAACCACAAAAAAAAAAAAAAAAAAAAAAAAAGAAAGGTGATTGTTATACTGGGGATATCCTGGGAATCATTTTTTGCCTTGGAGACATTTAAAGTAAATCCTGAAAAGGTTTTAAATAAGGTCAAAGTTGAGCTAGTGGGGCGGAGAGATAGCATGGAGGTAAGGCGTTTGCCTTTCAAGCAGGAGGTCATCAGTTCGAATCCCAGTGTCCCATATAGTCCCCCGTGCCTGCCAGGAGCAATTTCTGAGCCTGGAGCCAGGAATAACCCCTGAGCACTGTCGGGTGTGACCCAAAAACCACACACACAAAAAAGTTGAGCTAGTCAGGTCAACTAAGCATTTCTTCTAAATGCGACATCTAGATACTAGCAAACATAATTTCCTCCTCTTTCCTCTTCCACTTGCCTATTTTTTCCCTTCGTTTCACAAATATTTAGTACCAACTATGTGCAGCGATTGTTCGAAAATTAAGATATAGATATATTCATTCAATTTACAGTGCTGAAACAATTATCTATACAGAAAGGAGTAAGAATAGACCCTACTTTATTCCACTCCAGATAAATTGAGAAATGTTGGGGTCAATGCTGAGGGGCTACTCCTGACTGTGCATTCAGGAATTACTCCTGAAGGGGTTCAGGGACCAAATGGGATTCTGGGGATTGAACCTGGGTCAGTTGCATGTAAGGCAAGTGCCCCATCCAACTGTACAATCACTCTGACATATAAATATAAATAGTAGAATTTTAAAATGTTAAAAAGACAATTCAACAATTTAAGGTGAAAAGATAGTTTTAAAATAAGACATAGAAAGAACTAAACCATGAAAGAAAAACTAAGAAATGTATAGTATAAAACTTTTTAGTTTTATTTAAATATATTTAATTGTTGTAACAGTAGTATAGTTATAAGGTTATTCATAATACAGTTGGGTTTTTTCTCCACAGTTACAAAGTCGTTCATGATTGCATTTCCATCATATAATCTACAACCATTCCCCACTGTGCACATTTTTCAACCACGCCTACCTTTGGGCAGTCATTCTCTCTCTCTCTCTCTCTCTCTCTCTCTCTCTCTCTCTCTCTCTCTCTCTCTCTCTCTCTCTCTCTCTCTCTCTCTCTCTCCTCTCTCTCTCTCCCTCTCTCTCATTCTTCTCTCCACTTTGTTTTTTTCACTTTTAGACATAGTGGCTTACACAATTTTTTAAAAACAGAATAGAATATTTTAATTAATTTTTCTCTAATGATAGAATTTGCATACAAGTACATATATTTCCTACTTTTAAAAATTAATATTTTTATTTAAACACCTTGATTACAAACATGATTGTGGTTGGGTTTCAGTCATGTAAAGAACATCCCTCTCCTTTTCACCAGTGCAACATTCCCATTACCAATGTCCCAAATCTCCCTCCTCCCCACCCCACCCCTGCCTGTACTCTAGACAGGCTTTCTACTTCCCTCATCCATTCACATTATTATGATAGTTCTCAGTGTAATTATTTCTCTAACTGCACTCATCATTCTGCACTCATCACTCTTTGTGGTGAGATTCATGAGTGAGCTGGAACTTCCAGTCCTCCTCTCTTTTGTCTCTGAAAATTATTGCAAGAATGTCTTTCATTTTTCTTAAAACCCATAGGTGTGTAAGACTATTCTGCATCTATCTCTCTTCCTCTGACTTATTTCACTCAGCATAATAGATTTCATGTACATCCATGTATAGGAAAATTTCATGGCCTCATCTCTCCTGATGGCTGCATAATATTCCATTGTGTATATGTACCACAGTTTCTTTAGCCATTCATCTGTTGAAGGGCATCTTGGTTGTTTCCAGAGTCTGGCTATTGTAAATAGTGTTGCAATGAATATAGGTGTGAGGAAGGGATTTTTGTATTGTATTTTTGTGTTTCTCTTGTATATCCCTAGGAGTGGTATAGCTGGATCGAATGGGAGCTCAATTTCCAGTTTTTGGACTAGGTTGGACTAGACGACATTCCCACCAGCAGTGAAAAAGAGTTTCTTTCTCTCCACATCTCTGCCAGCACTGCTTGTTTTCCTTCTTTGTGATGTGTGCCAATCTCAGTGTTGTGAGATGGTACCTCATAGTTGTTTTGATTTGCTTGTCCCTGATGATTAGTGACGTGGAGCGATTTTTTATGTTCCTTTTGGCCATTTGTATTTCTTCTTTTACAAAGTGTTTGTTCATTTCTTCTCCCTATTTTTTGATGGGATTAGATTTTTTTCTTGTAAAGTTCTGTTAGTACCTTGTATATTTTGAATATTAGTCCTTTTTGTTTTGTTTTGTTTTGTTTTGTTTTTGGGCCACACCCGGTGTTGCTCAGGGGTTACTCCTGGCTGTCTGCTCAGAAATAGCTCCTGGCAGGCACGGGAGACCAAATGGGACACCGGGATTCGAACCAACCACCTTTGGTCCTGGATCGACTGCTTGCAAGGCAAACACCGCTGTGATATCTCTCCGGGCCCGGATATTAGTCCTTTATCTGATGGGTATAGGGTGAATAGTTTCTCCCACTCTTTGGGTGGCTCTTATATTCTGGGTACTATCTCCTTTGAGGTGCAGAAGCTTCTCAGCTTAATATAGTCCCATCTGTTTATCTCTGCTTCCACTTGTTTGGAGAGTGCTGTTTCCTCCTTGAAGATGCCTTTAGTCTTAATGTCACGGAGTGTTTTACCTACATGTTGAAACCTTATGGTTTCAGATCTGATATCAAAGTCTTTAATCCATTTGGATTTTATCTTTGTACATGGTATTAGCTGGGGATCTGAGTTCACTTTTTTGCAAGTGGCTAACCAGTTGTGCCAACACCACTTGTTGAAGAGGCTTTCCTTGCTTCATTTAGGATTTCTTGCTCCTTTATCAAAAACTAGAATGGGGAACATTCTCTGAGTACTCAAGCCTATTCCACAGATCTGAGGGTCTGTCTTTATTGTAATACCATGCTGTTTTGATAACTATTGCTTTGTAATACAGCTTAAAATTGGGAAAAGTAATACTTCTTTTAAGGTTGGTTTTGAGTTTGTAAAGTTCTTGAGCTGTTGTTTATCCATAAAGCTGTGTATTCTTCCTTAAAATATGAATGATAGTCTGGCTGGGTGAAGTATTTTTGGCAAGATTGAGTTTTGTTTGTTTTTGTTTTGTTTTGTTTTGGGGCCACACCCGGCAGTGGTGCTCAGGGGTTACTCCTGGCTCTGCACTCAGAAATCGTTCCTGGCAGGTATGGGGGACGAAATTGGATATCAGGAATCGAACCCTGGTCCATCCTGGGTCAGCCACAGGCAAGACAAACACCTTACCACTGTGCATTCTCTTAGGCTCCACATCATTGTGTTTTTCACTATATCCCACCACTGCTTTTTAAACCTGGAGGATTGCTTCTGATAAATCTGCTGTAAATCCTAAGGCTGCTTCTTTCTTTGATCTTGATATTCTATCTCTGTCTATAGTTTACATCATTGTAACAAGAAGTACCTTGGGTTGCTTCTAATTGGGTCTCTTTTAGCTGGTATTCCTAGGGCATCTAGGATCTGGGTGCATGCACTCTTCAGCTTTGGGACCTTCTCAGCAATGATGTCTTTAACTATTGCTTCTTCATGGGGTTATCTTCTTGAGTCTCTGAAACCTCAATGATTTAATTTATATTGTTTCTGTTGAATTTATCCCATAGTTCTATTGTTGTCTGTTCACTTTTTTTTGAGGATATTTTTCATCTTCTGTTCATTGGTGGGGGGGCCACAACCAGTAGTGCCTGAGCACTACTGAGGGTTACTCCTGGTGCTGCACTCAGAAATTAGTCCTGGCAGGCTCAGTGGACCATATGGCATGCCTGGGATTGAACCCAAGTTGGCTGCATACAAGGCAAAAGTCCTACCCACCGTATTATTCCTCCAGCCCCTTCAGTTTCTTTTTTAAAGGCTCTTTTCCTATCTCTTTTGTTGTATGGAGGTTGATATTCAGCTCATCTTCCACATCACTGATTCTGTACACAACAGCTGTTACTTTGCTGGTGAGGTCTTCCAGTGAGTTTTTGGGTTTTCCTACCAAGTTTTTTAGTTTTATAATTTCTGTTTGAAGTATTTTAATTTCTACTCTCATATCCTCTTAAGTCTGATTGGCTGTCAGTTCCATGGTTTCTTTAAGTCCTTTGAACATTCTCAACATTTCCTTTCTAAAGTTCATACAGAGAGGTTATCTATTATAAAGGTGACTGATACTAGTTGGTTCTTACCATCTTAATCCTCTATGCATGGTGGGGTTCTGTGTTGCTTTCCCTCTGTGACCTTTGCAATATCTTTAATATGTTGTTCTGAGAATCATTGACTAGAAAGGCTTCTGGTCCAACTGCCTGCTGGTTTTCCTTTAGCCTATCTTATCTTCTAGTGCCCTGGTCCCACCACAGGTCCTCACATTCCATGGGGGGAAATTCTTAAACATACTTTCTAAAGACTAGCACAACAATATTATTAGGAACATTGGCAGGGGGTAGAGACTAAGAACAGATCAATGTCTATTAGCTATAAGATGAAAATTTAATTGCAGTAGATTCATGTCATAAAATATGGTACATACAATTAAAAATGAATGATCTATAGCTAAGCATGCTTCAATATAGATGCATATCAAAAACCCAGTGATGTAAGTCATTTTGACCTCCAAAAGTCAAAGAATATTTCAATATTCAATATGAGTCTATTCATATGAAAAGGAGGCAGAAAAACTAGTAATAATTGCATTTAAATAAATACACCCTATCACTGTGCTATTGCTCCAGCTCCTATACTTCTTATAAGTAAAGAAATGTCTGATTAGTTTGAGAGTAAATCATAAAATAAAAATATGTCCTAAATTGTATCATAAAATCAATTGTAAAATTAAAAAAAAATGCAGTAAAACAAAGTTTGTTTTTCTGTCTACTTTATTACTACCTTGTTTATTAATTCTAGAAGAAGGACATAATGTCTATAGCCTAGCTTGGCAATTTAAATATTTATCAGATCAACACTATCTGTTTTTATTTAGCCATATATTGTATATATAATATACATACAGTACTGTTCTATTTTGCATTTGACATGTTAGTGCATGTACTATGTTTTGGACCAAATCAATGGTACAGAAGGCAGTCACTTTGATTTATGGGTTATCCCAACTGTCGCTTCCCCCAAATAGCATTGGAATTTTTCAATATCCTTCAAATAAATACCTCTTCTAGAGCAGTAAACATCATGTGACAGTGTGTCAACCATGGATTTGTTTCAGGATTATTTACTTACAATTCAACAACACTGCTGCCTCAGGGAATGCCTTGTCAGCAAAGCTGCATTGTTTGAAGTAGATCAGGGAAGCAGCAAGAGTTTCAGAATCCAAAGAATGTAATTTTCCTAAATACCTCAGGATTACGAGATGCTATAGAACTAATAAATTTGCTCCTTAAAATAGCCCAGAAGGAATTCATAACTATTTCTACATGTTTGAAAGTTTAATTAATTATGGGGAGAGATAAAATTTAGTTTTGTCCTGTAACTTTTCCCAATACTTTTCTTCTCTTTAGGATTATTTAAAAAAAAATTCCAGGCCAGAGCACCACGGGGAGGGCATTTGCCTTACACACAGCTGACTCCGGTTCAACCCCCAGCATTCCATATGGTCCCCTGAGTCTCTAGGAGTGATTTCTGAACAAAGAATCAGGAGTAACCCCTGAGCGCCACCAGGTGTGGCCTAAAAATCAAAACCAAAAGCAAGAAAAAGATAAATTCCAAGGGCCAGAGTGAGAGTCTAGCAGTGGGGTGTTTGCCTTGCACGCGGCTGATCCAGGACGGACCTCGGTTCCATCCCCAGCGTCCCAAATGGTTCCCCAAGCCAGGAGCGATTTCTGAATGCATAGCCAGGAGTAACCCCTTAGTGTCACCAGGTGTGGCCCAAAAACAAAACAAAAAGATAAATAAACTCCAGACGTAGAAAACATTTTGAAAGATAGGTAAATAATGTTGAAATATAGAAAGAACAGAATATCTGCAATGACAACTCAGAATATAAATATACAATACAGAATATAAAATACCTGCATAGACAACATTTTTGTGTGTTTTGGATTTTGGGTCACACCCGGTGGCACTGAGGGATTACTCCTCACTCTGCTCAGAAATCACTCCTGGCAGGCATGGGGGGGACCATAAGGGATGCAGGGATTTGAACCACCATCCATCCTGGATCAGTTGTGTGCAAAGCAAACGCCCTACCACTGTGCTATCTCTCTGGCCAGTGCTTAGACAACTTTTAAAGCAGCAAATGTTTGCCTGAAGCCATTCACTGTTTCTGAGGGTGGGGTGAGTCTGCCTATGTGTGGAATAGTGAGACTGTTCTCTGTAGCTGTACCTGCCAACTAATGAGGGAACAGGATGGAAATGAATATTTTACCACTTGTTTATGGTTTATACATAGGAAATAATCAAATATATTCCATATTTTCATTGGATTTTTATGATCAAAACATTTTCCATCTGCAATTTCATTTTCTCATAACCAGGGAGAAAAAGAGTTATTAATACCACCCTCTTACAAACGAGAACATTCAGGCTAAGACTTAAACTTGCCTATGCAGGATATGGAAAAATGTAGACAAAAATTTCAGTAACTTAGTTCAGAGGTCATACCCTTCTGACCTTTACATAACATATCAAATTATGCAAATTAAATTGTCAACATAAAAAATTCAAATGAAGCATAGACTTCACCCATAGTTATGCCTTGCACACAGTTGACCCAAGACAGACTTGGGTTCGATACCCAGTGTCCCATATGGTCCCCCAAGCCAGATGTGATTTCTGAGTGAATAGCCAGGAATAACCTCTGAGCATCACTGGGTGTGGCCCAAAAACAAATAAACAAGCAAACAAAAACAAAACAATAAATTTGAATAAAATTTTCCTTTAAACTGTAGATAATGACCTAAAAGGAGCAGTGTGTTACATCATAAAGTAGGAAATATGATCAAAGAAATGAGGAAACAACCAAAATGGTACAATGTAAAAGTGGTAGAGCTGAATTTGAACCCTATACTTTGGCTCAAAATGAATATTTTACCAATGATGCAGAATCTGACTGAAAAAAGACTTAAGCTTTTTCTAGAACTTTAGAAATAAATGATAACAAAAATAAAAAATAAGTAGTTCATCTGTCTAACACTTAAAAGAGGGGAATGAATGTAAAGAAAGAGCATTGTAGTTGAGATATTAGTCCGGGTGTTGCACCTTACTACGTAAAGAGGAAAATGACATATGTCTCTGACTATATGTGGCTGCTTCGCTAATTGGGAATAATTCAACTATATGTTGAATTTTGAGATGCCATTGAAATAATATGTGCATGTAAGTATGATGTAAATTATAAATTATAAATCATTTACTGAGTACATAGTGTGATCCAGGGAGCAAGGTATTAAATGCTTTTCATGAACTTACCTATAAACAACCCTATGATCAGAATATTTTTATTCTCTTTTACAGGATTTTGAAGTTTTAATTTGCCTGACATCACATAGCTAGTCATAGATGGGTCTGGTATTTAAAGGCAAGCACTCAGAGCTTTGCGCCCTTTATGCAGTTCTATCAAGCCTGCTACCAGACCTTTTGGGCCATATGATAATACTTCCATATTTATATCCCACTGACATAGTTTAAACAAACCATCTTAGATGAAAATAAAACCTAGTGCTGCAATGTCTTTACCTTCTCCTCACTGGAGTCCCACAGATCTTGGCAGTGGTGGAATGCCCACAGTCAGAAGAGAGACGTTCCTTTGCCTTTTTTAAAATGTCCCTCCTATTTGTCAGTTGATGTTGCTATGCTGAGAGGATTCAGAGATGAGTTTCACACACCATTGGCTATGGGGCTTGCTAGAGTGACTCTCCTCTCACATGGTGCTCATCCCCTTTTTGGTTCTAGAACTCACTGAGGATCACTGCTTTCACACATGCACTCTTGGAGGGCGTGGGCATTGAATGTCTGCCTGAGGCACTCCTTTATCTTTTTGTTCAGGTGCTTGAATTGTACCCTTTAGTTTCACACACCTGGCTGTGTACTGCTGGAAATTGTTTATAGCACTAGGAATTACAGACAGCAAAGATGCCAGAATATCCCTTGGAACATGTGGGTGGCACTGGTTCAACTCTTAGGCTCCTGCTTGCTAGGCAGGTATTTTTACTGCTGAGCCATCATCTCCTGCTCCATTGGGATCTCCTATTTAGTGTGATAGAAAGACAATTTTTTAATATGTTCTCAAAGTCTTATTCTGACTTAGATTAAAATAAAGATATGGGAGAAATACTTGTACACAAATAGATCTTATAAAAGGCTATTATAAATGTGGGTATAAGGCACATATAAAGCTCAACAATGATAAAAAATTCTAATAATCATATAAAATAGGTAGAGATTAATAACACTTTCCCAAAGAAAATTTCCCACTGATGGTCAGTAGGCAGATGAAAATATTCCCATTGTCACTATCAGGGCAAATCAGAACGATGTCATCTCATACTAGTAAGAAGGGCTTAGACTAAAAAGAGGAAATAGAGCCCGGAGAGATAGCACAACAGCGTTTGCCTTGCAAGCAGCCGCTCCAGAACCAAAGATGGTTGGTTCGAATCCCGGTGTCCCAAATGGTCCCCCGTGCCTGCCAGAAGCTATTTCTGAGCAGACAGCCAGAGTAACCCCTGAGCACCGCCGGGTGTGGCCCAAAAAACAAAAACAAAAAAAAAAAGAGGAAATAACCAGTGTTACTGGTGAAACAGTAAAAACTATTCAACTATTGGTTGAAATTTTGTCTCATTAACATACCTGGGAAACAGTATGGAGAATTCTCAAAAAGGTAAGAATAAAGACCCCATATCCTACTTTTTAGCACCAAAATGCCCAAACACAAAAGTATTAATTCAAAAATATATAGACATACCTATGTACATTGCAGCAGCTTATATAATAGCCAGGATATAGAAACAACCTAATATCCAATGACAAATGTAAAAAGAAGTTGAGAAATAATACAACACAGTAAATAGTATAGTACAGTTAGTCACTTGCCTTCCACTCATCTGACCACTCATTTGGATTTTATCTTTGGCATCACATATGATCTACCAAGTCCTTCCAGGAGTGAACATAGACCCAGAAATAAGCCCTGAATACCTTCATTGTGCCCAAGACACTTTTGTAATTAAAAAAATATAAACATCATGAAATACTGTGTTGTTATAGGAAAAGGTAAAATCATAAAGTTTGCTGAAACATGGATTAAACTGGAGGATATCATGTTAAGTAAAAGAAATCAAAGGGAGAAGAGTATATAGAAAAACAAAACAAAAGAAGCAACAGTATCAAGCAGTGACAAACCCCTAGCCTTAGATGGCAAATCTCATCTTGCCAAGCAGTGGCAAAAACAAAAAAAGGTGGGGGGGAAATAAAGCAGTAAACAAGAGGTGACAGGGGCCGGTGAGGTGGCGCTAGAGGGAAGGTGTCTGCCTTGCAAGTGCTAGCCAAGGAAGGACGGCGGTTCGATCCCCCGGCATCCCATATGGTCCCCCCAAGCCAGGGGCAATTTCTGAGCACTTAACCAGGAGTAACCCCTGAGGATCAAATGGGTGTGGCCCCCCCAAAAACAAAAAACAAACAAAAAAAAAAGAATATCAAACTAGAGGTGACATAAGGACAGTGGTGGAGGCTGTTGGGCATTTTGGTGGTGGTGGAATGCAGTAACTTTGTACATCAATATCATAAAAGTTAAGTAATATAGCCATATTACCTAAGTTAAATTAAAAACATATTTTTAAAATAGAGTGAGTTGAGGTCTGGCCATATAGTCCAACTAATTAGAAAGAAAGCTTTGCATGCAAAAGGTCTGGATTCAATCCCTGCACTGTATGTTCCTGACCCAGCACAGCCAGGAGTAACCTTTGAATACTGAATTAAGAGTAGCCTTTGAGCATGCTGAGTATATCCCTCAAAACAAACAAAAAAGGACAAATAGAACCCAGAGTGGGGCAAACTTTATTCTATGTATTTCTATATTAGCCCTTGCCTTGTAAATGTCTGGAGTGACTTCCATGCTAAATTCAAATGTATTTATTTTTGTGTATTCTGATTTAACACTTGGAATTCTAAAGCAGTCTTTCTTTGATTTTGGATAGTACACATATATAACATATATCATTTGCCTTAATAACTAAAATGATTTGGAAACTTAAGATATTCGTAAGTTTCCGAGCAGAGAAGCTAAATATTATCTATCACTATTTTAGGACTCATTAAATAGTCTTGATTATTATAAATTCACAAAGGTGGGAAGTAAGAGATGTATCCCTTTTTTGAGTAACTTCTAGATTAGTTTGAAGTGAGTTATATCTAAGAGCTCACTTACTTCCTCTCCCTCGTTCTCATTCCCATCTGCTATCCCTGAAATGTAATGTTTTAAAATGCCTGTAAAATTTTGTTCTGAGAGGATGTGGAGAACTTTAAAATGAGCAAGCTCTGGATTCACACTCATGCAATGGGGCCTGAAATCACACTGGCAGGCTAACACTTGGCATGAGGTGTAATTGAAAACAATACCACAGTAAATGACCTAGTTTCCAATATAAACTGTACCCCATGCACAACATCCAGGCAAAAGAAACCTTCACCAGTGCCAAAGGAATGGGGGTGAAGGGGCTGGGGAGAACATGGACTTCAGATAAGAATGATCCAGAAACCAAAGGAATTTGGAAAGGACTTTGCAGTTGCAAACTCTCAAATGAAGAAAAGTAAAAAGAGCCAGTTATTCCGGGTGGTGGAACCCACTGAGATTCAAAAGATGTTTAACCAACATCTAAATGAAAACCTCCCTGGGGTGATCAGTTGCCAACTGGAAAGAATGAGAGAGACATCACCTTTTTCTGCCCTAATTGCATCCCCTTTCCTACTTAAAAGCTTAGCAGGAGGGAGCTGTAATATGATTACATGTTGATGAAGGGATTTCTAGCTGTTGGTTGAGAGGAGACCAACATGACCTATTGCTTTCCTTTGATGTTTTGTTTGCTGACACAACTGCTAAACTTTCAGATGCAGTATAGCTATAATTTAATTCAGAAGCTTGTATATATATATATATATAATGCTCATAGAATTGATTTTTATTTGAAATCCATTCGTAAAACTCTTTATATAAGGCTTCTTTTATCTATCATCTACTGTCATTTTCATTTGGTTTCCCCATTTCCCAGTGAGTTTGAAAACATTAGCTATTCTGGCATATGTGGAAGATGGCTACAGTCCCGTTACTCTGCTCCCATGACTGTGTTGTATATAAATCTCCCGTGCAACCCTTCAGACTGGACTGTCTGTTGGCCTCACTATTTCTCAAAGGGGGTATGTATGAGGTCTGGTGGAAAGGGACACAGAGATGAGACAGGCAAAATAGGTTCTTCTCCTAATAGGCTTGGCTTGTTCAAGAGGAGAAAATAAAGAAAATTACTGATATATTCATTGTAGTTTACTTTCCCCATGAGCTGATCTTATAACAATCATCCATCCTTCAGGTAAGGATGCTATATGTTCTAAAAAAAAAACAAACTAGTTATGAATGGGCTTTGAGCTAGAATGCAAACTTGTCTATGTCCTTTTCTTTAAGTGTTTTTCCTACTTGGCTCAGCAGAAGTGGCCAACACAGAACTGCCTAACCAACAAGGAGCCCATAGCTAGATCAGGTTTTGCCTATCCTATTTTTCACAAGACTGTTGTCTTGGTCCTAAGCATTGTTTGTTTTGTATTTTGAGCTGAATTTCAATATAGTTTAAAAGGGTACAAACTCTGCAGGCCACTGCTAATCCCTAAATACACTCATAGCACACATCCCACTTGGCTTATTCTGTGTTACTAATATGCAGTGGGCTTCTGACCTTTCCACTTCCTGTGAACAGAATCTGCTTCACAGTTAACAACCCCAAGTTTCTGGGTGCTGAAGAAGATGCCGAAGTCTCAAGACTTATGAAGGAAATAGAAGGTGGATCTAAGATAAAACCAGGGACTTGTTTAATTTTTAAAATTATTTGAAAATAGTTTGAACATAGTTAAAAAATCCAACTATGTCACTGCTCCCACGCCTCTTGGTTCTGCATTTTCTGTTGCATTTGTTGAACCCTCTGCAGACCAAATGCTGCTCCATAAACAACAATCTTCTGCTTTGGGTTTCTATCAACATAGATTGTAACTTGTCTTGGCTTGCTGCAACAATTTAAGCAGTGCTTAAATTGGTCTGATTTGGGTTCTGGGAAGACAGGGCAGCCTTTCCTTGGATGCATTTAATTTCACTTTACTTCTTAAGTTCCAAATGTTCTAAACACACACACACACACATACATATACATATACATATACATATACATATACATATACATATACATATACATATACATATATTTGGTTTTTGGGGCCACACCCAGTGATGCTCAGAGGTTACTCCTGGCTATGCGCTCAGAAATTGCTCCTGGCTTGGAGGACCATATGAGATGCTGGGGGATAAAACTGCGGTCAGTCCTAGGCTAGCACCTGCAAGGCCTTACCGCTTGTACCACCGTTCCGGCCCTCAAATGCTCTAAATACTTATACATCTTGTTTCCTCACACTTTGCTACACTCCTCTCTACTCTGACTTCTAAATCACAAGCATGTATAACTGGAGAAATTTGTAGAGAAACTATCCAGTCTAATTTTTGCAGCCTAAGCTCCACGTTAGGTGTTTGCTAAGAAATGTCTTAGCAAGTTACAGATAAAGATAAACTACAGAATTATACAGATATTTTATACTTGTGGGTCTCTTAAAATGTGCCCCTCAATCCTAAGGGATAGTTTTAAATCCCCTTCAAATGTTTGAGGTGCAGTGTGAGATTCTGGTAAATTTTTGTCTAAAATGCATTCCACTTCTTGTAATTAAGATGAGTTTCTTTATTTCTGAGCTTCATAGAAGGAGAAATTGTGTAGCCCTTGGCTGGACATTTGTTTCTGGACTTGCCAAAATGACTTGTGTTGAGTCATATTCTCATTCAGAGACCACCGGGATTGTAAAATTTGTGCTGCTGAGTTCAGTTCTTGTAAATGGATCCACACATTCAAAAATAAATTGTTTAGTTCTGTAGTTGTTGGTTTGGGGAATCATCCCTCCACCACAAAGGCATGCACAGTTATTTTGTAGAAGTGTCAAAATGTGCCTTTCTCTAGTCTGTATTTGAAGGAAAGTAAGTGGGCAGCAATAAAGAAAATTTACTATGCATGTTTTCTTTCTGCCTTAGGTGGCATCTGGAATTTGCTGAGTACAGCTTAAATTTTAAAAGACTCCTGAGCCTCACCTCTCACATGCCATGTAAGTCAAATGGAAAGTCAAATAATTAGAATAAGCAAGCTGCGTGGTTCCTTTCTCTTGGTCTCAACTGCCTCCAGACCCTGTTGTGAAATTCTAGCACCTCTCTTTTCTTCATGCCAGCTGTTAAATTTCCATAATCGGGTTTAAACCATCATCTTCCCAGAAGCAATAACTAATTTTATGTATTGTCAAGGACCTTATAGCACAAAATATATCTTAAGAGCAAATTAATACCAAGCAAACAAAATACTGATATCTACTGAAATTCCAGGACATCTCATTAACTTTATGTCAGTCTTTTTTAGGACTCAGAAGCAATGAAGCTGCTTTTTACAATCATTATATAGGGCTTCACCAGTGCCTACTAATGCTTCTTTGTCCAGATTGTTTCTCACTAATTCTTACAAGTTTTCCCTCTACCCAAGAGTTTTATTTGGTAGATTACCTTTGCGATGTGGGAATACTGTTAATATTAGTTGTTGAAGAAGGACCTCCCAAACAGTACTCAGAAAGACCCAGATCCTTGCCAGGAATATTCAGCCTCGCTGTGTGGACCTGATGATTCAAACTTGATTCAAACTTCAGTTGCTAGAAGCCATGGGGACTACACCCAGAAATGTTTGAGGCATCAAATAGTCCTGGGACTCAACGATGAACCTCCACATTCCAGACATGAACTTCCTGAAAGAGGAAGCCTCAATTTCCTTTTGCTAGCTGCTGTGAGCAGCTCCATTTTTGCTGTCTCCATTCTATATTTTAAACATTTCTGCAAACTCCTAGGCTCTTTCTAAGAAAAGGAAATTAATGTTTTCCCAAGATCATATATTTTGCCCCTGACTTTAGGCTCAAAAGAAACAAAAAGATAATGGGCAATACTTAGGCAAAAGGTTAGATAGATAACCTAAAAGACTCTAAACTAGTCAGACCACTCTGTAAAATTTTCATTTTCCTTATAATATTCCTATCACTTGACAAGTATTACAAAGACCCAGTCTTCCTATAAAAACTCCAGAAAATGAGCCATATTAACTTAATCCTCTTCTAATTTACTCCTTGCATAGTGACTTTCTTACTTTTCTACTTTCCAATTAACTTTCATTTTCTAACTCTGAGTATAGGCATCTCTATTACTCAATATTTTATTCTAGAAATATTGAAGAACCTGGGAACAATGGGTGAATATTGATGCTCCTGCATCAGTCCTTTGAGGCATTTCCTTCACCCCTACACCTCCTTAATGTTATTTATATAGAAAAGGGTATTAAATACTCCTAGACCCAGTCATGTACCTAGTCATAATGAACAGGAATGTTCAACTTTTGGATAAAGGAGAATACTGTACCTAGAACCAGATCTTAAAGATGGAGCAATACAGAACTGAAGGATTGATATAGATATATACCAAGCACTTTAACTTTCTCCTTGGGTCATTCCAAAAATGTAACCTCTGAGATCCTACAAAATCCTGTTAACTTTCACTGAGATGTTTAATTATCATTAGGTTTAGGGAAGAAAGTCATTATATTTTCCCAGTGATCTATATTTTGTTAATAATCACAATTGTGAGAGGCTCGGCTGGGACCAGAACACTCCACATGCCAGGATTTCGTGGGCTTTTGACTGGTATGATGGGGGCTCTGGGCAGGACAGCTAGCCATAGGACCCTGGGCTGACCACTTTGTCCAGGAGAGCATGATTCCCCCCACACCAGGCGGGTCTTCAGGGCCACGCCTGGTTAATCGGGCCTTGGGGGGAGGGGGTGAGAAATTCCTCCCTAGGCATCCAAAAACTGCAGAGCCTTGGCTGGGCCCAGAACACTCCGAATGCCAGGATTTCTTGGTGTGTTTGCCTGGTATGTTGGGGGCTCTGGGCAGGACAGCTAGCCATAGGACCCCTGGGCTGACCACTTAGTCCAGGGGAACAAGATTCCCCCACACCAGGCGGGTCTTCAGGGCCACGCCTGGTTAATCGGGCCCTGGGGGGAGGGGGTGAGAAATCCTTCCTAGGCATCCAAAAACCACAGAGGCTCGGCTGGGACCAGAACACTCCACATGCCAGGATTTCGTGGGCTTTTGACTGGTATGATGGGGGCTCTGGGCAGGACAGCTAGCCATAGGACCCTGGGCTGACCACTTTGTCCAGGAGAGCATGATTCCCCCCACACCAGGCGGGTCTTCAGGGCCACGCCTGGTTAATCGGGCCTTGGGGGGAGGGGGTGAGAAATTCCTCCCTAGGCATCCAAAAACTGCAGAGCCTTGGCTGGGCCCAGAACACTCCGAATGCCAGGATTTCTTGGTGTGTTTGCCTGGTATGTTGGGGGCTCTGGGCAGGACAGCTAGCCATAGGACCCCTGGGCTGACCACTTAGTCCAGGGGAACAAGATTCCCCCACACCAGGCGGGTCTTCAGGGCCACGCCTGGTTAATCGGGCCCTGGGGGGAGGGGGTGAGAAATCCTTCCTAGGCATCCAAAAACCACAGAGGCTCGGCTGGGACCAGAACACTCCACATGCCAGGATTTCGTGGGCTTTTGACTGGTATGATGGGGGCTCTGGGCAGGACAGCTAGCCATAGGACCCTGGGCTGACCACTCTGTCCAGGAGAGCATGATTCCCCCCACACCAGGCGGGTCTTCAGGGCCACGCCTGGTTAATCGGGCCTTGGGGGGAGGGGGTGAGAAATTCCTCCCTAGGCATCCAAAAACTGCAGAGCCTTGGCTGGGCCCAGAACACTCCGAATGCCAGGATTTCTTGGTGTGTTTGCCTGGTATGTTGGGGGCTCTGGGCAGGACAGCTAGCCATAGGACCCCTGGGCTGACCACTTAGTCCAGGGGAACAAGATTCCCCCACACCAGGCGGGTCTTCAGGGCCACGCCTGGTTAATCGGGCCCTGGGGGGAGGGGGTGAGAAATCCTTCCTAGGCATCCAAAAACCACAGAGGCTCGGCTGGGACCAGAACACTCCACATGCCAGGATTTCGTGGGCTTTTGACTGGTATGATGGGGGCTCTGGGCAGGACAGCTAGCCATAGGACCCTGGGCTGACCACTTTGTCCAGGAGAGCATGATTCCCCCCACACCAGGCGGGTCTTCAGGGCCACGCCTGGTTAATCGGGCCTTGGGGGGAGGGGGTGAGAAATTCCTCCCTAGGCATCCAAAAACTGCAGAGCCTTGGCTGGGCCCAGAACACTCCGAATGCCAGGATTTCTTGGTGTGTTTGCCTGGTATGTTGGGGGCTCTGGGCAGGACAGCTAGCCATAGGACCCCTGGGCTGACCACTTAGTCCAGGGGAACAAGATTCCCCCACACCAGGCGGGTCTTCAGGGCCACGCCTGGTTAATCGGGCCCTGGGGGGAGGGGGTGAGAAATCCTTCCTAGGCATCCAAAAACCACAGAGGCTCGGCTGGGACCAGAACACTCCACATGCCAGGATTTCGTGGGCTTTTGACTGGTATGATGGGGGCTCTGGGCAGGACAGCTAGCCATAGGACCCTGGGCTGACCACTTTGTCCAGGAGAGCATGATTCCCCCCACACCAGGCGGGTCTTCAGGGCCACGCCTGGTTAATCGGGCCTTGGGGGGAGGGGGTGAGAAATTCCTCCCTAGGCATCCAAAAACTGCAGAGCCTTGGCTGGGCCCAGAACACTCCGAATGCCAGGATTTCTTGGTGTGTTTGCCTGGTATGTTGGGGGCTCTGGGCAGGACAGCTAGCCATAGGACCCCTGGGCTGACCACTTAGTCCAGGGGAACAAGATTCCCCCACACCAGGCGGGTCTTCAGGGCCACGCCTGGTTAATCGGGCCCTGGGGGGAGGGGGTGAGAAATCCTTCCTAGGCATCCAAAAACCACAGAGGCTCGGCTGGGACCAAAACACTCCACATGCCAGGATTTCGTGGGCTTTTGACTGGTATGATGGGGGCTCTGGGCAGGACAGCTAGCCATAGGACCCTGGGCTGACCACTTTGTCCAGGAGAGCATGATTCCCCCCACACCAGGCGGGTCTTCAGGGCCACGCCTGGTTAATCGGGCCTTGGGGGGAGGGGGTGAGAAATACCTCCCTAGGCATCCAAAAACTGCAGAGCCTTGGCTGGGCCCAGAACACTCCGAATGCCAGGATTTCTTGGTGTGTTTGCCTGGTATGTTGGGGGCTCTGGGCAGGACAGCTAGCCATAGGACCCCTGGGCTGACCACTTAGTCCAGGGGAACAAGATTCCCCCACACCAGGCGGGTCTTCAGGGCCACGCCTGGTTAATCGGGCCCTGGGGGGAGGGGGTGAGAAATCCTTCCTAGGCATCCAAAAACCACAGAGGCTCGGCTGGGACCAAAACACTCCACATGCCAGGATTTCGTGGGCTTTTGACTGGTATGATGGGGGCTCTGGGCAGGACAGCTAGCCATAGGACCCTGGGCTGACCACTTTGTCCAGGAGAGCATGATTCCCCCCACACCAGGCGGGTCTTCAGGGCCACGCCTGGTTAATCGGGCCTTGGGGGGAGGGGGTGAGAAATTCCTCCCTAGGCATCCAAAAACTGCAGAGCCTTGGCTGGGCCCAGAACACTCCGAATGCCAGGATTTCTTGGTGTGTTTGCCTGGTATGTTGGGGGCTCTGGGCAGGACAGCTAGCCATAGGACCCCTGGGCTGACCACTTAGTCCAGGGGAACAAGATTCCCCCACACCAGGCGGGTCTTCAGGGCCACGCCTGGTTAATCGGGCCCTGGGGGGAGGGGGTGAGAAATCCTTCCTAGGCATCCAAAAACCACAGAGGCTCGGCTGGGACCAGAACACTCCACATGCCAGGATTTCGTGGGCTTTTGACTGGTATGATGGGGGCTCTGGGCAGGACAGCTAGCCATAGGACCCTGGGCTGACCACTTTGTCCAGGAGAGCATGATTCCCCCCACACCAGGCGGGTCTTCAGGGCCACGCCTGGTTAATCGGGCCTTGGGGGGAGGGGGTGAGAAATTCCTCCCTAGGCATCCAAAAACTGCAGAGCCTTGGCTGGGCCCAGAACACTCCGAATGCCAGGATTTCTTGGTGTGTTTGCCTGGTATGTTGGGGGCTCTGGGCAGGACAGCTAGCCATAGGACCCCTGGGCTGACCACTTAGTCCAGGGGAACAAGATTCCCCCACACCAGGCGGGTCTTCAGGGCCACGCCTGGTTAATCGGGCCCTGGGGGGAGGGGGTGAGAAATCCTTCCTAGGCATCCAAAAACCACAGAGGCTCGGCTGGGACCAAAACACTCCACATGCCAGGATTTCGTGGGCTTTTGACTGGTATGATGGGGGCTCTGGGCAGGACAGCTAGCCATAGGACCCTGGGCTGACCACTTTGTCCAGGAGAGCATGATTCCCCCCACACCAGGCGGGTCTTCAGGGCCACGCCTGGTTAATCGGGCCTTGGGGGGAGGGGGTGAGAAATTCCTCCCTAGGCATCCAAAAACTGCAGAGCCTTGGCTGGGCCCAGAACACTCCGAATGCCAGGATTTCTTGGTGTGTTTGCCTGGTATGTTGGGGGCTCTGGGCAGGACAGCTAGCCATAGGACCCCTGGGCTGACCACTTAGTCCAGGGGAACAAGATTCCCCCACACCAGGCGGGTCTTCAGGGCCACGCCTGGTTAATCGGGCCCTGGGGGGAGGGGGTGAGAAATCCTTCCTAGGCATCCAAAAACCACAGAGGCTCGGCTGGGACCAGAACACTCCACATGCCAGGATTTCGTGGGCTTTTGACTGGTATGATGGGGGCTCTGGGCAGGACAGCTAGCCATAGGACCCTGGGCTGACCACTTTGTCCAGGAGAGCATGATTCCCCCCACACCAGGCGGGTCTTCAGGGCCACGCCTGGTTAATCGGGCCTTGGGGGGAGGGGGTGAGAAATTCCTCCCTAGGCATCCAAAAACTGCAGAGCCTTGGCTGGGCCCAGAACACTCCGAATGCCAGGATTTCTTGGTGTGTTTGCCTGGTATGTTGGGGGCTCTGGGCAGGACAGCTAGCCATAGGACCCCTGGGCTGACCACTTAGTCCAGGGGAACAAGATTCCCCCACACCAGGCGGGTCTTCAGGGCCACGCCTGGTTAATCGGGCCCTGGGGGGAGGGGGTGAGAAATCCTTCCTAGGCATCCAAAAACCACAGAGGCTCGGCTGGGACCAAAACACTCCACATGCCAGGATTTCGTGGGCTTTTGACTGGTATGATGGGGGCTCTGGGCAGGACAGCTAGCCATAGGACCCTGGGCTGACCACTTTGTCCAGGAGAGCATGATTCCCCCCACACCAGGCGGGTCTTCAGGGCCACGCCTGGTTAATCGGGCCTTGGGGGGAGGGGGTGAGAAATTCCTCCCTAGGCATCCAAAAACTGCAGAGCCTTGGCTGGGCCCAGAACACTCCGAATGCCAGGATTTCTTGGTGTGTTTGCCTGGTATGTTGGGGGCTCTGGGCAGGACAGCTAGCCATAGGACCCCTGGGCTGACCACTTAGTCCAGGGGAACAAGATTCCCCCACACCAGGCGGGTCTTCAGGGCCACGCCTGGTTAATCGGGCCCTGGGGGGAGGGGGTGAGAAATCCTTCCTAGGCATCCAAAAACCACAGAGGCTCGGCTGGGACCAGAACACTCCACATGCCAGGATTTCGTGGGCTTTTGACTGGTATGATGGGGGCTCTGGGCAGGACAGCTAGCCATAGGACCCTGGGCTGACCACTTTGTCCAGGAGAGCATGATTCCCCCTACACCAGGCGGGTCTTCAGGGCCACGCCTGGTTAATCGGGCCTTGGGGGGAGGGGGTGAGAAATTCCTCCCTAGGCATCCAAAAACTACAGAACCGCGCGGGGGCTTACGCCCCCGCGCGTACTTCATGTATTTCATGTATTCAGAATATCCCTTATTCTTATGTTATGTTTTCCGTACACAGAATGTTTATTTTGTATTCTCCCCTTTCCCACACCCCTACAAAGCTCTTTTTCACTCCTTAACTCTCTAACCCCTTCTCAAACATCACTAATCTAGTTTTCTCTTTTTAACTTCAGTAGTGTAGAATCGTAATCACAGTCCAAAGCTGTGCATTGTGTATGACAACCCCAAACTGTTTCAAGATACATAAAATGGACACGTATTTCTTTAGAATATTTTGTGTTTTTTCTCTGACAGCTATAATTCTTACTAAATGTTGTCTTATATAGTGATGATTCTAACCACTTTTTATGTTCTCTTTTTGAGCTGTTTAACAAGGAATTTTGGTGGAAGAGTCCCCCAGTTTAATGCTTATGATTGAATCATGTCAATGGAATCATTGTAATTGTTCTTATGGCCCCCATACGCGCCAATAACACCATGTGGCATTGCTTCTTATTTGCATAGGCACATTAAAATGGGAAAATAGTATAAATACAAATAAGATCCTATCTAATAGAGATTAGAACACACAAACCTTGTAGTGCAAAGGGACCTTACACCCTGAACATTGACATAACGACCTGGCACAGACGTCAGAAGAAAGGGCATATTCCATTCTCCCCTGAACCAGGAAAGCCATCCACGAAACATCCAGGCTGGTCTATAACATCACTTGGAAGCAATCCTCTACCATGGAAGACCTACACTGCTCAGACTTCGACCTGCTCAAAAGAGACTTCCCTTAACACTGAGAAGACTTAACAACAACAACGACCGGCTTACAGGACAGGGCTCCCTGCATTGCCCTTTGATTGTGAGGTGAAAGGAGAGGATGCTCCACGTCCTGACTTCAATGTAAGATATGCAGATTCCAGGATCTTTAATACAGAAACATGATACCAACAACAGAGACTGTGTGAAAAATAAAAGTGTGTTGGCACTACAGACAATGTATTGGATTGGACGATCTAGCTTGCTTGGAGCCTAGACTTGGTCTTGTGCCAGGAAACTTCAGGGGTCTGGTCTCTTTGTACTTAGGCCAAGGTTATTTCTTTCCATGTTCCTCATATTTTGGTGAGCCTATGCAAACAACAATTGCCACTCTAACACCATTCTTACTGTGCTCCTTTAACTCTAATCCTTAAAAAGAACTCACTTAAAATTTGAGGTTAACTTAAGCTAATATGCATGTATATGGAAATGTAAGAAAATACTATGCCTGTAATGTTTAAGGAGTTACGTAAGTTTTATGGCTTTAGATTGCCTTGTGTACTGTTAAGAAATATTATAATGTATTACAATCTGGGGACTTGAGGGACAAAGTAATTGTACATGGATTCTGTGTTATTTATCTTAATGTTCTTTGGCTGAAATTTCAAAGTTAATATATCAGCAAGGGGACTTCTGAGAATTATGTTATGGGTGATTGTCCTTCCACTGTAACTTTACCTTGTCCTCTTACTTTGCACCCTTGTTCTCATAATTAAAAATAAAAATTTAAAAAAAAAAAAAAAAAAAAAAAAAAAAATAATCACAATTGTTATTTCTTTTTGGGGGGGGAGGGAATTTTGGGTCACACCGGCTATGCTCAGGAGTTACTCCTGGCTTTGCGCTCAGAGATCACTCCTGGCAAGCTGAGGGGACCATATGGAATTCTGGGATTCAAACCATAGTCAGTCCAGGATCAGCTGCATGTAAGGCAAATGCCTTACCGCTGTGCTGTCTTTCTGGCCCCACAATTGTTATTTCTTATGATACCCCTCATCTATTGAGACATGTATTCTACCACTGCACCATCTCTGGACTCATAGTCTCAACTTTTGAAGAAAGCAGCATGGCATTGGTAAACAAAATCCCAACGTCACCTTCTATTGGCTCCATACTATATGATATGACACAGCCCTTTCCTGGACCTCATTTATTTTTTCCTATAAAATAGGACATAAAGGCAAAAATTATATGAGGCAGGGAGAGGTCAGAGAGATAGTACAGGGGTTAAGTATCTTACTTTGCAAATAAATGACACTAGTTCAATTCTCAGCACCACACATATTTCCTCAGACACTGCCAGAAGTGACCCTTACGCACAGACCCAGGAGCATTCTTTGAGCATCACCAGATGTGACTCCCCAAAAATCAAATGAATAAATAAAATAACTAAATAAATAAGGCAGCAAATGCAATGAGTAAACTCAACATTAGGCACACAACCAATGCAAATTTCCCTTCCCCTTTGAAATCAATGGACAGATATGAACATTATGCAACTTTCTACCCAGAGCTGACTCAGATAGATGGCACTCTTTCTTATAAAGGGAACTCGTGGTGGCCCTTCATTGTGTCTGTTGATTGCACACATCTGGAAACCATGACAACTATTTTTGCTTTGAGTTTAGTTTGGCCCCAACATAGCTCTACATAGGCAAATTATATTCTTCAATTTCCCCCACACATCATAACTTGGCTTCAATTTGGGCAGAAGAGTGGGGGTCAAAAAAAAACTCACAAAGTCTGGAAGGCATTCAGATTGAACTGACAGCTATTCAGCAGTTTACAGTCCTAGAAGGGGACTCCTCCTGGAATAGCTCACTGAATATGCATAAGACCCCTATCCATGAGGATGTCCTTATTATACTTACCTGACAGATGCTTCAACTGAGTCTGGGATATTAAGAGATTTGCTGGAGGTGACAGAGATAGTAACACGTGAACCTGGGATAAAAGTCTGATCTTTCAACCAAGTTAAGTAAGCAGGATTTGGAGCTGGAAGATAGCTCTGAGGCTTACAGCACTTACCTAGAAAGTACAAGGTCATGAGTTCAAATTCCTTCAAGGAAGGACCTACAAGAACACTAAGGGTACATTTGAAGACCTGAATTGAGTCTTGAAGAGTAGAAGAGGTAAAGGAGGGAGCAGGAGAATTTTCAGTGTTGAAGATGGGGCAGGTGTAGTATATATCTACTCATTAAATTCAACTCTATTTTGAGTCAACATTATTTGTGACAAGTGCTGGAAGGTGGTGGATGGAAACTACAGATAAATTTTCTTGAAATTTCAAAACCATGTGTCCTGGGGTCTCTGTCATTATATCACATATAAACAGGGGCAGGAAATAAGATATGGCAAATTAAATATGTCATATTGGGACAGGGAGATAATAAAGAAGTTAAGGCTCTTGGTTTCTAAGTGCTACCAGGAATGACTCCCTGAGCACAGAACCCATAGTAAGTCCTCAACATAGCTGGTTGTAGCCTAAAAAAAGAAACAAAAGGGGCCGGAGAGATAGCATGGAGGTAAGGCATTTGCCTTTCATGCAGAAGGTCAGTGGTTCGAATCCTGACATCTCATATGGTCCCCTAAGCCTACCAGGAGCAATTTCTGAGCATAGAGCCAGAAGTAACTCCTGAGCGCTGCTGGGTGTGACCCAAAATAAAAAAAAAAAGGAAGGAAGGAAGGAAGAAAGAAAGAAAGAAAGAAAGAAAGAAAGAAAGAAAGAAAGAAAGAAAGAAAGAAAGAAAGAAAGAAAGAAAGAAAGAAAGAAAGAAAGAAAGAAAGAAAGAAAGAAAGAAAGAAAGAAAGAAAGAAAGAAAGAAAGAAAGAAAGAAAGAAAGAAAGGAGGGAGGGAAAGAAAGAGAGAAAGGAAGGAAGGAAGGAAAGAAAGAAAGAAAGAAAGAAAGAAAGAAAGAAAGAAAGAAAGAAAGAAAGAAAGAAAGAAAGAAAGAAAGAAAGAAAGAAAGAAAGAAAGAAAGAAAGAAAGAAAGAAAGAAAGAAAGAAAGAAAGAAAGGAGGGAGGGAGGGAAAGAGAAAAGAAGGAAGGAAGGAAGGAAATAAAGAGAAAGAAAGAAAGAAAGAAAGAAAGAAAGAAAGAAAGAAAGAAAGAAAGAAAGAAAGAAAGAGAAAGAAAGAAAGAAAGAAAGAGAAAGAAAGAAAGAAAGAAAGAAAGAAAGAAAGAAAGAAAGAAAGAAAGAAAGAAAGAAAGAAAGAAAGAAAGAAAGAAAGAAAGAAAGAAAGAAAGAAAGAAAGAAAGAAAGAAAGAAAGAAGGGAGGGAGGGAGGGAGGGAGGGAAAGAAAGAAAGAAAAAAAGAAGAAAAGAAACAATGAAAAACACAAACTGGGGCTGGCAAGGTGGCGCTAGAGGTAAGGTGTCTGCCTTGCAAGCGCTAGCCAAGGATGGACCAAGGTTCAATCCCCCGGCGTCCCATATGGTCCCCCCAAGCCAGGGGCAATTTCTGAGTGCTTAGCCAGGAGTAACCCCTGAGCATCAAATGGGTGTGGCCAAAAAAAAAAACAAAAAAAAAAAAAAAAAAAAACAAACACACACACACACACACACACACACACACACACACACACACACACACACACACACACACACACAAAAGACCCGGGCCCGGAGAGATAGCACAGCAGCGTTTGCCTTGCAAGCAGCCGATCCAGGGCCAAAGGTGGTTGGTTCGAATCCCGGTGTCCCATATGGTCCCCATGCCTGCCAGGAGCTATTTCTGAGCAGACAGCCAGGAGTAACCTCTGAGCAACGCCGGGTGTGACCCAAAAACAAAAAACAAAAAACAAAAAAAAACAAACAAAAAAAAAGACCCATACCATATCCTACAAATTATATCTGATCTCTAGTATTAAAGCAGAACTTCTGGGTCCAGAGAGATAGCATGGAGGCAGGGCGTTTGTCTTGCATGCAGAAGGACACTGGTTCAAATTCCGGCATCCCATATGGTCCCCCGAGCCTGCCAGGAGTGATTTCTGAGCATAGAGCCAGGAGGAATCCCTGAGCACTGGCTGGGTGTGACCCAAAAACAAACACCAAAAAAAAAAAAAGCAGAACTTATAAAACACAACATGACTGAGCTGGAGAGATAGCCTGGCGGTAGGCTGTTTGCCTTGCATGCAGAAGGACAGTGGTTCAAATCCCGGCATCCCATATGGTTCCCCACCACCACCACCAGCCTGCCAGGATCAATTTCTGAACGTAGAGCCAGGAGTAACCCCTAAGCACTGCCGGGTGTGACTCAAAAACCAAAAACCAACAAAAAAACAACACTACATGACTTTGTCTTCTGAGAGTTTTGGTTTTTTGTTTTATTATGATTCAGAAAAAGTTTTAGAGCCAACTTTGTCATTCATTTATTCAACAAATGTTTATCAATCTGCCTACTGTGTCAAACATGAGATGCAGATATTTTTCATTTAGAAACTCTGGAAGGGACTCTCTCTTCTAGCTATTGAGTAGAGACCAATTGAGATTTATTTTTAAGAATACTGAAAAAGAGTCTGCTAAAGGTCACACATGCCTCACCAGCACAAACCCCTGAAATCAAATCCAGCATCACCCGGCCTTGTGGAGCACCACTGGAGATGGAGAGATGATGTCTGAACACCTTTTATCACAAGCATCTTGTCAGGTCAAGTGAGTCAGTAAGCCCTGAGGGCCACAGCACCACAGTGTGGCAGGGCACAGCACACATGTAACACTTATTCACTGAAAAAAAGAGGGGGGGGACCTACAAAAACAATTTAAGCTAATTCTTTTGTCACTATACTTATTTATCTATTTATTTACTTTTTAGGCAGATATCTTCCCTTTTTTTCCTCTCGCCCCCCTGTTGTTCAGATGCAATTTTTAGATTCATCAAACCCTGCCACATTTCTTCCATGTCCATCGCCAAAGCAGGGCTGTCAAAATTTCAGTCCAGCCCTTAAGGGATCATAAACAGTGAGAGTCATAAGCTATGAGAGCTTTAAAAAAAAAATGCCAGAATGCCAGAATGTAGTATTTCAACCCCCTTCTTTCCTAGTCAAAAACCCAGTGAATGAAATTATGACCATTACTCAAGTGCAATTACACCAAGAACGTAAAATAGAAACACTGAAAATAAATCATCCGTTTAGATATTACATTTCGCATTTGAGCGTATGCCAAATATGCTAGTGAAGTTTTATTATTGTTGAGTGTAATGTCAGGAGACAAACTTCTACAAATTTTCTACATAACTTTTCCATTTTATCTGTTTTTCATTTATGTCAAAGAGAACACATGGTGTAACTTTTAATATTCTTTCTCCTCCTTCCGCCTCATATTTAATACAAGTGATCAAACTCAATTTTAGGTCATTCAGCCCTAACGGGGTTTTTAATGAGTACGGAAAGCAGAGAGGAAGAGCCTCCAAATAACCCCCAGAAAAATGGTCCTTTAGAACAAAAGAACAAGTGACTGTGCACAATAGATCATGGCGGCTAAGGACACTTTGGCCAGCTCTGAATTTATGGAAGTGGGGTAAAAACCCACTTCTTCATGCGACCTCATAGTGGAATAAATAAGTCCTTGCAGAGGAGGAGGCTGAGAGCACTAGCAGAGGGGTTGGCTGTAGGGAATGATGGGCTCGAGGCCTTCCAGGCGGAGATGACAGCCCGGCGCAAGCGCAGGACCCAGAGTCGCCAGCACCGTTACGAACTCCCGCGGAAAGATGTCTTCCAGCTTTAAGAAGCCAAATGTGGCCTCTACCAGCCATAAAAAAAAGATGGGTCCAAAGCCTGAACTCACAGAAGAACAGAAGCAAGAGGTTCGAGAAGCCTTTGACCTCTTCGATGCCGATGGAAGTGGCACCATCGACGTGAAAGAGCTGAAGGTGGCCATGCGGGCGCTGGGCTTCGAGCCTCGGAAGGAAGAGATGAAGAAGATGATCTCCGAGGTGGACAAGGAAGGCTCCGGGAAGATCAGCTTCAATGACTTCTTGGCCGTGATGACGCAGAAGATGGCCGAGAAAGACACCAGAGAAGAAATCCTCAAGGCTTTCAAGCTGTTTGATGATGACGAGACCGGGAAGATCTCGTTCAAAAACCTGAAACGCGTGGCCAACGAGCTGGGCGAAAATCTCACGGATGAAGAGTTGCAGGAAATGATCGAGGAAGCCGACCGGGATGGGGATGGAGAAGTGAATGAAGAAGAGTTTCTTCGCATCATGAAGAAGACCAACCTCTACTGAAGTCGCTTCTGCATTGCTGGGGAGCGAGACTTGAGTGATTGGCTGGACTCCTTGCTGCCTCCGTTTTGTAAAACCTTGAATTAAAAGGACGGTGGTCACCCCCACCTTCTTCCCTCCTAATTTGTTTACAGACTGTTCACAAATCTCTAGGCGCAATTATAAAAATTTAAAGATCCCTTTAATGTGCTTTTTCAGTTTCAATTCTCAAGAGTAACAACAAACTCTAAGCTTTGAATAAAAGACCCTACCGCGTCAGTCTAGGCACTGGTGGACTTTCTTTAGACTTTAGACTTTCTTTAGTCAAATGGTTTCGTGTAAGCAAAGCTTGGTTTTCTTGTCACTTCTTTGGTGTTTTTAATCTTGCTTCAGAGGTAGAATCAGTCTGCGTATTGCCTAGGTCTTTTCATTGGTTTGAAAGACAACCCCTGAGCAATTTACAGGGCTCAGGAAAGATACCTTTAAAGTTTGAGTTTGCCTTTGGGGGCTGGTGTGTTTGTAACTTTAGACTGTTCATTTTTCATGTGCAAAAGATTCATTTGTGTATAAATTATCTCCTTCCCGTGAATTATCCAGGGCTCAAATGTATTCTTGGGCAACAAAATAAGAAACGATTTACTACTGGCCCAAGAAAATTATCATTTTGCTTTAAAAGATCAGCTAAGTAATGATTAAAAAAAATACTTCTAAGTGTAAGAGCTTAGTTTTGGAAATTATAAAAAGATAATTATTTTAAGTTACTTATCTGAGGGGCCGGGCGGTGGCGCTAGAGGTAAGGTGCCTGCCTTGCCTGCACTAGCCTTGGATGGACCATGGTTCGATCCCCCGGTGTCCCATATGGTCCCCCAAGCCAGGAGTGACTTCTGAGCGCGTAGCCAGGAGTAACCCCTGAGCATCACCAGGTGTGGCCCAAAAAACAAAAACCAAAAAAAAAAAAAGTTACTTATCTGACCTTAAAAATATCAACTAGTTTTTTAGCAAATAGGCTACTTAGAGCCCTGGTTATTTTATTACTGCTTTTATTACAAGCCAATATCTACCTGCTAATTCTTAAAATATATTGGTTCTTGATACCTGATTTCTCCCTCTCAGGCATTTAGTTGGTGCCAGAGTGTCTGGCCTATAAGTGATTCTTTTACAATCCTCGGAAACGAGTTCATTGCCTCTTGCCATATATTAATGTTAGGTTTTCTGCCACAAATTAAGCTATAAATATATACAAATCATAAAATTTTAATTGTGGGTAGATATTTATATAGATGGTAGGCTTATACACAATATTTTAAAATACGTAATAAAATGATTAAACTGGCAAGATATTTTGATCACAGCTAAAATTGTTTTTACATAAAGTCCATTAATACTCTTGCTAAGGGAATGGAGTGATAGAACAGTGGATAGGGTGTTTACCTTGCACACAGGAGACCCAGGTTCAATTTCTGGCATCCCACATGATCTCCAACCACCTTCAAGGAGTAATTCCTGAATACAGAGTCTAGAGTAACCCCTGAGCATTGCCCCCAAACAAACAAAATATACTTTCTAAAATTCTAGACAATTTTTCACTTTGCAAGAAATCTCACCTTTTGAAGGTGGTAAGTCTAATCGGGAATTTCTGCTTTGAGCCTAATTCTCATTAGCAGGCTCAATTTGTCAACTCAGGAACACCAGCTGAAATGATAGTTATGTGGACATTACTATGAGAAATTATTTTCTGGGGCTGGAGAGATAGCATAGTGGTAGGGCATTTGCCTTGCACTCAGCTGACTCAGAATGGATGGTGGTTCAAATCTGGCATCCCATATGGTCCCCTGAGCCTGCCAGAAACTATTTCTGAGCACAGAGCAGGAGTAACCCCTGAGCGCAACCAGGTGTGGACCCCCCCCCCCAACAAAAAGGAGAGAGAGAAATTACTTTTTCTGAAGTCAATCAGCCAGGGTGGGGGAATTCACCCAGATCCAAATGTAAACAGATCAGATTCTAAGTCTTATTATAAACTCAGATGCAATCTAGAAGATACAAATGCAAATTGGGCCATTCTCAAAAGGGTATGATCCAAGAGCAAGGAGAGTAATGAAGGATTCTGGGAAACAAATTCTGGCATCTTTTTAACCAAAGACTTGGCCCAGGAATCTATAAATTGATTAAATATCAGAAACATGCAAAATTGGCAGAAGCAAGAAGGAGTCAGCGTTGTCAGCCAACTGGACTAGATTCAACTTTGAATTCTGGCTCAGTGAAATGAAAAAAGATAGAAGTGAAAAATAGGCACCTAAGCAGAGGCCCAATAGTCAAGCTGCCCAATTACAATGGGATCAATCTCAATATAACTACTAAGACTCATAATATTAAGACATTGCTCTGAAGGCAAAAATCTAACTTCTACAAGGGGATAGGAGTGGGGACACTCTAAAGGATTTTGAATCCCAATCACTGCTTAGGATGAGTTTGCTATGCAGTCTGGCTTGTCCATTGGCTTGGACACTGAAGCATGGAAATTAGGTTTGGGGTGAAAAACATACTTTTGAATTGTAAGAGAAATCAATCAAAATTCTCTGGCTGGGTCAGACACATTACAGAGTCAAAATAAAAAATTTTAATTTCTGTTTACTGATGAGGCAACTCAGTTGTAAAGGTTCAGAACTAAACAATTTTCACTGAGCTATTACAAATAGTTTTGGTAACAAATTAGAAAACATATCAAAGAAACCCATGTTGAGAAGCCCCTTTTTTTAATAATTATCTTTATTTAAACACCGTGATTACAAACATGATTATAGTTGTATGATTACAGTCATGTAAAGAACACCCCCCTTCACCAGTGCAACATTCCCATCACCAATGTCCCAAATCTCCCTCCTCCCCACCCGACCCCCGCCTTTACTCTAAACAGGCTCTCCATTTCCCTCATACATTCTCAATATTAGGACAGTTCAAAATGTAGTTATTTCTCTAACTAAACTCATCACTATTTGTGGTGAGCTTCCTGAGATGAGCTGGAACTTCCAGCTCTTTTCTCTTTTGTGTCTGAAAATTATTATTGCAAGAATGTCTTTCATTTTTCTTAAAACCCATAGATGAGTGAGACCATTCTGCGTTTCTCTCTCTCTCTCTCTCTCTCTCTCTGACTTATTTCACTCAGCATAATAGATTCCGTGTACATCCATGTATAGGAAAATTTCATGAGAGAAGCCCTTTCTAATGATATGTGATATAAGATGAAAAGCAGATCACTGGTCAAAAAAGAAAATATGACAATATCAAGGTTGTATTTAGATCAAGAAAGCAAATGCCTCAAATGAGCAGAGGACAGTGTAGTATTAATTAAATTAATATAAGTCCTAGATGGTGGTGGATGATGGTGGATGGAAGGTGAGGCCTTTCTCAGCCAGCCGGGCTCCTGCACCCCCTTCCAGCCAGCAGGTCTGAGGGTTTAGGATAATGGCAAGGAAATGATCCATTGCAGTTATGAAGTTTTAGGAGACAAGGTTTTATTAGTAGGCCCTAACCACCGTGTGTGGCTTCTAAGCTAAATAGCCTCTCTGCACCCAACTGTCTCTCATCTCTCCATCCTGCCTCTTTTTTTTTTTTTTTTGGTTTTTCAGGCCACACTCATTTGATGCTCAGGGGTTACCCTTGGCTAAGTGCTCAGAAATTGCCCCTTGCTTGGGGGGACCATATGGGACGCCGGGGATCGAACTGCCGTCCTTCCTTGGCTAGTGCTTGCAAGGCAGACACCTTACCTCTAGCACCACCTCACCGGTCCCCATCCTGCCTCTTTCTCCTGAGACTTCTTGATGAATCTCTTGCTGAATCTCTCTTACACCCCTCAGGCAACTCCTTAGTTACCTTCCATAGACCCCACCCTGATGTGGGCTGGTCTGTTTAATAAAGCTAGACTTTGGAGTGCCAACAATCATTTTACATTTGTCATTTGTAGTGAGTGACTGTGATTTTTTAATTGTGATCTACATTGAGAACAGGGAGAAGTAGCTCCTCCAAGAGCAGCTGGCTGGGGTGCAGTGATTAATAGGATATCTAGAGGGAGACAGAGTGCCTCCTCTCTGTCCCATAAAAGCTGAACAGAGGACTGATACCAGAAAGCCACATACCAGTGATGACACTCGGCAGCTGGATGGGAGACAGTGCTCGGTAACTCAGCTCTTCTGTGAATCTATTAATCTGAAAGATTAATCAGGAAAAGCAGAGGACTAAGTGATAATGCCTGGCAGCTGGATGGGATGCGGTGGTAAGAGGGGGTTGAATTACTCATCCCTGAAGCTGGAGAAAGTTTCAGCATACCAGCGTATAAGCTGACTCTCGACTTTTAAGAAATTTTTCATGGGTTAAAAAAATCATCTTATGCCGGAAAATACAGTATTCCTTTCTTCCTCAAAACTGAACAAAGGTATACTCAAATATAATACTTCGATTGCTTCTTTTCCTACACAAAATAAATAACCAAAGACTAACAAATTCTGCCTATTTTCCTGGTTTCTGCTCTTCTTTTAAATTGCTCTGCATTTGTATTCCACTACACCAACTTGATTTATCCTTTAGCCAACTTCAACCCATTTATTGCTCTAAAAGCTGGGCTTAAAGAACCCCTTACCTGCATGGAGTCATAGATACGGAAAAAGGCTCTGGTGGATGATATTGAAACCTGGACCCCATCTTCTTGTAGCCACATCTTCTTTTGCCCTGCTTCTGCTTGATCCCAGATGTACTTTTTTGTTTGTTTCTAGTCACCTTAGACAGAAGATCATATAAGTGATTTTATATCTTTGCTTTTTCTAATGTTTGTTTTTATCTCTAAGTTTCCTCTAAGCACATCTATCATGCATTCCATACAGCTTGAAAGATTACATTTGCATTTTTATTAGTTCCAGTTAGTTTTTAAGTTATCTTGAGTTGTCTTTGACTCACGTGTTATTTAGGAATACATTGTTTTGGAGTTAGAAAGATAATATAATGGGAAGGGTGTTTGCCTTGCAGCCATTCTGGTTTCAATCCCCAGTATCCCACTGAACTCCCAAGCCCATCAGGAGTGTTTCCTAACTCAAGGCCAGGAATAAGCCTTGAGCATCACAAGGTGTGGCCCAGAAACTAAACAAACAATCATTTTTCAGCTAACTCACTGTTTATCTTATTTTTAATTTAGGAAAGTTTAGATAAAACCATAATCATGGAATGTTATTACTTTGAATAAACTGTTTTCTATACAATTAAAAATGATCAAAACAATCTACCTTCATTTATTTCTTCTCAAATGCTCTTTTCTTTATGTAGGTCTGAATTTCTGATCTTGAGCATTGTCCTTCTCGAGTGAAGAACTTTCTTTAGAAGACTGGTCTACTGTTGACAGGTCTAATGAACTCCGTTTTTTTGTTATTGAGAACATTTTTTTTGTCTTTCATTTTTAAACTATAATATTAAAAAAAAAAAAGAAGCATTTTGGGGCAGAGAGATAACATAAAGGTAAGGCATTTGCCTTGCATGCAGAAGGTCGGTGGTTTGAATCCCGGCATCCCATATGGTCTGCTGAGCCTGCCAGGAGTGATTTTTGAGCGTAGAGCCAAGATTTCTGTATGCTGCTAGGTGTGACCCAAAAACCAAAAACATAAAATAAAATAAAAAAATAAGTATTTCTCCCCCACCCCCATGGCTGAGTATTCCATTGTGTATACAATGACTTTTCTTTTTGTTTGTTTGTTTTTAGGCCATACCTGGTGGTTACTCATGGCTCTGCAGTCAGAAATCAGTCCTGACAGACAGGGGAACCATCTGGGAATCAAGCCTCAATCAGCCACATGCAAGGTAAATACCCTATATACTGTGCTATACACTCAGCCCCCACACGCTCTGTGCTATTCCTCTGGCCTCGGAGACCACATGTTGTTTGTAGTAAATAACACTAAAATGAGTATATATTACTTTCATCATTTCTTCTGTTTCTTTTCTCTTTCTTCCTTTTCTGGTCCTTATCATTTTTTTCTAGAATATTTTTTTATTGTAAGAATTTATTCAAGAGACAAAATTGATTAACATATTGAGGTAAACTGACATAACATAATATAGTAACATAACATAACATATAATTAATATAATAAAATAATACATGTAAGTCAAAGAACATTTCTAAATAAAACACAATTTTTTTATCATAATGACTTACATATCTTTCACAGTAGTAGTTTAGGTACATATTAACATTGTATCAGGGGAATATCCATCACCCCAGTGTTGTCCTCCCTTCATCCCTGTTCCCAAGCATATATCCCTTTCTTCCTCCTTTATCCCCGAGAATGCTAGTTTAACTAAAAGCATATATGTTAACACTAATGTAAACCAATTTTTTTGCAGTTCCAGTCTGGTCCTTATCTTGTATCATATCTTTTAATAGTTGTCTCATAATATGTCTGCATTCAGTTCCTTTTCATTGTTTTTTTCATGTTTTAGTTTTGGAAGTTTCCATTGACATAATTTTATAATTGACATAATTTCAGGCTCACTGGTTCTTTTCTTGGCGCTATCTGATTATGAGCCCTTCAAAGGCATTTTTCATTTCTGTTCCACGTTTTATATTTCTAATATTTCTTTTTGTTCTTTCCTAGAGTTTCCAACTCTCTCTGTTTATAAATGCCTCTCTTCACACTGTCCAATTTTTGCTTGTGTTTCTTATCTATTTACCATAGCTATTTTAAATTTCTGTTACATCTAACAGTATTAAGCTTAATCTTCAACTTGTCTCTTCAGATTGCAAGGCTTTTTTTGTTTGTTTTTATACGATGATATCATTTTTTAATTAAATGCCATAATACAATAGGCAAAACTAATTGAATAAATGTGCCTTTATTGTAAGATTTTATGTTTTACTATCTAGGAGTTAAGTAATAGTTGTAGTGTTTACTCTGGCTGTGGTGTCAGAGGCTAACATTTCCTCAGGTGTTCTTGTTTTTGTCCCCTTGCTGCTTTTGGATTTCCCTGGTGACTCCTAAAATATCTTGTAGATTTTTTTTTAAGGTGTAGGCCCTTGTTAGTATACTATTATTGCAGTGAGGGGCCGGTGAGATGGCTCTAGAGGTAAGTTGTCTGACTTGCAAGTGCTAGCCAAGGAAGGACCACGGTTCGATCCCCCGGCGTCCCATATGGTCCCCCCAAGCCAGGGGCAATTTCTGAGCACTTAGCCAGGAGTAACCCCTGAGCATCAAACGGGTGTGGCCCCCCCCAAAAAAAAAACTATTATTGCAGTGAGTGTGGGAGAGAAGTCCTGTGATGTCATGTGATTCTCATAGTCCTGTGATTAGTTCTCAGTCTTAATGAATCTGAGTTAAATATTTTTTCTTGTGAAAATAATAATTCTACCGATATTATTAATATTATCTGGGGGTTAATTATACGTGCAATTTTCTTATATCTATTCAAATTATCTATTTCATATTAAGTAAATTATAGTAGTTTGGTCTATGAGAAACTGGTCCATTTTTTTCTAAAGAAATAAACACGATTCTTACACACGTATTTGTGTAGTATTATGGTAGCATTTCTTCGAAATCCAGCCCCGGATGAATGGGCCTGAAGCAGAAGCAACATGAGGATTAAGAAAACAAGACAAACATAATAGAGAAAAGCATGGGGTCAGGGCTGACTGTCCTCAGGTAGGAGAACCCCTACTGTCCTCCATGTAGGACATTTTTTGATCAACATGAGAAGAAAAGTAGAGAACAAGCAAATTATTATCTAATTCTATTATTATATTCTATTATTCTGTTATTATAATTCTATTATTATCTAATTCTAACCAAGCCTAACCTTTACTTTTACCCTCTGTAAGAGAATGTATGGGGAAAGAGGAAGCTAAGGTAAAATATCTCGAGGATAACAGGACATAGCTCAGGGGGGTAGATATGAGGTGCTGTTGAGAAGCTAATCATGGACAGGAGGGCTTAGGAGTACCCTGGAGCAAGGCAATATAGGTAGGAATTAATCTGAGCTCTCTGGGCAGGAAGAGCTTCTCAGAGGGCATCCAATACATTTCCTACTTGTCTTTTTGGTATCTGCATTGCCTTTACTGATATTCCTTGTTTTATTCCTGATAGTGCTCATTTATATTGTGTTTCTGAGTGTCTGTCTCTCTCCCTTGCTTTTTCTCTCTCGGGTCTTGAGATAGGAGCTTACATAATTCTAACTAATTTCTTTATCTATGACCCACAAATTTTGATGTGCTGTTTTAAAATGTTCATTTAGTGCTATATGATATTTGAATTTCTCATGCGAAAGGCCTCTTCTTTGGCCTTTCTGTTATATAGAAATCTGCTTCATTTGCAAGTGTTTAGCTTTTCCAGTTATCTTTTTATTGTTTATTTCTAGATTGATTTCACTAGCAGAAAGAACACTCTGTACAGTGTCAATTCTTCCCAACTTGTTGAGGTTTATTTTATGTCTCTGGATATGGTTCATACTAGAATAAACTCCATGGTACTTGAAAAGATAGTCTGATATTTTTTCACTGAAGTATTCTATAAATTATTGGTGGTTAGTGATGCTAAACTTTTCTTTAACCCTGATGACTTTCTGTTCTGTTATTCTGTCAATTGCTGACATAAAGACATTGAAGTCACTGATTTAATTATGGTTTTTCTCTTTTCTTCTTTAATTCTATTAGTATCTGCTTTATATATTTTTTCAGGTCTGTTATTTGGTGCACAAACATGTAGGATTGTTATGACTTCTTGGTAAGTTGAGCCTTTTATTATTAGACAATGTCTTTTTTCTGTTTATGCTCATTTAATATGCTTTGAAGTTTATATTATAGACTGAAGTACATATTACAAGACAATTCAGCATCCTTTGATTAATATTGACAAGACATATTATTTTTCATACTTTACTTTTAACTTGCTTATAAGCAAATTATATCATAAGCTTATATTATAGAGTTGCTTGTATTTTTAGTCTACTTTATTGTATCTTTTAATTTGTGTTTAAGTCATTTGTACTTAATTGTAAACATAAATATAAAAAGGTTTAAATCTTTTTGTTTTCTCCCTGTTCTCTCCTTTTTTTCCCTGATTTTCTTTCTGCCATTATTTTGGCTACATACATTTTAAAATCATTTCATTTTGATTTATCTTTAGTGTTCTAAAATATGACTCATTGTATTTTTCAGTGATTTTCCAGGTATTTCATTGTATATACATAACTTATCATACTTTACTGATATTACCATTTTACTATTTTACTAGTTCAAGTAAATCACAGAAACTTTATATCTTTGAGGGTTTTTTTTAACCATTTATACTCTTCTATGTCTTTTCCTAAATACATTTAGAGATAAGTTTCATAATTTTTGCATTGACTATCAACTAATTGCAAAATTTTGAGAAGGTAATTCTATTGTGCATACTAATATTTTTGCTTACAAAATTCTTTTTTCTCCATTATCTCCATTTCTTTCTTTAAGAACTTCCATAGCCAGTCCTTTAATATAGATCTACTAGAGACAAGTTTTCTTTCCTTTGAGAATACTTCATTTCTTCTATCATTGCTGAAGGATAGTTTACATGAATATAGGAATCTGGGTTAAGCATTCTTTTCTTTTGGCACTTTAGGAAATATGCTTATGCTGTCAAAATAAGAATGAAAATAAAATAAAAATAAATGTGCCCCTGGGGCCAGAGTGATAGCACAGTGATAGGTGTTTGCCTTGCATGAAGCCAACCTGGGACGGACCCCAGTTCAATCCTCAGCATCCCCCCCCCCCCCCGAGCCTGCCAGGAGCGATTTCTAAGCATAGAGCCAAGAGTAACCCCTGAGCAACACTGGGTGACACCCAAAAGCCTCCAAAAATGTGCCCCTGACTTCACCCACAAAAGTGCAACTCAAATAAGGTGTTGGGTTTCTATGATCTAGAGAAATGTGGTCCATTCTGACTGTTAAATCTTATAGAAATATAGGTCTATTGAGAACAGGAGACAACTAAGATGACGGGATGCAAAACCATGATTGAAGAGAAATTTTCTAAAGGATCTTGGGCTGGTTCTTCTAAAAAAGAAAATATTTGGAAGAAATATAGGCTCAAAATCAATCAATCAATCTTGTTTCATAGACATTGCAGGCACTTCATTGAGAGAAACTTAAAAAAATAAAACAGACTTCAAACTTATCAGAAAAGGCTGTCAACATCCAATCCTGCCCCCAGATAGACCACCTGGCCTAATAGTTATGTTTCTTTGATAAAGGTATAAATATATGAGTTAGATGAATATTTTGACAAAATTCTGTATACATTTCAGGCTGTTGATATTGCAATGCCATTCAGCATTTCATTTTTTCCCTCTAGTTCCATGGATGTAAAATAAAATGCAATGTACTGTATTTAGACAGGGATCTTCAGGCTCTGATATCTTTGTGATTTCAATAACTAATAAAAATTATTTTCCTATAAGAATATGTCATTACTAAATTTGATGATGACTCTTATAGAAAATACATCTGGGGGCTGGAGTGATAAGCCAGTGGTAGGGTGTTTGCCTTACATGCAGCTGACCCAGGATGAACCTAGGCTCGATCCCCCGGCTTCTCATATGGTCCTCCTCGTCAGGAGCTATTTCTGAGCCATAGACTGGAATAACCCCTGAGCATCACCAGGTATGGCCCAAAAAAAACAAAACAAAAAAGAAGAAAAAAAGAAAAAGAAAAGAAAATGCATTCGTTGTAGGGCTTCTACTCATTGTCATTTTCTTCATTTTATTTAAAAAAAAAACTGAGAGGGGTGGGAGAAACAGTACAAAGGATAAATATTTACCTTACTCACAGCCAATCTCAGTTGGATCCCCAGCACCCTAAGTGGTCCCCTCAGCACCACCAGGAGTGAGCTCTGAGTATAGAACCAGGAGTAAGCAAGGTGTGATCCCAAAACCAATCAACCAAACAACAACAAAAATAGAAACAGGGCTGGAGCTAAAACACATCGAGTATTCATTCGCCTTGCATGCGGCCAACCCGGGTTAAATCCTCAGCATCCCATATGGTCCCTGAGTCTGCCAAGAATGATTTTGAGTGCAGAGCCAGGGGTGATCCCAGAGTACCACCGGGTCTTCACCCCACACACACACACACAAAATAGAAATACGAATGAAGAATTCAAGTAATTTGGCACAGTTAGTGAGTAGTAAAGAAAAGGTGGAGACAATCTGTCTGAGTCCAGATTCAATGCTAATATATAGCCCACTACCCTAATGCTTTCTTTATTTAGCTTAATCAACTCTTCAGTTCAATGCACCCTTCAGAGCACACATATGTAACCAATGGTGTTGGTAAACACATATTATTTTTGAAACTCACTCTTAGAGGTCACATAAAAATATCCAGAATATTCTTCTGAACATTTCTGAAAAGCAAATTATCTAGACTGGGATTAATTACATCAAGATATTCGTAGTCCCGGCCCCACCCCCAGACTATTGAGTCCCTGCTCCACTCTGCTGCATGAGCCCCACCTGCTAGTCCCACCCTCGGTCCTAGGGGAGAGGGATGAGCCAGAGCAAGGTGAGGGTGCACGTCTCCCCTTCTGCCCCAGCTCCCCTGCCCGGCATAGACACACACACCCCAGCACCCTCCCTCAATCCCAGCACACTCCTGTACTGAACCCCAGGGTAGAGACTGGAACACCCCAGAGAATAATTCCTCCCTCTCCTGCTGTCTCCAAAACGCCAATAAACAGGATTGTGCACAAAAAGAATTCTAAATTTAAACAAAAAAAAATATTCGTAGTCAAAACTAATTAACTGAGAAAAGCTGTATCTCCTCATTTGAGGTTGAAAACAGTAATTGCTGAGTCTACTTTCCTGATATGGTTTGTAAAATGGCTTACAAGGGCTTTCAAAATAGCAAATCAGAACGGTAGTGACAGATGATATTTGGGGGATGACTCTAGTTACTGCAGCAACCCAGTGTTTTGAAGGAGACACATTTGTCTGAATGAGTATTGTTTTTAGTTATACACACCACAACTGCATCTTTTCCTTCATAGAAGATCTGTTGTAGCATTTATTTAAGAAATAAAAAGGGAAAGCTGGAAAGAGATAGCACACCAGATATTTGCCTTGCACCACCCACCAAGCCCTGACTTCAGAGTTAGGAGTAAACCCTAAGCCCTCAGGTGTAGTAATACCCGAAATAAAGAAGTAGAAAGGAAGGATCCCATATTGTAGAGTTTCGCATATTAAATACTAGAATAACAGAGGCCTACACCAATGATGTTAGGGAGATTTTATCATGTCAGGCCAAGTAATAGTTTCTCCTCAGAGCAGCAACTTTTTCGTAGTCAACTTACGAACTAGACATGAGAGGGAAGCACAGAGTCATTTTATTTTCTAGTTGGTCTGAAGCTGAAACAATTTACAAAATAGGAAGGATTATGTTACCCAGTCAGGATATTTCCAGAGCTAGAAACATTTTATATAGACATAAGATTCTCAGGACTGGAATGATAGTACTGAACAGGTAGGCATTTGCCTTGCATGCAGAAGACCTGGGTTCAATTCCTTTTACCCCAGATGCTCCCCCAAACCTGCTAGGAGTGATCCCTGACTACAGAGCCAGGAGTCAGCCCTAAGCACAGTCCAAAATCAAATCAAAACAAAGAGATATGATTCTATAGTACAGCAGTAAATGAAGAATATTAAAATTAATAATAGATTAAATATAACATAAAATAATAAAATAGAAAAATAAGTATGTCCTTCTCACTACATGCAATAACCTCAGGGGAAAAAAAAACCTATCTACTAATCCATCCAGCATTCACCCACCAGGGCTCCTGAGTCCATAGGGGCTGGGGCCCAGTGAAAGCAGGAAATGTCTTTACAAGTTATGGCCCCTTAGTAGAGGAGCTTTGCAACTTGCGTTGGCTTCCTCACTCTCCAGCCACCTCTTCCATCATCCAGAGTTTGTGAATTCAGGCCCCAGGGCAGAATGTGATTTGTACTGACTCGTTGGCAGTTATATGAGGGCTGCCTGCAGCTGTTCAGTGTGACCCCAAAGTCCCCAGCCAACAGGCAAAGGAAGCTAAAATTCAGCCAGCACCCTCCTTAAATCCAGCTCCTGGCACAGGAAACCACTGCTCAGAGGTACATTTTACCCAGCAATGCAGCACTGTCTGCTTTTGTTTTCCTGCTTTATCTACCCAGAGGGGTACCTTTTCCTAATTTTCACAAGGCATTACCACTGTGAAAGGCCCTGCCATCACAATGCTATTTTGTTATTGTCGTTGTTGTTTTTTAACTGCATTGGATTACCATGTTTGAAAAATCAGAAATGTCAAGGGCTGGATAGTAGCTGGTAGGGCACTTGCCTTGCACATGGCTCACCTAAGTTAAATCCTCAGCACCCAATATAATCAATCCCCTGAGCTTCACCAGGAGTAATCCCTGAGCACAGAGACAAAAGTAAGCCCTGGGAACTACTTCTCTCCCCTTCAAAAAGGTCAGGAATTTTACACAAGAATCAGTTGTACTGTCTGATTTTAAAAAGTTGGATGTTCTTTCCATAATAGGCCCACAGGCCTTCGAGCAATACTAAACCAAAGTCATTTCCTTTGCTGAGTGGCTTGTTGCAGGGCTCTCTCTAATGGTGAGGTTTGTGCCAGAAACTGAAAAGTCCAGATACTGATAGAGTTGCCTGAAGAGGGCAGCACTTGAGCACATTTGAGTGACAGGTGAAGGATAACATCCTGATCTCATCGCAGGAGAGTAGGAGGAAGTATTTCTCTTCAGGCAGGACAAGTTCCAGGAATATGCAATCTGTCCTGCATGGAAATAACAAGGCCACTCCCTGAAAAATGAACCACTGTCAGTTACTGTAGAGGATGCCAGAAAAATACCAAACAATTCCAATCCGTTGCTTATTTTTCTTGAAACACCCAGGAAGAGGAGATAGTCGCAAATAAAAACAACAGCATACCAAAAAATTATGGCAAAAACAGTACAAAGGAAGAGAAAGAACAATACTCTGTGCATTATTAGCAAAATTTCTAAAATAAGCCATTGATTTTAATCCACATTTCTGATGGGTCTTGTTATCCAGTGCTAATAAAGCAATCTCATACACTATTTAAAATTATATTAAGCCGATCACTCTAGCTTAGCCTACTTTCTATGTACAGATTTTCTGTGTTTATTTTCTCCCCAGGACTGTCCCTTAGTCTTTGAGAGCAAAAATCCTAACAAGACCATTTTTGCCACATTTGAGAACCAGATTTTCAAGATTTCCCCCTCCTCAACAGGAGGAAACTCCTCAGTTCATCCTTCCAGACGATGACCAATAGAAATGCTTCCAAAAATGTGCAGCAACACAATTACTTAGAAAGTGATGAGAGGTTGTTACCTAATAAAAATGCCATAAATATAGAATGATGAACTACCATGGGAAATGAATTGATAGGGAAGGACATGTTGGAATGTGGAGTAGTAAAAATCACTTAAACTTTCCATGACCTCAAAGAAAGTCATAGTGATATGTTTTGCCAGGTTCCTCTGAAAGCATGCGTAGATAGGGCTGTTTCTCAACTCTTACTATCTAATCTGCTGATTTGAAGCTCTTTCTGAATCTTCTTTCTTTGATAGCCTGGAGGTTGCCTCAATTCCTCTCTCCACCCAACATTCTTTTAGCAGGGTCACCAGTGAAACAATTCATTCTATGGAAGCATCTCATTTGTAGTGACAGGGAGATGGGTGCCTCTCTTTGATAACTTACAACAGTGGTGAGCCAAGTGTCAGCTCTCCCTGGGGTGGTGTCGCAAACTGAAAAAGTGGCTATAGCACCAGGTTCCTCTGCAGCTTTCTACAGCTGTTCCAGATTTTCCATGGGCTCACCTTTAAATTAAAAGAATTTCTGCACTTTCAAGAATTTGAAAACAAAGCCATGTGTGAGAATATGAGATTCACTCATATGCCCTTGCAAGAAATAGGCTACATTCCTTTTACTATACTTAAAAAAAAAAGGCAACTCCTTTTTTTTTCAGAATGCCATATATGTAAATGATTCCATTTAATCTTTAGCATATGCCCATATTGTTTTGATTTACTAAAATTTTAAAATATGCCCATTGTTCTGTTTTTAACAGCTGTGGCCAACTTTTCCAGAAATTAAAATATATGGAAAATTAGCAAAATGAGTAGAATTAGCAAATACCATTCCACAAACATTCAAGGTACAAATGCCTCTACAATGTATTCAAAGCACCATTATGGGTCCCATAATGCTCTATAAATTTTCTTATTTAACCTGGCTTTTAATTAGCAGTGCAATAAAGTTATCCAGAGAAACAAGATAATATAGTCAACAAAATAGTGTTTTATATGCCTTTAAATTATTTTGTTTGTTTGTTTGTTTAAGGTAATTATGTAATGGAAGAACAAGGAGATTTGGGTTAGGTAGAATTCTGATTAACTAGAAATTATTAATAAAACCTAACAGTTCTATTACATTAGTCAAACTAATTAATTTTTCTATTCTTCAGTTTATTTCTTTTAAGAAAGGGTTGGAAATAGATTTTAGAATTAACAGATAAAATAAGATTTATAAAATGTCTTTATGGTGGTTGTACAATGTAAGATAGCCAATAAAGGTAATTCTCAGTAGTTTTCACAGGTTTTTAATTTGATCCTATACATTTAATTTTTTTTTTTTTGGTTGTGGGGTCACACCCGGCAGTGCTCAGGGGTTACTCCTGGCTCGAGGCTTAGAAATTGATCCTAAGGGGCCAGAGAGATAGCATGGAGGTAAGGCATTTGCCTTGCATGCAGAAGGACAGCAGTTCGAATCCCCGCATCCCATATGGTCCCCCGAGCCTGCCAGGAGCGATTTCTGAGTGTGAAGCCAGGAGTAACCCCTGAGCACTTTTGGGTGTGACCCAAAAACAAAACAAACAAAAAAAGGAAATTTATTTAAAAAAAAAAATGAAATTGATCCTGGCAGGCTCAGGGGAACCATATGGGATGCTGGGATTTGAACAACTGTCCTGCATGCAAGGCAAAATCCCTACCTCCATGCTATCTCTCCGGCCCCTACATTTAAATTTTTTTAATTAAATAACTGTGAAATACAGAGTTAAAAAGCTATTGATAGTTGGGTTTTGGTCATACAATGTTCGAACCCATCTCTTTACCAATTGTTCATTTTCCACCAACCACCAATACCAATCTTTCTTTCTTTCTTCCTTCCTTCCTTTCTTCCTTCCTTCCTTCCTTCCTTTCTTTCTTTCTTTCTTTTCTTTTTTTCTTTCTTTCTTTCTTTCTTTTTTTGGCTTTTTAGTTTGCAATACTATGATGTGAGATTGAGAGAAAATGTTTAATTAATGTTATTTAAAATATTCTTGATACTTATAATTATAGCAAACATTATTGGTGCTAAAAGAAAGTTTTCAATAATTTAAAAAGCAACTATTTTATAGTTTAAAAAGCTTAAGGCCAGAGCAATAGTAGGCTAGCTGGTAGAGTGACTGTCTTGCACACAGCTGACCCATTTCAAACCCTGGCACTCCACGTGGTCCCCAAAGTCCACTAGGACTTTTTAAAAATTATCTTACTTTTTTATAAAAGACAGAAAACTTTCTAACTGCAACATGTTCACTTTATTGACACATTAATAAAGAACTAAGAAACCCCCCCCCTTTTTTTTGTTTGTTTGGGCCACATCTAGCTGCACTCAGGGGTTACCCCTGGCTCTACACTCAGAAATCACTTCTGGCAGGCTCAGAGGACCATATGGGATGCCAGGGATCAAAGCCAGGTCCATCTAGTGTTGGCTGAGTGCAAGGCAAAACACCCTACTGCTGTGCTTAGGAGTGATCCCTATGCACAGAGCCAAGAGTAAGCCCTGAGCACAGTGGGATGAGGCCCAAAAACAAAATTAAAAATGATCATATGCAAGAATTGGGAATTGAAAGAAAGTTAAGTAATATGCATTTATTAAACAATCTCCCTCAACATCACATCACAGAAACAGAGAATATAAGAAGGGGTTAAGGCACAACATTACATGTGGCTGAACCCAGTTTGGTTCTCAGCACCACATGATCCCTAGTTTTGCCCTAAAAGGCCTGCAAGCCCTTTAGGAGTGTCCCAGATGATCTGGCCTAATAGCACCACATTCTTGGGCACTTGGGTTGAACTGTAGGCACAGAGAACTCTGAATCATCTAGAGGACTCCCTCGAATTCACATCACATAGGAAAATCTTAACTTTATGATTGAGTGATTTTTTTTCTTATCTAAATTTGTTTGGGGTCAATTATCACTTGCAATAATCACAGCACTCAACAACTGGATTGTTCCCCCTCTTTTATTTCTGTAGTATTAGCATTTTCTAACAGAAGTCAAACATCTATTTGCCTTTTTTCTTTAAAAATTCTCATAAATTATAAACATTAAATACTGGATAAATATTTTCTAGACTTACATAAAGGACACATAAATCAGTAAATCATATATGTTCCTTACTAATAAAAGGAATTTATCTGTTTCAAGAACCCAGAAGTTTTATTGCATATCAAGTGTCTATAGTTCAGCCAAAAGTTTAAGGATAAAGATGTCTAAAAAGTTCTAAATTGTTCTTAACTATTTTCTCAGTTAGTGTATACAAAGATTAGAAATAACCACTGATACAATTTTTGTTTGTGTACGTTGCTCTTAGACAATCATAAAACAAGGGACTTAAAGTTTACAGAAGAGAAGACTGGCAAAGTGTTTGGAAATAGATCGAGGAATATAAGGAATTTAATGGAGGAAGTGGGAAGTTTTTAAATAAATATACCAGAGTATATTTTTATTTTTTATTTGAGAAATTGTCAATACTGGCAATAAAAGGTTATTCTTAGGCTGGAGTAATAACACAGCAGTAGGTGTTTGCCTTAAACTCAGCCAACGCTGGATGGACCCGGCTTCAATCCCTGGCATCCCAAATGGTTCTCTGAGCCTGCCAGATGTGATTTCTGAGTGTAGAGCAAGGAGTAACCCCTGAGTGCAGCTAGATGTGGCCAAAAACAAAAAACAAAAAAAGGGGAGGCCTCTTAGTTTTTATGAATGTATCAATAAAATGCATATTGCAGTTAGACATTTTTCTGCCTAAAAAAAAGAAAAAGAAATTTTTCTGCCTTTTATAAAAAGTAAGATAATTTTTAAAAAGCAATAAAAATTATCTTGTAATACTTCTTAAATGTATAAATATATAGCTTTCTTATATAAAGCTATATTATATAAATCAAAATCTAATTTGTGGGGAAGGAACTTGGGTGTGATACTCAACCAATTCGGCTGCTGACAGGGGCTGCTGACAGTTTAGTCTGCAGACCTCTAAACCATACCATATAGCACTGATTCTACTCTTGTTCCATCATCCTAATTTCTCAAGTCTTTTTGTTTTCTTTTGGGGGCTATACCCAGCAGTGTTCAGAAGTTCATCCTGGATCTGTGCTCAGGAATCACTTTTGACAGGGCTCATAGGACCATATATGGTGCTGAGAATAGAACTTTGGTTAAGTGCCTTAACCCTTGTATTATCTTTCTGGTTCCCAAATATAAATTTACCAACATTCATAGACTAGAAGTACCTTTGGATTGGTCCCTTACCCTACCTGTTTCCACCCTAGGGTGTGGTCTTTTCCTAATAAAGACCTCAGCTCTCAGGGAGAAGCAGCTTGCATTTTTTCATTTTCCACAGTTAGTCTATCTGCCTGCTAGTATCTCTTGCTAGTGAGTGGAAGGAATGTGGTGGAATTTTCCTGAATCTGTTTTATTCCCTTTAATCTGTGTGGATTATTTCCTGTGTCAGCAATTGCTTCCAGACCCACATGAGGCTTTCACTCCAACCAACCATTTCAAGCTGGGGCTGAAGAGAGAGTGCAGCAGGTAAAGTGCTTGTCTTGCAAGTGGCTGGCCTGGGGTTCAATTCCTGGGCCCCATATAGTCCCCCAAGCCCACCATTTTTGAGCACAATAAAACATGCCCCCCCCCCAATTAAAAACCAACTATTTCAAGTAACCTGGGACTCAGGGTTTTGAGGGACATCAAGATAGTTACAAGCAAAACAGGATAATTGGTTGCCCTACTGAATGTTCTCATTTGCACCATGAGATTGAGTATCTATCTGGATTGTTTCATGTCTCAAAACACTACCACACTTGCCTGACTCAGTAGACAACACACTATTATTTATTGCTTTCTAGGTGTCAGAATCTAGAGATGATGTTGTGCAATCAAAGACAAAAAACCATCTTCAGTAATGAGTTTCTAATATTTTATAGCTTGTGCTTAGTCTCAAATGAATATTTCTATTTCCAGGTTCATGTTGCTTTGGAAACTATATGTTTGAACCCAGTAAATCAGAATAACCAAAACTAACATTGACATGAAATTTTGTCCTGATTCTGTTGTTGTCATATGATATCAAGAAACATTAAAATACTATAAAAATGGACCGAATATAAGAAACAGCTTTCCTGATTACCTCCCTATACTTATTAAGCTTAATGTAGGATATGCCTGAATATATTAGCTCACATACACAAAAATGTCTTGAATTATTACTTTGAGCCAACTTCTGTGCTAGAAACTGAGGGTATAAAAATGCATGAGAGGAGCCTGAGAAGTGGCGTAGTGGTAGGGCATTTGCATTGCATGTGGCTGACCTAGGATGGACCAAGGTTCGATCCCCCTGGCGTCTCATATGGTCCCTTGAGTCCGGAGCGATTTCTGAGCTCAGAGCCAGGAGTAACCTCTGGGTGTCACTGGGTGTGGCCCAAAAATCAAAAAAGAAAAGGAAGGAAGGAAGGAAGGAAGGAAGGAAGGAAGGAAGGAAGGAAGGAAGGAAGGAAGGAAGGAAGGAAGGAAGGAAGGAAGGAAGGAAAGGGAGGGAGGGAAGGAGGGGGAGGGAGGGGGAGGGAGGGAGGGCGGAAGGAAGGAAGGAAGGGAGGGAGGGATGGAAGGAGGGGGAGGGAGGAAGGAAGGAAGGAAGGAAGGAAGGAAGGAAGGAAGGAAGGAAGGAAGGAAGGAAGGAAGGAGGAAGGAAGGAAGGAAGGAAGGAAGGAAGGAAGGAAGGAAGGAAGGAAGGAAGGAAGGAAGGAAGGAAGGAAGGAAGGAAGGAAGGAAGGAAGGAAGGAAGAAAGGAGTGGAAGAGTATAGTTGTGAGTTGTAATTTTAAGAGTGGAGGCTTTTTTATTTTTATTTTATTTTATTTTATTTATTTATTTATTTATTTTTGGTTTTTGGGTCACACCCGGCGGTGCTCAGGCGTTACTCCTGGCTGTCTGCTTAGAAATAGCTCCTGGCAGGCAGGGGGGACCATATGGGACACCGGGATTCGAACCGACCACCTTTGGTCCTGGATCGGCTGCTTGCAAGGCAAACGCCGCTGGGCTATCTCTCCGGGCCTGGCTTTTTTATTTTTAAGGGTGGGAGATGTTTTTATTTATTTTGTTTTACTTTGTTTAAATACCATGATTTACAGAGTTGTTTGTAATACAGTTGTTTCAGATATTCAATGATTCAGACCAGTCCCACCACCAGTGTGACCTCTCCTCTACCACTGTCCCCAGTTTCCTACACAGCTCCAAGCCTGTGGGGGCTTCCGGACTTGGCCCATCACTTCTACATTAATATGGTCCCTGTGGGTCCTGGGTGAATTACCACTGACCACTAACGGAGCCACACAAAGTAGAAGTGTTCTCTAGTGGCAGTAACTACCTTCCTGAGGTCACATCACAGCTTTAGCCTGAGGGGTTCAGCTTCAGGTTGGTTCTTAATTAAATCGTTCTAGAGTTCCCTGTGTATCTCAGAAGGAGCTCTGACCTGTGGCTACCACACAGGTGGCACCCTTTAATGACCTAGCTCTCATAGCCAGGAGGGTTCCTGCAGGACAGCCACAGAGATCACAGTTATTGAGATCTGTCGCACTCAGCACTGCAATGATACAAGCTGAAATTAACACCCTGAGAAAGAGGCCTTTGTGCTGCAATCTTCAGGTTTGGCATTCTCCTAGGAATTCTTTGCGATTTTCAGGAACTATGATTGGTAAATGTAATATTTGAAGTCTTTGGGGTTATCTTCCAGTTTGTCATTCTCTCTCAAAAGGACGCTGCTTTACAGGTGCTTCCCAAGAAACACCTCCAGATATTTTGTTCATACTGTTGTGATGAAGATTAAGAACCAAAGTAAAATGTATCTTCCAGGGTCTTCCTAGTCTAGCCAGATTTTTTTAACTTAATTTTTAATCAAGTATAACTTCACTTTTATGCTCTGATGGTCTACTGGTTTCTGCATGATTGAGTTTATGTAACAACAAAACTCAGCATTTCTAAAGCTATTAATTCGCATGAGCCTTAACATTCTTTGGGCCTGAATATACTACATTGTCTGGCAGTCTGTTTAGGCTGGCCACTAGATTGAAGGAGAAAGCAGAGTGTGGGATGATTCCCAAATATCTGGATCTGATGACAAGAAGATCGTGGCAGTGTGAGTTTGAGGAGAAAAGGCTGGATTAGGAACGATTGAAACTGGAACCCCTAGGGGCCTGGCACAGAGACAGCCTAAAGGTTAACTATGTGTGTCTAGGGTCTAGGTCACATCAGCCAAAGAGGGTGGCCTGGAATTTTCTTCAAGAACAAAATCCTAAGGAGTATAAACATCTCAGAGTGGGGAGATGAAGTGGGGGTGGGGTCACATAAAAGACTAGGCTTGGGGCGGGGCGGTGGCGCTAGAAGGTGCCTGCCTTGCCTGCGCTAGCCTTTGACAGACCGCGGTTCGATCCCCCGGCGTCCCATATGGTCCCCCAAGGCAGGAGCAACTTCTGAGCGCATAGCCAGGAGTAACCCCTGAGCGTTACCGAGTGTGGTCCAAAAACCAAAAAAAAAAAAAAAAAGACTAGGGTTGTGTCTAGTGTCTGAAAAGTACTTGGCACATAGTTACTCATTCAAGAAAAGAAGATATAATCTTGTCAGGGGAGGCTACAGTAGGTTGGATGAGAAAACAAGCTCCACCAGTTCTTACCAGGAACTAATCAGATGTGTGCCTGGAACCCAGAGACTAACATGTCTTGACTGCTCAGATCAAATGAATTACTGAATGAATAAAGACACAGAAAGATGAAAGAAAGGAAAGGAAAAGGATTCCGTGAAATGAATTAGTTATACTATACATCATTTATTTGGATAGTTAAGCTTTTGGTCTTTTATTTTATCTCATGCATTTCTCCTTCTCTAGAGGTAGAGATATGACCACTTGTTTCTGCAGACTTCTGCTACAGTAACACTCCAATTTTTATATTCCCAAGCAAGAGTTAGTAACTTGGAGATTTGGGAGATATGGAGTTATGGAGATTCCATGAGTGCATGGCTCTCATCAGATTTGGGTATTCTTTATGAATCCCTTCTCTTCCTTTTTCTTTCTTTCCTTTTTTTTTTTTTTTTTTTTTGTGGTTTTTGGGTCACACCCGGCAGTGCTCAGGGGTTATTCCTGGCTCCAGGCTCAGAAATTGCTCCTGGCAGGCACGGGGGACCATATGGGATGCTGGGATTTGAACCGATGACCTCCTGCATGAAAGGCAAACGCCTTACCTTCATGCTATCTCCTCGGCCCCTCTTTTTCTTTCTTACTTTACTTAAGAGAGCAAATTCCAGCTTTGGGAACATCTGCAGGGTTTCCAGATTGCATTTCTGGGACCACTGTCCCTCGAAACTAGACTCTGAACAGAAAACAGCATACTATTTATAGTCTTCTCACTGCCAAGTGAGTGGCTCAGTTAGAAGCCTGAGGTTGTCCTGGCTATCCCATGGGCAGGGTGGGCAAATATGACCAGACAACTTGCTAGTCAGCAAGACTTAGATATATTTTGACCAATACCTAAGATACTGACAAAGTCTTAGCTGAGTGATAAACTCATTATTTTAGAGTTCATCTGTTTGGCCCTTACTTCTCAGTTAATACTATATGTATTTTCTTGCTGTCTTTATTAAGATTCCCCTGCTTCTTGGTCTCCTTAGTTACTGACCAACTATCTATAATATTTTCTAATCCACTTAAATCATGGATATAATGATGTCATAATCATGAGAGTAACCGGATTCACATGAATTATTGCTTAATCCTAAGAACAAAATGGCAGCTGTGAAAACAGATGAAATAATCAAAAGAAAAAACTTTTGGGAGCTTTGGGATATTTTTTAAGTAATTAATATTAGTGAGCAATAAAATTCTCTTCTCAGAAATTACACTTAGAAGGGAGAACACGGAATACTAAAAGAAAAAGGAATCTGGTTCCATTTTCAAAAAAGTTTAAGCTTATTGGAAAGGAAAAGACAGATGAGTTCATGAAGGCCCAAACATGGACCAGAGTATCATGGTGAGAAAGGTTCTTAGGGTCAGATTAATGTTGGACAATTTCCAAACTATACTTTTTCAAAATTATATTCTTCTCGGGGCCAGAGGTAAAGCATTTGCCTTGCATGCAGAAGGTCATTGGTTCAAATATCAACATCCCCGATGATCCCCGGAGCCTGCCAGGAGTGGTTTCTGAGTGTAGAGTCAGGAGTAACCCCTGAGTGCTGCCAGGTATGACCCAAAAAGCAAAAAAAAAAAAAAAAAAAAAAAAAAAAAAAAAACTATACTCTTCTCTTTCTGAGAAAAATACCCAAGTGTTGCTTCAGCCATTGGCCAAGCAGAAACCTCCTGGGATAGACTACCTGTCTATATATGGAGTGAGATAATATGTATGGATATGTATGGAGTGTGATAATAGGCTCCTTAAAATAATAATAGTTTAAATTTTTCTTTAAGCTGAGCTAAGAAGTTTTCAACTGAAAGAGGTATCTAATTAAAAAATCATCAGGATCAGAGTGGTGGTGCAAGCGGTAGGGCATTTGCCTTGCGCGCACTGGCCAAGCAAGGACCACGGTTCAATCCCCCGAAGTCCCATATGGTCACCCAAGCCAAGAGCCATTTCTGAGTGCTTAGCCAGGCGTAACCCCTGAGCATCACCGGGTGTGGCACAAACTCCTCCCCCCAAAAATAATTTATCTTGATGGATATCAAGATAAATGAAATGGGTATAGTCTAGACTTTGAGAATGTACTGTATTTACTCACCAGGGACTAGCAGAGCAGAAAGCTTCGTGTGCAGATAGCTCGAACACAGGGTTCAAGAACTTAAACCCAAGAGCTACCACTTCTTGTAATGGTGGGTTAAACAGAATAAGCTAGATTTGGATAATTTGGAGGAATTTGCTTATTTAGCTGCCCTTTTGAATAATACCACAATGACATGTCAGATAACCAGAGACATGAAAAGTACTTGCAGTTAGAAGATACAAGAACACTATGACATGACACTGCCAGATGAGCTCATCTCCAAATAAAACCCTGAGAATTAAAAAAAAAAAAAAGACAAATACTTTTGAACATAAACAATTTTTCCTCCCCAAAATGCAGATGGGGCAGGAGTGATAGTAGAGCAGGTAGAATGTTTGCCTTGCACACAGCAGACTGGGGTTCAATCGCTGGATTCCCATATGATCCCCCAACAACCAGCAGGAGTAATTTCTGAGCCAGGAGTAATTTCTGAGCCAGAAATAACTTCTGAGCATTGCCAGGTGTGGCCCAAAAACGCACACCAAAAAAAAAAAAAATGGTAAGATGGATCAGTCCTATACTGTCATCCTGTACATTTAGAAATGCACTAAGCAAAAAAAAAAAAAAGAAAGAAAAAGAAAAAAAGAAGAGAGAAAGAAAGAGAGAGAAAGAAAGAAAGAAAGAAAGAAAGAAAGAAAGAAAGAAAGAAAGAAAGAAAGATAGGAAAAGAAAAGAAAGAAAGAAAGAGAAAGAAAGAAAGAAAGAAAGAAAGAAAGAAAGAAAGAAAGAAAGAAAGAAAGAAAAAGAGAGAAAGAGGAAGGGAGGAATGAAAGAGAGAAAGAAACATACTAAAAGAAAAGAAAGAAAGACAGAGAAAGAAAGAGAACGAGAGAAAGAGAAAGGAAGGGAAAGAAAGAAAGAAAGAGAGAGAAAGAGGAAGGAAGGGAAAGAAAGAAAGAAAGAAAGAAAGAAAGAAAGAAAGAAAGAAAGAAAGAAAGAAAGAAAGAAAGAAAGAAAGAAAGAAAGAAAGAAAGAAAGGGGAGAGAGAGAGAGAGAGAGAGAGAGAGAGAGAGAGAGAGAGAGAGAGAGAGAGAGAGAGAGAGAGAGAGAGAGAAACCCTGGGATATGGCAATGAGAAGGCATGGAGCCAGTGGTTGTTCCCATGACAGTATGCTTCAAGAGTGAAGAAACCCTGAATCTCTTAGGCCATGGGAATTTCCTTCCTTCCCCAACACTTGCTGTGCCTATACCAAAAAAAAAAAAAAAAAAAAAAAGTGGGGTATCACAAACCCTGCCACTGCAGCACTTTTTCTGGTTTTGTTTTATTTTTTGTTTGTTTTTTGATATTATTTTCATTCTCTTTTTCTCTCACTTTTTTCTTTCTTTTCCACTTTTGTGGATATTATTCAGTGATTCTTTTTTTTTTTTTAGTAGTTGATACCAAATTTTTTTCTCCTCTTTTCCTTAATCCTTTTATCTCCAACAAAATAGCATAATTTGAATAATTCATCCTCATAAATTGAGGGGGGAAAAGAATGATACCAGGACCAGTCATATGAACATTTAGTGTAAATAAAAAATAACTAGACTGGAACACCAAACAGAATAGATACCCAACCTATAACAAGCTGTAAGCCGGAGACCATTTGCACTAGGATTCTGGGGGGTAAAGGAGGAAGATGTGGGAGACTTGCTGGGAACAAGAGCGGAGGGAGGACAACTTTGGTGGTGGGAATGCCCTTCATTCATTGTCACTATGTATTGTAAATAATTCTGTGTAATGAACTTCAGTCACAATAAAAAAAAAAAAAGAAAGAAGAAAGAAAAAGAAATATACCATGGACATACTATATATTGGTTGAGAGTCTCTCAAAATCTTCAAAGGGTGCTCAGATAATCCTGAGATTTCAGAATCAAATTATCACAGACTTTACATGTACTAACATGTAAACTGTTTTTATGTTAATCATTAAAGGGCCATATATTTAGTTCTGCCAGTCGATTTTATAGCAATCCTGAAATACTTATCTATTGTGTAGTTTTGTTAGATGTTATCACTTAATTAGTTAAAATGTATTTTCATATAATAAAAAATGCCTAGCAACTATATAAATACTCTTCAAAATGATTTATCTAAGAGATTATTTACTCTACTTCAATTTTTGCTTAGGTTTCAACTTAAACATTTGTTTGCCTATCTAGGAATTCACATACCATAACTTAAAATTTTTTAAGTTATTTAGTGTGTACAGCTCTTTTAGAATTTGTCCAGCAGGCCTTCTGGTCCCACCGGAAGGCCCCCCCAAAAAATGTTTGTTATTTTAAAACTTCAAATGTTTTTAATATTAGTGTCATAATTAAATAACTCAAGGTCATTGTTCCTGTAATGTCCATAGCCTGCCCTCTAGTGTTTTTTTTCTAAATCCTACCAAATTTTAAACCATTCTCTTAATCTCCAAATGTTAGGTTAATAGGATTAAGAACTGTGTCATCAAATTAATAGAACAAGGCTAAATCCCTGCCACAGATGAAAATTAAGTCAGAAGAAAGTGAAGATACATCCAGAAGCTGATAGAAATTTCTCTGGGGAGATACCATAAAGTTGCTGGTAAATAGTTGTATTTTAAAAATATTTGGTAAATAAGATCTAATACAAGGGGAAGATTAATCCAAGTGGTAGATGCTGATTATGTATTGTATATAGGTGCATAACTTGAAATCAATATTTAGTGCATATTATATTTAAAAGACATTCCAAATGTTCAATAAATAAAAGTGATGGCTTTTAAAAAAAAATAGGTACATGTACAGAATATAGATACATATATCTCCCTTTACAAGAAATTCAGATAACGTACCTTACTTTACAGGTTTCACTTTATTTGGGGCATGTAATTATTGTATTTAACTCTTCTGGGTGACGTTTTAAGCATTTGCATTTGGAATGTTTGTAACTAAGGCATATAAAAATTAAAATTAAATTAAAAGGAAATCCACCATTTGAGAAGAAAAAATTAACTGCAAAATATTTTTATATCTTGAAGCACTTTATAAGAAATATAAGGAAAATATGTGAGGCTGTTTTGCTTTCAAATAAAAAGTAAGTAGTGAATTAACTACCTGAGAATTCAGAATTTTGCAAGCAAAAACTAATTCTGTGTTATAAAATAAAATAAAGTTTATATTCTATGCAGCTGTGATTTATACTATTCACTGCCTTAGTATTCAAGTATTTTAGATGATCATCTTATTTAATTGTCAAGAAGACTGTAAACAAAATGGGATTTGGGTTGTCTTTTCTAAATTTATAGTCCAGGTTTCCTTTGTCCAGGGATATTAGTGTAAATTGTCTAAAGTCATAAAGAAAATTTGACAGAAAAATGCTTTGGATCGCCATGTGTTTTCAATTGATACCTATAGAAAGTAACCTAATGGAAAGCATTTGATACAGGTTTATTTTTCCTTTGCAGTAACAGCGGGAGCATGAAGCCACCACTCATGTTGTTTATTGTGTATCTACTGTGGTTGAAAGACTGTCACTGTGCACCTCCTTGGAAGGATAAAGCCATCACCCAGGGAAACCTGAAGGGTTGGTTTAGTGTCCTTATCTGTGTCACGTCCTGTTTGCATGTCCTGCTGGCATGTCCTGTGATTTACAGTTGATAGATACTTGTATTTGTTACAGTCCTCTAGTTCTGCAGTGAGACCTTCTCTTGGTTCTTTAAACCAAAAAGATGTGATGCCAAACATCTGGATAAAAATAGAAAATTCCAGTCGGTATCTGAGATAATTCACATATCCAGATGTTTGCTATCATGTAGATAGAACTTGCCAATTTTTGGACTGCTTTTCTTAGTTTCATCCAGATGTTTGGTGTCATCTAAGCATAGTTTTAATGAACAGTGAAATTCTTTACTAGCATTTAAAATTTAAACAATTAAAGTAATCTGTACTTTGGTGAAACAGTGGGTTGTAATGGTATTGAATCTGGTTGGTCTGTACTTATTAACTTGGGATCTTGGCTAGATAATCTATACTTAGAGTTCTTAACACTTAGAAAAATTAGTTTGTCCAAATGTAGCTTATTTGAGATCTAAATTATATTTGGGAGAAAGAGTAAGCAATTTAGGAGTCACATAGGCTACTGTGAAAAAGATTGGCCAAACAAGAATTAAAGGAGTGTCAAAGATTTTCAGTGGGTTACTAAGTAACCTTGCATTATTTGAGATATTTTCTAGATTTGATGCCTCTTGGGAAGGTAATTGAAGCTGAAAGAAAGGGAAATTGTTCGCTGTTTGAGGTTCCCAGTTGGGTATTTAATATAAATTGTTTGTGAATAAAATTGGAACTTGGGTCTTAAGTTAAGGGGGTAAAAGATAAATGAAAACAGGCTTGCAGAAAATGACAAGAATGATGTTAAATGAACCTGACTTACCCAGGAGCTCAGAAGTAAGGCGCAGAGGGAAGTCTCCATGTGGCAGCTTACAGCTAATTCCTTATGATTTGCTTTGATAGGCCAATGCTATAAAGAAACAATTAAATTTCTATTTAGGGGCATAAAATACTGGTGAGCTCATTGAACTATATACTGTGTCTCTGATGAGATCTCAAAAAAAAAATGCTGCAATGTATTTCTTAGATTTTTCCAAGACAGAAGAGAAAAATGTAGATGAAGAGGTGAAGAAAGCTTTGATTGGTATTAAGCAGATGAAAATCATGATGGAAAGAAGAGAGGAGGAACACAGCAGTCTAATGAAAACCCTGAAGAAATGCAAGGAAGAAAAGCAGGTACAGTTATTGAAAAGAATCCGTTCTTAAATATGTATACCATAAATATTGCGCTTATTAGTTGAAGGATTACTGTTGAAGGATTACTTGTTTTCCTGGTTACTCTTGACAGCAACTTATAAATGTAACGAATGTGGGTAAGCCTTGAACAGGTGCTCATTCTTAATTGTGGAGAGGAATCTCAAAAATTTAAAGAATGCGGGGCTGGAGTGATAGAACAGTAGATGGGGCACTTGCACGCAGTTGATCCCCAACATCCCATATGGTCCCCAAAGCCCTCCAGGAGTGATTCCTGAGTGCAGAGTCAGGAATAACCCCTGGTCAGCACTGGCTGTGACCTTCACCAAAAGTTTTTGTAAAGAATATGGGAAAACCTTTCATAGGTGCTCAACCCTTATTGGACAGCAGAGAATTCATTTTGGAGAGAAACCTTGCAAATATAAACAATGTGGAGAGGACTTTAGCAGATGCTTAAACTTCAAGCTATATAAGACAGTTCACTCTGGAGAGAGACCTTACAAATGTAAGCAATGTGTCCAATCCTTTAGTCATGTCTCATACCTAAATGAACATTAAAGATAATAAAATGTCTTTAAAGAAAAAAAAAGACTTTCTAGGGAGTTTCTCTTTTTTGCAGAAAAAGTTTGAAGACAATTTCAAATTTCTTTAAAGAACAACTTTCTTGTAGAATAGACTCTATAGTTCTCTGAATTTAGGAACTTGAGGCATTTATCTCTATTTGCAAAGTTCTGTTTTCTTTAAAATGTTTTATCTTTATTCCCTCCTAAGTTAGGTTATAAAGTCAAAAGCATTCAGGGAGCTTTTGGTCAGATCAGTGTTATCCAAAGTTTTTGATATTTTATCCCTATTATTAAAATATTTTAAAATTAACTTTTATATACATGTTAATTTATTTATAAAGTATATTTGCTACTATTATTATTTGATTACACAAAAAATAGTTTATCACTTGCTAAAATGGAAAGAATTTGTCAGATCTGTTTGGATCATTAATATTTTTACTTTGTCATGCAGACAATAAAGAGTGCATAATGAAACTGTCAACTCTGCCATTTGTTTCTTGTCTACCTGAACTTTATTACTCATGGTTTTGTTTTGCTTTTAATGTTCTTAGTTAATTTTTGCAAAAAATTTTAAGCCTTCCATCTATTTGTGAGGATTTCCATTAGTGAAGGTTAGTTTAGTTAAAACTAGAAAATAAAATTCATTGCTTGGGCTGGAGAGATAGTACAGTAGGTAATACTGTATGCTTTGCATGCGGTTAATCCAGGGTTTTTGATGCCCTCCTTTCCCAATGGTCCCCCATGTACTACCAGAAGTAATTCCTGAGTGTAGAGCCAACAGTAAACCTGAACACTGCCAGTTGTGACTCTAAAACAAATGAACAAACAAAAGGAAGCACAAGTAAATGAATATATAAAATCATAGTGAATAGCAATTCATTGTGATTGCATGCAAAGGAACAAAAAAAGAAACCACTCTGGAATGTGAAAGACCACACACACACACACACACACACACATCACCCCAATGTCTTCACATACACATAGCTACATGCAATCACTAACATAAGCACATAAGAAACAGTAATATTGGGGAGGCCGGGGCGGTGGCGCTGGAGGTAAGGTGCCTGCCTTGCCTGCGCTAGCCTAGGACGGACCGCGGTTCGATCCCCCGGCGCCCCATATGGTCCCCCAAGAAGCCAGGAGCAACTTCTGAGCGCATAGCCAGGAGTAACTCCTGAGCGTCACAGGGTGTGGCCCAAAAACCAAAAAAAAAAAAAAAAGAAACAGTAATATAAAAAAAGAAACAGTTATATATATGAAATAATACATCTGCCTAATAAAATATTTCTTTACTTGGGGGCCATGTCTGGCTTATCCCTTACTCTGTGGTCAGGAGTCAGTCCTGATGGCTATTGTAGGACTATATGTAATGAAACAGTCAAGCCCAGAAGCTGCATACAAGACAAGTATTAACTTGTCTTGTGTAATATCTTTGTACAATAGATATTTGGTATAATATCTTTGACCCCTATCCAAATTTTTTTGTCTGTTTGTTTTGGCCACACCCATTTGATGCTCAGGGGTTACTCCTGGCTAAGCGGGTCAGAAATTGCCCCTGGCTTGGGGGGACCACATGGGATGCCAGGGGATGGAACCGCGGTCCTTCCTTGGCTAGCGCTTGCAAAGCAGACACTTTATGTCTAGCGCCACCTCACTGGCCCCCAAATTTTTAATTATATATCTTTTAGTCTAGTTTTCTTACAAATGAAGAACATATATTATTTCCAATTCTCCATGGAAGATGTTAAAAATGATGTTTAAGTTAGAAAGCATTAAACTCATTACATTTCTAAATCCTAGATATACCATGGCTTATATTTTAGTAATACTGGCAAATAGCAAAACAGTTAAAAGAATTAAAGTATTTAAAAAATTCTTTGGGGGCATTTGTTGCCTGATACATGGTTCTCAAGCATAGGCTGCCCACATCTTCCTTTTTTGTTTTTGTTTTTGTTTTTGGTCACATGGGTGGTGTGGTGTTCAGGGGTTACTCCTGTCTCTGCACTCAGAAATCACTCCTGGCAGGCTCGGGGGACCATATAGATTAATGTCGGAAATTGAACCAGGTTCTTCCGGGGTTGGCCACGTGCAAGGCAAACACCCTACCTCGCTTCGGCTCCCACATCTTCCCTCTTAAGAAGTGGACTTTCCCAAAAAAAAAAAAAAGAAGCTGTTTTATGGGCCGGGAAGGTGGCCGCTAGAGCTAAGGTGTCTGCCTTACAAGCGCTAGCCAAGACGGACCGCGGTTCGATCCCCCAGCGTCCCATATGGTCCCCCCAAGCCAGGGGCGATTTCTGAGCACATAGCCAGGAGTAACCCCTGAGCGTCAAACGGGTGTGGCCCAAAAACCAAAAAAAAAAAAAAAAAAAAAAAAAAAGAAGTGGACTTTCTGGGCCCAGAGAGATAGCACAGCGGCGTTTGCCTTGCAAGGAGCCGATCCAGGACCAAAGGTGGTTGGTTCGAATTCCGGCGTCTCATATGGTTCCCCGCCAGGAGCTATTTCTGAGCAGACAGCCAGGAGTAACCCCTGAGCACCGCCAGGTGTGGCCCAAAAACCAAAAAAAAAAAAAAAGTGGACTTTCTGGCTAGAGCAATAGCACCGCGGCAGGACATTTGCCTTGCACGCTGCTGACCCAGGACGGAACCAGGTTGGATCTTTGGTATCCCATATGCTCCCCTGAGCCTACCAGGAGCTCTGAGTGCAAAGCCAGGAGTAACCCCTGAGCACTGGTAGGTGTGGCTCCAATAACCCCTTAAAAAATAAAAAATAAAAAAAGAGATGTGGACTTCTTGCTTTCCTACTTTAATGCTGGGATGTGTTTTCTCCTCACCTTTGAGAAACCTGTATTCTCTCTTGAGCATATTACCTCTCTTTCTTAGTCTCCCTCCCCTTCCTCAAAATTTCTCAATAAAATCTGTTTTTATTTTTAAAAAAATAATAATTTTTTTGCTAGGGATGTAACTCAATAGTAGAATGGTAAAACCTTAGATTTGATCCTTAACACAAACTAATATTCCAACATTGCCCTGAAATCAAAGAGGAAGTTAAAACTGTTAGATATACAATTTGAGGGTGATTTAATTTTTCAATCTTGAGTATAAATTCACTTCTTTTTGTTTGTTTTGTTTTTGGGGGGACCACACCTGGTGACGCTCAGGGGTTACTCCTGGCTATGCACTCAGAAATCGCTCCTCGGCCTTGGGGGACCATATGGGTGGGACAAAGGCCCTACCAGCTGTGCCACCCCTCCGGCCCCTAAATTCTTTCTAAAGTTTTTTTTTTCTGTTTGTTTTGTTTTGTTTTGCCAGGGTTAGAAGCATTTGGGCCACACCCAGAGGTGGCTTAAGGGCTACACCTGCCTCTGTGCTCATAGGTCACTCTGGCAGAGCACATGGAGATGAGGAGGGTGTGCAGGTTGGGAATTGAACAGGGTAGGCAGCACGTAAGACAAAAACAATAATCCCTATACCAACTCTATGGTCCTTTCTCATGTTTTAGAAGGTCTGAGTTTTAGTAACATAATTTAAAATGTGCCACGTTTTCTCTGTACCATTCAAATAGAGCTAAGTGGGGCCAGAGAGATAGCACAGTGGAAGGGCATTTACCTTGCTTGCAGCTGATACGGGATAGATCTGGGTTCGATTCCCAGCATCCCATATGGTCCCCCGTGCCTGCCAGGAGGCAAATTCTGAGTGTAGAGCCAGGAGTAACTCTTGAGTGCCACCATGGTAGGGCCCCCCTCAAAAAGAAAAAAAATAAAGCTAAGTATCGTTTCATACTGTTAGGGTGAACACATCTCTAGCAATTCTGTCTATCGTGCAAAGGTGAATTTCTTTTTTTTTTTTTTTTTGGTTTTTTGGGCACCACCCGGCATTGCTCAGGGGTTACTCTGGCTGTCTGCTCAGAAATAGCTCCTGGCAGGCACGGGGGACCATATGGGACAATCCGGGATTCTGAACAACCACCTTAGGTCCTGGATCAGCCTGCTTGCAAGGCAAACACCGCTGTGCTAGCTCTCCGGGCCCTCAAAAGGTGAATTTCTATATCCATTTCACCTTTCATTATAATTTTTATTTTTTCTTCTCTTTCGCTGCTGATGTTTTGGGGGATGATCTGAAGTCTTATGGGACACTTGGTTGTGGCACTTGCCTGTAGTCACCACTTCAGGTTGCCAAGCTCACGGGACATAACCTGGAGGCTTACCCAAGATGTTCTGTTCACCTACACATGCTCATCAGAAGGCTAGCACTCCTGGTAGCTATATCTTTAAAAGGATGCTCACACACAACCCTTTTAGTTTCAGGACTTGATGAAAGTGGTACTCTTTAGTTGTGATGCCTGCACACATGACACTGTGGTCCAGCTAAAAATACTTGCAGTGCTGAGAATCTCTAGTGGCAGAGTTGGGTGCAAGTGAGAGGCACTAGTGATCAAATTCATGGTCTCAAATTGCCAGACTGGTACTCTTGGCTATTACTACTCTTAGCTACTGTCTCCGTAGTCATTTTTAAATGAAGGCATCTAGATTTGGAAACAAAGGAGCTATACAATTGGTAGATACATACAATGCTTTGCCTTGCATGTGGCCGACCCAGAAACCAGTCTCCATAGTGATCTCTCGAGCCAATCAAGAATGATTCCTGAGTGTAGAGCTAGGATTACTGCCCAGTGCATGGTCCCAAAGCTAACAAAAAAAGAAAACAACTGTATTTTTATGTTCTCCCAATCCCTGTACCTAAAGACCTAGAAAAGTCAGGGGGGGGGGGGCCTCTGAATCCCAACTAACTGCTGAAATTTTTTTATATCCAAGCTCAGTGAACTCTGACTGTCCATTAAGGGAATGAAGCAGAATGTGGAGGTAAATATAGCAGGCTGCTCCCCCAAACTTATCAGCAGTATGCTGATTCATAATTTTGGGGAAATAATTGATTCCTTGTGAGGAACAAGTGGGAAGGCCTGAAGCTGGGTTTCATCCTGATGGGCTTGTGTGATTAGAGGTTGAGGATTACAGCACTGACAGGCCATTCCCAAGACATGTTCTCACATGTGCTCCATTTAACATCTAACTTACAACTTTCCTGTTAAGGAAATAGAGATCTAAAGTGGTAATTAATGATTAAACACGGTAATGAACAGCTGGGGAGAAAGTCAGTTGGGTTCATGGCTATGGAACCAATGACTTTCCTGGGCCATCTAGTAAGCAAAGAAAGCACCAGTCTGGGTTGAATCAAGCAAGCACTGATTTTGGTTATTGTTCTGAAGAACTTGAGAAGACTTTTTTTTCTTTAAAGCCTACTTACTGTATTAAGAGTCCTTGAATTTTACTCAAGGTTTGGGCACTTCATTAATAAGCTCATCAAAAAAAATAGATAAACATCTTTTAACCTGAGTCTCCGTCTCTGACAGTGAGAGAAATCAAAGCATTTTATTGGAGGTTTTCAGGGGAGGATAGAAAGCTGACATTCTTGGTCAGATGAAATCTCTGCAACAGTAGAGCTATAGAAACAACTGAGATTACTTTAAACATCAAATAAAACAACTATAGACAAGTCAAGAATTAGTGACTGAAGGGTTGGCACCATCTGTGTCCCATTACAGAGCACTAACAATAGGTAACCACATCATCACAACCCACCTAAACTTTCCCCATTAATATCTAGTAAATGCATTTAAAACTTTTCTATTTTTTTTGTTTGAAACTTTTCTAAAGAGGTAACCTTAGAGGCACACACACACACACACACACACACACACACACACACACACACACACACACACACACACACTTACAGGATTTTGACCAGCTGCAAACTACTGGCATAGAATTCTTTTTTTTTGGGGGGGGGGGGCACACCTGGCAGCTCTCGGTGGTTACTCCTGGCTCCGTATTCAGAAACCGCTTCTGGCAGGCTCGGGGGACCATATGGGATGCCGGGATTTGAACCACCATTTATCCTGAGTCAGCTGCGCATCACTGTACCATCCCTCCGGCCCCTTGCATAGAATTCTTAATATGGACACTCTCAGTGAATGGCACCTCTAGAAGAAATAAAAGGAGTGGATATGTCATTCTAGAACTTCAGAATTTCATCTGTGGCTACATTTCACCTCCCAAACTTGGGACATGTGATTTAGTAAATGGCTTTTGTTATGTTCGCCAAATAGTACCACCAAAGCTTATAAGGCAAATCCTACTGTTAGTTCTATTTGCTAAGGAAGAGATTAAGAACCACAAATGCAGCAAATTTGCCCAGAGATAAACAATATGTATTGTTTGAAATTGGAAGTACTGGGACTTGGATTTATGGTGACCATTCATAAAGTATTTAAACCTGGGAAAGATGGAGAATCTCTGGGAAGTATTGTTCCCTGAGAGTGAGGTAAACATTCTTGAGAAGATGTAGACTTCAAAACTGCTTTGCAAAGCCTAGGATATAAGAAATTTTTCTGTTAGTCACATGGTGCACTTAACAGGCTGGGGCTATGCCAGATTTCTTATGTGGGACATAGCAAATGCCATCTGGCTTAGCCCAGTACTCCACTATGAGGACAGCTAAAAAAAATAATTGAACCCCAAAGATAAAAGGAGGAATATTGTCAGTGCCTGGGGTTTATTGTGGGCTTAATATGCCAGGAAAAATTTTTGTCCAACTTGAAGAAGATTTACAATAAACTGGTAATAATAAGTCCAGAAGCTTTGGTCTCTTTTATGGGCTTTTACTTAAAGGAGGCTCCATCTGCTGGTTACTGCTGGGCAGGTAGATCATCCTCCTCGACTATATCCCAGATATGAAGATAGTCATCTCATACGCCCAATCTTACAATAAGTGGATTCACACAGGAACTAGGCAGGTGCCAGCCTTGGGTGAACTCTGGAAGAGGGAACTAAGTGTCTTGGATACTGGTCTCACTTTCACTGGGCTCACCACCACTCAGCGTGGGGCCTGGCCAAAAGATAGCAAAGTACCACAAGGGGGCGTACTCGAGTAAGGAAGGACCAGAAGGAAGATTGCAACTGCAATAGATAAAGCAACTGCAATTAGAATGTAATCAATGGTCAGGTTGAATTTGATACTTGAGAAGTAAACTTTGATTCGATGTTTAAGTACATAAAAAGATGGGCCCGGAGAGATAGCACAGCGGTGTTTGCCTTGCAAGCAGCCGATCCAGGACCTAAGGTGGTTGGTTCGAATCCCGGTGTCCCATATGGTCCCCCGTGCCTGCCAGGAGCTATTTCTGAGCAGCCAGGAGTGACCCCTGAGCACTGCCGGGTGTGGCCCAAAAACCAAAAAAACAAAACAAAACAAAACAAAAAGAACATAAAAAGATTAAAGGCAGCATAAATTAAATATAGGTGATATCTTTATAATATTTTAAACTCTTTTTTTCCACATCCTCCAAAGACTAGCAGAATACCATTATCTATCAAGATTTCTGAAATAATTATTAATAACTGATTAAATACTTATTAAACAAAAGAAAGAAGAAAAGAACAAATGGATACTATTTGTAAAATAGAGATTCTTTAGTATCTTTCCAAATTAAACACAAAGCTTGGGGGTAGGCCTGCCAACCTGAAGAGGAAGAAGAAAAGAATGAAGAGATTTGAAAAGAGGACTAAAATTTGTTTAAAATTTTCACTTTTGGGGGGCCGGAGAAATAGTATGGAGGTAAAGCATTTGCCTTGCAGGCAGAAGGTTGGTCGTTCGAATCCCAGCATCCCATATGGTCCCCTGAGCCTGCCAGGAGCAATTTCTGAGCTTAGAGCCAGGAGTAAAAAATTTTTTTCACTTTTTATTTGTTTGTTTAGGGATCACACCCTGTGTCACATGGAACTACTCTTAGCTCTGTGCTCAGGGGTCACTTGTGTGAATGCTCAGGGGACCACACAATGCCAGGGTTGAAGTCTAATGAGCTACCTCATTGCACAGTTTGGGATAAGGGGCATTTTCATCTTCCCTAGTACTAGGAGCTACTTGGTAGTGTGGCTCTGGGGGTTAAACTTGGGCTTTGTACATACTAGACATGCTCTCTAACTCGTTAACACTTCCCCCAGTCAATACACACATTTTTCTTTGCATGTATCATATACACTCATTGAAGAGTAAAATCAAAATTGTAAAGTATATAGTCATTAAATGGTAATACCATGTTTGTTTATAATTTAATTAGGAAGCCCTGAAACTTTTGAATGAAGTTCAAGAGCATTTGAAAAAAGAAGAAAACCTATGCCAAGAGTCTTTGGCCAAATCCTGGGATGAATGCAAGTCTTGCCTAGAAAGTAATCGCATGGGATTTTATACACCTTGCCAAACTAGTTGGTCCTCTGTGAGAAATATGGTATGGGTAAAATAGAGTTCAAAATTTCACTTATGATACTTAATTCATTTTTCTTAAAATACCAATGTGTAGGGCCAGAGAGATAGTAAAGGGTTTAAGGTGCATGCCTTACATGCAGCCAACCCCAGTTCCATCTCCAATGCTAGAAGGTCTCATAAGCATCTCCTGTTATGGCCCTGTAGGCCTCCAAGCACCATCAGGGTGACCCAGGTAATCCCACATGTAGCGCCCAAGTAACACCACATCCTTCTGCCTTTGAATTGAACTGCCAGCCCAGTTGGGTAAGAATCTTTGGAAAGGTTCCCAGATCCCTGAGCAATGCTCTGGGAGGTGCTCAAAATATTAATTTATGTTAATTTTTTATTTTGTGAAGTGTGCCACTCAGCCACTCAGAATTATTCACACTCAGGACTATACCTGGCTCAGAAGTAATCCCTAGTAGTGTCTAGGGGACATTATGTGATGCTGGGGATTCGAACCAGGGTCAATGACATGCAAGGCAAGGGTCTCACCACTTATACTATCTCTTCACCTCCTCTTATTTTATTTTCTTTAATTTTACTTTAAAGAACATAATTACAATGTTTTAAAGTTTATGATATTGATGAACAAAATTACTATACCACCACCATGTCATTACAACCATATGATCATGTCAGCATATTATGGCATGAGTTTAAGAGTCATACAGAAGATGCAGACTGTGATGACTACTAGAAAAATGTTCTTCTGGTCTGTGGAACTTTTACAAATAAGGCTTCATTCTATTCGCTTTAGCTGAGGAGGGCTTTGATCACTGTTAGTATATAAATATTCAAGTAACCTATTTAGTTTTACAGAAATCAATGTGAATGTACTGATCTTTTTTTGTGTCAATTAATTTCTGTGATAAAAAAGGAAAGCATAAAAATATTAAGGCATTTTGCTAAAGAAAAAAAAGAACAGATATTAAGACAAAGGTGAGTGGCCGGAGAGATAGCATAGAGGTAAGGCGTTTGCCTTGCATGCAGAAGGACAGTGGTTCAAATCCCAGCATCCCATATGGTTCCCCATGCCTGCCAGGGGCGATTTCTGAGCATAGAGCCAGGAGTAACCCCTGAGTGCTGTCAGGTGTGACCCAAAAACAAAACAAAACAAAACAAAAAAGACAGAGATGAAAGGAAAGAAACTTTATATTTGGGGTAATCTCCAAAGTACTCCTAACCTGTTGCCTGCCAGTCTGCCAATACGTCAGACTGTATTGCAAACAATTACCCCTTATTTATATAGTCAAAATCATATATAGGAATGTTAAGAATCAAAATAAAAAAGAATGTTAATAAATTATATTTAAGTAAATTACCTTTATCTAACTTATTTGGAATTATGCTTAATTCTGCATAACTACTTAAAGTTTGTTTTTAAATTTAAAATAAGAAATAGTTATAGAAAAAATTATATTTCTGTCTCCATCCCATCCACAGGTTGGACATTATTTTGGGAAAATATATCAATTTCTATTTTCCTTCCAAGAACACGAGAAAGATCTGGTTGATGAAAATCTCATTGAGGAAGATGTGCAGCTGAACCCAAATAGAAAATGCGTTCAATCAGATGACAGTGGATGTGAGATTTCTCTTTAACAGGAGTTGTAATGTCTTCAAACAAATGCAGCAAGAATTTGACCAAGCCTTTCAATCATATTTCATGTCAGATGCAGACCTAGTTGAGCCTTACTTTTTCCCAGCTTTATCCAAAGAGTCTATGAAAACATTGGATCTTGTGCAAAGTTGGGACATTCTCAAATTCTTCCAGATATTTTATAATTTAACTCTCTCTACTTATCAAAACATCAGAGAAACAGTTGCTGAGACACTGCATGCAATAGAGGATTTACCAAAACAAAACAATGGCAAGTATTAAAGGTTGTCTTTACTTAGAAGACTACACTAAAATTTTGTTTAGCTTTTGAAAATTTGGAAATTTCTAGGCCATTGTATACTGTTTTTGAGTGACTTTATGAATAATTCAAGTTTCAGAGCCTCTTAGAAGCAGTTATATGCTCTGCTGAACACCTCTTCCAACATTAAGAAATGTGTGGGACTACTCTCTCTCTCTCTTTTTTTTTTTTTTTTTTTTTTTTGTTTTTGGGCCACACCCGGCAGTGCCCAGGGGTTACTCCTGGCTCTCTGCTCAGAAATAGCTCCTGGCAGGCATGGGGGACCATATGGGACACCAGGATTTGAACCAACCACCTTAGGTCCTGGATCGGCTGCTTGCAAGGCAAACGCCAGCTGTGCTATCCTCTCCGGGCCCACTACTCTCTCTTTTAAAGCAAATTTTCAAAGTTTTTTTGGGGGGGGCCACACCCATTTGACACTCAGAGGGGTTACTCCCTGGCTATGCTCTCAGAAATCGCTCCTGGCTTGGGGGGACCATATGGGACACCAGGAGATCGAACCTCAGTCCGTCTACGCTACTTGCAAGGCAGACACCTTACCTCCAGCGCCACCTCTCCAGCCCCAAATTCAAAGTTTTTGAAAAAGCAAAATATAATTAAGGTGAAACCCTGAGGAAAACCAAATTTTTTAGAAAACCATGGGGTTTCTTTAAAAGTCACGTTACGTGTTCCAATTCTTATTTTGTAAGATATCCTAGACTGCGGGGCCCGGAGAGATAGCATGGAGGTAAGGCATTGCCCTTGCATGTGTAAGGAGGGTGGTGTCGAATCCCAGCATCCATATGGTCCCCTGGAGCCATACTAGGAGCGATTTCTGAGTGTAGAGCCAGGAGTAACCCCTGAGCACTGCTAGGTGTGACCCAAAAAGACAAAAAAGAGAGAGAGAGAGAGAGAGAAATCTAGATTCACATACAATCATGTCATTTAAGGCCTTCCAGAAGCTCAGCATCACTAATATAAGTCCTTAAATCATAACATAAAAGTGCACAAAAATTCTTATTTACCCAGTAGAATAAGTAAGTAACTGCTTACTTCTAAAATGGAAAAAGGGGGGCCGGAGAGATATCATGAAGGGGTAGGGGCATTTTGCCTTGCATGCAGAAGGTCAGTGGTTCGAATCTCAGTATCCCATATGGTCTGCTGAGCCTGCCAGGAGCGATTTCTGAGCATACAGCAGAAGTAACCCCCTGAGCACTGCCGGGGGTGTAAAAGCAAAGAGAAGAAGGAAGGAAGGAAGGGAGAAGAAGGGAAGGAAGGAAGGAAGGAAGGAAGGAAGGAAGGAAGGAAGGAAGGAAGAAGGAAGGGAAGGAAGGGAGGAGGGAAGGAGGGAGGGAGGGAGGGAGGAGGGAGGAGGGGAGGAGGGAGGGAGGGAGGGAGGAGGAGGGAGGGAGGGAGGAGGAGGGAGGGAGGAAGGAGAGGAAGGAAGGAGGGAGGAAGGGAGGGAGGAAGGGAGGGAGGGAAGGGGAGGAAGAAAGAGAAAGAGGGGCCCGGAGATATAGCACAGCAGCATTTGCCTTGCAAGCAACCTATCCAGGACCAAAGGTGGTTGGTTCAAATCTCGGTGTCCCATATGGTCCCCTGTGCCTGCCAGGAGCTATTTCTGAGCAGACAGCCAGGGAGAGATAGCACAGCGGCATTTGCCTTGCAAGCAGCCTATCCAGGACCAAAGGTGGTTGGTTCAAATCCCGGTGTCCCATATGGTCCCCCGTGCCTGCCAGGAGCTATTTCTGAGCAGACAGCCAGAAGTAGCCCCTGAGCACGCCGCCGGTGTGGTCCAAAAACACAAAAAAGAAAGAAAGAAAGAAAGAAAGAAAGAAAGAAGGAAGGAAGGAAGGAAGGAAGGAAGGAAGGAAGGAAGGAAGGAAGGAAGGAAGGAAGGAAGGAAGGAAGGAAGGGAAGGAAGGAAGAAGGAAAGGAAGAGGAAGGAAGGAAGGAAGGAAAAAGAAAAAAAGGGGTGGTTAGAAGCCCCCCTTTTTGGGTTGGGGGGGGGCATACACCTCAAGGGGTTACTTCTGACCTTTGCACTCAGAAATCACTTCTAGCAGGTTTGGGAACCATATGGAATACCTGGGACCAAACCCAGGGTGGCCTAAGCAAGAGTCTTATCTCAGTACTTGCTCCAGCCCAGGGCAGCCCCAAGATTCCTTTAAAGGAATTTAAAATAGTCAAACCCAAAGAAGCAGAATGTGCGGTGGTGGTTTCAGTGGTTAGAGGGAGGGAAAGAAAGGGAGGTGTTAGCCTCAGAGTACAACGCTTCAATTATGTGAAACAAATGAATTCTGAAGATTAACTGTGCATCATAATCAACAATACTGCTTTGGAGACTTAAAAATTTGCTAAGATGGGGCTGAAAAATAGTGCAGTGAAGCCAGAGTGATAGCACAGTGGGTGAAGCATTTTTCTTGCTGTCAGCTGACTGGGATTCGATCCCTGCATCCCATATGGTCCCATCAATCTGCCAGGAGTAATTTCTGAGCACAGAACCAAGAGTAACACCTAAGTGCCACCAAGTGTGGCCCAAAATCAAACAACCAAAAAATATATATAGTTAGTACAGCTAGTAGGGTGTTTGGCTTGCATATGGCCAATCTGGGTCAATCTGGGTTTAATCCCCAGAATCCTATATGGTCAGTCCCCCAAGCTCACCAGAAGTGATCTCTGAGCATAGAGCTAGTAGTAAACCACTGCTGGGTATGGCTCAAAATCAAGCAAAAAATTGCTAAAAAGGGATAGCTCATGTTAAATATTCTTGTCAGTACTAATGATATGATAATAACAGTGATAGAGTTGATGATGCAGGATGGCACTCAGAGGTAATGGATTGGTTTATGTCATAGACATAGACTGATGATAGTTCCTTTTTTCTTTTCTTCTTATTTTTTTGTTTTGTTTTTGGTCCACACCCTGTGATGCTCAGGGGTTACTCCTGTCTATGCGCTCAGAAATCGCTCCTGGCTTGGGGGGACCATATGGGATGCTGGGGAATCTAACCGCAATCCATCCTAGGTCAGCCTCGTACAAGGCAAATGCCTACTGCTGCGCCACCACTCTGGCCCTGGTGATAGTTTCTTGACTATTTACTATTTTCGAGTTCTTCAAGTTGTATTTAGTAATTATGTACAGATTTAGGGTGGGAGTACATGTGCCACACCAGGAGCTATTTCGGACTCTATGCTCAAGAGCGACGCCTGATGGTGCCCAGGAGACCAAACACAATGCCAGGGGCTGATATTAGAAGGCAAATGCTTAACCTCCTGTACTATCTCTCTGGCCCTAAATGTACCTGGCAACATCTGAATCAGATTCTGACAACTGCCACAACATTACATAACTGGTTTCTGCAAGGAGGGGCTTACCTCGCACACTGAAACCGAAGCCAGGAAATCATGCAATATATCCTTCCTGTCCCATTGTTCCATGAGCTTTTATTACTGGAATTGCTGTTGAATTCTATTTCAGGATCTGATGGACTTTTCTTGTAAGTCAGGTGTTTGGTAGGGTATCACTAAGTATTCAAAAAAGTATCAAGTCGGGGCTGGAGAGATAGCACAGCAGTAAGGTGTTTACCTTGCATGCAGAAGGTCAGTGGTTTGAATCCCGGCATCCCATATGGTTCCCAGAGCCTGCTGGGGGCGATTTCTGAGTGTAGAGCCAGGAGTAGCCCCTGAGTGCTGCCGAGTGTGACCCAAAAACTATAACAAAAACAAAAAAGTATCAAGTCACTAAACTAAATAGAGCAATCCTGAAGTAAGATGGTTGACCTTTTAAACAAGTATCAATAATCTCAGAATAATATTCAGAATGTATTCATTAAGACAAAAAAGCCCCCCAACCTGGTCTTCCTTTTATGTTGTATGACAAATTAAGTCATATAGGTTGCTATTTATAATAGTAGGGACTCAGACACATAGAAATCTAAGCTATTTCCTGAATACAACTGCCTCCCACCTCCACTGACAAAGAATATGAGTTAATGCAGGCTCCCCCTCATTCACATACCCTAAGACCAGTTTTACTCCGAGTTGCACAGCGTTCCTTCCCTGCTCCTACACATCAGTGATAACCTAAATATCCAATATCCTTTGTAAATGCAAAACTTAAAGCAAAAATTAGCAAACAAGCAATAATAATAATAATAATAATAATAATAATAATAATAATCTGATGATCTGATGTTAAATTTCAGCGTAGTTCCCTTACCAGGCCCTAACCAGACAATACTTAGTAAAGTCAACAGAGGAATCCTCTTTTCCATCTTCTCCCAGATGGAGCACATGTGACAGGATAGCATATTTGCACTTGTTTTTTCATCCTTTCTGGGCAGGTAGTAGATGAGATGGTAGGTGAGGTAGGACAACAGGCAACAATAAGCTTGTTGCCCAATACAATCTACATTATGAGTAGACATTTTTAACTTTCCCTCTCATGTTTAGCAAAAAAAAAAAAAATAGTTTAACAAAGATATGTATTCTCATCCTCTGAATTCATGACTGGGTATTTCATATGGCAAAGAGGAAGTAAAGTTGCAAATGTAATTAAGGTTACTAAACAACTGGCCTTAAAAAAAATAGGAATTTGGGGCCAGAGAGATAGTACAGCAGTAGGGCATTTGCCTTGCAACAGCCAACCCAGGACGGAACTGGGTTTGATTCCCAGCATCCCATATGGTCCCCCAAGCCTGCCAGGAGCGATTTCTGAGCATAGAGCTAGGAGTAACTCCTGAGTGCCACTGGGTGTGGCCCCCAAACCAAAAATAAATAAAGCACATCTTGGTTTACTATTTTCCCAAAAAAGACTATTACTAAGTGTCTCATAAGAGATCCGAGTCATTTAAAAAACTTCTTTAAGGGGCCAGGCGGTGGCACTAGATGTAAGGTGTCTGCCTTGCCAGCGTTAGCATAGGATGGACAGCGGTTTGATCCCCTGGTGTCCCATATGGTCCCCCAAGCTAGGAGCGACTTCTGAGCGCATAGCCAGGAGTAACCCCTGAGCGTCACCGGGTGTGGCCCAAAAACCAAAAAAAAAAAAAAAAAAAAAAAATTTAAAAAACTTCTTTAAGGAAAAAAAATCTGGGGCCGAAGAGATGGTATGGAGGTAAGGTAAGTCTTTCATACAGAAGGTCGGTGGTTCGAATCCCAGCATCCCATATGGTCCACTGAGCCTGCCAGGAGCCATTTCTGAGCAAAGAGCCAGGAGTAATCCCTGGTGTGGTCCAAAAGCCAAAAAAAAAAAAAAAAAAAAGGAAAAAAAGAAAGAAAATTTTGTTTAACATGACTTCATTGACTATAATTTCATTTTAGTCTCCATGTGGAATATATTATTTCCTATGCTAGCTTTTTCTAAATATCAATTCCTGAATCTTCCCAGAAAAAATTGAAGAACTTTAGCGATTAAACAGTTTTCTTGGCCTGATAAATCCTTGGAAAAAGTAAAAGAGATTAGTAAAACTGTGTAATGAAGGGAACAGAAAGATAGTATAGCAGGTAGGATGCTTGTTTTGCAGAGTTCTATCCCTGTCATCACATATGGTCTACGAAGCCCCTGCCAAGAATGATTCCTGAATGCAGAGCCAGGAGTAAGCCCTAAGCTTGGCAGGGGTGGTGTAGAAAACAGATAAACAAAAAAACCATGTGGTATAGTGCTGGGAGATCTGGGTTCTAATCTTGCCCTAAACAGTGTTTGGTGGCCCCAATTCTCTCCTGGGGGAAAACAGGCAGGTGAGGAAGCAGATGATTTATATTAGAAATGTTGCCAGAAGTAATTGCCTTGAAGAGTCCTGACGTTCCAACATGGTGTGATTAAAACGTGGGTCACTGCCACAGGATGAAGATGGGAAATTGGTGTCATGTGGGGCTGGAACTTGCCACCCCTGAGCTATATATAATGTTTATATACCTACCTGATATTATTCCATATGCCAGGAATAAGACTATGATTATCATACAACTCTGACTTTTGATATGTTAACTCCTAGTTTAATTTATTCGATTGGCACTAAGTCCATAGTGGTAGTACAGCAAGTAGGGCACTTGACTTGCATGCAGCCAACTCAAGTTCAATCCCTGGCACCTCATATGGTCCTCCAAGCACTGCCAAGAGTAATAACTGGGTACAAATGCCAAAAGTAAACCCTGAGCATCTCTGGATGTGACTCAAAAAACAAAAAAAGATTTTTAATAAAACATATTTAAAACTAATCAAATATCCCTCTGCTACTTAATCAAATCTCTGTCCCAAAATATATTTAAAATATGTTAACTGAGGGAGGGAATAAAATATGTTAACCATTCTGGGAGATAATACTAATAATGATTAGTAATAACTATAGTAATGAGATGGCTGAATTTCCCCAAATATGCAGTTTTATAGATGTCAATTGGTCCTGGAAAATGGTTGCACCAATATGCACTCCTATGATTGAACACAGACAATAGATGTTGAAAGCACAGACAAGCAAACAAAATAACATTATATGCATTCCTTTAAAGTCAGACCCTTCAGGAGCATTGAAAGGAAATAAAAAATGCTCAGCACGCCTGTAGTCCCAGCTCCTCGGGAGGCTGAGGCCGGAGGATCGCTTGAATCCAGGAGTTCTGGGCTGCAGTGTGCTATGCCGACAGGGTGTCCTCACTAAGTTGGGCATCAATATGGTGACCCCTCCGGGAGTGGGGGACCATCAGTAGTGGGATCGCGCCTGTGAATAGCCACTGCACTCCAGCCTGGGCAACATAGCGAGATCCGAGCTCTTAAAAGAAAAAAATTAAGAAAAATAATGAAAGAAAAAAAAAAGCTCAGATCTAAATACCCAAGCCAAAGTCAGGGACAGTAGAATCAAGAGAACCAAACTCTAACACAAAATGGTCCTGTTACACTAGTAGTCCAGGGACTAAGGGTGAAGGTATGGGATGCATGCTGGGAACTATGGAGGAAGGAGGTCAACACAGGTGGTGGGAATGGCCCTAATTCACCGTCACTATGTGCCTGAAAAACAACTTTGAAAGACTTGTAAGTCACATTCGTCTCAAAAAATATTGTTAAAAATTTTTTTATTCATAGGTTTTTGATTTTGGGGTCACACCCGGCATTGCTCAGAGGTTACTCCTGGCTCCACGCTCGGAAATCCCTCCTGGCAGGCTCGGGGAACCATATGGGATGCAGGGATTCGAACCAATGACCTTCTGTATGCTAGGCAAACGCCTTACCTCCATGCTATCTCTCTGGCCCCGAAAACTTTTCTTTCTTTCTTCTTCTTCTTCTTCTTCTTCTTCTTCTTCTTCTTCTTCTTCTTCTTCTTCTTCTTCTTCTTCTTCTTCTTCTTCTTCTTCTTCTTCTTCCTTCTTCTTCTTTCTTCTTCTTCTTCTTTCTTCTTCTTCTTCTTCTTCTTCTTCTTCTTCTTCTCTTCTTCTTCTTCTTCTTCTTCTTCTTCTTCTTCTTCTTCTTCTTCTTCTTCTTCTTCTTCTTCTTCTTCTTCTTCTTCTTCTTCTTCTTCTTCTTCTTCTTCTTCTTCTTCTTCTTCTTCTTCTTCTTCTTCTTTTTGTTTGGTTTTTGGGCCACACCCTGCTTTGCTCAGGGGTTACTCCTGGCTATCTGCTCCGAAATAGCTCCTGGCAGGCACGGGGGACCATATGGGATGCTGGGATTCGAACCAAACACCTTAGGTCCTGGGTCGGCTGATTGCAAGGCAAGTGCCGCTGTGCTATCTCTTCGGCCCCTCAAAAATATTTTTTAAAAAAGGAAAAAAAGGGCCCGGAGAGATAGCACAGTGGCGTTTGCCTTGCAAGCAGCCGATCCAGGACCAAAGGTGGTTGGTTTGAATCCCGGTGTCCCATATGGTCCCCCGTGCCTGCCAGGAGCTATTTCTGAGCAGACAACCAGGAGTAACCCCTAAGCACTGCCGGGTGTGGCCCCCCCCCCCAAAAAAAAAGGAAAAAAAGGGGGGGCAGAGAGGTGGCGCTAGAGGTAAGGTGTCAGCCTTGCAAGCGCTAGCCAAGGAAGGGCGGCGGTCCCATATGGTCCCCCCAAGCCAGGGGTAATTTCTGAGCGCTTAGCCAGGACTAACCCCTGAGCATCAAACAGGTGTGCCCCCACAAAAAATAAAAATAAAAATAAAATAAAAAAACGAAAGAAAAAAAAAATTTTTTTTTGGTTTTTGGGCCACACCCAGCATTGCTCAGGGGTTACTCCTGGCTGTCTGCTCAGAAATAGCTCCTGGCAGGCACGGGGGACCATATGGGACACCGGGATTCGAACCAACCACCTTTGGTCCTGGATCAGCTGCTTGCAAGGCAAACACCGCTGTGCTATCTCTCCGGGCCCAGGAAAGAAAATTTTAAAAAATGTAAAAATTAAAGTGAGACCATCGTAGCATGAATGTGTAACTGCAGATTTTGTTATTTGCAGATTCTGACGATCAAAACCTAAATTCAAGGAGTTGGTCAGTGTCTGAGAAAGAACTTTGTGGGCAGCTTAGCCTGAATGTGTCAGAATGTTTACAGTTTCACAAAAGATGCGCAAAATGTCAGAATTACCTATGTAAAGGTAAATAATTATTATTTTCTTATCATTACTATAGTATTCTGGTTAATTTTCAGAATTTCTTTTTTTATAAAGATTATGGGTCCATTTTTATATTTATTTCTGTGCGGTGGTTTATAAACTTGGGGTTTTGATTTGGTTTGGTTTTTGGTTTTTGAATCGGTCACACCCGGCAGTGCTCAGGGGTTACTCCTTGCTCTGTGCTCAGAAATCGCTCCTGGAAGACACAGGGACCATATGGGATGCAGAGATTTGAACCACAGTCTGTCCTGAATCAGTTGCATGCAAGGCACCTTACCGCTGTGCTATCGCTCCGGCTCTATAAACTTGGTTTTGTTTTTTTTGTTTTTTTTTTGGGTTTTTTTTTTTTTTTTTTTTTTTTGGTTTTTGGGCCACACCCTGCGGTGCTCAGGGGTTACTCCTGGCTGTCTGCTCAGAAATAGCTCCTGGCAGGCACGGGGGACCATATGGGACACCGGGATTCGAACCAATCACCTTTGGTCCTGGATTGGCTGCTTGCAAGGCAAACGCCACTGTGCTATCTCTCCGGGCCCTATAAACTTGTTTTTATTGGTTTTAATTGTCATAAAACATTTTATTAAAGCATATAATGATTTAATATTTATTTAGAATACTAAATAATAACCACAAATAAAGCTAGTCAATATGTATCACTGTTAGTGATAGCTATTGACAATATGTAGATAGAGATATTGACTAATATTTTAATATTCTTTATAAATGTTACTCTTTTTATCTAAAAACTTTTAAGATTTTAGCAACTTACAAATATTCAATGTCATATTAACTCTATGTTTTGCTTTATATTTAAACTTATAATTAGATGTTTGTGCCTTTTTATTATTTCCACACACTTCATACACTCCCACCCCCCATCTCTGAGTACCACCCATCTAATTTGAGTTCTTATTATTTGTCTGTTTATTTAGTTTGTGTGGAGGCCACACCTGACTTACTGCTATCTTAGTGGGCAGGGATTACTCCTTGTAGTAGTGCTCAAAAGAACATATGAGGTATAGAGGATTGAACCAGATAGACTACAGTGGGTAAAGCAATTGCTTTGCCTGCAGCCAATTCAGGTTCACTCCATATGGTTCCCTGAATATGGTTCCATAATCACACTCCTTATGGTTCCCTGAATATATATGTATGTTATATATATTTGTATTCTGTATTAGAATTCAGAAGGGTCTGGGGCCGTAGAGATAGCATGGAGGTAAGGCATTTGCCTTTCATGCAGAAGGACGGTGGTTCGAATCTTGGGATCCCATATGGTCCCCCACAGCTGCCAGGAGTGATTTCTGAGAGTAGAGCCAGGAGTAACCCCTGAGCACTGCCGGGTGTGACCCAAAAACAAAAACAAAAAGAATTCAGAAGGGTCAAATACAAAATTATTTAGTGTTCCAGCCTTTTTGTTTCATTTTGTTTTGTTTTTTGGGGTCACACCCAGCGGCGCTCAGGGGTTCCTCCTGGCTCTACGCTCAGAAATCGCTCTTGGCAAGCTCAGGGGACCATATAGAATATTGGGATTCGAACCACTGTCCTTCTGCATGCAAGGCAAATGCCTTACCTTCATGCTATCTCTCTGGCCCCTTATCCAGCCTTTCTGAACTCTTTATTCACTTTAAGGTGCACGTTTTTTAGTACTTTGCATAGACAAGAACATGTCTTCTATGAATAGAAACTATTCTGTTTTGTATAATTCTTCCCTATTTTTTTCTAGGAAACTTTTTTCCTGCAGCACACCCTGAAGGTATCAGTGGGTGTCTCTTAAAGAATTCTTGGTGTAGAAGTACCTGAGTAGGTCACCTCTTTTATTTTCACCCTAGTTTGAGATGGTTTTGAAGAGATCCAGAGATTAAATGCTGAGTTGTTTCTTGGAATACTAATAACAGCCATTTCAGGAATTTTGGTTTTAAGGGAAAAGTAGCGAAGTGGCACATTAACCATTTTTATTCATGTTTAGCTTAATATTTGTACATTATTTATGATTGTTTTTAACCTTTTGTACAGCCCCATCTTTGAGACTGATCTCATGGGTTTAGGTAGTAATGGTGGATCTGGTCAGGGCATTGAGAAGTCAGTATGTTCAAGTGTTTTAGCCACTAATGAAATCATGCAGGAAAACCTAATTTCCCTTTTTTGGTTTGCTTATGGACCACACCCAGTTAATGTGTAGGTATCACTCCTGGAGGTGTTTAGAGGACAATATGAGAGCCAGGAATTAAACTGGGGTAAAATGGGTATAAGGCAAGTAGCTTAACCCCCTATTTTATCTCTCCACCCACTAATTTTTATTTTAAATTTGGGGCTTGGGAATTGTTCCAGCTTTGCTGTAGAACTTTACTTCATGGAGTGTGGAAATTTACACTCTGGGGACCACTTGGAAGAGGTTGTATTTAGTCAAACTTGAGTTTATGCAATGACTGGCAAAAGTTTTGACCATTTGTAACAGCTTATGTCAAATTAAAAGGCTTCAACACAGTGAAAGAAACTACCATAAAAACAATAATAGAAGATATTTTCACATCATACATCTGACAAGAGATTTTATCCAAAGAATAAAAAGAATTCACACAATTCCACAACGACCACCAAAAAATATCTCCAAAACCCAAGTAACCCAATTTAAAAATTGGCAAAAAAAAAAAAAAACTGAAATGTGTTTCCAAAGAAAATATACAGCTGTCTCACAGACACATGAACAAATGCTTTCCATCACTTATTAGGTAAATATGAAACAAACCACAGTGCAATATCATTTCACACTAGAGAGAATTACCTACATTTAATAAATTGGAAACAGTAAGTTTTAGTGAGGATGTGGAAAAAAAAACTTAGGTGCACTCACTATTAGTGGGATTTCCAATGGTGTGCCTCCATTAGAAAATTGTAAGGAGATTTCTTTGTTTTTTGTTTGGGGGCCATACCTGGCAACACAAGGGGTCACTCCTGGCTCTGCACCCAGAGATCGCACCTGGAAGGTTCTGGGACCATATGGGATGCCAGGGATTGAACCTGGGTCCGTCCTGGATCGTCTACGTGCAAAGCAAACACCTTTCTGCTGTGCTATCACTTCGACACCAGCGATTTCTTATAAAACATAAAAACAGAGCTGGGGAGGTAATCCAAGATCTGGAACACATACATTGCAAGCAGATAGTTTAAACTCAATCCTCAGCACCAAAATGCCCCCAGAGCTCTCTGAAAATGACCTCCAAATACAGTACAGAACAGGGAGTAGCTTCAGGCACTGCCAAATGTGGCCAAAAAAAAAAAAAAAAAGGTGAAAAAATGTGAAAACTAAATAAATAGAGACACCTTATGATCAGTAATACCTCTCCCAGGGATTTATCTGGAAGATACTAAAACTTAATTGTATTTTTTGTTTGTTTGTTTTGGGGCCACACCCAGCAGTAATCCTGGCTCTATACTCTGAAATCACTCCTGGCAGGGCTACGGGAACCATTTGGGATACCTGGATCAACAAGATAAATACCCTACCTGCTGTACTATCTCTCCTGCCCCTAAAACCTAATTTTAAAGGATGTTCAGAGCATTATTCTCTATAGTCAAAACTTGGACGCAACCTAACTGCTCATCCTTAGATGACTCAATTAAAAAGTTGTGATACAGTATTAAAATAGAATACTAGGGGCCCGAGTGATAGCACAGACGTAGGGCATTTGCCTTACATGCCGCCAATCTCGGAACTGACAGGCTTCAATTCCTGGCATCCCATATGACTGGTCCCCCGAGCCTACCAGGAGTGATTTCTAAGTGCAGATCCAGGTAAAACCCCTGAGCACCACTGGATATGGCCTAAAAATCAATAAACAAATAAATAGAATACTAATCTGCCACCAAAAAAGATGAGATAGTACCCAGTGGCTTTATTTGTGACCAAAAAAATTGGATGTATCTAGAGGTGTTTATGCTAAATGACATAAGATAGTGAAGGTTAACAGCCTGTCTTTGCTCATATGTGAAATATGAAAAACAAAAGCAAACAAACTGCAAAAATAATAACAAATTTAACCCCTAGGCTTTGTAAAATGATGTTTCCAGAGGGAACTAAAGGTCCCAGAGAGAAAGGGGAGAGTCACGTGGGATAAGTGGGATGCTTGAGTAGAGCAGTCATGGTGACAACCACACAGATAGAAATATGAAACTAGGGCCCGGAGAGATAGCACAGCGGCGTTTGCCTTGCAAGCAGCCAATCCAGGACCAAAGGTGGTTGGTTCGAATCCCGGTGTCCCATATGGTCCCCCGTGCCTGCCAGGAGCTATTTCTGAGCAGACAGCCAGGAGTAACCCCTGAGCACTGCCGGGTGTGACCCAAAAACCAAAAAAAAAAAAAAAAAAAAAAAAAAAAAAGAAATATGAAACTAGGGGCCGGGAAGGTGGCGCTAGAGGTAAGGTGTCTGCCTTACAAGCGCTAGCCAAGGAACAGACCGCGGTTCGATCCCCCGGCGTCCCATATGGTCCCCCCAAGCCAGGGGCGATTTCTAAGCACATAGCCAGGAGTAACCCCTGAGCGTCAAACAGGTGTGGCCCAAAAACAAAACAAAAAAAAAGAAATATTAAACTAAATCCCTAAAACTTCATCATATTATAGCCCCTGATCAATCATTCAAGAAAATGATGATCAAACTATATTATAATATTTCTTTTATCTTTTTTGTTTGTTTTTTTATGTTATAATATTTTGTTTTTAATTATCTTTTATTTTTTTCAACAATGAATGACTCAGTAGTAAAGCATATGCAACTCTGAAGTTCTAAATGAAAATATTGAAAAAATATTCCTATGTCCTTTCAAATTTCCCCTGATTAGCTGGGATTCTCTTAGTTTCCAGTGTCTTCTCAAATTATTTTTCAAATACTTGTAAACTATTACAATATTGAAAATAATATTTCTATGTAGGTATTCTTTTGAACATATCAGAACAATTCCTGGAAAAGAATGAGGAATAGGGAATTCTTACCATATATCTGCCCATATGTCAGAAAGAACAATAAACTAATTCTTAAGGCGTGGGGCAGTCCCCAGGCTGGTGAGTTTCCTTATCTTTTTGGTGAAGGACTTATTTTTTTTTAGGTAAAATCAAAACAGTTTAGAATCTGTGGTCTTTTCATTTGTTCTGTTTTGTGGTCACACCTAATTGTACTCAGTGTTTATTCCTGGCATTGTGTTAAAAATTGCTTCTGGCTCTATGCTCAGGTATTATTCCTGACAGAGCTCAGGAGATATGTAACACCAGGGATCGAACTCGAGTCAGCAGCTACTTGCAGTGCAAGCACCTGACCTACTATCATTATCTCTCAGGACCTGAGTGTGTGATCTTTTCTCATAGCTGTCTCTTATGATCCCAAATGCCCTACCAAACACTTCCAGTCTACAGACAATATTTACATAAATCAAACTGTTCACAAGCACAGCTATGTACATCCCAGTAACCTTGTCTCAATTTACAGGACTGTTTCTGTAATATTAACAAAGAGTTGAAGTATCTTAGTGGCTTGTGAGTACAAAGGATTATTTCTTACTCTCCCACTTGTCAGTTATAGTTGCGTAGAGGCTCTGCTACATATTTCACAATCACAGAGATTCTACCATATGGTGGAAACTAGTTAGCTTCACAGTTAGTGGGGAGGGAGTATGATATATCCCAAACATTCTGAAAGGCTTCCTACAGAACTGAGATATCACTTTGAAGATAGCAGTTCTTGGTTTCAAGATGACAGAGAACTGCACTTTCCCCATTAATTCTGAAGTAGGAGAATTGGAGTATCAACGCTTTGCCCCAAAGGAAGAAAAGAAGGGGAAAGGATGTAAAAAAGGAACATATATTTGTTATGTATTGCCAGCCCTGTGAACAGGACCGTTTTAGGGTTATTTTATCAGGTCCATTTTACCTACTTACAAACTTCTTAAGGGTTCAAAAGTTTAAAATGTAAAATTTTAGGGGGGCCGGAGAGATAGCATGGAGGTAAGACGTTTGCCTTGCATGCAGAAGGACAGCAATTTGAATCCCGGCATCCCATCTGGTCCCCCAAACCTGCCAGGAGCGATTTCTGAGCATAGAGCCAGGAGTAACCCTTGAGCACTGCCAGGTGTGGCCCCAAAAAAACCAAAAATAAAATAAAATAAAAATTTTAGGGATAAGCTCACATCACTCAACTCCAATTTCATAAAAATCGTTTCTCTATTGTGTTACTTTCTTCTTTGCTAGAGTGCCCTGATATCTCTGAACTGCACACAAAAGTACACGAAGCACTTAAATTGGTCAACATATCCCACCAGCAATATGCCCAAATTCTCCAGGTGACCCAGTATCATCTGGACAATACTGTGAACCTCATGACGAGGATGGGACAACACTTTGGCTGGGTGACTGAACTGGTGAATCAGACCTTAGGAACTGAGAACATCTTCAGTTTGATAAAGGTAATGGAGAGACCCAAGGATGAAGATAGAGATTACATATTTATACATTGATTTTCTGATAATTTATTTATTAATTGTACATGAATTTAAAAATCCAGATTTTCAAAGAGGCAGAGAATATTCACCATTCCATTACGATTGAATTTAATGTGGTGTCATAAGTGATTAGCCTAAGATACAAAATGAAAACTATATTATATAACTCTCGATTTGGTTCGTTGTTGTTGTTTTTGTTGGTTTTGATTTCTTGAGCTGCACAAAGTGGTGCTCAGGGGCACTTCTAGATTGGTGCTTGGGGGCTGAGAGATAGCACAGTGGCAAAGCATTTGCAGCCCACCAGAGAGGGACCAGCATTCCACATGGTCCCCCAGCCTGCCAGGCGTGATTTCTGAGTACAGAGCCAGGAATAGCCGCTGAGAGCTGCTGGAGGTGGTCCAAAACCCAATCAATAAAGTTTTTTTTGTTTGTTTGTTTTTGTTTTTTAAAAAGATGTGTCTCCTAGAAATTATTGGGAGTATTTGCAATGCTAGGGTTCAAACTCAGGTGTCCTCTATGCAAGCATTTTTCTCCTTCCTTCCTTCCCTCCTCCCTCCTTCTTTCACTCCTTCCCACCCTCCTCCTTCCTTCCCTCCTTCCCCCTCTTTCCCTCCCTTCCTTACCTTCTTCTTTCCCTCCTTCCTTCCCTCCTTTCCCTCCCTCCTTCCCTCCTCCCTTCCTTCCCTTACTCCCCTCCCTCTTCCATCCCTCCTTCCTTCCCTCCTCCCTTCCCTCCTCCCTCCTTCCCTCCCTCCTTTCTCCCTTCCTTTCTTCTCTTTCTTCCCTCCCTCCTTCCCTTCTTCCTTCCTTCCCTCATTCCCTTCCTTCCCTCTCTTTCCTCCTTTCTTCCCTCCCTCCCTCCTTTCTTTCTTCCTTCCTGAACCACTTTGCTGAAATGCCAATAAAAGTCATATTTCTGAAAGCATCTCTTATTCCAGTGTATAAAGCAAAGTGCAAACCCTTAAAAACAGCAAACACTCAAGAGGAGTCTTGTTTAAAAAAAAAAAAATTCTGGAAGGTGAAAAAGGCAATACTTCTTGGGCTATAGTTATTTGGATTTTATTTAACTGTACCCCCAAAAATGTTTATATGTTTCATAGGTATTAAAGTTACCAAAAAGAAAAATTGTTTTATCTATTCCTTTATAGAGTAGAATTAAGAGACCAGAGAAATAGTATATGGAGTGAGATATTTACCTTATATGTAGCCAATCCCAACACCCCAGATGGTCCAATGAGCCTTGCCAGGAATGATACCAGAGCACAGATCTAGGAGTAAACCCTGCAACAGCTAAAAAAAAAAAACCTACTACCCCCACAAAAAAAAGAAAAAATAGAATTAAGAAATTATTCATTTCATCTTCCTAATATGTTGCCCTTCTTTTTAGGGGGGAGGGGGTTCTTTTTGAGTGCAGTGCTTAGGGGTTACTTCTGGCTCTGCACTCAGAAATCACTCCTGGCAGGCTCAGGGGGACCATTTGGGATGCCAGGGATTGAATTTGGGTCCCCTGCGTGCAAAGCAAATGTCCTATCACTCTATTATCACTCTGGCCCTACCTTTCCTTTTATTTTTTTAAAAGGGGGTTTATTAAATAATTTAAAAATAGTACTTTTTTGTTGTTTTGTTTTGTTTTGTTTTGTTTTGTTTTCTGGGCCACACAGGCGGTGCTCAGGGACTGCTCCTGGCTCTTGCTCAAAAATCACTCCTGGCAAGCTTGTGGGACTATATGGAATGCTGGAGATCAAACCCAGGCTGGCCAGTGCAAGGGAAAGGACCTACCCACTGTTCTATTGCTCTGACCCCAGTCCATTTTTTTTTCTTGTTTTTATTGGGGGGAGGAGACCACACCCAGAAGTGCTCAGAAGTTATCAGGGATTATTCATCCCATTTCTCTGCTGAGAGTCCAATGAAAACTGCATGTTTTGCATCCTATGTGGAGCATCTTGTCAAGCAGAGTTGTTAGTGTCTCCGTGATATACAGCCTGCCTTATGGGCATGTAACAAGAGCAAGAAGTCAGTTTTGGGTACTGAAATCACTTGAATGTTCAGGCTAATTTGCTAGCAAATTTGCACAATCTAGCCTATACTACTATGATTTTAAATTAAACTTGCATGTGCCTTGGAATTTAGCTATCTTATACTCCATAATCCTTCCTCTTAGGTACCACCAGCTACTCAGGAAGAAGACTTTTCCAATCAAGATGAAATGATATACTTAAACATTCTGCCTCTCTTTAATTTAACACTACAGATCCCTCTTGAAGAAAATGCTGAAAATTCTAACTTCATTAGTTATCTAATAACAAAAGTTCTACAGTATTTTGAAGAACATTTTTAAAGCTTAGCAGAAAACCTGATTGGTAGCATTTTTCTGGTAAGATAGTAAGTTACTCATAGAAGGAAAAAACAACAAAGCAGATTTTAAAATATTTGAAAAACAAAACTGTTCAACTGCATTAATAATTGAAGACCTGGAAATAAAATGAAATAAATCTTTTTTTCTTTTTTTTTGAGATAAATCTTTTTTAAGAAATGCAAAATACTGTTAGTTATCTAATAAAATCATCTGAGAGAATATGCACAGTTTTCACTTTTTATGAAAACCTATTTGATTATACATATTAGGAACCATAAAATTTCTTTCTGATAGAAGGGTCTGAATGATTTTACAGTGGAAAGGGCATTTGTCTTGTATGTCGCTGTCCTGGGTTCAATCTCCAGCACAACACATAATCCCATGAGTTCTTCCAAGAGTGATTCCTGACTGTAGAGCCAGGAGTAACCCTTGAACAATGCCAGGTATGGCCCCCAAATTTCATTTTTATAGAATAATTCTACTTTTTAAATCAATGTCATGGAATAGATCTAAATTTGATTAAAATTTCTTCTCCAATATCTATATTAATAGACCTTGGATTAGTATATTGCTTATTTATCTTTAGTTGTTTTTTTGGCGGGGGGCTACACCCGGTGGCACTCAGGGGTTATTCCTGGCTCTGTGCTCAGAAATCACTCCCGGCAGGGGCAGGCTCAGGGAACCATATGGGATGCTGACCCGGTCTGTCCTGGGTCAGCAGTATGCAAGGCAAAAGTCCTACTGCTGTGCTGTCACTCTGGCCCTTTATCTTTATCTTTTTTTTTTTTTTTTGGGTTTTTTTTTTCATATTTTTTTTATTTTAATTATGACAACAAAGATGTAAAGAAGAGGACAGGGTAAAGTTACAGTGGAAGCCCAATCACCCATAAACAGCATTCTCGGTAGTCCCATCGATGATGTCCCAGCCTTGAACTTTCAGCCAAAGAGCATTTAGAAAAACAAAACTGAACCCATGTACAGTACAATTACTTGTCCCTCAGATCCCCAGTTGTAGTACATACTATTTCTTAGCAGCACACAATATAATCTATAGACATTATACTTATGTAGCTCCTTAAACATTGAGGGCAAAGTACATTTCTCTAGTTCCATGTACATACTACCTAGTTTAAGTTAACCTCAAAAGTTTTAGTGGCTTGTTTTTCTTAAGGGTTGGAGTCAAGGGAACATAGTAAAAAATGGTATTCAAGTGGCATTTGTTTGCATAGGCCCACCAAAACATAAGGGACATGGAAAGACAAATTATGGTCTAAATACAAGGAGACCCTAACCCTGAAGTTTCCTGGCACAGGATTGACTCTAGGCTCCAGGCAAATTAGTTTGTTCAATTCAAGTCATCCTCTGTAGTGGCAATACACCTCCATTCCTCACATAGTCTCTGTTGTTGGTATCATGCTTCTGTATTAAAGATCCTGGAGTCTGCATGTCCCATATTGCAGTCAGGATGGTGCATAGCATCCTCTCGTTTCACCTCCCACTTAAGGGGCACTAGAGAGAACCATGTCCTGTAGAGCAGGTCATTGTTGCTATCAAGTCTTCTCGGTGGAGACGGAAGTCTCTTTATAAGAGGTCGATGTCAGACCCTTGGTAGTGTCTTTCCTGGTAGAGGACTGCTTCCCGCTGTTGTTCTAAAAGACCTTGGATGTTTCGTAGATAGCTTGCCTGGTTCCGGCGTGTATGGAGGATGCCCATTCTTCTGAAGCCTGTGCCAGTTCATTATATCAATGTTCAGGGTGTAAGGTACATTGTACTGAGATTTATTAGATAAGAACTTATCTGTATGTATTTTTTTTCCCATTTTAATGTGTCTATGCAAACAAGGATCAATGCCATGGGGCATTATTGGTGCATCTAAAGGCAATAGGGACAAGACCAGAAATTTCCATGACATAGTTCAATCATAGGCATCAAACTGAGGGACAGTTCCACCAACAATCCTTACTTAACAGCTTACAAAGAAAAGATAAGATGAAAAGTGAATAGAAACATCATGGTAGAAGAATATATACAGAGTTACATCAGTTAAAGAAAATACCCATAAAATATTCAAAAGATGTGTGTTCAATTTGTGTCCTTCTAAATAGTTCTGGGATTTGTTAGATATACTGTATGTCTTAGATTAGAGATAAGAACTATGTGTTACTGAAGTTAAAGAAGGGTAAATCGGGGGTACTGAAGGTTGGAAGGAGCAACCTTCAGTTGCTTTTGCAACCCCGCGCGGTTTGCAAAATGTAGACTGGTATGAGATTACCAGTGACAAACTGATATAGCTGAGCCCCTCTCTGCCACCCACCAGATCCAGCTCCACCCCCTAAGCCCAACCCTAGGCCAGTGTCCCGGTCCGGCCTGGGGGTGGGGAAAAACCCAGAGTGCCCCGTCAGCTCCTCCCAGAAACCCACCTGGAGATCCGGAGGAATGGGGGAGAGGGAGGTCGTGTGACCCAATTGCGGACCCCCCTGACCCTGGGCTGGACTTAAAGGCCGCTGGCCCATGAGGGGTCTGCCAGCTGGCCGTCCATGCCGGCTAAAATCTTTCTTGATCTGGAGGGTGCTTAGAGCTGTTCATTTTACTAAGGCAGACTCTGGCAATTTCTTAGTAATCTACATGTTCAAAACCGTGCCGGGGCTATAGCACGGTATATATTAATAGTATATACTATCCTGGGGCCGGGTAGGTGACGCTGGAGGTAAGGTGTCTGCCTTGCAAGAGCTAGCCAAGGAAGGACCGCGGTTCGATCCCCCGGCGTCCCATATGGTCCCCCCAAGCCAGGGGCGATTTCTGAGCACATAGCCAGGAGTAACCCCTGAGCGTCAAACGGGTGTGGCCCAAAAACCAAAAAAATAAAAAAAAAAATAGTATATACTATCCTTAAGTTATGTTTTGTGTACGTAGAATGTCCATCTGGTATTCTGCTCTTTCGCACACCCCCATAAAGCTCATTTTCACTCCTTAACTCTATCACCCCCAACCATCAGTACCCCTCACTTACCCTTTTTAACTTCAGTACTGCACTGTCCTAATCACACACCAAAGTGGTGCACTGGATTTAACAACCCCCAACTATTTTTAAAGACTTAAAATGGACATGTATGGCTTTTGAATATTTTATGTCTATTTTCTTTGACAGCTATAACTCTTACTAAATATTCCCTTAGACAGTGAAGATTTTCCCCACTTTTTGTCTTTTCTTCTCTCTGTGAGCTGTTCAATAAGGAATATTCGGTGAAGGAGTCACTCAGTTTAATGCTTATGTTTAACCATGTCATGGGGATTTTTGGACTTGTTCTTGCAGCCCCCATATGGGCCTATAATGCCATGTGGCATTGTTCCTTGTTTGTATAGGCACATTAAAATGGGAAAATACTATACATACAAATAAGTTCTTATCGAATAGAGGTAGGAACACAGAAATCTTGTAGAGCAATGGGTCCTTACACTCTGAACATTGACATAATGACCTGGCACAGGCCTCAGAAGAATGGACATTCTCCATTCACCCCTGAATCAGGGAAGCTAACTACGAAACATCCAAGGTCATTTATAACATCATCTGGAAGCAATCCTCTACCAGGGAAGACCCTACCACTGCTCTGACATTGACCTGCTCAAAAGAGACTTCCCTCAACACTAAGAAGACTTGACAACAACAACCTGCTTACAGGACAGAGCTCTCTGCATTGCCCTTTTATTGTGAGGTGAAACTAGAGGACGCTCAACACACCATCCTGACTTCAATTTAGGATATGCAGATTCCAGGAGCTTTAATACAGAAAAATGATACCAACAACAGAGACTGTGAAAAATAAAAGTGTATTGGCACTACAGACAATGACTTGGATTGGACAAAGTAGTCTGCCTCAAGCCTAGAATTGGTCTTATGCCAGGAAACTTCAGGGGTAGGGTCTCCTTGTATTTAGGCCAAGGCTTTTCCTTTCCATGTCCCTCATATTTTGGTGGGCCTATGCAAACAAAAACTGCAACTCTAACACCGTTTTTACAGTGCTCCTTTGACTCTAATCCTTAAAAAATAAAAAATAAAAACCACTTAAACTTTTGAGGTTAACTTAAATTAATATGCATGTGCAAGGAAATGTAAGAAAATCCTATGCCTTCAAAGTTTAAGGAGTTACATAAGTTTTATGGTCTTAGATTGCTTTGTGTACTGCTAAGAAATGTTATAATGTACTACAATCTGGGGACTTGAGGGACAAAGTAAATTGTACATGGATTCTATTTTACTTTTCTTTCTTTCTTTTTTTTTTTTTTTTTGGTTTTTCAGGCCACACCCAATTGATGCTCAAGAGTTACTCCTGGCTAAGTGCTCAGAAATCACACCTGGCTTGGAGGGATTATATGGGATGCCGGGGGATCGAACTGCGGTCCTTCCTTGGCTAGTGTTTGCAAGGCAGACACCTTACCTCTAGCGCCACCTCGACGGCCCCTATTTTACTTTTGAGGTTGTTTTTTTTGGGGGGTTTTTTTTTTTTTTTTTTTGGTTTTTTTGGGCCACACCCAGCATTGCTCAGGGGTTACTCCTGGCTGTCTGCTCAGAAATAGTTGCTGGCAGGCACGGGGGACCATATGGGGCACCGGGATTCGAACCAACCACCTTTGGTCCTGGATCGGCTGCTTGCAAGGCAAACGCCGCTGTGCTATCTCTATTACTTTTCTTAATGCTCTTTGGCTGAAAGTTCAAAATTAAGGTATCAGCAAGGGGTTTTCTTCTAAGAATTCTATTTATGGGTGATTGTCCTTCCACTCTAACTTTACCTTGTCCTCTTTCTTTGCATCTTTGTTCTCATAATTAAAAATAAATTTATTGAAATATTAAAAAAATTACTTGATGAGAATTACAAAATTAAAATAAGATATTAAAAAATTATAATCTCTAAAAGTAATAAAATGGGTAAATGGATTATGACTAAATACTATCAATATTTTATAAAGTCTAACATATTCATAAAATATAAATCAATATCAATACTATATATTACATTTATTACAAATCTACTTTGTGATATAGTTATTGCCACTTTTATAAATGAAACTTGATACTTGGGGCTCAATATTGGAGACATTCAAGTCAATAGGTAGTGGAATCAGAATATTTTTTAAAATATTTTTTATTATGGAGGTGTTACTATTTATGCTTTTGGTGAACAAGGTTACTGCACCTCTACCACCACCAAGGTACCCAAGACCTTCTTTATTTCTAGAGCTAGAATTTGAACTGTTTTCTCTAAGTTCTAATTATCACATGTATGCTACTTCATGTTAGGATATTTGGTCTTAAAGCACATACAAAAATCTACTATCGGGCCAGAGCAGTGGTGCACGCATTAAGGCATTTTATGTATTGTCTTTCTTTAACATTTAATTTAACACGTGTTGCACTAGGACGGACTGCAGTTCAATCCCCCTGTGTCCCATATGGTCCCCCAAGCCAGGAGCAATTTCTGAGTGCAGAGCCAGGAGTAACTTGTGAGCGTCACCGGTGTGGCCCCAAAACCAAAAACCGAAACAAAACAATCTATTATCAAGGCCAAGCAAATCAAAATCTTCTGAAAGAAGGAAGGAAGGAAGGAAGGAAGGAAGGAAGGAAGGAAGGAAGGAAGGAAGGAAGGAAGGAAGGAAGGAAGGAAGGAAGGAAGGAAGGAAGGAAGGAAGGAAGGAAGGAAGAAGAGGCCCAGAACATAGGGAGAGCAACAGTAGGGCGTTTGCATTGCATGCGGCTGATCCAGGATGGACCTCAGTTTGATCCCCAGCGTCCCAAATGATCCTCCAAGCCAGGAACAATTTCTGAGCATATAGCCAAGAGTAAACCTTGAGTGTCACCAATGTGCCCCCCCAAAAAAAGAAAAATTGGCATAATGCATAGAAAAATTAATGCTTCTTAAAGACTTCTATTTTTTTCCTTTTTTCATAATTTTTTGTAGAGAAAAATTAATTTTAAGACTGAGTAGAGGGCCTAGAGCTATAGCACAGTGATATTATTCCTTGCACACGGACGACCCGTAACAGACCCAGAGTTGATCCCCAGCATCCCATAGGGTCCCCCAAGCCTGCCAGAAGCAATATCTGAGCGAAGAGCCAGGAGAAACTCCTGAGCACCACTGGTGTGGCCCAAAATCAAAAAAAAAAAAAAAAAAAAGACTCAAAAGAGACAATTCTCTCCTAAAATAAGTAGATAAAAGTAGACTTATCAGGACCCGGAGAGATAGCACAGCGGCGTTTGCCTTGCAAGCAGCCGATCCAGGACCAAAGGTGGTTGGTTCGAATCCCGGTGTCCCATATGGTCCCCCGTGCCTGCCAGGAGCTATTTCTGAGCAGCCAGCCAGGAGTAACCCCTGAGCATCGCCGGGTGTGGCCCAAAAACCAAAAAAAAAAAAAAAAAAAGTAGACTGAGCAATGTGATTTTCATGCTTACATTTAAATATAAATCCTAACATTGTCAGATTATCCTACATTGAGCTAGAAAATAATTCTATTAAGTTTGCATGGAAAATAACTAAGTGATGGGCCAGGGCTGTAGCACAGCAGGTAGGGCATTTGCCTTGCACGCAACCACCTGGGTTCGATCCCCAGCTTCCCATATGATCTCCTGAGCCTGCCAGTAACAATTTTTAAGCAAAGATCCAGGAATAATCCTTGATCATCACCTGGTGTGGCTCTAAAACAAATAATCAAAAAAGACTACCATATTTATTCGAGTATAACGTACACCCGTGTATAAAGCGCACCCCTAATTTTCTTTCTTTTTTAATATATGGAATGCTTCACGAATTTGCGTGTCATTCTTGTGCAGGGGCCATGCTAAACTTCTCTGTATTGTTCCAATTTTAGTATATGTGCTGCCGAAGTGAGCACACCCCTACTTTTCGATTAAAAATCGGTATAAAATTTTATTTCACACCGAGCATTGTAATTGACAAAAAAACAAAAAAACAAAAAAAAACGTTGTTGAACACGTGCGGCCATGATAAAAATCATTTATTGACAACGTAAACTGGTATAAACACAATACCGAAATAAAATGACCGGTAACAATATTTATTTAAAATGCTTCCAAATCAGAATTCCACAGCAGGCCATCTTCTGTGCTGTCCATTTATTGCTGATGCCTGTCTTCAAAAAACTCTTGATGATCATTTCTTTTGGTATGTCTTCCCCTGATGTTTGAATCCAAGATGTCACGAGAGATAGACCAGTGCGAACTCACAAGTCGCCTGTGCCCTCATTGGACCGGCCACCACTGCCACCCCAACCCAGCCCTCATTTATAACGCGCACCCAAACTTTGAGTTCACTTTTTGGTAGAAAATTTGCGCATTATATTCAAATAAATATGGTAAGTGATATTTCAGAAATGCCTAAGTCACCAGCTTTGTTGCACTTAAAATGTGTCTTTTTTGGGCCCAGAGAGATATGCTCTCCTGTGCCTGCCAGGAGCTATTTCTGAGCAGACAGCCAGGAGTAACCCCTGCGCACCACCCAAACCCCCCCCCAATGTGTCTTTTTATTTATTTGTTTTTTTTTTGTTTGTTTTTGAGTCACACCCGGCAAAACTCAGGGGTTACTCTTGGCTCTATGCTCTGAAATTGCTTCTAGCAGGCTGGGGGTGGGGTAGGAACCATATGGGATGCCCGGATTTGAACTATCATCTGTCTTTCTGCATGCAAGGCAAACGCCCTACCTCCATGCTATCTCTCCAGCCTCTAAAATGTGTCTTTTAAAGTACATAAAGAGGCACAATTAAAATTGTATGTACTATTTTCCTTTGGTAATATTAGTCTTTAAGAGCAATTAAATCTGGGCCGGAGAGACACAGGTTGCTCTGACTGTCCACTGTGCTGATATAAGTATATATAGTTTTTTTTTTAATCAAAGTTAACACCACAGTGTTCTTTATTTCATGGATAACATGATAACATGGATAACAGGAGCTATTTCTGACTACACGAAACTCCATAATTAAGACCTTAGCACAATATTAAAATAGGTGAGCTCTAAATGAAGTTGGTAAGGCCAGATCCCAAGATGTAGAAGTCACTGATTAGGTCAGAGTCACTGGTGAGGTCCAAGTTGCTGATGTAGAAGTCACTGATGGGGTCGGATCTCAGGCAAGTAGAGCACTCACAAAGAAGCATCCACCAGCCACATTGGAGAGTAACTTAATTTATTGTAGGTGGAAAAGGGATATTAGGTGGAGAGTAAGGTGTGGACCCTGTGTCAGCCAATCGGGTAGGATGTGAGAAGGGATTACAACAGGATGTGTGATTCTGTGTTCAGGGAAGACAGGGTAAGTGGATTAGGGAAAGTAGGGTGTGTTTTGGATGTTAAAATAGGGTGTTTGTTTAAGATGATTAGCTATATTGAGCTAATAACCAGTGTATAGCACTAAGGATTATATCTGGAATATAGTCATAGTTCATTCTTCAAATGCTTAAAAGAAATAAATTAAAAAGCACTAAAATTTTTTAATCTTGAGCTGTCAGAGAATATAGTGAATATAATCAACTCCAAATGAAGATGAAGGTGTTTCCTTCCATGGGAAAACAGAAGTTAAAATTAGGGTACAGGGGGGTGGGTGGGCCGGGCAAAAAAAGAAAAATTAGGGTACAGGGCCGAAGAGAAAGCACAGTTACAGGGTGTTTGTTTTGCATGTGGCCGATCCAGGACAGACCTTGGTTCAGTCCCTGGCATCCCATATGGTCCCCGAGCCAGGAGCGATTTCTGAGTGCATAGGCAGGAGTAACCTCTGAGTGTCACAGGGTGTGGCCAAAAAAAAGCAAAAAAAAAAAAAAACAAAAAAAAATTAGGGTACAATTGATAGAATCCTAGATTCTTTCACAGACAGTACATTTCAAATTCTCAAAGCAATAGACCTATTTGACTATCTTTTTTATATCTTTGTCAAAGAAGGTGCCCAAAGTATGTTAAAAAGGGGAACTTGTCAGTTCACCCTTTTTGACAGGCGGTAGGCGTTGGGATGTAATGGATATTGAGTAGATGAATGAACTATTGAATAAAAACATAAATGGACAGTAGATCTGCTTGTCTTATCAAGACAACATCAGCTTTCTCATCTAGATTTATAGAGCAGCCAAGGGGAAGAAACCATTCTTTGCCACAATGAAAAAGGAAGCTCTAAAAAAAAAAAAAAAGGAAGCTCTAGTTGGTGACTCTTGTAGTACTAAAACAGATATCAACCAGAGCAATTCAACTCAGTTAGAAATAGCCAAAAAAAAAAAAAAAAAAAGGCAAACTAAATAATCTGGGATATTTTCAGCCTGGGGCCCTTACACTTTTTGGTAGATATAAAGCTGGAAGAGTACCTGCTTTAAGTTGACTTTCTGCAACATACAATATGATCTTGTTCAAATAGTCTGACCCAAACTACTGACACTCCTAAATCCTGAAGTTTACTGCATAAATGGGATTGTAGCTCCAGGGAGCATTCAGTATCTTATGCCCAGGCACATCCAAGTTAGTCCAAATCAAAATTATTCCCATCAAAAGTATTTTTGAGTTCAAGTATTTTGATCAAGCAATTGTCTCTTCCCAAATAGCTATTAGAAAAGAATGCCAAAACCATCAGTGAATAGCTCAACACTATCTCTCCTATCTAAACTATAACCCAACAGTGTCCCATATGATCCCCCCAGCCAGGAGCGATTTCTGAGTGCATAGTCAAGAAAAACCCCTGAGCGTCACCAAAACCAAACCAAACAAACAAAAATGCTGGAGTGATAGCACAACAGGTAGGGGGTTTGCCTTGCACACAACCTGGGTACCATTTGGGACATTCCATATGGTCTCCCTAGCATGCTACTACTAGCATGCTAGTAAACATTTCTGAGCACAAAGTCAGGAATAATCTCTGAGTGCTGAGGGTGTGACCCAAAATCCACATACTCAATATTACTATGGTGGGGGCTGGAGAAATAAATAGCATGGCATGTAGGGCACTTGTCTTGTACACAATGACCCCGGTTCAATCCCTAGCATCCCATATGGCCCCCTGAGCACTTCCAGGAGTAATTCCTGAGTGCAGGGCCAAAAGTAATCCCTGAACATGCAGGATGTGATCCAAAAACCAAACAAAAACAAAAACAAACAGACAAACAAAAAAAACAAATCAAAAACAAAACTAGGGACCGGAGAGATAGCACAGTGATAGGGCGTTTGCCTTCAACGCAGGACAGTGGTTCGAAACCCGCCATTTCAAATGGTCCCCTGAGCCTGCCAGGAGCGATTTCTGAGCGTAGACCCAGGAGTAACCCCTGAGCGCCGCCGGATGTGACCCAAAAACCAAAAACAAAACAACAACAACAACAAGAAAAAAACTAGGCTGGGGTCCTGAGTATAGTAGAGTGGTTGAAAGAGTTTACACAATCCCTGGTACCATCCCTGTGTGCTTTGTGTGGCCCCTGCAGCTATGCTGTCTGAGATACCCCCACCCCCAGTGTCAGCATAAATACAGCAACAGGGCTGAGGAAGGTATATTACATTGGTATTAGATGTGGTATGGGGGTGTGTGTGAAGGTGCAAGAATCCACTTGACCTATGAAAAGTTGATCTGTTATTGTGACAGATCAAATAGATTCCAAATAGCTGCTATTCTGCAATGCAATGAGTTTACTGATCAGGAAGAACCCTCTTTGGTGAACCCTCTTTACAACCAAACAGCAAAAATGTTGTCTTTCTGACATTTTCCCTGAAATACTTCCTTAATATGTAGGTATTTTTGCTCCAATAAGTCAAAATGTCCAGCTATTTTGTAAATTTTCTTGGGGTTGGTCATTCTTGTAAACAATTAATGCCACACAAAAGGCTGCAAAACTGTTTTCGTTGTGCAGATTTGGAAGAGTTGATTAGCACAATGAAAGATGTTAACCTTACCTCAGACAGTTTCACTACTACACAGAATTATTTTTTGTATGGTTTTTGGGTCACACCCGGCAGCACTCAGGGGTTACTCCTGGCTCTATGCTCAGAAATCGCTCCTGGCAGGCTCGGGGGACCATATGGGATGTCGCAACTCAAACCATCATCCTTCTGCATGTAAGGCAAACGCCTTACCTCCATGCTATCTCTCTGGCCCCTACTACACAGAATTTAACCTGGAGTTTGAAAGGTGTACTTCAGCAACGGATTTCAGAAATCTTGCAAGTAATAAAACAAAAAACTGTAGACTTCACTAAATGCCAAGAAATACTGTTGAGGGGCCGGGCGGTGGCGCTAAAGGTAAGGTGCCTGCCTTGCCTGCGCTAGCCTTGGACGGACCGCGGTTCGATCCACCGGTGTCCCATATGGTCCCCCAAGCCAGGAGCAACTTCTGAGCGCATAGCCAGGAGTAACCCCTGAGCGTTACTGGGTGTGGCCCAAAAACCAAAAAAAAAAAAAAAAAAAAAAGAAATACTGTTGAAAGTTTCAACGAAGATCATGCTTTATGTCAACTATACTGACATAGAAGAGAAAAAAAAAACTGAGCATCTATGTTATCAAATAAACAAACGAAACAACATCCACGGTTACCTGGTACAAAAATTTTATCATGGGGGGCGGCGATAGCACAGCGGGTAGGGCGTTTGCCTTGCAAGCAGCAGCCACAGGGGTTCAATTCCCAGGCATCCCATGTGATCCCCTAAACCTGCCAGGAGCAAGCCAGGAGTAAGCGCTGCAGGTGTGGCTTCAAAACAAAACTAGCAAATAGTTCCTGCTGCTATTTAATTTAATTAAAATAGGAAATCTCTGGTATTAAAAACTTGAAAACATGTATCTAACCTTAGGTAAGTTCAAAACTGCTTTAGTCAAAAACCTGCCTTATTCCACCTGCAGCCCTTCAGTAAGGCTAGAGAAGGTGGGAATGCGAATCACTTGAAAGCATAGACCTTAATTGTAGACAATACACCTCAAATAACACAAAGTTTTTTTGATTTTAGATTTCATGGGCACAGGACACAAGTGCCAAGTTCATTTTCCTCCTAGATCAGTAAATGCAATGGTCCCATCGCAAAACCTTCTCAGTCCAAATGACCAAAACATGCCTTAGATCTCTACTCCAGCCTAAGGTTCTCAACATTAAAAGACGAACTCCTCTTGGTTTTTTGTTTGCTTTCTATTTATTTATTTATTTATTTATTTATTTATTTATTTTTGTTTTTTTGGGTCACAATTGGCAGTACTCAGGGGTTACTCCTGGCTCTATGCTCAAAAATTGATCCTGGCAGTCCCAGGGGACTATATGGGATGCTCGCATTTGAATCACCATCCTTTTGCATACAAGGCAAACGTCCTGCCTCCATGCTATTTCTCCGGCCCCCTCCATTTTTTTTCTTCAAATAGAACCACATAAATTGAATCATCTTGTTCTGCCTCATAAATTGGGGGGGGGGGAATAGATGGTACCAAGACCAAACAGCCGTATGAACATTGAGTAAAAATAAAAAATGATCAGACTGAAACACCAAATTCAAAGTCAACGACAACAGAATCGATACCCAATCTACAACAAGCTAGACACAGAAGGAACCACTTATACTAGCAGCCCGGGGAGACAAAGGAGGGGGTTATGGGATGCATGCTGGGAACAGGGGTGAAGGGAGGACACACTGGTGAAGGGCATGCCCCTGACTCAATGTCACTATGTACCTAAAATATTACTATGAAAGATATGTACTTCACAATAAAAATGATTTTAAAAAATGCATGGAGTGAAAGGTCTCTACCAACAGTCCTTCTCTCCTCCCTTCTCTTCTTCCTCCCTTTCTCCTTTCTTCCTTCCTTCCATCCTCCATTCCTTCTCTCCTTTCTCCATTCCTTCCTCCCTTCTTCCTTTGTAGGGTTCCAGAGTAGAAGGACGAGACCACACAACTGGAATAAAGTGTTTAACACTTTAATCCGACTGCCAACAAGACTCCCCAGCCCGGCCTGAAGGAGATGAGCCCCGCCCAAGGTCATGATGAGGATTATATAGGGAAGGTATATAGGGAGGTTCCAGCTTTTTGATGATCCTTAAAATAATTGGCTCTTGTCTAGGGGTATCTTCCTACTGCTTCCTTGTCCTTCCCTGATAGGCTACCTGGTACAGCCAGGTAGACGGAGGCGGGGTCTATGGAAATAGGTTCACAACATGTGGTCCTTACAAAATGGTGTTTCTCGAAGCCTGCCATATGGCTTTTACAAAATGGCGTCGCTCCCTATTCAGAATTCAGGTCCCAACACCTTCTTTTCTTCCCTTCTTCCTGATTTCCTTCCTCCTTCCTTTCTCTCCTTCCCTGTCTTCCTCCTTTCATTTCATCCTCCCTCCCTCCTTCCTTCCTCCCTTCCTCCCTCCTCCCTTCCTCCCTCCTTCCCTCCCTCCCTCCTTCCTTCCTTCCCTCCCTCCCTCCTTCCTTCCTTCCCTCCCACTTCCTATGGTAGTGAGAGAATACAGGAGGGGGAGGAGGGAGATGGGGCCTTTGCTGACGGGAAGGCTGCCGGCCGTTTTCCCGCGTTCGTGGAGTGGGCGGGCTCGTGGGCGTGCACGCAGGGCAGCGAGCCAATGAGAGCCGAGGACTCGGGCGCCAAACCGAAAGTGGCGGAGTCAGGAGCTGCGGCGGGAAAAAGAATCTCCGGGAATTGAATTTGCCGCCTCCGGCTCGGGACCCTGCAGCTGCCGCCGCAAGATGCCGGTCGCCCGCTCCGACCCGCAGAACCCGGCGCCGCCTCCGGCCTCGCAGGCGCAGGATGCCCAGGCGCCGCCGCCGCACGGGGAACGGCAGTACCTGGGGCAGGTGGAGCATATTCTCCGCAGCGGGGTCCGCAAGGACGACCGCACGGGCACCGGGACCCTGTCGGTGTTCGGCATGCAGGCGCGCTACAGCCTCCGAGGTGAGCCCCCGCTGCGCGCCTTCGCGGGGTGCTGGGGGGGGGGGCGGCCTCAGCTGACCGACGCCGTCGCTGGTTCTTAAAGAATGCCTGTGCGGGGCCGGAGAGCTAGCACGGAGGTAAGGCGTTTGCCTTGCATGCAGAAGGACGGTGGTTCGAATCCCGGCATCCCAGATGGTCCCCCGAGCCTGCCAGGAGCGATTTCTGAGTGTGGAGCCAGGAGGAACCCCTGAGCGCTGCCGGGTGTGGCCCAAAAAACAAAACAAAACAAAAAAAGAATGCATGTGCCTGGGACCCCACGCAAAAGGGAAAGAGGCACCAGACACCCCATTCTGCAGACGTGTCCATTCGGGGTCTTCCACTCCAGCCGAGCTCATAGCTTCTGGACAGACGCACCTGGAGCAGAGGAAGGAGGAGACCCCAATCTAGACAGCCCCTGCAGCCAGAGCATACCTGGCGATCGTTGGGTGGTGGATGGCACAGCCAAATTGCCCTCACATCTCGAATCGTGGCCTCCAAAGTGAACCCCTTTGGCCCCTTAGCATAGGAGAGGGAGGGAGATCCGCTCCAACTGCCCAAGAGCCTGATGGACTCAGGGGGCTCTTCGTTTTTTTCTTTTCTTGTATTGTTTTGTTTTTGGGGTCACATTACCGTTGTTCAGGGGTTCCTCCTGGCTATGCACTCAGGAATCACTCCTGGTGGGAATATTGCACTGGTGAAGGGGGGCGTGTTTTGTTTTTGTGTTTTTTCTTTTTTTTTCTTTTTGTTTTTGGGTCACACCCGTAGCGCTCAGGGGCTACTCCTGGCTCTACGCTCAGAAATCGCCCCCAGCAGGTTCGAGGGACCATATGGGGTGCCGGGACTCGAACCACCGACCTTCTGCATGCAAGGCAAATGCCTTACCTCCATGCTATCTCTCTGGCCCCATGGGGGAGTGCTGTTTTTTATGACTGAAACCCAATTACAAACGTGTTTGTAATCATGGTGATTAAATAAATTCTAGGGGCCGAAGAGATAGCACAGCGGTAGGGCGTTTGCCTTGCACGCAGCTGATCCAGGACTAACAGGACAGTGGTTCGAATCTCGGCATCCCATATGGTCCCCCTGTGTCTTCCAGGAGGAACCCCTGAGCACCGCCAGGTGTGACGCAAAAACAAAACAAAAAGGAATTCTAGAAAGAAAAAAAAGAATCATTCCTGGTGGGTCTCAGGACCATATGGAATGCTCAGGATCAAACCTGGGCAGGACTCTTGCAAGGCCTTAACCTTCTGGACTATAGCTTCACCTCACTCCTTTTTTGTTTGGTTTTTAGTTCATTCCCACTGTTTTTGTTTTGGCTTTGAGTAGTGCTTGGGTTACTCCAAGAATCACTTCTGGCAGTGCTGGTGAACCAACTGGGATGCTAGGATAGAACCTGGTTAGGATAGAACATGCAAGGCAAATATCCTACCCAAAGTACTACCACTGTATATTCAGTAAGCATTCCCGCTTGCCTGCACCTCATCACTGAAGTGCCTGCATTTGGTGGGTGTGGCGCTCAGAAGGACAGACTGAGTCTGAATTGCTAGTGATTTGGGTTGATGGCTGGGAGCTCCATCCTGATGATCAAGGTGCCCACATGGTGGTGGAGTCACCATTTTCCACTTAATCCTGTGGTCACTTTGTGTCTCAGCTGTATCCTGCCACAGAAGAAGTTGTATTTCGTGGTTTATTTTCTTAACTTCTGCTAATGTGGTAAAAAACCTTGCCTTTCAGATGAATTTCCTCTGCTGACAACCAAACGTGTGTTCTGGAAAGGTGTTTTGGAAGAGTTGCTATGGTTTATCAAGGTAAGAAGTCATAATGGGGGGCCGGAGAGATAGCATGGAGGTAAGGCGTTTGCCTTTCATGCAGGAGGTTATCGGTTCAAATCCCAGCACCTCATATGGTCCCCTGTGCCTGCCAGGAGCAATTTCTGAGCCTGGAGCCAGAAATAACCCCTGAGCACTGCCGGGTGTGACCCAAAAACCAAAAAAAAAAAAAAAAAAAGAAGTTGTCGTAATGGAAATGGATGAAATCCTCAATGCAGAATGCCCTTTTTATTTATTTATGTATTTATTGGCTTTGGGGCCACACCTGGGGATGCATAGGGGTTACTCCTGACTCTGTGCTCAGATATCAATCCTGGTAAGCTCAGGGGACCTATTGGGGTGTAGGGAATCGAACCGGGTCCATCCTGGGTTGGCCGTATGCAAGACAAATGCTTTACCACAGTACTATTTCTCCGGTCCCCAGAATGCTCTTTTCTTTTTTCTTTTCTTTTTTTTTTTTGGTTTTTGGGCCACACCGGTTACTCCTGGCTATCTGCTCAGAAATAGCTCCTGGCAGGCACAGGGAACCATATGGGACGCCGGGATTTGAACCAACCTCCTTGGGTCCTGGATCGGCTGCTTGCAAGGCAAACACTGCTGTGCTATCTCTCCGGCCCCTGTTAATGGCTTTCATTTCACACTGTTCTTACCAAGCCAACCCTAGCTCTAGCCCCAACAACTGTTCTCCAAGTTACCATGTTCCACCTTTCTGGCCTCTGCAAAGCTTGTAACAGGCTTCCTAAGAGCCAAGTAGGTATTTCAGGCAAGGGCTTGGGTGCTCATGTCAGGGTAGCCATGCATGAGTTTCTCTTTGCTGGGCTCCTCATCTAGACCATTTATATTTTGCCTGTGCTGGTCAGAGTAGGAGAAGACAACTTGGTTCTAGACTGAAACATATGTTAAGATCCATTCTTAGGAGAAGTTGGTGGGCTTATATAGGCTTAGACCAAATAAGTCCTCTTAACCTATGTTTAGAAAAGATTCAGAAGTGGTTTCGTCTTCCTCGGTGCTATTTTCTTGGAGTAGTTTATTCTATTCTGGCCTGTGTTAACTGTCAGTGGCCTAATCCTGATGGCAATTTTTGCAGTGAATACTATTGACAAGTTAAGTTAGCGATCTGGTCAGTGGTGAACAGAGGTAGGACATCTCTTGGGCAAAGAGCCCAACTGTCTCCATATTTTTGTTTGTAACTATATTATTTAATATAGATGAGGTCAGATATTTTTTGGGGGGGGGGTCACACTCTGTGACGCTCAGGGGAACTCCTGGCTCTGAGCTCAGAAGTCACTCCTGGCAGGCTCAGGGGACTATATGGGATGCTGGGGATTGAAGCTGGGTTCGTCCCCAGTTGGCAAATGCCCTACCACTGTACTATCACTCCGGCCCCAGATGAGGTCAGTTTCTTATTTGGATTCATTTTCAGGATGCCCACTAGGATAACAATTTTAGTGAGATAAGATAATCTTTTTTTTTTTTTTTTTTTTTTTTTTTTTTGGTTTTTGGGCCACACCTGGTAATGCTCAGGGGTTACTCCTGGCTATGTGCTCAGAAGTCGCTCCTGGCTTGGGGGACCATATGGGACGCCGGGGGATCGAACTGTGGTCCGTCCAAGGCTAGCGCAGGCAAGGCAGGCACCTTACCTCTTGCGCCACCGCCCGGCCCCGAGATAAGATAATCTTAATTAAACAAAGCTTGTACTTAGCAATAAAACAAAAACAGTTAAATTATGCAGCTGTAAGTTAGAAATAAGTGTAGGGCACTGGTATGTCTCTGATACCTTTCCCAGAAAAAAGTAAAGGTGACCAAGCCATCTAGTAGAAACATTCTTTATACAATGTCTAGGAGACACTGAACAGGGTGAGGTATTACATTTATTAAAGGTCACAGATATAGAACTTGTAGTTGAAAATGCAAAACTTGAGTGGAGAGACAGCTCAACAAGCTGGATGAACCAAGCTAGGAATAGTCCCTAAACATCTCTGGTTATGGGTCTCCCGAAAAGATGTTATATTTTGTGTGTGTGTGTGTGTGTGTGTGTGTGTGTGTGTGTGTGTGTGTATTTTAGTAAAGAGTGCAAAATTTATATGAAGTGGGAATAATGGAAGAACCAATTTAGTATAAAGAACTTAGTTGAGGGGACCAGAGAGATAGCATAGAGGTAAGGCATTTACCTTGCATTTCGAATTCCAACATCCCATATGGTCCCCGAGCCTGCCAGGAGCGACTTCTGAGCCTGCCAGGAGCGACTTCTGAGCGTAGAGCCAGGAGTAATCCCTGAGCGCTGCCAGGTGTGACCCAAAAACCAAAAGAAAAATAAAACTTAGTTGAGGGGCATAGATAAAAGAGGATTTGTGTGGGTAGTTCCAAAGAAGGGATCAGGCCAGAGGTTTGAGCTGGCCCAGTTTAAAGGCAGGGACATGTCTGTGCCCCTGTCAGCGCAGACTGATGGTTCACTTGATGGGAGACACTTGAGGGATCAAACCCATGGCTCAGATTTCACCTGTTATGCCTGTTCTTTCCTCTTTTCCAGGGATCCACAAGTGCTAATGAACTATCATCTAAGGGAGTGAAAATTTGGGATGCCAATGGGTCCCGAGAGTTCTTGGACAGCCTGGGATTCTCCACCAGAGAAGAAGGGGATTTAGGCCCAGTTTATGGCTTTCAGTGGAGGCACTTTGGAGCAGAATACAAAGATAAAGATTCAGGTGAGGAGACACGCTTCAGACTTCATGAGTGCTTGTCATGTCATGAGTTTATTGTTACAAGCGAAGTCTAGGGTCTAAGTATCTGGGGAGTATATTTATAACTGATATCTTGAGTTGATGTTTCAGATTTAGGTAGTGGAGCCTCAACTAAATCACATGGGGTGAGAGCAATACTACAATGTTACTGCATTACTATATACTACAGTAGGTAAGGCTCTTACCTGTGGCTGACCCAGATTTGATTTCCAGCATTCCATATGGTTCTCGGAGCCTACCATGTGTGATTCCTGGGCCCAAAGCCAGAAGTAAGTCCTAAGCATCACTGGGTGTATTCCAAAAATCAAAATGAATCTTCATACACCCTTGGCATGTATCTGGTGTTTGATACATACTAAACCTTGTATCATTAGTAGATAGTGACATTATTGGTTGCTTTGGGGAAGAAAGCAGAAAGTTAATCTGGGGAACAAGATAGTAAGGAATTACCTTCTGTACCCCTTTTCAAGAGTAGGGGATGCTGGGTCCGGAGAGATAGCACAGCAGTGTTTGCCTTGCAAGCTGCCGATCCAGGACCTAAGGTGGTTGGTTCGAATCCCGGTGTCTCATATGGTCCCCCGTGCGTGCCAGGAGCTATTTCTGAGCAGACAGCCAGGAGTAACCCCTGAGCACTGCCGAGTGTGGCCCAAAAACTAAAAAAAAAAAAAGTAGGGGATACTTCTGTGACAGCACAGTTCTCAGCTCCCTCTTCCTGCTTTGCTGCAATAGAGGAAGATGAAACATTTCACTTTTGCTTTTTTTTTTTTTTGGTTTTTGGGTCGCTCCTGGCAAGCTCGGGACCATATGGGATGTCAGGATTCAAACTACTGTCCTGCATGCAAGGCAAACACCCTACCTCCATGCCATCTCTCCGGCCCAACATTTTACTTTTGGATATCTGCCTCCCTTTCTCACTTGGCACCAAGAACCTCTTCTTGATCCTTGACTTTCCTGGCCTGTGTCCCTGGAACAATGTTTACAAAATTAAATGCCTAACTTGTTTATGTATGTGTGCATTTGCATGTGTTGGACGTTTGCTAGCTGGGGTGCCAGAAAGATAGCAAAAGGGTTAAGGTCTTGTATATGACTGACCCTGGTTCTATCATTGGCACCACATGTGGTTCCTGAGCACAAAGTGAACTATGAGCACAGAGCACAGAATAAGCCTGGTCCTGCCAAAAATGACTCAAAAGCAAACAAACAAAAACATAAGGGCAAGTCTTCTGAGTAGGAAGAAATCAGTGATTGGAAAAGCATGACTCGTATCTAAAGGAGATAGTCACATTCATCTCTAGAAGGATGAATTTGGATCCTTCTAGAAGGATTTGGGACTGATGTCAGAGTCTAACATCTGCATTTTGTGTATGATCTTGAGATGCTTTGTATGTTGGCAACTTCAGGAAGCTTTAAAGACTGTTCAAAGTTTGGATAGGGAACTTAATAGGGTGTGAAAATACTTGTTTAATTGGTACAGTTTGTTTTAGAAGCTGAAAAAGTTCTGGACTGTGACCATTACTCTACATTGGGAATGTAGATAATGCCACCTTTTTTTCCTTTTTTGTTTTGTTTTTGAGCCATACCCAGATGTGCTTAACTCCTGGCTCTGTACTCAGGGATCACTTTGGTGTGCCTGGGGAACCATATGAGATGTCAGGGACTGAACCCAGGTTGGCCACAAGCAAGGCAGGCACCCTCCTTACTGTACTATCATGGCTTCAGTCTAAAGTTAACATTTAAATCTGATTTAAAAAGATCAATTTAATATTATATAAGCCTTACCACACACAAAAACGATGTGTGTGTCCTATTATTTCTGCCGATAAATCCTCTGCTTTTTACTGTGCAAATTCTGTCCTTGGACATCCTCAGAATATTGTGCTACTCCTAGCTTTAAGTATGTTTTAAATCTTTCTTGGTGTTCTATTATTTATTTGAGAATTTAAGGGGCCTCATGAAATTATATCCTTAATTTAGAGTTGTATGGATTTCAATTGTTGGTTTTATATTTTTTTATCTTGAAGTAATTCTATTTAAAAGTTGCAAAAAAAAAAAAAAAAGGTGCATAGGGACTTTTATAACTTTCACTCAGTTTTCTCCAAAATTACTCCTTGGGTAATAGCTCACATAAATTAAGATTGTTAAAATCCACAGAATTTACATTTCTCAGTTACCATGCACTTAATTTATGTGTATTTGTGTGTGTAGTTTCTATTTTCATTTCAGAAAGAAGGCACTGAATCAAATATTAAGAACAGAAATAGGGGGAGTGATAGCATGGAGGTAAGGCGTTTGCCTTGCATGCAGAAGGTCGCTGGTTCTAATGCTGGCATCCCATATGGTCCCCCGAGCTTGCCAGGAGCGATTTCTGAGCATAGAGCCAGGAGTAACCCCTGAGTGTTGCCGGGTGTTACCCAAACCCCTCCCACAAAAAAAATTAAAAAAAAAAAAAAAGAACAGAAATAGGAGAGAGGTGCAGAGTGGTATAATTGTAAAAGTTTTCTAATAGTTTATAAGTCCAAAGGTAGTTTTTTTATTTGTTTGTTTTTGGGTCACTGTTGTGTATGTAAACATTTCAATGGGATTATTATGTTACTGACCCTACCCTGATCAGTGATTGTGCGCTACCCTAAGGTGTGATGGCATTCTGCTCCCACTCACCATTGGGTGGTACCTGATTCTGGGGTATAAAAGCAAGGGTCTGTGGAAGGCGAGGGGCTTTTGTCTTCAGTCTTGTCCTCCGAATAAAGGTGATATTTTTACAAGCCTGACTGCCTGCTAGCCTTTTACCCACCGCATTGACCTCAGAACTGCCAGCTGAACAGGGTGGCAGACGCGTGCTCCAAGCTGGAGGAGAAAGACCTCATCCTCCATCCCTCCATCAGTCAACCCCATCAAGGGCAGTATTGCAACAGGTCACACCTGGTGGTGGTTAGGGGTTACTCCTGACTCAGCGCTCAGAAATTGCCCCTGGCAGGCATGGGGGAACATATGGGATGGTAGGATTCAAACCACCATCCTTCCTGGATAGACTGCATGCAAGGCAAATACCCTACCACTGTGTTATCTCTCTGGCCCCCTCCAGAGCTGTTTTATCTGCTTACAGAAATGTTGGAAGGTTAATGACAGGTTCTATAAGGGATCCCACAGCTATTAGTCACAGTCTATATGGAATGTATATTCTATTAAAGTCTTATTCTTCTGGGACTGGAGCAATAGCACTGAGGGTAGAGTGTTTGTCTTGTACATGTGACCCAAGTTTGCTCCCCAGCATCCCAGATGGTCCCTCAAGTTGCCAGGAACGATTTCTGAGCACAGAGCCATGAGAAACCCCTGAGTGCCACAACTGTGGCCCCACCCCCACCCCCAGTCTTGTTCTTCTGTCAAATGTGGATGAAATAGATTGTTGGTGAAGTGTGACAAGCGTTGTAGATAGCTCTATAGATATAAGTTCCCTAGGGATCACTGGGACAAAGTGAGGTTGAAAGAGTGGCAGGATGACAAAATATTTTAAAGACTCTTACATAGAAAATAGACTTTGTTATGACTCAAAGGGCCAAAGCTAGGTATCTAGATAGGAGGAATTTGGAGGGAGTGCGGACCAAGGCAGGATACCATGATAGATGACCGTCTCCTAAGTTAGCCATCGTCTTTGGTGTCATTAGCCTGTGTTGCTGATTCTCTCTTCCTGATAATTCTGCAGATTATTCAGGTCAAGGAGTAGACCAGCTGCAAAAAGTGATCGACACAATCAAAACCAACCCTGATGACAGAAGAATCATCTTATGTGCTTGGAATCCAAAAGGTTGAAAGCATCCCAGTCATCATCTCTTAACTCTACCATTAACATGTAGGGACCTACAGAAAGCCAGTCCCTGGACAACATTCAGCTGCATGGGCTGGGTGACTATAGGCAGGTCACATTTGACTTCATTTTCAGCTTCTGGTGATGGAGCTGGACATAGATGATCTTAATTTCTGTCTTTTTATTTATTTATTTATTTTGGTTTTTGGGTCATACCCAGCAGCGCTCAGGGGTTCCTTCTGGTTCTATGCTCAGAAATCGCTCCTGGCAGGCTCAGGGAACCATATGGGATGCCAGGATTTGAACCACCGAACTTCTGCATGGGAGGCAAATGCCTTACCTCCATGCTATCTCCGGCCCCAATTTCTATCTTTTATATTTTTGCTAGCATTTTTTTTTTATCACAGGGGACTTCATGTTATCCAAACCCAGGCATAGCTCAGAGTTAGAGTGCATGTTTTGCATATGTTTAATCCCTGATCTGAGCACTGCTTAGTTTGACCTTTATGTTATGACCCTTGGACACTGTTGAGATAACCCTGGTGGTCCCCGGCACTGCATTGCGAGGTCTAGAACTGAACTGTTAGTCTGAACCAAGTATTAACAAGAGTAGCCTTGGCCCGAAAACCTACAAGCCCCCAAGGAATTACAGGGAGTGTGCCACCATCCATACCCCAAGTGCCTAAAGAGTCTGATTTGGTAGTACAGATAGAGATAGCTCAGGCAGCTCAATGCATGTCTTATTTTGGGGGGCTTTGGGTTCAGTCCCCCAGCCCCACATGGTTCCTACTAGAAGTGACCCCCAAGCACAATATCAGGAGTAGTAGCCCTTGCCCTGTGTGACCCCAAAGTACATAGAAGGTCTAAATTCATGTTAGATTATAGGTGCGTGCGCTTTGACTTGGGAGTCATTAGGCAGACTACTTCCGCTTTGTTGTTATTAAGATTTTAAACAATTATAAAATTAAACTCTGCCAAGTTTTTGTAAATACTGTCTAGAGTAGATGTTGACCTTTTTTTTGGTTTTGGTTTTGGTTTTGGTTTTTGGGCCACACCCGGCGGTGCTCAGGGGTTACTCCTGGCTGTCTGCTCAGAAATAGCTACTGGCAGGCACGGGGGACCATATGGGACACCGGGATTTGAACCAACCACCTTTGGTCCTGGATCAGCTGCTTGCAAGGCACACGCCGCTGTGCTATCTCTCCAGGCCCAGATGTTGCCTTTTTGCATTTATAACAGAGACTTTGAATGCAGGAAGATATTGTCGAGATGCCAATTTCCTATGACTCCCCAAAGAATTCATTCCTCATTCATAGTAGAGCACCATGAAGGAAGTGGGCATCATGAATCTCTTCTCAGAGTCTATTGACAGAGAGGTCTCCCTTGGCTTTGTCTGGTGCTCAGGGTTGGAATGTTGCTTTTGGAGTCAGGAAAACTTGGCTATTGTGAAATCAATAGCCCAGCTTTAGCATGCTCCCACTTATGTATGAGTTGGCTTCTGTTTTACTTTTTCCATAATTCTGTCCTTAAAAATCATTTCTTCTTTCTTCTCCTTTGTGCTGGCTCCTCAGACCTTCCTCTCATGGCCCTACCTCCATGCCATGCACTTTGCCAGTTCTACGTGGTAAATGGTGAGCTTTCCTGCCAGCTGTACCAGAGATCAGGAGACATGGGGCTGGGTGTGCCCTTCAACATTGCCAGCTACGCTCTTCTCACCTACATGATTGCACACATCACAGGCCTGAAGGTGGGTTGTTCTAGGGAAGGAAGGATTGTTGCTAGCATAATGCATGGGCCTCTTAGCTTTTTTGTTTTGTTTTGTTTTTTTTGGGTCACACCCAGTGGTGCTCAGGGGTTACTCCTGGTTGTCTGCTCAGAAATAGCTCCTGGCAGGCACGGGGGACCATATGGGACACCGGGATTTGAACCAACCACCTTTGGTCCTGGATCGGCTGCTTGCAAGGCAAACGCCCTCTGTGCTATCTCTCCGGGCCCGCCTCTTAGCTTTTTTAAAGAGAACTAACAGCAGTCTCTGATTAGTTTAAGAAATGACTTGGTTGGGCCCAGAGAGATAGCACAGCGGCGTTTGCCTTGCAAGCAGCGAATCAGGACCAAAGGTGGTTGGTTCGAATCCCATATGGTCCCCCGTGCCTGCCAGGAGCTATTTCTGAGCAGACAGCCAGGAGTAACCTCTGAGCATTGCCGGGTGTGGCCCAAAAACAAAAACAAAAACAAAAAAAAAAAAAGGAAAGAAAAAAGAAATGACTTGGTTTCCTGTCAGTTCTTTATCAGTAGACAAGTTTATATAGATTGTTTCCAATATTAGACATATCTACAAATAAACTTTTCTCAGAAGTGACCTTGGTTATTTTCTGGAAAGCTTTGAGATGAAGCGTATCCTATAGTGTATTTATTTAAGTAATGTGTTTTAAAGGATTGGTATTAAAACGTCCTGTTTGCTTTCTCCCATGGAATTTAGCCAGGTGACTTTGTACATACGTTGGGAGATGCACATATTTACCTGAATCATGTTGAGCCACTGCAAATTCAGGTAAGAAATCTATTGTGCTTTCTCTTGATGAAAAATTGATTTATAATTTAATAGGAAGATTTACTTATGAAATATCTCTTTGGACATTTTGCTCAATTCTGTGATGTAAAGAAAGTACCCTATTCTGACTACAGGGCTTTAGTTTGGGGAGGTGGTAGACAAGGACGATACAGACTCAACTTTCGATGGCCTTGACACTTGAGTCAGTAGATAAGGTGCCAAGCTCCTCTACATTCAGATTCCTTATAAAATGACATAGTGTTTACATGTAACTTTAACACATCTCTTGCATACTTATAATAATGTTTTGTGCATGCCAATTAAATTGTCTCTGTGCTATATTTTTTAGTGAATAATGACAAGGTCTGCATATTTGATACAGGCACAGCCATCAGAGGCCTTACTGATATGTATTTTCAGTGGTTCAGGTTAAGTGTGGTTGTGGACCTCCACATACAGAGCGCTGACTATATCAGGATAGGTTTACCTCCTGTTGTTATGCTTCAGACACTGTAATTTTCAACTTTGAAGGTCATAGCAGCCCTTCTTAGAAGTCTGTCAGCACTGTTTTTCATTGGCATATGTCCACTTTGCATCTGTCACATTTTGTTAATTCTTGCTTTTTCATTATTTTATCTGACCTGTAATCAGTGATCTTTGATGTTACCATTTTAATTGAGTACCACATACCACACCCATGAAAGATGGTGTCTTCACATCTGTATTTTCATCCTGTAGTTTCTTGTCTGCCTTTCTTCCTGCCTCCCTTAGATAGAGCAATATTGAAATAATTAATAGCCCCACAGCTCTGTATGACCTCCTCCCTACCCCCACACGCTTGCCAGGGATTGGAGAACTATCTAAAACAGAAAACAGTTGAAGTTAGGCTATACAATTTATCATTTAGTATTGTTTTTTTTTTGGGGGGGGGGGTTGGGTTTTTGGTTTATTTGGCCCATACCTGGTGGCACTCGGGTTACTCCTTGCTCTGTGCTCAGAAATCGCTCCTGGCAGGCTTGGGATTATATAGGGTGCCGGGAATTGAACCCAGGTTGGTCCCAGGTTGACCATGTGCAAACCAAACAGCATACCCACTGTGCTGTCATTCTAGCCCCGTCCTAAGTATTGTTAAAGAAAAATTTTAGGGGCCAGAGAGATAACATGGAGGTAAGACGTTTGCCTTACATGCAGAAGGACAGTGGTTTGAATCCCGGTGTCCCATATGGTCCCGAGTGCTGCCGGGTGTGACCCAAAACAAACAAAATTTTAGGCATAATGCTGTTACACACAAAAGTGAAGCTCTTATATAAATGACAGGGGAAGATATGGCTGAATTTCCTGAGCAATATTTGCATTGTTGTGTTGGTCTGGAACCAAAACTAGTATCTTCTACCTGTCTCTTTTGGAAAGGGCTACATTCTTTCCCAGAAGTGTTATTTTAAGTCATATATTCTTCCTTTAATTTTATGTTAAGTATAACACTTAGGTTTGACCTTTCAAAAGTCTGTCAGTTCAGATCCTTAAGTTATAGCCACAGATATGCTAGAATCAATAAAAATGAATTTTCTGTGCTAATGAACTCTCAGGAAGAAAAACAAAGCAATCTAACCAAAAATCTTGTAGGCCTTTTAGGTTCGGTTTTTTTTTTTTCGATTGGGTTTTGAAAGTTGCTCTTTTGAAGAGCTGCCAGTGATTAGGTTACTTGGGGTTTATCAGATGCTTCCCAGAATGTATGCCTTAGTCACGCCAACAGATATCTATGAAATCATGACCTGTTTCCATGTCCTCATTGTCACTGTTTACCCCAGAAATTCTGGTTCACATTCCCTATTGCCAATAATTATCACAATTCCCCAGCCTTTGTGCCAGGGACAGATGCGATATGGGATTTAAATAACCTACCCTATATCTGCTGAGTTCCAGATACAAAAGTCAAAAAATGACATTCCATCTCTTAGTACAGACACACCCTGTTCTAAGATAATGTGGTAATAATGTAGTTTTGGTTCCAGGCCCCAGCAAAGTTTTCCTCAAAGATATAATCATATAAAAATGTCCTTGTCCATAGAAAAGTTATATTTATACTATTAGTGTCCTATATTTCTCATTCAGAGGCAGTCTGGTCCCCTGTGGGCTCCCTGGTCCTAGGTGGCTACGGATGAACAGTCATGTAATTTTGGGGGCTAGTTAGTGGGGCTGCAGTGGCTTCCACAGAAGGAAGCATGGTTAGAGAGGGCCTTGGTTGGAAAAGTGAAGAAGATCTGTTGTAGCAATAACATTATCCCTAAGGAAGTATACTAGTCTTAAATTGAAATTCCTTAATGCTGAAAAAAGAAAAGAAAAAAATTATGGCTAAAAATAATATATCTTTTGCATGTTGAGAAAGTTCATGTTAATGGCTTCTGATTGATCAAGGTAGTAGGTGCTGAAGTAGAGATGGCTTAGGCAGTTTCTGAAGATAAGAGTGATGTTTACCACAGCAATTGATTTTCTTTCATGAGAAATTTCTAACATAGAGTGCCATGAGACTTCATTTTACTGACAGTAGAACTACAAAATTGAAGTTAGTCTTCACAAATCCTATTTATTAACTATGGAATACTTAGATCCTTTGTTGTCATTTCAGCAGTGTTCACTCTTCACCTGGAGAAATCCATCTCAAGAAACCACTCTCTTTGCTTTCCTGAAAAAGCAAAAAGATGGTATAGGGGTCAGGGTACATACCTTGTCTGCTAGGTACTGTGGCATCATATGTCCCCCCTAACTTCATGACCTGAGTAGCTCCACATTTTTGGCTCTAGAATTCAAACATCCAGAGCACCACAGGAGAAGCTCTGAAGAATGAAGTAGTAGTATACTTATCCCTAAAAAGTTTGCCATACATTGCAACAGGAGCTAGAGTTATAGTATAGCGAGTAGTTCACTTGCCTTGCATGCAGCCAACCAGGGTTCAATCCTTGATACCACAAATGGTTTTCTGCCAAGAGTGATCCCTAAACACAGCCTGGAGTAAGTCCTGAACTCTTTTGGGTGTGGCTTAAAACCCCTCCCCACCCCCCAAAAAAATTCAAACAAAACTATTTTTATATTGTCTATAGTATGGTTTTGCTTTCTTGTTTACCTTTTGGAAGAGTTTTTTAAATATCCTTCAAGAACCTTTTCCTTATATTCACAGTTTGGCTGTTTGACATAAGAGGCCTAGTTTTTAAGCCTATCTTGACCTTTTTTTTTTTTTTTTTTTTTTTTTTTGGATTTTGGGTTACACCTGGCTGCACTCAGGGGCTACTCCTGGCTGTATGCTCAGAAATCAACCCCCGCAGGCTCAGGGGACCATATGGGATGCCAGGATTCGAACCATCGCCCTTCTGTATGCAAGGCAAAGGCCTTATCTCCATGCTATCTCTCCAGTCCCCTATCTTGACTTTTTAACATGTCTTCCTCGCTAAACTTACATTTGTTTTTAATTTAAACTGAGACTGGTGACACCCATCACTGGAATACATAGGTGCCATTTCAGGGTCATTGGTCTCCATAGTATTGTTGTGTCTCAGAAAACAGGAAGAGAAGAAGCTGGGTCAACTGCTGATCAGTTGAGCAGTTAAGACATATATGTAGCTATTATGTTGCCATCTACCTGAATGTGGTTTGTGAGATCCCTAAACCATTCATTATAAATAGTAACATGAATGGTCACATCATCATACAGATATAACAATAAATGAAGGACACTGAAATATTGTCAAAATTACCAAGCTGATACTTTATTGTGTCTATATTTTTGGAAAGATGGTTCTGGTAGACTTGTTTGAGTCTACCACAGTGCAAACACAATATAAGATATTTACAGATCTGGACAAAATAATGTTTTTATGTTGTTTTTAGCTTCAGCGAGAACCAAGACCTTTTCCCAAGCTCAAAATCCTTCGTAAAGTTGACAGAATCGATGACTTCAAGGCTGAAGATTTTCAGATTGAAGGGTATAATCCTCATCCATCTATTAAAATGGAAATGGCAGTTTAAAGTGTTTGAACTGTGTTGTACTTCCTTTTTTTTTTTTTTTTTTTTTGGTTTTTGGTTTTTGGGTCCCACCTGGCAGCGCTCAGGGGTTACTCCTGGTACTTAAGCTCAGAAATTGCTCCTGGCAGGCTCAGGGGACCATATGGGATGCTGGGATTCCAAACACTGACCTTCTGCATGCAACCTGAGTCATTCTCCGTGGTCCCGGTGAAACTTTTTCACACTTTCGCTGTTATTGGTATCAGGGTCTTATATTTAAAGATTCTGGATTCTATGCATTTCTTTCATCGATGTCAGGCTGATGTGGAGCATCCTCTAGTTTCAGCATGCCATTAAATGCGGAGCGATCTGCCCTGCAAGCAGGCTGTTGCTGAGCACTCTTTGGAGTAAGTCAATGCCAAAGCAGTGGTTGGTCTTCCCTGGTAGAGGCTTGGATCCTGGTAATGTTATAGACAATTGTGGTTGTTTCCATAGATGGTATCCATTGTTCAGGTGTGTGTGGGTGATGCCCATTCTTTTGAGGCCTAAGCCAAATCATTATGCCAATGTTCAGGGTATAAGGCCTAATTGCATTACCAATTTTCATCTCTATTAGATAAGAACTTGTTTGCATATGTATTATTTTCCCATTTTAATATGCGTATGCAAAAGAGAAGCAATGCCACAAGATACTGTTGGTGCATCGGGAGGCCGACGAATAGAGTTCAACATTCCCCATAACTTGGTTCAAGCATGAATTCTATACAGAGATTCTCTTCTACCAGTATTACTTATAAAACATCTCAAAGGTGGGAAATCAAACAATCAAATAACAAAACCAGTGGGCAAAATTGTCACTATATAAGGATATTTTAAGAGTTATAGATGGTAAGCAAATACATCTGAGATATACAAAGGAGATACATGTGTCCCTTTTATGTTTTAGAAATAGTCAAGAGGGGAGGGTGTTTTTTCCGAGACACCACTTTGGTCTGATTTGGACAAGCGAAGAGCACATCGAGCCATGTCATCCTCGTGTTGCCTGCTAAAGCTTCCAGTTCCCCGAGGGGCATTTGCTTCCTAAGTGCTGGAAGCCGGAAGTTCACCAGTCCCCTCCCTGCCTCTTGCGGGAACGAAAAAGCCTGGGGTCTCCTTTAAATTGCTCCTCCCCGGAACCCACTTGCTGAGCAGTGTGACCCTGAGCAGGTGTCCAGGAGTAACCCTGGGGACCCAGAGGAAGGAGAGAGAAGGCTGTGGGGGGCAGCCGAGACTGCAACTAACTTCCCCATAGCTTGGCCAAAAAGCCTACACCGTGGAGCCATGTAGTCCATGTGTTGCCTGCTGAAGCCTCAGACTCCACCCAAAAATTTACTGTGAAAGATATGCAATCCACTTTGGCCAAAACAAAAATCATTAGTACAAAAAAATGGTAAATGTGGGGTAATAGGTGGGAGTGAAGGGAGTAAAGGAATAAAATGAGCTCCTGGGCAGCTTTCAGATTATGACAAACAGATTAAACACAATGATATCCAAATATATGTTATTATGTCCATGTTTCACAATGGACAGGTTTAGTAAGGAAACCTGCCTGGGACTTCCTGAAGCCAAAACCTACTGTGCTGCTATTCCCCATGTTGGCAGAAGCTCCCGGCTCCCAGGAAGGAAAGAGATCCTTCAAGTGCTGGAAGGCTGGAAGGTCAAGGCCCCCACTCAAACCCCTCCCTCTGGAGCCGGGAGGGAAATGGGGAAAGCCTAGGGTAACCTATGAGCTCCTCCAAGGGACCCACCTTGCTGGTTGGCCCAGGCATGTGGCCCAGGAGAAGCCCTGGAGTTCCGGAGGAAGGAGGTAGAGGGGTGCTGGGGTGACCCATGTCCGGCACCCCTTCCTAGGCTGGTTAAGAAGGCCTTTGGCATGGCGGAGGGCTCCCAAACCCCATGCTGGCAGAAGCTTCCGGCTCCCAAGAAGGTAAGAGATCCTTCGAGTGCTGGAAGGCTAGAAGGTCAAGGCCCCCACTCAAACCCTCCCTCTGGAGCCGGGAGGGAAATGGGGAAAGCCTAGGGTAAAAAGGCCTTTGGCATGGCGGAGGGGATATTTTGTTCTAAAGAAAGAAGAAACTGCATCAGAAATCTGTTGTAACTGTCAAGTTTAACTTTGTTGTTTTGCTTTTGTTTGGTTTATTTTTCTGAATAATTATTTTAATAAATGCAGCATTTTGTACATACAAAGATCATGTAAATGGCCCGTTTAGAGATTATCCATATGACAGCTAGGAAGAGAAATAGTGGTCTTGTGACTTGTTCAAATTTAAATATCTAACCAAACTCTTAGAGAACTGAAGAGGATCCTGATTGAATCATTTCTCCATGTATCTGGTTTTCTTCCTTCACTGGTTCATATTTTTTAATTAGATAAAGATGTCTTGTATTATATTTTATTTAGAAGTACTCTTGGATGAGGTATGCCATCCTATTAGCAGAAAACAACATGAACATTTAACTGAAGGACAGACTTGAGAATCAAAGTCTACTTTAGATCGAGTGTAAGGCCTTGTCTCGAGGACAATACTATGTTCAGTTTTGAGAACGGTCAACTTTTGCTATAAAATCTTCTGAAAATACATAATATTTCTGTTTCTGCATTCTCACTTGTAAAACAGAAATGATTAACAAAAGATCAGTCTGTCCAGTGGAGTTATGTTTAAAGCATGAACAGGATTGTTCATTAGTTCTGGGTTAGTAATCACTGGGTTAGCTTGTTTGTTCTTTTGGGGTCACACCTAGCAGCGCTCAGGGATTATTCTTGGCGCTATGCTCAGAAATTACTCCTGGCAGGCTCGGGGAACCATCTGGGATGCCGGGATTCGAACCACTGAACTTCTGCAACAAGGCAAATGCTTTACCTCCTCTCCGGCCCCAAATCTTTTGTAATTCATCATTTGCTTAGGGTTTTTTTTTTTTTTTTGGTTTTGGTTTTGGGCCACACCCGGTGACACTCAGGGGTTACCCCTGGCTTTGCGCTCAGAAATCGCTCCTGGATTGGGGGACCATATGGGACACCAGGGGATTGAACCGTGGTCCGTCCTAGGTTAGCCATGTGCAAGGCACATGCTTACGCCACCACTCTGGCCCCTTAACTGTTTTCTCAAATGAAATTCAGGAAGATTTTCTCTGAGGCTTAGTTTATATGCTAAAACTTTATTTGGAGTTATGACTCTAGGACTTTAAGAAGAAAATGAGTCTATTATGCTCCAAGTTCCTAAGTAGTCTGGTCTGGACTAAAAATTCTGGGGCCTTAGAATGGGCGGGGGCAGATTTCCCTTTTTGCCCATAGTCACAATAGTCCACCACCACACCTGACACCTGTAGACAGAAACACCAGGTCCATGACTGAACTTAAATAACGAGCAGCTGAACCACCTCAGGTGATTGCTGTTTGGTTTGGTTTGTTTTTGAGACACACCTGCCAGTGCTTTCTTCTGGCTCTGCACTTGGAAACTATACCTGGTGGTACTCATGGAACCATATGGGGTGCCAGAATCAAACCAGCATGCAAGGTCAGTTTTATGCAAGGTAAACAAACTATACTATATCTTTAACACAAGATATTTAATTTTCAGTAATAAACTTGAGTTTGGGTAACTTGTTGAGGAATTATGAAAGTATTGAGAATTATTAGTAAAGTAGAAGGTAGAAATTTGTATGCTTTTTTTGCCCATCAGAATTTATATACTTTGTTGGTTTGGGACCATAAACATTGGTTTTGAGGGGTTGCTCTAGCCAGTGTAAAGGGATTAATTGAGGGTTGGCTATGTGCAAGGCAATCACCCTACCCACTGTAATATCTCTACAGCCTCAAGAATTTATGCTTTTAACAAAAACACGTATCTGAATTTCTACCACTTTTATAAATTCCTATTAGTTTTATGAAAGTGATCCAAAAAATTCAAAATTATGTATCCATCCAAATTTTAGGATAATATTGTCATAGTAGCATTAAATGATGTCATTTTTGTGGATACTTACAGCTTATGTTTTTGTTTTTTTGTTTTGTTGTTTGTTTTTTCGGTTTTTGGGTCACACCTGGCAGCACTCAGGGGTTACTCCTGGCTCTACACTCAGAAATTGCCCCCGGCAGGCTCGGGGGACCATATGGAATGCCAGGATTTGAACCACCATCCTGCATGCAAGGCAAATGCCCCACCGCTATGCTATCTCTGTGGCCCCAAAGTTTATGGGGTTTTTTTATATATTGCTGTCATAAAATATTTACATTTACCCTTTTTCTTTAAAATTCTTCATTGCCATTCTGCTTAATTTCTGCCTAAAATAGATGAACTGAAGTCAGCTAAATAAACATATGCTGTATTTTTACTTGGATGCTGCTTTGAGGGTGTGAATATATTTTAGAAATGCTAACTAAACCATATTTTGCCCTATTTTCCTGTGATTCATTTAATCTAACTGCATTTTATAATATGATTATTTAGGATAAAGTTTTTTAAGGTAATAATCATCTATGAAATATATTCCTGCTGCTAATGTTAGTATAGTGTGAATTCTCTAATAATATGAGTTAAACTGAGCAAAAAGTGAGAGATACCAAGCCACTTCAGGGCTCATTTAAGTGAAATCTTTTTTTTTGTTTGTTTGTTTGTTTTGTTTTTTTTTTTTTGGTTTTTTGGGCCACACCCGTTTGACGCTCAGGGGTTACTCCTGGCTATGTGCTCAGAAATCGCCCCTGGCTTGGGGGGACCATATGGGACGCCGGGGGATCGAACCGCAGTCCTTCCATGGCTAGCGCTTGCAAGGCAGACACCTTACCTCCAGCGCCACCTACCCGGCCCCAAGTGAAATCTTTTTACCTTTGTTGCATACCACATACCTCTTGGTGCTGCAGAACTATTTTTATTTTGTTAATTTATGACATGTATTAAATAGAATAAGAAACTTCCAGCAAATTATGTAGCATGCTGCCTATATTCAAAGTATAATATAAAATCTAGGGACCAACAGAGTTTTAGAAATTTTGCAAAAATGTCTGCCTAGGCTTTGGGTTAATTAAATCTAATTTTTTTTTGGGGGGGTGACACCTGCCAGCGCTCAGAGGTCACTCCTGGCTCAATGCTCAGAAATCGCCCCTGGCAGGCACAGGGGGACCATGTGGGATGCCGGGATTCGAACCACTGTCTTTCTGCATGAAAGGCAAATGCCTTACTTCCATGCTATCTCTGGCCCTAAATCTAATTTTTTTAAAAAGAATTAAGGGGCTGGAGAGATAGTATAGCTCTTGGTAGAGCTCTTCCTTGCACATGACTGACTTAGGTTCAGTCCCTGGCAGTGTCCCGAGTATCACCAGCTATGGTCCAAAAAACATAAAAAGTAAAGAATCTCGTTTAGTTGGCACTTCGTGTTTCTGTACAAATCCTATAGCCTTTGTGCCTCAAGTTCTTAGCTATACGATAAAGTGGGGTGGTGGACATGAGTAAAGTCTCCTTATTCTGATGCTTTTGTGACTCCACAAAAACATCAATTTATACTCCATTGAATTTCTGGGATTGAGTTTTGTTATCTAAAAAGTCAAATGAGGGCCCGGAGAGATAGCACAGCGGTGTTTGCCTTGCAAGCAGCCGATCCAGGACCAAAGGTGGTTGGTTCGAATCCCGGTGTCCCATACGGTCCCCCGTGCCTGCCAGGAGCTATTTCTGAGCAGACAGCCAGGAGTAAGCCCTGAGCACCGCCGGGTGTGGCCCAAAAACCAAAAAATAAATAAATAAATAAATAAATAAATAAATAAATAAAATAAAAATTCAAAAAAAATGGTCAAACAAATTCTCTAGTTTTTTATTTTAATTTATTTTTTTGGTTTTTGGGCCACACCCGGTGGTGCTCAGAGGTTACTCCTGGCTATCTGCTCAGAAATAGCTCCTGGCAGGCACAGGGGACCATATGGGACGCTGGGATTCGAACCAGCCACCTTAGGTCCTGAGTCGGCTGCTTACAAGGCAAACACCGCTGTGCTATCTCTCCGGCCCCACAAGTTCTCTTCTAGTTAAACACAGTTTGTTCAAATTTGGTGTCAACTACAGCTAGTTTTGTGATTTGGAGCAAGTGATAAAGCTCTGCTGTTTAATTTGAATCATCAGTAATAAATACTGCTGGTAGGCAGCCCTGTGCCTAATATTGGAATTACCCAAAGGAACTGGAAGGAAAGTGTGTGGTTTAGTGGACAGAGATGTTAAGTCACATTTAATGATTTAGCACATATGCCAGACGTGCTGTGTATAAACTAAAGATTAGGCTTTTGAAGCATCCCCATGGTTGGGCCATAAGGAATGAACAGGAGTAGGCAAGAGTAATATTAAAGGAAGTAGGGCATTTGCCTTGTAGAGGGGACCAATTTGATCCCCAGTACTGGTCCTTTGAGGCTCAGGAATGATCCCTGAGCAGAGAGCCAGAAGTAAGCTCAGACTGTAGCTGGTTGTGGCCCCAAAACAAAGAATGAACAAGAGAGGTTAGGGCAGTAAACATACAGTGGATAAGGCACTTGCCTTGCATGTGGCCAAAGTGGTTCTATCCTCATTACCATATATTTTCTCCTGAGCAGTGCCAGGAATAAACCTTGAATACAGAGACAGGAATAAATTTGAACACAGATCCAGGAGTGAACCCTGAGAACCACCAGGGGTGGCAGAAAAAAAGGAAAAAGAATAGGAAAAGGGAATGGGCAGGTGTTCTATGCAGGCAGAACCATAAATGTATGGCTCTGCATACACAAGTCTGCTTTTTGGTACTTCACCCATTCCTGAGTAATCCAGGGCTGACCCTCTTCCTCATCTCTCAAGACATGTAAGAATTGAAATGAAAGTCAACAAAGGCAGAATAATTTGGGAATGGCCATCTGTTATTCAAATTTTTTTCATTTCTCTTATTAACTAAATTTATTTAAATTTAGTTTACAAAGTTGCTCATAATAGTTATTTCTGACATTCAATATTCCATTACCAGTGTAACATTCCCTCCATCCTTGTCACTAGTTTCCCAACCTCCCTGAAGCCTGTCCATTGGCAAATATGAATAATTTACATAATATTTTGGGGGGAGGCCACACCCGGTGGTGCTCAGGGGTTACTCCTGACTGTCTGCTCAGAAATAGCTCCTGGCAGGCACGGGGGACCTTATGGGACACCGGATTCGAACCAACCACCTTTGGTCCTGGATCGGCTGCTTGCAAGGCAAACGCCGCTGTGCTATCTAACCGGGCCCCACATAATATTTCTTGGTACAACTAAATAATAATGGAATTACCAAAGAAAAGAAGTTCATTAAAAGAAAAATTCCCATCTCAAATGGAGTTCATTTTGTCTTGTCTGAAGGTCTGCTAAGCTATATATGCTACTTGAGTATTTTGGTGGTTCTTTGTGTTGAACTTGTGACTTCCATGATAATTTACATGTAATTTGGTGTGTCCCTATTGGGAAGTCAGTATTAAAGTTATGGGGTGTCACTCAGCTGCATGGTCATTACTTTGGGAATCTGTGGGATTGGACTGATAAACTCAAATGGAGACAGTGGCTGCTGGGACTTCTGGAAGTGGGAATGGGGGTAGTCCTCTGGTGGCTAGGTTTCTCTACAGAAACTAGTGGAAAAGCAGTGAAGCTGGGCCATTGGCATGGCATTTGTAGGGCAGATCTTTATGTGCAGCTGCCCGGGCTTTCTGCTGCAAAACCAGAATGTCATTTGAGTTTTTGCTGTTAGTTGTGCTTCTTTTTTGAGAGTTAGATCTCATTCAGAATTCTTTTCTTTGTTTTTGTTTTTGTTTTTGGGCCACACCCGGTAACGCTCAGGGGTTACTCCTGGCTATGTGCTCAGAAGTTGCTCCTGGCTCAGGGGACCATATGGGACACCGGGGGATCGAACCGCGGTCCGTCCAAGGCTAGCACAGGCAAGGCAGGCACCTTACCTTTAGCGCCACCGCCCGGCCCCTCATTCAGAATTCTTAAGGCATATTAAAAGTCAATCTCTGTCTACTTTTTACCCAACATAAGAAACAAATCATTTTCAGAGGACAGGTTAAGGTGTGGACACATAAAGTGCTTACATTGTACACAGTGCATCTGGGGTTAATCCCTGACACCACATATAAAATACACAGCAGGTGTATTTCCCCTAATTTAAAAAAATAATAATTTCCAGAGGCAACAGAACTGAAAAGTTGGTCCACAGAACTGAGTTTACCTGGGGAATATCAAGAGGGTCAGGTACCTGGGACATTCGTGGAGAGAAACATGCACTTTGGGGGTGTGGATGGTTGGGATCATTAACACTGTAAGTCACAGTGCCACAGTAAAGATGGAAGAAATATATAAACTTTAGTAAAAAGGAAACCATGTCTTTAGTTTTCTTTGGCAAGAAATCACACTTGGCCTTGCTCAGAGATTTTTTCTGACTGCACTCAGGAATTATCAGGAATTACTCAACTGCCTGTCTCAAGAGGCTATATGAGGTGCCAGGGATTGAACCCACATTATCAGTGGGCAGGGCATTTGCCCATCATACTAATTGCTTTGGCCCCTATAAATCATTACTTTATAAATAAAGGTCCTGTTTACCCCGCATGGGTCCCACTTTTCACTATCTGAATTTGGTGTTTCTTTTTCCCTGAGCTTATTTATATGTTTTTACTGTATATTTTTAGTGGTCCTTTCACAGTACTACATTTATTCCAGAAGGAAAGAAAAGTGTAAGACCACACATAGGATGGACAGAGTGATTCTCTACCAAGGGCTACTTGAGAAATTTGGTGGAGCTAAATAAAGATGGAACCAGGTCATGTAGTGTTAGATGAGATCAGACAGAAGCAGAGAATATATATATATGATAAAGCAGGATCTTTGGGGGGAGGCACTAAAAGGGAACTTATTTCTGACTGTACTTAGGCCTTCAGATTCTTCTCAGGGCTTATTCCTGGCAGGGTTTGGAGGGAAATATGTGGCACTGGGTATAGAACCAGGCTGGCCATGTGCAAGGCGAGTGCCAGATGTGCCGTACTGATTTACTCCTGGCTCTGCCTAGAGATCACTCAGGAAGAACTTGGGAGAATCTTACGTGGTAGGGGATCAAACTTGGGTCAGCCACATGCAAGGCAAATGCTCTACCTGCTATACTATTACTCCCACCCAAGGAGGAAGTGGGACACGCTGGCACTTGGTTACTCTTGGCTCTGTGCCTAGAAATTAAATCTTGGCAGACTCGGGGGACCATAGAGGATGCCAGGGATCAAACCCAGTTTAGCCACATGCCAGGCAAATGCCCTACCCATTGTGGTCCTGTGTTGGGCTCTGGTGGTGATGGTGGGGATGAGGCCACTGGAAAGGTGGGGAGAGGGTTTCTTTCAGCCAGAGTCTCTGGATCTCTTCTTCCCTAGAAGAAGGGGTTAGATGGGGAAATGGAGGCAGTGTGGATGGAACTACAACCCTCCTCAGAGTTTTAAATCTGCAAACATCCATTTATTTCCATTTTATTCCCCACATATTTAGAAAAGCATTACCAAGGACCTAATCTCTAAGAAAAAAAGGACTCTAGTTAAGGGTGGGAATCCTTATTCTCTAGAAAAATAGAAGCAAAAGTAACTGGGCTTGCGAGTTGAAGCCTCATCCCCCACCCTTTCTCCCTAGGTAACTTGACCTTACCTGCAAGACCCCGCCCATTCCTGGGAGGGGTCTTGGAAAAGGTAGATAAGCCTTTGAGCCAGGGGATTAGGGGCTTCTGCCCTGCTGGGCTCTCTGGCTTTTGTCTCTCTGTGCCTTTTGGTCTTTGACCAGAATGGAGGTCAAGGGGAGATGGCTGAAAGGAGTTAAGACGCAGGGCTAGCGAAGAATGGCTGTGCTTGAAAGGTTATGAGATAGGCCACACACATGTGGTGAATAGGGCACAAATAAAGTTGATGCTTCCTGATGCCTGCCTGTGAGTGAGTTCAATACCCGTCGCTTTCCTGGACCCCAGACCCGCCGGTGAAAGGGGGTTGCGGAGCCACGTGGCTTGGGATGGCAGAGAAAGATCTCACCATCTATCCTTCACTATCCACCACCATCTTTAATTATTTAATACAACAGCGAGTTACAGTATATGCTGAAGGATGGAATTATCAAAGCCTGTCCGAACAGTTTCTGAAGATCTGGGTTGAGCTAAGGGTTTTTAAAAGCAATGCCATAATACTGACTTGGTTTCAAAACGTGCAGAGATTGATATGAAATAAAATATGAGCAGGTGCTGTACCAGTTCAGAGGCCAACTCCACAAGCATGAGGACAATTAAGAACTAAAAGGCAGATTTCTATTTAATACCAAGCATAGACAGGAGGAAGGAGGAAAAGAGAGCTTATATCTTTTTTTATTGCCCATAATTGATTAAATCATAATATGGACAAGTGAAACTCCAGATTAAGAATTGCCAAATACTCTCTGATAAACCTAAAGGAGAGTTGGGGGCCCAGAATAAACAATCTGGATGGAACCACAGGTGTTAGCTGGGCAGGAAATGGAGCTTCAGTGGGCAGCGCCATCATTACTTGAAACATTTTGGCCCTTAGCAACACTGAGAGGTTTTCATTGACACTTTCCCAGCTGCAGTAATCAATCAGGAGAAACAGCAGGACTTTGGCCTGTAAAAGCTATTTAAACATTAAATTAAAATTTAAATATTTAAACTATGATGGCACTGGAAATCAGATGGCAAGGAACCCTACAGAAAGGTCATTTGCCTTCAGATTTCAAACCTGGTAGTGTGCCAGTTCCAAGTCACTCATCTGTGGCCTTCTGGAACCCTGAACAGTATTTATTTATCCGTCTTGCTTGGCATGAAACAAGCTCAGATAGTCCAGGTGGTGGCTTTCCCGTCTCTTCTCTACAAATCTGCTAGTAGAACAGTGGGGTAATAAGACTTACTCGCTACCTATTAATATTAAGGAATAATTGTCAGCGACTGGCAAGTGCAAGATGAAGCGAAGCATCAGGATGAAATACACTTGAGAGTGACTAGCAGGTGGCACAGACTACAGAGCAGCCTCGGCAGAGCAGCATTGCTCCTTTCACTGGGAAAACCAAGAATCTGCTCCGTGGGCTGCATGCTACGGAATTTTGGCAGGCACTTGGTTTTCGTTTATAAGCACAGAAAGTGAACCCACTAATGTTTACTCCAGTTGGAAGCTGACTTTCTTAGAATGTATTTTATGCCCTTGGAACAGCAACTGTAAAAGTGTTGCCTTGTGAATTTTAAACATCCTGAAGATAAATGACCTCAGTCATGTGTTGCAGTAAAATTCTTTTATTATTATTACTCTGAATCTGGACTCAAATGAAAGTACCATTAAATGACCCAATTCTTTTTTTTTTTTTTTTTTGGTTTTTGGGTCACAACCAGCAGCGCTCAGGGGTTATTCCTGGCTCTACGCTCAGGCAGGCTCAGGGGACCATATGGGATGCCAGGATTCGAACCACTGTTCTTCTGCATGCAAGGCAAATGCACTACCTCCATGCTATCTCTCCGACCCCTAAATGACCCAATTCTTGAAATGATAATATTTTTCCAACTCAGAATACTCAGGTGTTTCAGGGTGATGGACACCAGTAGGATTAGTCAGTGGTCAATGTGTGCTGACCCCAGAGAAATTTGATTGACCTGTTCACTTGTGGCAACACCTGTTCCAAATAGGACCAACATGCCTATAAAAGACAAGGCAAGCTGCAGTTAGTGTCTGAGTTAAGAGCTGAATAAGCAAATGTCAGTGAAATTTTTCTTTCAACCTATTTTTGTATTACAAAATAATAAAATATTATTAATTTGGATTGTATATGATTATATATGCATATTCTGTAACATTTTATAATAAATATAGATAGCATTCATTTCACAGAAAATTGTTTGTATGTGATGTGAACTTTTTATTTCCTTTCAGTTTGGGGCAGTACTCGGGACAATCTGTAGTACTAGGGATTGAAGTAGGCTGGCTACAGTCAAGGCTGTACTATCCAGCTCCATGACGAGAACTTTAAGACAAATCTTATAAGCTATTCTCAGATATATATGCAGTATTATTAACTTAATCACCACACTATATAGTACATTCTCAGGATTTTATCTTGTGAGTGGAAGTTCGTATCTTTTGACCACTTCCCTATTGCTTACTGCTTCTAACAAACAGCAATCTGTTTTCTTTCTATATTCAAAAATAAAAATTATTCCTTAACTTCCAATATAAACCAGATTATACAGCATTTATATTTTTGACTGGCTTTAATTAACAAAATACTCTTTAATTTCCCATATATTGCTGCAAATGACAGATTTTATTTACTTTATGGTTGAACAATATTTTATTATATGTCACATGTATATCTTTTTTTCATGTATCCATTGGTGGGCACTTTGTTGATTCCATGTCTTTGCTTTTGTTGCAGTGAACATCATACAAGTATCCTTTTGAGACAGTGATTTCCTTTCCTTTAGTTAAGTTCCAGAATTGGATTGCTGGATTCCATATGAAGTCAAATCATGACAGAGGAGAGTTAAGGGGTCGGTGTGCACACAGAACAGGAAGAGGGAAGAGTCAGTGCTGTTTATCTGTTGTCTTTATTCCTGGCATGGTTCTAACTGTCCTGACCGAAAGAGAATGGCCCTCATCTCCAGACTATTCCCTGTGGAAAACAGAGAGTAGATACACTCAGCAGGGGTCTCGAACTCTCGGGTGGCCCTCCTAACAACATTTTGTGGCTCTGCCCTAGAGGAATCTTTTTTGTTTTGTTTTATTTTATTTTATTTTATTTTTGGGTCACACCCGGCGGTGCTCAGGGGTTACTCCTGGCTCCAGGCTCAGAAATAGCTCCTGGCAGGCACGGGGGACCATATGGGACACCGGGATTCGAACCAGCCACCTTTGGTCCTGGATCGGCTGCTTGCAAGGCAAACGCCGCTGTGCTATCTCTCCGGGCCCTTGTTTTGTTTTAGTTGTTTGGATCACACCCCCCAATGTTCAAGGCTTACTACTGACTTTGCACTCAAGGATCACCCCAACTTTGCCTCCTGCAGCCCACAGGTAAATTGAGTTTGAGACCCCTGATACAGTCACTCAGTAATGGCTCTGGCTTCTAGTTGGCTAGAGGTAATTACTCCCTTTATTTCTTTTCTCCCTAATGAAACTTTCAGTGTTCATTCTAGAATCACCTTCCTTCATGCTTAGTTAAATCCTAAGATTTTAGCTTCCTCACTTGGTGAATTTCTCACTTGGTAAGGTGTTGGAATGAAAATGATATTCTTGGTCCTTCAACTTGAAGCAGTTTCTCTTCTTTCTCCCTGAGCTCCGGCTATGTGCCTGTGCCTCCCACTAGCACTGCACTGTGGTCACTCAGGCTTGGTTGGTTTCTCTTCCCACTTTCTTCAGGCAGTCTGGTTTCTCCTCATTTCTCAGACTTGGCTGGTTTCTCCCCGGCTTGCTACCCCATAGTTTGAGAACAACTATTTACACTAGTCATCTTCCTACCTATCTAGCATTGACCACCACCCTGACTAAATTGCTTCTTCATCAAAGAGGTTTTCCATTTCACGATGAGAAAACCTAGTTCTCTGTACCTGAATGCAAACTAAATAGGTTTGAGACAGGGTTTGAATTCTAGACCAGCTACAAGCCAGTCACTAAATGGGATAACTGCTGGAAGAAATCCCCTTAATTTAGAAATTAGGTGCCCCTAATTCCAATATCTGCTAATGGAATGTGTAGACTTGGGCAGTTATGGACCACCTGAAGCTTTGACCTCCTGGCCTACATAATAAAGGAGTTAGAGCCTACCTGTTTGCTGAGGCATTACCTATTGAAGGTGTGGAGGTAAGAGTTTTGCCAGGGATAACTGGGACCTCACATCTGCCTTCTCGGGGAAACCTGACCTTGACATTTGCTAAGGAAACCTCTGCTTCCACATCACCTAGAGGAATCAATACCTGTTTCTTTTGGGTGAAATATTTAACATCAGATTTCTCTGTTTACAAAGTCTGGGAACCATATCTAAGAACCTTTGGATTGCTGGTAGCTTTTCTAGTAATTTTTTCTCTCAAAAATATATAAATAAACTGAAATGAATAAATAGGCCAGAATGCAAAACCAGTACTTGTAAACAAGTTACCATTATTTCTGCTACTTCATCAGGAAACACTGAGAAAAGTGCAAAGGAATATGAGTCTATTACAACCAAAAACTTACCCACCCACCAACCCACACCCCACACCCACACCCACACAAATGCACATCTGTATGTATGTGTGTTTATCAATGTGTGCTTCTCAATTATTTTCTGTCATGCCCCCCTAGGAAGAAGAAAATGTTTTTCTCAGCAAAACCTTTAACCTGCAAAACAAAAATATATAAAATAAGTTGAGCTGATTTTTTAATCAGAGATGATGTCTGTATTAATGGCTACAATGAGTACGTTTTGCATTGCATAGCTTTTCGAAGCAGGGTTTGAAGCAGGACACAGCAACTTTCAGCTTTAGAGACATAAACATGGGGTTCTGTTTGTTATGACAGTATTTGCCGAAGTCAAACACGCCCCCCTTTTCGGGTCAAACGTGCCCCCCCCCCGGGGGGGTGAGCCCCACTATTTGAGAAGCACTGGTTTATAGAGAGAAAAAAAAAAAACAGAAGGAGATGGTTGCAACAGCGGCAGTGGTAGTTTTCCGACCTTGTAAATGTCCCAGAATGTCGGGGTCAGGGTGGGAGTTAGATCTTCAGTCACAGTTCACAGTGGCTTGAACTCAGGCACTCCACTACCTCAGGAACATCCATCCCAGTGCTGGTTAAAATCCAGCATCTACAAGGAGAGGTCTGCTCAGAGCCTTGCTCAATTCCTGACACCACATATGGTCCCCAGAGCACTGCTTTATTGGGGAATCAATCCTAACCCCCAACAAGGGGGTATTTAAATAAAATATAAATCATGCATAGTTGATATGAAATGTGTTCAATGATCATTTTATTAATTTGCCTACTGTGAGTGTGGTCTAATAATCCAAATGCTACCATTTATTAAGCACCAATTTCATTAAGCATTTTATGTATTTGTCTGATTTTATATTTATATAACACTTCTGAGGCAGTTCACATTACTTCATTTTATAAGCAGCATGCAGAGAAATTGAGTTATATGTCTGAGAATAAGTCAAGTAAACGTTAAGTTTAAGTTCAGGCCTTTTAGTCCAAGAAAGGACTGCTATCTTTGGGCAGTGAGTGTACCTAGAGGAAATGATGGATATGCAGAAGCGAAAAACAGACCTGAGCACAGCCAGGAGTAAACCCCAAGCACTGCTGGGTTTGGCTCCAAAACAAAAACAAAAGGCAGGCACAGAGCTGAATGTGTTAAGTGGTGATGATTTTCTTATGGAAGACTGAAAACTTGAGAACAATACAGAGTCCATTTTTATCATAAATTTATGGCTGAGGATAACCTCACAAAAGAAGAATAGCATCAGTTATGTATAAATAAAGACTCTTCTGGTCCTTGGTCAAGCATTCCAACTTTTGTTTTTGTTTTTGTTTTGGGTCATACTCCTGGCTCTATGCTCAGAAAACGCTCTTGACAGGCTTGGGGGACCTATGGGAAGTCTGGATTGAAACCATTGTCCATCTGCATGCAAGGCAAACACCCTACCTCCATGCTATCTCTTTGGTCCCAAGCATTCAAATTTTTAACATGCCTCTAAAAGTCTTATTAAAAAAGCATTGCAGTTTTCTTTTACAAAGATTTTTACATATAACAAGAAATTCTTTTTTTGTTTTGTTTTGTTTTTGGGCCACACCCGCTGGTTCTCAGGAGTTACTCCTGGCTGTCTGCTCAGAAATAGCTCCTGGCAGGCACGGGGGACCATATGGGACACCGGGATTCGAATCAACCACCTTTGATCCTGGATCGGCTGCTTGCAAGGCAAACACCGCTGTGCTATCTCTCCGGGTCCAAGAAATTCTTTATAAAAGTACATAATTAGGTAAGACCTATCCTTGCTTTTTTCCTCAGCCAAGACTGCCTATTTTATTTCAATAATGGCTCCCTAAGACTTGCCCAGTTAATTTCCAAAAGAAAAAGTAAGGAGGAGATAGAAACTGTTGTCCAGTGAATAGGGAAGTTGCCTTGCACTCCACTAACCCAGGTTTGATCCCCAGTACCCATTATGGTCCTCTGAGCGCTGCCTTGAATCATCCCTGAGTGCAGAGTCAGGAGTAATCTCAAACAGTCAGAAGTGAGCCCTGCACACCTCTGGTCATGGCCTAAAGACCAAACAAGACAAGGGAAAATAAATGATTAACACCACGAGGCTCCAATGAGAGGGCTGTTTGTTCAGGGGCATTCTTGCTAGCAAAATATAACAGTCTGATCTGATTTTAATTATTTACTTGGAATGAAAAATTTTGTTTTTGGACTACAACCAGTGGTGCTGGTTAGTTGACCGTGTGCAAAAGCATATACAAAACAAATGCCCCATCTGCTGTACTATCACTCTGCCCTCTGTTACAGAAAAATTTTAAAACAATCAGACTCGGGCCGGAGAGATAGCACAGCCGTGTTTGCCTTGCAAACAGCCGATCCAGGACCCAAGATGGTTGGTTCGAATCCCGGTGTCCCATATGGTCTCCCGTGCCTGCCAGGAGCTATTTCTGAGCCGACAGCCAGGAGTAACCCCTGAGCACCACCGGGTGTGGCCCCAAAACCAAAAAAAAAAAAAAAAAAAAAAGATTATAAAACAACTTCTTTTTTCATTAAGTTTTAGAATTCCTAATTGTATTACCCCATGCTAGAAAATAAATCATACTCTGAACCAAGCTTTCTGAATGGTAGAAGAGGACAATTACCAAAGTCTTCTCAGATCTACTCATGTTTCTGATGAGGCAACATCTGCAGATGTCATCCTGGATAACAACAACAACCTTTACCTTAAATCTGTAAGATAAACATTGTATGATAGTTTAGACCTGAGCCCTGACTTCAGACACCAGGATTTTCTACAGAAGTGACCATCGCTTTGAATAATTCGCAGATCACATTCTTTTATAAAGGCAGTATTGCTCTTTCCCAAACAGATCATTTGAAAATTATCCTGCACACAGCCTCCCTGTTCTTAGTATCGTCAGGACGATGACTAAATTACCTGCTGGTCTGAAGTGAAGGAACTGAAGAGTCTCAGTAATATTAACTCAGTCTTGACTGTGCCATAAACAGAAATCAAGGATGAAAGATGAAAGCACAGTCAGACTTGCAGAGGAGAATGAGGCTGGGAAGGAGACACGACAGTGCAGCCCCATTACATGCTGGATATACAGAGTGTGGTTAATAAAGTGCCTCTCTCATCGCTCTTTACCAGAAGGCTTCTCCCTAACTCCAATGGGGAGAGGTGGGCCATGGAGACCCGTGGCATAAGGGCTTAAAAGAGAGAAATGCTCTAGAGAGGATGACTTGGTCACATAAATAAGGAAAAATGGGGCCCGGAGAGATAGCACAGTGGCGTTTGTCTTGCAAGCAGCCGATCCAGGACCAAAGGTGGTTGGTTCGAATCCCGGTGTCCCATATGGTCCCCCGAGCCTGCCAGGAGCTATTTCTGAGCAGACAGCCAGGAGTAACCCCTGAGCACCGCCAGGTGTTACCCGAAAACCAAAAAAAAAAAAAGGAAAAATGGGGTCTTCTACATCACATTTGGCCACCTGCAAGGCACTTCTTTGTATTAAAGCCCAACATTTTGTTTTGTTTTGTTTTGTTTTGGGGCCACACCCGGCGTTGCTCACGGGTTACTCCTGGCTGTCTGCTGGCAGGCACGGGACACCGGGATTTGAACCAACCACCTTTGGTCCTGGATCAGCTGCTTGCAAGGCAAACACCGCTGTGCTATCTCCAGGCCCGGAAGCCCAACTTTTCTTCAGACCAGGGCTCTACATTTTAGCCCACTGCCCTCAACTGGGGTTTAAGTGCTCTCCTGAGCAAGGTTGCCTGAGTGTGACACTGGGAGTGGGGTCAGCAGGTTATCTCCAGCTCACCACTTGCTGTGGAATTCTCTCTAGAGAGGTGGAGGTACAGCTCAGCAGGTTAGGCACTAGCCTTGCTATGCAGCCAACACCAGTTTCATCCCCTTTATGACATTCTCCCCCTCCCGTGCCCCCAGCACTGCCAGGAGTCATTCCTAAGCACAGAGTCAGAATAGCCTCTGAGGACCTCCAGTGAAGTGTCACATTCTCTAGGAGATTGGTTAAGTTTTGATTCCCACTGAGCTCCCAGACAACAAAGGCATTTCCCATTCCCCTGTCTGATTAGATCAGGAGGGGGAACAGCTCCAGTTGTAGAGATCCGCAGAATCGCAGATAATAATTCACACAGTGAAAAGGTATAAGAATGGGTTCAGGGGCCGGGCGGTGGCGCTGGAGGTAAGGTGCCTGCCTTATCTGCGCTAGCCTAGGAGACGGACCGCGGTTCGATCCCCCGATCCCCCGGCGTCCCATATGGTCCCCCAAGCCAGGAGCGACTTCTGAGCGCATAGCCAGGAGTAACCCCTGAGCGTTACCGGGTGTGGCCCAAAAACCAAAAAAAAAAAAAAAAAAAAAAAAAAAAGAATGGGTTCAGGAAGTCCAGTGCTTTTTTTTTAACCCAGGAATTCAAACCACAAAAGCTTTCTGCTCCTAAGATGGAGTGCAGCTCCGTGGAAGAAGACCAAAGAATGAGCTCCAACCTTCCTCAGACCCTGGATTTTATTGACAAGGATCAGGTACCACCCTAGGGTGGGAGCAGAATATCAAGTAAGGAATAATCCAATATACTATCACCAGGTCACACCCTAGGGTGGGGTACAATAATTGATTAGGATAGGATCAGTAACAATACTCCAGGTACTTCCCCAAAACATAAAAAAGATTACGTCTCTGGACAAAGCCTGAGGGAACCAACTAAAGCCCTGCTTATAAAAATGCCATATGGGGGGCCAGGCGGTGGCGCAAGAGATAAGGTGCCTGCCTTGCCTGCGCTAGCCTTGGACGGACCACAGTTCGATCCCCCGGCGTCCCATATGGTCCCCCAAGCCAGGAGCAACTTCTGAGCGCATAGCCAGGAGTAACCCCTGAGTGTTACCGGGTGTGGCCCAAAAACCAAAAAAAAAAAAAAAAAATGCCATATGGGGCCCAGAGAGATAGCACAGCGCGTTTGCCTTGCAAGCAGCCGATCCAGGACCAAATGTGGTTGGTTTGAATCCCGGTGTCCCCTATGGTCCCCTGTGCCTGCCAGGAGCTAATCCTGAGCAGCCAGCCAGGAGTATCCCCTGAGTACCACCGGGTGTGGATAAAATAAGAATAAAAATGCCATACATATTTCACACCAAGGTTTCTGCTGCCTTCTTTTTTTTTTTATCATGCTGCACTGCTGACACTTCTTAGGAAAAGACTGGCAGAAAAATGGACAAACATAGAATGATATCACTCATCTGTGGAATATAATGGAACATAGTAGGGGAATAATTAATTTGCAAAGACAATAAATACAAAGGGCATGAGAATTGATCCTTAGGAGAAATTTTTTCACTGTTGAAGCAGAGTGGACATGTCAGGGAAATGACAGTGGGCAATAGTCATTCTGGGTGAGGACTGGGTGCTGAAAGGATTCAAAACGATACACATGATATCCCATCAGTAACAGTATTGTAAACCACAGTTCCTAAAAGGAAAATAGATAAAGTAAGTGCCCCACAAAGAGGCAGGCCATGGGGTGACAGGGAAACCTAAGACACTAGTGGAGAGAAATGGATGCTAGAAATGGATTGGTGTTGGAATATTGTACCCCTATAACTCAGTCATGAATAACTTGGTAATTCAGGAAGATTCAATAAATTCTAAACCGAAGAAAAGACCTCTGGTTCAGGTGGGACCCTGGGCTAGTGGAACCTAGGGATAACAGACTTTCTGTGTTGGGAGAAGTTTCTCCTCATCTCCAGGCTCACCAGAGTACAAGTCTTTGTCTGCAGTCATATGTGCTGCATCCTAACTGTGCTGGTCCTTACCGATCCAGGATCTAAGGTGGTTGGTTCAAATCCCGGTGTCCCATATGGTCCCCCGTGCCTGCCAGGAGCTATTTCTGAGCAGACAGCCAGGAGTAACCCCTGAGCACCGCTCAGGTGTGGCTCAAAAACCAAAAATAAATAAATAAAATAATAATATATTTAAGCACCATGATTACAAATGTGAGGAGGAGAACATGATTTCTTATCATTTTTGTTTAGAAAAAGGACATGAGATTCAGAGCGAAGGATATATGTGGCCATGACCACTCAGCAAGTACTTGCAAGGAATGAGAAAAGGCAAGATCTGGTTCCAGGGGCTGGAGAGATAGCATGGCGGTAGAGCATTTGCCTTGCATACAGAAGGACGGTGGTTCAAAAACCAGCATTCCATATGGTCCCCCGAGCCTTCCAGGAGTGATTTCTGAGCATAGAGCCAGGAATCACCCCTAAGCCTGCTGGGTGCGACCAAAAAAACAAACAAACAAAAACAAAAAAATGATCTGGTTCCAAATCCACCACAGCCCAAGCCTCTTTTATTGCCTCATGTTGCCTCCTTCAAGTTCTTAGTCCCAGTCCTCCCTCTGACTGAGGGATTAATAAGAGAACTCAGCACCTCAGACTACAGCATGCACATGCCTAGCCAAGGGGAATTTACAATGCACACTTGGTCACAGCAAAACTGGGGTGGGTTTGGGGAGGCCAGAGCAGTATTTCTCAAATGGGAATCAGATGGCCCTTTGTGAGTTCCCAGGATATTCCAAGGGTCCACAAGTGGAAATCACATTAAATGTAGTGGGGGGCAATGTTATGAGATGGGGAGTAACAGGCAGGAGGGGGTTATGGGAAGGAATCAAGATCAAAGGGGTCACAGTCAGCAAAAATGAAAAAAACACTGACTTCCTGGAAGAGCAATTGACAAGCTGTCAAAAACCAGAGAACTGGACTCATGTCCTTAAGTTCCAAGGAAAGAAAGGGCTTGGCCATGGGAGCTCTAACACAGATCCCTCAAATAACAGAATGTCTTCTAACAAAGTGAGGCTCCCGCCTTTAGGGCAGCCACGGGGAAGCTAAATAAGTCTTTTGCTTGGCACTAACACATGGATTCTCAGTTCAGGCTGGTGCTTGAAACCAGTCACCTCTCATATTCTCATAAAACTCACCTCTCAAAAAAAAAAAAAAAAAAAAAAACAACTCACCTCTCCTTTCTAGACAGAGCCTGGCCTAGACTGTGTCCTCTCCCACATATTTTCCTATGAAGCAGATGGTCCTTCACGAATCCTGTGCTCTTGAGTGCCTTTTGTTCCTGGCTCCTTTGAGCCTCTTGTGCTACCAACCAGGAGAATTGAGTTCATTATCAAATTAAAGAAGTAACCTGGTCCAGCCATTCTTCAGTACAGAGTTGTGGGAAGTGAACATAAGCAATCCCCACGTTTGAGATGTTCCTCTGGGCCTTCCAAGCATCTCAGTTGTCTCTGAACTGATTTCACAAACCGTGGTTGTAGGAGGAACCAGAACAATAATCATGTATTGTTGAAATTAAGAGCAGATGCAGCTTAGCCAAAAGAATGGAACTCCTTCTTGGAGGGTGGCTTTCTTCCCTCATCTCTATGGGAACCGTTTCTTTCCTTGTCCCAACATCCCCAGCAGGGGAATAGAGATGCGTAGGCCTGTTTCAAGCTGGGCTATTCCACAGCAGCCACAGAACTAATGGATGGAAAAATAACAAGCAGAAGGTAATTCTGTATCTCTGTAGGGGAGACGGAATGATGAGAAAGAGAACCAGCTGAGCCCCGGTTGCATGCCACACAATGCCATGAGCACTGCACAATGCACAGCTCTTATCTCAATCCTTAAAACTACCCTTGGAGACAGGGATCGGGTCCCCTTTCCTGCAGAGGAGAAAAACTCCAGCGTGGCTAGGTGGCAAGAACAATCACATTTCTTTCTCTGCCTGGAAATTCATCCCAGGTTGTCACTTTCCAACACCTAAAGATATTCGAATACACGAGGCCACAGAATGCTGGGTCCACAGTGAAAATAGCCAAATTGTTAACTGGTGGGTAACTACTTTAGGAATGAGGCCTCAGATCCAAAACAGTTCTAAGAGACTAATCTGACAGTATTAGAATATTTTCCAGAAAGCTAGGAATAAAAAAGCTGTCTTCCCGGGGGGCTCTAATGTTAGTGTTATCTGAGTATCCCAGCCAGGCACAAGACATGGTGTACATAGGGTAGCCACAGGTCAGCATTTGCTTTTCTGTAGTAAAAGAAAAAGCCTTCTTGGGGGCTGAAGCAATAGTTCAGTGGGTAGGGCATTTGCCTTGCACATGGCTGACCCTGACTTAATCCCTGTCATCCCATATGGTCCCCCAAGCCTGTCAGAAGAATTTCTGAGTGCAGAGCCTGGAGTAACCCCTCAGCACTGTAGGGTATGACTCCTCAATAAAAAGGAAAGAGAGAAGGAAGGAAGGAAGGAAGAAAGGAAGAAGGAAGGAAGGAAGAAAGAGAAAGAAAGAAAGAAAGAAAGAAAGAAAGAAAGAAAGAAAGAAAGAAAGAAAGAAAGAGAGAGAGAGAGAGAGAGAAAGAAAGAAAGAAAGAAAGAAAGAAAGAAAGAAAGAAAGAAAGAAAGAAAGAAAGAAAGAAAGAAAGAAAGAGAGAAGCCAGAGGGATATCATGGAGGTAAGGTGTTTGCCTTGCATGCAGAAGGTCATCGGTTCGAATCCCAGCGTCCCATATGGTCCCCCGTGCCTGACAGGAGCAATTTCTGAGTATGGAACTAGGAGTAACCCCTGACCACTGCTGGGTGTGACCCAAAAAATACCAAAAAAAAAAAAAAAAAAAAAAAAAAACCCCAGTGGTTTTGAATCTATGAAATTTATGAGTAAGCTCTGTATGCTTTCTTAAAACCTGAATGAGTCTGGCTGGGTAAATTATTCTTGGTGAGGGGTTCATTTCGTCACTTCATCAGGAGAAAGGAAGGGTTACTGTGGTTTTTCTAATGTACAGAATAGATCAAAATGAGGGTTCCCCATAAGAAATGAAAAATTTAAAATGACAATCTTACATCAAAAACTACAATTTTATAATCACCCTGCTACTGTGTAGCTATTAATTGGTGCTTTTAGTCCATTGACATTGAGATTATTTTTTATTTGTTTTTCTTTTTTAAAAAGATATAATATCTTGGGCCCGGAGAAATAGCACAGCCTAGATCGGCTGCTTGCAAGGCAAACGCCGATCCAGGACCAAAGGTGGTTGGTTCGAATCCCGGTGTCCCATATGGTCCCCCGTGCCTGCCAGGAGCTATTTCTGAGCAGACAGTCAGGAGTAACCCCTGAGCACCGCCGGGTGTGGCCCAAAAACCAAAAATAAATAAATAAATAAATACATAAAATAATAATAATAATATCTTTATTTAAGCACCATGATTACAAACGTGATTGTAGTTGGGTTTCAGTCATAAAAAGAACATCACCCTTCACCAGTGCAACATTCCCATCACCAATGTCTCCCATCTCCCCCCTCCCCGCATTTTTATTTTATTTTATTTTTTGGTTTTTGGGTCACACTCAGCGGTGTCCAGGAGTTACTCCTGGCTCTGAGCTCAGAAGTCGCTCCTGGCAGCATGGGGGCGAGGGGCATATGGGTTGCTAGGATTTGAACTGGGGTTCATCCTGTGTTGGCCGCATGCTAGGCAAATGCACTGTGCTATGGCTCTGGTCCCCTATTTTTTTATTTATTATTTTTATTTTTTGGTTTGGGGGCCACATCGGCGGCGCTCAGTGATTACTCCTGGCTCCGTGCTCAGAGATCGCTCCAGGCAGGTACGGGAGACATGGGATGACGGGGTTTGAACCACCGTAGGTTCTGGGTCAGCAGCTAGCAAGGCAAACTTCCTATTGCTGTGCTATCCCTCCGGCTCTGATTTTATACAAAAGTTTGTTTTGTTTTGTTTTGGTTTGGTTTTTGGGCCACACCCGTTTGACGCTCAGGGGTTATTCCTGGCTATGTGCTCAGAAATCGCCCCTGGACCGTGGACCCCGCCCCTCTCATGCAGTGGCCCCTGGTCCTATATTTGGCCACAGTCATGACTGCAAATTCTCTGACTGGCCAACTCAGGGTGGGGTGAAACCTTCCTTTATCCTGAAGCTAACCTAAATCGAAACTGCCTTTGGGGCCGGAGAGATAGCATGGAGGTAAGGTGTTTGCCTTTCATGCAGGAGATCATTGGTTCGAATCCCGGCGTCCCACATGGTCCCCCGTGCCTGCCAGGAGCAATTTCTGAGCCTGGAGCCAGGAATAACCCCTGAGCACTGCCGGGTGTGACCCAAAAACCACAAAAAAAAAAAAAAAAAAAAAAAAAAAAAAAAAAAGAAACTGCCTTTGAGCTCAAGTGAAATCAGACCCACACAACGTCTTCATTTGGACAGGACCAGGCCTGGTTGCTATAATTGGAAGAAGAATCTAAGTCTCGAGAAACAGGGAGTCTCAAAAGTGGACAATAATAGCAAACGTAGTGAAGGAAATCTCGGCACCACCCACCTCTTTCATTTCTACCAAATTCCCTTTCAGCAGTATTTCTGGAAAAGATCAAAGGCGTCATCACTTTAGACCACAGAGCTTTAGATCACAGACCCAAGCATGACTCACCATAAGCTTCCTCCTCAGTCATGACATCGTTGATGTCCTGAAATCTATGCAGGACAACACTGTCTGGGGATCCTGGCAGTGGGGTGGGGGCATGGAAGACCAGAGTCAATTGCCCAAGTGGATTATAAGCATCCGCTTACACTGAGGCCTTCTCAGTGCTGACTCACGATGAAATCCTCAAATTTCACACTCTGATCCCTGACTCACTCTCTGTTCTTTCCCTTCCTCAAAACCAAGGCTCCCCATTCCAATTCACACTGAGGACTGGGGTGACAAGCACCCAGGATAAATTGAAGCATGGAGGATCCTACAGACCCTCTGCTGCTACTCCCCAGTTTACTGTTGACTGTAATATGGAGGCAGCTTCACTGGCAAAGGTCGAGGCTGAGCTTTCCAGAACCAACCCTGTACCCACTGTTAGTAGCCTGACCAGGGCTGTTTTCTCTCCCTTGGAGTGAGGATCATTCAACCTTTCTGATGGGACAATCCAAAAGGAACATGGCCTGTACAGACTGACTGACCTCTGACCCCTCACTGGTTTAGCTGTCCCACTTTCCCTCCATGCTCAGAGCTTGAGCCATGTGGCAAATATCTGATGGGACCTTTAGCTGAGGCCACTGCCTGCCCCAGTCTAATCATCAATGGGGAGGCAAGAGTTGCTCCACTCCCACTCAGGTTTTACTGTGAAAAACAATACGCCACTATCACCATTTCAAATGAGAAAGTCACTCAAATGCTGAGAATCTGTTTCTTTACTGAGTACTGGCATTAAGACAGAGAACAGGATTCAAAACTAATGCAAATCTATAAGCCAACTCTCAGGTACCTATCACAGGGGCCCACACACATCTGTACCCTGTTTAAGGCTAGTCTTGGATCTTTACAGTGGTTTAAGAGTTCCATTTCCTAAGGTTGAAGAGATAGTCCAGGGGTACTATCTTGCTTTATACAGAACTGACTGGATTCATTCCCCAATACTCCATATGGTCCTCAGTCCTGCCTGGAGTGATCTTTGAGCACAAAGTCTTGAGCACTGCCTGGCTAACCTAGTCAGTCCATACACATTAGAGAATTTCTCAGAATTCTCTCAGGAAAGTGGGTGCACGAATGGTGGATTATAATATCCTGGTTTATTGTTCTGGCTTATTAAATATGAGGGGTATATATATAGAGGATTTTTGTCAATCACAGTTTATGGTATGAAAAGAATACTCACTTTAGTTTCTTTGCTAAGTACAACATATCTCTCTTGTTAACAGAAGCTTTATCAGTATACTTTGTTTGATCTTCAAAACAATTCACATACCTCTAGGTGGTTTGCAGACCTTATGAATAAATACATTTCAATTAAGAGCCCAGAGAATGAAAAGAGGGTAAATTTTAACATCTCAAAGTAGTTCCTCTCTAGCCAGGCCCTTGGTGTCAATTCTGATATACATTAAAGGATTTAGCAAGAAGCCAGGTTCTCTTATCAAATTTACTTTTTACCTGAGGGAACAAGTTTTTTGCTTTAGGAGCTATCACAGATAACCAACCTTCCTTCCTTCCTTCCTTCCTTCCTTCCTTCCTTCCTTCCTTCCTTCCTTCCTTCCTTCCTTCCTTCCTTCCTTCCTTCCTTCCTTCCTTCCTTCTTTTGATAACTAACTTTCTAAAGTCTGACTAAGAAACAGTTTTTAGAAGGAGCAATAAAACTTTGGATGTTATACTGAGGTAAAAATTAGTTAACACGTCACTCCAAGTCCCTTAGAGATGTCTCAAAGAAAACATTCCTTTCATGTGACAGAGTAGTCTGTTTAAAGCTACAAGGTCTTTTGAAGACCATGAGCATTAAAATTGTTTCTTTTTTTTGGGGGGGGGTCACACCCATTTAATGCTCAGGGGTTACTCCTGGCTAAGCACTCAGAAATTGCCCCTGGCTTGGGAGGACCATATGGGACGCCAGGGGATCGAACTGTGGTCCTTCCTTGGCTAGCACCTGCAAGGCAGACACCTTACCTCTAGCGCCACCTTGCCGGTCCCTAAACTTGTTTTAAAATATCTCTTGGTGAGTTTTCCAGGTAAAAAATTTAATCACTATTTTATTATTATTTATTATTTTTTATTTTATATAAATATAACAATATATATTTATTATTTATTATATATATTATAATATATAAAATATATAATAATATTATATTATTATTTTTTATTTATTAGAAATTTTATTACTATTATTATAAGCCTGTATTTAATGCTTATATTTGGAAGTAAATGCTCAAATATATATATATACTTAATACAGCAGAAGAGAGATTCATCTTTGGGCCAAATAAAAGTTGTAACTAAGCATGAAAAATATCACCCTCACTATCAGGCAAGTCTGGTCAGCCATCCAAGCTGAGGAAGGGCCTCTCAGAGGGCCTTCTGATGAGCATTTTAAACTGTGGTGGTAAATTGCCCAAACCTCATTCCCATGCAAAAGAAAGGTCCAGGCGCTACTTCTCTATATATTGCTCTTCCACCCCCTGCTATCCACAACCATATCAGAGAGAAGGGAATAGCCACTGTCTGCAATTTTCTTCAGAGGAGGAACAATGTCTACTGACCTAACAGTCTTTAAGACTGTTGTTTCCCGGGGCTGGAGAGATAGCATGGAGGTAAAGGTGTTTGCCTGGCATGCAGAAGGTCGGTGGTTCGAATCCCGTTGTCCCATATGGTCCCCCGAGCCTGCCAGGAACGATTTCTGAGCTTAGAGCCAGGAGTAACTCCTGAGCACTGCTGCATGTGACCCAAAAACAAAACAAAACAAAAAACCCTGTTGTTTCCCCTAAATTATGATGCCAACTGATAGCAATACCATCTTGTTGACCATCTCATTCTCTGCAATACTTAAGGCACCACCCCAAGGCAGCTAACTCTCCAAGAGCTTAAAGAACAGACTGAAGTCACTCAACTCCCAAAGTGCTGAAGCTTGGATTCAGAGCTAGGTCTGCCTGGTCTCAAGTTTACTCCCCTTGACTTGCCCAGAATTTTCTTCCTTCTCAGCAGGCTGCTGCTAAGAGGAAAGAAAACACCAATTGTATTTCATTAGAATTCAGTGTTTGACTCCCTCCTTTTGAGAATCCTACAAATGATACCACTGAAGGCTGATGTGATACTTGAATTCCAAGTGACTGGATAACATCTTCATTGTTGGCTCACATGCAGCAATTCTCTATGGATATTCCCAGTGCAGGGATTGCTCCCTTTAGTGCATAGGAACCATATGGTGCCAGGATCAAACCTCGGGCCCCTGCACGCAAAACCTGCACTCATTCCCTTGAGTTCTCTCCCTGGCCCTGGTAGTATAAGCAAGTCCTTAGCTTTTGTGATGACATTGCTCATTTGGTCTTAAGCCAAATCTAATAGGGTTTCCAGAGATGTGACAGTTCTTTCACTTTCCATAGTTAAGAGACAGAAGCTTAGAGAATTTGTAACACAAGAGAAAGGTGCACAGCAGAGGAGGAAGGAATGCATGTGGTACCTCCCACCACCTTCCTCTGAGTATAACTATCTCACTTCACTCATCATGAAAGGAAGATTATATTTTACTCACTCAATATTATTTTCTTTATCATCAGCAAAGTGATTCATAGATGGTCCCTTAATATATTCACGGATCATCAAAAGGCAAGGAACCATGAAGTCTATTTTATTAACGGAAACAATATTAAATAATGTATTTACCATGTCAGCAATTAACTTCTATTTTTTTTTTTTAGCAATTAACTTCTATAAAGCCTTCAAAAAACAAAAGGGGGACTGGAGAAATAGCATGGAGGCAAGACATTTGCCTTGCATGCAGAAGGACAGTGGTTCGAATCCCAGCACTCCATATGGTCCACCGAGCCTGTCAGGAGCAATTTCTGAGCGTAGAGCTAGGAGTAACCCCTGAGCGCTGCCGGGTGTGACACAAAAACCAAAGGGGGAAAAAAAAAAAGGAAAGCTTTCTCAAATATTTGGACAAAAGTACAATTATTTCTTGAGAGTGTAGGGTCTGCAAACTCCAACTGTGAGACAAACATCTGAGGAAGAGAGATAGCACAACAAGCTGAGTGCAGGCACTGCTTGCTTGGTTTTCTGAACACCAAGCCAAGAATAGTCCCTGAATAGTTCATGGTGCTCAAAATCAATGAAATGAATTTAAAATCATATGCTAGCCATATTCCCCCGTCTCTGTTACCTCCTCAACCCTTCCTTGTCTATGCTTGTAATTTTCAGCCCTTTCTAACCTATTACTAAATATTTTTGTTGCCAGTATCACCAGGGGAAAAAAAATCAATTCTATGTAGCTACAAATATTTGACAGATGCCTGCCATGTATTTGCAGGTCATGGAAACAGATCCTCTTTGAGGCATTACGCCTCTGCATGTGTCCTCCTGTTCTATGGAAGTGCTGCAGTATGTCTGACCTTCCCGTCCTGCTTGGCACACAGGTTCCACACAACATTGAGAACAGCTGCTGTTGCCAGATTACACCTTACTTAGGACCAATATGGTTAGGAAACAAACCACACATGCAAAGGAGCAACCTTAAGATTTACATTAGGGCCCGGAGATACAGCACAGTGGCGTTTGCCTTGCAAGCAGCCGATCCAGGACCAAAGGTAGTTGGTTCAAATCCCGGTGTCCCATATGGTCCCCTGTGCCTGCCAGGAGCTATTTCTGAGCAGATAGCCAGGAAGCACCGCCGGGTGTGGCCCAAAAAAAAACAAAAAAAAGATTTACATTAGGGGGCCCGAAGAGATAGCACAACGGCGTTTGCCTTGCAAGCAGCCGATCCAGGACCAAAGGTGGTTGGTTCGAATCCCGGTGTCCCATATGGTCCCCCGTGCCTGCCAGGAGCTATTTCTGAGCAGACAGCCAGGAGTAACCCCTGAGCACCGCCAGGTGTGCCCCAAAAACCAAAAACCAAAAAAAAAAAAAAAAAAAAAAGATTTACGGACCGCAGCGGCGTTTGCCTTGCAAACAGCCGACCCAAGACCTAAGGTGGTTGGTTTGAATCCCGGCGTCCCATATGGTCCCCCATGCCTGCCAGGAGCTATTTCTGAGCAGATAGCCAGGTGTAACATCTGAGCGCCACCGGGTGTGGCCCAAAAACATAAATAAATAAATAAATAAATAAATAAATAAATAAATAAATAAATGCTTTCTTTAAAAAAAAAAGATTTACATTAGATTTATCAAAGGAAACCTTTGAGACCCAAAGACAGTATAGTAGGATATAGTGAAAGAACTCAAATGAACCCCTCACCAAGAATAATTTACCCAGCCAGACTCATTCAGGTTTTAAGAAATCATACAGAGCTTACTCATAAATTTCATAGATTCAAAACCACCGGTTTTTTTTTTTTTTTTTTGGCTTTTGGCTTTTGGATTTTGGGCCACACCCTGTGATGCTCAGGGGTTACTCCTGGCTATGCGCTCAGAACTCGCTCCTGGCTTGAGGGATCATATGGGACGCTGGGGGATCGAACCAAGGTCCATTCTAGGTCAGAAATGTGCAAGGCAAACACTTCAGTGCTGCGCCATCACTCCAGCCCCAAAACCACCTTTTTTTTTTTTTTTTTTTTTTTGGTTTTTGGGCCACACTCGGCGGTGCTCAGGGGTTACTCCTGGCTGTCTGCTCAGAAACAGCTCCTGGCAGGCACGGGGGACCATATGGGACACCGGGATTCGAACCAACCACCTTAGGTCCTGGATTGGCTGCTTGCAAGGCAAACACGCTGTGCTATCTCTCCGGGCCCTCAAAACCACCTTTTTGAAAAGAACTAAAGAGGCTATTTTAAGATAACTTGAAACCCCACATCATACAAACTTTTGTATTAAATCGGGGCGGAAAGGTGGCGCTAGAGATAAGGTGTCTGCCTTGCAGGCGCTAGCCAAGGAAGGACCGCGGTTCGATCCCGGAGTCCCATATGGTCCCCCCAAGCCAGGGGCAATTTCTGAGCGCTTAGCCAGGAGTAATACCTGAGCATCAAACGGGTGTGGCCCAAAAAGCCAAAAAAAAAAAAAAATGGATTCTGTCGTACTGTGGTCTGAAAAAGGTAGTTTATTAAGGCCACAAAGAAATGTAAGTGGATTTACGTTTACAGAGATTCACCAGGAGAGTGGGTGGGAATTGAAGCGGAGGAGAAGGCTCAGTGAGGCTCAACACAGATCAACAATACTGGAGATGAATGCCATAGCTGTGTTAGTGCACAAGTCAAGTGGCAGTGTCGCTCTGCTGTGTGAACAGGTCAGCACACCAGTCTTAACAACTAACAGTGATTTCAATGGCCCATCACCCAACACACTTTGAAAACTTGCTGTGTTTTACATCTTTTGGGGACATGCTGTAGAGCTGTAGTATGGAATAAACAGTTTTGTAAAGTGTAAGTTATGCTAGAGACAAAGTCACAAAAGAAGCTAAAACACAACTTATAAACCTACTGTTTTTTGTTTGTTTGTTTTTTGGGGGGAGGGGCCATACCCAGCAGTGCTCAGGGGTTATTCCTGGCTCTGCACTCAGAAATTGCTCCTGCGGGCCCGGAGAGATAGCACAATGGCGTTTGCCTTGCAAGCAGCTGATCCAGAACCAAAGGTGGTTGGTTCGAATCCCGGTGTCCCATATGGTCCCCCGTGCCTGCCAGGAGCTGTTTCTGAGCAGACAGCCAGGAGTAACCCCTGAGCAACGCCGGGTGTGGCCCAAAAACCAAAAAAAAAAAAAAAAAAAAAAAGAAATTGCTCCTGGCTCAGGGGACCATACATGATGCTGGGGATCAAACCAGTATCCATCCTGGGTCAGTTTTATGCAAGGCAAATGCCCTACCACTGTGCTACCACTACGGCCCCAACCATCATTTTTTTTTAAACAATCTTTTTTTTTTTGGATTTGGGGTCACACCCGACAATGCTCAGGGATTACTCCTGACTCTATGCTCAGAAATCACCTCTGGCAAGCACAGGGGACCATATGGGATGTCAGGATTTGAACCACCGTCCTTCTGCATGCAAGGCAAATGCCTTACCTCCATGCTATGTCTCCGGCCCCATCATTTTTTTTTTTTTTTTGGGCCACACCTGGCGGTGCTCAGGGGTTACTCGTGGCTGTCTGCTCAGAAATTGCTCCTGGCAGGCACGGGGGACCATATGGGACACTGGGATTCGAACCAACCACCTTAGGTCCTGGATCGGCTGCTTGCAAAGCAAATACCGCTGTGCTATCTCTCCGGGCCCCCCATCATTTTTTTAAATATCTCCTGTCTTTGTCTCCTGGAGAAGTTTGGTCCTTCTCTTGTGTGAGAGACTTTTTCTCTATTTCTCATATTAAATATCATTTCCAGTATTTCTTCTTGGCCTTTTGGCTAAGAATAAGTGCAATATCGGTTCTTATCAGTTTAATATCTGATATGTCTTCTATCCAAGAACAATATATTAAATGGATTTTTGGAGCCGGGAGTTGGAATAGTTGCTCTGTCCACTCCACACATTGACTTGATATTGTAGTACTTCCAGGAACGGTGCACACACACACAAATAAATAAGTAGAAGTATTTCCAGTGCTTGGCCTAGTGCCTGATTCAAGGCATCTCCGAAGAGGTCTGTAGGACTGCCCCATGGGTTGGCCAAATGCCAATCCTGTGAAAAATTGGAACATTAGCCATCTTCATGATAAGGTTCAAAAATGATTTACACACACACACACTCATACACACACACACACACACACACACACACACACACACACCTTTTATCTGCTCAACAATATTATACATATCTTTCAGTAGGGTAAGACTTTGATTCTTGGGCCAGGAGTGATAGTACAGCAGGAAGGTTGCTTAACTTGTATATTCTTTTTTGTTTTGTTTTGTTTTGGGGTCACACCCAGCAGTGCTCAGGGGTTACTCCTGACTCTATACTTAGAAATCACTCCTGGCAGGCTCGGGGGACCATATGGGATGCCGGGATTCGAACTACCATCCTTTTGGATGCAAGGCAAACGCCTTACCTACGTGCTATCTCTCCAGCCCCTAACTTGTATATTCTAATCCAGGTTCAATCCTTGGCACCCCGTATGGTTCCACCAACTGTCCAAAAGTGATTTCAAAGTGCAAAGCCAGAAATAAGCACTGCCAGATGTAGCCATTCTACTCCCACTCCAGAAAATAAAACCAATCACTTTGATTCTGTGGGGTTAAAGGCTATCATATAGGTACTAAGGTGCTTGCCTTATGCAGGGACATTTATGGTGAGATCCCCAACATTGCATGATATCCAGCATCTATAGGAGTGATCCCTGAGCACAGAGCCAGGCTGTGGCCCAAAGCCTTTCTATCATCTCTCATCTTGCACAACAAAGACTTCCATTCTACAGCTGAGAGGGCTGCTGTGTAGGAATCTATGGGAGATGTAGCATCAAAGTTAAAGTGTTTTTTTCCCATGACCATTACTCTTCAACCTATCATAACCTGATTTCAGTCCTTATTAATCCATTGAAATGGATCTGACATAGGTGATCTTGCTTATATTATGTGCCTAGATTATGTATGTATCTTTTAAAAAATACAAAAGAATATCAGAGAGATAGTATGGTGGGTAAGGCTCTTGCCTTCTATGTGGGCAACCCAGATGGATCCTTGGCATCCCATATGGTTCCTCCAAGCCTACCAAGTGCACAACTAGAACAACCCCCAAACACTACCAAGTGTGCCCCAACCCCAAAATAGATGGGGCCAGAGTTAGTACAGCAGGTAGGAAGCTTGCCTTGGACACAGTTGACCCAAGTAAACAAGCTATACATTGAGGGGTCCAGTTACACTAGCAGTCCGGGGGCAAAGGTGGGAGATATGGGATGCATGCTGGGACCAGGGGTGGAGGGAGGACAACACTGGTGGTGGAAATGGCCCTGATTCATTGTTACTATGTACCTTAAATATTATTTTGAAAGATTCGTAATTCACTTTGGTCACAATAAAAATTATTTAAAAAAAAAAGTGATCCCTAAACAGGAGTGGATCCAGAATAAAATGAAAATCCCAAAACTTGGGGAGCCGGAGAGATAGCATGGAGGCAAGGCATTTGACTTGCATGCAGAAGGACGGTGGTTCTTATTCCGGCATCCCATATGGTTCCCCGTGCTTGCCAGGAGCGATTTCTGAGCGTAGAGCCAGGAGTAACCCCTGAGCTGCTGGGTGTGACACCCCTCCCCCCAAAATCCCAAAACATACACACAAAATGCTAATTTAAATGTCCTGGAGATAAATTTATTCAGCTAGTAGCCAGAAGCATATGTTATGGGCTGAGTGGCATTTGGTCTCAATTTCTTTTTTTTTTGTTTGTTTGTTGTTTGTATTCGGTGCACAGTGGTTACTCCTGGCTCTGTTCTCAGAAATCCCTCCTGGCAAGCATGGGGAACCATATGGGATTCAAACCGGGATTCAAATCAGCATTGGTCCTGGGTTGGCTGCTTGCAAGGCAAACACCCTACTGCTATGCTATCTCTCCAGGCCCTTGTCTCAATTTCTTTATCTCTCAAACATAAGTGGGTTCATGATCAGCACTAAACTCTCAGCCAATTCTGGGTTAAAAAAGTTATCCTTTTTCTGTGTCATCCTGCACAATCTGTCTCCTGGGAGACAAATGTGAACCTGGGAAGACACCAAGGTCTGCCATGACAGAACACCATGAAGACTTGTGAACTTGGAATCATTCAGTAAAATATCTTGAGAAACAAATAGATTCATTCTGCACACCACAATGCAACTTGCTACCTTAATACATTTCTGGGTCAGATTCTCAAAACTCAGCCAAGAAATGGACCAAGATTGAGAGTTTCCTACCTCCTGCCATTTCTAAATCCTTCTCAATGAAATATATAACAATAAAGCAGTATTTAAAAATGTTTTAATTCAACTGATATAAATACAAATAAAACTAATATCAAAATCAGAATCCAAATGAAATCAGAGCATTTTGGAACCACAAGAGAAAGTCCAACTCACTATTATTGCCTTTTCCCAGAGTTCACGTAAATTTGTAACCCTGGAGTCTATATTCTGCATCTATCATGAAGATCATGTAAACAGCTAGTAGTCTGGGTCTGTGTGCTGTGGAACAGATGAGAAAATAAAAATGTATGGTTAAACTTCTCATCGGGTGTGCTCCTGCATAGAGCCTCAAAGAAAAAAAAAGGGACTCTAAAAAAAAAAAAAAAGACCGATCCAGGACCAAAGGTGGTTGGTTCGAATCCCTGTGTCCCATATGGTCCCCCGTGCCTGCCAGGAGCTATTTCTGAGCAGACAGCCAGGAGTAACCCCTGGGCACCACTGGGTGTGACCCAAAAACCGAAAAAAAAAAAAAAAAAAGAAAGAAAGAAAGAAAGAAAAGAAAAGAAAAAGAAAGAAAGAAAGAAAGAAAGAAGAAGAAAGAGAAGAAAGAAAGAAAGAAAGAAGAAAGAAGAAAGAAAGAAAGAAAGAAAAAAGAAAAAGAAGAGAAAAAAGAAAGAAAGAAAGAAAGAAAAGAAAGAAAGAAAGAAAGAAAGAAAGAAAAAAAAAAAAGAAAAAAGGGACTCTAAATCAACAAAATTAATTTCTCCTGGAGGACTCAAATAATTTAACAACTTCAAAATGGTCATTTTAAATGCCAGTTAGTGACATTAGTTTAGCTCAATTTCACAGGATTTTGGCCCATAGCTATTATTTCTGTGAGTTCTAAACAGAGTCACATTCACAAACAGCGTCAAATGGTAAAAGCTTTCCTATTAAAGAGCTTCTTTCTTTCTTTTTTTTTTTGGGGGGGGGTCACGCCCGGCAGCGCTCAGGGATTACTCCTGGCTCGGTACTCAGAAATTGCTCCTGGCAAGCTAGAGGGGCCATATAGGATGCCAGTGATTGAACCCAGGTCCATCCTGGGTAAGCTGCATTCAAGGCAAATGCCCTACTGCTGTGCTATCACTCGGGTCCCTCAAAACAGTGTTTTGATATTTGTTTACTGACTATTATGAAACTCAACACTGCTCCTTTATACAGGGATACAGTTAAATCTGTCTCTAGAAATTTCTCATTGGGGAGGAAAAGTGAACATGCCAGTCAACAAAGGACAGTTTTTTTTTTTTGTTTTTTGTTTTTTTGTTTTTTTTGGGCCACACCCGATAATGCTCAGGGGTTACTCCTGGCAATGCGCTCAGAGGTTGCTCCTGGCTTGGGGGACCATATGGGTCGCCGGGGAATCGAACCGCGGTCCGTCCAAGGCTAGCGCAGGCAAGGCAGGCACCTTACCTCTAGCGCCACCGCCCAGCCCCAACAAAGGACAGTTAATAAGATGGTATAAAGTGATATACTGGGTCAGTCAGAAGCATTGTGGATATTTAAAGAACTTCAAACAGAAAAGAAGTAAAGGTCTAATTTGGATGAGCAAAGAGGCAGGCTTGGGCATGTAAAGAAGAAAGAAGGGGAATCCCAGAAACCTTTAGTGATGGTGAAGTCAAAGACCAGCAGGGCATCAGTTTACCATGGAATGAAGAAGAGATTAGGTAAATGGTATGGGGCAGATAAAGGAGACACCTCCAAACCAAATAGGTCTGAGTAAGTGAATAAGGAAAATACCTGAAGAATGGTGCTGTGACAACTTGTTATTCCTAAATAATTATCATTGTCCTATTATTTTGGTTGTTGTCTGGGCTCACTATTCAGCCTGTCTGGTGTGAAGCCTGGTGGAGGGGACAAAGCAAGCACTGCTGCAGAGATAAAGTGGGCTGCTGGAAGGCACAGATACTTCTGCTGCCCTGAGAATATTATAGTTTAAAGCCACTGTAACAAATGTTCTAATAATATGAGGCAGAACATGATAAGTTTTTGGAAGAGACAGAAAAGATTAAAGTCAAGCCACAAGCACTGTGAGTTGAACGCACACAGAGCTGAAGATAGATCCATAATAACAACAGACTAAGCTGGTTGAGTTTTTCCAATAGTGAGGATGGGGCAAGAGGAATTTAGGAGGAAAGTAAATCTTAGGTGAGGTGATAGTGTTAGTAAAGGGACAAAAATGGTAAAACCTAGAACATCCTCAGGTTTGGCAATCAATCACCTTGATCTAATTTAGTCCTTGGGTTCCTGAGAGGGAGAGTGGGGCATGTACATGCCATGATTAAAATTTATACAAGACAGTTTCTAGGCTTCATGGATAAGAAGCAAAGGAAAAGAGAGATCTTGCAGAGGAGCCTTTTATCAGGGTCAAAAGGAAGAAGTGAGTCCAATATGACTTATTGTTTTTTCTTTCTTCTTTTTTTTTTTTTTTACATTTTTTTGGGGGGGCACACCCATTTGATGCTCAGGGGTTACTCCTGGCTACGCACTCAGAATCGCCCCTGGTTTGGGGGGACCATATGGGATGCCGGGGGATCAAACCGTGGTCCGTTCCTTGGCTAGCGCTTGCAAGGCAGACACCTTACCTCTAGTGCCACCTCACCAGCCCCGACTTTGTGTTTTTTATTGCTTATAACAAACAATCAAAACTAATCCAATGGGCCGGAGCGGTAGGGTATTTGCCTTGCACATGGCTAACCCAGCACGGCCTGGATTTGATCCCTGGAGTCCCATATGGTCCCCCAAGCCAGGAGCGATTTCTGAGCTCATAGATCCCTGAGTGTCACTGGGTATAGCCCAAAACAAAAGCTAAAACAAACAACCAAAAACACCTAACCCAAATGGAATAATTCCTAAAGGATCAGGAGGGAGGGTAGGGAAGGGTATGGAAGGTAACAAGTTCAGATTTTGAAGGTCAGTGTTTGGCATGAAGGTGCAGAATCCAGTGGGAAATATCCAGGTGGCAGCTGACCTTAAGGTGAAAGGGAAGATTCAGAAGTTAATGAAAACACTGAGTAACAAAAACGCTTAGACTCAGTAAAAAAAATAGAAATTTTTATTGGAAAGTAGAAGATAAAGAAATTCCTCATGCAGGAAGGATCTTAGTATAGGAACAAGTTAAATATGGCTTGTTTGGGCCCGGAGAGACAGCACAGCAGTGTTTGCCTTACAAGCAGCCGATCCAGGACCTAAGGTGGTTGGTTCAAATCCCGGTGTCCCATATGGTCCCCCATGCCTGCCAGGACCTATTTCTGAGCAGACAGCCAGGAGTAACCCCTGAGCACCACCAGGTGTGGCCCAAAAACCAAAAAAAAAAAAAAAAGACTTGTTTTTATGGGGATTTTAAATTGGAAAAATGGATATTTGTATTATCTCTTGCAAAAATTGAAAGAATCATACAGACTGGTCTGTCTGATTTAAGTCTTTGGGGTTATCTATTTAACCATTTGTCGTAAGTATTGTCCATTATTTCTTAGTGTCTAGAAAGTCTAAGCCCTGGGGCTGAATTTATGATCTTGGGAAATTGCTAACTTCCCTTCCTCAGGAAGAGACCAAGATTTTGCAGGAATGTTTAAAGTGTGCAATGGAGACAGTTATAATGGAACTGTCAGCAGTTGGCAAGATGAAACGAAGGCTTCCTTTTTAGGACATGCAATGAGCTGGGAAAGGCAGTGAGGCCTGAGCTCTTGAGAAGAAATCTGAAAATCAGTACATAAAAGAGAAATCCAGGGGGCCGAAGAGATAGCATGGAGGTAGGGTGTTTGCCTTGCATGCAGGACGGCAGTTCGAATCCCAGCATCCCATATGGTCTCTTGAGCCTGCCAGGAGCGACTTCTGAGCGCAGAGCCAAGAGTAACCCCTGAGCACCACTGGGTGTAACCCAAAAACCAAAAACAAGTATATATAGCACTTAGTAATTCTATTACAAGGTTTGTTTTACTCCTAGAAAATTAAAAACCTTTGTTACCACTAAAAACCTGTAGAAAATGTTCATACTAGCTTTCTAGCCCCAAATTTGGAACTATCAAAATATCCACCAACTGGACAACAATCAGCTGTGAAATATTAGTTTAAAGAAGTGTTTCTGAATTATTTAAAGATTCACAAAAGCATGACAGTCAGAATTGAACAGGTGGTGAAGCACTTGCCTTGCATGCAGCCATACTGGCTGTGACCTTGGATCAAATCCCTGAGCATGACATGATATAGGTGGGGGTCACTCCTAACCAGAGAGCCAGGAATAACTTGTACATCACTACATATGGTCCAACTCTTCCCTTTGTCCTATCAATAAATGAAATCTTTTTTTTTTTTTTTGGTTTTTGGGCCACACCCGGTAACGCTCAGGGGTTACTCCTGGCTATGTGCTCAGAAGTTGCTCCTGGCTTGGGGGACCATATGGGACACCGGGGGATCGAACCGCGGTCCATCCAAGGCTAGCGCAGGCAAGGCAGGCACCTTACCTTTAGCGCCACCGCCCGGCCCCAATAAATGAAATCTTATAAGAAAAACCAGGAACACAAACTATGATTCCATTTATTTAGGAAGGTGTAACGTTTTGCTGTACAGTTTTTAGTGGTTGTCAGATCAGGAGTTGAGAACTTATTGACTACAGAGACAGAAGGGAACTATTTGGAAGTGATGGAAATATTCTATCATTATTTGGGTTGTGGTTTCATAAGTATGCATGCTGAATTCTACACAATGCACTAAGAACTTCCTTTTTTAATTTGTTTGAATTAGAATTTTTCTGTTTTCAGTTTCTCAAAATTTCTGCTGTACTAATGCCACCTTTTCTCATTTTTAGCAATAATAAGCATTAAAAAAACAAACAACATAAAAGAGAGAGATCAGTCAAAAATGACAAACAAAACAAACAACACCCAGATCTGGATCCTTTGAGATAAAAAGCATACTCTCTTATTCTATAGCAAGGGTCCACATGTGGCCCGCTAAGGATATTTATCCAGCCTGCCAGCTCTCCAGGCCAGCAGCTGCTTGTTATCATTATTTTTATTTATTTTATTCTTGGTTTTTGGGTCACACCCCAGAGTAGTCAGGGGTTACTCCTGGCTCTATGCTCAGAAATCGCTCCTGGCAGGCACAGGGGACCATATTGGATGCCGGGATTTGAACCACCGTCCTTCTGCATGCAAGGCAAACGCCCTATCTTCAGGCTATCTCTCCAGCCCCTGTCTTCTTTTTATTATTATTTTTAAATAGAAGTCCAGTCATCGGTAGGAGATGGGGCGGGGAATTATGGGAATCGACGTCCGGCTTTCGGGCAGTGAAAGGATCCGAACATCACAGCCAGACTACAACTACCCAGGATTCAGAGGGGAGAACTGCAATATCCCCCACGGGGTTCCTCAAAAGGCCCGTTGTGGATGTCTTTTTCCCCTTCGTGGATGGTTGAGGAATTTCCGAAGAGATGCTTGGCATTATCTCAGGCAAAATTGTGGCCTCTATCAAATAATTTGGCTCATAAATTCCAACACCAAAGATTACTAAGAAAAACCCTTTTATGGATATGTATAACCCTAAAAGTTCAGACTATGTTTCAAATATGTCTTTGCAGTTGTAGTTTCTGGTAAACAAGGGCAAAATTGACTGCTCAGAAAATAGGAAAACACATTTCAGGAGATTTGGGCTCTTCCTGTGCTTGACCCCAAAAACAATGGAGTCCAGCTCAGGAAGATCAAAGTTTCTAGATACTTCTGACCTCCTCCTAACTCTTGTTTTGCATTTGAGGATGGTTGTTAAAAGCTGCCCTGAGTGTTACCTTTTCTCTTGCAATAACCTTGCTCTGTTATTGTAAATATCCTTCTCTGCATCTGGGACTGGCTTACCCCTATGAAAACCCGTTTGGAAAATAAACTTGTTGCAGTCCTGCCAGAAGAGGATGTTGACCTCACATACTCTATGTGTGGTTTCATTTATTTCATATTTCTCATATGCCGGTCCGGGCAACCCACTCTCCCCGAAGTGAATTCATCGAAATCCCACTGGCGCTGCAAGACAGAGGCCGCTTGCTGCAGTGGGGAAAATGCATTGACCTAATCTCTAGTACTATGTGGTATGTCTGCACAATAAATCTTTAAAATTGCAGAGTGCAAAATTTCTTAAAGGAGCCTAGTCATTAAGGAGACAGAACTCTGCAAATGTCAAGTGGGTATTGGAACCTGCACAAGTGTGAGTGAGCCTGAGGTAAAAGCGGAGTTTCACCAATCATAATGACTATCACATTAGCCAAAAGAAGGCCCATAGTTCCCATTGAAATACTGGTAAATTTAATTTAATTTTACTTCATTTTAAATATCGTATTTGTTCCCATTTTGTTTCTTCACTTCAAAATAAGATATGCAATGTGCATAGGAATTAGTTCATAATTTGTTTTTAATACAGTCTGGCCCTCCATTGATCTGAGAGACAGTAACTGGCCCGTTTTAAAAGTTCTATAGGGTACTTACTGTTTTAAGATCAAAGATTTCGGGGCTGGAGAGATAGCATGGAGGTAAGGCGTTTGCCTTTCATGCAAGAGGTCATCGGTTCGAATCCCAGCGTCCCATATGGTCCCCCGTGCCTGCCAGGAGCAATTTCTGAGCATGGAGCCAGGAGTAACCCCTGAGCACTGCCGGGTGTGACCCAAAAACCACAAAAAAAAAAAAAAAAAAAAAAGATCAAAGATTTCATTAAACATTTGTAAGAGTGTAAAAGAAATTTAAATATTACTTAACCTTTAGAAGGAAGTAAAGCTGAATTTTCTTTTTTTGGTTTTCAGGCCGCACCCTGTGATGCTCAGAAATCGGTCCTGGCTAGGGGAACCATATGGAATGTCGGGGGATCGAACTGCCATCATCCTAGGTCAGCCGCGTACAAGGCAAATGCCCTACCACTGCGCCACTGCTCTGGCCCCAAAGCTGGCCAAAATCTGGCCCCAAAGTCTCCAAAGGATTTTCTACCTTTATTATTGTGTCCCTTCCAAATCTTTGAATTACTTTGGCACATCAATTTTCCTGTATCTACCCAATTTAGTTTCTGAACTTGCTAATTCTTTAATTTCCCCAGTTTCTTTTTTTGGGGGGGGGGGGAAGGGGGTTGTTGCTATTTGTTTCAGGGCCACAACTAGCAGTGCACAGGGGTTTTTCCTAGCTTTGCACTCAGGAACCAATCCTGGAGGACTCGAGGGCTCATATAGGATGCTGGGGAATCAAATCCAGGTTGGCTGCATGCAAAGCAAGCTTTTCCCCCCACTGAAATATCTGCTTTTTTTGTTTGTTTGTTTGTTTTTGGGCCACACCCGGCGGTGCTCAGGGGTCACTCCTGGCTGTCTGCTCAGAAATAGCTCCTGGCAGGCACGGGGGACCATATGGGACACCGGGATTCGAACCAATCACCTTTGGTCCTGGATCGGCTGCTTGCAAGGCAAATGCCGCTGTGCTATCTCTCTCCACGCCCCCCACTGAAATATCTGACTCGTCTGTTCTTTTTCTCTATTTGTTATTTTTTTTTCTTTCTTTACTTGTTTTTGGACACACCTGACATTATTAAGGGGTTATTCTTGATTCTGCTCTAAGGAATTACTTCTGGTGGTACTTCGGGTAACACATGGGGTACCGAGGATTGAACCTGGACACCTAAGAAAGCCTTACCCTTGGGCCCGGAGAGATAGCACAGCAGCGTTTGCCTTTGTAAGCAGCCAATCCAGGACCAAAGGAGCTATTGCTGAGCAGACAGCCAGAAGTAACCCCTGAGCACCGCTGGGTGTGGCCGAAAACCCAAAGGAAAAAAAAAAAAAAAGCTTTACCCACTTACCCACTGTACTATTATCACTCCTGCCCCTCCTGTTTTGGAGAAATCTACTTCTCCCTTTTATATCTTGTCAACTATTCCAAATTTCTTAGTTTCTCTATCTCCCTAAATGCTGTAACTCAGATTGTATAGACCTGAAGGAAGGTGTTTGATAACTGGAGTTGAACTGTCATCTTAAAATCAACTATCGTGCTCGCTTCAGCAGCACATATACTAAATTGGAACAATACAGAGAAGATTAGCATAGCCCCTGCGCAAGGATGACATGCAAATTCATGAAGCGTTCCATTAAAAAAAAAATCAACCATCATCACCTATTTCCTAAAAATCTGTGGGCTATTTCTACTTTTGAATAATCTAGTATAATTTTTTTTTTGGTTTTTGGGCCACACCCGGTGTCGCTCAGGGGTTACTCCTGGCTATGCGCTCAGAAGTCTCAGAAGTCGCTCTTGGCTTGGGGGACCATATGGGACGCCGGGGGGATCGAACCGCGGTCCGTCCAAGGCTAGCGCAGGCAAGGCAGGCACCTTACATCTAGCGCCACCGCCCAGCCCCAATCAACTTTATTATTTCATTGATTTTTCTAAACTTTAAAACATTTCTTTCATTTCACTTAGCACTCCTGTACCATTTTTTTTTTTGGCTTTTGGCTTTTGGGTTACACCCAGCGATGCTCAGGGGTTACTCCTGGCTCTGTGCTCAGAAATTGCCCCTAGGGGCTGGAGAGATAGCATGGAGGTAAGGCATTTGCCTTGCATGCAGAAGGACAATGGTTCAAATCCTGGCACCCCATATGGTCCCAAGCCTGCCAGGAGCGATTTCTGAGTATAGAGCCAGAAGTAATCCCCGAGCGCTGCCAGGTGTGTGTGACCCAAAAACCAAAAACCAAAAAAAAAAAAAAAGAAAAAAAAAGAAATTGCCCCTGCTGGCTCAGGATACCTGGCCACTTGCAAGGCAAATGCCCTATTGCTGTGCTGTCTCTGTCCCCCTCCATTTTCATTTTTATTCACTTTTCATTCATTTCTATTCATGAATCAATACTTTTTTGAAAAACCCCTGGCCTCACACATGAAAGGCTTATGCTTTACCTCCTCCTCCTCCCCCCTCCCCCTCCCTCTCTCCTCCGTTACTGCACTCAGAAATTGCTCCTGGCAGAAACGGTGGACCATATGGGATGCGGGGATTCAAACCACCATCCGTCCTGGGTCTGCTGCACGCAGGGCAAATGTTCTACCGCTGTGCTATCTCTCTGTCCAATTAACATTAATTTTTATGGTAATTTTAGCTTTAATACAAAAACTTCAACAAGCGCAGTCACCATGTCTGCATTTGGTCAGTTCCATACTCTCAGCTTTTGAAAGAGATGTATACCAAACTTTGAAAAATTATGAGTACACTGGCCACACAGTTAAAAACTAGCAGCTAGCAATCTTGGGAGGAGAGTATGGGCCAAGTCTCTGCCCTGCCAAAACCACATTAGCAGCACCCATCAACCACAATCCCCACTTTGCCAATGAATGGTCCAGCTTCACTTCTCTAGGGCTCTGCAGAGACACCACTGACCAAAACTCCATTTGGACTGACATCACCAGAACTTTTTTGGAGTGAGTGTGGGCACCCTCCCTCGGCATTATTCTACTTCCCAAAGTCCTGGTAACCAAAAATAAATTCCACAAGAGGTAGTATCAGAAATGGTGCTTGAAATTCCTGGACTATGTGGCTGATAACCCTAAGTTTTAAAATATTGTTATCCTTGTAGGAACATACCAATTTAGATACTCATGTGTATCTAAAGTCACCTAATGTTCAGAAACAGAAGAAACAACAATGATCAATAGCAATAAGAGCTTATTAAGCCTAACAATGAGTTAGTTACTCTAATTCTGAGTACAAATTTTCTTGTTGCTGTACTTTTCCTTTTCAAATTTATTTTGCTTTCACTTACCTGGAAACAAATGTATTATGATAAACTATATAAAAACATGATAATTTCTTTAAATAATTTAATTTAAGAATACTGCTATTTCATAAAAAATTTTTGGGCCACACCCGTTGATGCTCAGGAGTTACTCTTGGCTATGCACTCAGAAATCATTCCTGGCTTGGGGGAACCATATAGGATGCTGGGGAGGTTAAACCTCCGTCAGTCCTAGGCTAGCGCTTGCAAGATGCCTTACCTCTAATGCCACTGCTCCAGCCCCTCAGAAGATTATTTTAAAGACAGATTTCATTGGGCTGGAGCAATAGTACAGTGGATTTGGTGCTTGCCTTGCATACTACTGATCCAGGTTCAACCCTAGGCATTCCATATAGTCCCTTGTGCATTGCCAGAGTACAGAGCCAGGAGTAACTTCTGAGCACTGCTGGGTGTGGCCCCAAACCCAAAATACGAGTAACAGTTATAATGGGGCCAAAGTGATAGTACAAGGAATAGGGTGTTTGCTTGCACATGGCTGATGCAGGTTGGATCCCTAGTACCCTTTGAGGTCCACTGAGCATCGCCTGGAGTGCTTCTTAAGCTCAGAGTCAAGATTAAGTCTGAACACTATCAGGTGTGGCCCCTAAACAAAGCAGGTTTTATTTTATACCCTCCCTCCTTCTATTTGTTGTTATATTCAAATGGGGGCACACACACTGTGCTCTGGGGTTTACCGGGGTTGTTGCTTACACCCACTGTCCACAGTGCTTACTGAGGTTTGAGGTGTTTGTGTACAGCCTCATAGTTGAGGCAAATGAGGGCTGATATCTAGGATATACAAAGCACTCAGAAAGGTGAGCTCCAAAAATATCTAATAAAGCCATAGAAAAATGGGGAGAAGAAATGAACAGACACTTCTCCGAGGAAGACCGAGATGATCAACAACCACATGAAAACATGCTCACTTTCACTCATCATTAGGGAAATCTAGATCAACAATGAAGTACCACCTTACACCACTGAGGATGGCACACATCAAAAATAACGGGTCCAATCTGTTGGCGGGGATGTGGTAAGAAAGAACTCTCATCCACTGCTGGTGGGAATGCTGCCTGGTCCAATCCCTATGGAAAACTGTGGAGAGTGCTCAGTAAACTCAGAATTGAGCTCTCATACGACCCAGCAATTGCTCTCCTGGGTATCTATCCCCAAGTCGAAAGGACATTCATCCCAAAGTATGTGTGCACCCCACTATTTATCGCAGCACTCAATACAATAGCCAAGATTTGGAACCAACCTCAAAGTCCAATAACAGATGAGTGGATCGTGAAGATGTGGTATTTATACACAGTGGAATAGTACATAGCAGTTAGAAATGATACAATCATGGATTTTGCAGCAATATGGATGGATCTAGAAAATATTATGTTAAATGAAGTAAGCCAGAAGATGAAATATAAGTACAGAATGATAGCTCTTTTCTGAGGTACTTAGAATATATACCATATATACATATAATACTCCAAGAACAAGTAAAATGGTCTAATAGGGTAGAAACTCCAAGTACTGTGGTTACAGCATTTACTGGTGAGAAGTGTTCAAAACAAGTGGAAGAGGAACAACACAAAGCCTCGATTATCCATTATATCATAAAGAAACCAGCAAAAACAGTAACAACATTTTAGAGTGAAGAGGTTTATAATCAGCCTTTTACTACAAAGGTCTATAATAATGTCTTAGGGAGCTTAGATACAGATACAAGTGAAGAATATGATTGGAAGCCAGAGACTCCAGTGGCAGCGTTTCCTAACAATATGTTTTAATGCCTTAATCTTACTAGGTATAAAAGAACCTCTCAGCTTCTCTGACCGTAGGGATTCTTGGATACATAGGGTGGACACCCTAATTTGACACCTCAGTGCTCAGTCATACTAGAAGCCATATTGTTTACATTATGAAAATGTCTGAAAAAAATAAAAAAAAAAAAAGAAAATGTCTGGGTTTTTTTTTTTTTTTTTTGGTTTTTGGGTCACACCCAGCAGCGCTCAGGGGTTCCTCCTGGCTCTATGCTCAGAAATCGCTCCTGGCTGGTTTGGGAGACCATATGGGATGCTGAGATTTGAACCACTGACCTGCATGAAAGGCAAATGCCTTACCTCCATGCTATCTCTCCGGCCCCATGAAAATGTCTTGATAAAAAACTCCAATATACGCTTTTTCTCTGATTTATGTCCTCTATTAGGACCTGAAGCATATGATCATTCAGACCACTGAAACAGTCAATTGTGAACTACAGACTTATATTACAGGACCTACTTATCGAACATATTTGGGCAAATTAACATTTCCTTCCTTTCTCCCTAATTCTTTCCTTCTCCCCTTCTTCCTCTTCTTTCTTTTCATCAATTCAATCTGTCAAATAAAACCCAGTTAGTTTCTCTTTAGGAAAGGAACTTCGAAACATAATGTGCAGCGGACAATACTACATAGGGTAGCCACCTACATAGGTAGGCTTCATTAACACATTTTTTAGTACTCAAGATTTGACATCTATGTATATCCTAAACTTCTCTAGCCATTATCTAACCCTGAAACCTTCATTTAGCAAGGCCCAACCCCATCACTGATGAAATGCCCAGAAACTGGAACACCTCCCAACTCTGACACACTGACCCAATCTCTTTTATTACATTTTTTAAATTTATATTTACTATATTTACCTATTTTTCTGTTCTCTTATCTTTTGCTCTCCTTTCCTCTCTTTCTTAAGGTTATCCATTCTATTAGGGTCAAGCCTCTAACACCTTTAGAATAGATCACTACTGTATGTCTTTACGTGGGCATGAGTACATAGAGGACTCCTCTATGAGAGCCAAACCTAAATTGTAAACAGTCCATGCCTATAGTGTATATAATTCCCTCCTATATACCATTCTTCTTCCCTCACTTCAGAACTACTATCCCTTCAACCCCCAATCCCAATTGATATCCCACCTTATTAACGCTCTTTACTCTCAGTTCTTAACCCATTAGGTATCAAGATTGACCTCTTGTCTCAATAAGCCATCATCAAACTCCCAAGCGAAGGAACACCCACTCAGTCCCACATTTTGTCCCCAGGCAAGAAACTACAACCAACACTCCTTCTGACTCAATCTCTGTGGCACTATTAACCTGCTCCCCCCCACCCCCAAATGTGTACTGTTGCTTGATACCAGATTCAGCTCCAGAAGGATCCCCAGTGCAAGAACTCTACCTGAGCCCTTTGTGCTGCAAACCACTTCTCAAACTCAACAAGACCAGGGTGGGTGATGAAAATGTGCCCTGGATTCTACCCCTCACAAGAATATCTCAAAAGACAATGGGGAAGCCTATATTTCCTTTATAAGTTTAAGACCTCTATAATGCTACCTCTTAACCTGTTTATCCCCAAATGTAAGGTAGCTTCCTGCATCACTTTGTTCCCTTAATTACTTTTTAAAAACTCATTTTATATATATATATATATGTGTGTGTGTGTGTGTGTATCTCTATCTCTATCTATCTATCTATCTATCTATCTATCTATCTATCTATCTATCTATCTATCTATCTATCGAGAGTGTGTGTGTCTTTGTTTTATTCTCTTCCTTAACTTCACCTGTTTTGGTTCTGCTTGGTATAAAAATCTACAAGAAAAAGTCTTGCCTGGGATAAAATTATGCTCAGGTCAAAACCAGAGCACAGAGATGAGGAGATGATGGAGCCTGACACTCTCACCCCCAAATGCACCAGAAATATAGCACCATTTCTTCTCTCAAAGGCATATTAAAAAAGGGGAAATTTCATGTATAAAAACAAGTTATCTACAGATAATAACTCATACATTTTATTTTTTGGGCCACACCCATTTGATGCTTACTCCTGGCTAAGCACTCAGAAATCGCCCCTGGCTTGGGGGGACCATATGGGACGCTGGGGATCGAACCGTGGTCCTTCCTTGGCTAGCACTTACAAGGCAGACACCTTACCTCTAGCGCCACCTCGCCAGCCCCAAGAACTCATACATTTTACAGTACAGGGGCACCTTCCACCTTGAACATCTGTCATGTGGTCCCAACTTAGACTCTATATGATTAGACAGCGACTGTCCAACCCTGAACCCTAGCTCTCAGACATAAAACCGACACAGTTCTCTGCAACAGCTTCAGGAACCAATCTCCCGCTGGGACATTCTTAATACTGCTCTGACACCAACATGCTTCAGTTTTGATATGACATCCTGAAAATGAGGAAATGGCAAAACTTGATCTAAGAGCACATTTCTTACCTCACCACCTAATGATAAGATAAAATCAGAAGACACATCCTTTGAACTATGCAAAAGCCAAGATCGCTAACTACAGAAGACTGTGACAAACATGGCTGGGCAGAACTTATTCTGGTACTAATATAAAAAGACCCTAGTCTAAGCTTTGGCCTATGATCTGTACAACAACCAAGATCTCGAATTCCAGAGATCTGACGAGACAATTGCAACTGAGCAGAACTTTTTTTTTTTTTTGGTTTTTGGGCCACACCTGGCGGTGCTCAGGGGTTACTCCTGGCTGTCTGCTCAGAAATAGCTCCTGGCAGGCACAGGGGACCATATGGGACACCGGGATTTGAACCAACCACCTTTGGTCCTGGATCGGCTGCTTGCAAGGCAAACACTGCTGTGCTATCTCTCCGGGCCCTGAGCAGAACTTCCAGAAACATAATGAAAGACTCTATCCTAGGCTTCATCCTAGGATCAGTGTAAAAACCAGTATCGCCAATTACAGGAAATTGAACAACAGTGATGAATGGGAACTTCTAAAACTGTAAAGAAAGATTCCATCCATGATTGAGTGAAAAGTCTCCAGACACCACAAAAGCACCTAGGGGAGAGTAAAAGAGCATGTACAGAGCCTGTAGTTATTCCCATGACAATACTTCAAGGATGGAGAAAGCCTGTATCTCTTAGGCCAAGGGAATTCCCTTTCTAATTTCCCCAATATTTACTGTGCTGATGCAAAAAAAAAAAAAAAAAAGCAGCACAAATTAATTTTTTTGTCATTGTTATTTATTTGTGTTGTTTTGTTTTTATTTCGGGACTGGGGTTGTTTGGTTGTTGTCTTTATTGCTATGGTGCTTTTCGGGTTTTTTGATTTTTTGTATTGTTTTTCTTCTTTTCCCTTTCTTCTCCAAATTGATATTTATAGGCTGTAGAAGAACTCCTGTTTTTTGCTTGATTTTACGCCCCCCCCCCTTTTTCTTTCCTTCAAACAGGACAACATAATTTGAACCATCTTGTTCCACCTCACAAATTGAGGAGAAAATAATGAAGTGTACCAAGATCAGTCGTATGAACATTGAGTAGAAATAAAAAATGATCAGACTTAAACACCAAATGCAAAGCCAACGACAACAGAATTGATACCTAATCTACAAGCTAGACACAGAGGGGGCCACTTATATTAGCAGCCCAAGGGGCAAAGGAGGGATGCATGCTGGGAACTGGTGGAGGGAGGACTATACTGGTGGTGGGAATGCCCCTGATTTAATGTACCAATGTACACTATGTACCTAAAATATTACTGTGAAAGATTTGTAATCCACTTTGGTCAAAATAAAAATTATTTAAAAAAAAATGAGCAGGAGGTGACCACAAAGATGAATGCAGTCGCTGGTTAGTAGAAAAGACATAAGGGATGAAAACTGTGACCCAGCCTAAAAGGAACCTTTGGTTGATGGACATAGGACCTCAGAGGTAGGAAACCAGGGGAACCTTGGGGGGGGGGGGCAGGGAAGGGTGACACGCAATGGTGCTCTGTGCTTAGGAATTATTCCTGGTGGTGTTCAAGGGACCATATGAAATGTAAAATCAGGGTCAGTTGCATGCAAGGCATTTAAATGCCCTACTTATTGAACTACTACTCTGGCCCCAATACCTCAACCTCTTTGAGATAGCTTACCTTTTACAATCAGCTCAGTCCCTTGCAGTTAATGAACCTTGATCATCACCAGGAAAGATATGTGAGCATCACACTGGGATTAGCCCTCACATGCTACCAGATGTGGTTGCCCCTCCCCAAAATCAGACACAAAAGGCCAGAAAAAAAACAAAAAATACCCCACAAAAGGCCAAACACCAAAAACTGAATCCCGGCTAGATAGATAAGCCTTTAGAGTATGGAACAGTAAACTTCTGATCTAAGCATGTATCACTTATTTTAGAAAAGTTAAAAAAAGAGTTATACCTTTCTGTATCAATGTTAGGTCAGAATGTTTCAGGTAATAAAAACTCAATTTGGTCTAATTTAAATGAGGGAGAAAGGGCAGAAGATGGGGCTGGAGCTATAGCACAGCAGTAGGGCATTTGCCTTGCATGGAGCCAACACAGGACGGACCCTGGTTCGATTCCTGGCATCCTATCTAGTTCCTTTCCCTGAGCCTGCCAGGAACAATTTCTGAGCGCAGAGCCAGGAGTAACCCGAGTGCCACCGGATGTGACCCAAAACCCAACCACCCCAAAAGCAGATGTTAGGGTAACAAATGCTATGTAGCACACATTCTCATCAGCATACTGGTTTTTAGTTTGTTTGGGGTTCACAACCAGTGATGCTCAGAGGTTACTCCTGGCTCTGCATTCAGGTATCACTTCTGTAGGCCTTGGGAGAACCATTGGGATGCCAGGGATGGAACCTTGGCTGGCCATGTACTAGGCAAACACTCTGCCTGCTCTACTATATCTGGCTCCTTTTTTTTTTTTTTTTTTTTTTTTTGCCACACCCGTTTGATGCTCAGGGGTTACTCCTGGCTAAGAGCTCAGAAATTTCCTCTGGCTTGGGGGGACCATATGGGACGCCTGGGGATCGAACTGTGGTCCTTCCTAGTGCAAGGCAGACACTTTACCTCTAGCGCCACATCACTGGCCTCATCCTTAATTATTAAAACACCTACCAAGGGTCTAGGGAGATAGCATTGGGGCTAGGGGGTCTATTCCTTTTCTGCATGTTTCCAGTTCTGAACAGTGATGTAGGAGTGCGGTGGGTCCTGCAGCTGCAGGGTTAAAACAGCATCAGAGCAGTGCTGTTTCCTTAGGCCTCAGCATGAGTCACACTGTTCAAGGGTAGGGCTCATATAGTACAGTCAGAGTGGCCTCTGAGCCCTCTGAACACTACTAGGAGACCCATCCCAAACGCATAACAAATAACTAATAATGATAATATTTATAGAAGGCAAGTTATTTGGAAAAAAAATCAGATGTGTCTATGTACAGAAAAACCTCAAACTAAAAGGGTGGGCTAACCATGGATCAAGCAATAAATGGTGAGAAAATGAATTATTTTTGGGGAAAATCATACTGATATTACACTTCATACCCAAATTAAAGAGAAAAGTGAAGGAGAAAAGTCATTACATAGAACAAATGAGATGAATATTTAATTTGGGGGTGCAAAGAACTTTTTTAAGCATAAAAAAATCTCACATCATACAAATGTATAACTTAGATGTCAAAAATTACACGTAAAAATCAAAAGATAAACAGTAAAATAAGAAAACACTTTAAAAACTTATAAAGTATAAAAATACTTAAATGTTTACTACAAGATGTTGATTAAAAGTCATTTTTCTAAAATCATTACAAAAACTAACTTAAGTAGTAAAAGGCAAGTAACATTACCTATTGAAAAATAAATGCTTTCAACTGGCTATTTATAACTTAGTTTAATTTTACTTTCATTATACTCATATAACAGAAATATAACAAACATAGACATAAGGCTCATATATTATTCACTTTTAGAAAATTAACCACTATGGTCAAATGTAGACATCTTTTCTATCTTTCTTATTAGTGTCTGAATAGCATCACTCATCAGTCATATAATTTCCTGTGTATAAATCATTAACTGTAGTGGCTGATACAAAACTTAGAAAAATGTCACTAACATTTAATGGGAAGTTAACCACAACAAATGTTCTAAAATGCTTTGATTTAATAGAGAATTGGCTCAATTCTGTTCCGGATATAATTAACCACTATTTTTTTTAATACTGGAAGAACAAATTCAGTATATACTAAAATACAAATTTTAAAAATTTGATTAAAAAGTATGAGTAACGGCTATAAAGATAAATAGATACATTCAAATGAACATTTTATTTCAATTTGACAAAGTAACAATTCTTATAAAAATATTAAGTTTTAGGCTACCATTATTCATTTTAAAAAATGTGCCAGATGATTGTTTATGCCAACTTCACTTTTTGGTAAGGGTTAAGTTCCACATTTATATATTAAAGATGAAAGCTGTTGGAAAAAAAATCTTCAAATGTACAAAGATGTTTATTTTTCTTGGCAATTCAAAAATACATAACCATTTAAAATGAATACACATTAAGTTAGTGTTTTATTTCCTTACTATACAAATAATATGAGAAACTGGTCTATTCTGTTAAAACCTCATGAATACCATCAACTGTCCCTGGCTTCTTTTAATGAACAGAATTAGTACATAAACAGAATGTTGTTCTTTCTAAAATGTTTACAAAAATTATAATATCAAAGTTCACAGAAAGCCCAAAATTTGATGTCAATTAAGGGCAATTGATAATGGCAGTCTTCTCAGGATGATCTTCTTGGAAGAGATAGTCAATACTAAGTAGATTACATAAACATAAGAAACCACCATAATTTTTAGTACCAAATTGTTGCCAACTTGCCATGAAGTTCATTTGTTACACTGAAAATTTTGAACTGTAAAACAATACAATGGTCCAGGAATTGTAATCGAATGATTAAGTCAGGTAAGTGATGGCAGTTAAAAATTATATTCTAGGGCCGGAGAGATAGCATGGAGGTAAGGCATTTGCTTTTCATTCAGAAAGACAGTGCTTCAAATCCCAGCATCCCATATGGTCCCCCGAGCCTACCAGGGGCGATTTCTGAGCATGAGCCAGAAATAACCCGAGTGCTGCCGGGTGTAACCCAAAAACTAAAAAAAAAAAAAAAAAAAAAAAAAATTCAGAGCACAAAAATTATATTCTTAAAATATGGGGACCTGGTACATTAGTTTTTTAAGTATGATAGAAATTCTTAAAAACAGAAATACAACAGTTGTCAGATTCAGTTCTTTGTTAGACACAAACCACTAATATTGCTATTCAAAATCATAAAAAGGTTTTTCCCTAGTATCTTTCTTTTCAAATGGAGTATATTCTACCCCATTATTTTGAATGTATCTTTCCCCCAAATCAACTAAATTATAAACGGAAACAATGATCACCATTACATACATTATTTTAAAAAGTGAAGTAGATTCAAATCTGGATTTGAAAATCAGAGTTCTAAAACTGCTTTGCAAAAAAACTATCACTGAAATTAGTAGGAAGTTTTAAGAGTTTTTCTGAGGTTGAGGTTTTAACACTCATTTAGTATTTATGTTACTAAAGGTTAGTTTTACAGTTAGACTTATAACTCCTAACATTTCAGAAAATAGATAAGTGAAGAGCTTTGAGTGCCAGCAAAGCCATTTTTGTCACTTCATAAGATCAATAATAAACATAACATTTCATCCTTCTGTTAAACTTTCACATTTTCTCAGTATTTCTTTTAAATATTTTTGTTATTCTATATTCAATATGGGCAAAAGTGCATACAAGTCCCTGATCCAGTGGTATTTTATATTTGTGGCACCCATCACCATCAGTACATACAGTAATATATCAGTCTTTTTTTTTTTTAAAGGGACTGCTTAAATGATGGGTCTTGTAGTTTCATGCAATCTAAAGGTGAAAAGATTTCTCCTTGAAGAGTACAACTTTAATTACATATCATCTTCTGTTAAACAAATCAAGGAAACCTTATAAAAACCAACTCACTTTCTACTTACCTTTCTTTAAACTGAATTATTTAGAAAACACTAAAATGAAAATTTCTGCTACTTTTCTGTTCCATTAATTTTAGTTTAGTGCACTTACTTTCAATTCCATTAGAGGTCTAATATTTAATTACATTTTAAATGTTTATTTTCCTCTTTGAGTCTAAAAACAGCCCATTTCCATGCAAAAGGAGGCATTTATTAAGATTGCATATTTCTGCTTTTGACAATGAATTTACATTCATTGTTTTAAAAACTGGAATGGAAGTGTTTGGTCCCATAAAGTTCCTTAATTTGGGGCCCGGAGAGATAGCACAGCGGCATTTGCCTTGCAAGCAGCCGATAAAGGACCAAAGGTGGTTGGTTCGAATCCCGGTGTCCCATATGGTCCCCTGTGCCTGCCAGGAGCTATTTCTGAGCAGATAGCCAGGAGTATCCCCTGAGCACCGCCGGGTGTGGCCCAAAAACCAAAAACAAAAACAAAAAGTTCCTTAATTTTAGGTATATTCTCATATATTAAATATTTACTCTTAAGAAGTCTAGATTTGGGGGTAAGAGTGATTAATAAAGAGTTGTCTTATCTTTGCTTTCATTTTCACTATTATCTAATTCTTAGCTATACTTTCTTTGGACCCTGAAATAAGTAGAAAAATTCATCACTGGTGCTTCAGTTTAACCCTTGGGGGGAAAAAGTGGTTTTGTGCAACCAATCTGGTATTCCAGTTTACCATTAAAAACATGCAGAATGAAGATTTTTCTTCTTTTGATTCCTGGATGCATGTAAGACGACGACAACACAAGGTCTTTACATTTTGGCAGATCTGTGCATAGAAAATAGGCTACTTGATCTATAAATTTTCTCCTGGCTGGTACTGTGGCTCTGTAGCTGTGAAATAGTCTTCCAGGAAGGACTGGATATATTCAAATGTTGGTCTTTCATCTGGGTCCCTCTTCCAGCAAAGATTCATCAATTCATGAAGGGATTCTGGACAACCTTGAGGGCAAGGCATCCTGTATCCGCGTTCTACCTGTTCCAGCACTTCACGGTTGACCATGCCTAACACACAAGATTTAAAGTGTATTTTTTACATGATGCCAAATACATAATCAAAGCAAAACAAATTGCCCACATACTGACATGAAACAGAGTAGTTTTGTGAGATAAATCAAAGGTTATTTTTAATTTTTTTTAAATTAGTTTTGGGAGATTTTTTTGAGTCATACCCGGCAGTGCTCAGGACTTATTGCTGGCTCTGCACTCCCATTGGACTTGGGGAGCATATGGAGTTCAGGAACCAAACCCAGGTCAACTGCATGCAAAGCAAATGCCTTCTTACTCACACTGTAATATCTCTCTGGTCCCTTCAAAATTTATTTAAATGTCAAAATATCTCCACAAGAACATGAGAAAAAGATAACACGTTTTAACTATTTAATTTTCTAATTCCACCTAACATCCTACTTTTAACACGAATGTTCTCATAAGGCAACTCCATTTAAATTTGAGATTTTAGAGTACTACTACTTAGCTCAAGAGGAACATCATAACAAGGTATCATTACGAAAAAACTTTCTAAAATGTTAGAAGGGTCTTTGTCATTTCTGCCCAAAATAATACAAATGAACCTGTATCACTTCACTTCTCTGAGTTTCCTTATATAATATTGTCTGTTAAGCTTTCAGGCTATTGTACAGTTTCTTCTTGTAGTTTTTTGTAACGCCCTGCTCCACCATCATCAGTGGCTCCCCCTAGATTAATCATAAAAATAGTACACACCTAATTACTAGGGGGAAGGTTGTATTGGGGCTAAGGAAGAAGAACCAAATATTTAAGATATTTGAATACTATTATCTGATAGAAGACTCTATTGGGGGGTGTGTGATAGAACAGTGGTAGGGCATTTGCCTAGTATGTGACCCATTCTGGATGGACCGGGGTAGAATCTCTGGCGAGCCTGCCAGGAGCGATTTTGAGCGCAGAGTCAGGAGTAACCCGAGCGCTGCGGAGTGGGACCTAAAAACCAAAACCTAAAAGGCTTTATGGGAAAAGGCCTGTGGTAGAAAGTGGAAGTGAATGCATTATCACCATGTGTACCTGTCCCTGTCCCTGCCTTAATGATGATCATAGGCTGCTATCCATCCAATGCCAAATTAAAAAGAGGAAAGAAAATGAAAGATGGAGACATAAAGAAGAAATAAAGCGGGGCCGGAGAGATAGCATGGAGGTAGTGCATTTGCCTAACAAGCAGAAGGATGGTGGTTCGAATCCCGGCAATCCCATATGGTCCCCTGAGCCTGCCAGGAGCGATTTCTGAGCATAGAGCCAGGAGTAACCCCTGAGCGCTGTTGGGTGTGACCCAAAAACAAAAACAAAAGAAATAAAGCCTATTCCCTTCTCCTCTTATTTTTGTTCCTATTAAGTTCAAGTTAAAGTCACTAAAGGGCTAGCTAAGCATTATAAAACTTACCTGGATATGGCACTCGGCCCTTGGTTACCAGTTCTGTCAGTAGAATCCCAAATGACCATACATCAGACTTGATTGTAAATCGACCATATAGTGCAGCCTCAGGAGCTGTCCATTTAATTGGAAATTTTGCACCTAAAATAACATAGATAATTTTGTATTAAAGTGACTTTAAAATCTATAAAAAGATAGTCTAACAGGGTTAACCTTTTATAAATATCCCTATTGTATGTTTGATGTAAAATTCCTTAAAAAAGTAAGATATATATATAAAAAATTCTTTAATATTTAAACCATGTTAGAATAAATTAGTCTTTCTAAGAAAATATTTAATAACTTAAGAAAAAGATAGAAATGAAAGAAAATACAGGTTAAGGGCTAGAGAGTACAGCAGGTAAGGTGCTTGCCTTGCACACTCCTGACCTGGGCTTGATTCCTTGGCACCCTATATTGTCCCCTAAGCATCAGGAGTAATTTCTCAGAGCCAGGACTAATCCCTGAGAATTGCTGAGTGTGCCCATACACATCCAAAAATCAAAAAGAAATACAGTTTGCAACCAGAATGTGATCTATATATAGTCTAAACTTTTGAAGTCAGTCCAACAACAGAGTCTGGTGGCTGTATCTGCTGCTGATGGCATATTCTGGTGTATTATCTACTGGTTGGTAGTATTCTCTCTTTTTTTGGTTTTTGGGTCAAACCCGCGGTGCTCAGGGGTCACTCCTCGGGGGACCATATGGGATGCTGGGATTCGAATCACCGTCCTTCTGCATGCAAGGCAAATGCCTTACCTCCATGCTATTTCTCCGGCCCCTATATTCTCTTTTTTATTTCATGGCATCTCTCTGGAAAATTTTATTGTATTAAACTTTATAAACATTTCTTATTAGTAAAATAATAAGTATATGTATGCTTTTAGTGTAGCAGAAAAAAATTTTTTTTGTGTGTGTGGTTCCATTTGTTTTTTTTTTTTTTTTTTTGGGTCACACCTGATGGCTCTCAGGGATTACTCCTGGCTCTGCGCTCAGAAATTGCTCCTGGCAGGAATGGGGAACTATATGAAATGCTGGAATTCAAACCACCATCCATCCTGGATCGGCTGTGTGCAAGGCAAACACCCTACTGCTGTGCTATCTCTCTCTGGCTCCTGGTTCCATTTTTTAAATGAAAACCAGGGAGCCACACCAGGGGTTACTCCCAGCTCTTTGTCTGGGGTATTCAAGGAACCATGTGGAGCTGGTGACTGAACCAAGAGTTCCTACTTGTAAGCTTATGTTCAGCCAAAAAGCATTTTGTTTTGTATTGGGGCCATACCCAGCAATGCTCAGGGGTTACTTTTGGCTCTGTTCTCAGGAATCATTCCTGGTGTTGCTCAAGGGACAATTTGGGATGCTGGAGATTAAATCCAAGTTGGCTACATGCAAGACAAGATCCCTCCCTGTTGTGCTATCTGCAGCCCCAAAAGCATACTTTTTTTTTTTTGTGCCACACCTGACAGCCTGGCTCTGCACTCAGGAATTACTCCTGAGCCCACTCCTGGGAGGGCTAGGGGGACCATATGGGATGCAGGGGATCAAACCCAGGTTTTCCATGTGCAAATCAAAGGCTGTACTATTGCTCTAGCCCCAATCATATTTTCCTCTAATGGGGTCCTTATATCTAGCATTTGAGACTACAATGTTTGTCAAAGAGAAAGTAGAGCATAGAAAGCAGCCCAAAGAGTATATACTGAATGCCAAGAATTTTAATGGGCCACTCATAGAAATGCGTGGGTCCAGCAGTGCAATGATCAAGCCACTAAAGCCAATCAGACTCTAGGGATCATGCACACCAGGAATTGAACTTAAGGCCTCAAAAATTCTATGCATGTGTTCCAACACTGGAGCCATCCCTGACACTAATTTTGTTCTCTTTACTTTTGTAGATGTGTTGATTCACTATAGGCATCATGCAGGATGAACAACCTATAATTTCTGGGGCCAGGGAGATAGCATGGAGGTAGGGTTTTTGCCTTGCATGCAGAAGGACGGTGGTTCAAATCCTGGCATCCCATATGGTCCCCCGAGCCTGCGAGGAGCGATTTCTTTTTTTAAAGCATTTATTTTTTTATTTATTTTTTAATTTTTTTTTTTTTTGGTTTTTGGGCCACACCCTGTGACGCTCAGGGGTTACTCCTGGCTATGCACTCAGAAGTTGCTCCTGGCTTCTTGGGGGACCATATGGGACGCCGGGGGATCGAACCGTGGTCCGTCCTAGGCTAGCGCAAGCAAGGCAGGCACCTTATCTCCAGCGCCACCGCCCGGCCCCCGAGGAGCGATTTCTGAGTGTAGAGCCAGGAGTAACCCCTGAGCGCTGTCAGGTGTGACCCAATAAAACCAAACCAAACCAAAAATCTTTAATTTCTTCAAAGTTCTGCTCTTTGATTTTGTTGTTGTTGTTTTTGGGCCACATCTGGTGATGCTTGGGGTTACTCCTGGCTATGTGCTCAGAAATTGCTCCTGGCTTGGGGGACCGTCGGGGACCTGGGTCAGCTACATGCAAGGCAAACGCCCTACTGCTGTGCTATCACACAGGCCCCTAAAGTTCTGCTCTTTGAAACATCAGAGAAGCACAGAAGCTACTATTTCTCTGTAACATTCCTACAGTACTTTCCAAATACTTTTTGTCACTACATAACAGGTGCTTCTTACAGTTGTTTAGAGTTATCAGGAGCCAGAGCGATAGTGCAGTGGTAGGGTGTTTGCCTTGCATATGGCTGACCCAGGACGAATCTGGGATCAATCCCCGCATGCCATATGGTTCCCTGAGCCAGGAGCGATTCCTGAGAGCATAGCCAGGAGTAACCCCTGAGTGTCACTGGGTGTGACCCAAAAACCAAAAACCAAAAAAAAAAAAAAAAAAAAATGTTATCACTCTGCTTATAAAAATAGAAGTCCTGGGGCCGGGTAGGTGGCGCTGGAGGTAAGGTGTCTGCCTTGCAAGCGCTAGCCAAGGAAGGACTGCGGTTCGATCCCCTGGCGTTCCATATGGTCCCCCCAAGCCAGGGGCGATTTCTGAGCACATAGCCAGGAGTAACCCCTGAGCATCAAACGGGTGTGGCCCAAAAACCAAAAAAAAAAAAAAAAAAAAAAAATAGAAGTCCTACTACCTACTAAGTAATAAATAGATAATGCCAAGCAATACACATTCATTACTTCAAATTTCACAATAGTCTTGCAAAGAATTATTAACTAACTAGTCTTTTGGTATTTAATAAGGAGACTGAAGTAAAATCTAAAAGATAGAATTTGGTTGAATTTCTGGGTCAATAATATATCAGTATTTAAAAACCCATACTTGGGGGCCAGACAGATAGCATAGTAGTAAGGCATTTGCCTTCCTTGCATGCAGCCGACTGAGAGGAACCCGGTTCGATTCCTGGCATCCCATATGGGCCCCCAGCCTGCCAGGGGTGATTTCTGAGTGCAGAGCCAGGAGTAACCCGAGGTCTGCTGGGTGTGGCCAGTACTACATGTGGGGTGGATGCCTTGCAGATGATAGGCTCAGGTTTAATTTAATCTATGGCATCCCATATGATCTCTTGAGCATCATTAGGAAGGATTCCTTAGTACAGATCCAGGAGTAGTCCCTGAGCACTGCCAGGTATGGCCCAGCCCTTTCTCCGCCCCTCAAAAAGACAAAAAAGACCCAAAATACTGTTGGGATTGGAGAAATAGTACAGGTAGGGTGCTTTCCTTGCATTAAGCCAACCCAGGTTCAATCCCTGGCAGCCATATGGTCTCTGAGCACCATCAGAAGTAATTCTTTTTTTTTTTTTTTTTTTTTTGTTTTTGGGCCACACCCGTTTGACGCTCAGGGGTTACTCCTGGCTATGTGCTCAGAAATCGCCCCTGGCTTGGGGGGACCATATGGGACGCCGGGGGATCGAACCGCGGTCCGTTCCTTGGCTAGCGCTTGTAAGGCAGACACCTTACCTCTAGCGCCACCTTCCCGGTCCCCAGAAGCAATTCTTGAGTGCAGAGCCAGAACTAACCCGAGCATTTCTGGACGTGCCCCCCCCCCCCCAAAAAAAAAAAAACCTAACTAAATGTAGCAGCTTACAATCTAGGACTAAGAGCGATAGTACATAGAGTAAGGCACTTGCCCTGCACATGGCCACCCCAGGTTTGATGCCCAGCACCTCATATGGTTCCTTAAATATTGCCAGGAGGGCCCGGAGAGATAGCACAGTGGCATTTGCCTTGCAAGCAGCCGATCCAGGACCAAAGGTGGTTGGTTCGAATCCCGGTGTCCCATATGGTCCCCCGTGCCTGCCAGGAGCTATTTCTGAGCAGACAGCCAGGAGTAACCCCTGAGCACCGCCAGGTGTGGCCCAAAAACCAAAAAAAAAAAAAAAAAATATTGCCAGGAATGATCAAAGCGCTCAACTTGGTGTAAGCCCTAAGTACCACCAGATTTTGACAGTACCCCTGCCACAGCCAAAATAAACAATTTTGTTTATCTTATGTTATATAAGATATATAAAATTTCACATTATATGAAATATATAGCATTATATATATCTTTTCTGGTTCCAGCATGAATGAAATCTGCAGTTTTAAACACTGTCACAAACATTTATTTTTATTATGGTTTGGGTGCTACATCCGGTGAATATCAGGGTTTACTCCTGTTTCTGTGCTAGGGATCAAACCAGGTTAGTCACATGCAAGGCAAACATCCTACCCACTGCACTTTGCTCCAGCACCACAAACTATTTTTTCTATAAATCTTTTACTTTTCTTTTTTCTTGTTTTAGTTTTTGGGCCATATGGGTTACCCCCAATTCTGTCTCAAGAAGCCTATGGTGCTAGGGATCAAACTTGGGACTCATGAACAAAAAGCATTCACTCCTGTCCCTAGGTTTCTTATTTATTGACATATAAAAAGGAACTTAGAGCAAAGTGAACTGCTTGCTATAAATATAGTGTAAAAACACCAGTCAAGTTCTTCTTTGCAGAAAATCATACTAAAATTCATGCCTAATTTTACTGATCCAAATCAATGTTTCTATGATTCTTCTGAGTCAGTATAAGGCTATTCTTATTCTGTATAATCCTATATTCAAAGAATGGTAAAGTATGTTGAACATTAGATTACAAACATTTATTAAAAAGTGATTTTACCTTGTCTTGCTGTATATTCATTGTCCTCAATTAACCTTGCTAAACCAAAATCTGCTATTTTGCACACAAGATTTTCTCCTACAAGAATATTAGCAGCTCGAAGATCTCGGTGAATATAATTCATTCTTTCAATATATGCCATTCCATCAGCAATCTTGGGAGAAGATATGATACAAAGGAGGAAGAAGACAATTTTGGTTAGTGCTCAGTCAGATCTATGAAATTCATACATCTTGGGCAAGGACGAGGCTTGAGGTCCTGGGTCTGCCCTCCCTTCTCAGTAGCATGTGTATGGTTCTGGTAGCTTCTAAGTACTACCAGGACTGGCTCCGAACAATCAAGAAAGAAACAAAAAAATAAGTCATATTTTTTGAAAAAAAAAAAAAATGATATTAATAAGACACTGTCAGGCAGATAACAAAAAACTAAAGCATTAACCTGGAGGAATGACATAAGAGGAAGAGAAATAAGAGATGTATACACAAAGCTTAAATATGGATCTGTCTCTTTACCATAAAAGCAGTTTGTAAACTAAGTTTTTGTACCACTGAGTTTTTTTTTTTGTTTTGTTTTTTTTTTTGTTTTTGGTTTTTGGGTCACACCCGGCAGTGCTCAGGGGTCACTCCTGGCTCTATGCTCAGAAATCACTCCTGGTAGGCTCGGGGGACCATATGGGATGCTGGGATTCAAACCACCGACCTTCTGCATGCAAGGCAAACGCCTTACCTCCATGCTATCTCTCCGGCCCCACCACTGAGTTTTTAAGAGTCTTAAAGTCATGAGCATGTAATAGGTTGGCACAGCTCCTAACAAGCAGTTTCTTGGCATAAAGTTCTAAACAGCAAGATTCCATGGACACCCAGATGCTAAGAGTGCAATCTTAGAATCAACATGTTAATAAAAAACAAATAAATAAATGAATAAATATCTATATAGAAACTATAGATACATCTAGATTTCATTCAAAATATATCTAGAATTCATCTAAATAGAAACTTTTTTTTTTTTTTTTTGGGTTTTTGGGTCACACCCGGCAGTGCTCAGGGGTTATTCCTGGCTCCAGGCTCAGAAATTGCTCCTGGCAGGCACGGGGGACCATATGGGACGTCGGGATTCGAACCGATGACCTCCTGCATGAAAGGCAAACACCTTACCTCCATGCTATCTCTCCGGCCCCTTGATTTGTTTTGACTTCTGGGCCACACCCGGAGGTACTCAGGGGTTACTCCTGACTCTGCTCTTAGGAATCAGTACACGCTGACCTAGGATAGACCTTGGTTCAATCCCCTGGCGTCCCATATGGTTCCCCAAAGGAGGAACAATTTCTAAGCACATTGCCAGGAGTAACCCCCTGAGCGTTACTGGGTGTGGCCAAAACCAAAAAAGGAATGATATATTTTAGAAACTGACCTTTTTTGTTTGTTTGTTTGTTTGTTTGGTCACATCTGGCAGCACTCAGAGGTTACTCCTGGCTTTATGCTCAGAAATCGCTCCTGACAGGCTCAGGGGACCATATGGGATGCCAGGATTCAAACCACTGTCCTTCTGCATGCAAGGCTCACGAAAGCCTTACCTCCATGCTATCTCTCCGGCCCCGAAACTGCTGACCTTTAAATACTAAATTAAATTATAACAGAAGATCAGATTAGGTATCTCTGATGTTCCGTTCAGCTCTAAAATTCTATGATTTTAGGGGCTGGAACAATAGCACAGTGGTAGGGCGTTTGCTTGCATGCGGCTGACCCAGGGTTTGATACCCAGAGTGCCATATGGTCCCCCGAGCCAGGAGTGATTTCTGAACGCAGAGCCAGAAGTAACCCGAGCCAGTGTGGCCCCAAAGCAAAAACAAAAACTAAAACAAATTCTATGAATTTGGAGCTAGAGAATGAGCACAGAGGGTAGGGCTTTTCCTTCATCAGGCCAACCCGGGTTCTGGCCCATTTGGTCTTCTGAGCCTGAGAAGAATAATTTCTTTTTTTTTTTGGTGGTTTTTGGGTCACACCCGGCAGTGCTCAGGAGTTATTCCTGGCTCCAGGCTCAGAAATTGCTCCTGGCAGGCACGGGGGACCATATGGGGCGCCGGGATTCAAACCAATGACCTCCTGCATGAAAGGCAAACGCCTTACCTCCATGCTATCTCTCCGGCCCCCGAGAAGAATAATTTCTGAGTACAGAGCCAAAAGTAGGCCATGAGAGGCACTGGGTGCCCTTCCCCCAAATCCTATTAATTATGTTATATAAATAATAGTATTCTATTAAGATGATGATTTGCTTTGGTGGCATACCTGGTAGAGCTTAGAAGATGTACCTAGCTTGGTGGTCAGAGGTCACTCCTAGCTATACTTGGGGTACAATGTGGTGTCAGAGGTCAAACTTGAGGGCTCCTGAATGTGAAGCAAGAGTTCCGCCCTTTAAGTTCTCTCTCCATCCCTATCTTACAATTTTAATATTCCATTTCAATTCAAATTTCATCTATGTATCATCATCATTAAAGTACCTGAGCAGCCATATCAACCAGTTGTGGGAGCTTCAAATATTTTCCATCTCCTTCCTTCAGGAAATCTAACAAACTCCCTATAAAAAAATCAAGACATTCAAGAAAAATCAGAAGTCTTAAAATTGGATTACAACATTCTCCCACCTCCAGATCATTGCATCACAATTAAAACAGCTCTTTATCCTTTTATCCTCCCTCCCTCCCTCCCTCCCTCCCTCCCTCCCTCCCTCCCTCCCTCCCTCCCTTCCTTCCTTCCTGGTTTTTGTGTTACACCCAGCAGCGCTCAGGGGTCAGTCCTGGCTCTACGCTCAGAAATCGCTCCTGGCAGGCTCGGGGGACCATATGGGATACCGGGATTTGAACCACCGTTCTTCTGCATGCAAGGCAAATGCCTTACTTCCATGCTATCTCTCTGGCCCCAGCTCTTTATTCCTTAAAAAAAAAATTTTTTTTTTGGTTTTGAGCCACACCCAGCAGCATTCAAGGGTTACTTCTGGCTCTCTACTCAGAAATCACCCCTGTCAGGCACAGGGGACCATATGGATGCTGGATTTCAAACCACCATTGGTGCTGGGTTGGCTGCTTTCGAGGCAAACACTACCATTGTGCTATCTCTCTGGCCCCTATTCTTCAATATCTTTGCAGCTCTTAAGATTCTTATAAAAGAACATAGCCTGAAGTTTTAGACACTTTTAATAGCATCTAAAAATTATGTGAGGCACTGTGCTTTAGGCCATTAGTATGTTTGGCCATCAATATATATATGCACCTTAAAAAGTTATCAACTTTTGGCGGGGGTTCTTGTGGAAGAAAAAAAATTTCTTTAACAGTGCATTGTAGTTGGCCCTGTTACCACTAGATGGAACTACAGTTAGTGAGGAAAGTCTACTAAAGAGAGGATGTAATTATCACTTTAAGAGGTAAAAAAGAGGGCCCAGAGATAGCACAGGGGTGTTTGCCTTGCAAGCAGCCGATCCAGGACCAAAGGTGGTTGGTTCGAATCCCGGTGTCCCATATGGTCCCCCGTGCCTGCCAGGAGCTATTTCTGAGCAGACTGCCAGGAGTAACCCCTGAGCAACGCCGGGTGTGGCCCAAAAACAAACAAACAAAAAAAAAACAAACAAAAAAAAGGTTAAAAATGAGTAGATAGGAGGGAAATAGAGGGGGAAGAAGGGACCACTCAGGACAGCTCAGCTGTAGACTGCCTACTTTGCAGTGAGAAGTCAGTGAGGCTGCAAGTTTAATTACTGCTATTGCCTCACATTATCCCAGTTGGATCCCTTTAGTGCTATTTGAATTCTGAAGTACTTCAACCAAACTCATTCGCAACTAAAGTGTGCAACATTTAGCACTACACTCAAGTGTACAAGTACTGCAAGGCCCTGTAACTTTCATGCTCACAGAAACAATCAAGAAGATTAGAGCTGGAAAGATAGCACAGAGGTAAGGCGTTTGCCTTGCATGTGGCTGACCTGAGACAGAACCAGGTTCGAATCCCAGCATCCCATATGGTCCCCTGAGACTTCCAGGAGTGACTTCTGAGTGCAGAGTCAGGAGTAACTCCAGGGAGACACAGGGTATAACTAACTCAAAAAAACAGAAAACAAAAAAACAAAACAAAAAAGAAAGAATAGAGGAAAAAATGATGAAATGTAAGAGCGTTATTGTCAAAAAATAGTTGATGGCTCACTGGTTCCTGGTGGTGCTATAGCAACTGGGTATAGAACAAAACCAAAAATAAATAAAATATTTCATTTTAAAAAACTGTATGTATAAAGTAGAAATAAAGAGAGGTTTCCCCTAAAATTTATCAATAGAATACCCTAAGAATTACAAAACACACATACCTTTTGACATAAATTCAGTGACTATGTAAATTGGTTCTTCAGAAACAACAGCATACAGAGGAACAAGTTTATCATGTCTTAACTTCTTCATAATCTGAGCCTCTTGAAGAAAAGCTTCTGGCATCATTGTGCCTGGTTTTAGTGTTTTGATTGCTACTTTTGTCGTTCCATTCCACGTTCCTAGAAAAACGACATTTATATTACCTTTTAAGATTTTTTTTTGAGAAATTGAATAAGTAGAAATTACCTTAAATATTTCAAAATATTTTATCATAAACTATGGCACTAACTTACGACTAATTAAGAACAACCAAAACAAAATTCAGTATTCTTACCCATCCATACTTCTCCAAAACATCCTTGTCCTAGCTTAACCTCTAGTCGCAAAGATTCTCGAGGAATTTCCCAAGCATCTTTTGCCAGGCCCTGAGTCTGGGGTTTCACAGTTGGACACACAGTTGTTAACTTATGACATAAGCCATCAGCATGTTCTAGATGAAGGAATAGGTACACTTTAAAATTACTTATAAAAGGACTGTAAATACTTTAAAAAAGAAATGTAGAGAGTGAAAACAAAAACAAAATATCATAGGGAGCATAAACCAAAATAAAAGTGACTAGATTTATTTAAAAGTAAAAACAGAGAGAGGAGGGGGATTGTGTATTAGAAGCAAAGCATACCATAAATCAAACAATTTTTGGGGCCACACTCGGTGATACTCAGGGGTTACTCCTGGCTATGTGCTCAGTAATCACTCCTGGCCTGGGGGAACATATGGGACGCCAGAGGATCGAACCTCGGTCTGTCCTAGGCTAGCGCATGCAAGGCAGATGCCTTACTGGTTGCACCACTGCTCCGCCCCAAATCAAACAATTTTTTTAAACACATTTGTAAAAGCTTTTTTTTTTTTTTGGTCCTAGCTTTTGTGCTAACAGTATAACACCAAGTATCTTTTTATAAACGAGTGTTGAAAAACTTAAGCCAACTTTCTCATGTCTCAGTTAAAAATTATGGAGATGAAACTAAAAGCCTGTTTCTAAGTTCTGCTTTTGGGGCTGCGGGAGTTAAGGAATTTGCCTTGCACATGGCCAACTCTGGTTTAAACATAACATATGATCACCAGGCAAACCAAGAGTAAATCCAGGCATAAAGCCAGAATTAGCTCCTGAACTGTGCAGGTATACCTCCTTGCCATACCCTCAATGAAATTATTTTTTAAAAATGTTTTGCTTTTAACAACTGTGTATTGGGCCCGGAGAGATAGCACAGCGGCGTTTGCCTTGCAAGCAGCCGATCCAGGACCAAAGGTGGTTGGTTCGAATCCCGGTGTCCCATATGGTCCCCCGTGCCTGCCAGGAGCTATTTCTGAGCAGACAGCCAGGAGTAACCCCTGAGCACCACCGGGTGTGGCCCAAAAACCAAAAAAAACCCAAAAAAAACCAAAAAAAAACAAAAAACCAACTGTGTATTATTTCTTTCCAAAGAGAATGATTGCTATTTCTTTTTGTTTGTTTGTTTTTGGGTCACACCCAGCAGTGCTCAGGGGTTACTCCTGACTGTGCTCAGAAATCGCCCCTGGCAGGCTCGGAACCATATGGAATGCCAGGAATCGAACCACTGGTCTGTCCTGGGTTGGCCGAGTGCAAAGCAAACACCCTAACACTGTGTTATCTCTCTGGCCCCAACTGCTATTTCTAATACCCACTATTACATATTAAAAAAAAAAAAAGTCTAAAAAAAAATAGTCTTAATTCAGAACTAATAAAGGACATACACCCCTAATTTAAAATGACAACTTGTGAACTCTGCTTATATAATCTTTCTTACTGAAAATAAGACATGTCCCTTCCCATTCTTAACAAGTGACCACACAAATCAACATTTTAACAAGCACAATCACAACTGATGCTCATGTTTGGTACACTTTTGGATCAAGACTAGTGGTTGATTTTGATACTTTTTGCTACCAATAAAGAGAATACAATTTTAGGATAGTAGACTATCACAATGAATACCTTTCAATTGTCCTAAATGACTAAACAATGTCTACAATTTGGGGCCGGAGTGGTGGCACAGCAGTAGGGTGTTTGCCTTGGATGGACCGTGGTTCAATCCCCTAGCACCCCATATAGTGCCCCCCAAGCCAGGAGCAATTTCTGAGCGCACAGCAAGGAGTAACCCCTGAGCATCACCAGGAATAGCCCCAAAAGCAACAAACAAAACAAAAAACAGTAAACCAAATGACACCAGAAATAGCTTCTTCTTTTTCTTCTTTTCAGAAATAGCTTTTTTTTTTTTTTTGGTTTTTCAGGCCACACCCTTTAGATGCTCAGGGGTTACTCCTGGCTACGTGCTCAGAAATTGCCCCTGGCTTGGGGGGTCCATATGGGACACCGGGGGATCGAACTGTGGTCCTTTCCTTGGCTAGCGCTTGCAAGGCAGACACCTTACCTCTAGCACCACCTTGCCGGCCCAAATAGCTTTTTTTTTAATTTTTTCTTTATTTACACATCTTTTTTTTTTTTTTTTTTGGTTTTTGGGCCACACCCAGTGACGCTCAGGGCTTGGCTATGCACTCAGAAATTGCCCCTGGCTTGGGGGACCATATGGAATGCTGGGGGATCGAACTATGGTCCGTCCTAGGTTAGCATGCACAAGGCAAATGCCCTACTGCCTGCACCATTGCTCTGGCCCCTAAAATATGTATTTTAGTAACTTAAAATTGTTAAATTTTAATAATCTACCTTTGGATTTAACTGTTATAAAATAAAATGTTAACAAAGGCACTATACCAAAAGAATATAAGGATTCAAATCATGGTAGTAATTTGAGCATATATGGGGATCAGAGATTGAATAGTGTGTAGGGCACTTGTATTTGTCTGACCCAGGTATGTTTCCAGTCATCCCAAACGGTCCCCTCAGTGCACCTGGAGTAATTCCTGAGTGCAGAGCCAGAAGTTACCTCAGGGCACCACCAGGTGTGGCTCAAAACCAAAATAACAACAACAACAATAATAATAACAACAAAATTTTAGAATATAATCTAGTTCAATCGGGTAACAGTATAATCTATTTGTCATTTGAAATCCAGAATAAACAGACATCAACTAAGCACATACTGCTGTGTAAAGTAGTACAATAAACCTTAAGAAATATGAAGACCAGGGGCCGGAGAGATAGCATGGAGGTAAGGCGTTTGCCTTTCATGCAGGAGGTCATCGGTTCGAATCCTGGCGCCCCATATGGTCCCCCGTGCCTGCCAGGAGCAACTTCTGAGCCTGGAGCCAGGAGTAACCCCTGAGCACTGCCAGGTGTGACCCAAAAACCACAAAAAAAAAAAAAAAGAAGACCAAGATTCTATTCTCATTATACATGAGTAAATTACCCTCATCTTTGAAATATTCACATACCTGTGTAGTGTTTTACCAGTTTCTGCAGGGTTTCAAATTGTGCTCTGGTTGTGATATAGTAACCACCATTGTCAAGTTTCCTAATTTTGTAGTGTTTCACATTGTCGCCCCTTACTTCATCCCAGTCACGAATAGACAGGGAAAAAGCACCTAGGGGAAATATTAATTCTTTTACTGTCTCTGTACCAAAAAGTGTATCTGAGAAGAATTTAAATTAAGATCAACATAACAATATCAATACCTTTAGTAGTTTCGCTTTCTCTTACTAAGAAAATACCTCGTTGATTCCCTGGATTTAGAAGTAACCTTTCGGCATCTTTTCTCCCCATTTTGCCAAAATACCATCTGGAGAAAAAATAAAGAATATTCTGAATTAGAATATGTCATAAAATTCATACATATATAAGTATTAATAACAATGAGCAAAAGAAGATAAAAAATAGCTATAGATAAAACGAAGTAAAATAATGAATCTACTTATTAAATAGAAACTTTATAGATATTGCTATCAAAATATACTATGTCAGGACAAGAGTGATAGCACAGTGTTTACCTTGCACATGGCTGACCTGGGAACCAACCTGGGTTTGATCCCCAGCATCCCATATTGCCCCCTGAGCCTTGCAATTTCTGAGAGCAGAGCCAGGAGTAACCCGAGTGATACCTGGGTGTGTCCACACACACACACATGTATATAATATATATTTATGCATATATACACACACACTATGTTATAGTAATTCCATACACTGGCTGCACAGTATGTCTCTTTACTTCACTTGGCTGTCACAAAACCAGTAAGTAGAATAAAGAAAGACAATAATAATGAGTCTTTCAATCAGCAGAAGATAAAAATACTGAAACCTGAATAGGAAGAACAGAAATGGCAGAAGTTCTGAGGCAGTAGTGTGATCATTAGTGTTCAGTAAGATGCAAATAAACTATAATACATTACTGGGAATTCTAAATTAGGCTGGGTTTGACTCAATAGGGTTTTCTGAATAAAAGTCTTTTCTATGGAAGAGCTAACCAAATAGTGAAGTAAGGTAAAAAATAAAAGCACCAAAGTAGAACATCTTATGAATACAGGCAAAAGGATAAACTTAAAACTAAAGTAGTATCACTGAGGGTAAACTTTATCTTTTTAAAAGTCATAAGAATTGTATTCTTGGGCCCGGAGAGATAGCACAGCGGTGTTTGTCTTGCAAGCAGCCGATCCAGGACCCAAGGTGGTTGGTTCGAATCCCGGTGTCCCATATAGTCCCCCATGCCTGCCAGGAGCTATTTCTGAGCAGACAGCCAGGAGTAACCCCTGAGCAATGCCGGGTGTGGCCCAAAAACCAAAAAAAAAAAAAAAAAAAAAGAATTGTATTCTTGGGCCTGGAGAGATAGCACAGCGGCGTTTGCCTTGCAAGCAGCCGATCCAGGACCAAAGGCGGTTGGTTCGAATCCTGGTGTCCCATATGGTCCCCTGTGCCTGCCAGGAGCTATTTCTGAGCAGACAGCCAGGAGTAACCCCTGAGCATCGCCGGGTGTGGCCCAAAAAAACAAAACAAAACAAACACAAAAAACAAAACAAAACAAACAAAAAAATTATATTCTTCCTAAAAGAAAATCACAAAAATCTACAAATCAAGCACATAAGTTAAGAAATTAATACTGGGGACTAGGAGATAGCTTAAATAGTGGAACACATGCCTGAATTTACAAGGCCCTGAGCATTCAATCCCCAGGATGGCATGGTCTGCCCAGAAACACCAGGTAGCCTTGGTGGGCCTTGAGCACCAACGGATGTGGTCTTGTTGGCCCAAGAGCTGAACTGTAGCTTGAAATGCCTGGAACCAAGTATCAGCAGGAGTGGCTTCTGGGGATCCCAGCATTGCTGGGAATGGCACCTCTCCTTCTTTCGCTCTCTCTATCTTTTGGTATATATAGATTAAGAATTAAGGGTAAATTTCTGAAGAGAAACTGAATAATATAAAATGCTGATAAAATAAAAGCTGTAGGGATCGGAAGAGTGGTGCTAGTGGTAAGGAGCCTGCCTTGTGCGCGCTAGCCTAGGACAGACAGTGGTTTGACCCCCCCCCCCCCCGTTGTCCCGTATGGTCCCCCAGGTTAGGAGCAATTTCTGAGCGCATAGCCAGGAGTAACCCCTGAGCGTCACCGGGTGTGGGCCCCCCCAAAAAAATTAAAAATAAAAGCTTTAAAACAGGCGTAATGTAAAATTATTAATACAGATTCATTTCTAATCCTACTGTGAGTACTATGTCTTCTATTATTAATTTTTAAGTAACATCTATTAATATGCTACATTAGCTGTATTAAGACTGGTATATAATTGTGTGTACAAAGTTGTGGTTATGTAGGATATGCATCAAAATGCTTTTAAAATCAGTATTATTAATAAAATATGAAGTTGTGCCATACTCTTCAGCCTGAATGGAATCCGCAGGGGCTACATAATTGCTAGGGATATAGCCATTCTTTCCTGTGGCAATTGATCTTGCTTCCCACCAGTCTCCTTCCCTGTAACACATAAAACAACAATTACCACAGCTCAGGATATATTCTACTGAAGGGTTGTTTTATATCTTAAGTAGTAAAAAGTTTTACTTCCATTTTTTATTTATGCATTCATTTGCTCATGAATCAAATTTAAAGATAATTTTTAAAAACAGGCTACAGGCTACATCAATTAAAGGAGTAAGACTGAGCAAAAGTAATACTGCACATTCCTGCTCCAAAATAGTATAATTCTAGATTAAAACCTTTGTGATACGTTTTTTAATTCTTTCAAACAAGGCAATAAATGACAAAGAAGAAAACAATTTGAGGTAAATCTTCTGAATTTTTCAGTTTCAATTGACTATTAAAGTTCTACTGAGACAATTTGCATACCGTAAAATCCTAATTTAGATATATAATTTAAGGGCTTAAGAGATACTACAGCAGGTAGGTAGGTGCTTGCTTTGCATACATTTGACCCAAGTTCAATCCTTTGAGTTGCATATGATCCCCCACAAGTTCCATCAAGAGTGATCCTTGAGTACAGTGCCAGGAGTAAAGCCTGATAATGCCAGGTGTACATCCCTCCACATATATTCATATGTGCATTTTCATTATCCATATATAAAAAAACCCTCATAGCCTTAATTCATCCCCATCCTTCTCACTTCCTATCCCCACCACTGTCAACCACTGATTTTCTGTTTCTATAGATTTTCTTATAACAGGCACTTCATAAAAAGTAATCATATAAAATGTGGGATTTTGACTTTCTTTGCTTGGCAAAAATTTTTGAAGCTCATCTATGCTGCAGCATAATTTAGGACTCTCTCTCCCCCTTTTTTAAGTGTCAAATGATTTTTCTCTTTACCAGTATGTCCAATATAGGTAGAAGGCAAATGAATAAAAAGGGGGAAGAAACTTAATGATAATTTGTTTGTTCTCCTATTATGTTTTGCTTTGATCTTGTTGGCAACTGGTAGCCACTGAAAAATTTGAAAGCAAAGGAACATGCTCATCCTTAAGCTCTGGAAATATATACAGCAAACTGAAATAAGGAGGAAACATTATTGAAGCTAAAATACCATAAACATATGAGAAGCTACAAGTGGTTATTATGCCTGCTATTGAAATTATGGTATATATCTTCAAGAGAAGCCCTATGCTTTTTATGGAGAGCCATATAAATGATTAAAGGTTAAAAGTTTCGTAAGAAAAAAGCAACTTCACCTGGTCAGTTTGAGAATTCCTTTTTCTTGTTTAAAAGACAAAAAAAGGTCTTTAAATCATCTGGTACTCAACTAATTAAGAAGTCAGAATTCACTATATAAAGATTAGGTTTTTTGTGATGTATTTACTTGTATATATTCCCATAATGCTAGTTCTTAAATCTCTAACACTTATTGTAGGACCACAGCAGCACTTTTTGGGGAGTACTTGTAGCTATAGCAAAATTAGCCCATGTTTAAAGAAACCAAATGCATAATCCAATCCAATGGGCAAAAAATATACAAACCAATTTTATTTTTGAATGAATCGCACAATTAGTTCAGTGATTTCAGTACAAAGAAGTGGTTTCTTCCAGTATTTCCTTCATAAAATATCTGCAATACTTACGTATTGTTAATTATTTGAAACCTTTCACTCTTCTTAAATGAAAGATCCTCTGTGGTTCTAGCTTCATAATCATATAAGGCCACAAATATAGTAACACCACCTATTGTAGAAAAAGTTAAATTATAGATAAATTAATGAAAGAGAAATAAATCATTTCCAGCAAAGCCATAACTTTCTTTCTAGTCTCCAGAATCTAGTTTTAAATATTAGAGATTTGGTCAGTTGATGTTTTAAGAGTATTTAGGTTGCCATAGCGATAAGCACTGTGATAGGGAGTTTGCCTTGCACACAGCCAACCTTGGATGGACCCAGTTCAATTCCCGGCATCCCATAAGATCCCCTGTGCCTGCCAGGAGCGATTTCTGAGTGCAGAGCAAGAGTAAGCCCTGAGTGCTGCTGGGTGCTTTTGGGTGTGACCCAAAAACAAACAAAAAGTATTCAGATGTTTTAAGACCTTGTTCTAGACTTAACAAGAAAAAAACATCTAACCTCATCAAAAAATGGGGAGAAAAATGAACAGACAATTCCTCAAAGAAGAAATACAAATAGCCAAAAGGCACATGGAAAAATATGCTCCACATCACTAATCATCAGGGAGATGCAAATCAAAACAACTATGAGGTACCATCTCACGCCACAGAGACTAGCACATATCACAAAGAATAAGAACAATCGATGCTATGTGGTCCATCCTAGGCTAGCGCTTGCAAGGCAGACAACTTAACTCTAGCATCACCTCTCTGGCCCCTAAATAAAGGTATTATTATAAATAAAGACCGTGTTCTAGGGGCCAGAGATTGTACAATGGGTAAGAAGCTTGTCATGTATATAGCTAACTTGGGTTCAATCCCTGATAACCTATATGGTACCCAGAGCTCACCAAGAGTGAACCCTGAGCACAGAGCCAAGAGTTAGTCCTGAGTACTGCGAGTTGTAGCCCCAAAACTAAAAACAAGACCTTGTACTGAACTCTATGAATTATGAAGTCTACAGATCCGGTGAAACAATCTAAATTTTGATTCATAGCATCACCATTTCAGGCTTAAGAAAAGCCTTAGTTCAAACCCATGCCTTGCCAGAAAAAGTACAAACTACTATTGGCACTGATCATCAATTTCTCACAAACAATGGGTGAGCATTTTAATAAGGTTTTTAGTAAGATGATTATTTTAAAAGGTGATGTTTCCTTAGAAAATAAGTGATATAGTTGATATTAATTTTAAATTCCAATAAAAACTCATATATGGTATTACACTTGAAAATGTAAGTGATTAGAACCCTAAATAAACTTACCTGCCCAGGAATAAAACATCTCCTTTATCATGCATTTCTATGAGTTCCAGTCATTTATTTATGGTCTACTTGATCTATTTGAATGTCTAATTTTACATTTTACTCTAATTATCTTTAAAATTTAAAACCTTGGTACAAAACACAAAAATGTTTCTTTTATTCTGCTAATGCATATAACACCTAGGTCTTTCCTATGCAAAAGATATTACTAGCTACTTAAGTACTTAAGCCAAGTATGTAACTGGTGCAGTCAGTTCTCTCTACAAAATATTGCTTTCCTATTTCTGTCAGCCTAATAAAACCTTGCTATTTTTTTAAGTAGGAGCCTCCTAATCACAATCTATATCTACTTCCCTACATTCACATCCATTTCCCACAAAACTGCTGGATTATAATTTTTGTTCGTTTTGGGCCACATCCAGCAGTGCTTAGAAGTTACTACCATTTTGGTGCTGGAGGATCACTCCAAAGAGTGGTCAAGAAACAATGTGGTGCCAAGGATCAAACCTGTATTTTCTACATGCAGACCATGTGGGCAGTCTGTTATCTCTCTGGCGTATTTTTTAAAAGGAAATAAAAGTGAAATTCCTTTATCTCTCTTTGATTCCAGGAGCTGCTCTACAGGGGGTGGTCCTTACCCAACACCCCCCCCCCAACTGTAAAAATAGTTTTGGTGCTGGAGCGATAGATAGGACAGGGTTAGGGTATTTGCCTTGCATGCAGCCAACCTGAGACAGACCTGGGTTTGATCCTTGGCATGCCATATGGTCCCCCGAGCCTGCCAGGAGCTGATTTCTAAGTGCAGAGCCAGGAATAACCCCTAAGAGCCACTGAATATAACCCAAAAACCAAATACCAAAAAAAAAAAAAAAAAAAAAGTTTTGCTTTGGCTTTTAATAAATCCTAACCTTTTTTTTTTTTTGGTTTTTCGGGCCACACCTGTTTGATGCTCAGGGGTTACTCCTGGCGAAGTGCTCAGAAATTGCCCCTGGCTTGGGGGGACCATATGGGACGCCGGGGGATCGAACCACGGTCCTTCCTTGGCTAGCGCTTGCAAGGCAGACACCTTACCTCTAGCGCCACCTTGCTGGCCCCAAATCCAAACTTCTTACTATAAGGTTACAAGATTGTAAGTATTCTGATTTCAATTCTGTATCATACATATTATCTCTGCCCAAACTATACTCCTGAGTAGTCCTCAAAACTGCTTAAGTGATGGGCCAGAGATAGCAGCACAGTGATAGGGTGTTTATTTGCCTTGCCTGTAGCCAATCCAGGACGGACAATGGTTCAAATCCCGGTATCCCATGTGGTTCCCCCATGCCTTCCAGGAGCAATTTCTGAGCCCAGAGCCACGAATAACCACTGAGCGTCGCTGGACCCAAAAACAAAAAACAAAAACAAGCAAAACAAAACAAAAACTGTGTTAAGTGAATTTGGACCTCCTAAATTTAAAATGTATTTTTTTTCTTTCCTTTTTATGGGTGTGAGTATAGGGGCCCAGAATCCAGAGGTTCTCAGGTATTACTCCTGGCTCTGCACACAAGAATTACTCCTAGCAGTGCTTGAGGTACAATAAGGAATATGGGATGCTAGGGATTCAATTCAGGTTGGCTACATGCAAGGAAAGTGCCTTATCTGCTGCTGTACTATTGCTCAGGCCCTCATAATATGTGTTGTGCTCACTTCAGCAGCACATATAATTAAAAATTGGAACAATAAATAGATTAGCATGGCCCCTGCGCAAGGATGACATAGTATGTGTTACTTTCTTTCCTCAGAAACTCTTCTTAGTTCTGCTCACATTAGGCTATTCTTATCAAATTGCAGCCCAAATAATTACTTCTCATAATAGTTTTCCTTGGCCTATATCAGTATTTCTCACCTCAAAGTCATATGGCTCCTTGGAGCTGAGAGTATTTCAATAGATGAGCAATAGATGGAAACCAAATAAATAGGGGTGCAGGACTGGACAGCACAAGACTAGATGGCCAAATGGTAGGACAGGGGAGCGACAAAAAGAAAACACAGTGAGATGAGGTCATGGTCAGAAAACAGATTGAGAAAGAATGACCTAAAGGACCATCTTCAATCATTCTGACTAGATAGATATCCATAACATTTTTAAAGGCATTAAGTCATCCATCTGGTTGTTTATTCACTATTGTTCAGCCTTCATTACTGTTACCTCCATTCAAATAGAACTGAACTTTTTCCTGCATATAGCTCTAGATCTGGTACACAGACAGTGCATGTTTGTTAATGAATACCCGAACAAGCTATTTCACATAAGCAATCTGCTTTAGGTAATTATATGTATGTCTTTAATTATCAACATGTATTTTATTTTGCCAAATACATAATCCTGATAATAATAAACTTTTGATGATGACTATATGGCCATCCAATTAAGTATTTATAAAGTTAGAAGGTAGAATTTAGATTGCAATTGACTCTGAGGTCCATACCACTCCAAATGAACAATTTAATAGAATAAGAGTACATCATTATGGCCACAGTTATTGGTATGGAGGTGAGGACTCTAATGAAATAATTTATAGACAGGCCTATAAAGCAGACTCCTCTTTTGCCCTCACCAGTTTTAAGAACATCATATTGCTCAATTTTATGCTGGTAGCTGTTTTGCCAAGCCTAAGGATGAAATGGACACTACAGGGACTGCAGAAAAGAAATAAAAGAAAAACCAAAAAAAAAAAAAGGTAGAAAAGGGGCCGGATGGGCCCGGAGAGATAGCACAGTGGCGTTTGCCTTGCAAGCAGCTGATCCAGGACCAAAGGTGGTTGGTTCGAATCCCGGTGTCCCATATGGTCCCCCGTGCCTGCCAGGAGCTATTTCTGAGCAGACAGCCAGGAGTAACCCCTGAGCACTGCTGGGTATAACCCAAAAACCAAAAAAAAAAAAAAAAAAAAAAATAGAAAAGGGGCCCGAGAGATAGCATGGAAGTAGTGTGTTTGCCTTGTATGCAGGATGGTGGTTCGAATCCCGGCATCCCATATGGTTCCCCAAGCCTGCCAGGAGCGATACCTGAGCTTAGAGCCAGGAGTAACCCCTGAGCGCTGCTGGGTGTGACCCAAAAACTAAAAAACAAAACAAAAAAAGAAATAAAAGAAACAAACTCAAGAAACTGCCATATTGAGGTCCGAGGTAACTAACGTACAGAGGGTAGAATGATCCTCAGAACCCCAATGCCAAGCAGAACCCCAAGCACTGTTAAGAGTGATCCCTAAGCACAGAATCAGGAGTCAGCCCTGAGTACTGCCAGGTATGGTCCAAAAACAAACAGAAGTCTGCCATATCAATGAATCTTGGAGTTCCTTCTATTTTGTAAAGCCAGTGTGTTTTTTGCTACTTAAGGGAACATACTGATATGTGATCCTTCAAAGAGATGCTTCAAAATTTCTGATTACAGGACGGGAGCAATGGCACAGTGGGTAGGGCATTGGCCTTGCACATGGACAACTCAGGTTCAATCCCTGGCATCCCATAAGGCCTCCAGGCCTGCCAGGTGCGATTTCTGAACACAGAGCTAGGAGTTACCCCAGAACACCACTGGGTGTGGTTCAACAAAACAAAACAAAATTTCTGATTACTTAAAACAATAATTTTTTTGAGGGTACAGTTGTGCTCAGTGCAAGTGCCCTTGCTCTGTGCTCTGGGGACCATATATTGTACAAGGGAATCAAATCTGGGTCAGCTGTCAGTGAAGTACCCACATACTGTACTATATTTCTCTGGCCAGTTCCTGACTATTTCTTTTTTTTTTGAGCCCCCTCACCCCCCAGTTCCTGACTATTTCACATACTTTAATTTTGGGTTTTTGGCTGCACCCAGATGTGTACAGGGCTTCCTCCTGTCACTGTGCTGCTCAGGGATCACTCTAGGCAGGATAGGGAACTACATGTAGTGCCAAGGATTAAAGCTGGGTCAGCCACATGCAAGACTTCTTCAATTCCTAATTATTTTGTTTTTGAATTATATCCAGCAGACTTTAGGACTTATTCCAGCTCTGCTCTCACAACTCACTTACTGGTGGTAAGGGGTAAGGAATTGAGGTAGGGGAAGTGGAGAGGAACTTATGTGGTAATCGGTATAGGAAATTGAATGTGGACGAGGCTTATGCAAAGCAAATGCCCTGCCCACTGTACAATCTGTCCAGCCCTTGAGAATCTGATTTTTTTGTTTGTTTTTTGGGACACACCCGGCGGTGCTCAGGGGTTACTCCTGGCTGTCTGCTCAGAAATAGTTCCTGGCAGGCACGGGGGACCATATGGGATACCGGGATTCGAACCAACCACCTTTGGTCCTGAATCAGCTGCTTGCAAGGCAAACACTGCTGTGCTATCACTCCGGGCCCGAGAATCTGATTATTTTAAAGCACTATGGTTCCATGAAAGGTTGCCAGCTATCACTTCTTACTGTTCTCTAAAAGTTTATCATAATATACCTATATATTCGAGCATAAGCCGAGTTTTTCTGACACAAAATTTGCGCCAAAAAACCCGAACTTGGCTTATACTCGGGTCATACAGGTTATTTGATTCGATGCACATGCACTAAATTAAATGCACGTAGTCATCTTCTGCCGTGTGCTGGAGGGGGCGGTGCTTCAGCTCAGTCCACAAGTCGCAGCTGAGCTGAAGAGGGAGGCAGCTGAACTGAATTGGATGCCACTGAACTATTTAACCCACAACATTCAATAGCACATTTAATTAAGTGAAAAACCCATTTAAGGCAGTAAAGTCATGTAAATGTTTATACATCCTGAATCCTTATAATCAGGGGTTTTTCAGTATAAGGATTCAGGATTTTTAACCCCTTATTTACAATGCTTTACTGTCTTAAATATTTTATTCACTTTATTAAAGTTGCCACTGAATACTATGGGTTAATGTGGCATGTTAATGGTATATAGTATATCAAATAATCATGTATTGTAAATGCAATAAAGTATTTAATTATTTATTTATTGATTCCTCAATCATAATTGTTTTGGGTATATATTTTTATTTTTTATTTATTTTTTATTTTTGTTTTTTTTTGGGTCACACTCGGCAGCGCTCAGGGGTTACTCCTTGCTCTATGCTCAGAAATTGCTCCTACAGGCTTGGGACCATATGGAATACCAGGATTTGAACCACCGACCTTCTGCATGCAAGGCAAACGTGCTATCTCCATGCTATCTCTCCGGCCCCATATTTTTATTTTTGAAGTTTACCAGTGACTGCTGCATTTTCCACCTTGGTTTATACTTGAGTGACTAAATTTTCCCAGTTTTTAGGGTAAAATTAGGGGGGTTGGCTTATACTCGAGTATATATATATGGCTATATACTTGAGTATATACGGTAATAAAGGTAGTTCTGGAATAAATGACTAATAGGAACTCTCAGGCTTATTATCTGTGACTGGAAAAAAAACCCCCCAAAACAAAAAAAAAAATAAACACGGGGCCAGAGAGATAGCATGGAGGTAAGGCATTTGCCTTTCATGCAGAAGGATGGTGGTTTGAATCCAGGTATTCCATGTGGTCCCCTGAGCCTGCCAGGAGCGATTTCTGAGTGTAGAGCCAGGAATAATCTCTGAGCGCTGCCAAAAAACAAAAAACAAAAACAAAACAAAACAAAACAAAAATAAAAACACTCCACCAAAATTTGGGAATGTAGCCCAGCATTTAGATAAGGCTTCACATGTGTTGGTTTGATCTCCAACAATAGAAACACTAAACTCTGAGCTTCAGAATAAAAAAAAAAAAACTTAACTATCTGGCATATTTTTATACCTCCAGTATCTGCCACACAGGATGCACTCAATATTAAAACAAAAAATAGAGTAAAGAAAACATTTAAGGGTGTAGCCCAGTATATGTTTACCATCAAATTATTACCTAATTTCCTTGAACAGTATCTATATATACAATGACTTAATTTTTAATTATAGACTTAATTTTTTTACATAAGATTGACCTTAAAAGTTCTTGACTGTTGGGGCTGGAGAGATATCATGAAGGTAAGGTGTTTTCCTTGCATGCAGAAGGACGGTGGTTTGAATCTCGGCATCCCATATGGTCCCCCTGTGCCTGCCAGGAGCGATTTCTGAGCATGGAGCCAGGAGTAACCCCTGAGCGTTGCCAGGTGTGACCCAAAAATCAAAAAAAAGTTCTTGACTGTTATTTTTCTTGCAGCAGATAAATCTTATATATACAATACCAAAGGTGAGATTTGCAAAGTGATACCAGAACTGATCATTTCAATCTCACCTGTTAAACCAACAGGATATGAACTTGGCACCGCTGAAAATGATGAAGATGCTCCTCCAAAAGGTGTTACCCCTGAGGATCCTCCAAATGGTGTCATGGAAAGACTGCTAAAATTTACAGATGTTCCCTTTGTTGAAGATGACGGTGTCACTGTTGTGTGTTCTGTTCCATACTGGTTGATGCTTGGACTGACAGGTTCTGGTGTATTTTCAGTTCTATATTTAATGGAAGGACTTTTGTTCTCTTTACTTTTAATGCAGCCCATTATCAAATCTACAGAGGAGATAAGGCAAATATTTTGAGGTTAATATAAATGACACTTCCAAATGGCCCAACTCTGTGACCGAAATCAAATAATATGTGCAGACAAATCCTCTCAGGTGAGATCAAACTACAGGGCTGAAAACTGGGACTTTTTTTCTGGAAATGGAATTGGGCCAAGCCTCCATGTACCCACCCCGCTATGAGAAAATCCAGCATTGCCCACAGCCACCATTTCCCAGCAGAAAAATGGCCTACCTCCTCTACCAAGCTCCAAATGAAAATAATGGCCACTGATACGTCCTAGGCAGGCTGATCATGGCTGATATCTCTGTGGGATTCTCTGAAAGGGGTGGGGAGCACATGACCCTTTCTGCATGAACTACTGTAGTCCAGTGTCATTCCCTAAGCCCTCCAACTGAAATGGCCCAGCCAAAGCATTTGTTATAGAATTAAAAAAAAAAAAAAATCAGGGGCCAGGCGGTGGCACTAGAGGTAAGGTGCTTGCCTTGCCTGCGCGGTTCGATCCCCCGGTGTCCCATATGGCCCCCCAAGCCAGGAGCAGCTTCTGAGCGCATAGCCAGGAGTAACCCCAAAATCGGTTTCTCAAGTTAAAGACCATTACCAGGACACATGTGAGAAAGGACAAAAGCATGAACACAGGGATCACAGGTGAGTGGGGGATGAGAGATTAAACACAATAATCAGGTTTGGATGATCAGTAGAATATTGGTAAAGGTGACATGAAGAATAAAAAGTCATCTCCCTGGTATTTACTAAATTCATTAAGCAGTTTCCATGTGTGTGTGTGAACAAATTCAAAGTTTCCAGTTTCAGATGATGGAAAATAGTCACAATTGAGGTATTTAGAAAAAGTATTTTTTCTGGACCAGTGAGCTTTGTTTCAGATTTTACTTTTCAATACTGTGAGACTTTATGCTTAAGTCTACAAGGGATTTGATAATAAAATGAAAAGCTCAGTAAAAGGTAGAAAGTAGAGAGATTAACAATTATTTCACAGTTTAACCATACCAACTAGAGGTATGGCTTTGGCCTGTTCTCATCAGCCTCCTTCTATACTCTGGCTCAGAAGAGAAAGACCATCACCTTTTCTTCCTCTTTTTCCACCTTCCCCTCCTCTGTGGACGCCTCCATGGAGCCTAAGAAACCAGGCTGTGGCCAGGGTGCTGCCCAGAACACTGTGCCACCACCCACCTCTGCTGAACATGGTGTTGGAAGGCACCGCAGGCCAGGAAGCATCCCAGAGGCACCTCAGTAGCTGCCATCAAGATCTATATCCTGGGCCCGGAGAGATAGCACAGCTTGCCTTGCAAGCAGCTGATCCAGGACCAAAGGTGGTTGGTTCAAATCCCGGTGTCCCATATGGTCCCCCGTGCCTGCCAGGAGCTATTTCTGAGCAGACAGCCAGGAGTAACCCCTGAGCACCGCTGGGTGTGGCCCCAAAACAAAACAAACAAACAAACAAACAAAAAAAGATCTATATCCTGCACAACTACCCAACAGTGGATGTGATTCAGCTCAAATACCTGTTGAAGCAGTGGCCTCCTCACCCAGCTGGCACACTCCAAGGCAAAGGGTGCCACTGGCAGCTTCAAACTAGTCCCCAAACCCACAAGGAATGTCCAGTCCAAGAAGACAAATCCCAAAACAGTCTCCAGAAATCCAGGGGGTGCTGTGGGGCAGGGGTCCAAGAGACCTGGCAAAGCCAAGAAGGATCTCCTAGCCAATGCCAGGCCAAGAGGAACCCCAAGACCGGTGAGGGGAAGATGGTGAGGGCCAAACCGGGAGCAGCCAAGGAAAAGCCCCCCTCCCCTCAAAGGTCAACAAGACCAAGAACCTTCCCAAACTGGGCTAAGTAAAAAATGGAGTGCAGAAACCACAAGGGTGAAGGCAGTCCAGCCTAAACCAAATGCTTTCAAGGAGAAGCCTCCCAAAAATGGCTGCCTGATTATGGACCCCCAAGGCCAAGAAGACCATCTCACGGCCCAAAATTGCCAGAAAGGCCCCTCCCAGCGGGAAGCCAAAGGCCATGGGAGGGAGGAACAAGCCAGCAGTTATGCCTGAGGTAGGCCCTTTCCTGTGCCTTCCCCTATCCCTTGGCATATCCCAAGGCTGAGTCAGAGCTGAAAGACCAGGGTAACCAAGACCAAGCCAGAGTTCAAAGCCCAGAATCACCAAGAGCTAGAAGAGTACAGCCCCCCACTCCAAAAAGAAGGCAAAAGTGAAGACCCTGGGGGCTGGCAAAGCCCTGCCTCCTCCCAATGGCAGTGGGGCCCAGCATGAAGCTGCACCTACACTACTGACCAGGTACAAGAGACTGGACATGAGCCCCAGGGTCTCCATATCCACAGCAGTGGGCAGGAAGGCAGACATCAAGAGCTCGAAGGAGAGAGGCTGAGAGTCTGCAGGAGCTTTTATTCTCCACAAACCAAAAACTGTTGATAAAGTGATGTTTCTTTTCTAAAAAAAAAATAAAATGAAATAAATAGAAAATAAAATAAAATTCATCCAAGAAATCTAAAGTGTGAAGAATGAAAACAATGTAGCTATATGAATTTGGCCTATCCCCATAAATATAAAAACATGGTTGGAAAATAATCCTCAATTTAAGATTAGATTCATAGTGGGCATACGAGGATAGACTTTCAGGAAGATGATTAACTCTGATGAAGACTGTACATCATGAAGCCCAGTGGCATTTACACTGAGCTTAAAAGGCAAACTGATCAGTAATTAGGAACTGAATAATTAGGTAACTTGAGCAAGACATTTATTAAAATTTATTATTAGTATCATGTAGATAAAAGCTAAAAGGCAGTAAGTTAAACAACTTAATGACTAGGACATGAACGTAAGACTTTTCAGAATCTAAACTAAGTTCAGAATATACTTATATTAGGACATTTTTCTATTATTTATCTAATTTGCTGACCTCTATCACAGTTCTCGGTGTAAATTAGTACACTTTGTTACTCAGTACCCACTCTCTTGTTGATAAAGAACTCAGACTCTGTTTACCTTCCTCAAATTTATCCAAGCCCTTATCAGTCCAATTCCAGGCAAAGGCAAGACTGACTTTTACTCCCTTCGTTTACCCACTGTATGTTCCATGAACATCGACAGTTTTCACATTTGTAAAAAATCTGAGTTATGAATACTGTTTTCCTTCACTAGATGCCTAAATGTGAAGCAGGTTTCCCTAAGACTAGATCAGATTAAGCAGCTTTTAGAGGGCCCGGAGAGATAGTACAGCAGCGTTTGCCTTACAAGCAGCCGATCCAGGACCAAAGGTGGTTGGTTCGAATCCCGGTGTCCCATATGGTCCCCTGAGCCTGCCAGGAGCTATTTCTGAGCAGACAGCCAGGAGTAACCCCTGAGCACCGCCGATATGACCCCCCCCCCCAAAAAAAAAAAAAAAAAAAAAAAGCAGCATTTAGATAGGTGGATACCAATATACTCAAGAGTGGTAGAACAGAAACATAAAAGACCCAGGAAATTGGATCTTTACTGCTCCTATTTAGGTATTAAGTCACATAACGTAACTATTCTATACTAAAACTTCAGTCATAAAAATTTATTAGATGAGAAAAATGTATCTACTGCATAAACCAGATTTATTTTTTTTTTTTTTTTTTGGTTTTTGGGCCACACCCGGTAACGCTCAGGGGTTACTCCTGGCAATGTGCTCAGAAGTTGCTCCTGGCTTGGGGGACCATATGGGACACCGGGGGATCGAACCGCGGTCCGTCCAGCTAGCGCAGGCAAGGCAGGCACCTTATCTTTAGCGCCACCGCCCGGCCCCTAAACCAGATTTATTTTACTTCAATGTTAATTGCAGCTATAAGGATCATAAATAATAAACACTCCAGTCAGAAGACAATAATATTAAATTCCTTCAAAGTGTTTTTCTAAGCATAAACAAATCTTAAAAATGTAAAGTACATGGTCTAAGATAAAATTTAAAATGTAATAAAAACTATCATACTGGGCAGGGGCCAAGGTAGTGTAGCACAGTGGTAGGGCATTTGCCTTGCACATGGCTGATCCAGGATGGATGTGGATTCAATCTCCGGCATCACATATAGTCCTCCCAACTGTAGCAATTTCTGAGTACAGAGCCAGGAGTAACTCCCTGAGCACTGCCGGTGTGGCCCAAAAAAACAAAACAAAACAAACAAACAATTTTTTTTTTTCTTCCATAAGGGGATATTTGGTTGAGTATAAGGTACACTTGAATTTAAAATCAAAATTATAAAAGTTTCGGGCCCGGAGAGATAGCACAATGGCGTTTGACTTGCAAGCAGCCAATCCAGGACCAAAGGTGGTTGGTTCGAATCCCGGTGTCCCATATGGTCCCCCGTGCCTGCCAGGAGCTATTTCTGAGCAGACAGCCAGGAGTAACCCTTGAGCACCACCGGGTGTGGCCCAAAAACCAAAAAAAAAAAAAAAAAAAAAAAAAAAAAGAAAAAAAAAGTTTCATAATTTAAAAAAATAAAGTTTTAGCATTAGATATACTTTCCTAAAGTTTTTGTTTTGTTTTGTCTTGTGTTTTTTTTTGTTTTTGTTTTTGGGCCACACTCTGTGGTGCTCAGGGGATACTCCTGGCAGTCACGGGGGACCATATGGGACACCAGGATTTGAACCAACCACCTTTGGTCCTGGATCGGCTGCTTGCAAGGCAAACGCCGCTCTGCTATTTCTCTGGGTCCTTGTCTTGTGTTTTAAATGAGTATGGAGGTAGGGCATTTGCCTTGCATGCAGAAGAACGGTGGTTCGAATCCCATCATTCCATATGGTCCCCCGAGACTGCCAGGAGTGATTTTTGAGCATAGAGCCAGTTGTGACCCTGAGCGCTGCTGGGTATAACCCAAAGACAAAGAACAGGGGCCAGAGAGATAGCATGGAGGTAAGGCGTTTGCCTTTCATGCAGAAGGTTATCGGTTCGAATCCCGGTGTCCCATATAGTCCCCCGTGCCTGCCAGGAGCAATTTCTGAGCATGGAGCCAGGAGTAACCCCTGAGCACTGCCGGGTGTGACCCAAAAACCAAAAAAAAAAAAAATTAAATAAATTGGGGTTCCCGCTTTTTCACAGAACCTTGGGACATAGGCTACTTTATTTTACCACATATTCCTACATTTTTCTACAAAACTAAGAAGGAGTCCAGAGAGAGAGCATGGAGTTAAGGTGTTTGCCTTTCATGTAGAAGGACAGTGGTTTGAATCCCGGCATCCCATATGGTCCCCCGAGCCTGCCAGGAGCGATTTCTGAGGGTAGAGCCAGGAGTAACTCCTGAGCACTGCTGGGTGTGACCCCCCCCCCAAAAAAAAACTAAGAAGAAAGGAACAAAGAAAGGCTGGGGGCCAGGGACCAAGTGGTCTTGGATGCATTGGCAGGGAAATAAATAAGAACAGAACTAAATATCCAAGCCAAAGTCAACAATAATAGAATCAAGGGATCTAAACTTTAACAATGTAAACTTAAAGGGGCCTATTATATTGGCAGGCAGGGGACAAAGTGTGGTGGTATAGGATGTACTCTGGGTCCATTCATTGGTAGAGGTAGGCTGACACTGGTGGTGGGAAGGGTCTGACTCATTGTATATCTCAAATTCAACTATGAAGGATTCTGCTGATCACAATTGTTTCAATAAAATAAAATAAAAAGATAGTAGGATCGGAGCAATAGCACAGCAGTAGGATGTTTGCCATGCGCGCAGCTGACCCAGGATGGACCCGGGTTCAATTCTGGCATCCCATATGGTCCCCCGAGCCTGCCAGGAGTGATTTCTTTTTTTTTTTTTTTTTTTTTTTTTGGTTTTTGGGCCACACCCGGCGGTGCTCAGGGGTTACTCCTGGCTGTCTGCTTAGAAACAGCTCCTGGCAGGCACGGGGGACCATATGGGACACCGGGATTCGAACCAACCACCTTTGGTCCTGGATCGGCTGCTTGCAAGGCAAACGCCGCTGTGCTATCTCTCTGGGCCTGCCAGGAGTGATTTCTGAGTGCAAAGCCAGAAGTAGCCCCTGAGATCTGTTGGGTGTGGCCCAACCCCCCCCCCCCTTCCCTCAGCTCTAGGGTGGGAAGGGTACAGGGTGTAGGGAGGGCAGATCCTGGCTTCCGGCTCTCTCTCAATCCTCTCCTGAGCTGGAGGCTAGCTTTAGCAGGCATGGAGTTGGGGGAGACCCCATGTGGATGGCTTTCTCCCTAACTCGGGTGCGCTGGAGCCTTGATAGGCCCTCAGCCTTCCCCTCTTCTGCCCCCGGCCTCCAGGCCTTCTGGGGTGGCAGCCCAGGCGGCCACCAGAAATGGTTGGTCCTAACTTGGGGTGTTCTGAGATTTGCTCGGTTGTGCTAAGTTTGTCCCTGGCAATTTCTGACCACTCTGCATATGGAAAACTGCGCGGGGGCTAGTGCCCCCGCGCGCACTGCATTATTAAGAGTATTCCTTATCTTTATGCTATGTTTTGCGTATTCAGAATGTCCATTTTTGTATTCTGCCCTTTCCCACACCCCAACAAAGCTCATTTTTACTCCTTAACTCTCTCACCCTTCCAAACATCACTAACCCACATTACTCTTTTTAACTTCAGTATTGCACAATCCTAATCACAGACCAAAGCCATGCATTGTGTGTAACAACCCCAAACTGTTTCAAAAGACATAAAGTGTCTGGACACGTATTTCTTTAGAATATTTTGTGTTTTTTTCTCTGACAACTGTAAGTATTACTAAATATTTTCTTATATAGTGACGATTCTAACCACTTTTTATCTTCTCTTTATGAGCTGTTCAACAAGGAATTTTGGTGAAAGAGTCCCCCACTTTAATGCTTATGATTGAACCATGTCATGGGGATTGTTGGACTTGTTCTTATGGCCCCCATATGCACCAATAAAGCCACGTGGCATTGCTCCTTTTTTGCATAGGCACATTAAAATGGGAAAATACTATACATACAAATTAGATCCTATCTAATAGAGATTGGAATACACAAATCTTGTAGTGCAAAGGGACCTTACACCCTGAACATTGACATAATGACCTGGCACAGGCCTCAGAAGAAAGGGTATTTTCCATTCACCCTTGAACCAGGGAAGCCATCCACGAAACATCCAGGTTTGTCTATAACATCACCTGGAAGCAATCCTCTACTACCGAAGACCCTACCACTGCTCAGACATTGACCTGCTCAAAAGAGTCTTCCCTTAACACTGAGAAGACTTAACAACAACAGCGACCTGCTTACAGGACAGGGCTTCCTGCATTACCCTTTAATGGTGAGGTGAAACGAGAAGGCACTCCACACATCTTGACTTCACTGTAGGATATGCAGATTCCAGGATCTTTAATACAGAAACATGATATCAACAACAGAGACTGTGTGAAAAGTGTGTTGGCACTACGGACAATGTCTTGGATTGGACAATCTAACTTGCCTGGAGCCTAGAGTTGGTCTTATGTCAGAAAACTTCAGGGGTAGGGTCTCTTTATATTTAGGCCAAGATTATTCCTTTCCGGGCCCGGAGAGATAGCAGAGCGGCGTTTGCCTTGCAAGCAGCCGATCCAGGACCAAAGGTGGTTGGTTCGAATCCCGGTGTCCCATATGGTCCCCTGTGCCTGCTAGGAGCTATTTCTGAGCAGACAGCCAGGAGAAACCCCTGAGCACCGCCGGGTGTGGCCCAAAAACCAAAAACCAAAAAAAAAAAAAAAAAAAAAAAAAAAGATTATTCCTTTCCATGCCCCTCATATTTTGGTGGGCCTATGCAAACAACAATTGCCACTCTAACACCGTTTTTACTGTGCTCCTTTGACTCTAATCCTTAAAAAAATCCATTTAAAGTTTGAGGTTAACTTAAGCTAATATGCATGTACATGGAAATGTAAAAAATACTATGCCTCTAATGTTTAAGGAGTTACATAAGTTTTATGGCTTTTGATTGCCTTGTGTGCTGTTAAGAAATATTATAATATGTTACAATCTGGGGACTTGAGGGACAAAGTAATTGTACATGGATTCTGTTTTATTTATATTAATGTTCTTTGGCTGAAAGTTCAAAGTTAAGATATCAGCAAGGGGACTTCTTCTGAGAATTATGTTATGGGTGATTGTCCTTCCACTGTAACTTTACCTTGTCCTCTTTCTTTGCATCTTTGTTCTCATAATTCAAAATAAAAAAATAAAATAAAAAAACAACAACACCCAAACCAAAACGCCCCTCATAAAATCAGTAATTACAGAGCAATCTGATCTGATCTCCCACAGCTACTGCCTTATTTATTTTGGAATTTGAGTTGACCTAAACAAAGTCAAAACAGAAAATGCTAATTACCCTAATTTGCCAGCCAGTCACAGCTTATCAGGCAGTGCTCCACCCGTAGGTTCCTTAAGAGACATTTGGCCTAGAAGGTTACTGAGAATTCTTTATTTATTTAGGGAACAAGAATGGGCCACACCCAGCAGTGCTTAGGTCTTGCTTCTAGCTCAGAGATCATTCTTGGAGGTGCAGAGTGTACTATAAGGGGTGCCAGGTATGAATTCAGGTTGGCAGGGTACAAGGCAAATGGGGTATATGTAAAACTATCTCTCCAGCTCCTTAAAAGTTGTCACTTTACAAGCCAGTAATAGCTATATATCTTAGCAAAATGTACTAAAAAAGAAACCCTTCCAAACTGAAATGAATTTCTTTTCTTTTTGCTCTTTTTGGGCCACACCTGGTGACACTCAGGGGTTAATCCTGGCCAGGGGGACCATATGGGACGCTGAGGGATTGAACCATGGTTCGTTCCAGGTTAGCATGTGCAAGGCAAACGCCCAACTGCTTGTGCCACTGCTCCAGCCCTGAAATAAATTTCTAGGCTAGTCTTTTTCTTTCTACTCAAATGAAGCCAGAGACTCAAACGATTAATACAGAATGCTATGCCTCAGGGACTCACCTGCAATTACTAGAACAAAGTTAGGCTAAGACGTGATGTTTACCTTGCCCTGCATCACATCTAACCTACTTTTTCTCATCTTCCTAGCCTCTGATTCATCTTTTAAGTATTTACTCAACATCCCTACTAGCATAAAAGTATCTGAAATCTCATATTTGAGGAACTTCTCCAAAACAGATCTTCAAGATTCCTTATCTCAGTTATATGTTAACACAATTTCTCCAATTCAGGTGAAGAACTGAAGCCATCCTTATTTCATATCCTATATCCAATTCCTCAGCAAATGCTTTGGTTCTATTTTCAAAATGTATTCAGCACCTGAAAACTTTACTCCATCTTCACTATCACCCTAGTCTAAATCACATTATTTACTTATTTATTGATTGATTGGTTTTTTTGGGTCACACCTGACAGCTCTCAGGGGTTCCTCCTGGCTCTATCCTCAGATATCGCCCTTGGCAGGTTCAGGGAACCATATGGGATGCCAGGATTCGAACCACCGACTTTCTGCAGACAAGGCAAGCATTTTACCTCCATGCTATCTCTCCAGCCCCTAAATCACATAATTTATTACAATAATTCAGTAGCCTAAATAAGACATTCCAAAACTTACTTGTGCTGCTCTCCCCTTTCAGGAAAAATAGTGTCCTTCCAAATTCAACTGTAAGAAAACTAACTGAGGGGCCCGGAGAGATAGCATAGTGGTGTTTGCTTTGCAAGCAGCTGATCCAGGACCAAAGGTGGTTGGTTCGAATCCCGGTGTCCCATATGGTCCCTGCCAGAAGCTATTTCTGAGCATACAGCCAGGAGTAACCCCTGAGCACCGCCAGGTGTGGCCCAAAAACCAAAAACCAAAAAAAAAAAAAAAAAAAAAAAAAAAAAGAAAGAAAGAAAGAAAGAAAGAAAACTAACTGAAAGTGACTCCCAGTCCCCCAACTGCTCCTAAACTTGACAGGATAATTTCAGCAGCACTTCTCAGGGACATCACTTTGGGACATACTTGCCCAAATACTTGTTCCTACCTTTTCATCCTGTATAGGCATTTTTTGAGGTATTGGAACTATATATACCCTTCCAATATAAACCTTTGCAAAGTCTCCTTAGCAAAGTCACTGCTTTGCTATAATCTTCAAAGATTACAGCACCTGTATGGCTCATCCACCTCAGCTTATTTCAAAAGGTTTGCATTATTATCACCTTTTCTTTATTTAGGGGAGTCCTCCAACTACTACTTAGGATCCCTGGGGGTGGGGTTCTCCAAGTGATTCTTGGCCAATCAGACCTGTGGTTCTTGCAGTTCAAGGACTGGAGAATGTGGTGCTGCCTAAACCTAAGCCTAAACTACCCTGGCAGTTCTTGGAGGTCTCCAAGGTTTCCCCATCAATGCTCAGGTGATCATGAGGAGCCAGAGTCTAAGGCATGCAAGGTGTGAGCCTTAATCCCTGAACAATCTCTCTTATGACTCTGTCACTGACACCATCCTATTTAAAGCAATTCCCCTTTAGCCTGTTTTTCCTTGATAGCATTTATTACTACATAAAACATAGAGCTGAGAGTTTCTCAACTTTACCCTATAATGGCAATTTATTGTGTTAATCAATCTCAGATAGAACCAAAACAGGCTTGGAGATGAAGACAAAAAAAAAATCTATTAGGGCCCGGAGAGACAGCACAGCGGCATTTGCCTTGCAAGCAGCCGATCCAGGACCAAAGGTGGTTGGTTCGAATCCCGGTGTCCCATATGGTCCCCTGTGCCTGCCAGGAGCTATTTCTGAGCAGACAGCCAGGAGTAACCCCTGAGCACCGCTGGGTGTGGCCCAAAAATCAAAAAACAAAAACAAAAAAACAAAAAACTATTAGATACTGCACCATCAGGAGGCAGAGAATGTTTTTTTTTTTTAAGCATAACAAGGGAATATGTGTTAGGATTCGAGTTGACACCCATGTCAGCACTGAGAGTCAAAGACAACTCCAATAATACAAGGTACAAAAGGAAGTTTATTCGGTTAACCGAGGTCCGAGCCTCATCCAACTAAGGGAGTCTTTGGCAAGGACCCCGGGTCAAACTTTCAAGTGGTTTATATAGAAAATATTTGTTTTGAATATCACACTACTTTGAATGCATTTTTTTAAACCTTTTAAAAGGTAGTCATAGTCTTCTGGAGTATTTCAGCTGGAGGTGACATTTGGGAATGTTAAGAACACCATTATCTGAGGTTCTTAACTGGGATAGGGGGTGCTAACCACTCTAGGTGGACAGAGGTTAGGGATGCTCTTAGCCATCGGACAAGTATCCAGGTCAGCCCCATAACAAATATTATTTAGTTTTGAAAGGCAATGGTATAGAAGTTGAGAAATTCTTTTTTTTTTTTTTTTTTTTTTTTGGTTTTTGGGTCACATCCGGGCGGTGCTCAGGGGTTACTCCTGGCTGTCTGCTCAGAAATAGCTCCTGGCAGGCACGGGGGACCGTATGGGACACCGGGATTCGAACCAACCACTTTTGGTCCTGGATTGGCTGCTTGCAAGGCAAACGCCACTGTGCTATCTCTCCAGGCCCAGAAGTTGAGAAATTCTGTTCTTGAATCTAAATGTTGCTGCCCTCATTTTGGGTACATTTTAAGAAGTATTTTAGTACTTGATTTTTTTGTTTTTGTTTTTGTTTTTGGGTCACACCGGCACCGCTCAGGGGTTACTTCTGGCTCTACGCTCAGAAATTGCTCCTGGCAGGCTCGGGAGACCATATGGGATGCTGGGATTCGAACCAATGACCTTCTGCATGAAAGGCAAACTCCTTACCCTCCATGCTATCTCTCTGGCCCAGTACTTGATTTTTTGAGGGGCCATACTTAGTTGAGTTTACTTCTGACTCTGTGCTCATGGATCTCTCCTGTTGGGTATTCCAGGTACCATATGGGGTGCTAGAACAATCATTTCACTGTATAGATGTCTTTTTTTTGGTTTTTGGGCCACACCCGGCAGTGCTCAGGGGTTTACTCCTGGCTGTTTGCTCAGAAATAGCTCCTGGCAGATATGGGGACCATATGGGACACCGGGATTCAAACCAACCACCTTTGGTCCTGGATCGGCTGCTTGCAAGGCAAACACCGCTGTGCAACTCTCCGGGCCCACTGTATAGATGTCTTACTTAACTCAGTAATTTTTCTGGCTCAATTTTAGTTGTCTAGGTATATTCTGATTCAAACCCTGGTTGTCAAGGGAGCCTTATCAGATAGAGCACTCCAAGATCATCAACCCCTAGTTTCTTATTCCTGGAGGGCACCAACTTTGGTTTTATTTCAGAGTTAACTAACTCTCTCTATGCCTTCAGCTAGGAGTGGAAAAGTACACTAGTAGGATTTGGGGTTGTCTTTTTTTTTTAATGTATAAACACCCCCCTTCACCAGTGCAACATTCGAACCATCAATGCCCCAACCCTTCTTCCCAACCCTTGCCTGTATTTGAGATAGGTATTCTACTTCTTGTCTAAGTGTAGAGTTCCCTATCATGGACTTAAGAGGGGGAATAGAGGTCTTTACATATGAAAAAGTTCACAAACTACTGTAGTCATTTTATATTGAAGTACAACATAAAAGAGTAAGCAAGGGAAGGATGAGAATAGTGAGCAAGGGATCAGTGGTAGAACACACACACACACACACACACACACACACACACACACACACACCTTTGCTTGAGATTTGATTTCTCACAAGAAGAGGGGAATAATAGATAGCAGAAGAATAGTGTCTAGGCCACAACGATCTTGTATTTCCTTCTACTTAGCTATAATTGCTCAGTCATTATAAGTGGCTTTAGCTATATTTGTACTCATTTAATATTTACTGATAAAAATCACTGTGTTGTAATATGATTCTGATTAATTCTATCTAAAAAATATGCCTAACTTTTCCTTTCTATTTTCCCCATATTTTGCTGGGCCTAAGCAAACAACAATTGCCACTCTCACACCTTTTTTTTTTTTTTTTTTTTTACTGTATTTAACTCTTATCCTTAAAAAATAAAAACAACAAGAGCTTACTAAACCTTCTGCTATTGCTTTAATGAGTTCATTGGTGATACAATAATTTTTACAAATATACTTGCTACTGAACTTTTTCTTCTTTCCTTTTGCTTCCATTTTTTTAGATTTTCTATCTATTTTCTATTTTTTAATAATTTTGCTTTTGGTCATCTTGAAACAAACCTATTATGATCAGTTATGTCAACTATGTGATGCATTTTCTTTAAATAAATTTATTAAATAAAAATATGCCTAATAAATGTCTCCCCACCCCCCAGTTCCTAGAAATCAGGGCCAAAGAGATAGTAAAAAAGATAGGCAACTTGTCTTAAATGCAGACAACCCAGGTTCAATCCCCAGCACCACATATGGTCCCCTGAGCACTGCCAGGAGTGATCCCTGAGCAACCCAGGCCTGGTCCAAACTCTAATCTACTTTCTCTTTTTCCTCTCTATCTCCCCCACAACTCTTTCTTTCACTCTTTCTCTCCTTTCCCCTCCCTCCCCAGAAATACTCAAAGGTTTATCAATTCCATAAATCAGATACAAGTTTTCAACTTTATTTCAGGTGTTCATTGCCTATTTTGTTTCAGAACCTGCACTGATACAGTATGTTTAGTAGAACAAATGTGAAGTTATTTTTAAATACATCTGCCTCTGTCACTAGCAGTTAACATTTCAATTTTACTAGTTATTGACCATGCTATACATTTCCATTTTATCACTATTTAATTTAAACCCATAACAATCCTAATAATCTTACCAGAAAAGAGTCAATACCACAAATGTTATATCTGAAGGACCTGATACCTACAAGGTTGTGATTTGCTCAAGGAGATGAGGCTGAAAGTGAGCACAGCTATAGACTGATCTTCGGAGCCGAGACCTGTGTTGCATTTTTTACTATCCACAGTCTCTAGGGAAGTTCTATGCTTAACACTTGCTTTTCTTTGATAGGTTATCAAAATGTTAAAAACATGGTAACTTTGGCAGTAAGCTTACATACATTACCCAAATCAGCCAAGTCTGAAAATGGGATTCTCCCACACTTCAAGACCCTACTGCCCTTACTATTAGTAACAGTAAGGATTTAAAACAGATTTAGTCGGGGCCGGAAAGATAGCATGGAGGTAGGGCATTTGCCTTGCATGCAGAAGGACGGTGGTTTGAATCCCGGCATTCCATATGGTCCCCTGAGCCTGCCAGGAGCGATTCTGAGCACAGAGCCAGGAGTAACCCCTGAGTGCTGCTGAGTGTGACCCCAAACAAACAAACAAACAAACAAACAAACAAACATAAAGTAGATTTAGGGGCCGGAGCAATAGCACAGTTGGTAGGGCGCATAGTAGGTAGGGCGTTTGTCTTACACAGGCCGACCAGAGATGGACTGGGTTGGATTCCTGGTATCCCATATGGTCCCCCAGCCAACCAGTAGTGATTTCTGAGCGTAGAGCCAGGAGAAACACAAGAGAGCCACCAGGTGTGAACCAACAACCTCCAAAATAAAGATTTAAAATTCTCAGATAACGGGGCTGGGAAGGTGGCGCTAGAGGTAAGGTGCCAGCCTTGCAAGCACTAGCGTAGGACGGACCTCAGTTCGATCCCCCAGCGTCCCATATGGCCCCCCCAAGCCAGGGGCGATTTCTGAGCGCATAGCCAGGAATAACCCCTGAGCATCAAACGGGTGTGGCCCAAAAACCAAAAAAAGAAAAAAAAAAAAAATTCTCAGATAACTTATACTTTTAGACTTTTAAAAATACCTTTAAAGGTACATTAGTTCTATAAAAACAGATGCTAACCAACTGACACTGCATCCAGCAAGAGGGTGGAATGGGAAGCCACAACTGGGCAATAAACCCAGAGGGTTCCAGTTCACAACTAACCATTTTAAATGCTACAGACTTAATTTCTGGGACCATGCTTTTCTTGCATGAGGTCCACCTGGGTTTGATCCCCAGCATAACACATAGTCCTCTGAGCCCATCAGGAGTAATTCCTGTGTGCAGAGCCAGAAGTAAACCCTGATCATCACTGGGTGTTACTCCTACAAAAAAAAAAAAAAAAAAAAGAAAAAGAAAGTAACAATAGCACGCAGCCAAACCAGGACCGACAGTGGTTCGAATTCCAGCATCCCATATGGTCCCAGAGCCTGCCGGAGCGACTTCTGAGAGCAGAAGTAACCCAAGCACTGCCAAGTATGACCCCCCCCCCAACAAAACAAAACACCACGTTATAAAAGAGTAATCAGTGTCCACAGTCCATGATGCTCAAAAAGCCATTAACAAAGTCCATGTAGTTCTCTTTTGTTTTCAATCCCTTCCACTTAGCATGAAACACAAAACACAGGTAGGAACATGAAATAACAGAGAATGAAGCAGCACAACTTAAAAAGGATGCACTTTACGTGACAAATTTATGTGTAAATTCATTTACATGTAAATGCAAATGAGTTAATTTGCTAAGAGTAAAAAGGAGAAAATGAGCAATGAAAACTAAGCTTAAACTTTCTCCCTCTCTTCCTTCCGCCATACTCTGTGGCACTCAGAGGTTACTCCTAGCTCTGTGCTCAGAAATCACTTCTGGCAGGCTCAGGGGACCATATGGGATGCCAGGAATTGAACTCCAGTCCATCCTGGGTCGGCAGCATGCCGGTGAGGTGGCACTAGAGGTAAGGTGTCTGCCTTGCAAGCGCCAGCCAAGGAAGGACCTCGGTTTGATCCCCCGGCATCCCATATGGTCCCCTCAAGCCAGGGACAATTTCTGAGCACAAGATACATTAATAGTACTCACTATCATTGAATTATGTTTTTATGTATGCAGAAATAGCTCCTGGCAGGCACGGGGGACCATATGGGACACCGGGATTCGAACCAACCACCTTTGGTCCTGGATCGGCTGCTTGCGAGGCAAACACCACTGTGCTATCTCTCCGGGCCCCACCTTCCTTTTTTCTTATGCACAGTTTATGACTACTCAATTTTCAGGACTTAGTTTAAATGGTCAAAGAATCCTAATCTCTCTTTTTAATTCTTGGGGCCACACCGAAATTGCCAGAAATTGCTCCTGACTTGGGGGACATGAGATGCCGAGGATTGAATCCACATCATGAATCCACATCCGTCCTGGGTCAGCAGCATGCAAGGCAAAAGCCCTAACACTGTGCTACCACTCTGGACCTATTTATAAATTTATTTTACTTCTTTGGTTTTTGGGCCACTCCAGCCAAATCCTAATCTCTTGTGCTTTCCTACATTTTGTTCCCTCCTCAGAGCATCTACTAAACATTACTTTTATTATCTGGTTTTTTTTTTTTTTTTTTTTGGTTTTTGGGCCACACCCGGCGGTGCTCAGGGGTTACTCCTGGCTCCAGGCTCAGAAATAGCTCCTGGCAGGCATGGGGGACCATATGGGACTCCGGGATTCGAACCAACCACCTTTGGTCCTGGATCGGCTGCTTGCAAGGCAAACGCCGCTGTGCTATCTCTCCGGGCCCTGTTTTTTTTTTTTTTTTTAAGCAGTTTATTTATTGATTGGTTTGGGGCACTCCCAGCTCTCAGGGATTACTCCTGGCTTTGTGCTCAGAAATCGCTCCTGGAAGGCTCAGGGGACCATATTGGATGCCAGAAATTGAACCCGGGTCTGTCCCAGGTTGGCCACATACAAGGCAAATGCCCTACCATTGTGCTATCTCTCTGGCCCCTCTCTGTAAACTTTGTGAAGCATAAACTTTAGGAAAACAAAACATGCCGTGTACTATAGTTTGGCTTAGTGTTTAGCTGCATATTATTTCCCCATAAGGGAGATATGGCAAGGCACTAGGGTGCACTAGGACAGTTCAGAGGGCAATAACAGCCACAGATACAACTGGGAACTGTTTATTCATTGAAGAAAAAAGTAAATTTTCCAGGGGTTGCTGAGTTATTTTCTTTCTGGAAAGAAAGTGGTAGCCAAATAAGTTTGAGAGTCTGTTTAACACACAGTAGTTATCTAATTTTTTAGAGTGGGTGAATAAGAACTAACTTTGGGTTAGACATACCTTTCAATACTATCTCTATCATTTATTAGTTTCTGTAACCCTTGATCTGGGCCAGGGTGATAGTACAGTGGGTAGGGCATTTGCCTTACATGAGTATGACCTGGGTTCAATTCCCAGCATCCCTTATGGTCTCCTGAGCCCTACCAAGAGTAATCCCTGAGAGCAGAGCCCTGTGTACTGCTGGGAGTGGCCCCAAGACAACAAAAGAGGAAATGAACTGTGATCCTTGATCCAATTACTAATCTCCCTTAAGCTTTGATGTTGTAGAGAAGGCATTGTAATATCATATCTTGCAGCTTGTGAGAATTCCTGATGATGTAATAAAGTGACTAACATATACCCTAACAAAGAAACATTGCTTTAACTCTCTTCTACAAGAACAGAATAGAGGGACTGGAGAGATAGCACATCAGTGTTTGCCTTGCAAGCAGCTGACCTGGGACCTAAGGTGGTTGGCTCGAGTCCCAGTGTCCCATATGGTTCCTCGAGCTTGCCAGGAGCTATTTCTGAGAGATAGCGAGGAGTAACCCCTGAGCACTGTCGGGTGTCCCCCGCCCCCCCCCCCAAAAAAAGAACAGAATAAAGGGACCAGAGGTAGGGCATTTGCCTTACATACAGCTGACCCAGGACCAAACCCCATTTTGATCTCTGGAATCCCATATGGTCCCCCAAATCTGCCAGAAGCGACTGCTGAGCACTAAGCCATGAGCGACTGCTGAGCACTGAGCCATGAGTAACCCCAGTGCAGCTGGGTGTGGCAGAAAACCCTCCCACCAAAAAAAAAGAATGTAAATGAGAAAACGTAAGCAAAAAAAAAAAAAAAGAATTTTAAAAAGTTTACAGTGCTGATGAGCCAGAGAGATAGCACAGCAATAGGGCTTGCCTTGCACACAGTCAACCCGGGATCGACCCAGGTTCGATTCCCAGCATCTCATATGGTCCCCTGAGCCTGCCAGGAGTGATTTCTGAGGGCAGAGCCAGGAGTGACCTCTGAGCCGCTGGGTGTGGCCCAATCCCCCACCAAAAAAAGTTTACAGTGTCTCATGAAAGACAAAGACCTGGACCCGGAGAGATAGCACAGTGGCGTTTGCCTTGCAAGCAGCCAACCCAGGACCAAAGGTGGTTGGTTCGAATACCGGTGTCCCATATGGTGCCCCCTGCCTGCCAGGAGCTATTTCTGAGCAGACAGCCAGGAGTAACCCCTGAGCACCGCCGGGTGTGGCACCCCCCCCCCAAAAAAAAGAAAGAAAGACAAAGACCTAAGAAAAAACTAGAAACAAAACATAAATCATAGAAACTTAGCTACTTTTTTTTTCTGGTTCATCTTACTGATCTTCTTTTCTTTCCTACCTCCCTCCTTCTCCACTTCAATTCAAAAAAAATTTTAATAGGGGCTACGCCAATCAGAGCTCAGCCCAAGGCAGTGCTCTAGACTGCCAGGGCCACACCTAGCACTGCTGGGGGTGGAGGGTCGAAGGAGCATGTACTTGATTTGTCTTCCAGGGCTCCAGCTTCCCTTTTTAAATTCCACTACCTCCTCTATAACCCACCATTGGTGGTGTGTTTTCTTTTTAAATCTCCATCATCTCTGCTACTCTGTTCCTCTATCTTATTCATTACTATGTCAGAATGACTCTCTTAGCTCTTTAATTTCACATGGCAAAACTCAGCTGTCAAGAATTGCAAAGTTAAGACCTTCATTTTAGAGCAATTCAGAGGGTTCTTCAGTCAATCCCAAATTCCTAAAGGACTTGCTCAGATTAAGCCAGCTGCTCTACTTCTGGGTCAATCTTCTCTAGCCAACAGGTGGGATCATGGCTGCAACATGCCTATATTCAAAACACACACACACACAATTCTGATATATATATATATATAAAACCGAAAGTTAAATTGATTTCTTATGGTTTAAAATCTGTATTTTCAGCTGAAAATGTCATGATTAAAGCTTTATGCTACTATAGCTGCTAGACAACATAATGCAATTAAATTATGAGAATGGCTTAATTGATTTAACTTACAAAGTAAAATAAGGTGGTTAGCAATTACTAGTTAGGTCTCAGGGAAATAAATAAGCCAGTATGTGATACATCTTCCTTTTTTCTTATCAATAAAATTACTAGTATCTTTCCTTACCAAATTTTAAAGCATCAGTCTTAGGACAATAAAGAGGAAAAGAAAAACTCATTTTGTTTTAGGTGGCTGGGAGGAAAGAGAAGCACTAGAAAAGGACTGCAGGCTGATAAGACACATAAGGACCACCTTGCTCAAGTTGACATTCTGAACCTAACTATTCTTTTCTTGCACTGAGCTCAAAGGGGAAGCTGGTTGATCTCAGCTAACAGAAATCATGAGAATTTAAAGAAAGAAGACTGTAGAGAAGCCATAGCTGCACTGAACCTGGCAGGCACCGGTAGGTCTGGTCTCTGGGCTCAGACCAAGGAGCATTCCTTGGATGAAGGTGAAATCCCTGCCCTGTTGGAGGGCCCAGCGCTCTATCCACTCATTTAATGACTTCCACTCATTTAAATGGCTGCCCCACACTTGAAGATTATCTGTAAGTCAAACTGAACCAGATAAGCTGAGCCACCATGCTACTAAATTATCTTAGTGACACAGCTGCTGAAGTGTGTGACCACAAATGCAGCTGTGCAACATCTCCGAAGTTCACAGTACTGACAACCCAGAAATAGTACTGACATTCAGAAATGTAGAAAATTAGAGATGGGGCTGGAAGTGGGTTGGAGCAACAGTACAGGGAATAGGGTGTGTGCCCAACCCTGATTCTATCCCTGGCATCCCTTAGAGTCCGCCATCAACTTCCAGGAGCAATTCCTGAGTGCAGAGCCAGGAGTAACCCGTAAGCACTGTCAGGTGTAGGCCAAAAAGAAACAAATGCACCAGTTAAATGGAAAAACTGCGTAGAAGCCATCTAAAGGCAATGAGTGAAAACATGAACATAAGGCTCAATTAGCCTCTAACAGTTCAAAATCCTCACACAATAACTTCAGTAACACCATTCTGAAATATATGATATATGAAATATATCTTGTAACAAGCAATAAAAAATAAATTACTTTATGCCTGCTAAGAGGATAGGCTGGAAAGGTGGGTGATAGCTTTGGACACTGGTGTTTGGACTGGAGTTATTTCTCCATTTCTTTTTGTGATTAACTTCTATTTTCAGTGCATCATGGTCTCAGAAGATAAATGATACAATTTCTATTCTCTTGATTTCATGGAGCTGTGTTTTGTTTTGTGGCCCAACATGTGAGCTATCTTGGAGAATATCCCATGTGCAATGGAGAAAGTGTATTCAGCTTTTGGAGAGATAAAAAGCCCAATATTTATCTACTAAACACCTAGCTTCCATTTCTTCCTTCAAAGCCAGTATTTTCTTGTTGAGCTTTAGTCTGGTTGATCTACCAAAAGGCTACAGTGATGTTGACGTCCTCAACTACTGTTTTGTTGCTATCAATGTCTTTCTTCAAGTCTATTAGCAACTGTTTCTGTGTATGTGTGTGTGGGGTTATATTGGGGGCTGCAATGTTACTTATGGGTTACTCTTGGCTCTGTGCTCAGGGATCACTCCTAGTGGTGTTTGGGGGACAATATGGAGTGTCCAGGATCATACCTAGATTGGCTGCATTCAAGACAAATGCCTTACCAGCTGGACTATTTCTTCGGCCCCATTAGTCATTTTGTTTTGAGGATTTTGTCTGTCCCTCATTAGGTGCTTATGTTTAGGAGCATGAATTCTTCCTGGTGCATGTATACCTTGATCATTAAGAAACATACTCTCGGGGACCGGAGAGATAGAATGGAGGTAAGGCGTTTGATCTGCATGCAGAAGAACGATCGTTCGAATCCCAGCATCCCATATGGTCCCCCGAGCCTGCCAGGAGCAATTTCTGAGTGTAGAGCCAGGAATAACCCCTGAGCACTGCTGGGTGTGACCCAAAAACCAAAACAAAAAACAAACAAACAAACAAAAAAAACAATAAAAACCCAGCCTCTCTGTCTCTTATATATATTTTTGAGCATGAAGTCAATGTTGTCTGATATACGGCCATCTGGCCTTTTTGAAGAAGTTGTTTTAATTTTTCTTTTTTTTCCCCCATTTCTTGCAGAATCTCATGTTTTGTGGCACAGAATTTCTCAAATTAGCTTCTGATTACCCTTTGTATCCTGTACTATCTGTGGTGATCTCCCCTTTTTCATTTCTAATCCGGTTTATTAAATTTTGTACTCTCCCTTTATTTGTGAGTTTTGCTAGTGGTTTATCAATCTTGTTTATTTTTTCAAAGAACCAACTTTTTCTTTCATTGACAACTTTTTCTTTCTTTGATCTTTCAGATTGTTTTTTGGGTTTCCACTTCATTAATTTCTGCTCTAAGTTTTGTTATTTCCTTCTGCCTACTTATTTTGGGTTCACTTTGTTGATTGTTTTCTAATTTCATAAGCTGTGTCATTAAGCTATTTATGTAGGCCCCTTCTTCCTTCTGATGTGTACTTGCATTTTGATTCTGAGACTGTGTTTTTCTGACTATTCAGATATATTTTTTGTAGGCAGAATGTTGGATTCAGCATTTTTTTCGGGCCACACCCATTTGATGCTTGTGGGTTACTCCTCGCTTAGTGCTCAGAAATTGCCCCTGGTTTGGGGGGACCATATGGGATGCCGGGGGATCGAACGGCGGTCCTTCTTTGGCTAGCGCTTGCAAGGCAGACACCTTACCTCTAGCGCCACCTCACTGGCCCCGGTTTCAGCTTTTTGATCCATTTTGTCGATCTGTGTCTCTTAACTGATGCAGTTGGCTATGTGACGGTGAGAAATAATTGTCATAGGATTTAGAGGCATCTTTGTGTAGAAGTTTGGTGTGTCTTTAGGCCTGTCTTGTCTTAAAGCAAACCTATCAGTTTATCTTTTAAGGCTGGTTTTGAGTTTGTAAAGTTTCTGAGCCGTTGTTTATCCATGATGCCATGTATACTTCCTTCAAAACTGAAAGTGAGTCTGGCTGGGTGCAGTATTTTAGGAGAAGCATTCATTTCATTGAGTTTTTATCACTGTATCCCACCACTGCTTTCTGGCCTTGAGGGTTTCTTGTGACAAGTCTGTTGTAAATCTTAAGGCTCCTTTGAATGTAATTTCCCTTTTTGATATTGCTGCATTATTTTATCCCTATCCATGGGATTCTTTTTTTTCCCTTTGGTTTTTGGGTCACACTCAGCAGCACTCAGGGGTTACTCTTGGTTCTGGGCTCAGAAGTTGCTCTTGGCAGGTTTGGAAGACCAAATGGGATGCTGGGGTTCGTTCAAGGGTCTGTCCTGTGTTGGCTGCATGCAAGGAAATGCCTTATCGTTGTGCTATCTTTGGGATTTGTCATTGTGACGAGGATGTGTCTTGGGGTGTTTTTCTTCAGATCTCTTTTAGCTGGTATTCTTCAGGCATGCAGAAGTTAGCTGCATGCAGTTTTTAGCTCTGGGAATTTCTCTGTAATGGTGTCCTTCACTGTTGATTCTTCCTGAGTCTCTGGGACTCCAATGATTCTTATATTGTTTCTGTTGAATTTATCAAAGACTTCTATTTTCATCTGTTCACATTTTTTGAGTATTTTTTTCCATGGTCTGATAATTTGCTTTAAGGTTCTTTTCCAATCTCTTCTGCTGTATGGAGTTGTTCTGCATCTCATCTTCCAGCTCACTACTTCTGTCCTCAGCTGCTGTTATACTCTGTTGGAGAGGCTTTCTACTGAGGTTTTCATTTTGTCTATTGAGTTTTTCAATTCCTGTTATTTCAGTTTGGAGTTTTCTGATTTCTATCTTTGTGTTTTGTTCAGCTTGATCTATGCTTTCTTTGAGTTCTATGAACATCCTCCATATTTCTACTCTAAGCTCCTTATCTGAGGGGCTGAGTAGGTGGATGGAACTTTTTGGATCATCAGAGATGCCATTTTCATTGTCTATGCATGTTGTCCTGCATTGTTTCCCCATTGACATGCTTGTAGTATGGTTTTTAATACATGTTGTGGTCCTGAAGAGATTATGTTCGCTGTTGTCTTTTTGGCTGCCTCACACTGGAAAGCAGGCAGGGAGTGAGGCAGCACCCTTTTATTGAAACAGTGATTTCTAAAATTCAAACACAGTGGGTCCAGTATTGCTTCTTAATTAACAGAGTGTAAAAACAACAACAACAACAACACACTTTTCCACTTTTCTTTTTTTTCCCCCTTTCATTATTAAGTACTCTTACTGGTGCTTAAAGGACTCGAAGCAGCAAAACAGAAATCTTCTAGCTTGTCTTTGTAAGGAGCAACTGGAAACACACTTCACAGGTATTTATTATGTACTTGCTATGCCAGTTATGCTATGCTTCATGTTGAAGAGACATCTGATAACACAAAATGGATAACGCTGCCATTGTCCAACTCCAGAATTTCACTCTCTACTTCCTCAACTCCGAAGTCTGGCATCCTACTCAGTCAGGTCTCCATGTAGTGCTACAGATTGTGTACTCCTGCAGCTGGATGGGGTCTGAACTTGGGCCCAGAAGCTGCAGGCAGGAAAACACCCCTGGCTGCTAGTATTTCCATTTCTTTGTGTCATTTTTTTATTTCTTGAAATAGTGTTTTGTAGTTTACTTTGATTGGCTCTTTCACCTCTTTGGTTAAGCAGATTCGTAGGTACTTCATTTTCTGAGGTACAGCTATGAATGGGATTTATTCTTAATTTACCTTCGATTTTGTTACTTGCATACAGGAAAGACATTGTCTTTTGCTCATTAATTTTTATAACTTGCCACTCTTACTATAAATATCTATTGTTCCTAGGAGCTTTGTGTATAGTCTTTAGGATTTCCTAAGCATGTCATCCACAGTGAGAGCTTGACTTCTTCCTTTCCTATTTGAATTTCCTTACTATCTTCTTTCTTTCTTTGTTTTTGGGTCACACCCGGCAGCGCTCAGGGCTACTTCTGGCTCTGCACTCAGAAATCGCTCCTGGCAGGCTCTGAGGACCATATGGGATCCCAGGATTCGAATCACCGTCCTTCTGCATGCAAGACAAATGCCCTACCTCCATGCTATCTCTCTGCCCCCCCCCCCACCTTACTATCTTTTTGTTTCCTAACTGCCAAGGTAAGTACTTCCATTACTATATGGAATAGAATTTGGGGAATGGGAAACCTTGACTTGTACCTGATCTTAGGGGGGAAGGCTTTGAGTTCCTCCTCATTGGGTATAATATGTCTGCTGTAGGCTTTGACTACATTAAGAAAAATCCCTCCAATTCCCATTCTATTTATTTATTTATTTATTTATTTATTTATTTTTGGTTTTTGGGCCACACCCGTTTGACGCTCAGGGGTTACTCCTGGCTATGTGCTCAGAAATCGCCCCTGGCTTGGGGGGGGACCATATGGGACGCCGGGGGATCGAACCGCGGTCCTTCCTTGGCTAGCGCTTGCAAGGCAGACACCTTACCTCCAGCGCCACCTACCCGGCCCCTATTTATTTTTTTTTAATAAATTTTTTTTAATTAAATCAAATTAAATTTTTTTTTGTTTTTTTTTTTGGGCCACACCCGTTTGATGCTCAGGCTAATCACTCAGAAATTGCCCCTGGCTTGGGGGGACCATATGGGATGCGGGGTGGGGGGGATCGAACCGCTGTCCTTCCTTGGCTAGCGCTTGCAAGGCAGATCTTACCTCTAGCGCCACCTCGCTGGTCCTTCTATTTAGTTTTTATCATAAATGAAACACATGCTTCCATTACATCTACTGATATATTTATATGGCAATTCCAACTTCAAATTGCTCTACCAAGCAGTAATAATTAAAAATTGTCCCCAGGTGTTTGTTAGTGCAGAGGTGCTTTCTAGTGTACTTAAGCATAAAGCAGCTATGATATAGCTTACAAGAAAAAAAATATATGTCAAAAATAACCTTCAGGGTTGGGATATAGCTCAGCAGAAGAGTGCATCCCTTGCACATGTGAAGCCCTGGGATCAAACCCCGGAAACACTAAGTAAACAAACCTCAGTCAGGCATAGGCTATGGTACTGTTTATGAATTCAATGTTGACAAATCAGTAATACCAAATAAGGTGTCTATACAGAAATAAATATACACAAGCCAAGAATATTGTGGGGCAATTCTAGGGCTCACTGGTTGGATAGTTTCCCAGGGTTGATGGCTGCTGTCTGCAGCTTGCTTTCAGTGGCTGCAGTTTGCAGTATTCATCATGTTCGTGTTTGTTCTGACCCTGGAATAGACAGGTTGGCAGCAAGGGCATTGCACAAGACAGACAGTCATGGGAGAAAGTGCCAGAGGAGTTGAGCAGCCTCTTGAATCTTACTGAGCCAGCCATGCTTCTAGATCTCTACTCCTTTCCCTGCCACTTTTATTAGAGTTTAACATAAATCACAGTTAACATAAATCACTGGAGGGTCAGGATTGATATAATTAAGGGTACTTATACTAATTAACTCAGAAAAGGTGAAAGGAAAAAGTAAAATATGATTTTACAAGGTGTATGACAACAAATATGTAGTTAACAGAAGCTCACAGGGATCTAATCTATTTTCTCTAGGAACAGTAAGAATAAGAACACTTATTCTGGGGCCGGAAAGATAGTACAGCAATAGGGCATTTGCCTTGCAAGCAGCTGATCCATGACGGATGGTGGTTCGAATCCTGGCATCCCATATGGTCCCCCGAGCCTGTCAGGATCGATTTCTGAGCACAGAGCCAGGAGTAACTCCTGAGCGCTGCCCGACTGTGACCCAAAATCCAAAAAAAAAAAAAGATCACATTCTGTGTTCCTGGTGACTTCCCAGAAGATAACTATAGCAAGTAATGAGAAATGTCAATAGATATTTCAATTTATAAAGATCCCTATAATTCAGTTATGGCTTTAAAATCTCTGATAGGGGCTGGAGAGATAGCACTGTGGTAGGGCGTTTGCCTTGCAAGCATCCCAGCATCCCATATGGTCCCCTGAGCTTGCCAGGAGTGATTTCTGAATGCAGAGCCAGGAGTAACCTCTGAGCACTGCTGGATGTGGCTCAAAAACCAATCAATCAATAAATAAAGTTTAAAGAGTTTATTTATTACATTTTGTATTTTCTCAGGAAACAATCAAGTTTCCAAGAACAGATAAGAAACAATGGCACATCTACCAGGAATTCTCAAACTTTAAATAGGGGGCCAGTGAACTGTTCCTCAGATAAGGCCAGTCTATAGTTTAAAATTCCTACGCTCACTGCACATACCTCATTTTGAAGTTAAAATAAAATGACAATACAATATTTAAAATACAGAAAAAGTAAAGTGAAATCAACAAACTTACTAGTATTCAATGAGAACTATGAACCTGCTTTTGGTGGGCTGTAGTTTGAGGACCCCTGCCTCAGACTGAGAGAAGTCAAGAGACAGAGAGAAGGAGGGGAGGAGTTGGGGAGTATGATGCACATCCCACACATGTGCACTGCAGCCTTGGGACAAATCCAAGTCCGATGCTAAGCAGGACAGGCAATGGCAGCAAAAACACCCAGAGGATGGCTGGAGCAATTGCACAGCAGTAAGGCATTTGCCTTGCATACCACCAACACAGGATGGACAGCGGTTTGAATTCCGGCATCCCATATAGTCCCCCGAGCCTACCAGGGACAATTTCTGATAGCAGAGCCAAGAGTAACCCCTAAGTGCCACAAGGTGTGACCAAAAAAACAACAACAACAACAACAAAGAAAAAGACCTGGAGGGCTAGATACATGTCCTCAGTGGGTTGCATGTGACCTGGGAGCTGTAGTTTGAGGACCCCTGATCTACACAATGAAATATTATACAGCTGTTAGGAAACATGAAGTCATGAAATCTTATATATGGATGAATATGGAAAATATTATGCTGAGCAAAGTGAACCAGAGGGAGGATATACATAGAATAATTGCAGTCATCTATGTGACATATTGAAAAATAAAGATATAGTATGGTAATAATACCCAAAGACAATAGAGAGGGGAGCCAGGAGGTCTGGTCTATGGTAGAAAGCTTGCAGCAAAGAGCAGCAGGGGGTTGCAGTTAGGGCAGAATATGGTTCACTGTGACAATAACAGTTGAAAATGATCATACAAAGAAGAACTGGGTGCTGAAAGGATGTAGACTGATATACATAATCCTGGTTCAATAAATGTACAATTACTCAACAGTTGGCAGTACATTTATTGAACCAGGCATAGAGCACAGCAGGAGGTCATTTGCCTTGCGAGCGGACTCAGGACCAATGGTGGTTCGAATCCCAGCATCCCAATATGGTCCTGTGCCTGCCAGGAGCGATTTCGGAGTGCAGAGCCAGGAGTATGACCCAAAAACAAAAACAAACAAAAAGATCAAGAAGCTCCAAAATGAGGAGGAAACTGCTATAAAACAACAGAAGGTGGAAAGTAGTCTGAAAAGAAATAACAGCATATCAGAGAATACAGGGATGAATTCAAGAGGAACAATATTACAGTCATCAGGAGTCCCTGAAGAACAAAAAATGTGATGAAGAAACAATAGCTAAAGAAGTCACTGATGAGAATTTCCCAGAGCCTTGGAGACCCAAAAAGCCCAAAGGGTTCCAAGCAAATAATCTCCAAAAAACACTGCAGTCAAAATGACAAATGCTGGGCCGGAAAGAGAGCATGGAGGTAAGGCATTTGCCTTGCATGCAGAAGGACGGTGGTTCAAATCCCATCATCCCATGTGGTCACCCAAGCCAGCCAGGAGCGATTTCTGAGGGTAGAGCTAGGAGTAACCCCTGAGCACTGTCGGGTGTGACCCAAAAACAAACAAACACAAAAAAAGACAAATGCCAGGGGGCCAGAGAGATACCATGGAGATAGGGCATTTGCCTTGCATGCAGAAGAATAGTGGTTCAAATCCCAGCATTCCATATAGTCCCCCAAACCTGCCAGGAGCCATTTCTGAAATAGAGCCAGGAGTAACCCCTGAGGGCTGCTGGGTGTGACCCAAAACCAAAAACAAATTAAAAAACTTCAAAAAGCAAAATGCCAAATGCCAAAGATAAAGAAACAAAACTGAAAGCAGCATGATCAAAAAGGAGCTTACACACAAAGGAAAGCCCAAAAGATGTAGTACAGCAGATCTATCAAATAAAACCTTGAGGGGCCAGTAGGGAGTTTGCACAGCCAGTAGGGAGTTTGCCTTGTGCACAGCCAAACCAGGGTTGATCCCTGGCATCCCATATATTTTGAACTTAAGCTAAATTTAGGATGAATGAATATAGGTTAGATTTAGGAAAGGATTAGGGTTAGTTTCTTTAGGGTAGGCTAGGTAACTAAATTTTGCCCTTTTTTTGTTTTATTTTATTTATTTAAAACAAAATATCCTTATTTTATTCTTCCAGAAAATGATTATTCACACACAGTGATTTACAAAGTTGTTCTTTTTTTTTTGTTTTTTGGGTCACACCCGGCAGCGCTCAGGGGTTACTCCTGGCTCTACACTCAGAAATCACTCCTGGCAGGCTCAGGGTACCATATGGGATGCCGGGATTTGAACCACCGTCCTTTTGCATGCAAGGTAAAAGCCCACAAATAAAGGGGGGGGCCGGAGAGATAGCATGGAGGTAAGGCGTTTGCCTTTCATGCAGAAGGCCATCGGTTCGAATCCCGACGTCCCATATGGTCCCCCATGCCTGCCAGGAACAATTTCTGAGCATGGAGCCAGGAATAACCCCTGAGCACTGCCGGGTGTGACCCAAAACCACAAAAAAAAAAAAAAAAAAAAAAAGCAAGGTAAAAGTCTTACCACTGTGCTATCTCTCCGGCCCCACAAAGTTGTTCTTAATAGAGTTGTTTCAGACATATAATATTCCAACAGCATTTCTATCTCTAACCTCTTCTCTCTACCAGTATCCTCTGATTCCTTCCCATTCCCCAGCCTTCTCCCTCAGCAGGTATATAACAAGGTAATTTTATATTACTTCACCCAATAAAACTTAAAGAAATAGTAAAGAGGTTTATCAGAAAAGTTAATCAAAAAATGTCACTTTGTGATAAACAATTGCTCTGTTTTTAACCTTTCTTAATCTAGAGGACAATCACATGTACCATTAGTGAATGCCATACTCAAAGCTACATGTTGGGAAGTTTGTCCTGTTTTTATAGAATGTCTTTTAATGCTTCTTGCCAAACTTGTTTCAAGGCTTTTAATTCAAACTGTTACCTATCCATGAAGCTCTATACAGTTTCTTCAAATCTGAATGATAATCTAGCTCAGGGGTGAAGAACAGGATTTTTACCCTCACTCAAAATGGCAAAATGCAATATGTTTAATATATTATTGTTAAAATTATATGCTTTTGTGTGTCTGTCTGTTTTGGCAGGTCACTGCGTGGTGTGGTTCTCTGACTCTCACAGTTTAAAATTTTCGCTCTTTGTGTCGAAATTGTTCGCTACCCCCGATCTAGCTGAATAAAGTATTTTTGATGAAGTGTTCATCTCATTGAGTTTTTGTACTATATCCTTCCATATGCTTCTGATTCAGAAAAATAAATAAAATACTTGATAGATCTACTGTTCATAATGGGCTATCTTTGTATATAAGTTTCTTTTCTGATCTTGCTGCTTTCAGAGACAGAACATTCTGTCTCTATCTCTGGACTTTGTCATTTGGAGTTTCTAACTGGGTCAATTTTCACTGGGACCCTTAGGCCTTTTGCATCTTGGTGCCTATAATCATCAACTCTGGGAAGTTCTTTTTTTTTTTTTTTTGGTTTTGGGGCCACACCCAGTAATGCTTAGGGGTTACTCCGGGCTATGTGCTCAGCAATCACTCCTGGTTGGGGGACCATCGGGGGATGCCGGGGGATTGAACCACAGTCTGTCCTAGGCTAGTGTGGGCAAGGCAGATGCCACCCCCCATTTTTTGGTGGGAAGCTCTTTTTTTTGTTTTTGGGCCACACCCAGAGGTGCTCAGGGGTTACTCCTGGCTGTCTGCTCAGAAATAGCTCCTGGCAGGCACAGGGGACCATATGGGACACCGGGATTCGAACCAACCACCTTTGGTCCTGGATCGGCTGCTTGCAAGGCAAACGCCGCTGTGCTATCTCTCCGGGCCCTGGTGGGAAGCTCTTAATGATCATTTTTTAAAATTGTTTCATCATCACATTTGCCTTCCTGATCTTTGGGACTCCAATGATTCTTATATTGTTCCTCTTGAACTCATCTCACAGTTCTCTGATATGCTGTTCATTTCAGAGTATTTTCTACCTTCTATAATTTTCCTAGATCCTTCAATCTTTTACTCAGCTCTGTTATTCTGTTCACAACTTCTATTGATGTTTTATATTCCGACAATGGTCTTCATTTCTCATTCTGTTTTTTTTTTGGGGGTTGGGGGGCTTTTGGGCCACACCCAGCCGTTACTCCCGGTTCTGCACTCAGAAATTGCTCCTGGCGGAGTCGGAGAGATAGCAGGGAGGCAAGGCATTTGCCTTGCATGCAGAGCAAGGGTGGTTCGAATCCCAGCATCCCATATGGTCCCCTGTTGCAAGTCAGTCCCTGAAGAGGTTGACTGATGGAGGGATGGAGGATGAGGTCTTTCCCCTCCAGCTCGGAGAACGCGTCTGCCACCCTGTCCAGCCGACGGTTCTGAGGTGAAACGGCAGGTAAACAGCTCGCAGACAGTCAGGCTTGTGGAAATATTAGCTTTATTTGGTGGACAAGACTGAAGTCCAAAGCCTCAGCATCAGTTCCAGCCAAAAGCCTCTGGCCTTCCACAGACCCTTGTTTTTATCCCCCAGAATCAGGTACCACCCAATGGTGGGATCAGATACCACCCAATGGTGGAAGCAGAATCAGGTACCACCCTAGGGTGGGGGCAGAATGCCAGGTCACACCCTAGGGTAGAGCACAATCATCGATCAGGGTAGGGTCAGTAACATAATAATCCCATAAAATATTTACATATACAACAGTCCCCCGAGCCTGCCAGGAGTGGTTTCTGAGAGTAGAGCCAGAGAAATTTCTGGACCCTCATTTCACATTTCTGACTGTAGTAGTTTTTCATTTCAACACTCATACTTCCTTGTGATTTGCTGACTTCCTGTGCTATCACTTCTGTGAACTCATAGGATACCCTTATCACAGTGTCACTAAAGACACTGGGGATTTACTGGAGTTGTCCATGTCCAGCTTGATAGGCCTCTGTGTATTTTTCTCATCGGCTTCCTAATGTCCTTACTAGACACTGAGGGTGTTAGGGGTTAGTCTTTGTACTTAATTAACAACTCTGGAAGATACTGAGATATTAAGCTGGAGGGTGTTCTCTGTCATCTCTGCCTGTCTTCACAGAATGACAGGAAGAACAGTTTCCCTCAGCACATAATTTGCTTAGTAGTTCTGGGCCCCTAATACAGAACAAGTCAGTGTGTGGAGGCTGCTGAGACCCACCCAGTAAGGAAGGACTTTGCCTCCTGGTCATGAATAGGCCCAGTGATGAAAATCTGACAACACATGGGCAGTGAAGAAACTGTGTAGTGATACGTAATGGGAATTGTACTGTAGATATTCTATGTAGGACAAAAGTGCTATAAACAGTATAGAAGAGTAGTCCTACCAGAAAACTGCTCCATCTTACTAGAGAGGACAAAGCTTTGATATAACTGAAGAAATAAAAGGAAGCCAAACAAAAGGTCTTAAAAATGAAGGAAATAACTGTCACTGGAAGAACCTGACACAACAGCAAAAGAATGGCTATTAAATTTCCATTTGGAGTTTCAGATGAGAATTTAGTCAGTGTGAGGAACCCATGTTAAAATAAGATTTATAGGGAACAAGTTAGTGTGGAAGAATCCTGCAGTTTCCTCCATTAGGAACTGAGGATTTGAATGGCTGATGAGCATGTATCGATAGAGAGAGCAAGCATCCCACTGGCTGACAAATGAGAAAGCAAAATCCTGCTTTATTTCTACAGTTTCTTCAGAAGACTCAGATTTGAGCACAAAGAATACAGAAATATATCTGTAGAGATTTCTATAGAGAATTTTTGACTATATACATAGAATACATACAGTTTACAAACCAAAGTTACAAATAGACAACATTCGTTACAGTTTAATTAGTGCAATAACCCATCTGTCACATTTTAAAATAAGACTGAAAATAACACTGGATTTGACATTTATTAAATACTATTAATTTGAGCTGAACCTTTATTTTCTAGAAATATATACAATACTTTGAAATTAGTATCACTTTTCCTTTATAAATCCAAAACTATTGAAGTGCCAACAGAAATTAATGGCTGCTGGGGCCAGAGAGATAATACAGTAGAGAGGACGTTTGCCTTGCACACAGCTGACCTGGATCTGATCCCATATGGTCACCAGCACATCACCAGCAGAGACTGCAGTGTACAGAGCCAGAGTAACCCCTGAGCATTGCAAGTTGTAGTGCTAAAACAAAACAAAGGCAAAATGGGGGGGGGGGTTGCAAATTTGCAAATTCTGCATTGATATCTCAATGGTATTCTCAAAAAGGCGTGGGAGTGATGTAAAATTCCCCTTTCTGCCTGAACTACAGCAGCCCAATGCCTCACTCTACACCAGGGGTCTCAAACTCAATTTACCTGGGGGCCCGCAGGAGGCAAAGTCGGGGTGAGGAAGGTGAGGAAGGGCCGCGTAAGGGATTTCGCTTACTGAATATTCGCAATAAAAAATTGCATTAGTAAGAAAAAAAATCACAAAAAATTGCCTTAAACATTTGCATACCCCAAACGGAACTGCTTGGGGTATGCGAATGTTTAATGCGACTTTTTTCTTACTAATGTGGTGTTTATTGCGATTATTCGATAAGCGAATACTTGCAAATACTGCGATATTTGAAGGCTGGCCGCAGGCCACAAAATGTTGTACGGAGGGCCGCGAGTTTGAAACCCCTGCTCTACACCCTCCAACAGAAACAGCCCACCTTCACAATTTAACCTTTCCAAACTGCCAAGCCACCAAATTTGTTTCAGATCTATAAACCCTGAACACGTCAATATTTTACAGTACTGTCAGCCCAGTAGTATCACAGGAAATTTGACGGGAAAGTTAGAAATCAGTGAATCCAAACAGTTACAAAGAAGGCTCAACTAGCACCAATCACAGCTCAATAAATCCTTGGACACTGACTTTAGTAAATGTAATAGAGAGATAGGACAATTATTTCAAATTGACCCTTGTTCATCTATGTTTTGATTAATTCCATTTACCTTTGCATGAAGTAACAAACAATATGAAATAAATTTGTTTGTGCCTGCATGAAATAAGGCTAGAGTGGTAGATGGGAACTTTGGAACACTGGTGAAGGGAAGGTCACACAGGTAGTGGGCTTGGTGTTCAGCCATTTAATGCCTGAAACAACTGTATTATTCATGGTGTTAAAATAAAAAATAGGGTAATAAAAAAACCCAAACCTATCAAAGGAAAGCATTCCCTAGAGTCTGGTATAACAACTCAGTTTTTCTTTTCTTTTTGGTTTTTGGGCCACACCTGGTGGCACTCAGCGGTTACTCCTGGGTCTGCACTCAGAAATCACTCCTGGCAGGTTCGGGGACCATATGGGATGACAGGGATCAAACCCGAGTCTGTCCCAGGTCGGCTGAGTGCAAGGCAAATGCCCTACCGCTTTGCTATCCCTTCGGCCCACAACTCAGTTTTTTACTCCATAATTAATATGGCACACCTTGAAACCTATGTGAAAGTTACGAGAAAGGTCCTTCCATTACACATATTAAGCAAGATCACCTGCTTAATTTTGAGGCTCAATTCAAATGTATATTGTACATTTGAGAGATATAGTACAACAGATAGGGTGCTTGCCTTGAGAGCTGATGTGAGTTCCATCCCCAGTATTCCATTATGGTCTTCCCCAGGCCATCAGGAAGAACTCCTGAGTGCAGAGCCAGGATAACCCTTAAACAGAATAACCCTTAAGCATCACCAAAAAAATAAATAAGTACTGGTAAAAAAAAATAAATTCTAATGTGTAGTTTAAGGGCAAAGAAAAAGTTAAGAAAATCACTATTCATTATTATTCCTTAGCCCTTGAGAACAGGCTTGCTATCAGTCCTAAATTCAACCCATCAGTATTCATGTGCATTTTCAAATTACATATACTTTCTGATCCTGTGTTTTCAAATGTAAGCAATACGTATTTCATTCATAATTTTTCTGTATACCTTGAAAAGGCATTAAAAACGTGTAGGTTGGGGATAGAGCGATAGCACAGCGGTAGGGCATTTGACTTGCAAGTGCCAACCTGATTGATCCGGGTTTAATCCCTGGCACCCCATATAGTCCCCCGAACCTGCCAGGAGTGATTTCTGAGCGCGAAGCCAGGAGTAACCTGTGAGCGACATCGGGAGTGCCCCCCCCAAATAAAAACACCACTTAGGTTAACTGTGATCATACTGGGTAGTATAGCAATATGTATGTATGGGACCAATTGGGATACTGGGGATTGAACCTGGGTCGGCTCACAAAACAAGCTGACTTCTTTAGCCAACACAAGGAGTAAATAAATGAATGGGTAAAGAATGTTAAAGACACGAAAGGGAAAATCATAAACTCCATATTACATTCATTATCTCTTATCTCATCCTCTAATTTTCCTCATATTTATTTCTTATTCACAATCTTTTGAAGCTTTTCTATATTCTTTATACTATCCATAGGAGGCAGTTTTCATGGTTTCTAAGTCACAAAGGGGAGAAATATGGGAAATTTCTGTACTTAAATTGCTGATCAACAGCAAGGGTGAATTCTAACATTCTAATATGGAACTCCTATGAGTGATTTTAGGAGGCGGAGGGGCTATACTTGGCAATGCTCAGAGATTACTCGTGGCGATTCTATATGCAGTGCATGTAACTATAACTAAATGATGTTTTAAAGAGAGGCAGAAGAGAAAGGGAGAGTGACTGACAAAAGTTGTCACCTCCAAAAAAAATCGTCACCTTCAATGTTATAGGTTGGTTGATCTTAGATGCTATAGGTTCATCCACTATATAAACAGAGCACTTAGTAAGGAAAATATTTAACCCAGAGTCCAACAGATAAAAAAATAAATAAGGCCAGGCTGAAAATCCATTAGAATACATTTACCACTAAAATATTGGTATACCTGCTTGTTAGGTTTTACAGGTAAACTGTCTAGACTGGAAAAGTAAACTGTCTAGAAATCAAAACCAAAGGCTAACAGAAAAGAATATAGAAAAGTATTTTTCTAAGAAAAGATTCTGATTTTTCTTTTATTGATTTTTAGTTTTGGGTCACAACCTACTGTACTCAGGGCTTACTCCTGGCTCTATGTTGAGGGATCATTCCTGGCACACTCAGAGAACAGCATGGGGTGCCAGGGATCCAACCTGGTTTACCTGTGTATAAGGCAAATGCTATTTCCTCACTCACTGTACATCTCTACCACTCCAAGATTCTAATTTTCAAAGAACCAACTGATAAGCTTTGGAAACACATGCTACTTAAAATTTTAGTGTTTTTTTTTAAAAGAAACTATTTTGCAAATTAAAAACAATTCTAAGCATCTTCTAATGGACATGCTTATTTTATCTCAATGTTATTTATGTTAAAGAAGATCTAATATAATAAGTCTGATAGGACCGGGGAAATAGCACAGCAGTAGGACATTTGCCTTGCATGCAGCCAAGCCAGGATAGACCCAGTTCGATTCCTGGCATTCTATATGGTCCTGGAAGCTTTCCAGGAGCAATTTCTGAGCAAAGAGCCAGAACTAACCCCTGAGGATCACCGGGTGTGACCCCAAACCCAATAAAGTAATAAATTAATTGCTTTAAATAAAAAATAAATAGGGGTCGGAGAGATAGCATGGAGGTAGGGCATTTGCCTTGCATGCAGAAGGATGCTGGTTCGAATTCCATATGGTCCCCCGGGCCTGCTAGGAATGATTTCTGAGCATAGAGCCAGGAGTAACCCGAGTGCTGCCAGGTGTGACTCAAAAACTAAAAAATAGTAATAATAATAAATAAATAAAATAAGAAGTCTGAGCTTTTATCAAGTTAAAATTTATGTCTTGGGGCCAGAGCAATAGCACAGCAGTAGGGCTTTTGCCTGGCTCGTGGCCGACCCACGATGGACTCAGTTCAATTCCCAGCATCCCATATGGTCCCCTGAGCCTGCCAGGAGCAATTTCTGAGAGCAGAGTCAGGAGTAACCCCTGAGCGCCATCAGGTATGATCCCCCCCAAATAAAAGAAAATAGTATAGTGGGCAAGGTGCTTGTCTGGTACTTCACTGAACAGGGTTTGATTCCTGGCATCCCCTATGGTTTCCTGACACCACCAGAAGTGACCGAGTGCAAATCCAGGAATAACCCCCAAGCACTTTTGGGTTTGACCCAAAAACCAGGAAAAAAAAACCCTCTAAATAATGTGTTTTACAACAGTGATATATCTTCACATGCCAGTGAGAATGGCATATATCAATGAGGTTGGGAAGCAATACAGAATGCTCTCAAGGTGGAGCAGAGCGATAGCATAGTGGTTAGGGCATTTACCTTGAATGCAGCTGACCCAGGTTAAATCTCTGGCATTCCATAGGTCCCACGAGCCTGACAGGAATAATTTCTGATCATAAGATCAGGAGTAACAAGAGTGCCATCAGGTGTGGCACAAAAAAAAAACAAAACAGAAAAGAATAAAGAGCGATAGGGCATTTGGATTGTACTTGGCCAACACAGGTTTAATCTTCAGCATTTCTAGAGACTGTTAGGAGTAATTCCTGAGTGTAGAGCCTGGAGTAACACCTGAACATCACTCAGTGTGGCCACCCAACCCAAAAAAAAAACTCCTATACAAATGTCCCAGCAATATCACTTCCCGGCATCTACCACCCATAAGACACACACACACACACACACACACACACACACACACACACACACACACACACACACACACACACACACACACACACCTGGAGTAACACCTGAACATCACTCAGTGTGGCCACCCAGCCCAAAAAAAAACTCCTATACAAATGTCCCAGCAATACCACTTCCCGGCATCTACCACCCATAAAACACACACACACACACACACACACACACATTCTCTCTCTCTCTCTCTCTCTCTCTCTCTCTCTCTCTCTCTCTCTCTCTCTCACACACACACACACACACACACACACACACACACACACTCTCCACATTAATTTGAAAGGACACATGTAAATCCATGTTCAATGAATCACTTAGCACAATAGTTGAGATATGAAAACAACCCAAACACCCAATTATGGATGAAGAGATCAAGAAAATGGAGAACTACACAGCTCTGAGAGCAAACACAATTTCCTACAACATGGATGGAACTAGAGGTTATACAATGAAGTCAGTCAGAAGGGATAGATACAGAATAATCTTCCTTATATATAAGTGGATCTTAAGATAATTAGTAAAGTAGCAACAAAGGACCAAAGACAATAATGGGAAAGTTGGTTCAGAGTGGATGGGGCAGGGTGAATTGAAAGGGAGGGGCCTTGGGACTTTGGGGGAGAGAGGCAGATGATATGCAATAAACCATAATTACATAATTAACAGTTATTGGGGCAGGAGAGATAGCATGCAGGTAAGGCATTTGCTTTGCATGCAGAAGGATGGTGGTTCAAATCCCAGCATCCCATATGGTCCCCCGAGCCTGCCAGGAGCAATTTCTGAGCACAGAGCCAGGAGTAACCCCTGAGCACTGCCGGGTATGACCCCCCCCCAAAAAATTAACAGTTATTAGAAATCATAGAATTGCAATCAATAAAGATTTAAGAAGCTTTTTGAAAAAAAGATGTTTATTTTATTTATTTTTGGGAGGGGGGTTTGGGCCACATCTGGTGGTGTTCAGGCATTACTTCTGGCTCTGTGTTCAGAAATCTCTCCTGGCAGGCTTAGGGGACCATATGGGATGCCGGTAATTGAACCTGGGTCCATTCAGGATTGGCTGTGTGCAAGGCAAATGCCCTACTCACTGTGCTATCACTTTGGCCCCTAAAAAAATGTTTAACTTTAACCTATTAAAAAGAAGGTAGATTTTTTTAAAAAAAGATATTAATAGATAATGCAAAGTAATAATGTGTTTTGTATGGAAAAAATCCACATATAAATATATATAGATTCAAGGGACTGGAGCGGTTGTGCAAGCGGTAAGGTGTCTACCTAGGACAGACTGCGGTTCAATTCCCCGGCCTTCCATATGCCCCCCCCCAAAGCCAGGAGCGATTTCTAAGCGTGCAGCCAGGAGTAATCCCTGAGCGTCACCAGGTATGTTCCAAAAACCAAAAACAAACAAACAAAACATATATATTGTTTGTTTGTATGTGTGTGTATATATATATATATATATGTATATATATTATCATGTCCCTGGGGCCAGAGTTATAGCACAGCAGTAAGGCGTTTGCTTTGCACGAAACCAACACAGGACGAACCTGGTTTGATTCCCGGCATCCCATATGGTCCCAGAGCCTGCCAGGCCAGGAGTAATTCCTGAGCATCACTGGGTATGACCCAAAAAACAAAAACAAAAAAAAAGAATAAAGAATCATGTCTCTGTATACAACTCAAACTTTACTCAACTTATTTCCAAGAGACTCCTCAAAGTTTCCCATAAAACAGTCCAAACCCAGAGACTGGAGAGATAGCACAGCGGTAGGGCGTTTGACTTGCAAACGGCCGACCCAGGACCGCGGGCCGACCCAGGACCGCGGGTGCCCCGTACCTGCCAGGAGAGATTTCTGATCATAGAGCCAGGAGTAACCCGAGTGCTGCCAGGTGTGATCCAAAAACAAACAAAAAAATAAAATAAAAATATAATTGTGGAAAACTTGTAATTCACATTGATCTCAATAAAAATTATTTTAAGGGCCCGGAGAGATAGCACATCGGTGTTTGCCTTGCAAGCAGCCGATCCAGGACCAAAGGTGGTTGGTTCGAATCCCGGTGTCCCATATGGTCCCCCGTGCCTGCCAGGAGCTATTTCTGAGCACACAGCCAGGAGTAACCCCTGAGCACTGCAGGGTGTGACCCAAAAACAAACAAACAAACAAACAAAATTATTTTAAAAAAAGTTTAGTCACAGTAAGCACATTCCATATACATTGCTCATGAAAAAAAAAGGCAAAATGCAAGAAGAAATATGCTTTGATAGTAGGGTTTTTTAGAAGCACAAAAGGGTCAACACACCAATATTTTACTCTGAACATGTGCCACAATAACTGTTACTGTTCTACTGTACAGTCTTCAGATATTTAGAAACTGAACACTTCAGAGCTAACAAAATATGGCTGGTGGCATCTTTCAGTTTGGAAATCACCATGAATAGTTGATGTTATTTCTGTTTCTGGTCATCTTCCCAGACCTCAGGAATAAAGAAATGACAGGAAAACAAACTAAAACCAAAATGAATCGAGCTACCTACTTGCAGAACTTAACTGTCACAGATAAGCTCTATGCAGCCAGTTCTATTAATAATGTTCCCTGAGATTAAGTAAGGAGTCCAAAGTACCATACAATAAGCCCTGCCTGCCCCCAGTCAAAATAGCATTTCTAAGAACACAGCTTCAGAGAACCTAGAATCATAGATGTATACTCGAACAAGGGGAAATGAAGAGCATTCTGGGGTGCGAAAGAGGTGGAAGGAACCCGAGCGTAACTCACTCTGCAAGTATCTTCTTGGTACACTAAATTCTACTTGAAATTAAGGGATTTTTCTCTTTCCTAGAATAAACTCCAAGACCTTCAAACAGCAACAATCAGGTAAACCCTATACAAACTAGGACATGTTGCCATCAAGTCTGCTAGTTCTAAGACAACAGTAGTAGTACTGCAGCCAATGATTCCTTGGCATACAGACATGTTAAAGTGATATTGGCAGCAAAACCAGCGCTTCTCTTTCACCCTCGGCTGTTACTATAGCTCCTTTTGCTAAATCTGCCTCAGAGTTTAGACAGGAGCTGGATGGTTCATAATAACCCAGCAGCTGCAGCTGAGCAATACTCAGCCTAAATGTGGCACTGGAGCAGCTGAGGGGAAGAAAGGAGACAATACAAACCCTACCGTAGCCCCACACATACAACCAATAAGATACCAAGATATTTTAACAGAGTACTTCCTTTAAAGAAAAGCAGTTGCGCCTCACAGGCCTGTCTTTGTATTGGAGACCCGCTTACATGTGAACTGAAGGTGACCTAAAACCATGTACGATTCAGAACAATGAAAGAGCTTTACTAAAACTTCCTGTTAATATTCACACAACAAAGCCAGTGCCACAAACATCACCTTTATAAAAACATAATTGAAAGTTTCAGTGATGTAAGATTGGGAATAGATGACAACCTCTTCTTTAACTCGACATTACAATGCAAAACAACTATATAAAACAACAAAAACAGCATAATGCAATGAGTCTCAGAATGTTTTGCTCCACACCACAGTATCATTTGCTTTCTTTTGAAACATATGATTGCTTTCCTTAGATTCTATTGACCTGTCTTCATAAAGCACAAATAAATACTGATTTTATGCTGAGAATTTCACTACCATCTTTTTAATCTTTAAAAACACAAAATTAGGGGCCGGCAAGGTGGCACTAGAGGTAAGGTGTCTGCCTTGCAAGTGCTAGCCAAGGAAGGACAGCGGTTCGATCCCCGGCATCCCATATGGTCCCCCAAGCCAGGAGCGACTTCTGAGCGCATAGCCAGGAGTAACTGCTGAGAATCAAACGGGTGTGGTGCAAAAACCAAAACCAAAACATCCCACATAATTAAACTAGAAACTGTTAAAGAAAACTGAAAACAGTTAAAGACTTATTATCTTTATGCTATACCTAAGCTCTGAATGCTAACTGATATATTACATAATTCCCTCCCCCCAAAATAAACTCATTATTTTATACTTGATGAGAGAACAGTGCCCAGGTTAGGATTACTACTTCTGAAATATAGAAGCTGAATATTAAAACCTAACCTATTCCCTCAAGATATTAACAGAATAAAATTGCTACTTATATGGCAAAAATTTATGACAACTATATCTGAATAAGTCTAATCCTGTTTGCAAAGGACAGCCCAAGCCACCAAATAACTTGCATTCTTTATCCAAGTACCTTACAAAAAGTATTATTTGTGGTTTCTTAAAAAAAAAAAAAAGGTTTTATATAAACTAAAAACAGAAATACAGAAAAACACACAAGGCAAATGTATGGATTAATGAATTACACTAAGGCCAACACCTTTACAACCCCCACCATCAGACTGAAAGAACTTTGCCACCAGTTTATTATAGGCCCAATCCAATCCCAACGTCCTCTGTCCTTTCAGATCCTTATTTTTAAAGCAAGATAGATGTACTGAATGAAAGTTAGAGATGAAAGGGGAGAGAGACAAGTTCAAGAGAAAATCTGGGCTTCTCCAGATCCATATCTTTTTATAAAAATTGCTCTCTGAGACAAGATTTTTTAGAAATACTTTTTTTTTTTTTTGGGTCACACCCGGCGTTGCTCAGGGGTGACTTCTGGCTGTCTGCTCAGAAATAGCTCCTGGCAGGCACGGAGGACCATATGGGACACCGGGATTCGAACCAACCACCTTTGGTCCTGGGTCAGCTGTTTGCAAGGCAAACACCGCTGTTCTATCTCTCCGGGACCTTTTAGAAATACTTTTATCATTCTTTTATATTTCTCAACACCAATTTATGCTTTATGAAAGTTTTGGATTAAAAGCTAAAGTTAAAAATTTGTTATTACAATTATTTTTAAACATATTGATAATAGGAACTAATGAAGCTTTACTGAACTCTCACTAAATTAAAATATATACATTAAGAAAAACTGCAGTGAGGGTGGAGAGAGAGCACAGCGGTAAGGCGTTTGATTTGCAGGCAGCGACCCAGGAAGGGTGATGGTTTGAATCCCGGCATCCCATCTGGTCCCCCAGCCTGCGAGGAGTGATTTCTGAAGCAGAGCTAGGAGTAACCCCTGAGGGCACCATGTGTGACCCAAAAGTAAAACAAACAAACAAACAAACAAAAACCCCTGCATTAACAATTTTAAATTGTATGAAATCTTTACATCTGCATTGCTACGCAAACTAGGTCATTAATATTCACTATTCTCTTACATAGCATTAAGAAAGTTTGAGGGGCTGGAGAGATAGCATGGAGGTAAGGCGTTTGCCTTTCATGCAGGAGGTCATCGGTTCGAATCCCGGTGTCCCATATGGTCCCCCGTGCCTGCCAGGAGCAATTTCTGAGCCTGGAGCCAGGAATAACCCCTGAGCACTGCCGGGTGTGACCCAAAAACCACAAAAAAAAAAAAAAAAAAAAAAAAATTTATTTGCACAGATATTGACTGTTCAGCTTGAGAATTTCCTAAATTATAACTAAACTTAAACCAAGTATTAACATTATATTTCAAACCCATAAGACAAATTCCACCTATCCCAGGATGATAGGTCAAAGCTGTAATTTCACTTTCAGCTGAACAGAAAGGAATCAATTTTGTGGTTTATGAAGTCAGCAAAAACATAGTGCAAAATCAAAGCTATTATAACATCATGGTGGTTACAGCAAAGCATGCTATTTTAAGAGTCCTGTTATCTTTCATTCTGGAAAAATGAATATGAACTACCTTGTATGCAGATTTAAAGACAAAATCTTCTCAAAATTAGTACCTTGTGAACTATCAGCCAGCATTTAAAATCTCTACTGAAAGGTTAATGAATGTCCAAAACTTAAAAAACTTCGTTTTCCTTGTCTTAAATACCAAGGGTCATTAATGAAGATACGTGTAAACACATACATATTTAATTCGCATATCCATATATGTAAAGCTTAGTGAAATGCTTTCTTCGGAGTAATATATATATACATATATGTATAAATATATGATGGATATAAGATCCCTTGCTTCCAAAACATTGTCCATTCAGATGTCCTGTGCACTTTGTGCCTACTAGCATTGTGCTCCTTACTAAGTTAGACCTGTTACATACTATCTGCCTTGAATACCTACAAGTAGCCACTTGATACTGTTTTCCTTAGAGGATAAGTTACTTTCAGAACTTCACATAAAAGTTGAGATCTATTTAGAACTGTCAAGATTGGTGACCGGTAACAACGCCTGGAAATACGAGAGAAAAATCGTACACGAATCGTCCCAGTGTGAATCATCTCTTTGAAAAAAACAAAACAAAACAAAACAAAACATACAGGCAAATAAATCCTGAAAGCGCGAACAGAAAAAGCTGACTCCGTCAGATGGAACTTTTCGTGATTTTCAATCATTCCTCCATCGTGAGATCGTGTGTGTGTGAGTGTGAGTGTGAGTGTGTGAGTGTGTGTGTGTGTGTGTGACGAATTCCACGCCGGTTGTAATTATTGCAGAAGAGAAATGAGACCAAAAATCCGAAATGGATTGGGGTCTCCCCTCACTTAACACACCCAGACTGGAAAGCCGTTCCTACCTCGGGTTTGAGGTTTGAAAAGGCAGGCGAAGTCCGATGCCCAATGAAGGAGGAAGAAAAAAAAAATCCAAAAACCTGGAAGCAATTCTAAGACGAAGCACACACTTGCAAAAATCGTTCGGGCACCCTAAAAGCCACCGCCTGGGAGGCGGAAAGAAGTGGCAGGATCCGATCCCAGAGGCTCCAGCAGGGCGTAGTTCCCAACCCCCCAGCGCAAAACAAAGGGAAACTTTAAGCGTGTGGCGGGGCTCGATTCAACCTGGAAGACGCGGGGTCGGCCGGACACTCGCTCCCGGACAGCCTCCGGGTTGGGCCGGGCGCCCCGGCCCTGGGCGACCTCGAGGCCGCCTCTCCCGAGAGGGGCCGCCGCTTCGCCCCTCGCTCGGCCCGCTGGAGCCGGGACGAAGCGGGGCGGGGCGGGCGCGGCGGGGTCCCACGCAAGCTCCTCCAGGACGAGGCGCGGGGGCCCGGGGCGGACCAGGGTGGGGACCCGGGGGGGGGGCGAGCGAGCAGGTAGCGCGGGAAGGAGGCACGCCCGCCCGCTGCGGAGCCGGGGGAGGGGAGAACTTTCTCCCCAACTTCCCGACTCGCCCGGGGGGCGGAGAAGTGCGGGCGCTTGAGGCGCCGACGGCCCCCCAGCCAGGCCGAGCGCCGCCCGGAGCCCCGCGGGGTCGGGTCCTTACCTCACCTGCCCCTCGGCCGCGCTCGCCGGAGCCGGAGCAGGAGCCGTCGCTGCGGTGGCGGAGCGGGGCGGAGGCGAGGCCCACCCCCGCGGCCCCTCTTCCTCCTCCTCCTCCTCCTCCTCCACCTCCACCGCCCGGGCGCCCGGCAGCAGCAGCAGCAGCAGCGACGACGCGCACAGCCAGCCCCGGCCGGACGCCTCGCTGCACTTGGGGAGGAGGGAATTCCCGGGCTCCCCCACCTCCCTTCCCCTCCCCTCCCCTTCCCTCCCCACCCCAGCCCGCGGCCCCCAAACTAGGCCCCGCCCCCAAACCAAGCCCCGCCCCAAATCCTGGCCCCGCTCGCCCGGCTCCGCCCCAAGATAAGCCCTGCCCCAACCCAAAGCCACACCCCCAAAACCAGGCCCATCCGGCTCCGCCCCAACCCAAGCTCCGCTCCCAAGCCCAGGCCCCGCTCGCTCCGGCTCCGCCCCCAGGGTAAGCACCGCCCCCAAACCTAGGCCCCGCTCGCTCCGGCTCCGCCCCTAGGATAAGCACCGCCCCAGCTCAAGCTCCGCCCCCAAACCCAGGCCCCGCCCGCTCCGGCCCCGCCCCCAGAATTAGCACCGCCCCAGATCAAGCTCCGCCCCCAAGCCCAGGCCCCGCTCGCTCCGGCTCCGCCCCCAAGATAAGCACCGCCCCCAAACCGAGGCCCCGCTCGCTCCGGCTCCGCCCCAATAGAAGCTCCGCCCACCGGACCAGCCCCGCCCCCTTGGCTCGCCGTCCGGCTGGCGGGGGCGGGGCGCGAGATGCTGCTCTATACCTGAGCGCGCGCGTGCGCGTACGCAGACGCCTCGTCTCCCTTCCCGGGCTGAGGCGACGCGGGGCCTCGCTCACCTCGGTGCCCCCCGGGCCGGGGGCTTCGTGGGCGTCCGTCCCCCAGTCACTTCTCCCGGCCCAACATGGCGGCGGGGTCCGGGCGGCTTCCTGAGGCGGCGTGAGCTGAGGGGGCGTGAGGAGCCGGAGGAGCAGGAGGAGGAGGCGCTTCTGCGGCCCCACAGCGCCCCCTCCTCAGCCGGGGAGGGGAGAGAAGGGGAGAGGAGGGGAGAGGGCGTCGTCGGGGTGCAGATCCCGCCCTGGAGACCGACGGCGTCCTTTCCCTTCCCTCCCTGCGCCCCGAAATCAAGGCTTTGTGTAGGGCTGCGGGGCACGGATGGAGGTCTTTTGGGGTGCAGTTTTGTTCCTCACTGCACGCGTAGTGAAAACGAAATCTCTGACTCCCTCACGTCCCCGGGAGCGCCCGGCCGCTTTCCTTCCGAGTCCCGGATCCAAGCTCGGCCCGCGAGCTTCCTGTTGACGCCCGGAGGCCGGACTGGAGCGGGACTTGGGGCTCGGCGGGCGAGCGAGCGAGCGAGCGAGCGAGAGCGGGGTCCTGTCCTGTCCCCTCCCCTCCTCTCCTCTCCTCTCCTCTCCTGCCTGACAGCTGTGGGGACGGAGCACGCTCACTTGCCCAGCCACGCGCCTTCCCGCGGGCAAGAAGGAGCAAAACCCCAAGGTTGGGAGGTGGGCTGAGGGGGCCGCAGAGATGAGAATTGGGCCGGATGCTGAGACTCACGACGAGCGCCCGCAGACGCTTAGATTTCCTTCCTCTTGGGGATTTCCTCTTCGGGAGTCACTAGAACCACGAATGGGGAGCTCTTGGTTTCCTTTGTGGTTGGTTTGGTTTTGTAGTTTTCTCTCGAATTTTAGAATCGTTGACGACAAATCAGATAAGTTGTGCTGATCTTCTAGCAACTTGGGAAATAAATGCATGTAACGATTTGATCTTTCCTTTTTCTTTTTGGTTTTGGGGTTACAACCAGCAGCGCTCAGGGGTTACTCCTGGCTCTACACTCAGGCTCGGGGGACCAGATGGGATGCTGGGATTCAAACCGATGACCTTCTGCATGAAAGGCAACCGCCTTACTTCCATGCTATCTCTCCGGCTCCACGATTTGACCTTTTCAACCCCCTTGAGCTCTATAAAAACAAAAAACAAAGGTGTGGACATAGATGTGTATCTTCATAGGTGCTTTACTACTTGATTTAGCTACTAAAACTTCATTTGCTATAGACAACCTTAGGCGGTACGGTTTTCATATAAATCTATATTGAATTTTTCGTTAATTTAAACTCGAAAATTAGATGCCTTGAGCAGTTTCCGAAATGAAATAGATTTTTTTGTTGTTGTTGTCCAAAGCAAGCCTGACATAAAATGATGGATATATATGTGTGAAGCCCTGGCTGGAGCAAATCAATAATAACTGGGGGCCAGAGAGATAGTACAGTTTTGCCTTGGTTAGGGCTCACCCAGATTCGATCCTCTACACCCTTAAGTCCAGCCTGGAGTTAGCTCTAAGCACTGCTGGGTTTAGCCCCAAAGCAATCCTCCAGAATCAATGAACTGAAGTACTAGTTTATCCCTACCCCTCAGCTTTAGTGGTAAAATAGCTTCAGAGATGTTATATATAATATGGATTTTAAAGGTGGGAGAATATGTAAAAAAAAAAAAACTCCTAGCTGTTTAAGTCATATTAACTTAGATTGAGTTTTGTTTGTTTGTTTGTTTGTTTTTTTGGTTTTTGGGCCACACCTGGCGGTGCTCGGGTTACTCCTGGCTGTCTGCTCAGAAATAGCTCCTGGCAGGCACGGGGGACCATACAGGACACCGGGATTCGAACCAACCACCTTTGGTCCTGGATCGGCTGCTTGCAAGGCAAACACCACAGTGCTATCTCTCCGGGCCCACATTGAGTTTTCTTAATCGTCATTTGAGGATTATTTCCCTAATTCCCCTCCCCTTTTCAGAATATTTATCGATCTACTTCCAAGAATAGCTAAAACAGAGACCAGAACACACATATGAAAGAATGCTGGATTTCATACTGATGTAAGTACATAGAAATTGCTTTTAAGTGAGAATCTGTTCATTTGAGAAATGGAGAAAGGAAGCAGCTCATTTTTGTGTTCCACCCAGAGGGTGCAGTCTGGCTTAATTGTGTATGCTAGGAGTGATAAGGGACCGAAGCAAGGAATGCCTGAGAGAGTGCAAAAACAAAATAAATAAAATATGTTAAATCCTTATAAAAGTCAAGTGTAGTTAAATCGATTAATGCTTACAATTATTTGCAAATATGAAAGATTAGGAATTCACCGAGAAACACTCACTATCCCCCTGGATCATGTGGTTTTGCCAGGAAATGTTTGTGCTCAGGATAAACCTCTCCTACCTGTTGTTCATAATCTGCCTCAGCTTCTGTCTTTGAGGCTATGCTTATGATTTTGCTCTCCTGTTATTTAGAAATCCTGCATGGAGTACAAGGCACTGGTTTCTGGTCTCTTCAGAACCATCTGCTACCAACCCCCTTAAATTACCACCCACCAGATGGTGCTAACCACTGGAGGCCTGGATCTCTTCAGGTCAGATTAGTGCCTCTATTGTGTGTACTGTTTTAGCCTTAACCTCTACCATCAGGTGAAATCTACTCCTTAGCCTATAGAAAGAAAACATCCAGGGGCCAGAGCAATAGTACAGCAATAGGGCATAGTTCGATGCCTGCATCTCATATGGTCCCTCCAGTATGCCAGGAGTGATATCTGAGCTCAGAGCCAGGAGTAACCCCTGAATGCTGCTGGGTGTGGCCCCAAAACAAAAACAAACAAAAGCCCATCCAAACTTCTCTAAACAAAAATATGATTAGAATACAGTATTTGGGGGGCCAGAGAGATGGCATGGAGGTAAGGCGTTTGCCTTGCCATTAGAAGGATGGTGGTTCGAATCTCAGCATCCCATATGGTCCCCTGATCCTGCCAGGAGCGATTTCTGAGCATAGAACCAGGAATAACCCCTGAGTGCTGCCGGATATGACCCAAAAAACAAAAAGAATACAGTATTGGGAGGGGTGTCGAAGTGATAACACAGCAGGTAAGGTGCCTGCTTTGATGCAGCCAACCTTGACTCTATCTCCGTCATCCCATATGGTGTTACGAGCACCACCTGGAGGTGTAGCTCCTGAACACCACTGGGTGTGAAGCCAGACACACACACACACACACACACACACACACACACACACACACACACACACACACACACACACACACACACACCAGGTGCAGCTCCTGAACACCACTGGGTGTGAAGCACACACACACACACCAGTATTCGTTCTGGAATGTTAAGCCCACTGTACAAAGGTTAGTAAGTGGAGAGGTACAGTAAATTCTCAACCTAATTTCTGAACGTTCTTCAGGAAGAGGATCTTGTATTGCAGTTTTATTTTATTTTATTTTTCATTTTTTGGATTTTGGGCCATACCCAGTGATGCTCAGGGGTTTCTCTTGGCTATGCACTCAGAAATCATTCCTGGCTCAGGGGACCATATGGGATGCTGAGGGATCAAACCCAGGTCTGTCCTAGGTCAGCCACATACAAGGCAAATGCCTACCACTGCACCACTGCTCTGGCCCCTGTATTGCAGTTTTATATTTCCCCCAACTGGGCCTGAGTGATCTAAGATCTATCTTCTTAAACAGGGCTGTACCTCCCATTGGATTCTATCACTAAATGTGAGAGTCACAAAAACATTTGTTTTAACATAAACTTACGATTTTATAGTAAATATTTCATTTTCTGTACCTCTTTCACATGCCCAGGGTCATATAAACCATCCTTCAGGTAAAAGGGATTGTGTGTGGAGAAAAAAAGAATCAATTTTCTCCTCTCGCAGTCCCTTTCATCCAAGAAATGCAACATGGGCAATCACTGCCAGAAACACCTCAGATTCATTACACGTTTGCTTTTTAATTAATTTTTGACATGTTCTTAATGTGGGGGTCTTGGAAATTTTGGCAACAGAAAAAATTTCCGATTCCATACCAAGAATTAATTGAGGAGATGAGTGTCTAGGGCTGAATAAAGTTAATCTGAAGAGATGAGTGTCTGGGGCTGAGTGTGCTTAAACTAAGTAGACCATTTCTTTACATTTCTTGGTTCCTGCCTGAATCTGCCACACCAATATTTCTATCCATTCTCTGACATTTTTCCATTAAATTATCTTTCTGCCTAAGTTGAGAGCTTCCCTATTCCTTGCAAATAAAAACCACTGATTAGTCTAAACTACTGACCTGGACTGCTGATGGTAAATGGGTGTTGAGGGGAGTTTCTCCTGCATCTTCAGTGCTGTTATGTGGGGTAGATATGGGATAAAATGGAAATTGGGAGAGAGAAGAAGTTTTCAGAAAGAACATGAAGCAGGTGGTTAGGGAAAAGGTATAAAGAATACAGCTCTCTCCCCAACATAAGTATTTGCCCTTAAATAGATGACATGGTCCCAGACTTTGAACAGAGCTGGCTATTAAGTCCCTACCTCCTGTTGCTAGGGCAGGCATTGCTTTTAGATAGCAGCAGAGACCTTTCAGAGCATTACCTGTACTGAGTGTTTTTCCAATATGGGGACTCACCTCCTGAAATTGACATTAGATGTTGAAACCCGTTTCACATCACTGCTTTATAAGCTTGTAATTTCCTCTGTAGAAAAATCTATATTTGCAATTCCTGTAGCAATTACCAAATGTTTAGTCTTTTCTGATATATTAAACTAATATGTGGTCACAATAATGTCAGTGTCCTTGACATTGAGCTTAAACACCATTAAAACTGCTACCAGATTGCTACTTTCTGGAAATCTTTACAAATGGGTTAAGTAAAGTAGAACATGACTTTGCTCAAGGCAAGATTTTAATGGTAGATTGTTTACCTACACCAAAGGTTTAGAAATAAAATAACAGACACATTATTTTAATTTAATTGACTTTACATAATGAAACATAAGGGTTGATATGGAGGATCTTTTTATATTAGTTGTAATATTATCAATTAAGCTTAAAAATATGTTCAGAATAATATGTTTTGAAAATCTGTTTTAATTTTTTTGAGGCAAAACTATTTGTATTTTTGGTGACATATTTTTCAGTTTGTGTCAGAATAAATTAAAATCAGACCAAATGTTATTGTGTGCACTTGTGCCTCTTTGACTTGCATGCGAATGCATAATTATTTGAAATAACTGCCTGATTTTTTTCTTTCCCAGAAGATGAAAAACTTAATAAACAAAGCAATTTAATTTAAAAAATCAAATATCATATAAAATACTTTTGCTAAAGGCTTAGGTCACTTAAATGAAATAATTAGATTGATAATGAAGATGCTTAAGATTGGTAACAATTACTATGTCAGTTCTCATTATTGTTTGGTGCTTTAACCACCTGATTTATGGACTTAAAATCACCCTGGAGGTTGAGAATGTTGCAGGCAACCAGGTTTAGAGATCCTGGAGATGTACTTTAGGGAAATAATAGAACTTAGGAAGACATTGCCTACCGCTGACATAGCCCAAAGACCCAGAGACCACATCCCTTTGAAATTTAAATTCTGAGGGGCCGGGAAGGTGGCGCTAGAGCTAAGGTGTCTGCCTTACAAGCGCTAGCCAAGGAACGGACCGCGGTTCGATCCCCCGGCGTCCCATATGGTCCCCCCAAGCCAGGGGCGATTTCTGAGCACATAGCCAGGAGTAACCCCTGAGCGTCAAACGGGTGTGGCCCAAAAACCAAAAAAAAAAAAAAAAAGAAATTTAAATTCTGAGAATTTGGAGAATTGGAGAGAAGATGAGGTGCACTGCACAGATGTAGAAATTAAGGGTGAACCTCCTCAGAAAAGGAGAAACTACAGATAAATAAGAGATTATGAAAACAGCATAAACAGTGCAAACTTTTCCCTGGAAAACAATAAGATTGAATTTTTTTTTTGGTTTTGTCTTTTTTTTTTTTTTTTTTTTTTGGTTTTTGGGCCACACCCGGTAACGCTCAGGGTTACTCCTGGCTATGTGCTCAGAAGTTGCTCCTGGCTTGGGGGACCATATGGGACACCGGGGGACCGCGGTCCGTCCAAGGCTAGCGCAGGCAAGGCAGGCACCTTACCTTTAGCGCCACCGCCCGGCCCCTTTGGTTTTGTCTTTTGTTTGTTTTGCTTGTTTTGTTTTGGGGCCACACCCAGTAGTGCCCAGGGATTATTACTAGTGGTGTTGAGGGACCCTATTGGTGCTGGAGATCAAACCTGAGATGGCAACATGCAGGGCAATTGGCTTACCTGCTGTACTATATAAATACCAGTTCCAGCCTGGTATTTTTTTTTTTTTTTGGGCCACACCCGGTAACGCTCAGGGGTTACTCCTGGCTATGCGCTCAGAAGTCGCTCCTGGCTTGGGGGACCATATGGGACGCCGGGGGATCGAACCGCGGTCCGTCTCCTAGGCTAGCGCAGGTAAGGCAGGCACCTTACCTCCAGCGCCACCGCCCGGCCCCAGCCTGGTATTTTTTATTTTATAATTTTAAGTCCCCAAGAATAGGTTGGGGCAAATTAAAAAATATATAATACTAGCCTAAAAATAATTAAATAAATTCAGTTTAAATAAATTCACTAAATTAATTCAGTTTTTTACCAAAACCAACAACAAAGCAGCATGGTACTGGAAGACAGCATAAGGGGTGGTGCGGATGTCTTGTACATGAAAGGGTCCAAAGTGTAATCCCTGAGTCCCTGTGTTGTCGCCCTGTTGCCTCCAGCACTGCCAAATGAAACAGCATCTCATGACTCAGCCTGAGTACTAGTCAGACCCAGAATAGCTAGTTTGAGAATTATTAGGAGGGGCCACTAGGTTACCAAGCACAGCCCGGGAATCTACCTCCCTACACTCCTCCAAAAACTCATAGAAGTCCAGAGTTGTAATAAATATACCTTTCTAGAGATTAGTAATTGGCACTTATCAAATCAATCTTCCAATACGTAACTATTTCCCCCAAAAAACATGGTTTTCAAAAATAAAACTACCCAAAATTTTTTGTGTGGGGTGTCACACCCAGCAGCGCTCAGGGGTTACTCCCGGCTCTACGCTCAGAAATCGCTCCTGGCAGGCTTGGGGATTCTTTTTTTTTTTTTGGGGGCCACACCCTGTGACGCTCAGGGGTTACTCCTGGCTATGCGCTCAGAAGTTGCTCCTGGCTTCTTGGGGGACCATATGGGAGCCGGGGGATCGAACCGCGGTCCGTCCTAGGCTAGCGCAGGTGGCTTGGGGATCTTATGGGATGTCGGGATTCAAACCACCATCCTTCTGCATGCTATCTCTTTGGCCCAAGACAAATATTCTTTAAGTCCAAATGAATAACCAATAAGCTTACAAATTTATTAAAGAATATATTCTTTGGGGCCGGAGAGAGCATGGAGGTAAGGCATTTGCCTTGCATGCAGAAGGATTGTGGTTCAATTCCCAGCATCCTTTATGGTCCCCTGAACCTGTCAGGAGCGATTTCTGAGCGTAAAGCCAGGAGTAACCCCTGAGCGCTGCTGGGTGTGACCAAAAAAAAAAACAAAACAAGAATATACTCTTTGTTTGGTTTACATTCAATATTTTGTATGTTAGTCATAGTTACCACATAAAATATTTCAAAATGTTCCTTTCTTAAAATTTAATATTTAGTCTTAGATATGAGGCTCAGTGATAGAGTGCTGTTTTGCATTTACCATTTCCTGCATACATCAATTCCTGAATTTGATCTCTGAGGCCATATGGCCCCCACCAAGCTCTATAGGGAATAACCCTGATGCCCCTCCCAATTAAAGGATTGTAATTTTGTCAGAAAAACATTTTTTTAATTTCCTAATTAAATTACATTATATTTTAATTTTTACTATTTAGAGAATGTTAAAAAGCACATTGTTTTTTTTTTTGTTTTTTTTTTTTTGGTTTTTGGGCCACACCCGGTAACACTCAGGGGTTACTCCTGGCTATGTGCTCAGAAGTTGCTCCTGGCTTGGGGGACCATATGGGACACCGGGGGATCGAACCGCGGTCCGTCCAAGGCTAGCGCAGGCAAGGCAGGCACCTTACCTTTAGCGCCACCGCCCGGCCCCAAAAAGCACATTGTTTTGCTCAAAAGAATTGGCTGCAAGTGCAGGGGCTATAGTACAGTGGGTATTTCTATACAGGTTCAATTCCTGGCACCCCATATGGTTTCCTGACTCCATCAGGAGTGATCCCTGAGTACCACTCAGTGTGGCTCAAAACCCAAAACAAATAAAATAATTGACGGCTACTGAAAAATGTATTTCTTAGTTCTATTATCTGTACCAATCTACAAACATTTCCCATTTGAGCCCAGAGTTATGGTCATTAACTTGTATGGGCCAAAGTCCTCACAAATACTTGAAATCATGTTTACAAAAAAATCAACAACCATACACTGAAGAATCAAAGTGTAGATGACTCACACTAAGGATGCTATTTAAATAATACAAATAGTTGTTTGTTTTTCATTAAGACCTGTAATTTTGGCATAGAAAATAGAAAATTAGTACTCATGCTTATTTTATATAAAACTAAGTCCTACAAGTTAAAATAGAAGCAATCCAAAGAATAGATGTTTTGAAAATCAACTAAAACATGTGGTTTATATTATGGTGAAGTACTTAAAAAATAAATTTAAACTACTCAGGAAAATATTTATACTCACCATACATCTCTTAAGAATCTAATGCGGGGTCCAGAGAGATAGCATGGAGGTAAGGCCTTTACTTTGAATGCAGAAGGTGGTTTGAATCCCAGCATCCCATATGGTCCCCTGAGCTTGCCAGGAGCGATTTCTGAGCATAGAGCCAGGAGTAACCCCTGAGCGCTGCTGGGTGTGACCCCATCCCCCCAAAAAAAAAGAATCTAATGAGTAGGGACCAAATAGGGTGATTGCCTTGCATGTGGCTGATCCAGGACCGACCTTGGTTCGAACCCCAGCATCCCATATGTGATAGCACAGCGGTGGGGCATTTGTCTTACATGTGGTTGACCCAGGATGGACCTGGGTTTGATCCCCAGCATTCCATATGGTCCCTCTTGCCTGCCAGGAATGATTTCTGAGCACAGAGTCTGGAGTAACCAGTGAGCGTCACCGGTTGAGCCCCCCCCCCCCAAAAAAAAAAAAAAAACCAGTATCATTTCCTTTGAGATAATGAGCTTTCTAGAAAAATAACAAAGCATTTTCTTGTCTTTTTAGAGTGGTTTATTTTGTTATTGTTTGTTTTTTTGGCCACACCTGGCAGAGCTCTGTGCTCAGGATCATTCTGGGACGGCTCAGGGTACTATATGGAGTGCTGGCAAGTGAACCTCAGATTTGTCATGTAAAAGTCAAGTGCCTATTATTTTAGCATGTTTCTAAGAATTTAATTCAAGACAGTCAATTAAAATGTTATAAATGTTGTGGTCGGAGAGATAGCATGGAGATAGAGCATTTGCCTTGGATGCAGACTGATGGTGGTTCGAATCCCGGCATCCCATCTGGTCCCCCGAGCCTGCCAGGAGCGATTTCTGAGTGTAGAGCCAGGAGTAACCCCCGAGTGCTTCCGGGTGTGACCCAAAAAACAAACAAACTAAGTTATAAATGCTGAGATGGTTAAGAAGACAGGATAATGCAAATATTTAGCGAGTTTTTGTTAAATTTGGTTATTTGTAAAACTTTCTTACTTTAAAGGTATCAGTTTGAGATTCCATATAAGAGCTATGAAAGTAGAAAGAGGGGCCACCTGGAGAGATAGCACAGCAGAAGGGCATTTGCCTTGCACACAGTCGATTCAGGACCAACGATGGTTTGAATCTTGGCATCCCTTATGGTCCCCAGTGCCTGCCAGGGGAAATTTCTGAGTGCACAACCAGGAGTAACTCCTGAACACTGCAAGTGTGACCCCAAAACAAACAAAAAGAAAGTAGAAAGAACCTTGGTCTTGAAGTAAATATTAATTCTGGTCCCACCATTAGAGTTTGGAGCTTATATGGGGTGATGTTGTTCTACTTTGCTTATATGGTAAAAATGATTGAATTTTATGATGTAATTTATATATTGATTAAAAAATTCAGATCCCAGAATTTATACTCTGATAATGTGACTATGTAATTTTTATTAAGATATAATTTATATATAACATCATGTACATTTAAAGTACACAGCTTGATAATTTTATATAGAGAGAAATGATTGTCAGCATAAAGTTAATTAGTAAATCCTTCACCTAATTAGAATTCTTGTGTTATAAAAACAGTTGTGATCTATGTGCTGTGAATTACATAATTCACTTTACTAGACTTATTGAACTTAATCATCTTATGCAGGGGTAGCGAACAAGTTTGACACAAAGAGCCAAAATTTTAAACTGAGAGTCAGAGAGCCACACCACACATTGACCTGCCAAAACAGACAAATACTCACACAAAGCATGCAATTTTAACAATAATATATTAAACACATATTGCATTTTGCTATTTTGAGTGAGGGTAAAAATCCTGTTCACCACCCTGATCTTATGGATGGACTTATGTTTATCTTATGTTTGTACTCTTTTTTTTTTTTTTTTTTTTTTTGGTTTTTGGGCCATACCCAGCAGTGCTCAGGGGTTACTCCTAACTGTCTGCTCAGAAATAGCTCCTGACAGGCACGGGGGACCATATGGGACACTGGGATTCGAACCAACCACCTTTGGTCCTGGATCGGCTGCTTGCAAGGCAAACACCGCTGTGCTATCTCTCCGGGCCCCATGTTTGTACTCTTGAACCAACATATTCTCATTTATTTCCAACTCTTAGTAATCACCATCCTCTTCTCTTACTGTAAGTGTGATTTATCAAGATTCCATATGTAAGTGAAATCAGACAGAATTTTTCTTTTTCTGCCTGACATTTCATTTTATTTAGCATAGTGCCCTCAAAGATCATTCATGTCATCACAAATATCAAGATTTTGCTTCTTATTGTTTTGTTTTGGGTTCATACACGGCAATGCTCAGGGATCACTTCTCTCTGTGCTTGCTTGGCTTGGGGAACATTTGAGAGGCCGGAGATCTAACAGGGTGGGGGTGCAGGTGGGGGTGGATGGGCTGAGTACAAGGTAAATGCACTCCCCTGCTGTGCTATCTCTCCAGCCCCTGCTTTTGTTTGTTTGCTTGTTTGTTTGTTGAGCTACACCTACTAGTGCTCCTGGGTTTCGCCTGACTCTCTTCAGGCATTACTTCTGGCAGGCTGCTTATGGGATGCTGGGGATGGAAGTGGGTCGGCCACATGGAAGGCAAATTCCCTACCTGCTGTGCTCAGGCTCTGTCATTTATGTTTTATGTTTTTTTGTTTTGTTTTGGTTTTGATTTTTGGGTCACACCCAGCAGCGCTCAGGGGTTACTCCTAGCTCTACGCTCAGAAATTGGTCCTGGTAGACACGGGGGATCATATGGGATGCCGGGATTCGAACCACCGTCCTTCTACATGCAAGGCAAATGCCTTACTTCCGTGCTATCTCTCAGGCTCTTATTTTTTTGTTTTGTTTTGTTTTGTTTTTTTGTTTTTGGGCCACACCCAGTGGTGTTCAGGGGTTCCTCCCGGCTATCTGCTCAGAAATAGCTCCTGGCATGCACGGGGGACCATATGGACGTTGGGGATTCAAACCTACCACCTTAGGTCCTGGGTCGGCTGCTTGCAAGGCAAATGCCACTGTGCAATCTCTCCGGCCCCATGTTTTGTTTTTAATGGCTGATTACATTCCATTAAACACATATACACACCCACACTCAGAGTTAAGTCAGTAATATTGACTATGATGAATAATGATGAAATAAATATGAAAATGCAGATACCTCACCAAATGCTATGCCATAGTTTTCTATTCTTTTTTTTTTTTTTTTGGTTTTTGGGCCACACCCGGTAAAGCTCAGGGGTTACTCCTGGCTATGTGCTCAGAAGTTGCTCCTGGCTCGGGGGACCATATGGGACACCGGGGGATCGAACCGCGGTCCGTCCAAGGCTAGCGCAGGCAAGGCAGGCACCTTACCTTTAGCGCCACCGCCCGGCCCAGTTTTCTATTCTTGAGCATGAGTAGAGTGACTTGAATAACAAAGTAATATTGAACTCATCAGATGACAGCATTTTCTCATACTAAAATCAATCTTGAGTTTGACATATTTGCCTTTTTGTATTAATGTAGTATATTTCCCTTAAGCTCATTTAAAAAATTTTAAAATATGGGGCCAGAGAGATAGTACAGCTGTAGGGTGTTTGCCTTGCACACAGCCAACCTAGGACCCAGAATTCACTGTGGTTCGATCTGGGGCATCTCATATGGTCCCCTGAGCCAAGCCTGCCTGTAGCTATTTCTGAGCCCAGAGCCAGGAGTAACCCCTGAGTGTCGCCAGGTGTGAATCAAAAACCAAAAACCAAAACAAAACAAATAAAAATACTTTAAAATAGGGGGCTGGGAAGTTGGCGCTAGAGATAAGGTGTCTGCCTTGCAAGCGCTAGCGTAGGATGGACTGTGGTTCGATTCGATCCCCCGGCGTCCCATATGGTCCCCCCAAGCCAGGGGCGATTTCTGAGTGCGTAGCCAGGAGTAACCCCTGAGCGTCAAACGGGTGTGGCCCAAAAACCAAAAAAAAAAAAAAAAAAAAAAAAAAAAACCCATAAAGAAAAAAAAACAAAAAAACTTTAAAATAGGACTGTATTCTTTCTTAGAGTAAATGACTAGAAGATATTAATTTTTAACTATATTAAAATTGCCCTGTTGAAGAACTTAAAAAAATAGGACTGTAACAAGATTGCTGTAAAGTAGAATAATTTTTGTACTTGGTGTAGATTTGGGTTTGGGGCCACACCTATTGGTGCTCAGAGGTTACTCCTGGCAGGCTCGGAGGACGATATGGAATGCTGGGGATTGAACCAGCATTGGCCATGCATAGGCAAATACCTTTCCAGCTGTGCTATTGCTCTGACCCTGGTATAATTCTTTTTATCCTGCTACCAAATCATATCTATCATTTTGATGGTGTAATTCTCTTTATATCAGTGCCTTATTTTCTCATATTTTATCCCCTCTTAGGGTAAGTTGTAGTTGGTTTCTAAAAGTCCCCTACCAGAGTGATATTACAGCAGGTAACATCCTTGCCTTGCATGAGTTCAATTCCTGGGACCCAATATGCCACCCTAGCCCAACAGGAGTGACTCCTGAGCCAGGAGTAAGGGAAAGATTAAACAAACAAACAAACAAACAAAAACCCCAAAACGGGGTTTTCACTTCTTTTGTTCCTTTTCTACAATATCCAGAATAGTGCTAGGCAGGCAGAAGATGCTTAACATGTTCTTGAGCCAGGTATCTCAAAGAATAGTTGTTTGGAAGGGAAGTCTGGGGTAGAGGAAGGGGACTTCTGTGTTAGAAGTAAGCCTGAAAACAACTCAATATCGTCATCAAAAGCCACTATCCACTAGCCAATATCCATCAAAAGCATATCCTGCAGTTGGTGAGAGGCAGGATATGAGGGGAGAGTGAAGTAGAAGCCAGCACATGGGCAGTGCGGGGAAATGAAAGCAGACTGTGACAATAAGACCGAAGACAAGAGGTAGTGAGGGAAGGGGATGATGTCATCAGAGCAACAACAGAGGAAGACAGTTTGGCAGCAGCTTTTGAATAGACTTTGAAGAAAAAAATTAGAGAGAGGGGAAAAAGGAAATAGGAAAGGGAAGTCTGCTCCAAACTCAGCTTGACATTTGCTGAGGGTGGGGAGCTTCCTGCCACAGCTTGATGTCTGAAACATCTGGTCACCTTTTATAATAGTGAACCCTTACAAACTTCAGTTTTTTTGAGTGACCAGAGTAGAATATTAGAATGTGTGTGTGTGTGTGTGAATTCTATGGTCTCAAGGTCATTGCTGGTAGACAGGGTTATCTGAAGAAAGAAAAATTATTATTATTATTATTGGTTTTGGGGTGGGTCACACCTGGAGATGCTAAGGGGTTACTTTTGGCTATGAGCTCAGAGATTGCTCCTGGCTTGGTGGACCATATGGGATGCCCGCAGATCGAATAGTGGGCTGTCCTAGATCAGTTGCATGCAAGGTAAATGCCCTACCACTGTGCCACCGCTCTGGCCCCTGAAGAAAGAAAAATTATAAAGACAAAATTAAATCTCAGGCTGAAAACACACCCTACTTCTTCTAATGGAAGTATTTAGATATGCATATGCTTTAATGTTTTGGAAAATGTTTCCTTTAAAATGAAAAGGAGAAAAAAATGAAAAAGAGTCGTCAATTCTTTGAATTCAATGATGTCAAATGGTGAAAGGGAGCTAAGAAATTTACAAAGAAATTGGGGCCGGGAAGGTGGCGCTAGAGGTAAGGTGTCTGCCTTACAAGCGCTAGCCAAGGAACGGACCACGGTTCGATCCCCCGGTGTCCCATATGGTCCCCCCAAGCCAGGAGCGATTTCTGAGCACATAGCCAGGAGTAACCCCTGAGCGTCAAATGGGTGTGGCCCCCCCCCAAAAAAAAGAAATTTACAAAGAAAGCAGTTGTTTATAAAGCTAATACTTTTGCTATTTATTTTTCCATTTTTTGATGCATTCTTTAAATTTTGTAAGGTTCCAGGTCTTTTACAAACTAGGCCAAAATTTTCCACAACACAATTGTGCCCTCTAGTGTTTTTTCAGTATTCAATGAAGATTACTCTGGATGTCTAATGGTATTTAGTGGTCTCTTTGGCAGTGAATAAACCCTATATTCAAAGCATGTACTCCAGCCCATTGTCTGGTCTTACTTTTTTGAAAGTTTTAAAGGTAGTCACATGGTGCTGGAGAGATAGATCAGTGGGCAAGGTGACTTGCATGTGGTTGACCAGGGTTTGAATCCCAACACCACTAAGAGTAATTCCTAAACACAGAACCAGGAGTAAGCCCTAAGCATAGCTAGGTGTGGCTGGAAAATAAAAACAAACAAAAGGTAGAATTCTTTTATAGGCACTGAAGCTAAAGTGGTTCTCTTTACCATCTCTGGGTTACCTGCTATATTGTGTAAGACAGTTCTGTTTTGGTAATACATAAACACCTAGATCTTATCACTTAAATAACAAGCTTATTCTCACAGAAGTTTCAGTGTAGGTTGGCTAAACTGTCTACAAGCAATATCTTGGAGATCCAGACTTCCTGCATGTTGTGTTCTTTATTACTTTCTCACTCGCTAGAACAGGAAACTAAAGAGATGGAGACACTATAGCCTTTAATGCTTCAGCATGGAAGTGATACATCACCCTGCTATTTTCTACCAGCTAGAACTAGACACCTGGCTCTATCCCAAAGTCCTGGAGGACATAAGTATTTGGATGCTTTGGTCAGTGACATTTCCACAAGAGAGGGTCAAACATATTGGCTGTTCTAGTCTTACTACTTGAGGAGGTCTTTTTGTGTCTAATGCCAGGGCTAGAATGTAGGTCTCATATATATAAGGCTGTGTTTTAATATTTACCACCGAGGTTTCATTGCTGGTCACTTGGAAAATATTTTGGCTTGAAATTTTACAATAGGACATTTAATTGAAAGAAAATAGCAATTTAATATGAATAATCCTTCATTTTCAATATGAAACAAACGTTGCCATTTGCTCTGTGCTCTGGGATCACTCCTGGTAGGGTTAGGGGACTATATGTAGTGCTGGGGATCAAACCCGAGTTAGCTGTGTGCTAAGCAAGCGCTCTCCCTGTTGTAGTGTGTTTGGCTCTTATGTAAGAATTCTCTTGCTAATGATAGCACTAACCCTCATAATAGAAGCTACTAGGCATACTATATATGACGATGCTAGTTTAAAAACGGAAAATAGGGACCAGAGCGAGAGCATGGAGGTAAGGCGTTTGCCTTGCATGCAGAAGGTCATTGGTTCGAATCCTGGCATCTCATATGGTCCCCCGAGCCTGCCAGGAGCGATGTCTGAGTGTAGAGCCAGGAGTAACCCCTGAGTGCTTCCGGGTGTGACCCAAAAATCAATCAATCAATCAATAAAAACGGAAAATACAGGAGCTAAGCAAGGGTAGAGAGGAAAATTTGTAACTTAACTTTGGGTTTGGACATGTTGCATTTGAGAGGTCTGAGAAAAATTGTAATCTTGTTAAAGGTAGTGAGAGAAATTCAAGTCTAAAATTAGAGAACTTATAGTGTGAAGGCAGGTTGGGAATAAATGAATGGGTAAGAGCTGCAGGAAATGAAGGAGAATATTTTTTGGGGGGGCACACCCAGTGACATTTAGGGGTTACTCCTGACTATGCACTCAGAAACAGTTCCATATGGGATGCCGAGGATCGGTCAGTCCTGGATCAGATATCGCTCTGGCCCCAATTAAGGAGACTTTAAGGGAAAAGGCTAAAGTCTATCAGCACCAGTCCTGAGCTGAGTCTGAGGGGTTGAGTAAGGACTGATGAGGCAAAAGGAATATTTTGGGTAATGAAAGAGCAATGACATGAAGCCTGTGCTATGCTCCATTTTACTCATATCTTCCAACAATTTGACCATTTAGGTGGTCATATAAAGTGGATTTATGCAGGTTTTTCTGTTGAGTCTGGCTGATTAGGAGAAGTGATTGTTTATTTGGGGGGGGGGCTTATTTTGTTTCTGTTTTTGAGCCACATCTGGTGATGCTTAGGGGTTACTCCTGGCTCTGCATTCAGGGGTTACATCTGGTATGCTAAGGGAACCATATGGAATGTAGGGATCCAGCCTGGGCCAACTACATGCCAAGGCAAATGCCCTAGCCACTATACTATCATTCTGGTCAGATGCTTAGAGGAGTTTTGAAAAACCCAGAAAGGGCTGGACCCAAAACCAGCAATGCCACGCACATGGCCTGCCTATTCCTTAGCCTTCTGACATGGATACTGGCAAGAGAATGAACACAGACCAATGTTGTGCCCAACAAGACTTTATTCTTCATGCTGAGTATAAAGGGGGTGGTTTCCAAATTATAGGGATCTTACTTTGAAGCTTGGCAAGCAGTCCATTCTCTGCACTCTGTCCCCACCTCCAAATCCATTCTAGTACTTGGAGACTGTGTACTTGCATTGTATGGTATCATGCCCTCACATGGACTGCATATTTCATTAGTAGGTTAACTTTCCACCAAAAATGATTTTTAAAATTAAAGTGAGGGGAAGAGGACTGAAGCAATAGACAGAGGGTAAACACAGCCTACCTAGATTGGATTCTTGGCACCCCATGTAGCCATTTCTACCCCCACCCCAGCACCAGTAGTTCCTGATTCCTGATTTCTGAGTACAGAGCCAGGAGTAGCCCTGAGCACTGCATGGTGTGATCCACAAATAAATAAATAAAAAGAAAAATAAAACGAGGGGAAGAATTATTGAATCTGTTTTTTGTTTGTTTTGGGGCCACAGCCAGCGACAGTTCTCAGGGGTTACTCCTGACTCTGCGCTCAGAAATTGCACCTGGCAGGTTCAGGGGACCATTGAGGATTGCCGAGGATCAAACCCAAAGTTAGCCCCTGGTCGACTGCATGCAAGGGAAATCCCCTATCTGCTGTGCTATTGCTCTGGTTACTGAGGGTAAGAATTATTAAAGGTCGGAAAAGGGTGTATCTTGGTAATAGCTTCATGTTCTTCACCCACCTCCACCCTGACCTCAAAAAAGCATGCGTGCATGCACGCGCGCGCGCGCGCACACACACACACACACACACACACACACACACACACCCCTGACCTCAAAAAAGCACACATACACACATCCCTGACCTCAAAAAAGCGCGCGCGCGCACACACACACACACACACACACACCTGGAATATTTGCCTCAGGCCTCCTACATAGTTATAGATTTTCTCTTTGCAGTTTTTTCCTTCCTTCCTTCCTTCCTTCCTTCCTTCCTTCCTTCCTTCCTTCCTTCCTTCCTTCCTTCCTTCCTTCCTTCCTTCCTTCCTTCCTTCCTTCCTTCCTTCCTTCCTTCCTTCCTTCCTTCCTTCCTTCCTTCCTTCCTCCCTTCTTTCGTTTTTGGGCCATTCCCGGCAGTGCTCAGGGGTTACTCCCAGCTCAATGCTCAGAAATCGCTCCTGGCAGGCTCAGAGGACCATATGGGATGCAGGGATTCGAACCACCATCCTGCATGAAAGGCAAATGCCCTACCTCCATGTTATCTCTCCAGCCCCTCTCTTTGCTGTTTCTGTGCAGGAGTGGGATGGAACAAGTGGCTCCTCACTTTATCCTTTATAAGCAAGGCTTTGAGACCAAGGCTCCTCCAAGTGTCTTCTACCTCAACCCCGCAAGTATTTGCATTGAAAAAAAACCACGAGAGAGCATGTGCCATGGAAGGAGATAGAGCAGGAAGCAGCCACTGGGTCTGGCAAATAAGTCATTTTTGTTTTTGTTTTGCAGTGTCGGGATGGAATCCAGGACCTCATGCATGAAGACAACTGTACTTCTGAGCCACAGTCCTAGCCTGCCAAGGAAGGTTTCACCAGAAGTTTTAATAGAATAGTGTCTTTAAAAAAAAAAAAAAAAAAAAAGAAGGAGAACAAGGAAGAATTTCTGATGGAGCAAATCCTCAGGGATACTGAAGAAACAGCAATGAAATATGAATAAAAGGGAAGGATTTAAATGTGGATGCAGATATATTCTTGGGAAGGGGGATGGAAATGGAGGGAAGAGACCAGTGTTTAGTGTTCAAAGCAAAGCTGTGGACATAGTTATCATAGGTCACATAAGATGGGGTTCAGAGAACAGGTAAATTGAGTTTTTTTGTTTTGTTTTTGTTTTGGGGTCACACCAGGCATCGCTCTGGAGTTACTCCTGGCTCTGCACTCAGAAGTCGCTCCTGGTACGTTCGGGGTACTACATGGGATGCTGGGATTCGAACCAGGGTCCGTCCTGGGTTGGTCGTATGCAAGGCCTTACTGCTGTGCTATCTCTCTGGCCCCTAAAATGAGGATTTTAAAAATACTGATTTTGGGTTGGGGGATATGGTTTAGTGGTAGAGCAATTGTCCTGCATGTAAGAAGCTCCTGGGTTTAATTCCCAGCGCTGGGTTTAATTTTGAGTACCAAGAGTATTCCCTAAAAACTACCAGGTAAGGGGGCCGGAGAGATAGCATGGAGGTAAGGCATTTGCCTTTCATGCAGAAGGTCATCGGTTCGAATCCCGGCGTCCCATATGGTCTCCCGTGCCTGCCAGGAGCAATTTCTGAGCATGGAGCCAGGAATAACCCCTGAGCACTGCCGGGTGTGACCCAAAAACCACAAAAAAAAAAAACAAAAAAAAAAACTACCAGGTATGGCTTCCAAATGAATCAATACTACCTGTTTTTTGGGGGAGGAAGGAGTTCATGCTATAATGATTTAGGTCGTGTGGATAGCACCTGGGATGAGTGGAGAGTGGGCTTGGCAAGTTAGCCAACGTAGACGGAAGTGGAAAAAGAAGCCAATTGTAGCCCAAAGGGGGTTGCTAAGCAGTATCTGTGTCCCAGCCAAAGCTGGAATCCATTCATTTGTCGCAGAGCCTATTAAGTCATTGTTTGTGGTCCTTGGAGGAATTTAGTAGGCGGACCATGAAAAGGTAGGGAGGTCATCAGCAGGGGGAGGGCTAGGAGGCTTAGGCTGGAGGACTTCAATGACCCTGGTCAAGGCTGATGAGGAGGAGGTGATGGTGAACAGATATCTAGAGTCTTGTGGGAGTCCAAAAGGAGGTTCAGGTACTGCTAGAAGCAGGGGAGGGAGTTATAGTAAAAGAGAAAGCCAATACAAGGACCTGCTTTCAGGATTAATCATCTCCCATCCGCACTCTCTTTTTTGGGAGTTCACACCCAGCTCGCAGAGGGCTTAATCTGGGCTCTGTGCTCAGGGATCACTCCTGGCAGGGTTTAGGGATATGGTCTCTGGATTGAACCCGGGTCTGCCGCTTGCAAGGCAAGTGTCTTCCTCTCCCTAGGACAAATCCTTATTCTATTTACTCCACCCAGTCAATCATTTTCTTTCTTTCATTTTTTTTTGTTTGTTTTGTTTTTGGGCCACACCCGGCGTTGCTCAGGGGTTACTCCTGGCTGTCTGCTCAGAAATAGCTCCTGGCAGGCACGGGGAACCATATGGGACACTGGGATTCGAACCAACCACCTTTGGTCCTGGATCAGCTGCTTGCAAGGCAAACGCCTCTGTGCTATCTCTCCGGGCCCCAGTCAATCATTTTCAAACTTGTCTGCGGAGTCCAGTGGCTCTTCACAGACACCTCTGGGACAATTCTTTCAGTGACAGGAACTCCATTTTTATTTGTTCGGACATGGGGGGAAATAAATATTCTTGTAAAATTTGGTAAGCAAAAAAAGGTGTTTTGTTGTGACTTGTTATGGTTTGAAAAGCACTGCTTTTGGCTACAAGCATTTGACTGAGATCCTGGCCTTGCCACTAGAGCTGCTCGTTTGTTTGGGATGGGTCGTTTACCTACCTTTGGTTCAGTTTTTTGCTTTGTGAACCGAGCAAGTAGGTGTTCTTTGAGCCTACACCTACAGCCTGCCCCAAAGTTCTAGGCTGGCATTCAGTAGTGCAGCCTAGAAGCTTAAAGATACGCTTGCGCCGCCTGGCGATAAGAAAGGAGAGCAGCATCAGCAATCTTGGCGAGATGCCAACTCCCAGTACAGTGTGTCCTTGACCTTTCCTTGACGTACAGAAAAATTTCTTCAGGGAACAGAACACTACCCCACTCAGGGTTAATAGTGAGCTTTTGTTAGAATAAATTGAGGATAATCTGTACATGCCAGAGTAGCCGGATCTCATCAAGACAACCAGAATAACTTCTCAGCACATGTGAATAATTGATAGTAAGTATAGCCTTTTGCAGAGACCAGTAATACGAATCAAAAACTTAAAAACTTGGAATCCATTTATTTCAGTTTGCATTTTTTTTTTGGTTTTTTGGGCCACAACCGTTTGATGCCCAGGGGTTGCTCCTGGCTAAGCGCTCAGAAATTGCCCCTGGCTTGGGGGGACCATATGGGACGCGGGGGGTGGGGGGGAGAAGAGGGGATCGAACGGCGGTCCTTCCTTGGCTAGCGCTTGCAAGGCAGACACCTTACCTCTAGCGCCACCTCGCTGGCCCCTTGAATTTTCTTTATTGAAAATGGGTTCGTCTGGACCAGAGAGATAGCACAGATGTTAAGGCATTTGACATGCTGGGGGTAAACCTTGGTTCAACAATCCCCAGTAATGCATATAATCCCCTTTAGTGATTCCTGAGCATAGAGTCAGGAGTAGCTCTGAGCATCTCAGAGTGTGGTTCCAACCCCATTTTATATCTTCTCGGGCACGCCTAGTTTTCCCAGTCTAATGGTCAGACTGCTGTGAGCATGACCTTGTGGAAGTCAAGGTCATTCTGCAATGATTCACTATAGCCTTATTTGTCATAGAAGAATAAAAAAAACAAACCTAAACCCAAAATTGCTTAGTAATATTGTGTATGACTCAGAAAGGTTCTTGGAACAGAAAGCTTTTGCGAATGAGTTTGGATTATGAATCTCCTGCCCATGGGCAGAGAGGGTAAGGACAAGGACCATCAGTAAACAAATACTAGAGCAGAAGGAGGGATGGTTTTCTTTCACTGTGCTAATCCTTGAACCTGAGGAATCCTGTGCTTCCCCTGGGTTTTGACTGCAGAATACAACCCTCCCAAGCCCCCCTGTCCCTGCCTCAAATTTAATTTCATTTACTCTTTTAGGCAAAGGTTTACATGCAAATTTTTCTCCAAAGAATGAGCTTCAGAAATTCTCAACACTATTCTGTTCCTTTATGTTTAGAGGAATTCATTTGTCCACTATGAAAAAAAATGTGCATAGAATTATAATATCTAAATTGTATTTTGTGCTGATATCAAGACAGTTAGCCAACTTTATAATTCTATAGGTGATTTGCCTTTCTAGTCTAAGAAACAATATTAATACTGCAAATATGGGCAGGATATATTCTTTATTTTTTTAATTTGGTTTTTGGGTCACACCCAGCAGCACTCAGGGGTTACTCCTGGCTCCATATTCAGAAATCACTCCTGGCAGGCTCTGAGGACTATATGGGACACCGGGATTCGAACCAATGACCTTCTGCATGAAAGGCAAATGCCTTACCACCATGCCATCTCTCCGGCCCCAGGATATATTCTCTATCTGCATTTCCTTCCTGCCTTTCATTATTACTTTCTTTCTTCCTTCCCCCCTCTCTCTTCTCTTTCTATTTATTTTTTTGGGGGGACACAACTGGTGACATTCAGGGGTTACTCCTGGCTCTGCATTCAGATGCTCGAGACGAAACTTAGGTCAGTCCTTGGTCAGCCACATGCAAGGCAAACACCTTACCACTGTGCTATCACCCTTCCTTCCTTCCTTCCTTCCTTCCTTCCTTCCTTCCTTCCTTCCTTCCTTCCTTCCTTCCTTCCTTCCTTCCTTCCTTCCTTCCTTCCTTCCTTCCTTTCCTATTGCTTAGGGGCTTTTTCTGGATTCTATGCAGGAATAACCCTTGGAAGTGCTTGGGAGATATATGTGGGTCAAATGGGAGCTTAATTTCCAGTTTTTTTTTTTGAGGAATATTCATATTGTTTTTCATAAGGGCTGGACTAGATGGCATTCCCACCAGCAACGAATGAGAGTTCCTTTCTCCCCACATCCCTGCCAGCATGATTGTTCTTGTTCTTTGTGATGTGTGACAGTCTCTGTGGTGTGAGATGGTACCTCATTGTAATTTTGATTTGCATTTACCTGATGATTAGTGATGTGGAGCATATTTTATGTGTCTTTTGGCCATTTGTATTTCTTCTTTGAGAAAGTGTCTGTTCATTTCTTGTTCCCATTTTTTGATGGGGTCAGATATTTTTTCTTGTTAAATTCGGTCAGTAACTTGAATATCTTAGATATTAGTCCCTTATCTGATGGGCTTTGGGTGAATAGCTTCTCCCATTCTGTGGGTGGTTTTTGTATTCTAGAAATTATTTCCTTTGAGGTGCAGAAGCTTCTCAGCTTAATATAGTCCCATTTGTGTATCTCTGCTTCAATTTGTTTGGCGAGTGCTATTTGTTTCTTCCTTGAAGATGCCTTTAGTTTCAATGTCCTGGAGTGTTTTATCTACGTGTTGTTCTATATACCTGATGGTTTCAGGTCTGATATCAAGGTCTTTAATCCATTTGCATTTGACCTTTGTTTGCATGGTGTTAGCTGGAGATCTGAGTTAATTTTTTTGCAAGTGGCTGACCAATTCGCCAACACCGTTTGTTGAAGAGGCTTTCCTCACTCCATTTTACATTTCTTGCCCCTTTATCAAAGATTAATTGATTGTATATCTGGGGAGCATTCTCTGAATATTCTAGCTTATTTACTGATCTGAGGGTCTGTCTTTATTCCCATACCATGCTGTTTTAATGACTATTGCTTTGTAATACAATTTCAAGTTGGGGGAAAGTAATGCCTCCTATATTTCTTTTCCCAAGGGTTGATCTAGCTATTCTTGGGCGTTTATTGTTCCAGATAAACTTCAGGAGTGTTTTGTTTGTTTGTTTGTTTTTGTTTTTGTTTTTGGGCCATACCCGGCGGTGCTCAGGGGTTACTCCTGGCTGTCTGCTCAGAAATAGCTCCTGGCAAGCACGGGGGACTATATGGGACACCGGGATTCGAACCAACCACCTTAGGTCTTGGATCGGCTGCTTGCAAGGCAAACGCCGCTGTGCTATCTCTCCGGGCCCAAACTTTAGGAGTGTTTGATCCACTTCTTTGAAGAATGTTATGGGTATCCTTAGAGGGATGGCATTAAATCTGTACAATTCCTTGAGGAGTATTGCCATTTTAATGGTGTTAATCCTCCCAATCCATGAGCGGAGTATATGCCTCCATTTTTGTGTATCCCCTCTTATTTCTTGAAGCAGGGTTTTGAAGTTTTCTTTGTATAAGCCCTTCACATCTTTAGTTAAGTTGACTCCAAGATATTTTAATTTGTGTGGCACTAATGTAAATGGGATTGTTTTTTGATATTCATTTCTTCTCTATCATTCTTGGTGTATAAGAAGGCCATTGATTTTTTTGTGTGTTAGTTTTGTAGCTTGCCACTTTGCTATATGAATCTATTGTTTCTAGAAGTTTTTTTTGTAGAGTCTTTGGGGTTTTCTAAATATAGTATCATGTCATCTGCAAACAGTGAGAGCTTTACTTCTTCCTTTCCTATCTGTATGCTCTTGGTTTCTTTTTCTTGCCTAATCGCTATGGCAAGAACTTCCAGCACTATGTTAGATAGTAGTGGTGAGAGGGGGCAGCCTTATCATGTATCGGATTTTAGAAGAAAGGCTTTTAGTTTATTTCTATTGAGAATAATATTTGCCATTGGCTTGTGATAGATTGCTCCTACTATATTGAGAAAAGTTCCTTCTATTCCCATCTTGATGAGAGTTTTGTTTATCAAGAATGGATATTGTACCTTATCAAATGCTTTTTCTGCATCTATTGATATGATCATATGGTTTTTCTTTTCTTTTCTTTTTTTGTTGATATAGTGTATTATGTTGATTGATTTATGGATGTTAAACCATCCTTGCATTCCTGGGATGAAACCTATTTGGTTGTGGTGAATGACCTGCTTGATGAGACATTGGATCCTGTTTGCCAGAATTTTGTTGAAGATCTTTGCATCTGTGTTCATCAGGGATATTGGTCTGTAGTTTTCTTTTTTTGCAGCATCTATGTCTGGTTTTGTTATCAAAATGATGTTAACTTTATAAAAACTATTTGGGATTGTTCTTGATTCTTCAATTTCATGAAGAGCCTAAAAAGGATTGATAGAAGTTCCTCTTGAAAGGTTTGAAAGAATTCATTAGTGAATCCATCTGGGTGCTTTTGTTTTTGAGAAGACCATTTTAATTTGATGACCATTTTAATTTCTTCAGTAGTGATGGGTCTGTTTATATATGCAAGATCATCCTGACTTAATCATGGAAGACTAGAAGAGTCCAAGAATTTATCCATTTTCTTCAGGTTTTCATGTTTCGTGGCATAGATCTCAAAGTAGTCTCTGATGATCCTTTGAATTTCTGCAGTATCTGTGGTAATCTCCCCCTTTTCATTTCTAATATAATGTATTAGCTCTCTCTCTCTCCATTTCTTTGTGAGTTTTGCTAGTGGTTTATAAATCTTGTTTATTTTTTTCAAAGAACCAACTTTTGCTTTTGTTGAGCTTTCAAATTGTTTTTTGGGTTTTCATCTCATTGATTTCTGCTCTAATTTTTATTATTTCCTCTGCCTACCTATTTTTGGTCCCTTTTGTTGGATATTTTTTAGTTCTAAAAGCTGTGTCATTAAGCTCTTTATATAGGCCCCTTTTTCCTTTCTGATGTGTGCTTGCAATGCTATAAAATTTCCTCTTAGTACTGCTTTTGTTGTGTACCATAAATTCTGACAATTTGTGCCTTCATTGTCATTTGTTTCCAGGAATGCTTTGGTTTCCTCTTTGATTTCATCCCTGACCTACTGTTTGTTCAGTAGTGGACTTTTTAGTTTCCAGGTGTTAGTTTTTCTTCTGTATTTCTTTGTAGTTCACATCTAATTACAGTGTCTTGTGGTCAGTGAAGGTAGTTTGTACAATTTCTATCCTCATGACTTTATGGAGATATGTTTAATGGGACAGAATGTGGTCTATCCTGGAGAATGGCCCATATTCATTGGAGAAGAATGTGTATTCAGGTTTCTGGGAAGGAAGTGCCCTATATATATCTACTAGTCCACTTTCTTCCATTTTTCTTTTCAGAGCTAATATATTCTTGTTGGGTTTCAACTTGGTTAACCTATCAAGGGGTGTTAGGGCAATGTTGAGATCTCCCACTATTATTGTGCTGGTATTGATATCTTCTTTAAGGTTTGTCAAGAGTTGTATTACATATTTTGCAGGTCTATAATTGGGTGCATTTATGTTTAGGAGTGTGAATTCTTTTTGTACATATCCTTTCATTAATACAAAATGACCACCTTAGGTCTTAAAATTTTTTGAGTCTAAAGTTTGTTTCATCTGATACTAATATAGCCACTCCGGGTTTTTTAAGAGTGTTGTTTGCTTGGATGATTTTTCTCTAGCCTTTGAATTTGAGTCTATGCTTGTTTTGATTATTCAAATGTGTTTCTTGCAGGCAACAAAACTTTGGATTCAGCTTTCTGATCCATTTTGCCACTCTGTGTCTCTTAACAGGTGCATTTAGTCTATTGATGTTGAGAGAGAGAATTGTCATGGGATTTAGTGTCATCTTAGTGTAGAAGTTTGGTGTAACTGTTGGTTTTTCTTTCTTTCTTTCTCTCTTTCTCTCTCTTTCTTTCTTTCTTTCTTTCTTTCTTTCTTTCTTTCTTTCTTTCTTTCTTTCTTTCTTTCTTTCTTTCTTTCTTTCTTTCTTTCTTTCTTTCTTTCTTTCTTTCTTTCTTTCTTTCTTTCTTTCTTTCTTTCTTTCTTTCTTTCTTTCTTCCTTCCTTCCTTCCTTTCTTTCTTTCTTTCTTTCTTTCTTTCTTTCTTTCTTTCTTTCTTTCTTTCTTTCTTTCTTTCTTTCTTTCTTTCTTTCTTTCTTTCTTTCTTTCTTTCTTTCTTTCTTTCTTTCCTTCCTTCCTTCCTTCCTTCCTTCCTTCCTTCCTTCCTTCCTTCCTTCCTTCCTTCCTTCCTTCCTTCCTTCCTCTCTTCTTTCTTTCTTTCTTTCTTTCTTTCTTTCTTTCTTTCTTTCTTTCTTTCTTTCTTTCTTTCTTTCTTTCTTTCTTTCTTTCTTTCTTTCTTTCTTTCTTTCTTTCTTTCTTTCTTTCTTTCTTTCTTTCTCTTTCTTTTCTTTTTCTTCATCCTTGCTTCTTTCCTTCCTTCCTTCCTTCCTTCCTTCCTTCCTTCCTTCCTTCCTTCCTTCCTTCCTTCCTTCCTTCCTTCCTTCCTTCCTTCCTTCCTTCCTTCCTTCCTTCCTTCCTTCCTTCCTCCTTCTCCTCTTCGTCCTCCTCCTCCTTCTCCTTCTCTTTCTTCTTCTTCTTCTTCTTCTTCTTCTTCTTCTTCTTCTTCTTCTTCTTCTTCTTCTTCTCCTCCTCCTCCTCCTCCTCCTCTTCTTCTTCTTCTTCTTCTTCTTCTTCTTCTTCTTCTTCTCCTCCTCCTCCTCCTCCTCCTCCTCCTCCTCCTTTTTAAAATTTCCATCTCCTCAGAGAAACTATCTCAATTGTATTCTCTATGGAAGCAGTTAGGACAGAAAAGGGATCAATGTGACAGTAATAGTTGAGAATGATCATTTTGGACAAGAATGAGTGCTTTAGTAGCCATATTACAAACCAGCATTTAAAAGAGAAAAAAGGAAGACCTAGAGAGGGAAAACTGAGGGGTGGGGTGGAATGGGGATATGTCTGCTGCCATATCGGCAGGCAAGGAAAGGTCAGGGGGAATGACAGGAAACACACTGGGGACATTGGATTGGTGGTGGAAAATGTGCATCAGTGAAGGGATGCTTGTTGGACATTGTGTAACTAAAACTCAATCATGAACACTGTATCTCACAGTGACTCAAAATAAATAAAAAAAAGTTTCTCTGTCTTTATTTTTTCTCTGATGTTGTCATAGGGAATGATCACTTTGTACTCTATAAATAGCTGTGCTTACTTGAATTTAGATTACTTTAGGTCAGCATGATCATAGGTATATATTGTCAACAGTTCAAGAGTGCTTAAAAGCAATGTGAGTGAGTGAACTAAATTTTAATCTAACATCTCTTCACCATCAGAAGAAATAACATTTCAAAAGTTGTTCAGTGGTATCAACCATGCTGCCAGTGTACATGGTTTTCTGTCTCGCGAGTTTACAACAGTAACTTATAGATACTGGACTCATAAAATATTAATTGAATAAATGGAAGAGAATAATCTACTTGCAGGATGGATTTGTATGAAAAAATAATAAGAGTTCTTTCTTAAATTTTATTTTATTGAAACCATTATGATTTACAAAGTCCGTCATAGTTGTGTTTCAGATATATAATGAATCAGGGAAGAGGTCTTAATATTTAAAAACCTTTTATTTATTTATTATTTTTCTTTATTTTTTTTATTTAAACACCTTGATTACATACATGATTGTGTTTGGGTTTCAGTCATGTAAAGAACACCACCCATCACCAGTGCAACATTCCCATCACCAAAGTCCCAAGTCTCCCTCCTCCCCACCCAACCCCTGCCTATACTCTAAACAGGCTCTCCATTTCCCTCATACATTCTCATTATTAGGACAGTTCAAAATGTAGTTATTTCTCTTACTAAACTCATCACTCTTTGTGGTGAGCTTCCTGAGGTGAGCTGGGACTTCCAGCTCTTTTCTCTTTTGTGTCTGAAAATTATTATTGCAAGAATGTCTTTCATTTTTCTTAAAACCCATAGATGAGTGAGACCATTCTGCGTTTTTCTCTCACTTTCTGACTTATTTCACTCAGCATAATAGATTCCGTGTACATCCATGTATAGGAAAATTTCATGACTTCATCTCTCCTGACAGCTGCATAATATTCCATTGTGTATATGTACCACAGTTTCTTTAGCCATTCATCTGTTGAAGGGCATCTTGGTTGTTTCCAGAGTCTTGCTATGGTAAATAGTGCTGCAATGAATATAGGTGTAAGGAAGGGGTTTTTGTACTGTATTTTTGTGTTCCTAGGGTATATTCCTAGGAGTGGTATAGCTGGATCATATGGGAGCTCGATTTCAAGTTTTTGGAGGAATCTCCATATCACTTTCCATAAAGGTTGAACTAGACGGCATTCCCACAAGCAGTAGATAAGAGTTCCTTTCTCTCCACATCCCCGCCAACACTGTTTATTCTCATTCTTTGTGATGTGTGCCATTCTCTGGGGTGTGAGGTGGTATCTCATTGTTGTTTTGATTTGCATCTCCCTGATGATTAGTGATGTGGAGCACTTTTTCATGTGTCTTTTGGCCATTTGTATTTCTTCTTTGTCAAAGTGTCTGTTCATTTCTTCTCCCCATTTTTTGATGGGATTAGATGTTTTTTTCTTGTAAAGTTCTGTCAGTGCCTTGTGTATTTTGGAGATTAGCCCCTTATCTGAATGGTATTGGGTGAATACATTCTCCCACTCAGTGGGTGGCTCTTGTATCCTGGGCACTATTTCCTTTGAGGTGCAGAAGCTTTTCAGCTTAATATATTCCCATCTGTTAATCTCTGTGTTCACTTGCTTGGAGAGTGCAGTTTCCTCCTTGAATATGCCTGTAATGTCCTGGAGTGTTTTGCCTATGTGTTGTTCTATATATCTTATGGTTTTGGGTCTGATATTGAGGTTTTTTATCCATTTGAATTTAACCTTCGTACATGATGTTAGCTGGGGGTCTAAGTTCAATTTTTTGCAAGTGGCTAGCCAGTTGTGCCAACACCACTTGTTGAAGAGGCTTTCCCTGCTCCATTTAGGATTTCCTGCTCCTTTATCAAAAATTAGGTGATTGTATGTCTGGGGAACATTTTCTGAGTATTCAAGCCTATTCCACTGATCTGAGGGCCTGTCCTTATTCCAATACCATGCTGTTTTGATAACTATTGCTTTGTAGTACAGTTTAAAGTTGGGGAAAGTAATTCCTCCCATATTCTTTTTCCCAATGATTGCTTTAGCTATTCTAGGGTGTTCATTGTTCCAAACGAATTTCAAAAGTGCCTGATCCACTTCTTTGAAAAATGTCATGGGTATCTTTAGAGGGAAAGCATTAAATCTGTATACTGCCTTGGGGAGTATTGCCATTTTGATGATGTTAATCCTGCCAATCCATGAGCAGGGTATGCATTTCCATTTTCGTGTGTCCTCTCTTATTTCTTGGAGCAGAGCTTTATAGTTTTCTTTGTATATGTCCTTCACATTTTTAGTCAAGTTGATTCCAAGATATTTGAGTTTGTGTGGCACTATCGTGAATGGGGTTGTTTTCTTTATGTCCATTTCATCCTTATTACTATTGGTGTATAGAAAGGCCATTGATTTTTGTGTGTTAATTTTGTAGCCTGCCACCTTGCTATATAATTCTATTTTTTCTAGAAGCTTTTTGGTATAGTCTTTAGGGTTTTCTAAGTAGAGTATCATGTCATCTGCAAACAGTGAGAGCTTGACTTCTTCCTTTCCTATCTGGATTCCCTTGATATATTTTTCTTGCCTAATTGCTATAGCAAGTACTTCCAGTGCTATGTTGAATAGGAGTGGTGAGAGAGGACAGCCTTGTCTTGTGCCAGAATTTAGAGGAAAGGATTTCAGTTTTTCTCCATTGAGGATAATATTTGGCACTGGCTTGTGGTAGATGGCCTTAACTATATTGAAAAAGGTTCCTTCCATTCCCATCTTGCTGAGAGTTTTGATCAAGAATGGGTGTTGGACCTTATCAAATGCTTTCTCTGCATCTATTGATATGATCATGTGGTTTTTATTTTTCTTGTTATTGATGTTGTGTATTATGTTGGTAGATTTATGGATGTTAAACTATCCTTGCATTCCTGGGATGAAACCTACTTGATCGTAGTGGATGATCTTTTTAACGAGGCATTGAATCCTATTTGCCAGGATTTTGTTGAGGATCTTTGCATCTGCATTCATCAGCGATATTGGTCTGTAATTTTCTTTTTGCGTAGCATCTCTCTCTGTTTTAGGTATCAAGGTGATGTTGGCTTCATAAAAGCTATTTGGAAGTGTTTCCGTTTGTTCAATTTCATGAAAGAGTCTTGCCAGGATTGGTAGTAGTTCCTCTTGGAAAGTTTGAAAGAATTCATTAGTGAATCCATCTGGGCTTGGGTTTTTGTTTTTCGGCAGACATTTGATTACCGTTTTAATTTCATTAATGGTGATGGGGGTGTTTAGATATGCTACATCCTCTTCCTTCAACCGTGGAAGATTATAAGAGTCCAAGAATTTATCCATTTCTTCCAGGTTCTCATTTTTAGTGGCGTAGAGTTTCTCAAATTAGTTTCTGATTACCCTTTGAATCTCTGTCATATCAGTAGTGATCTCTCCTTTTTCATTCCTGATACGAGTTATCAAGTTTCTCTCTCTCTCTTTCTTTGTTAGGTTTGCCCGTGGTCTATCGATCTTGTTTATTTTTTCAAAGAACCAACTTCTGCTTTCATTGATCTTTCGGATTGTTTTTTGGGTTTCCACTTCGTTGATTTCTGCTCTCAGCTTTGTTATTTCCTTCTGTCTTCCTATTTTTGGGTCCTTTTGTTGAGCACTTTCTAGTTCTATTAGCTGTGTCATTAAGCTACTCCAATAAGCTCCTTCTTCCTTCCTGATGTATGCTTGCAAAGCTATAAATTTTCCTCTCAGTACTGCTTTTGCTGTGTCCCATATGTTCTGATAGTTTGTGTCTTTATTTTCATTTGTTCCCAGGAACCTTTTGATTTTCTCCTTGATTTCATCTCGGACCCACTGGTTATTGAGTATGAGGCTGTTTAACTTCCAGGTGTTAAAGTTTTTCTTCTGAGTCCTTTTGGAATTCACAAATAATTTCAGAGCCTTGTGGTCAGTGAAGGTAGTCTGCAAAATTTCTATCCTCTTGATATTATGGAGGTATATTTTATGTGCCAGCATGTAGTCTATCCTGGAGAATGTCCCATGTACATTGGAGAAGAATGTGTATCCAGGTTTCTGGGGATGGAGTGTCCTATATATATCCACTAGGCCTCTTTCTTTCATTTCTCGCCTCAGGTCTAGTATATTCTTGTTGGGTTTCAGTCTGGTTGATCTATCCAGTGTTGACAAAGCTGTGTTGAGGTCCCCCACAATTATTGTGTTGTTATTGATATTATTTTTCAGATTTGTCAACAGTTGTATTAAATATTTTGCTGGCCCCTCATTCGGTGCATATATGTTTAGGAGAGTTAATTCTTCCTGCTCTATATACCCCTTGATTAATATAAAATGTCCATCTTTGTCCCTTACAACCTTCCGGAGTATAAAGTTTGCATTATCTGATATTAGTATGGCCACTCCAACTTTTTTATGGGTGTTGTTTGCTTGGATAATTTTTCTCCAGCCTTTTATTTTGAGTCTATGTTTGTTCTGACTATTCAGGTGCGTTTCTTGTAGGCAGCAGAAGGTTGGATTGAGTTTTTTGATCTATTTTGCCACTCTGTGTCTCTTGACTGGTGCATTTAGTTCATTGACATTGAGAGAAAGAATTGTCCTGGGATTTAATGCCATCTTTATATCGAAATTTGGTGTGCCTTTTGGTTAGTCTTGTCTTAAATTAGGTCTTTCAGCTTTTCTCTTAAGACTGGTTTTGTGTCTTTAAAGTTTCTGAGCTGTTTTTTGTCTGTGAAACCATGTATTCTTCTGTTAAACTGGAAAGTGAGTTTTGCTGGGTATAGTATTCTAGGTGAAGCATTCATTTCATTCAGTATTGTCACAATATCCCACCACTGCTTTCTGGCATTGAGTGTTTCTGGTGACAGGTCTGCTGTAAATCTCAAGGATGCTTGCTTGAACGTAATTTCCCCTTTTGATCTTGCTGTTTTCAGAATTCTGTCTCTATCTGTGGGATTTGTCATTGTGACTAGGATGTGTCTTGGGGTGGTTTTTCTGGGGTCTCTTTTGGTTGGTACTCTTCGAGCATGCAGGATTTGATCACATATATTCTTTAGCTCTGGAAGTTTCTCTTTAATGATGTTCTTGACCGTTGATTCTTCCTGGAAATTTTCTTCCTGGGTCTCTGGGACTCCAATGATTCTTAAATGTTTCTGTTGATCTTATCATAGACTTCTATTTTTATCTGTTCCCATTCTTTGACTAATTTTTCTGTTGTCTGTTCATTTGCTTTAAGTTTTTTTTCCAATCTCTCCTGCTCTGTATGGAATTGTTATGTATCTCATCTTCCACAGCACCAAGTCTATTCTCAGCTTCTGATACCCTGTCCCAGAGCTTATCCATTTTGTCATTCACTTCGTTTACTGACTTTTTCAGGCCTGTTAGTTGACATGTTATTTCAGTTTGGAGTTTTGTGATTTCTGTCTTCATATTTTCTTGTTTCTTATTAGTGTTCTGTTCAACTCGATCCATGGTTTCTTTGAGTTCATTGAGCATCTTCCATATTGCTAGTCTAAAGTCCTTATCTGAGAGGTTGATTAGTTGGTTGGTCATTATCTGGTCATCAGAATTGTCATCTTCATTCTCTATGTCTGATGCTGGCCTGCGTTGTTTCCCCATTGTCACACTTGTATTGTGGGTTTTTCTACATGTTGTGGTGGTATTCTTTGGCTATATGATGCAGGCAGCACACACCTCTGGCTCTGCCCTTTCTGGATGGGCTGACTTGCCTCTGAGGGAGGGTAGTCCTCCGTGGATGAAGCCTCACACTGGATCAAATCTTAGGCCCGAGCATGCAACAGAGAAGACAGTCCGGAGAGAGATGCTTGCTTCTGTGATCCAGCACAGTTCTTAGTGTGATTTTTTCTTCTTGTTGCGATGGTGTTCTTCTCTTAGAAAGAGCGCATGGCCGCATAGCGAAGCTGAGCGGCTGTGCTCTGCTGGAGCCTCTTTTCGGCCCACTCCCAAGAGGTTCACCCAAGAGGACAGTAGACAGACATACACAGGTAGTACTCACAGTTTTTCACAGTCAGGCCCCACTGGGCCGGCATAGTTTCGTGGATTTTCCCAGCCTGATGTCACAAACATGGGACCCGGCTTCTGCAAAGCCTAGCCGGTTTTTATGTTCTGGAGTCCTGCCCTGGAAATGGCCTCTGGGAGAGTGAGTTTTCTGGAGCCTCTTTTCAACCCACTCCCAAGAGTTTCACGCAGGAGGACAGTAGACAGACATACACAGGTAGCACTCACAGTTTTTTACAGTCAGGCCCCACTGGGCAGGCATAGTTTCGTGGATTTTCCCAGCCTGATGTCACAAACAGGGGACCCGGCTTCTGCAAAGCCTAGCCGGTTTTTATGTTCTGGACTTAAAAACCTTTTAAAGGAAATGAAAAAAAATAAAAAACCTTCTAAAGGATTCCATTATGCATAGAATAAATAAATAAATTAAAAAAATTTTTTTTTGCTTTTGAGTGACACCTGGTGATGCTTAGGGGTTACTCCTGGTTATGCCCTTCGAAATTGCTCCTGGCTTAAGAGACCAACCATGTGGGGCAGGAGGGGATCGAACCACAGTACGTCCTAGGTTAGCAGATGCCCTACCGCTTGCACCATATTAAAAATTCTTTACATGAGCCATTGGGCTGGGTGTGGCCTCTTTTGACCTCTATCCACAGGCTCACTCAGTTTACTGTCCATGATTACTCTCATAGAGTGCTATGATTCTCATAATCACCCAGACATTTTTTTTTTTGGTTTTTTGGGCCACACCCATTTGATGCTCAGGGGTTACTCCTGGCTATGTGCTCAGAAATCATTCCTAGCTTAGGTGACCATATGGGGTGCCGGGGGATCAAACAGCAGTTCGTCCTATGCTAGCGCTTGCAAGACAGACACCTTACCTCTAGTGCCACCTTCCCGCCCTCCCTTTTTTTCAAAGTGTAGGGTTCGAGTCCTGGGTTCAGATCCCACAGCTCGGGGAGGCACCGAGCAGTGCTCAGGGGTTCCTTCTGGCTATGTGCTCAGAAATTGCTCCTGGAAGGCTCAGGGGACCATATGGGATGCTGGGATTTAAATCACCATCCTTCTGCATGCAAGGCAAACACCCTGCCTCCATGCTATCTCTCTGGCCCGTATATAACCTCCTTAATGAGTTGTTGGATTCTATTTGCTAATATTTTGTTGAGAATCTTTGCATTTGTGTTCATAAAGGAATTGTATAATTCTCTTTTTGGGTGATGTCTGAGGAATTACTCCTGGTGGGCTTGGGGGACTGAACCCAAGCCCTTGCATTTGGCTGCATCCTTATTCTTATAAGAAAGTTGTAGTGGGGGATGACTGGTTCTTGACTTAAGTGAACATCAAGAATATACTACTTCTTGTCCAATTTGCCTAGTGTTAGCATACACGTATCTCTTATTGCTGGGCATTTAGCACCCTCTGATCTCTGGAACAAATGTGACACCTTACTTTAACAGCTTGCTTAGCAATTTTAGAAACTTAAGCACTGGTCTGCTCTAAACTTCAACCACAGAAGCTTGGTGTGGAGAAAGGCTTACGTAGCAAAGGATTTCTGCAGAAATCCTTGCCAAAGCCAAATTAGAAACATCTGTTCAAGTGAGTTTATTGCCATGAGTTAATACACTATATAGCTACATGTAGATTTAAGGAACTAGGCTATTGGAGAAAGAAATGAACATGTTTCATTCAGTGAATTCTTTACCTTATTTTTTTTCTGTAGCTCTAACAGAAGGTTTGAATATTACATGAAAATAATTTATTTTCACAGTTATTTCAGTTTCTGTTAACTTTAATCTTTAAAATCATTTTACTATCCAACTATTCTTTACATATTTTAATAGGAGGAGGTCATCTATTCTAAATTAAAAATGGCCTTTTTTTTTTTCAAAAGATATCCTACCCTCAATATTGTTGATTTATTTTAAATAGTGAAATGATGACAAAAAGAATAAAGAAAAAGTGGGTATTTTTTCCGGTCCCAACAGTAAATTTTACTAGTGAGCAATTTTGGCAGAGAAATTCATTTTATCTAATAAGAAATTTGTAACAGACCAGAAGCATTTTAGAAAAGTTGATAACGATTATTATTCTGATAATAATAACCAATAATATTAAGCACAAAATATAGTCAGTTAAACATATATGTTAAGTAATTTTTTTATTTGTTTTTGTTTTGGGACCTCATCCAGTGATGCTCAGGAGTTACTCTGGCTCTGCATTCAGAATTACTCCTGGTGGTGTTGAGGGGACCATGTGCAATGCCAGGGATTGAAACGAACTGGCTATGTGCAAGGCAAGCACCCTACTCATTGTACTATCACTCCAGCCCCAATATATGTTAAGTAATTTACATGTGTTGTATTTAATTAATTTTTATATTATATACAATGTAGCTATCAGTTTTATCATATACATAAGAATGTAAAATCAAAAGGAAAGTAATAACTTGCCTAAGTTATTATGACAGGTGGTAAGGTATAGAAGCTTTGTCTGGTACAAAAATATATACTATGGTAATGGATAATTGTACTTATTTATTTTCCTCTTTTTTTTTTTTTGAGTTTTTGGGTCACACCAAGCAGCTCTCAGGGGATACTACTGGTTCTACCCTCAGAAATCACTTCTGGCAGGCTCGAGAGACCATATGGGATACCAGCATTTGAACCACTGTCCTTCTTCATGCAAAGCAAATGCCCTATCTCCATGTTATCTCTCAGGCCCCTATTTTTCTCTTGATTAAACTTCCAGGGAGAGAAAATAATTTTCATTTACATGATAATTTGTCAAATGAAACAAATTCAATAACACAAAGTTATTAAGTTCTACTCTATTAAAAATAGCATATTCCTTTGGAAAATTAGGGTTAGGCCTCAATTCTTGTTTGATAATTATTTTAAATATTTAGGTGATTGTGTCTCATGACCAGGTTAATTTAGGAGGAACTGTAGAAATGCAAATCTCTCTCCCATTTTTTTTTTTATTTTTGGTTTTTGGGCAACACCCAGCAATGCTCAGGGGTTACTCCTGGCTGTCTGCTCAGAAATAGCTCCTGGCAGGCACGGGGGACCATATGGGACACCGGGATTCGAACCAACCACCTTAGGTCCTGGATCGGCTGCTTGCAAGACAAACACCGCTGTGCTATCACTCCAGGCCCTCTCTCGCATTTCTTTTTTTTTGCCCCATGTGGTGGTACTTACTCTTTGCTCAGGAATCACTCCTGGCAGGGCTCAGGAACCGTATGCAGTGCTAGAGATTGAGGTTGGGTTGGCCACATGCAAGATATAAACCCTAATGCAAATCATTTTGTGGTTTTTAGGGTTCTTTGATGATCACTATTATTATTTTCATAGTGCTAGAGAGAAAACTTTGGAACTGATATATGTAAAGCTCAGCTTCTGAAACATCCCCAGCCCCTCTGTGATCTTCAGAAAACTCATAAACTTAAAAAAAATATCAATATCAATTATTTGGAGACCCAAGCAATAGCAAAGCAGGTAAGCATTTACCTTGCATACAGTCATCCCATATGGTCCCCCTGAGCCTGCAGGATTGATTTGAGTGCAGAGCCAGAACTAGCGTCTGTGTGTTGCCCGTTGTGGCTCCTAAACCCCCAAAATTATTACCAATGATTGAGATTTAATGAAATTCAAATATTAGCCTGGACTCTATGTTAAATAAAATAAAATAAATATATAAATGAAATAAAATATAAAATAAAATAAAAATTAGTTTATATTAGCCAGACTCTAAATTAAGTATTCAAATAGACTTGAAGACTTGAAGAATATATATTTCAAGGCTGTTGGAGCTGGGCAGGATTTTTAATTGACCTCCAAATGAATGGTGGAGCTGGAGAGGTTTTGGGGTCTTCAGTGGAAAATATTGCTAACATGTCTCAAGAATGAGAAAGGTGAAACCATTGGAAGGTTCTGTTGCCCTCCAGTTTAACAAGTTCTTAGGAAGATCTTTGCTTTGCCTTGTTCTTTTTTCTTCCTGGCATGGAAGGACCAAAGACCTGTCAGGCTTGTGGGACATGCCACTTTTTTGTCTATGCCCACTCCTCCCCAAGAGGAACCAGGAGAAACAACTTGAAAAGACAAAAGCAAGAGCACTGACATTGTTTAGTATTACACAAGATTTCTCAAAACTTGGGGCCGGAGAGATAGCATGGAGGTAAGGTGTTTGCCTTTCATGCAGGAGGTCATCGGTTCGAATCCCGGCGTCCCATATGGTACCCCATGCCTGCCAGGAGCAATTTCTGAGCCTGGAGCCAGGAATAACCCCTGAGCACCGCCGGGTATGACCCAAAAAAACCTACAAAAAAAAAAACTTAGCTAAACAGACATAAAGACATACTTTCTATATCTTTTCTTTTCTTTTTTTTTTTTTGGCCACATCCAGTGATGCTTAGGTGTTACTCCTGAGTATGTGCTCAGAAATTGCTCCTGGCTTGGGGGATCATATGGGATGCCAGGGATCGAACAGAGGTCTGTCCTGGATCAGCTGTGTGAAAGGCAAAAGCCCTACTGCTGCGCTATTGCTTGGGCCCCCAGACATAATTTTTTTAATTTATTTATTTTTATTTTTTGTTTGTTTTTGGGTAACACTGGCAGCTCTCAGGGATTACTCCTGGCTTTGCGCTCAGAAATTGTTCTTGGCAGGCATGGGGATGCTGGGATTCGAACCACTGTCTGCCCTGGATCAGCTGTGTGCAAGGAAAATGCCCTACTGCTATGATATCTCTTGCCCCCAACAGACATAATTTCTTTTTCTTTCTTTTTTTTTTAGATATAATTTCTTCAGAGAAAAATTTATAGAAGGCCTATTTTTATAGAACAGAATCAATTTGTAGAATGGGCTATGCAAAGCTCTCAAATAAACAAGTGCAAGGTCTCAGAGGCTCACAACATTGAAGACTGAACTCTTCCTCATATTCTATGTTGTCTTTTAGGGACCCACCGGAGTCTGGGTATTAGCACAAGGAAAGTAAGGAAAGTGAGTTTTAAAAGACTAGAGTGCTGAGATATGCACTGGAAAAAGAGTAGAATAATTCTTCTTCTTTGTAATTTAAATTAAAAATGATATATTTTTAGATTTAACTGTTAATAAAATATGATGGATATAGCCCAAGTCAAGAAAATTGTAGTCGGGGGCTGGAGAGATAGCATGAAGGTAGGGCATTTACCTTGCATGCAGAAGGACTGTGGTTCGAATCCTGGCATTCCATATGGTCCCCTGAGCCTGCCAGGAGCGATTTCTGAGCATAGTGCCAGGAGTAACCCCTGAGCACTGCTGGGTGTGACCCCAAAACAAACAAACGGAAACAAACAGAAAATTGTAGTTGAAGCCAGAGTGATAGTACAGTGGGTAAAGAAGGTATTTTCCTTGCAAGTGGTTGACTTAGCATCCTATATGTGTCCCCCCAAACCTGCATGTATGATTATTGTGCACAGAATTGGGGTAATCCCTGCACCGCCTGGTGTAGCTCCCCACAAAGCCAAAGCATCACCTAAAAAAGAAAATTATAGCTAATTTGAACACTGACAATCCAATTATCACTAGGCTAAATGTTGTTTTCAGATTATAAAATATGTATGATTATTACTTAAATAGAAGACAGACACTAAGAATACATTAGACTTGTTCTTCTTGAACCAGTGTCCTGGAAGGGCAGCAATGAGTGTTTATTAGCCACTGTAAGCAAGATAACCTGACCATTAGTCTTGGTTCATAGTCAGGTATGGGAAACCTATCTGGGACTTTTGGAAAACCATACATGAGTTCTTTTTTTGGAGATAAATAACTGGTATAGTGTCTTGGGAACAAAGATGTTATATTCTGCCAAATATTCCTGGATCAGCCAACTAAAGTTCTTTCCCAAATGCTGTTAGCACTATTTTTTGAGGAATAGAGAAGTTAGCTAATTAATTTTCAATTTATGAAACAAGTTTAAACTTTGAAGAGAACAATGTTAATAATTACTCTTACCTCAGACATACTCAATTACTAAATAATTGTGATTAAATTCCCTAAGATACAAATGTACTAAACATCTGTATGTTCAGTAAAAATGTAGGGACTCTGGAAAATCAGCCTATAGAGATGTACCTATGTTTACTGAAAATAAACACTGACGACATCAGCACACTAATCTTTCCCCAGGTCTATAAGAATCTGAAGTTAGTCAGATCTATTGTAACAATTGTGTACCAGGAATATTTGCCAAGGCAGGTTTTTAATAGTGGGCTTTAAGGATTATCTGTCTTCTTCATTTTATGTTGTAGGAGTTCCTGTCAGAATCTCACAGATGAACGGTAAATTTCTCAAGGAGTGGGGTCTAGGTCAGAAGGAAAGTTGGACTCTTCCAAGTATGACACTGTTTGTTCAGCAGCAATTAATGCAATTTGGAGTTGTCTTTTAATTTTTTTTCTATTTTTTATTATAATACTATGATTTACTAAGTTGGTCATAATATAGTAGTTTTGGTCCTTAAATGTTCAAACACCAATTCCATCAACAGTGTGACCTTTCTTTCACTAGTATCTCTACTCTCCCATCTACCACCATAGCCTGCCTCCATGCAGGGACAAATTTACTTCATATTGCTTGTTGCAATTCAAAGCCAAATGGAATGACCAAAAGTTAGATTAACACAAGCCATTTTGAAATGATTGCTATATCTCTCCATGGTATTACTACAGTTTATGTCTAAAAATTTACTGGGCAGTGGCTGGTGCCAATTGAGCTTTCTATGTTACTGTTTAGGCTCACTGAGGTTGGTTGATTACTATATAACTTTCCCATTATATTTCCTCTGATACTACTGGGCTGGCACTATTACCTGGGAATTATTAGCAGCCATTATTTTCTTTTGGAGCTTGGTGGAGGAGCCAGGCCATTTTTCTGCCAGGAAGATGGTGACAGTGGGCTGGGGCTGCTGGGGCTGCTGTAGCTTCTATTTCTTTTATTTTTTTTTATTTACACATTTTCCAAGATTTTTTTATATCTTTATTTAACACCTTGATTACAAACATGATTGTTGGGTTTCAGTCACGTAAAGAACACCCCCCTTCACTAGTGCAACATTCCCATCACCAATGTGTCAAATCTCTCTCCTTCCCACCTCACCCCCACATGTACTCTAGGCAGGCTTTCTAACTTCCCTCATTCATTCATATTGTTATGATAGTTCTCAGTGTAGTTATTTCTCTAACTTCACTCACCACTCTTTGTGGTGAGCTTCATGAAGTGAGCTGGACCTTCCAGCCTTCCTCTCTTTGTCTCTGAGGATTATTGCAAAAATGTCTTTTATTTTTCTTAAAACTCATAGATGAGGGAGCCTATTCTGTGTCTATCTCTCTCCCTCTGACTTATTTCACTCAGCATAATGGATTCCCTGTACATCTATGTATAGAAAAATTTCATGACTTCATCTCTTCTGATGGCTGCATAATATCCCATTGTGTATATGTACCACAGTTTCTTTAGCTATTCATCTGTTGAAGGGCATCTTGGTTGTTTCCAGAGTCTGGCTATTGTGAATAGTGTTGCAATGAATATTGGTGTGAGGAAGGGATTTTTGTATTGTATTTTTGTGTCCCTATGAATGGTATAGCTGGATCATATGGGAGCTCAATTTTTAGATTTTGGAGAAATCTTCATATTGCTTTCCATAAAAGTTGGACAAGATGGCATTCCGACCATCAGTGAATCAGAGTTCCTTTCTCTCCACATCCCCACCAGCACTGATTACTGCCATTCTTTGTGAAGTGCACCAATATCTGTGGTGTGAGATGGTACTTCATAGATGTTTTGATTTTCATCTCCCTGATGATTAGTGATGTGGGGCATTTTTTTCATGTGCCATTGACCATTTGTATTTCTTGTTTATCAAAGTTTCTGATGGAGCTGCTATTTATTATGTAGAAACATTTTCTCCTGCCTGCCATTGAGTTTGCAGATCCCATGGTGAAATATGAGAAAGCAGTCAGGAGCTCCATGCCTAAGTTTCTTTTCCACTCTACATTTTTTTTTCTTTTTTGGTTTTTGGGCTACACCCAGCTATGCTCAGGGGTAACTCCTAGCTCTCCTCTCAGAAATCATTCCTGGCAGACTCGGAAAACCATTTGGGATACTAGGGATTGAACCCAGGTCATCTGCTTACAAGGCAGCTGATCAGCAGTGCTTTCACTCCAGCCACTCCCTTTCTACTTTTTATGTTAAAATTTATGATTTTGATTAATTTAACAAAGACATTGACAGCTATTCCCACTGCAAATACTCTATCAGTGAACCTCTGGGAAAGAGATTGAGTGTGGGAGTTCTGCAGAGAGGGCCAGAAAGGGGTACATGAAAAGAAGGGGTCATAAATGATGGAGAGGTTGAGAAGAAAGATAGGATTGGAGGGAGGATACATAGAGGGGGATTTGGGGCTGGAGACTATACATGGGTTAAGGTGCTTGCCTTACATGCAGCCAATTTCAGTTCAATCTTTGTCATCACATATGATTTCGAAAACCCTCCAGGTGTGATTACTGATAATAAAACTAGAAGTAAGCCCCAAGCACCATGGAAGTGAATCCCAAACAAATTTAAGCAAAAATAGGGGTAGCTTTAGGGTGGAGGGGTGCTGGGTATGAAGGATGTTGGAGAGATTGAAATTGATGTTGAAGAGATGGAAATTGAGGTTCCTTGTTCTCATTCTCCCAGCACTTTCAATTATACCATCTGTATGTCTGCAATTAAAAGCATATACATTTTTCTCACGTAGCAGTACAGAGACTGGAATTTTAGTCATTTATTGCCTGAGTTGATTGTAACTGAGCACTTACCAGAAGTTTTCTTGTGACATTTGATAGGAAAGAGAAAAAAAGAATGTGAAAAATATTTGTGGTATTAATTTATCTATTTTACACACATACATATGATATTTGTTTATTTGTGTGTTGCATGTGTGTTCATGTGTGATGATAATTCTCATAAAATATCTTGCTTGAATAACAAAATAGCTCAGTTAGGTTAGTCTGTCATTTTACTAATTTCTAGGGCTACTTTCATTTCATTAAGACTTCAGGAATAAGAGGTATCCTTTTTTTTTTTTTTTTTTAGAGCTAAGAGTCTTATAAAATTGGATGTTTGTTACTTTCTTTTTAGATACAGAAGGTTGGGTCTTCAGTCATATACATGTTCAGACTTTCATACTCATTTTGAATACTTACTGAGTAATGTATGTGTGTGTGTGTGTGTGTGTACATAATATTTTTCATTTCCTTTTGTTGGGGATTCTGAATTGATGCTCAGGAGGCCTGAGAGCATCAGTGGTGATTCTCTGCTCACCAGGCCAGTGATACAATGCAGGGACCTGAGAATTAAACTCTAAACCTTTAGTGCCAATTTACATGACCACCCCAGCAAAACTGGGATCTGGGCATGTTCAGGGGGTCTCAGGGCTACTCCCAGTGATGCTCTGGGATCAATGTGGTGCTGGGAATTGAACCCATATCAGGTACATGCAAGACCTTTCTACTACTATATCATCTCCCAGGTCTGAATGTGTGTGTGTGTGTGTGTGTGTGTGTGTGTGTGTGTATTTGGTTTGGAGGTATACCCAGCTGTTCTCAGGTCTGACTCCTGGCTCTGCACTCAAGGATCACTCCTGACAGGGCTGAGGGGACCACATGGGATGCTGAAGATCTAACATGGATTAGTATGTTAACCCCACTCAGGAAGGGCACACATCAGAAAAGTGTTGCACTTCTGAAAAAGAATTATTTGCCAAAAAGACCCGCTTAGAGCAGTCAAATCAGTTGACCCTTTGCGTGGATTGTTTGACTATAATTCTTTTCTTTGTTTTTTTTTTTTTTTTTTTTGGGCCACACCCGGGGGTGCTCAGGGGTTACTCCTGGCTGTCTGCTCAGAAATAGCTCCTGGCAGGCACTGGGGACCATATGGGACACCAGGATTCGAACCAACCACCTTTGGTCCTGGATCGGCTGTTTGCAAGGCAAACGCCGCTGTGCTATCTCTCCGGGCCCTATAATTCTAAAACATGGCTGTAACTATCTCTCTCTTTATTTTTGACCATTATTAGAAATCAGGCCTTAGTAATTCTTTCTAACAAAGGAGGACAGTACAAATCCCGCCAAAAGTCTCCCACTGACCAGCTCTCTGTGATCTCTGCTACCTTGGCGCCAAGATCATGTTTTTTCCCAAAACTTAGCTCATAGTAAAGCAATTTTCAGTTTTCCCCCAAACTCTAAAACATTTCTCTCTCTTCCCACTTCCCTGAAAATTACCTGTTTTCTCCTGCTTACTCAAAACAAAGCAAGCCCACAACAAAACTGCCTTTCACCTTCAGTATTGGTTCTTTAATATGCAGATTTTTTAAAAATATTTTTTTATTTTTAATAATGAGAACAAGGATGCAAAGAAAGAGGACAAGGTAAAGTTACAGTGGAAGGACAATCACCCATAACATAATTCTCAGAAGTCCCCTTGCTGATATCTTAACTTTGAAATTTTAGCCAAAGAACCAAAGAACATTAAGATAAATAAGACAGAATCCCTGTACAATTACTTTGTCCCTCAAGTCCCCAGATTGTAACACATTATAATATTTCTTAACAGCATACAAGGCAATATAAAGCCATAAAACTTACATAACTCCTTAAACATTACAGACATAGTAGTTTTTTACATTTCCATATACATGCATATTAGCTTAAGTTAACCTCAAATTTTAAGTGGGTTCTTTTTAAGGATTAGAGTCAAAGGAGCACAGTAAAAATGGTGTTAGAGTGGCAATTGTTGTTTGCATAGGCCCATCAAAATATGAGGGACATGGAAAGAAATAACCTTGGCCTAAATACAAAGAGACCCGACCCCTGAAGTTTCCTGGCACAAGACCAACTCTCTAAGCTCCAGGCAAGCTAGATTGTCCAATCCAAGTCTTCTCAGTGTTAAGGGAAGTCTCTTTTGAGAAGGTCGATGTCTGAGCAGTGTAGGGTTTTCCGTGGTAGAGGATTACTTCCAGATGATGTTATAGACAAGCCTGGATGTTTCGTGGATGGCTTCCCAGGTTCAGGGGTGAATGGAAAATGCCCTTTCTTCAGAGGTCTGTGCCAGGTCAATGTTCAGGGTGTAAGGTCCCCTTGCACTACAAGATTTGTGTGTTCCAATCTCTATTAAATAGGATCTTATTTGTATGTATAGTATTTTCCCATTTTAATGTGCCTATGCAAAAAAGGAGCAATGCCACGTGGTGTTATTGGCGCATATGGGGGCCATAGGAACAATTCCAACAATTCCCATGATATGGTTCAATCATAAGCATTAAACTGGGGGACTCTTTCACCAAAATCCTTGTTAAACAGCTCAAAAAGAGAAGATAAAAAGTGGTTAGAATCGTCATTGTATAAGACAACATTTAGTAAGAATTATAGTTGTCGGGGCCGGGCGGTGGCGCTGGAGGTAAGGTGCCTGCCTTGCCTGCGCTAGCCTAGGACAGACCGCGGTTCGATCCCCCGGCGTCCCATATGGTCCCCCAAGAAGCCAGGAGCAACTTCTGAGCGCATAGCCAGGAGTAACCCCTGAGTGTCACAGGGTGTGGCCCAAAAACCAAAAAAAAAAAAAAAAAAAAAAGAATTATAGTTGTCAGAGAAAAAACATAAAAAATTCTAAAGAAATACGTGTCCATTTTATGTGTCTTGAAACAGTTTGGGGTTGTTACACACAATGCACGGCTTTGGTCTGTGATTAGGATTGTACACTACTGAAGTTAAAAAGAGTAATGTAGGTTAGTGACTTTGGGGGGGTTAGAGAGTTAAGGAGTAAAAAAGAGCTTTGTAGGGGAGTGTGAAAGGGCAGAATAAAAAATGAACATTCTAGATATGCAAAACATACTCTCAATAAATGAAGTACGCGTGGGGGCATGAGTCCCCGCGCGGTTCTGTAGTTTTTGGATGCATAGGGAGGAATTTCTCATCCCCTCCCCCCAGGGCTCGATTAACCAGGCGTGGCCCTGAAGACCCGCCTGGTGTGGGGGGGATCTTGTTCCCCTGGACTAAGTGGTCAGCCCAGGGGGCCTATGGCTAGCTATCCTGCCCAGAGCCCCCAACATACCAGTCAAAGGCACCAGAAATCCTGGCATGCGGAGTGTTCTGAGCCCAGCCGTGCCTCTTAATATGCAGATTTTTGCCATGGTCTTTCAGTCTGTTTCCCTGACCATCTCCCACCTTCTTTGATCTCCAAAATTACACACCACATTCCAGAGCTCAACCCTTAAAAGTCACCCAGCTCAAAAAATAAATTTGTCTTCGTCTTTCTAGATGCAAGTCCCCATGCATTCTGTGTGGTCTCATTCATTTCATATTTAATAATTCATTATTCCATATTCGCCTCTTCGTGCTCCCACTTGACTCTCAGTGGGAAAATGAACTCACTAAGGTTATGCTTAGGAACTTTTTATCTCATCAGGATAAAACAGTCCACAGCATTAGTAGTGTTCAAGGCAAGTGTATTATCACTCTTATCCTTATCGTATATTTTTTATGCATCTCTGTTTGAAATGCCTGTGATGCTTGGATAGAGCTTAAATACTCAACTAAGTTTGTGTGGCACCTATTAATTGCAAGAACAATAAAAAAGGGGTTTGTTTGTGTGTGGGGATGGATAAAGGAACAAAAAAAATTAATAATCATTGAAAATAGTATGGACAAGTCTTTGTGTGTGTGTGTGTGTGTGTGTGTGTGTGTGTTTGGGCCATACCTGGTGATGCTCAGGGGTTATCCCTGGCTGTGAGCTTAGAAATTGCTCCTGGTGCTGGAGAGATAGCATGGAGGTAAGGCATTTATTTGCCTTTCATGCAGAAGGTCAATGGTTCGAATCCTGGCATCCCATATGGTCCCCTGTGCCTGCCAGGGGAGATTTCTAAGCATAGAGCCAGGAGTAACCCCTGAGCGCTGTCGGATGTGACCCAAAAAAAAAAAAAAAAAAAAAAAGAAATTGCTCCTGGCTTGAGGGAACATATGGGATGCCGGGGATTGATCCAGGTCTGTCCTGGGTCAAATGCATGCAAGGCAAATGCCCTACAGCTGCGCTATTGTTCTGGCTCCAGTATGGACAACTCTTAAAAAGTTAAAATAGAACTGCATTCATAATTCAGCAATTCCATTAGAATACTTAAATATTTAGTTAAATAATGCAAAACACTAATTAGAATAGATAAATGTATACTTACGTTCTCTAAAATTTTATTTACAATAGCTACATCTCGGAAACAACTCAACTGCCCAAACAAGTGGATGGAGAAGATGTGGCATATGTTCATAATAAGATACTATTAGTCATTGGAAAAATGAAATCTTCCTGTTGGCTACAAAACAGAATTGGAGGAGGCTGGGCTTGGTAAAATTAGTCAAAAGAAGGAGGACAAATATTAGATGATCTCATTTATGTATTATATAAAGAAACAAAAGGAATAGATTATGTCCAATGAAAGTCACCTCTTAGAGTCAAATCACAGAACTAAGGTTACTAAGGATGGGGGTAGTGAGTTGAAAGGGTCTAATGCAGGAGTCTGCAACCTTTAAGACATAAAGAGCCTGGGGCCGGGCGGTGGCGCTAAAGGTAAGGTGCCTGCCTTGCCTGCGCTAGCCTTGGACGGACCGCGGTTCGATCCCCCGGTGTCCCATATGGTCCCCCAAGCCAGGAGCAACTTCTGAGCGCATAGCCAGGAGTAACCCCTGAGCGTTACTGGGTGTGGCCCAAACACCAAAACAAAACAAAACAAAACAAAACAAAACAAAAAAACAAAAAAAAAAAAAACATAAAGAGCCACTTGGACTCGTTTCCAAAGGGGAAAAAACCTAGGAGCCACGAAACCATTGTGACATTTAAAAAAAAATAGCACTGCATACATTGTTTCTTATAGTAATGGTATATACAGGACCATGCAGTTAGCTGTCTTTGTCGGCTATCTCGGCCAGTTCCATCTCAAGATCAGGTTGACTTTCACCTGCAAATGCAGTCATAGTCAAGAAGAATGGATTGATCGCCAGGGGAGTAACAAGGAGGGATAATGTGGTTTTTCCTCTCTGAATTTACAAAATTGTTTCACGAACGAATTGTGCATTGTGGTGATTGCAGACTTCAAATAATCCAAATTTATCATATCATAACTTTGAGCTCTCTCAAAGAGGGAAAATGAGACAGGGTACCTCTCTGTAAATCTTTGAAAAACACTATCAATTTGCACTCTAATGTCAAAATCTCCTCTAGCATATGCAGGGCTATACTTCCTTTCCCCTGAAAGGTTGTATTTAGTGTGTTTAGATGTGCTGAAATGCAAATTTTCCAGCCACTCTGGTTGTTCCAATTCAGCAAAGGAGAGCTCTTCGTTGGCCAGGAAAAATTTTACTTCTAAACATGCAGCAAAGCGTTTTAGCACCTCGCCTCTGGACAGCCACGGGACCTTGTTGTGGAGCAGAAGGTCAGAATATGTGCTGTCCACGTCATCCAATAGCAAACAGAACTGGTGGTGGTTTAAACCCTTCACCATTATCTTTTTTTGGTTTTTGGGCCACACCCGGCGGAGCTCAGGGGTTACTCCTGGCTGTCTGCTCAGAAATAGCTCCTGGCAGGCACGGGGGACCATATGGGACACTGGGATTCGAACAAACCACCTTTGGTCCTGGATCGGCTGCTTGCAAGGCAAACGCCGCTGTGCTATCTCTCCCGGCCCTCACCATTATCTTATTAACAATCTGAATAACTACATCTATCATTTTTGTGCATTCCGGGGGGCAATGTTTGAGCATACAATGTCTCTTGGTGCAGGATGCAATGAAATGACAGCAGTGTTCTACCTAGAGCCTTCTGCAGTAGAGCAACAAAGTCCTTCTGTGCTCCTCTCATGCTCGGTGCCCCATCAGTAGCTACTGAGAACAGGGTTTTATTTTTTAGCTGCGAAGATAAGTGATACCTCTCCCCGCCCCCTGCTATCTGCCCTGCTGTCAGAGCCCCAGCAAAGCTTCAAAAGAGCTGCATGGGGTCTGGAACGGTTTCACAATGGTAGGGCATTTGCCTTGCAAGCGGCTGACCTAGGACTGACGCAGTGGGGGATTGAACCGGTATCCCCCCCGGCATTCAGTCAGTGGTTCTCAAACTATGGCCCGCGGGCCACATATTGTATTTGTATCTGTTTTGTTTCTTCATTGCAAAATAAGATATATGCAGTGTGCATAAGGATTCGTTCATAAGTTTTGTTTTCACTATAGTCAGACCCTCCAATGGTCTGAGGGACAGTGAACTGCTCCCCTGTTTAAAAAGTTTGAGGACCCCTGGATGGTCGTCTGAGCCAGGAGCGATTTCTGAACACAGAGGCAGGAGAAACCCCTGAGCGGCGCCAAGTGTGGTCCGAAAACCAAAATTAAACCCCCCCACCAAAAAAAAAAAAATGTGTGTGTGGGAGCTTACTGGTGGCGCAAGCAGTAGGGAATTTGCCTCGCATGTGCTAACCTAGGACGGACAGCAGTTCGATCCCCCAGCGTCCCATATGGTCCCCAAGCCAGGAGTGTTTTCTGAGTGCATAGCCAGAATAAACCCTGAGCGTCACCAGGTGTGGCCCAAAAACTAATACAAAAACAAACTAACAAAAAGATTACAAGAGCCTCAGGTTGCCTAAACCTGGCTAATAGTTTCTTTTTATTTTATTTATTTATTTATTTATTTTTGGGTCACACCCGGCAGCTCTCAGGGGTTATTCCTGGCTCTATGTTCAGAAATCCCTCCTGGCCGGCTTGGGGGACCATATGGGATGCTGGGATTCAACCCACCATCCTTCTGCATGCAAGGCAAACGCCCTGCCTCCATGCTATCTCTACAGCACCTGGCTAATAGATTCTGATGGAGGGATATTGGCACTTTAGTGATGGGTATAGTGTGGCAATTTATACTCTTGTAAATCAATGTTATCTAATAAAAAATTAATAAAAATTACTAATAGTAGGATGGTCAGTTGTTCTGTGGCTCATTATGTTTGCAATATAATGCACATTTTACCACTTTCTATAAATGTTAACCTGAATGAAATAAAGTTTTAAGTTTTACTTCCAGTTTCTGAAAATAGGAGATGGTGAAAAATGTTTAACAATAGCAAAAAGAAATAAAATAAAACTTATTGTACAATACAACTTTCCAGATTTCTTTTTTTTTTAATTTTTATTGTGGTCAAAGTGAATTACAAATTTTTCACAGTAATATTTAAGGCACATAGTGACAATGAATGAGGGCATTCCCAACACCAGTGTTGTCCTTCCTCCACCCCTGTTCCCAGCATGCATCCCACATCTCCCTCCTTTCCCCACCATAATGCTAGTGCAACTATTCCCCCTTGTACAGCTTGTTGTAGATTGGGTATAGATTCTGTTGTCGCTGATTTTGGATTTGGTATTCAAGTCTGATCATTTTTTATTCCCACCAAATGAACATACGACTGTCTGGTCTTGGTACTATCCATTTTTCCCCTTCCAATGATAAGGTTGATCAAGGTGATTCCAGTAATGTGGCTCTATGGAAGATATAAAAAAGACATGGGAGAAGAAAAGAAAAAAAGGCAAACAAAATAGAGAAAAACTAGGAGTAGTCTGTGTAGATGTTATAAATATTCATTAAGAAGAAAAAGGTAGGGGCCGGAGAGATAGCATGGAGGTAAGGCATTTGCCTTTCATGCAGAAGGTCATTGGTTCAAATCCTGGTGTCCCATATGGTCCCCCGAGCCTGCCAGGAATGATTTCTGAGTGTGGAGCCAGGAGTAACCCCTGAGCACGGCTGTGTGACCCCCCCCCCCCAAAAAAAAGAAGAAAAAGCTAACAAAACAAGACAAGACAAGACAAAAAAAAAAAAACAAACCAACAAAAACAAAAAACAAGAGAGTAAAAACAAAAGTACAAAAAGAATAGAAAAAGAAAAAACCAAAAACCAAAACCATCAGCAATGAAGAAACACACAAACAAAAACCAAAACAACAACAGTCAAAAAAATACTGAGACCCGCAACTTCTTAAAAAAGGGTTTTCTCGAGCCCAGAGAGATAGCACAGCGGCGTTTGCATTGCAAGCAGCTGATCCAGGACCAAAGGTGGTTGGTTCAAATCCCGGTGTCCCATATGGTCCCCCGTGCCTGCCAGGAGCTATTTCTGATCAGACAGACAGGAGTAACCCCTGAGCCTTTTTCTTTTTCTTCTTTCTTTCTTTCTTTCTTTCTTTCTTTCTTTCTTTCTTTCTTTCTTTCTTTCTTTCTTTCTTTCTTTCTTTCTTTCTTTCTTTCTTTCTTTCTTTCTTTCTTTCTTTCTTTCTTTCTTTCTTTCTTTCTTTCTTTCTTTCTTTCTTTCTTTCTTTCTTTCTTTCTTTCTTTCTTTCTTTCTTTCTTTCTTTCTTTCTTTCTTTCTTTCTTTCTTTCTTTCTTTCTTTCTTTCTTTCTTTCTTTCTTTCTTTCTTTCTTTCTTTCTTTCTTTCTTTCTTTCTTTCTTTCTTTCTTTCTTTCTTTCTTTCTTTCTTTCTTTCTTCCTTCCTTCCTTCCTTCCTTCCTTTCTTCCTTTCTTCCTTTCTTCCCTCCTTCCTTTCTTTCTTTCTTCTTTCTTTCTTTCTTTCTTTCTTTCTTTCTTTCTTTCTTTCTTTCTTTCTTTCTTTCTTTCTTTCTTTCTTTCTTTCTTTCTTTCTTTCTTTCTTTCTTTCTTTCTTTCTTTCTTTCTTTCTTTCTTTCTTTCTTTCTTCCTTCCTTCCTTTCTTTCTTCCTTCCTTCCTTCCTTCCTTCTTCCTTCCTTCCTTCCTTCCTTCCTTCCTTCCTTCCTTCCTTCCTTCCTTTCTTTCTTTCTTTCTTTCTTTCTTTCTTTCTTTCTTTCTTTCTTTCTTTCTTTCTTTCTTTCTTTCTTTCTTTCTTTCTTTCTTTCTTTCTTTCTCTCTTTCTTTCTCTTTCTTTCTTTCTCTCTCTCTTTCTCTCTCTTCTTTCTTTCTTTCTTTCTTTCTTTCTCTCTTTCTTTCTCTTTCTTTCTCTCTCTCTTTCTCTCTCTTCTTTCTTTCTTTCTTTCTTTCTTTCTCTTTCTTTCTTTCTTTCTTTCTTTCTTTCTTTCTTTCTTTCTTTCTTTCTTTCTTTCTTTCTTTCTTTCTTTCTTTCTTTCTTTCTTTCTTTCTTTCTTTCTTTCTTTCTTTCTTTCTTTCTTTCTTTCTTTCTTTCTTTCTTTCTTTCTTTCTTTCTTTCTTTCTTTCTTTCTTTCTTTCTTTCTTTCTTTCTTTCTTTCTTTCTTTCTTTCTTTCTTTCTTTCTTTCTTTCTTTCTTTCTTTCTTTCTTTCTTTCTTTCTTTCTTTCTTTCTTTCTTTCTTTCTTTCTTTTCTTTCTTTCTTCTCCTTCTCCTACACCTGACTAATAGATTTTTTGTTTGTTTGTTTGTTTTTGGGTCACAAAAACCTCCTCCTCCTGTTAGCACAGGCACAGTAAATATTGGGGGAAATTAGAACGAAAATTCCTGTGGCTTAAGAGATAGAGGGTTTCTCTGCCCTTGAAGCATACTGCCATGGGAACAACTACACTCATTTACACTCCAACGTCTTTTTTTTTTTTTTTGGTTTTTGGTTTTTGGGCCACACCCAGCGGTGCTCAGGGGTTACTCTTGGCTGTCTGCTCAGAAATAGCTCCTGGCAGGCACCGGGGACCATATGGGACACCGGGATTCGAACCAACCACCTTTGGTCCTGGATCGGCTGCTTGCAAGGCAAACACCGCTGTGCTATCTTTCCGGGCCCACTCCAACGTCTTTTTATGGTGCCAGAAAACTTTCTGCTCAGGTGTGGGTGATGACATCCCACCTCTGTAGCTTGGAGATCTTGTTATTTGCGTAGATCATAGGGTGAAGGCTAGGGGAGTTTTTCTTTACAGTCTAGGAGTTCTGTTCCATCACTGTTGTAATCAGTCTTCTGTAATTAGTGATCTAGGTTTTTGCTCAGATCCAAGGACAGAGTCTAGGTATATAATAGTCTTTCAGCATGGTTCAGAAGTTCTGCTCAGTCGCAGTTGTCAAAGCCAGACCTCTGGGATTAGAAATCTTGGATGTTGAAAAAAAAATCTTGGATGTTGTACAAATTCTAGGCCAAGGTCTAGTCTAGAAACTTTCTCATTGGTCCCTTGATAGGTTCTGTCCAGTCCATGTTTGTCAAAGTCAGTCTTCTGTAAATAGAGATTTTGAGTTTTACTTAGGGCAAAGGATGACATGTCTCCCAATTGTATCATAGTGTTAGGTGGTGAGATAGGGCAGCCCTCTCTTAGCTCAAGTTGTTGCTGTTTCCTCATGCCAGGCTGTCGGAATGTCAGATTTTTTTTTTTTTTTTTTTTTTGTGATTTTGGGTCACACCCAGCAGTACTCAGGGGTTATTCCTGGCTCCATGTTCAGAAATTGCTCCTGGCGGGCACGGGGGACCATATGGGACACCGGGATTCTAACCGATGACCTTTTGCATGAAAGGCAAACTCCTTACCTCTATGCTATCTCTCCGGCCCTGGGATGTCAGATTTCTTAAAAAAAAAAAAAAAAAAAAAAAGACTTCCGCCTGGAGAGATAGCACAGTGATGGGCCTGCCTTGCACACAGCCAACCCAGGACGGACAATGGTTCAATTCCCTGCATCCCATATGGTCCCCTGAGCCTGCCAGGAGTGATTTCTGAGTGCGGAGCCAAGAGTAACCCCGAACACAGCCGGGTGTGACCCAAAAACTAACTAACTAACTAACTAACTAACTAACTAACTAACTAACTAACTAACTAAAGACTTCATTTCAGGGACCAGAGTGATAGCACAGCAGGCAGGGCATTTACCTTGCATGTGGCCTACCTAGGTGGGTTTTGTCTCTGGCATCCCCTATGGTTCCCCAAACCTACCAGGAGTAATAGACTCTAACAAGAATGTCTTTTTAGATGAAAGGAAAAAGGGGAATCAAGAAATTAGATCAGCAATCATTAAGCAATAGACAGCTACAATATTTCAGTCTCTTAAGCAAGTTAACTGTATATTTATGATCTAGCAAGATATCAAGAAAATATATTTATACAAGGAATTGCTGTGAACATTCATAATAATATTTATAATGGCCTCATATTGAAAAAATTAAAATTTTGAATAGCTGGTAAGTAAATAATCAAAATGTAAACTATTATTTCAAAGGAATATTACTCAACATCAAAAGGAATAAAATACTGATATGTGTTACATCATAAAATCTAAACTAAGAAAAAATTCAAAATATCATATATTGTATGATCTTACATATGCTAAATATCTAAAGAGGCAAACCTATAACTATGGAAAGTAGATTATTGGTTGTGGGTAGAAATGGAGAATTACTACAAATTGAAGATATTTTCTTTTTCTCTTTTCTATTTTTTGGGGTGTCACACCCATCAGTGGTCAGGGGTTACTCCTGGCTCTGTGCTCAGAAATTGCTCTTGGAAGGCATAGAGAAACATATGGGATGCCAGATTTGAACTACTGTCTGTCCTGAATCGACTGCGTGCATGGCAAACGCCCTAGTGTTGTACTAACTCTCCAACCCCCTACAAATTGAAGATATTTTCAAAGTGAAAAAATGTTTTAAAACTGGATTATGGTGATGGTCACACACTTCTAAGTTTATTAAAGTTAAATCAATTGTACTCTTCAAAAGAGTGGATTGTCAAGGATATAAAGTATACTTTAACAAAACTTAGCACTAAAACAAAACAACAACAAAACCAAAGGAATGAAAGATCCATTATCCAGAACATTCTAAGAAGGAATTTAGGAATACTGTGTTGGTAACCATGATCAAAGATCAAATATTTAGGGTCAAGAGTGCTAGTACAGGGTGTAGGGAACTTGATTTGCACACAGCCAACTAGATTTCTGTCCCTTATATCCTATATGGTCCTCGTGCACTGCCAGGAATAATTTTGGAGTGCAGAGTCAGGAGTAACCCCTGAGTATCCCGGAGTGCCTCTCTCCCCCAAAGATAAACTATTAGAATGAATTACACACTTAGAGATCTATCACACAGGAAAGTACAAGAGTTTTAGAAGTTCTGTGCCAGGAACGAGGGTCAGGAGCAAATAGGAATATATTCTAGTTTCACAGGAATCTAGTCACGTTTATGCGGGGCCCTTAGCTCAAGGTTGTAGCCAAGTTGAAATCAAGGTTTTGACCAGGCTTTTTTTTTTTTTTTTTTTTTTTTTTTTATCTTTTCAGGAGATTGGAATTTTCCCCTGATTGTTGAGTTCTGTCAACAATTGTTGGTTGTTGACAGGACTCAGTTCCTTATGATCATGGAATAAAATATTTTGCTTCCTTGATTGCCAGAGATACTTTTCATATCTAGAGCTATCCCATTTTTGCCAATAAGGCCAGCTGGAGAACCTCTGCTCTGAATCTCTTCCTCCAGGAAGGGCATATTGAACTCTGAGAGTTAGGTCAGGTGACACTGATATTGATGTCCAACAGGGAGTTGGGCTTGGAGTTCTGGGCTCCTCTCCTGTTTAGCCCCTTAGGAGAAGCATCTTCATCTTTTGAATTTCTTTATTTTTTTGGGGGGGGGGTTACGCCCAGCAGTGCTCAGGGGTTATTCCTGGCTCTATGCTCAGAAATCGCCCCTGAGAGGCTCTGGGGACCATATGGGATGCCAGGATTCGAACTACCTGTCCTTTTGCATGCAAGGCAAATGCCTTACCGCTGTGCTATCTCTCCGGCCCTCGTGTTCTGAATTTCATTTTTCCTTTATTCAAGAGGGGGGATCTGCTGACATTATCTCTAAAGCACCTTGGTTTGCATCTCTCTCTGAGCAATAACTTTTTCCATTTTTTATCAGCAATAGTCTACTCAATGCATTTGTGGTGAATCTTTACCCATAACATTTGATTTCTGGTTTCTTTTTTTTTGTTTGTTTTGTTTTGAGCCCACATATAGCTGTGCTCAGGGCTTATTACTGGTTCTGTAATAAGAGATATAATAATTCTCAAGGCATGACTTGGGGGACCATATCCTGGTGGGGAAAAGAACTCTGGTTGGCTGCATTATGCTATTTTTATTTACATCCCGTGACCTTTCATTGAACTGCCCTTGGGGATATAGCTTGTTCCAGACCAGTTGTAGCTTATTCTTAAAATGGTTTTTACATTTTAAGCTTATCATCCATTTATTTCTAATTGAGACTCCAAAAAAACAATGTCAATTTAATATGAATATAAAGAGAATGAACATTAGAGTAATTTTTTACTTCCAATTTTCATTTCATTTCATATGGCATTATCTCTTGGGCCATGATAAGTGGCTTTTCAGTCTGGTTAATGTGGTTTCTGTTTCTACTTGATTTAAAACTGTGTATAATATCCAAATATCCCAGTGTTAGCAATCATACCTTCAATTTTGCAAGACAAACTGAAAATTTAGAATTTTATTAAGGTTGATTTTGTTTGTTTGTTTTTTTGGGTCACACCTGGCAGCGCTCAGAGGTTACTCCTGGCTCTACCGCTCAGAAGTCGCTCCTGGCAGACTTGGGGGACCATATGGGATGCCGGGATTCAAACAACCGTCCTTCTGCATGCAAGGCAAATGCCTTACCTCCATGCTATCTCTCCAGCCCCTAAGGTTGATTTTTTAGGGGACCAAGGGATAGCACAGTGGTAAGGTGGTTTGCCTTGCACTCGGTCAACACAGGACGGACCCTGGTCGAATTCCGACATCCCATATGATCCCCCAGAGCCTGCCAGGAGCTACTTCTGAGCGCAGAGCCAGGAGTAACTCCTTAGTGAAGCCACCAGGTGTGATCCAAATACAAAAACAAACAAACAAACAAACAACCCAAAAGTTTGATTTCTTAGATTCCAAGAATTAAAAAAATATCTGGGCTTGTATTATTTAAAAGTGTTATATCATTTGAAACAAATCAGGCATAAGGAAAACAATAAGAAAGGGCACTGTAATACTCTGTTGTAATACTCTATACAGTGTCTAACCATGAGTCTCTAATCATACTTTGTGTCTGTTGTCCAACGGTAACCTTAGCAACCACTATCATTAGTTTGTGTATAAAAGAGACCCCAGATCATCCTTCTACTATCTAAAGCTTCAGCTACAGGCCATTGATAAGCACTCACATGGCAAGACAGGAAAAGCACAGGGGCTACAGCATTTGAATAAAGAGGAGAATGAGCTTTAAATCTCCCTTAGGGCCAGCTTCCTTTCTCAGCATCCACTTCTTACCTTTCAAGAGGCTTTTCTAGTAAGGCTGCCTGGTGAAAGAAAATCTGCCACTTGATGACATCTCGAAAGAAAATGAAGGGACAATAAAAATACTCAGGGAATATTTTTCAAATTCAAAATAAGTATGGTTAGGTTGAGTTTCACTTGAAAGCCAAAAGACTTATTCTTTCAAATTGTCATTATTGAAAAAAAAAAGGCTGCTGACAAGAAAGAAAAGATTGCTCCTAAAATGTTAGTGTGTGTATAAAGCAGAAGTCATAATCTGGGCTGTTTTCTATTTTCACTCTGCAGTGATTTTTTCCATCTTAGGGAACTCTTCTGTTTCTTTGATAATTCTTCCTTTTCTCTTGACTGGAAAGAGAAGTTTTCAGAACAAGGCTATTATTTTGGAAATCCAGGTAAAATACTAATTGCCTGCCCCTTTATTTCCTGAAGGAAATGGACAACAAATGTCTAACTTGGAGACCATGAAAGAAGCATTTCTTGACAACTGAAGCATCTTAGACCCTAGTTAATTCCAGACAGGTTAGGGTGAACTATGGATGTTGTGGATAAAAGTAGAAGAGGGAGATAAGTGATAAAAGGCAGATTACCTACCTCATTTAAAAAAAAACAATTTTTTTTATGGAGACCAATGTGACTTACAAGTCTTTCACAGTTTTATTTAAGGTACATGGTGACAGTGAATTAGGGCTGTTCCCACCCACCACCAGAGTTGATCTTCCTCTGCCTTAGTTTCCAGTATGCATCCTATATCTCCACCCTTAGCCCCTAGGACCACTAGTGTAACAGGTCTCTTTTGTGTATAGTTTGTAGTTTATCGACCCATTTTTTAAACCTCTAATGATTTTAGCCATTTCACATATCTCCTTTGCATATCCTAAAATAATTATTTTTAGTCACACCTGGTGATGTTCAGGAGTTAGAACTTGGGTCAGCTGCATGCCAGACAAGCATTCTACTCACTGTACCCACTTTTCTAGCCCATGCTGTCAGTCTCTTAGCTCCTGACGACAGAATATGCCACCCAAGAAATCACATTTCTATTAAAAACCTCTGCATTGACGCACACAGAAAATGTTAAGATTGTCTTAGCAATTCCTGGGCAGATTAACCAATCAAGGATAGTTACAATTCAGGCACTGCTTTGCACTTCTGACCTGCCACTCTCTAATTGAAACGAGCAGCTCAGGGAATCTCATTCTGATGAACACTGTCCAAGTTCACAGAAAACACTGTGTTCTTTCACAAAATGTAGGACTAAAGAATTAGTCCAGGATGTACTAGGCAAATTCTCAGAATTCACTTCTTACAGAATTTAGATCTGGTTTCATAACCTTCATTTCCCAACACCCAAGGTGATGTTTCCACAACAGGCATCTGGAGATAACCAAATCAGCCTTAGCAATTATCAGTTGTCACATACATAAGGACAAAGAGGACCTTCTGTCTGTAGCTGTGTGCTTGCATTCAAGGCTTTTGCTATTCAAAATCAGATACTACTTGCTTATTTTTTTCCTTATTCATGAATTTCCCTTAAGATACCACCAACTCAAAGGCTACTAAGATCTTTCTATTTAAAATGACAAGCCTCAATCACAAAAATTGTTCTACCTTTTTGCCATGGGGTGGGGGGGAATAACCCCATGGAGAATGACAAAGTTATTTTATGTGGAATGTGACCCAGAAAATGATGTACAGCAAAGGAGTTTGGCAGTTGACTTGGGAATTTGCCATTCAAAGAAGGTCCTTTAGGTTCCATTCATCCTTCAAGGGTCCACCCTTAAGGAGAAGAGGGATTCACTTTAGCTGTTTGACTTAATTCACAAGGATGTTGGTTCAAGTAAACATACAGCACAAGTTCAAATTGAGCGTGTAGCCAAGTAAACCTGGGAGAAAAAAGTCCTTTATCTCATTCCAAACTATAACCAGACTATAACCAGAGAGAACTAAATGTCACCTTGATTCAGTACACTCAGTTTGGTAAATACCTGTTATATTTTTCTGTTTCTCCTTGGAGTTCTCTTTTCTGTCTCACTGAGGGTTTCAGGAAAATAGTGGATTTCAAACCCCAGCAATTAATTCTATTTTTCTCCTTTGACTTCAGCAGCTGCAGGGAGAGGGGATGGGAGGTGATGGTGGTGGTGGTGGTAAAACAATTCAAATAATCAAATTACTTTTTTAAAATGAAATATTAGGAAGATAGGCTCCTGGTCATCAATATGAGTTGTTATGATATTAGTTGACTTTATGATCAGTTATGACTATTTTATGGGGATTGGGAGTTTGTACTATACTACTCAGAGGATATCCTTTAAACAGTAGCAATAGTTTTCCGACCATCTCTATTGGATCTAATGGTCTTGACCTTTACAAAGCTGTTTGGAGAGCGAGAAAGGCTGTCTTCTCCAAGAGGCCACAAGGTGTCAGGACTGCACTGTCTGTCAGTGCTCGCCTCGCTAAGTCTCCAGAGCTGGGAAATAACTGCGTTGTGGGGGGGTTGTGCCCAGAAGGAACTAAGCGGTCTTTGCCTGTTATTTAGCATAACAGAATTTTTTGTTGGCCTTTTGTTGTGGCTGTGACTCATTAAGTCAGCAAGCCATTGTCTTTGTTCCTCCTTTTGAAGGTCGCGATGCTTGTGAAAAAACGTATGTTTTAAATGTAAAAAATGAGAATTTGTTGAGATTTAAGTAAACTTCTATTTTTCACATTAATGTGTATTTTCCACTGATTGATTCCTGGGTCTGAGGAACCTTGCAGACAGAATCGAAAGAGAAGTATCAGCACTGTCTAGTGTGGCCCCCAAACAAACAAATAAACAAAGAAGAGGCGTCCATCTTGGACGTTCTTTTCAAATACAAACTAGCCCATGCAGAGTTCACCCTCTCAACCGCTTCATTATGGCACTCACTCTGTGGGTCACTATCCATCCACCTTCTTTAAATCACACCCAGAAAACTTGCGGACAACCTCTCTCTGCTCTGTTCTACCCTGACTTGTCCTTGAATTCCTTCTCCAAGAGACCTGCGTCCCTTTCCTCAGAACATCTCTTGGTGGCTTGTCTTTTTGTCTTCTGACTGAATTAATTCCTTCCAGAAGACAGAAAACCCGTTTTTTTTTCGGGTGAAGGCCATGATCACATCTTTTTTTCTGGACTTGATAGATCCAATTTTATCCCAGCCTAAATTCCACAGCTTCCCTGAGATTTGGGGCTGCAGGGGAGTGTTCCCAGGCTAAGAAGATCAAGTGGACAGAGTGTGGACAGGCGGCCCCCCAAGGAGCTGGCAGGTGCTGGATCTTCCATACATGGGCCTTCCTTATCTCTGTGCTCCACTGAGTCTGTTCTCCAGAGACCAGCTATAGGTTATCAGAAGGGAAGGAGAGGGTAGAGGGGAGATAATGTGGTGAAAATTGGAATTAATTTGACTTTTGTTATTGTTGTGGGGGCTACAAGGAGTGGTCTTGGGGGTTAGGGGTTGGGAAGTGGCAAGAGTTCCACATGTGACTCTGGTCTGGGTATAGAACCCTTGAACTATATATCCAAGATTGGATATTTGGTAGTAAATGTGCACATCTAGTGCTATACACCTGAAATTTATATTTAATAAATTAACATCACTTAAATAGGTAGTAGGGGTTGAAGAGATAACCTCGGAGTAAAGGAGCTTGCTTCACATGTGGTTGACACCACATATGTCCCCAACATTACATATGATCCTACAAGTACTGCCAGGGATCACTCCTCAGCACAGAGCCAGAAATAATCCTGAGCATTAGTACTACTGGGTGAGAGGCCATCCTCTCCCCTCCCCAAAGAATACTTTCAAACTTTCCGTTTGGGAAATGGAAATGGAAGGTGTCAGAATAGATGTACCTCAAGCAAAGAATCATATAAAACAGATTACTCACCAACAGTGAGTAGGATTTTATAAATGTAATAATGCAATTGCATCAAAACTGTCCTTGTGACAAAACCTTTTCACCTCCTCCATTCAGCTGTGAGTACAGCTCTGGTCATCCCAGCACTGTGCCATTTGTTCACTGAACTATTGTCCTTCTCAAGAGTTAGTTTTTCACTGCAACAAAAATAAGCATGAATCACTGGTTCTATGAATATTTTCTCTTTGTTTTTTTTTTTCCCTCACAGTCCCAATGACAGATTTCACTGTACTTATTTCTTGTATAAACAAAACTTGTCTTAATGTGAAATGTGAACTATGCAAACTATATAACACATGCAAACTATGGTCTTATAACGTTAAATTTTGAGTAAGCATCAAGCAGAAGTTTATAATTCTCGCAAATGAATGATATGAGTAAGGGGGAGTAAGGGACTCACAGAATAGAAACATATGGATATTTAAAGTTTACCCGAATGTAACTTTGTGGGTCAGAAAGATAGTACAATGGATAGCTCGCTTGTTTTGCATGCAGATGGCAAGTTTCATACCCAGCTTCACATCTCTTTCTCCCAGCAGAAGCGATCCCTGAGCTAAGAGCCAAGAGCAAGCTCTGAAAACAGCTTCCTGTAGCCTAAATAAATGTAACTTTGGCCTAAATATATATGACGAAAACTTTATTTATTTATTTTGGTTTTTGGTCACACCCAGATGCGCTCAGGGGTTACTCCTGGTTCTGTGCTCAGAAATTGCTCCAGGCATGCTCAGGGCATCATATGGGATGCTGGGAATCGAACCCAGGTCTGTTCTGGGTTGGCCGCATGCAAGGCAAATTCCCTACCACTGTGCTATCACTCTGGCCCTATATGACCAAAACTTTTAACAAAATTTGTGATTTCAGGTTTCACAAATAAAAAAGTATTCAATTTAGACATATAATGCTTTTATTTTTCTGTTTAAAATTTCTAAAAAAATAATCTTTTCTAATTACCCTAACATTCAATGTTTCCTTTTGAAGTTACTGATATTAATTTTCATCTTTACTACTATACACTCCTGAGAATAGTTTCTTCTTTGTCAGTAGTTCTTTTTTTTTCTTTTCTTTTTCTTTAAATTGATTGATTGATTAATTGGTTTTGGGGCCACACCCAGCTGTGCTTAGCGGTTACTCCTGGCTCTGCACTCAGAAATAGCCCCTGGTAGGTTGGGGGGACCATACAGGATCCTGGGAATTGAACCCTGTCTCTCCTGGTCCACTGCATGCAAGGCCCTACCACTGTGCTATCTCTCCAGCCCCTGTCCTTCCTTCCTTCCTTTCCTCCTTCCCTCCCTCCCTCCCTCCCTCCCTCCCTCCCTCCCTCCCTCCCTCCCTTCCTTCCTTCCTTCCTTCCTTCCTTCCTTCCTTCCTTCCTCCCTTCCTTCCCTTCCTCCCTCCCTCCCTCCCTTCCTTCCTTCCTTCCTCCCTCCCTTCCTTCCTCCCTCCCTCCCTCCCTCCCTTCCTTCCTTCCTTCCTTCCTTCCTTCCTTCCTTCCTTCCTTCCTTCCTTCCTTCCTCCCTTCCTTCCTCCCTTCCTTCCTCCCTCCCTCCTTCCCTTCCTCCCTTCCTCCCTTCCTTCCTCCCTTCCTTCCTCCCTTCCTCCCTTCCTTCCTCACTTCCTTCCTTCCTTCCTCCCTCCCTCCCTTCCTCCCTCCCTCCCTTCCTTCCTTCCCTCCTTCCCTTCCTTCCTTCCTCCCTCCCTCCCTTCCTTCCTCCCTTCCTCCCTTCCTTCCTTCCTCCCTCCCTCCCTCCCTTCCTTCCTCCCTTCCTCCCTCCCTCCCTTCCTCCCTCCCTCCCTTCCTCCCTTCCTTCCTCCCTTCCTTCCTTCCTCCCTCCCTCCCTTCCTTCCTCCCTTCCTCCCTTCCTACCTTCCTCCCTCCCTCCCTTCCTTCCTCCTTCCCTCCCTCCCTCCTTTCCTTCCTCCTTCCCTCCCTCCTTCCCTCCTTCCCTCCCTCCTTCCCTCCCTCCTTCCCTCCTTCCCTCCCTCCTTCCCTCCTTCCCTCCCTCCTTCCCTCCTTCCCTCCCTCCTTCCCTTCCCTCCCTCCCTCCTTCCCTTCCTTCCTTCCTTCCTTCTTCCCTCCCTCCCTCCCTCCCTCCCTCCCTCCCTCCCTTCCTTCCTTCCTTCCTTCCTTCCTTCCTTCCTTCCTTCCTTCCTCCCTTCCTCCCTTCCTTCCTCCCTTCCTCCCTCCCTCCCTTCCTTCCTCTTTCCCTCCCTCCCTCCCTCCTTTCCTTCCTCCTTCCCTCCCTCCCCTCCTTCCCTCCCTCCCTCCTTCCCTCCCTCCTTCCCTCCCTCCCTCCTTTTCCTCCCTCCTTTCTTTCTTTCTTTCTTTCTTTCTTTCTTTCTTTCTTTCTTTCTTTCTTTCTTTCTTTCTTTCTTTCTTTCTTTCTTTCTTTCTTTCTTTCTTTCTTTCTTCTTTCTTTCTTCTTTCTTTCTTTCTTTCTTTCTTTCTTTCTTTCTTTCTTTCTTTCTTTCTTTCTTTTCTTTCTTTCTTTCTTTCTTTCTTTCTTCCTTCCTTCCTTCCTTCCTTCCTTCTTTCTTCTTTTCTTTCTTTCTTTCTTTCTTTCTTTCTTTCTTTCTTTCTTTCTTTCTTTCTTTCTTTCTTTCTTTCTTTCTTTCTTTCTTTCTTTCTTTCTTTCTTTCTTTCTTTCTTTCTTTCTTTCTTTCTTTCTTTCTTTCTTTCTTTCTTTCTTTCTTTCTTTCTTTTCTTTCTTTCTTTCTTTCTTCTTTCCTCTTCCTCCTCCTTTTTCTCCTACTTTATTTAAATTTTTGTTGTTAATTAAAAAATTTAAATCAGAAAATGTTTCTAAGGTGGCAATATATTTATTCAGGCATACAACTGAAAATCTGAAGTTTTCTACAACAAAAAGAGGTTTTCATAGTAATTTTAGGGAATCAGAATGATTGATGAAGCACTTATTAAAATGCTATGTAATATTGCAAGAATGTTGTTCTAATGTTGAAGATGACAAAATCATCACAGATCTACTATATATGTCATTCCCTTAAGATTTACCACTATCTTTAAAAATCATCTGTTCTTTAAACATATAGATCATTTATTAACAAAAAATTGGGGCACTACACATGGCTGTGCTCAGTCAGGGCTTATTTCTGGCTCTGACTTCAAGGATCATGCTTAGTCAGCTTGGATACCATATGAAATGCAGGGGTCAAACCTGAGTAGATTGTATGCAAGAAAATATCCTACCCACTGTATTAGTGTTCCAGTCCCTCTTTGAAAAATTTTAAGGAAAAATCATGATTTCAATATTTGTGATTTATATAGAAAACAAATAAAAGATTCAAAGTAAATATTTGAAAGACAACTGTAGTAAATTCATCTGTTGGTTGCATTTTCTCTATACAACAAGTATGAATAAGATCTGAAGATGTTTTATAACTCCTGAACCCTTAATATTGGACTGTTAGACATCACTCAAGTTCTAAAATGAAATATTTGTTAAGTCTGCTTAGGGAAGCAATAACCATAAAGTCACAAAACTGCAGTCAAGACTGGCTTTCTAGAGATTGTTGAGTGTTAAGTAATCAGCAGACATCTATGAAGTTTGTCTTTAGTGCCCTTTTAGAATCTTGCTTTCCATCAAAGCATTTTCTCTTTTGTGTTTCCTAGTGATGTTAAGCTATTTAGGTGGCCCAGAGCCTCCCTTTCCAGGGGTCTCAAACTCAATTTACCTGGAGGCTGCAGGAGGCAAAGTTGGGGTGAGGCAGGGCCGCAGTAGGGATTTCGCTTATGGAATATTCACAATAAAAAATAGCATTAGTAAGAAAAAATCGCAAAAAATCGCATTAAACATTTGCATACCCCAAATGGAACTGCTTTAGACTGTCTTCCTAACTCTAGAACAACCCCCTCCCAATCCTGCTCTGCTCCACTCCAATCTGGAGCATCTTTCTTTTACCACATGGGGAAGGTTTGTAAACACTCTGCTTTGATTGCTACTCTGTAAAACATTCCTCTGTGAGTGTCTCCCCAGTCTTTTATATGAAGTGGGTTAAACTATGACTGGAAACTTTCCTTAAATTTGGTATATTTCTTTTACTATACTGTTAAACTACTTGCTAGGGGCTGAAAAATTTATGACATTTAATAGGCTTTGATTAAAATGTGCTTAAAAATTCTTACCAGCCAAAATGGAGATGAGGAAGTACAATGGAAAGTTGGGAAGGAGATTGGGGTTTTGCTCAGAGTGTTTTTTTTTTTTTTTTTTTTTGTAGGGACTGGGTAAAGCTCAGGGAGAAGCAGAACCTCGACTGTCAGATGGGCATAATATAAAAATCTAATTTTAGGGCTTAGACATATTCATGTGAAAGATCTTTCTTTTGTCAAAGAAAAGTATTCACATAACTGTGTTACTGCTTTGGAATTGCTCTTGGTAGTGCTCAGGGAACCTCCAATTTTCCAATCCTTAATTTTTGGGGGGCACCACACCCAATGGCTCTCAGGATTTACTCTTGACTCTGTGCTCAAGAATTACTCCCGGCAGACTCTTTAGGGGACTAAGGATGCAAGGAGAGTGCCCTACCTTCAGTACTATCTCTTTAGCTCCTAAATACCTTAGTTCTTAATAGAAATAAAATCCATTACATATTTTTTAACATATACTATTTTTTGGGGGGCACACCCAGTTTTGTTCTGTGCTCAAAAGTTACTCCTGTCAGGTTTAGGGGACCACATAGGATGCTGGGATCAAATGCAGTTGGCTGAGTGCAAAGCAAATGCCCTATCCATTGTGCTATTGCTTTGGCCCCTGTTATCATATACTTTTTAAAATTTAATTTTTGAGGGCTTTTTTTTCTTTTTTGAGAGGCTTGGGGTTAGATGACTGCTGTCTGATCACTTGAGGTTTAAATCGAGTCATCATCACAAATGTTCACGGTGAAGGTGCCTGTATTATAAAATTTATGGGTTCTTATCTCTATTAGATAAGAACTTGCTTCTAAACATAAGATTTCCCCATTGTAGTATGCTTATGCAAGAAGAAACGATGCCATATTATATTATATTATTGGTGCTTTTGGGGGTAAAAATGAGAAGCTATACAAATTGTGTGGCCTAGTTTTAAGCACCATAATTACACACATGATGATTATAAGCACCATGATTACAAGTAGTTGGGTTTCAGTTATATAAAGAACATCCCCATTCACCAGTGCAATATTCCCACCACCAATGCCCCCCTTCCTCCACCCCACCCCTGCATGTATTCAAGACAGATATTCTGCTTCTCTCACTCATTAACAATGTGATGCTAGTTGTTAGTGTAGTTATTTCCCTAACTTCACTCACCACTCCTTGTGGTGAGTTTCATATTATGAGCAGGTCCTTCCAGCCATCATCTCTATTGTCTCTGGGCATTATTACAATAATGTCTTTATTTTTCTTAAAACCCATACATGAGTGGGACTATCCTGTGTCTCTCTCCCTCTGACTTATTTCACTCAGCATAATAGATTCCATGTACATCATGTATAGGAAAATTTCATGACTTCATTTCTCCTGACAGCTGCATAATATTCCATTGTATATATGTACTTTAGCCATTCATCTGTTGAAGGGCATCTTGGTTGTTTCCAGAGTCTGATTATTGTAAATAGCACTGCAATGAACATAGGTGTGAGGAATGCATTTTGAATTGTATTTTTGTGTTCCTAGGGTATATCCCTAGGAGTGGTATAGCTGGATCATATGGGAGCACATTTTCAGTCTTTTGAGGAATCTCCATATTATTTTTCATAAAAGCTGGACTAGACGGCATTCCAACCAGCAGGAAATAAGAGTACCTTTCTCTCCACATCCCCACCAGCACTGATTGTTCTTGGTACCTCATTGTTGTTTTGATTTGCATCTTCCTAATGATTAGTGATGTGGAACATTTTTTTATTTGTCTTTTGGTCATTTTTGTATTTTTTTCTTTGAGGAATTGTCTGTTCATTTCTAACCCTTTATTTTTTGATGGGGTTAGCTGTTTTATTCTAGTTAAGTTCTGTCAGTACCTTGTATGTTTTCGTTATTAGCCCTTATCTGATGGGTTTTGGGTGAATAGTTTCTCCCATTCTGTGGGTGGCTTTAGTATCCTATGCACTATTTCCTTTGAGGTGCAGAAGCTTCTCAGCTTAATATAGTCCCATCTGTACACCTCTGCTTCCACTTGTTTGGAGAGTGCTGTTTTCTCCTTGAAGATGCCTTTAGTCTCATTGTCATGGAGTGTTTTACCTATGTGTTGTTTTATATACCTTATGGTTTCGAGCCTGATATCAAGGTCTTTAATCCATTTGGATCTGACCTTTGTTTGCGGGGTGTTAGATGAGTTTGCTTTTCTGCATGTGGCTGACCAGTTGTGCTAACACCACTTGTTGAAGAAGCTTTCCTTGCTCCATTTTGCATTTCTTGACTCTTTATCCAAAATTTAATTGATTATATATCTGGGGCACTGAGCTCTTATTCTTATTTATTTATGTATTTATGTATTTCTTTATGTATTTATTTATTTATTTATTTATTTAATTTTTGGGTCGCATCCAGCAGCGCTCAGGGTTCCTCCTGGCTCTGCACTCAGAAATAGCTCCTAGCAGGCTTGGGGGACCATATGGAATGTCAGGATTCGAACCATCTTCTTTCTGCATGTAAGGCAAACACCCTACCTTCAGGCTATCTCTCCGGCTCTGAGCTTTTTTTTTTTTTTTTGGCCACACCCGGGGTGCTCAGGGGTTACTCCTGGCTGTCTGCTCAGAAATAGCTGCTGGCAGGTATGGGGGACCATCTGGGACACCGGGATTCGAACCAACCACCTTTGGTCCTGGATTGGCTGCTTGCAAGGCAAATGCCGCTGTGCTATCTCTCCGGCCCGAGTTCTTATTTTTTATTTTATTTTATTTATTTATTTTTTTTGGGTCACATCAGGCGGCGCTCAGGGGTTACTCCTGGCTCCAGGCTCAGAAATCGCTCCTGGCAGGCTTGGGGGACCATATGGGATGCCCGGATTTGAACCAATGACCTTCTGCATGAAAGGCAAACACCTTACCTCCATGCTATCTCTCTGGCCCTGAGCTCTTATTTTAAGTCTTTCTACTAGAATTTCTTACTAAACAGAGCCAAAACATCAAAAACAAAGGAGGACTGAGGAGGCTACCTCTACATATGCAAATTAACCACTAAGAGTTATAACTGTTAAGGAAAATAAACATACAAACATATCAATATCCCCATTACATCTTTTGAAATATTCTGAGCAGGGTAAGATCCAGGGCACATTTTCTTCCAGCATGGTCTTATGGAGTCTTAGAAACAATTTGCAGCAGTAAAGGATCAGGTAGTATCCTTGAGCTAGAGACCCTCTGGAGCTGAATCCAGTAGGAAGCAACAGTGCACATTGAGGAGAGAGGTAGAAGAAAAAGGGCCACACAGAATGAGTCAGCAGGAGCGATGGCTGCAGATTCTTTTTCTGGGTGAGAGACGGGGGACTGAGAGGGTGTCCTTTCACTTTGGGAGCCAGGTGGCAGCTTACTGGGGCAGGGGAACAGTCTCGATTCCTGAGGAGATAAAAACTATTTTTAACCTGATCACTGAGTTTTTTTTTTCAGTTCGTGTTTTATTTATTTACTTATTTATTTATTCATGTCACACCCGTCAGCGCTCAGGGGTTCCTCCTGGCTCCATGCTCAGAAATCACACCTGGCAGGCTTGGGGGACCATATGGGATGCTGTGATTTGAACCACCGTCCTTCTGCATGCAAGGCAAATGCCTTACCTCCATGCTATCTCTCTGGCCCCCTATTTATTTATTTATTTTTAATTTTTATTTTGCCATAGTGGATTGCAAATCTTTCACAGTAATTTTTTAGGTACATAGTGACATTGAATCAGGGGCATTCCCACCACCAATGTTGTCCTCTCTCCACCCCGTTCCCAGCATGCATCCCATATCCCCCTCCTTTACCACTCGGGTTGCTAGTATAAGTGCTCCCCTCTGTGTCTAGCTTGCTGTAGACTGGGTGTCGATTCTGTTGGTGTTTACATCTAATCATTTTTTTTATTTCTAATAATGTTCATACGACTGTTTGGTCTTGGTACCCTCCATTATTTCCCTCTCAATTTGTGAGGTAAAATAAGATGGTTCAAATTATGTGGTTCTGTTTGAAGAAAAGAAAAAAAAATAATAAAATGGGGAAAAAATCAAACAAGCAAAAGATGGGAGGAGTCCTTCTATTCTAGAGGCTATAAATATCAGTTTAAGTAAAGAAAGGGAAAAAGGGAGAAACATTACAACAATACTAAAAAAAAAAATCAATCAAAAAACTCAAAAAGCACCACAACAATAAAGACACGAATCACACAATAGCCACAGTCCTGAAATAAGAATACAAAACAAAGTACACACACACACAAAGAAAACCCACAGGGAAAAAAATAAAACAACAAACAACAATAATAGCAAAACAAAAAAAAAGTTAATTTGTGCTTCTCTCTCTCTCTCTCTCTCTCTCTCTCTCTCTCTCTCTCTCTCTCTCTCTCTCTCTCTCCCTCTCTCCCTCTCTCTCCCTCTCCCTGTCTCTTTTTCTTGCATAGGCACAGTAAATATTGGGGGAAATTAGAAAGCAAATTTTCTTGGCCTAAGAGATACAGGGTTTCTCCGTTCTTGAAGTGTACTGTCATGGAATAACTACAGGTTCTATACATGTTCTTTTACTCTCTCTTTGATCCTTTGGTGGTGTCTGGAAACTTTCTGCTCCATCGTGGATGATAAAATCAGTCCTCTGTAGCTAGAGATCTTGGTATTTGCACAGGTCAAAGGCTGGAGCCTGGGGCTGGAGAGATAGCATGGAGGTAAGGCATTTGCCTTGCATGTAGAATGTTGGTGGTTAGAATCCCGGCATCCCATATGGTCCTCTAAGCCTTCCAGGAGCGATTTCTGAGCACAGAGCCAGGAGTAACCCCTGAGCGCCTTTGGGTGTGACCCCAAAACAAAAACAAAACAAAACTAAAGAAAACAAAACAAAAGGCTGGAGCCTAGGATGGAGTCTTTCTTTATGGCTCTAGGAGTTCTGTTCCATCATTGTTGTTTTATTCAGTCTTCTGTAGTTGGTGGTCTTGCTTTTTTGCTCTGATCCTAGGATAGAGTCTTTCCTTACGTTACCAGAAGATCTGCTCTGTTGCAGTTGTTCTCATTCAGACCTCTGGAGTTAGAGATCTTGGTTGTTGTACAGGTCATAGGCCAAGGCCTAGACTAGGGTCTTTTTATATTGGTCCCAGGATAAGTCTGGGCAGTCATGGTTATCACAGTCAGTCTTCTGTAGATATTAAAGTTGGTTTTTGTACCAATCAAAGAATGACATGTCTTCTGAATTCATCTTATAGTTAGTAAGACAACCTACTCTTAGTCCAAGTTGTTGCCATTTCCTCATTATGAGGATGTCATATTAAAACTGGTGCATGTTGATGTCAGAGCAGTATTAAGAATGTCCCAAGGGGGGTGATCTGTTTGTGACTGTGACCCAACTATAATCATGTTACTTAAATAAAATATTAATTAAAAAAAAAAAGAATGTCCCAGAGGGAGTTTGGTCCCTGGAGCTGTTGCGGAGAACTGTGTCAGTTCTATGTCTGAGATCTAGGGTCCAGGGCTGAACGGTCATTGTCTAATCACATGGAGTCTAAATTAGGACCCCATGACATATGTTCAAGGTGGGAAGTGCCCCTGTATTGTAAAGTATATGAGTTCCTATTCATAGTAGATAAAAGCTTGTTTGATATGTAAGATTTCCCCATTTTTACTATGCCTTTGCAAGAAGAAATAGTGGTATATTATATTGCTGGTGTATTTAGGGGTGAGAGTGTCAGGCTCCATCATCTCTGCTGAGCACTGAGTTTATATAATGGTGGTTGGTAATGCCCCTGATTCAATGTCATTATGTACCTAAAATATTACTGTGAAAGATTTGTAATCCACTTTGGTCAAAATAAAAAATATTAAAAAAAATGGATGGGTTAGTAGGAAAACAAGTTTTCCAGATGACTGAGAATAGAGTTAAACTATTGGTGAAGAGGGTCCCTGTGTCCTGTCTTCCTTCTGTTAGGTTCAGCACATGCACTGACCTACTAAGGCAATGACATTATATTCTCGGTAGGCAAGAAGTGTTTGAGTGTTTCTATTTCTAAATAAAGCCAGAAGAGAAAGCCAAGTGTCAAATTTCTCAGATTTCCAAGAAAACTCCCTTTCAAAGTCTGCCTTTGCAGAGGAAATGCCCAAACAGAACTGCTCTCTGGTTAACAGCCCTCAGAAAAGGGCAAGGTTGTTTGGAAAGCTTAATGGATTACCAATCAGAAATGAATGGAGGGAATGACCAGGGAAGCTGTCATCAGATGTTGCAGTTTGGTTGAGAAACCACATCTGAACTAGATACTGTCTACTAAGGAGCCAAGAAGGTGAATTACTCTAGAAAAAGTGGAAAGTTAATTTCTAACAAAGTAATCACCAAGGGAGAGAAGCATCCAGAAGCAGACATCTTGAAATAAAAATAACAAAAATATGGGGCCGGGCGGTGGCGCTGGAGGTAAAGGTGCCTGCCTTGCCTGCGCTAGCCTAGGACGGACCGCGGTTCGATCCCCCGGCGTCCCATATGGTCCCCCAAGAAGCCAGGAGCAACTTCTGAGCGCATAGCCAGGAGTAACCCCTGAGCGTCACAGGGTGTGGCCCAAAAACCAAAAAAAAAAAAAAAACAAAAAACAAAAAACAAAAATACACCCTCAAACGAGTCACCTCATATGCTGAAGCACAGGCATTTCCATAATTCGTCTGGCTTTTATGTCCCAGGGTAAAGTGGAACAGGGGAGACTGGATTTTATTAGGAAAAAGAATTCCTGAGTTGATTGGCTGAAAACACGGAGGTAAAAGAGAAAGATGGCATAATTATTGATATGACTGAGTGTACTTAGATATTATTAAACTTTCTACTTTTAGTAATGAAGCCCAGAGCAGAAATCAAATTCAGTTTTAGAGAGAGAAAAAATTTTTTGTATATTTGAATTAAAGACTAGAAGAATCTATTTTCTTCTATGTAATAAGAGAAAACAAATCAGAATAATTCTCACCTGCCTGATGCCTTTTCATTGATTTCTCTCCCTCCCACACAGGCTGTTTGGAAGGTTATCCCTGTCAGCTTCTTCAGATTTAGATGCCAGGAGCTCCAGGGGACTTGGAAGATGTCAGGTTGTTAGTTATGATTGTAATAACTGCTCAGTTAAATAAAAGCTCTATGAATTTGTATATTGAAAAATTTCAGATAGTTCCAATTTATTTTAGCTCTGCTCCTTTGGAAACAAAAAGCTTTCTGCTTAATTATTAATTCAATTTTTATTTCTGGCAATTGTTAGCTATAAATAAATGTTTTCAAAACATTATTATAAACCTCTAAGGGTTTATTCTTAATGGTAGAAATTTTATATATGAGATTGTTAACACTATAAATAGTATTTAACCATGAATAAATACTTAAAATAAATAAACTTTTTTTGTTTTGTTTTGGCCCACACAAAGCAATGCTCAACTGTTACTGCTGGCTCTGAACTTCCTGGCAGTAACTCTCTGGCAGTGCTCATGAATGCGGAGGATTGAACTGGAGTCAGCCAAATGCAAGGCAAGTGCCTTACCCATGTAAAATAACTCTGGGTCCATATAATAAAAATAATTTTGGGGCTGGAGCTGTGGAGCAAGTTGTAAGGTATCTGCCTTGCACATGCTAGCCTAGGAAGGACCGCGGTTTGGTTCGATCCCCTGGTGCCCCATATTGTTCCCCAAGCCAGGGATGATTTCTGAGTGAATAGCCAGGAGTAACCCCTGGCTGTCACCAGGTGTGGTCGAAAAACCAAAAAAACCTTTTTTTATGATATTCTTTTTTTTTTTGTCTTTAAATATATCATTTATTTATTGTGTTTTGGTTTTAAGGCCATACCTGTCTGCACTCAGGTACTCTTGGTTCTGCACTCAAGGATCATTCCAGGTGGGACTTGGGCAGTCATCTGAATGGTAGAGACCAAACCCAAGTCAGTCACCTGCAAGGCAAATTGCAAGGCAGTTCCCTAAACACTCACTATCTCTCTAGCCCCTAAATGTAGTTGTTTTAATTATGAAAAATTTCAAGCATATATAATTGGGAGAGAAACATATAATAAACCTTATATATCTAGTAGTCAGCCTCAACAACAGTCAATTAATGACTGTTTTTATAAATTAGTTTATTTGAAAAAAATTTAGTTTTTTGTTAAGATTTTTTTTTGGTTTTTGGGTTACACCAAGTGGCACTCAGCGGTTACTGCTGGCTCTGCACTCAGAAATCGCCCCTGGCAGGCTCAGGGGACTCTATGGGTTGCCAGAAATCGAACAAAAGTCTGTGAGAGTCTGTCAAGGCAAACTCCCTATTGCTGTGTTATAGCTCTAGCCCATTATATTTTCCTTTTTTGTTTGTTTGTTTGTTTGTTTTCTGGGTCACACCCGGCAGCGCTCAGGGATTACTCTGGCTCTGCATTCAGAAATGGCCCCTGGCAGGCTCGGGGGACCATGTGGGATGCTGGGATTTGAACCACTGTCTTTCTGCATGCAAGGCAAATGCCCTACTGCTGTGCTGTCTCTCTGGTCCCACCATGATATTTTCTTAATTATGTTTGAAGAACTGGAAGCAAAGACTTTAGAAAAACTCTTTTGTTTCTTATAGTGATTAGGTGACAAAAGTGATTATTTGTTAATTATAGTGAAGAAATAGGTCATCATTAGAAATTTTAATAGTTTAACATTAACTTGGTTATGTGTTAACCAAACATAAGACTTTTTGTGATAGTATTTTGTTGTTGTTGTTTTCATTATACCTGATTATGCTCAGGACTTACCCATATTTCTACTTTGTGCTCAGATTTCAAGATTACTCCTGGCTGCTGGCTCTGAGATTCCAAGGATCAAATTCAATTCTGCTTCATTCAAGGAAAGTGTTCTATCCTCTGTACTATCAATCTGATTTCTATTTGAAAGCATTTTGTAAATATGGTTATTATCTACAATTAGTTGACTTTAGGAAAATGAAATAAATTCTTGGTAATACTGAGTAATGTTGGTACTGGTGATATTGTACTGAGTGGCTCATTCAGTAATTGAAGGGGTTTAAGAACAAAATGAATTGCCTGAGGAACAAGAAATTCTGGAAGCTTTCAGGCAGAAGATTCAGAATCAGCATATCAACCTGTTTTGTAGATTTTAGACTCACCAACTATCAGAATCTTGTAAGCCTATTCCTTAAAATTTGTCACTAACTCTGGACATGTGTGTTTATAGTATATACATATACAATACTAGTTTATTTTATTTTGGCTAATATAGAATTCCTCCCTCCCCCATTTAATAGGATTTAACATTTTTGTTTGGTTTTGTTTTTGAGCCATACCTGGTAGTTCTTAGGGGTTACTCATGGCTTTGCCCTCAGAAATTACTCATGGAAGGCTGGCTCCGGAAACCACAGGAATGCTGGGGAATGAACCTAGGTTGGCAGCGTGTAATGCAAATGCCCTACCTGCAGTGTTTTCGCTTTGGCCCTAGTATGTTTTTAAAAAAATATTAATTACTTTATTTAAACACCGTGGATATAAAGTTGTTCATAATACAGATGGTTATTTTCTCACAGGTTCAAAGTTATTTATGACTTTTAGTCATGCAATGTACAACACCCTTCACCAGTGCACAATTCCCACCTTCAATGTCCCCAGTTTCACCTCCCGCCTTCCCGCCTGCTTTGGAGCAGAGAGTTTTCTTTCACTTTCTCTCTCTCACTTTCTCCCCCCTTTTAGACAATGTGGTTTGTAATATTCTTGCAGAGGGATATTATGTCTTTACCTCTTTTCAGCATCAATTCTTTTTAGAGTGATCATTTTCAACTCTCTTGTCATAGTGAACTATTCTCTGCCCTAACTACACTCTGTCTCTATTTTGTGGGAAGCTTTGTACCATGGACTGGTCTTCCTGGCCCTTATCTCTATTGTTTTTTTGTTTTTTGTTTTTGTTTTTGTTTTTGGGCCACACCCGGCGGTGCTCAGGGGTTACTCCTGCCTGTCTGCTCAGAAACAGCTCCTGGCAGGCACGGGGGACCATATGGGACACCGGGATTCGAACCAACCACCTTTGGTCCTGGATCGGCTGCTTGCAAGGCAAACACCGCTGTGCTATCTCATCGGGCCCTACAGGCCCATCTTTATTCTAATTCCATGCTATTTTAATGAATACTACTTTATAATACAGTTTGAAGTTTGGGAAAGTGATACCTTCCATCTTCTTTTTCTCAAGGATCACTTTAGGGCCCGGAGAGATAGCACAGCGGTGTTTGCCTTGCAAGCAGCCTATCCAGGACCAAAGGTGGTTGGTTCGAATCCCGGTGTCCCATATGGTCCCCCTGCCTGCGAGGAGCTATTTCTGAGCAGACAGCCAGGAGTAACCCCTGAACACCGCAGGGTGTGGCCCAAAAACAAAAACAAAAAGGATCACTTTAATATTTTTGAAGGTTTATTATTTCATATGAATTTCAGTAGTGTTTTATCTATTTCTTTGAAAAATGTCATAGCTATCTTTATAGGAATTGCATTAAATATGTACAGTGCTTAGGGAACTATTGCTATTTTAATGATGTTAATCCTTCTGATCGTGATTGGGGGATTTGTTTCCATTTTCTTGTGACTTATTTTATTTCTTTTCTTTTTTTGGTTTTTGGGCCACACCCAGCGGTGCTCAGGGGTGACTCCTGGCTGTCTGTTCAGAAATAGCTCCTGGCAGGCACGGGGGACCCTATGGGACACCGGGATTCGAACCAACCACCTTTGGTCCTGGATCGGCTGCTTGCAAGGCAAACGCCACTGTGCTATATCTCTGGGCCCTATTTTATTTCTTAAAGCAGTATTTTTGTAGTTTTCTTAGTGTAGGTCTTTCACCTCTTTAGTTAAGTTGACTCCAAGGAACTTGATTTTCTGAGGCACATTTCTAAATGGGATAAAAAAAAACTCTTCTCATTCATTATTTATGCATAGAAAAGTCATGGTAAAGAAGGGTATTCTGCTTATGACTGAAACCCAACTACAAACTTGCTTATAATCATGGTAAATAAAGATTTTATAAAAAAAAAAATCAATGAGGGGCCGGCGAGGTGGCGCTAGAGGTAAGGTGTCTGCCTTGCAAGCGCTAGCCAAGGAAGGACCACGGTTCGATACCCCGGCATCCCATATGGTTCCCCCAAGCCAGGGGCAATTTCTGAGCGCTTAGCCAGGAGTAACCCCTGAGCATCAAACGGGTGTGGCCCGAAAAAACAAACAAACAAACAAAAAGAATCGATGAGCTGTCACCTCATACTAGGGAGAATGACCTTTTCCCAGAAAACTTGGAATCACCAGTGCTAATGAGGAAGGAATGAAAAAAATACTCTTAGTTTTGGCATTATAAATTGAATAAAAAAAGAAATAAAAAGAAAACCCATGGATTTTTTCCATATTAATTATGCAGCCTGACACTTTACAAATATATTGTTTCTAGAAGCTTTTTTTTTTCTCAGAGATAAATTTGGGTGCTCACTTTAATAGGTAAATAAAACAAAAGCAAAAATAAAGCAATGAGAGTTTTTTTTTTAAAGATTTAGAGAACAAAAAAAATGACCATAAAATTAAATTGCAATCAAGATAATCATACATCAATTTTTAGGCAAAAGAGACAAAGTAAAATCCAAAAAAGGAGAAGATCCCATAAATAGATATTTCTCAAAAAAGACAATACATACCCTCAAACACATGCAAAAAAATTCTACTATTAGTTATTTAGTAAAACCAATCATTATCACCTATATCCACAAACATAGCTGATATCACTCATATGTGGAATATAAACAATAAAAACAAACTGGCCGTAAATAATACATTAACATAAAGACATGCTATTCTGATTTTTAGAAGCTTTTTTTGAAGAGTTTTTAGGATTTTTCTAAGTATAATATCATGTCTCTGCAAACAGTGAGAGCTTGACTTCTTCCTTTCCTATCTGGATAACTTTGATCTTTTTTCTTTCTGATTGCAATAACAAGTAACTTCAGTACTATATTGAGTAAGAGGGGTCAATCTTGTTTTGTGTTAGATTTTAGAGGAAACACTTTTAGTTTTTCCCCATTGAGATAATGTTTTCCATGGGCTTATGATAAATGGCATTGACTATATTGAGCAAAATTTCTTAAATTCCCATCTTGTTGAGTGTTTTTTATATCATGAATAGGTGCTTATGCTTGTCAAGTGCTTTCTCTGTATCTCTTGATATGATATGATTTTATTTTTCCTTCTGTTGTTATGGTGTATCACATTGATTGACATGTGTTCAATCATCCTTGTATCCTACTTGATCATAGTGATGAGCTCCTTGATAGCTGTTGGATTCTATTTGCTAGTATTTTGTTGAGAATTTTTTCATATGTGTTCATCAAGAATATGAGCCTGTAATTCTCTCTCTCTCTTTTTTTTTTTTGTGGTGTCTCTGTCTGCTTTTTGTAGTATCAGGGTGTCATTAGCTTCATGAAATGTTTGGGAATGTCTCTGTTTCTTCAATTTCCTGAAAAGCCTGAAAAGAATCCGTAGTAGGTTCTCATTAAAGGTGTGAAAGATTCATAGTGAAACCATTTGGGCCTAGGTAGGTCTTTCGGTTACCATTTTAATTCCCTCACTATTGATAGATCTATCTATTTAGGTATTCCACATCATCTTGGTTCAATCTTAGGAGGTTAGAGGAGCCCAAGAATCTATTAATTTCTTCCAGGTTCTTTCATTTTGTGGCATAAAGATTCTCAAAGTAATCTGTGTTTTACCTTTGACTTTCTGTAGTTACATTCCCCAACTTTTTAGGCAAAGCTGCCCACAGCTAGCAGTCCTTTCTGAATCTGCTGGTCACTACTAGCACTTTTATTCTCCAGGCCATGCTCTTTCCTTGGTGCACTATCAACTCAAAATTTAATACAGATTTTGATACAAAGTGTATTTCCAGAGGAACAACCGTAAGATGAATATTTTTTTGGATATTTTTGTGGGGAGTGACTTGAGTGAAGTCTATGACTATTTACTTCTGGCTATCATAAAGGGATCATGTGCCAGGTGGATACATTAACCCCTGTAGTACCTGTCTCTGTCTACTGAGTTTAAATATTCAGAAATTAATTTGTTACCTTAATATGATTTATTGCATTCAGAAATAATGCTATATATTTTTTTTAGAAATTATTAGATTAGAAAGTACACCGGCCCAGTGGGGCTCAGCTGTGAAAGACTGTGAGTGTGACCTGTCTATGTCTGTCTACTGTCCTCTTGCGTGAAACTCTTGCGAGTGGGGCAAAAAGAGCCTCCAGAAACCTCGCTCGCCCAGACGCCATTTTCAGGGAGGGACTTCAGAGCATAAAAACCGGCTAACCTTTGCAAAAGCTGGCTCCCTGTGTGTGACACCAGGCGGGGAAAATCCGCAAAAGTACACCGGCCCAGTGGGGCTCAGCTGTGAAAGACTGTGAGTGTGACCTGTCTATGTCTGTCTACTGTCCTCTTGCGTGAAACTCTTGCGAGTGGGGCAAAAAGAGGCTCAGAGGAGCACGGCCGCTCCGCTTCGCTACGCGGCCGTGCACTCTTTCTAAGGAAAGAACTCCATTGCAACAAGAAGGAAAAATCACACTAAGAATGGCGCTATATCACAGAAGCAAACATTTCTCTCTGGACTGTCTTCTCTGTTGCATGCTCGGGCCTAAGATTTGTCCCAGTGTGAGGCTTCATCCACGGAGGACTCCCCTCCCTTAGAGGCAAGTCAGCCCATCCAGAAAGGGAGGAGCCAGAGGAGTGTGCTGCCTACATCATATAGACAATGAATACCACTACAACACGTAGAAAAACCCACAATACAAGTGTGACAATGGGGAAACAACGCAGGCCAGCATCAGACATAGAGAATGAAGATGACAATTCTGAGGACCAGATAATGACTGAACAACTAATCAACCTCTCAGATAAGGACTTTAGACTAGCAATATGGAAGGTGCTCAACAGACTCCAAGAAACCATGGATCGAGTTGAACAGAACACTAATAAGAACCAAGAAAATATGAAGGCAGAAATGACAAAACTCCAAACTGAAATAACATGTCAACTAACAGGACTGAAAAAGTCAGTAAACGAAGTGAATGACAAAATGGATAAGCTCTGGGACAGGGTATCAGAAGCTGAGAATAGACTTGGTGCTGTGGAAGATGAGATACATAACAATTCCATACAGCAGGAGAGATTGGACAAAAAACTTAAAGCAAATGAGCAGACAATGGAAAAATTAGTCAAAGAATGGGAACAGACGAAAATAGAAGTCTATGATAAGATCAACAGAAACAACTTAAGAATCATTGGAGTCCCAGAGACCCAGGAAGAAAATTTCCAGGAAGAATCAACGGTCAAGAACATCATTAAAGAGAAACTTCCAGAGCTAAAGAATATATGTGATCAAATCCTGCATGCCCGAAGAGTACCAACCAAAAGAGACCCCAGAAAAACCACCCCAAGACACATCCTAGTCACAATGACAAATCCCACAGATAGAGACAGAATTCTGAAAACAGCAAGATCAAAAGGGGAAATCATGTTCAAGCAAGCTTCCCTGAGATTTACAGCAGACCTGTCACCAGAAACGCTCAATGCCAGAAAGCAGTGGTGGGATATTGTGACAAGACTGAATGAAATGAATGCTTCACCCAGAATACTATACCCAGCAAAACTCACTTTCCGGTTTGATGGAAGAATACATGGTTTCACAGACAAAAAACAGCTCAGAAACTTCACAGACACAAAACCAGTCTTAAGAGAAAAACTGAAAGACCTAATCTAAGACAAGACTACCCAAAAGACACACCAAATTTTGAAATAAAGATGGTGTTAAATCCCAGGACAATTCTTTCTCTCAACATCAATGGACTAAATGCACCAGTTAAGAGACACAGAGTGGCTAAATGGATCAAAAAACTCAATCCAACCTTCTGCTGCCTACAAGAAACGCACCTGAATAGTCAGAACAAACATAGACTCAAAATAAAAGGCTGGAGAAAAGTTATCCAAGCAAACAACACCCATAAAAAAGCTGGAGTGGCCATACTAATATCAGATAATGCAAACTTTATACTCAGGAAGGTTGTAAGGGACAAAGACGGACATTTTATATTAATCAAGGGGTACGTAGAGCAGGAAGAATTCACTCTCCTAAACATATATGCACCGAATGAGGGGCCAGCAAAATATTTAATACAACTGTTGACAAATCTGAAAAATAATATCAACAACAACACAATAATTGTGGGGGACCTTAACACGGCTTTGTCAACACTGGACAGGTCAACCAGACTGAAACCCAACAAGAATATACTAGACCTGAGGAGAGAAATGGAAGAAAGAGGCCTAGTGGATATATATAGGACACTCCATCCCCAGAAACCTGGATACACATTCTTCTCCAATGTACATGGGACATTCTCCAGGATAGACTACATGCTGGCACATAAAACATACCTCCATAAGATCAAGAGGATAGAAATTTTGCAGACTACCTTCGCTGACCACAAGGCTCTGAAATTATTTGTGAACTCCAAAGGGACTCAGAAGAAACACTTTAACACCTGGAAGTTAAACAGCCTCATGCTCAATAACCAGTGGGTCCGAGATGAAATCAAGGAGGAAATAAAAAGGTTCCTGGAAACAAATGACAATAAAGACACAAACTCTCAGAACTTATGGGACACAGCAAAAGCAGTACTGAGAGGAAAATTTATAGCTTTGCAAGCACACATCAGGAAGGAAGAAGGAGCTTACCTGAGTAGCTTAATGACACAGCTAATAGAACTAGAAAATGCTCAACAAAAGGACCCAAGAATAGGAAGACAGAAGGAAATAACAAAGCTGAGAGCAGAAATCAACGAAGTGGAAACTCAAAAAACAATCCGAAAGATCAACGAAAGCAGAAGTTGGTTCTTTGAAAAAATAAACAAGATTGATAGACCACTGGCAAACCTAACAAAGAAAGAGAGAGAGAGAAACTTGATAACTCGTATCAGGAATGAAAAAGGAGAGATCACTACTGATATGACAGAGATTCAAAGGGTAATCAGAAACTACTTTGAAAAACTCTACGCCACTAAAAATGAGAACCTGGAAGAAATGGATAAATTCTTGGATTCTTGTAATCTTCCACGGTTGAAGGAAGAGGATGTAGCATATCTAAACACCCCCATCACCATTGATGAAATTAAAACAGTAATCAAATGTCTGCCGAAAAACAAAAGCCCAGGTCCAGATGGATTCACTAATGAATTCTATCAAACTTTCCAAGAGGAACTACTGCCAATCTTGGCAAGACTCTTTCATGAAATTGAACAAACAGAAACACTTCCAAATAGCTTTTATGAAGCCAACATCACCTTGATACCTAAACCAGACAGAGACGCTACCAAAAAAGAAAATTACAGACCAATATCACTGATGAATGCAGATGCAAAGATCCTCAACAAAATCCTGGCAAATAGGATTCAATGCCTCGTTAAGAAGATCATCCACTACGATCAAGTAGGTTTCATCCCAGGAATGCAAGGCTGGTTTAACATCCGTAAATCTATCAACATAATACACAACATCAATAACAAGAAAAATAAAAACCACATGATCATATCAATAGATGCAGAGAAAGCATTTGATAAGGTCCAACACCCATTCTTGATCAAAACTCTCAGCAAGATGGGAATGGAGGGAACCTTTCTCAATATAGTGAAGGCCATCTACCACAAGCCAGTGGCAAATATTATCCTCAATGGAGAAAAACTGAAAGCCTTCCCTCTAAATTCTGGCACAAGACAAGGCTGTCCTCTCTCACCACTCCTATTCAACATAGCACTGGAAGTACTTGCTATAGCGATTAGGCAAGAAAAGGATATCAAGGGAATCCAGATAGGAAAGGAAGAAGTCAAGCTCTCACTGTTTGCAGATGACATGATACTCTACTTAGAAAACCCTAAAGACTCTATCAAAAAGCTTCTAGAAACAATAGACTCATATAGCAAGGTGGCAGGCTACAAAATTAACACACAAAAATCAATGGCCTTTCTATATACCAATAGTAATAAGGATGAAATGGACATTAAGAAAACAACCCCATTCACAATAGTACCACGCAAACTCAAATATCTTGGAATCAACTTGACTAAATATGTGAAGGACCTATACAAAGAAAACTATAAAACTCTGCTCCAAGAAATAAGAGAGGACACACGGAAATGGAAACACATACCCTGCTCATGGATTGGCAGGATTAACATCATCAAAATGTCAATACTCCCCAAGGCATTATACAGATTTAATGCCATCCCTCTAAAGATACCCATGACATTCTTCAAAGAAGTGGATCAGACACTTTTGAAATTCATTTGGAACAATAAACACCCTCGAATAGCTAAAGCAATCATTGGGAAAAAGAATATGGGAGGAATTACTTTTCCCAACTTTAAACTGTACTACAAAGCAACAATTATCAAAACAGCATGGTATTGGAATAAGGATAGGTCCTCAGATCAGTGGAATAGGCTTGAATACTCAGAAAATGTTCCCCAGAGATACAACCATCTAATTTTTGATAAAGGAGCAGGAAATCCTAAATGGAGCAGGGAAAGCCTCTTCAACAAGTGGTGTTGGCACAATTGGATAGCCACTTGCAAAAAATTAAACTTAGACCCCCAGCTAACATCATGTACAAAGGTAAAATCCAAATGGATTAAAGACCTCGATATCAGCCCCAAAACCATAAGATATATAGAACAGCACATAGGCAAAACACTACAGGACATTACAGGCATCTTCAAGGAGGAAACTGCACTCTCCAAGCAAGTGAAAGCAGAGATTAACAGATGGGAATATATTAAGCTGAGAAGCTTCTGCACCTCAAAGGAAATAGTGCCCAGGATACAAGAGCCACCCACTGAGTGGGAGAAACTATTCACCCAATACCCATCAGATAAGGGGCTAATCTCCAAAATATACAAGGCACTGACAGAACTTTACAAGAAAAAAACATCTAACCCCATCAAAAAATGGGGAGAAGAAATGAACAGACACTTTGACAAAGAAGAAATACGCATGGCCAAAAGACACATGAAAAAATGTTCCACATCACTAATCATCAGGGAGATGCAAATCAAAACAACGATGAGATACCACCTCACACCCCAGAGAATGGCACACATCACAAAGAATGAGAATCAACAGTGTTGGCGGGGATGTGGAGAGAAAGGAACTCTTATCCACTGCTGGTGGGAATGCTGTCTAGTTCAACCTTTATGGAAAGCGATATGGAGATTCCTCCAAAAACTGGAAATCGAGCTCCCATATGATCCAGCTATACCACTCCTAGGAATATACCCTAGGAACACAAAAATACAATACAAAAACCCCTTCCGTACACCTATATTCATTGCAGCTCTATTTACCATAGCAAGACTCTGGAAACAACCAAGATGCCCTTCAACAGACGAATGGCTAAAGAAACTGTGGTACATATACACAATGGAATATTATGCAGCTGTCAGGAGAGATGAAGTCATGAAATTTTCCTATACATGGATGTACATGGAATCTATTATGCTGAGTGAAATAAGTCAGAGAGAGAGAGAAAAACGCAGAATGGTCTCACTCATCTATGGGTTTTAAGAAAAATGAAAGACACCCTTGTAATAATAATTTTCAGACACAAAAGAGAAAAGAGCTGGAAGTTCCAGCTCACCTCAGGAAGCTCACCACAAAGAGTGATGAGTTTAGTTAGAGAAATAACTACATTTTGAACTGTCCTAATATTGAGAATGTATGAGGGAAATGTAGAGCCTGTTTAGGGTACAGGCGGGGGTTGGGGGGGGAGGAGGGAGATTTGGGACTTGGGTGATGGGAATGTTGCACTGGTGATGGGTGGTGTTCCTTTTATGACTGAAACCCAAACACAATCATGTATGTAATCAAGGTGTTTAAATAAAAAAAAAATTAAAAAAAAAACATTAAAAAAAAAGAAATTATTAGATTAGCATTTCCATTGGATATTACTAATCAAATAGTTATCAAAGGTAAGCCTTTGACCATGATTTGGAACCCTAGAACATTTTTTGTTGAAGTGTCAAAATTATTTGAAATAATGAGATTGACTGATTACTTCTAACATTACAAATAAAGTTGAGTAAGAAAATGCTGAGTAAGAAAAAAGTTGAGTAAGAAAGTTTCCAACTTAAGCTTTGTATAAGTGACCTGGAAATTTCTTCATTTTCCATGAAAGAAATACTTATGTCTTAAAGCTTCAGAGACAAGATTTCTGAAAATTAAATATTTCATTCTCTTAGTAACTGTATCATAAGTTAAATTTTCAACCTCATAGGGTAACTTTAAAAGTGGATGGATATTGATTGTGAAGAAGGAGTCCTAAAAATTGAACTATAGAGATACATGAGAAAGTAAGTATATAAGTAAGTCTTGGTGAAGTTGAGGACATTGAATTCTTAAATTCTGTTTAGTTTTCTTTGTCAGTATAAGCAGATCTTCCACTTCTGTCTGAGACATTGTTCTGCTTTATTCAAATAACCTAAAGAACTTGTAATAGCTTCCTTTGGTAAATTTCTTGTGTAAGACAATGCAGGTTCTTCTGGATACACTTTCTTATTTACATAGAAATCTTGGAATAGAAATCTTAGGAGAGATGACTACACTGAAAACTATCATAACAATGTGAATGAATGAGGGAAGTAGAAAGCCTGTCTCGAGTACAGGTGTAGGGGGGTGGGGAGGAGGGAGATCTGGGAAATTGGTGGTGGGAATGTTGCACTGGTGAAGGGGGGTGTTCTTTACATGACTGTAATCATACAACTATAATCATGTTTGTAATCACAGTGTTTAAATAAATATAATTATATATAAAAAAGAAATCTTTGGAATATGTAGTGAATCTATTTTTTGGGGGGGTCATACCTGGCAGTGCTCCCGATTACTCCTGGCTCTGTGCTCAGAAATCACTCCTGGCAGGCTCTGGGAATCATATGGGATACTGGAGATTAAGCCCAGGCCTGTCCCAAGTCGGCCATGAGCAAGGCAAATACCCTACTACTATGCTATCACTCTGGCACTACAGTGAATCTAAATAAAGGTATGGCCTAAATGTTGAAGGAACATAAAGTTGGATCAGGTTCAGTATACTGATATGAACCTACCAAGTAGAGCTTCTGAGTTAATATTGTAGCCCACTAGTTTTATAAAGTATGTTTGGCTGAAATGATAGTCAGTAGGAAATCTATACCTAATCAAGTTAAAATAGAAGACTACCTTGGCAGACAATAGGGAAAGATAACCAAAGGCTTAGAATAGATTTATAATAAATCCATTCTCTTTATTCTCTTTAAGACTGAAGAACACTCTTCCACTATAGTATGAGGCCACCACTTTTACAGAGGAGAGGCTCAGTATCTATAAAATACTCTGTATTTTATAATCAAAATTATAAATCAAAATAAAATACTCTGTATTTTATAATCAAAATTATAAATCAAAATTGCAGTAAAATTTACCACCACTGAGCTAGAATCTTTAAATGCAGTGGAGACACGTGGATTCTGAAGTTCCGGAACCAAACAGTAGCACTTAAAGCTACAGAAAATGCTTTATTCTGTCAAAACCACTTATTAGGCACTTATTTTGTTGTTATTTTGTAGTCACATCCAATGGTACTCAGGAGTTACTCCTGGCTCTGCACTCTCTCCTGGTGGGCTCTGGAGAGCATGTAGGGTACTATGAATCAAACTCTGGCAAAGCAAGCACATTACTCACTGTGCTACTTCTCTGATCCCAATGAGCTAAAGCTTTTTATTAAAAGAGATCATATTAGAAAATAAAGGTAAACCAGTGTAATAAGAGTTTTAATAATACTGAATTAATGTAATCCTGGAATTGGTTCACAGAAAGTAGTTATCAGAAAAGTTGTCAGTTAGTTATCAGAAAGTAGTTCACAAAAGTAGTTAACTTTGGCTAAAGGAAAAAAAAATGAGTTATCAGGGAAGATTTCATAGAAGAGAGGATATGTGAGTTGAGGAGACAGGAGAACATATTGAGAAGAGAAATACATTTTTGAAAAACAAAGAGATGGAATGGGGGAGATAGTAAAGGTGTTTGGGGCATGAGAGCCTGGTTTTATTTTATTTCCTACATAGAACTCAGATACTCTGGGTGTAGCTCTGTTGTCTCCCTATGCTGCTGAAATGGTTCTGAGGGTGTTGCACTTTTGGACCAAAGCATTACCACATCCTGGGGTTGAATCTGTTGTTGGTCTGGTTGATTGAACATCACAGGAGTGGCCTCTGGATCCTCTGAAAACACTTGGGAGGCTCTTTCTCAACATACAAAAGAAAACTCATAAAATTAACAGCTGTGTTTATGAATTCAAATAAAATATAATAGCCTAGTTAGTTGAATAAGATACAAAGAACCCCAAGGCTGGATGCATCTGGGCTGGATCTACAGTGTCCAGATGAGTAACTCTAGACTCACGTGACTGAAAATATGGTTGCTTTGACTTTATTATTTTTATTTTGTATTTATTTATTTATTTATTTATTTATTTATTTATTTATTTATTGCCACACCGGGTGATACTCAGGAGCTACTCCTGGCTATGCTCTCAGAAATCGCTCCTGACTTGGGGGGCCGTATGGGATGCCAGGAAATCGAACCAGGTCAGTCCTGGGTCAGCCATGTGCAAGGCAAATGCCCTACCACTACGCCATCGCTCTGGCTCCAGTTGCTTTGACTTTATGTGTATTGTTTGACTATAGGACACTGTTTATTGATAAATACTTGTTGATTCTTTGCTTAGATTTTTGTCACACAGTTTATGTGATATCTTATTCCATTATGTGAATTTTATATTGAGTTGAACTATGTACAGATTTTCTTTAACTTTGTGTTCTTTCAGCTCAAGAATTGGGCCTTTTTATTCAAATTTTGGGACTTCTGTATGTTTAAATTTGGCTACTGTAGGAGAGAATGGGTCAACATTTCTCTACTCTAAATATATCTCTATTACTGTAGAGAGGCAAAGATGAGAAGTCTTGTAGAAATTCTCACTAAAAGCTAGCAAAAATTAATAAACACTCTTTGAAAAGTGGGAAAACACTGGCATATTATATTAGTCTATCCAATAAGCTCATGCTCCAGTCCTAGGTTCAGAGAAAAGGCAAAAGCTTTGTTTTGTAGAATATCTGATGGGATTTGGGGCATTTTTAGACCACTGGCTAGAGATTACAGAGCATAAATTCCAAAGTATGTTAATTTGCAAAGCAGGGTCTGAATCACCTAAAGGACATAAACATATTTGGCATACATTCCCAGGTTACTATGGTTATAAAGTGAGACTTTGACCATCTCAAGGACATTCTGAATACACTCCATGGTTATACTATGCCACCTAGACTCAGCTGCCTTTAGGAAGCTCCTGATCTCGGGTGTCAACTTACTGAAATGAACCTTTTTGGAATATGGGTAGGGGACCTTTTTTCTCAACCTTCCTGCCTTTGGAATGAAGCTGGTCTTCCCCCACCTGGAACCCTTTTAAAAACGTTAAGTTTGGGGGCCAGAGTAATAGAATAGTGGGTAGGGCATTTGCCAACCTGGATTCAATCCCATATGGTCCTTTGAGCACCATCAGTGAGAAATTCCTAAGTTCAGAATCAAGATTTACTCTAAACTCTGCTGGGTGTGCCCCTCCCAAATATTAAGTTTGTCTTTCAAGCATGTAGGTGTTGAGGGTACAATTTTATATCTTTCCAAAAGTATAGTATCACCCCAACCCATCATTCAAGTCCCTATCCCTGTAGAGGGTTTTTGTTTTGTTTTGTTTTGTTTTGTTTGTTTTTTGGGTCATACCCGGCAGTGCTCAGGGGTTACTCCTGGCTCTACGCTCAGAAATTGCTCCTGGCAGACTCGGGAAACCATATGAGATGCCAGGATTTGAATCACAGTCCTTCTGCATGCAAGGCAAATGCTTACTTCCATGCTATCTCTCCAGCCCCTGCAGAGAGTTATTTTTATTGAGTTGTGTATTTCTCTGAATCCAGACTGTCTCAATAGGTAATGTGATTCTTTTGGTGTGTGGATTCCTTTTTGTTCTCTGACTGCTGCTCTAAGTAATGCTGTTTTCCTGGAAAAAAAAAAATATATATATATATATATATTAGCAAAAAAAAAATCTAGCCTTCTTGGTACAACCTCATTTTGGAAGGAGTCAAATCTCTAGGGACTGGTTATCACACACTGATGTCCTTGTGTGCCTGAGTCCCAGACAGCTCAACACAGCTCATTCGCCTTTAATACACTGCACAGTAGTTTGTTTTTAACATACCAGTGGAGCGTGAGCAGATTGCAAGCTCTTTGAAAAGCACTAGATGGACCTAACACAGTTTTACTCTATTAGGCCCTGTAGTACCCCCTCCCAATCCCTGGGTCAGGCTGTTCATTACAGTTGTCATTCTACCTGGTTCTATTGTACTTATGCTCTCCCTTTCTTTTCAAAGTGTTTCCAAAATGGTTTTAAGATATTTACTCTATGCTATGATTTTGTAAGATGTGACAATTTTATTCCAATTTAAAGATGAAAAGCAAAGGCAAAATTAAGGGTGAAGGTGGATGTATTGGACCAGCAGACATCTGCCTGAGAGCAGGCAGAAGCAGTATCTGAGGGCATATATACATATCTGAGGGCATATATACATATATATATACACATATATAGATATATACTATATATATACGTATATATAATTTTTTGGTCACATCCGGCAGCGCTCAGAAGCTACTCCTGGCTCTACACTCAGAAATCACCCTTGGCAGGCTGGGGGACCTTATGGGATGTCGGGATTCGAACCACCGTTCTTCTGCATGCAAGGCAAACACCCTACCTCTGTGTTATCTCTCCAGCCTGGACTGTAGATACATTTTTTTTTTTTTTTTTTTTTTTTTTTTTTTTTTTTTTTTTGGTTTTTGGGTCACACCTGGCAGTGCTCAGGGGTTATTCCTGGCTCCAGGCTCAGAAATTGCTCCTGGCAGGCACAGGGGACCATATGGGGCGCCGGGATTCGAACCGATGACCTCCTGCATGAAAGGCAAACGCCTTACCTCCATGCTATCTCTCCGGCCCCTGTAGATACATTTTAAGGTGGGAATTATATTCACTTCCTAGGAGAATATTAATTTATTCTTTGACAGGGATAATAAGACCAAAGGAACTTGGATCTCGAATTCCAGTCAAGGTGTCAGCAATTTCCCTCTCTACTGAAACCTGCAAAGGAAAGTTTTTTTGGTTTCTTTCAGCTTGCCTGTCACATTCCTGGTTTGTGACAAAATCACTCTTATAATCTCATGGAATTCTTCATGTATCTCTCCATTTCTATTGTATTTGTGCATATGTGCCTCTCTCTTTTTTTTTCTTCAAATTTACCTATACTATAAGGCTAGGGTTCACCTCAGTGACCTCATCTTTACTTGGATACAAATGCCCAAGCCTTATTTTTCTATTTTTAACTTTATTTAAAAAACACATCACATAGTTGGCCATAATACCTTTGTTTCAGATAAGTGAAAGCAAAGTTATTAAAAATAAAATAGAAAGGAAAAAGAAAAAGGAAGAGAAGAAAGTGTAAAAGAAAAAAAGTACAGTAGCAAATACATTTGTGAAAATTATTGTATCTCCAATAAAGTCATTAATACAAATTCTATTTTAAAATTAAGTAATAGTACTTTGAGGCACCAGAAGATTAGGACTTTAATACATACTCTTTGGGATTACTATTTAACTCAGAATACCACCTCCTGAAAATTCTGACTGGTGGGCTCAAAGATGGAACCTAATCAAGTCTCACTGTTTAGCTTGATCTATGTGCTGGAGCAATAGTACAGAGGTAGGATGTTTTTGCCTTGCACGCGGCCCAACCAGGGTGGACCTGGGCTCTATCTCTAGTATCCCATATGGTCCCCCAAGCCAGGAGCTATTTCTGAGTGCATAGCCAGGAGTAACCCCTGAGCATCACCGGGTGTAGGCCAAAGCCAAACAAACAAACAAACAGACAAAAAAAATCAAACCAAAAACCAAACCAAAACCAAACCAAAACAAACAACCAAACCAAATCAAATCAAACCAAACAATATTTACTGTGTCTATGCAAAAAAAAAAAAAAAGAAGAAGAAGAACAAAGTAATTGTTTTGGTTATGTTATTGTTTGTTTTTTTGTTTAGTGCTTTTTTTTGGGGGGGGGGCACACCTGGCAGTGCTCAGGGGTTACTCCTGGCTATCTGCTCAGAAATAGCTCCTGGCAGGCCCAGGGGACCATATGGGACACCGGGATTCGAACCAACCACCTTAGGTCCTGGATTGACTGCCTGCAAGGCAAACACCGCTATGCTATCTCTCCGGCCCCTGTTTTGTGCTTTGTTTTGTTTTTATTTCAGGACTGTGGCTATTGTATGGTTGTCTTTATTGCTGCGGTGCTTTTTGGATTTTTTGTTTGATTTTTTTTGTATTGTTGTTATGTTTTTTTCTTTCTTTTTCCCTTTCTTCTCTTAAATTGATATTTATAGCCTCTAGAAGGACTCCTCCCGTTTTTTGCTTGTTTGATTTTTGCCCCATTTTATCTCTTTCCTTCCTTCAAACAGAACCACATAATTTGAACCATCTTGTTCTGCCTCACAAATTAAGGGGGAAATAATGGAGGGTACAAAGACCAAACAGTCGTATGAACATTAAGTAGAAATAAAAAATGATCAGACTTAAACAGCAAATCCAAAGTCAATGACAACAGAATCGATACCCAATCTACAAGCTAGACAGAGGGGACCACTTATACAAACAGCCTGGGGGTAAAGGAGAGGGATATGAGATGCATGCTGGGAATAGGGGTGGAGGGAGGACAACATTGGTGATGGGAATGCCCCTGATTCAATGTCACTATGTGCCTAAAATATTACTGTGAAAGATTTGTAATCCACTTTGGTCAAAATAAAAATTATTATTTAAAAACAAAAACAAAAACCCCTGGTCTAGGCTTGATAATAACTAGTCCTAAAACCTGATATAGTAGAATTGGTGGCAGAAACATAGGGGGTAAGGAGACACCTATTTGATGTCTGAACTTCTTTGCCCTACAAAACATAAACATGGAAATAAATTTTGAATAACCACAAGCCAGAAAATTTGTCTCTGAATAATGTAGAACAACATATACTCCCGAACTGAATCTCATTTAGTACAAACTTGATTAAGCAAAATTGATTTAGTTTTTTAGTAATCACACACATAACATATGTAAATAAACAAGCACATCTTGATGACTGTTGCTAGTTCTTTCCTCTGCCATGTTTCTTCTTGCATGTGCCTTTGCTAGACTCCTCTATGTACTGCTTAGTTCTATTCTTTATTCTATTTGTGCTTGCCTTTACATCTTTCAAGTGAAGGTCATTGATTGATACACATGATGCAAAGAACCAAACAAAAGCCTAGCTTAGGTTTAGACAAAAGAAATTTCAACAAAGAAGCACACATTTATTAGAAATGTGGTAAAGAAATGTCAGACATTATATTTAAAAACAGATTTTATACTTATTTTTCTTCTTATAAAACATACATTATAAAAGGAATAAAAAAAGAAAAAACATGCATGATACAAAAGTTAGAAAAATGGATAAGCATTAAAAATAGTCTCTGTGAATGGGGGGTGTACTTTACTTCATTTTGCTTAGTTTTTTAATCTTTATTAATGGTATATTGTTTTATGACAAAATTTTCACTGACTTTTGTCCTGGAAAGTTGATCTTATATTTTTTCTCTATTTCTGTTTTATCCATTTAAGAAGAATAAAATGTTTCTTTTTATAACTATATACTTATATTTAAAAATGTACAAGTCTTTCACAGTTGTATTTAAATTACATAGTGGAAATTAATTAGGGCTATTCCCACCACCAGTGTTGACCTCCTTCCACCATGGTTACCAGCATGCATACCATACCTCTACCTTTAGCCTCGTAGATTGCTAGTGTAACAGGTCTATTTTGTGTATAGCTTGTTATAGTTTGGATCTCTTGATTCTAGTGTCATTGACATTGGTTTGGGTATTTGGGGATGACCATTTCTTTTATTTCTACTCTATGCTCCTGGGACCGTTTAGCCCCTGGATCCCATCCACTTATTATTTTTTTCTTTTTTTTAGTTTGTAGGGAGACATATAAATGTGAGGCAAAACCAGGTTATTCCTGTTCTATGGCCCTTATCTAGAAGCTATAAATATAAATAAAATTAAAAAAGAAGTAAAAATAAAAAATAAAAAAGAGGGGCAGATGTGGCAAGTTTTTTTTTTTTTTGCATAGGTGCAATAAAGTTTTGGGGAAATTAAAAAGAAAATTTTCTTGGCCTAAGAAATACAGAATTTCTCTACCCTGAAGCATACTGTCATAAGACTGACTATAGACTCCGGGCATGTTTGTCATCAAACCCCATGGTCTTTCTTTATGGTCTCAGGAAAAATTCTGTTTAGTTGCGGTTGTCAAAGTCAGTCTCCTGTAATTAGGATTCTTGGTTTTTGCACAGATTCTAGGATGAAGCCTAGGATAAAGTCTTTCTTCATGGCCCAGGAATAATTCTTCTCAGTGGAGGTTGTTATAGTCAGTCTTCTTTAGTTAGTGATCTTGGTTTTTTGCACAGTTCTTAGGATGGAGGGTCTTCTGATTTCATCTCACTGTTAGATGCTGAGGTAGGGCAACCTGACCTTAGATAAAATTGTTGCTGCTGCCTCATCCTAAAGGTGTCATATGACTCTACCCTGACATAAGTTGGTGCCAGAGCAGTTCCTGGTCCTTCCATGAGGGGAGTTTAATTTAATTTAATTCCTGGTGCTGGTGAAGGGAACTGTGCCAGTTCTAAGGTTGGGATCTGGAGATTGGGGTTGGGTGGTCTCTCTCTCTCTCTCTATCTCTCTCTCTCTCTGTCTGTCTATCTCTCTATCTCTCTATCGATCTATCTATCTATCTATCTATCTATCTTGGTTTTGGGGCCACACTTGGCAGCGCTCAGGGCTTACTCCTGGCTCTGTGCTCAGAAACCGCTCCTGGCAGGCACGGGGACCATATGGGATGCTGGGATTTGAACCACCATTGGTCTTGGGTCGGCTGCTTGCAAGGCAAACGCCCTATCACTGTGCTATCTCTCCAGCCCTGGGTGGTCAATATTTGATCACAAGAGGTCTAAGTCAAGTTTTCATGATGATTGTTTAGGGTGAAAGGTGCCCCTGTATTATAAAATTCATGAATTCTTACCCCTATTAGATAAAAGCTTCTTTCTATATTTAAGATTTCCCCCATTTTAGTGTGCCTAATCAGAAAAAAAGTGATTCCAGATTATATTATTGGTGTATTTAGGGGTAAAAATAACAAACTATACAATCTCTGTGGTCTGGTTTTGAGCTGAGCTCTTATCCCAACCAAGAATTTCTACCAGAATTTCCTGTAAAGCCGAACCAGAACAGGAACCCCAAAAAAGAAAGAAAGAAAAATAGGGGGGAACTGGAGGCTACCTTTACATATAGAAATAAACACTAAGAGTTATAATTATTTTTTTTTTGGAACGTTTTTTCCGTTTTCTTTTTTTTTTTTTTAATGTTTTTTTTTTAATTTTTTTTTTATTTAAACACCTTGATTACATACATGATTGTGTTTGGGTTTCAGTCATAAAAGGAACACCACCCATCACCAGTGCAACATTCCCATCACCCAAGTCCCAAATCTCCCTCCTCCCCCCCCAACCCCCGCCTGTACCCTAAACAGGCTCTACATTTCCCTCATACATTCTCAATATTAGGACAGTTCAAAATGTAGTTATTTCTCTAACTAAACTCATCACTCTTTGTGGTGAGCTTCCTGAGGTGAGCTGGAACTTCCAGCTCTTTTCTCTTTTGTGTCTGAAAATTATTATTACAAGGGTGTCTTTCATTTTTCTTAAAACCCATAGATGAGTGAGACCATTCTGCGTTTTTCTCTCTCTCTCTGACTTATTTCACTCAGCATAATAGATTCCATGTACATCCATGTATAGGAAAATTTCATGACTTCATCTCTCCTGACAGCTGCATAATATTCCATTGTGTATATGTACCACAGTTTCTTTAGCCATTCGTCTGTTGAAGGGCATCTTGGTTGTTTCCAGAGTCTTGCTATGGTAAATAGAGCTGCAATAAATATAGGTGTAAGGAAGGGGTTTTTGTATTGTATTTTTGTGTTCCTAGGGTATATTCCTAGGAGTGGTATAGCTGGATCGTATGGGAGCTCGATTTCCAGTTTTTGGAGGAATCTCCATACTATACTTTTGGAAAGATATAAAATTGTACCCTCAACACCTACATGCTTGAAAGACAAACTTAATATTTGGGAGGGGCACACCCAGCAGAGTTTAGAGTAAATCTTGATTCTGAACTTAGGAATTTCTCACTGATGGTGCTCAAAGGACCATATGGGATTGAATCCAGGTTGGCAAATGCCCTACCCACTATTCTATTACTCTGGCCCCCAAACTTAACGTTTTTAAAAGGGTTCCAGGTGGGGGAAGACCAGCTTCATTCCAAAGGCAGGAAGGTTGAGAAAAAAGGTCCCCTACCCATATTCCAAAAAGGTTCATTTCAGTAAGTTGACACCCGAGATCAGGAGCTTCCTAAAGGCAGCTGAGTCTAGGTGGCATAGTATAACCATGGAGTGTATTCAGAATGTCCTTGAGATGGTCAAAGTCTCACTTTATAACCATAGTAACCTGGGAATGTATGCCAAATATGTTTATGTCCTTTAGGTGATTCAGACCCTGCTTTGCAAATTAACATACTTTGGAATTTATGCTCTGTAATCTCTAGCCAGTGGTCTAAAAATGCCCCAAATCCCATCAGATATTCTACAAAACAAAGCTTTTGCCTTTTCTCTGAACCTAGGACTGGAGCATGAGCTTATTGGATAGACTAATATAATATGCCAGTGTTTTCCCACTTTTCAAAGAGTGTTTATTAATTTTTGCTAGCTTTTAGTGAGAATTTCTACAAGACTTCTCATCTTTGCCTCTCTACAGTAATAGAGATATATTTAGAGTAGAGAAATGTTGACCCATTCTCTCCTACAGTAGCCAAATTTAAACATACAGAAGTCCCAAAATTTGAATAAAAAGGCCCAATTCTTGAGCTGAAAGAACACAAAGTTAAAGAAAATCTGTACATAGTTCAACTCAATATAAAATTCACATAATGGAATAAGATATCACATAAACTGTGTGACAAAAATCTAAGCAAAGAATCAACAAGTATTTATCAATAAACAGTGTCCTATAGTCAAACAATACACATAAAGTCAAAGCAACTGGAGCCAGAGCGATGGCGTAGTGGTAGGGCATTTGCCTTGCACATGGCTGACCCAGGACTGACCTGGTTCGATTTCCTGGCATCCCATACGGCCCCCCAAGTCAGGAGCGATTTCTGAGAGCATAGCCAGGAGTAGCTCCTGAGTATCACCCGGTGTGGCAATAAATAAATAAATAAATAAATAAATAAATAAATACAAAATAAAAATAATAAAGTCAAAGCAACCATATTTTCAGTCACGTGAGTCTAGAGTTACTCATCTGGACACTGTAGATCCAGCCCAGATGCATCCAGCCTTGGGGTTCTTTGTATCTTATTCAACTAACTAGGCTATTATATTTTATTTGAATTCATAAACACAGCTGTTAATTTTATGAGTTTTCTTTTGTATGTTGAGAAAGAGCCTCCCAAGTGTTTTCAGAGGATCCAGAGGCCACTCCTGTGATGTTCAATCAACCAGACCAACAACAGATTCAACCCCAGGATGTGGTAATGCTTTGGTCCAAAAGTGCAACACCCTCAGAACCATTTCAGCAGCATAGGGAGACAACAGAGCTACACCCAGAGTATCTGAGTTCTATGTAGGAAATAAAATAAAACCAGGCTCTCATGCCCCAAACACCTTTACTATCTCCCCCATTCCATCTCTTTGTTTTTCAAAAATGTATTTCTCTTCTCAATATGTTCTCCTGTCTCCTCAACTCACATATCCTCTCTTCTATGAAATCTTCCCTGATAACTCATTTTTTTTTCCTTTAGCCAAAGTTAACTACTTTTGTGAACTACTTTCTGATAACTAACTGACAACTTTTCTGATAACTACTTTCTGTGAACCAATTCCAGGATTACATTAATTCAGTATTATTAAAACTCTTATTACACTGGTTTACCTTTATTTTCTAATATGATCTCTTTTAATAAAAAGCTTTAGCTCATTGGGATCAGAGAAGTAGCACAGTGAGTAATGTGCTTGCTTTGCCAGAGTTTGATTCATAGTACCCTACATGCTCTCCAGAGCCCACCAGGAGAGAGTGCAGAGCCAGGAGTAACTCCTGAGTACCATTGGATGTGACTACAAAATAACAACAAAATAAGTGCCTAATAAGTGGTTTTGACAGAATAAAGCATTTTCTGTAGCTTTAAGTGCTACTGTTTGGTTCCGGAACTTCAGAATCCACGTGTCTCCACTGCATTTAAAGATTCTAGCTCAGTGGTGGTAAATTTTACTGCAATTTTGATTTATAATTTTGATTATAAAATACAGAGTATTTTATTTTGATTTATAATTTTGATTATAAAATACAGAGTATTTTATAGATACTGAGCCTCTCCTCTGTAAAAGTGGTGGCCTCATACTATAGTGGAAGAGTGTTCTTCAGTCTTAAAGAGAATAAAGAGAATGGATTTATTATAAATCTATTCTAAGCCTTTGGTTATCTTTCCCTATTGTCTGCCAAGGTAGTCTTCTATTTTAACTTGATTAGGTATAGATTTCCTACTGACTATCATTTCAGCCAAACATACTTTATAAAACTAGTGGGCTACAATATTAACTCAGAAGCTCTACTTGGTAGGTTCATATCAGTATACTGAACCTGATCCAACTTTATGTTCCTTCAACATTTAGGCCATACCTTTATTTAGATTCACTGTAGTGCCAGAGTGATAGCATAGTAGTAGGGTATTTGCCTTGCTCATGGCCGACTTGGGACAGGCCTGGGCTTAATCTCCAGTATCCCATATGATTCCCAGAGCCTGCCAGGAGTGATTTCTGAGCACAGAGCCAGGAGTAATCGGGAGCACTGCCAGGTATGACCCCCCCAAAAAATAGATTCACTACATATTCCAAAGATTTCTTTTTTATATATAATTATATTTATTTAAACACTGTGATTACAAACATGATTATAGTTGTATGATTACAGTCATGTAAAGAACACCCCCCCTTCACCAGTGCAACATTCCCACCACCAATTTCCCAGATCTCCCTCCTCCCCACCCCCCTACACCTGTACTCGAGACAGGCTTTCTACTTCCCTCATTCATTCACATTGTTATGATAGTTTTCAGTGTAGTCATCTCTCCTAAGATTTCTATTCCAAGATTTCTATGTAAATAAGAAAGTGTATCCAGAAGAACCTGCATTGTCTTACACAAGAAATTTACCAAAGGAAGCTATTACAAGTTCTTTAGGTTATTTGAATAAAGCAGAACAATGTCTCAGACAGAAGTGGAAGATCTGCTTATACTGACAAAGAAAACTAAACAGAATTTAAGAATTCAATGTCCTCAACTTCACCAAGACTTACTTATATACTTACTTTCTCATGTATCTCTATAGTTCAATTTTTAGGACTCCTTCTTCACAATCAATATCCATCCACTTTTAAAGTTACCCTATGAGGTTGAAAATTTAACTTATGATACAGTTACTAAGAGAATGAAATATTTAATTTTCAGAAATCTTGTCTCTGAAGCTTTAAGACATAAGTATTTCTTTCATGGAAAATGAAGAAATTTCCAGGTCACTTATACAAAGCTTAAGTTGGAAACTTTCTTACTCAACTTTTTTCTTACTCAGCATTTTCTTACTCAACTTTATTTGTAATGTTAGAAGTAATCAGTCAATCTCATTATTTCAAATAATTTTGACACTTCAACAAAAAATGTTCTAGGGTTCCAAATCATGGTCAAAGGCTTACCTTTGATAACTATTTGATTAGTAATATCCAATGGAAATGCTAATCTAATAATTTCTTTTTTTTTTAATGTTTTTTTTTAATTTTTTTTTTATTTAAACACCTTGATTACATACATGATTGTGTTTGGGTTTCAGTCATAAAAGGAACACCACCCATCACCAGTGCAACATTCCCATCACCCAAGTCCCAAATCTCCCTCCTCCCCCCCCAACCCCCGCCTGTACCCTAAACAGGCTCTACATTTCCCTCATACATTCTCAATATTAGGACAGTTCAAAATGTAGTTATTTCTCTAACTAAACTCATCACTCTTTGTGGTGAGCTTCCTGAGGTGAGCTGGAACTTCCAGCTCTTTTCTCTTTTGTGTCTGAAAATTATTATTACAAGGGTGTCTTTCATTTTTCTTAAAACCCATAGATGAGTGAGACCATTCTGCGTTTTTCTCTCTCTCTCTGACTTATTTCACTCAGCATAATAGATTCCATGTACATCCATGTATAGGAAAATTTCATGACTTCATCTCTCCTGACAGCTGCATAATATTCCATTGTGTATATGTACCACAGTTTCTTTAGCCATTCGTCTGTTGAAGGGCATCTTGGTTGTTTCCAGAGTCTTGCTATGGTAAATAGAGCTGCAATGAATATAGGTGTACGGAAGGGGTTTTTGTATTGTATTTTTGTGTTCCTAGGGTATATTCCTAGGAGTGGTATAGCTGGATCATATGGGAGCTCGATTTCCAGTTTTTGGAGGAATCTCCATATCGCTTTCCATAAAGGTTGAACTAGACAGCATTCCCACCAGCAGTGGATAAGAGTTCCTTTCTCTCCACATCCCCGCCAACACTGTTTATTCTCATTCTTTGTGATGTGTGCCATTCTCTGGGGTGTGAGGTGGTATCTCATCGTTGTTTTGATTTGCATCTCCCTGATGATTAGTGATGTGGAACATTTTTTCATGTGTCTTTTGGCCATGCGTATTTCTTCTTTGTCAAAGTGTCTGTTCATTTCTTCTCCCCATTTTTTGATGGGGTTAGATGTTTTTTTCTTGTAAAGTTCTGTCAGTGCCTTGTATATTTTGGAGATTAGCCCCTTATCTGATGGGTATTGGGTGAATAGTTTCTCCCACTCAGTGGGTGGCTCTTGTATCCTGGGCACTATTTCCTTTGAGGTGCAGAAGCTTCTCAGCTTAATATATTCCCATCTGTTAATCTCTGCTTTCACTTGCTTGGAGAGTGCAGTTTCCTCCTTGAAGATGCCTGTAATGTCCTGTAGTGTTTTGCCTATGTGCTGTTCTATATATCTTATGGTTTTGGGGCTGATATCGAGGTCTTTAATCCATTTGGATTTTACCTTTGTACATGATGTTAGCTGGGGGTCTAAGTTTAATTTTTTGCAAGTGGCTATCCAATTGTGCCAACACCACTTGTTGAAGAGGCTTTCCCTGCTCCATTTAGGATTTCCTGCTCCTTTATCAAAAATTAGATGGTTGTATCTCTGGGGAACATTTTCTGAGTATTCAAGCCTATTCCACTGATCTGAGGACCTATCCTTATTCCAATACCATGCTGTTTTGATAATTGTTGCTTTGTAGTACAGTTTAAAGTTGGGAAAAGTAATTCCTCCCATATTCTTTTTCCCAATGATTGCTTTAGCTATTCGAGGGTGTTTATTGTTCCAAATGAATTTCAAAAGTGTCTGATCCACTTCTTTGAAGAATGTCATGGGTATCTTTAGAGGGATGGCATTAAATCTGTATAATGCCTTGGGGAGTATTGACATTTTGATGATGTTAATCCTGCCAATCCATGAGCAGGGTATGTGTTTCCATTTCCGTGTGTCCTCTCTTATTTCTTGGAGCAGAGTTTTATAGTTTTCTTTGTATAGGTCCTTCACATATTTAGTCAAGTTGATTCCAAGATATTTGAGTTTGCGTGGTACTATTGTGAATGGGGTTGTTTTCTTAATGTCCATTTCATCCTTATTACTATTGGTATATAGAAAGGCCATTGATTTTTGTGTGTTAATTTTGTAGCCTGCCACCTTGCTATATGAGTCTATTGTTTCTAGAAGCTTTTTGATAGAGTCTTTAGGGTTTTCTAAGTAGAGTATCATGTCATCTGCAAACAGTGAGAGCTTGACTTCTTCCTTTCCTATCTGGATTCCCTTGATATCCTTTTCTTGCCTAATCGCTATAGCAAGTACTTCCAGTGCTATGTTGAATAGGAGTGGTGAGAGAGGACAGCCTTGTCTTGTGCCAGAATTTAGAGGGAAGGCTTTCAGTTTTTCTCCATTGAGGATAATATTTGCCACTGGCTTGTGGTAGATGGCCTTCACTATATTGAGAAAGGTTCCCTCCATTCCCATCTTGCTGAGAGTTTTGATCAAGAATGGGTGTTGGACCTTATCAAATGCTTTCTCTGCATCTATTGATATGATCATGTGGTTTTTATTTTTCTTGTTATTGATGTTGTGTATTATGTTGATAGATTTACGGATGTTAAACCAGCCTTGCATTCCTGGGATGAAACCTACTTGATCGTAGTGGATGATCTTCTTAACGAGGCATTGAATCCTATTTGCCAGGATTTTGTTGAGGATCTTTGCATCTGCATTCATCAGTGATATTGGTCTGTAATTTTCTTTTTTGGTAGCGTCTCTGTCTGGTTTAGGTATCAAGGTGATGTTGGCTTCATAAAAGCTATTTGGAAGTGTTTCTGTTTGTTCAATTTCATGAAAGAGTCTTGCCAAGATTGGCAGTAGTTCCTCTTGGAAAGTTTGATAGAATTCATTAGTGAATCCATCTGGACCTGGGCTTTTGTTTTTCGGCAGACATTTGATTACTGTTTTAATTTCATCAATGGTGATGGGGGTGTTTAGATATGCTACATCCTCTTCCTTCAACCGTGGAAGATTACAAGAATCCAAGAATTTATCCATTTCTTCCAGGTTCTCATTTTTAGTGGCGTAGAGTTTTTCAAAGTAGTTTCTGATTACCCTTTGAATCTCTGTCATATCAGTAGTGATCTCTCCTTTTTCATTCCTGATACGAGTTATCAAGTTTCTCTCTCTCTCTTTCTTTGTTAGGTTTGCCAGTGGTCTATCAATCTTGTTTATTTTTTCAAAGAACCAACTTCTGCTTTCGTTGATCTTTCGGATTGTTTTTTGAGTTTCCACTTCGTTGATTTCTGCTCTCAGCTTTGTTATTTCCTTCTGTCTTCCTATTCTTGGGTCCTTTTGTTGAGCATTTTCTAGTTCTATTAGCTGTGTCATTAAGCTACTCAGGTAAGCTCCTTCTTCCTTCCTGATGTGTGCTTGCAAAGCTATAAATTTTCCTCTCAGTACTGCTTTTGCTGTGTCCCATAAGTTCTGAGAGTTTGTGTCTTTATTGTCATTTGTTTCCAGGAACCTTTTTATTTCCTCCTTGATTTCATCTCGGACCCACTGGTTATTGAGCATGAGGCTGTTTAACTTCCAGGTGTTAAAGTGTTTCTTCTGAGTCCCTTTGGAGTTCACAAATAATTTCAGAGCCTTGTGGTCAGCGAAGGTAGTCTGCAAAATTTCTATCCTCTTGATCTTATGGAGGTATGTTTTATGTGCCAGCATGTAGTCTATCCTGGAGAATGTCCCATGTACATTGGAGAAGAATGTGTATCCAGGTTTCTGGGGATGGAGTGTCCTATATATATCCACTAGGCCTCTTTCTTCCATTTCTCTCCTCAGGTCTAGTATATTCTTGTTGGGTTTCAGTCTGGTTGACCTGTCCAGTGTTGACAAAGCCGTGTTAAGGTCCCCCACAATTATTGTGTTGTTGTTGATATTATTTTTCAGATTTGTCAACAGTTGTATTAAATATTTTGCTGGCCCCTCATTCGGTGCATATATGTTTAGGAGAGTGAATTCTTCCTGCTCTACGTACCCCTTGATTAATATAAAATGTCCGTCTTTGTCCCTTACAACCTTCCTGAGTATAAAGTTTGCATTATCTGATATTAGTATGGCCACTCCAGCTTTTTTATGGGTGTTGTTTGCTTGGATAACTTTTCTCCAGCCTTTTATTTTGAGTCTATGTTTGTTCTGACTATTCAGGTGCGTTTCTTGTAGGCAGCAGAAGGTTGGATTGAGTTTTTTGATCCATTTAGCCACTCTGTGTCTCTTAACTGGTGCATTTAGTCCATTGATGTTGAGAGAAAGAATTGTCCTGGGATTTAACACCATCTTTATTTCAAAATTTGGTGTGTCTTTTGGGTAGTCTTGTCTTAGATTAGGTCTTTCAGTTTTTCTCTTAAGACTGGTTTTGTGTCTGTGAAGTTTCTGAGCTGTTTTTTGTCTGTGAAACCATGTATTCTTCCATCAAACCGGAAAGTGAGTTTTGCTGGGTATAGTATTCTGGGTGAAGCATTCATTTCATTCAGTCTTGTCACAATATCCCACCACTGCTTTCTGGCATTGAGCGTTTCTGGTGACAGGTCTGCTGTAAATCTCAGGGAAGCTTGCTTGAACATGATTTCCCCTTTTGATCTTGCTGTTTTCAGAATTCTGTCTCTATCTGTGGGATTTGTCATTGTGACTAGGATGTGTCTTGGGGTGGTTTTTCTGGGGTCTCTTTTGGTTGGTACTCTTCGGGCATGCAGGATTTGATCACATATATTCTTTAGCTCTGGAAGTTTCTCTTTAATGATGTTCTTGACCGTTGATTCTTCCTGGAAATTTTCTTCCTGGGTCTCTGGGACTCCAATGATTCTTAAGTTGTTTCTGTTGATCTTATCATAGACTTCTATTTTCGTCTGTTCCCATTCTTTGACTAATTTTTCCATTGTCTGCTCATTTGCTTTAAGTTTTTTGTCCAATCTCTCCTGCTGTATGGAATTGTTATGTATCTCATCTTCCACAGCACCAAGTCTATTCTCAGCTTCTGATACCCTGTCCCAGAGCTTATCCATTTTGTCATTCACTTCGTTTACTGACTTTTTCAGTCCTGTTAGTTGACATGTTATTTCAGTTTGGAGTTTTGTCATTTCTGCCTTCATATTTTCTTGGTTCTTATTAGTGTTCTGTTCAACTCGATCCATGGTTTCTTGGAGTCTGTTGAGCACCTTCCATATTGCTAGTCTAAAGTCCTTATCTGAGAGGTTGATTAGTTGTTCAGTCATTATCTGGTCCTCAGAATTGTCATCTTCATTCTCTATGTCTGATGCTGGCCTGCGTTGTTTCCCCATTGTCACACTTGTATTGTGGGTTTTTCTACGTGTTGTAGTGGTATTCATTGTCTATATGATGTAGGCAGCACACTCCTCTGGCTCCTCCCTTTCTGGATGGGCTGACTTGCCTCTAAGGGAGGGGAGTCCTCCGTGGATGAAGCCTCACACTGGGACAAATCTTAGGCCCGAGCATGCAACAGAGAAGACAGTCCAGAGAGAAATGTTTGCTTCTGTGATATAGCGCCATTCTTAGTGTGATTTTTCCTTCTTGTTGCAATGGAGTTCTTTCCTTAGAAAGAGTGCACGGCCGTGTAGCGAAGCGGAGCGGCCGTGCTCCTCTGAGCCTCTTTTTGCCCCACTCGCAAGAGTTTCACGCAAGAGGACAGTAGACAGACATAGACAGGTCACACTCACAGTCTTTCACAGCTGAGCCCCACTGGGCCGGTGTACTTTTGCGGATTTTCCCCGCCTGGTGTCACACACAGGGAGCCAGCTTTTGCAAAGGTTAGCCGGTTTTTATGCTCTGAAGTCCCTCCCTGAAAATGGCGTCTGGGCGAGCGAGGTTTCTGGAGGCTCTTTTTGCCCCACTCGCAAGAGTTTCACGCAAGAGGACAGTAGACAGACATAGACAGGTCACACTCACAGTCTTTCACAGCTGAGCCCCACTGGGCCGGTGTACTTTTGCGGATTTTCCCCGCCTGGTGTCACACACAGGGAGCCAGCTTTTGCAAAGGTTAGCCGGTTTTTATGCTCTGAAGTCCCTCCCTGAAAATGGCGTCTGGGCGAGCGAGGTTTCTGGAGGCTCTTTTTGCCCCACTCGCAAGAGTTTCACGCAAGAGGACAGTAGACAGACATAGACAGGTCACACTCACAGTCTTTCACAGCTGAGCCCCACTGGGCCGGTGTACTTTTGCGGATTTTCCCCGCCTGGTGTCACACACAGGGAGCCAGCTTTTGCAAAGGTTAGCCGGTTTTTATGCTCTGAAGTCCCTCCCTGAAAATGGCGTCTGGGCGAGCGAGGTTTCTGGAGGCTCTTTTTGCCCCACTCGCAAGAATTTCACGCAAGAGGACAGTAGACAGACATAGACAGGTCACACTCACAGTCTTTCACAGCTGAGCCCCACTGGGCCGGTGTACTTTTGCGGATTTTCCCCGCCTGGTGTCACACACAGGGAGCCAGCTTTTGCAAAGGTTAGCCGGTTTTTATGCTCTCAAGAGTTATAATTATTAAGGACATAAATATACAAAGAAAAGATAGCTATCTTTATTGAGTCTTTTGAGATAGTATGAGTGCAGGGATAAAATCCAGTGCACATTTTCATCTCACACAGTGATTTTATGGAGTCTGAAAAATGGTTTGCAGCAGCCAGGGTCCTCAAGTAGTGTCCTCAAGCTGGAGGTTTGCCTGGAGCTGAATCTGGTAGCAGGCAATAGTCCACATTGAGGGGAGATGGGAGAAAGAGGGCCACATAGAGTAAGTCAGTGGGAGCGGTGGCTACAACTTCTTGCTGGAATGAGAGATGGGGAAGAGAGGATGTCCTTTCCCTTTGGGAGCCAGGTGGCAGCTTACTGGGGTAAGGGAAAGGTCCTGGTTCCTGAGGAGTTAAGAATTGAGGGTAAAGAGGGTTAAATAGGGAGAGATAATGGATCAGGGTTGGGGGGGTGAGAGAATAGAAGTTTTGTAGGGTAGTGATTGGGAGCAGGAAGGAGAGATAATATATAACAGGGGGGATATACATATACAATATAATATATGTATATAAACATATATATAAACATATATATAAAACAGAGGCTATATGGGCAGGGATTATGTACAATCCAGATTAGACAAACATAGAGGAGTCCACCACATACACTCTCACATCCTTTTATATACAAGCATTAGAGATCTATTCGTAGGTTGTAGTTGGAGGTCTGACCCTCACAGGTCAGAGCACTTAAAAAAAAAGGGCTGGCACATCAGAGGGGAAAGGTTCTCCAATTTCTAGGCCCTTCATCAATGATGGAGGTGAACTTTCCTAATTGATGCTTTTAGGGTTAGATTGTGCATGGAACGTTTTAGGATAAACATAATTTTCATGCCTAGAGTACTAAGCAATATGATACTGAGTATTATGAAAGGGGTCAACCCATGTAGTATCACTCACCATGTCCTGTGCATTGAGGTTTCTTTTCTGAAAGAAACCTACCAGCATGGGCATTATGATATAATAGTAATTAATTTGAATTGAGAAAGAAGAAAGAAAAATAACATGATAGTAATTTGCAAAAACATACTTAATGAATGGGGTCTGCAATAAAAGTCTATAGTTTGCATTTGCCTATTTAAGTGTTCTCTATGGCCATAAGCATTATGTCATAGTAGCAGATGTAATCAAAAGGGAAATGAATAAATTGGAGTATTTTGTCAAGACATTATCATACTGAGCATTGTATTTGGAACCTAATATAATAGACCACTAAAGTGCGGAACTAAGGTGTTCAACCTATATCTCCAATAACCACTGTGAACAAAGAAATTGAAGAGGTATTTTAAACATAAAAAAATTAAGGCACTAAGACATACTGATAGTGAGCACTGCAGTGGAATTCTCTGGGTTCCAAATGTATTCTGCACCTGTTTCTGTGGATAAAACATTATCATACAATGCCACTATGTACCTAAATAATACTGTGAAAGATTTGTAATCCACTTTTGTCACAATAAAAATTATTAATAAAAACATCATCATAGGCTTTTGTAGTGAGTTGATTGGACACCTGTTTAATCTAAATAGCTGATTCCATTGTTGCAGTATTAAAGAGAGTCAAGGCTTTGTGTTTCTCCTCTTCCAGTTGATTTGTGTCCTTCTCACTATAACCTGGCAACTTCAGTGTTTAGTATATTTACCATTTAGACCATGGAGTCATGTCCTCCCCTTGTTGCCTGCTGAAGCTTCCGACTCCCGAGAGGCTTTTGCTTCCTAATTGCTGGAAGTTGAAAGTTCAGCAGTCCCCTCCCAGCCCCTTGCAGGAACAAGAAAGCCTGGGGTCTCTTTTAAATTGCACCTCACTGAAACCCACTTGCTGGGAACCTGATCAGGTGTCCAGGAATAACCCTCGGGATGGGGAGGAAGGAGAGAGAAGGCTGTGGGGACAGCCGAGAACGCATCTTCACCTTATCTTGGCCAAAAAGCCTACAGCATGGAACCTTGCTGTGACGCGTTGCCTGCTGAAGCTTCAGACTCTACCCAAAAATTACTGTGAAAGATATGTAATCCACCTTGGCCAAAACAAAAATCATTAGTACAGAAAATGGTTAAATGTGGGGTAACAAGAAATGGGAGTGAGGAAGTAAAGAAATAAAATGAGCGCCTGGACGTCGTTCAGATAATGACAAGCAGATGAAACACAATGATATCCATATATATCTTTTTCTTTTTTTTTGGTTTTTGGGCCACACCATTTGACGCTCAGGGGTTACTCCTGGCTATGTGCTCAGAAATCGCTCCTGGCTTGGGGGGACCATATGGGACGCCGGGGGATCGAACCGCGGTCCGTCCTATGCTAGCGTTTGCAAGGCAGACACCTTACCTCTAGCGCCACCTTCCCGGCCCCATATTTCTTATAATGTTCCATGTGGGGGCACTAGCCCCAGTGTGGTTTCACAATGGACAGGTTTAATAAGGAAACTTCCCTGATAAGTTCTAATGCCTATTGTGACCCATGTCCCGCACCCCTTCCTAGGCCTGGTTAAAGCAGCCTTTGGCATGGTGCAGGGCTGCCAAACGCCATGCTGGCAGGACCTCCCAGCTCGGCTCCCAGGAAGGAAAGAGATCCTTCCCGAGCAAGAAGACCGTAAGGTCGGAGCCTCCCCTCCAGACTCTCCCTTTGGAGGCGGGAGGGAAATGGGGAAAGCCTAGGAAAACCAATAAACTCCTCCAAGTACCCACCTCGCTGGCTTGCCCAGCCATGTAGCCAGGCAAAGCCCTGGAGTACCGGAGGAAGGAGGTAGGGGGATGCTGGGGTGACCCATGTCCTGCACCCCTTCCTAGGCCTGGTTAAAGCAGCCTTTGGCATGGCGGAGGGCTGCCAAACGCCATACTGGCAGGACCTCCCGGCTCGGCTCCCAGATGAATTTTTTTTAATATTTTATTTAAACACCTTGATTACATACATTATTGTGTTTGGGTTTCAGTCATGTAAAGAACACCACCCATCACCAGTGCAACATTCCCATCACCAGTGTCCCAAATCTCCCTCCTCCCCACCCCACCCCTGCCTATACTCTAGACAGGCTTTCTATTTCCCTCATACATTCTTGTTGTTAGGATAGTTCACAATGTGGTTATTTCTCTAACTAAACTCATCCTTCTTTATGGTGAACTTCATGAAGTGAGCTGTAACTTCCAGCCCTCCTCTCTTTTGTCTCTAGAAATTATTATTGCAAGAATGTCTTTCATTTTTCTTAAAACCCATAGGTGAGACCATTTTGCGTCTTTCTCTCTCTGACTTATTTCACTCAGCATAATAGATTCCATGTACCAACAGATGAATTGCTGGGTCATAAGGTGGCTCAGTTTTTGAGTTTACTGAGAAGTGGGGGTATACTTTTTTTTTTTTTTTTGGTTATTCGGGCCACACCCATTTGATGCTCAGGGGTTACTCCTGGCTAAGCGCTCAGAAATTGCCCCTGGCTTGGGGGGACCATTTGGGATGCCGTGGGATCGAACCACGGTCCTTCCTTGGCTAGGGCTTGGCAAGGCAAACACCTCTAGCGTCACCTCGCAGGCCCCGGGGGCGGGGGTATACTTTTTTTTTTTATGACTGAAACCCAATTACAAACATGCTTGTATAATGGTGCTTAAGTAAATATAAATAAAATTTGCTCTTTCTATTTTTAATAACATATATAATCATCTTGTGTTATTAAAATTTTCTTCTAGATGCTGGAGTGACAGATAGTGAGCAGGTTGCTTTGCATGTAGCTGCCCTGGGCTTGATCCCTGACATGTTATATGGACCCCAGACCACCTCCAGAAGTAATTTCCTAATGCAAAGTAACCTTTGAGAATAGCCATATGTGTTCGCCAAACAAAATGAACCAAAATAAAAAAGATTTTTCCTTCTATTCATTAAACATTTAGCAATAGAAATGAAGTTCAATTGTAGTAATGTATTAAAACACATTTATTTATTTATTTTAATTTTGAAGATTATTTATTTTTCAAATATCCCTTTTAGGAGTGTTGCAGAATGGGATATAGTATATCTTGGATTATTTCATGCTTATTTACTCAGCATAAATCCACAGATGTAAAATTCAAGGGTCAAACTTATGTATAATTGACAAACTGCTCTCTGGAATATGGATCAATTTACCACTCCTGCCAAGAGTGCTTGAGAGTGCATATTTCCTGGCATGTTTGACACAACAGCATAGTAGCATGTCAAAAATTCATTCTAGGCTTGGGAGAGATCGTGTAGGGTATGCAGCAGGCCCAGGTGCAATTCCCAGTAACTCCTATTAAAATCGCCAGAGCACCACAGGGAGTGACTCAATCCTCCTGCCTTATCAAAAAATAATTTTTTTTTAAAATAAACATCTCATTCTAATTTGAAGTAAAAAAAGAACATGTTATTTTTTACTTATAGGCATCTATACTACATAAGATAATGACATATACTAATATGGATAAGGGGGACTGAGAGGTACAAACTTCCAGATCTGAGATAATTAAGTACTAGGGATATAATGTGCAACAGGATAACTTTATGTTGCATGGTACATATAAAAGTTAGCTGGAGAGTAGATCCTAAAAGTTATGACAAGGAAAAGGTTTTTCTTTTTTTTCTATATATATATGCATATATATATATATATATACACATATATATGCTGATGGATAATTACTTTGTGATCATCAGTCCATGGCATCTAAGTTAATTCATTAGGCTGTATACCTGGAAGAAGGGTATATGCAGAAGGGTATATTATTTATATATCAATAAAACTGGAAAACCCATACTTGCTAAACAATGTGCCAGTTAAAATGAATGCTCCTTTTCTCTTTTATTTTTTTTTATTTGTTATTTTGGGCCACACCCAGCATTGCCCAGGACTTACTTCTGGCTCTGTGCTTAGGAGTTAACTCCTGGAAGACTCAGGGGATCATATGGGGTTCCAGGGATCAAACTCAGGTTGAACATATATGCAAGGCAAGCACCCTACCCACTATACTATTGCTCTGGCCCATCCTTTCTTCTTTCAATAATAACAGAAATTATATAATTATAGCAAAGTGACCAAGTAATGGAAAAAAACACATCAACTTTGGAAACAGCCAGTCTTTTTTTTTTTTTTTTTTTTGGTCACACCCGGCAGTGCTCAGGAGTTACTCCTGGCTCCAAGCTCAGAAATCGCTCCTGGCAAGCACGGGGGACCATATGGCATGCTGGGATTTGAACCGATGACCTTCTGCATGAAAGGCAAACGCCTTACCTCCATGCTATCTCTCCGGCCCCGGAAACAGCGAGTCTTACGTTTTAAACCTGACTTAAGCTGAAGAGATAACTCAAACTATAGAGCACATGCTAGCATGTGGGAGACCCTGAGTTTGATTCCTAATACTGAATGACCCTTAAAAACAGGGGTGTAGCTCTAATGATCCCTACATACTGTTGGGCCTCAAAGGACCATTGCCAGCTTGAGCATTAAATCAGCGGGGCCGGAGAGATAGCATGGAGGTAAGGTGTTTGCCTTTCATGCAGAAGGTCATTGGTTCAAATCCCGGCGTCCCATATGGTCCCCCGTGCCTGCCAGGAGTAACCCCTGAGCACTGCAGGGTGTGACCCAAAAACCACACACACACAAAAAAACAAAAAACAAAAACACAAGTTAGGTCAATATAAGCTCATCAGAACCTACTCCCATCACTACAGTGGTTTCCCCTATAAAAATAAGCAAACAAGGAGACAAACAAATAAGTAAACAAACCCGGACTTTATCATATGGTAGCTGCATTCTTGGGATAATTCACCTCTGAGAGTGACTAATTATTGAGGAATCATAACATCCCTACCTCATAGGGCAAGAATAGCATTCTTTTTGATAAATGTTAATACTGAGCAAGTCACTCATCACATAAACAGCTGAGGACATATCAATTTTCCTTTCCTTATACTGGTAGGATCTATTGTTTGGAAAATATTTTTATATACATTATCTCAATTGACTCATAAGTCTTGAGTCACTGGCAATCACATGGTTTCTCTCTTGTATTGAATTACATGATGATTTAATAAGATATGATGATGCTATAATGGATACTAAATTGTGATCTTAGGCAATCATGATATTTTTTATAAACTCAAACACATCACTGAAACTTTTACCAAATTCTTAGGTCTAAAATAATGAAAATAATGATTTGAGATGGCAATATTTTCTATCTTTCCAGCAATTTTATGTATGTAAATAAGTATTGGCACATATTTTAGAAGAATATTCCATAAGGCATAGTTCTTATGTATGAGATATATTTGAAGTAGTTTAAGGAGAAGTTTATATTATAGTAATAGCATTTAACTCCTACTACATTAAGCACTTGGGAGGGGAGTGGGCCACATTCCTGTTGTGGTGGGTGTGGGTGTAGGTGGGTGCTTCTCTTGGTTAGTACTCAGGGATCATCTGGAAGTTCCTGGTGAATCATGTACTGATGATCAAACTAGGGTTTACCTCAAGCAAGACAAGCACCTTAACCACTGTATACTGTATCTCCAGTCTTTGTAATAAGTTTGAATAAGGAAGCCATTGTTTTTGTTTTTTTCAGGCCACACCCATTTGATGCTCAGGTGTTACTCCTGGCTAAGCGCTCAGGAATTGCTCCTGGCTTGGGGGGACCATATGGGACGCCGGGGATCGAACCGCTGTCCTTCCTTGGCTAGCGCTTGCAAGGCAGACACCTTACCTCTAGTGCCACCTCACCGGCCCCAGAAAGCCATTTATTCAGTTGAGACAAATTACATCTGAAATCTATTATTAGTAATTAATAGTCATAACAACTTTGGAGAAATATATATTAAAGCTGTAGAATATTTTAGGGTCATTAAGACTGGGTTCACTGAAGTTTAAAGCTAATCTCCGAATTACAATGGCAAAACAATATAACCAGTAGCAGGACTTTGAGTAAGTTACCTAATTGCTTTGAGTCTCAGTTCATTTTCCAAAAAATTCGACTCATTTTTGGGGAGTGGGTACACTCAGTGATGCTCAGAGGTTACTTCTGGCTCTACATTCAGGAATCATTACTGGCAGGCTCGAGGGACCATGTGGGATCCTGTGGATCAAACCTGGGACAGCAGCATGCAAGGCAAGCACCCTACTGGTTGTACTCTGGTCCCAAGTCTATGTCTTATCTATAAAACTGAATAATAATAATGTCTAGAAATGTGTTCCTTGTGAAGATAAAGGATTAACTCATTGCTGTGATTAACACTGTGTAGCAAAATTATGCTGTCTCCTTGGAAATATTTAAAAGGATGTAAAAAAAAAACCTTAAAGTTTCATATATTAGGGGCTGGAGAGATAGCATGGAGGTAAGGCGTTTGCCTTGCATGCAGAAGAATGGTGGTTTGAATCTCAGCATCCCATATGGTCCCCTGAGCCCACCAGGAGCGATTTCTGAGCATATGCAAAAGACCCTGACTGTGGAGAATGGCCCCAGGTGAACTGGCCTGAATCAGGGACACTATGAGGATTAAGAGAAAGAACTTAAGATAATTAAGAAAAATAACAGAGAAAAGTTATGGGTTTAGAGGTCTTATAGACCTTATAGACCAATAGGACTGATTATCCTTCATATACAATTATTGTTTAGAACTAGTAATATTAAGAACAACTTATTTTATAATATCTTTAAGCACTCTGATTACAAATATATCTGTATTTTGGAGCCACTGAACTTCGCTGGATCTCAGATGCCAGCACCCTTCTGCCTCTCTACTCTGCTGTCCTGCATTTTCGGCCTGATTTCACCCTTGGTGCGGCTCATCAGCCAGCCTGCCTTCCTGTGAACTTTCCGGGGAGTCTGCCTTCCCGTGAGCCTTCCGTGGAGGTGAGTCGACACGCCCAGAAAGGGAGGAGCCACTGAACTTCACTGGATCTCAGATGCCAGCACCCTTCTGACTTTCTACTCTGCTGTCCTGCATTTTTGGCCTGATTTCATCCTGGGTGCGGCCCATCTGCCAGCCTGCCTTCCTGTGAGCCTTCCGTGGAGGTGAGTCGACACGCCCAGAAAGGGAGAAGCCAGAGGAGCACGGTATGCTCCGCTCCCCTTCGCGACGGTGCACAGCATTTAGCCGATGAATACAATCACAACACGTAGAAAAACACGCAGTACTAGTGTGACAATGGGGAAACAACACGGGCCAGTGCCAGACATAGAGAATGAAGATGGCAACTCTGATGACTTGAACATGACCAACCACCTAGTCAGTCTCTCAGATAAGGAGTTTAGAGTTGCAATATGGAACATGTTCAAAGAACTCAAACAAAGTATAGAAGAGAAAACTAAAAAGAATCAGGAGAATATGAAGATAGAAATGAGAAAACTCCAAACAGAAATTTCAGATCAAATAACAGGTCTGAGAAACTCAGTAGATGAATTGAAGAAAAACATGTTTGAGATTTCCCACAGGTTAACAGCAGCTGAGGATAGAATCAGTACACTGGAAGATGAGATACATAACAATTACATACAGCAGAAGAAATTGGAAAAAAGCCTCAAAGCAAATGATCAAACAATGGAAAAATTACTCAAAGAATGGGAACAGATGAAAATAGAAGTCTATGATAAGCTCAACAGAAACAACTTAAGAATCATTGGAGTCCCAGAGACTCAGGAAGAAAATCTCCAGGAAGAATCAACAGTCAAGAACATCATTAAAGAGAAACTACCAGAGATAATGAATACATGTGATCAAATCCTGCATGCCTGAAGAGTGCCAACTAAAAGAGACCCCAGAAAAAACACCCCAAGACACATCCTAGTCACTATGACGAATCCCATAGATAGAGACAGAATTCTGAAAGCAGCAAGATCGAAAAGAGAAATTACATTCAAGGGAACATCCTTGAGATTTACTGCAGACCTGTCACCAGAAACACTCAAGGCCAGAAGGCAGTGGTGGGACATAGTGACAAAACTCAATGAAATAAATGCTTCGCCTAGAATACTGCACCCAGCAAAACTCACTTTCAGGTTTGAAGGAACAATACATAGTTTCACAGACAAACAACAGCTCAAAAACTTCACAGACTCAAAACCATTCTTAAAAGAAAAACTGAACGGCATACTTTAAGACAAGGCTTACCAACAGACACACCAAACTTTAATAAAAGATGGCACTAACTCCCAGGACAATTCTTCCTCTCAATGTCAATGGACTAAATGCACCAGTTAAGAGACACAGAGTGGCTAAATGGATCAAAAAACTCAATCCAACCTTCTGCTGCCTACAAGAAACGCACCTGAATAGTCAGAACAAACATAGACTCAAAATAAAAGGCTGGAGGAAAATCATCCAAGCAAACAACACCCAAAAAAAAGCAGGAGTGGCCATATTAATATCAGATGATGCAAACTTTATACTTAGGAAAGTTGTAAGGGACAAAGATGGACATTTTGTATTAATCAAGGGATATGTACAGCAGGAAGAAATCACCCTCCTAAACATATATGCACCGAATGAGGGGCCAGCAAAATATTTAATACAACTGTTGACAAATCTGAAAAATAATATCAATAACAACACAATAATTGTGGGAGACCTCAACACGGCATTGTCAACACTAGACAGGTCAACCAGACTGAAACCCAACAAGAATATACTAGACCTGAGGAGAGAAATGGAAGAAAGATGCCTAGTAGATATATACAGGACACTCCACCCCCAGAAGCCTGGATACACATTTTTCTCTAATGTACATGGGACATTCTCTAGGATAGACTACATGTTAGCACACAAAACATACCTCCATAATATCAAGAGGATAGAAATTTTGCAGGCTGCCTTTGCTGACCACAAAGCCCTGAAATTATATATAAACTACAAAGGGACACAGAAGAAAAATTTTAACACCTGGAAGTTAAATAGCCTCATACTGAATAATCAGTGGGTCCGAGATGAAATCAAAGAGGAAATCAAAACCTTCCTGAAAACAAATGACAATGGAGACACAAATTATCAGAACTTATGGGACACAGCAAAAGCAGTACTGAGAGGAAAATTTATAGCTTTGCAAGCACACATCAGGAAAGAAGAAGGGGCATACCTGAATAGCTTAATGACGCAGCTCATAGAATTAGAAAGTGCTCAACAAAAGGATCCAAAAATAGGGAGGCAGAAGGAAATAACAAAGCTGAGAGCAGAAATCAATGAAGTGGAAAACAGAAAAACCATCCAAAAGATCAACGAAAGCAGAAGTTGGTTCTTTGAAAAAATAAACAAGATTGATAGACCACTGGCAAAACTAACAAAGAAAGAAAGAGAGAGAAACTTGATAACTCGTATTAGGAATGAAAAAGGAGAGATCACTACTGATATGGTAGAGATTCAAAGGGTAATTAGAAACTACTTTGAGAAACTCTATGCCACTAAAAATGAAAACCTGGAAGAAATGGATCAATTTTTGGAATCTTATAATCTTCCACGATTGAATGAAGAGGATGTAGCATATCTAAACACACCCATTACTATTGAGGAAATTAAGAAAGTAATCAAAAGTCTGCCCAAAAACAAAAGCCCAGGCCCAGATGGATTTACTAATGAATTCTTTTTTTTTTTTTTTTTTTTTTTTTTTGGTTTTTGGGCCACACCCTGTGCCGCTCAGGGGTTACTCCTGGCTATGCGCTCAGAAGTTGCTCCTGGCTTCTTGGGGGACCATATGGGACACCGGGGGATCGAACCGCAGTCCGTCCTAGGCTAGCGCAGGCAAGGCAGGCACCTTACCTCCAGCGCCACCGCCCGGCCCCATGAATTCTTTCAAACCTTTCAAGAGGAACTACTACCAATCCTGGCAAGACTCTTTCATGAAATTGAAAAAACAGGAAAACTTCCAAATAGCTTTTATGAAGCCAACATTACCTTGATACCTAAACCAGACAGAGATGCTACGAAAAAAGAAAATTACAGACCAATATCGCTGATGAATGCAGATGCAAAGATCTTCAACAAAATCCTGGCAAATAGGATTCAATGCCTCATTAAGAAGATCATCCACTACGATCAAGTAGGTTTCATTCCAGGAATGCAAGGCTGGTTTAACATCCGTAAATCTATCAACATAATACACAACATCAACAGCAAGAAAAATAAAAATTACATGATCATATCAATCGACGCAGAGAAAGCATTTGACAAGGTCCAACACCCATTCTTGATCAAAACTCTCAGCAAGATGGGAATGGAAGGAACCTTTCTCAATATAGTTAAGGCCATCTACCACAAGCCAGAGGCAAATATTGTCCTCAATGGAGAAAAACTGAAAGCCTTTGCTCTAAATTCTGGCACAAGACAAGGCTGTCCTCTCTCACCACTCCTATTCAACATAGCACTGGAAGTACTTGCTATAGCGATTAGGCAAGAAAAGGATATCAAGGGAATCCAGATAGGAAAGGAAGAAGTCAAGCTCTCACTGTTTGCAGATGACATGATACTCTACTTAGAAAACCCCAAAGACTCTACCAAAAAGCTTCTAGAAACAATAGACTCATATAGCAAGGTGGCAGGCTACAAAATTAACACACAAAAATCAATGGCCTTTCTATACACCAATACTAATAAGGAAGAAATGGACATTAAGAAAACAACTCCATTCACTATAGTGTCACACAAACTCAAATATCTTGGAATTAACTTGACTAAAAATGTGAAGGACCTATACAAGGAAAACTATAAAACTCTGCTCCAAGAAATAAGAGAGGACACGCGGAAATGGAAGCACATACCCTGCTCATGGATTGGCAGGATTAACATCGTTAAAATGGCAATACTCCCCAAAGCACTGTACAGATTTAATGCGATCCCCCTAAAGATACCCATGACATTCTTCAAAGAAGTAGACCAGGCACTTTTGAAATTTATTTGGAACAATAAACACCCTCGAATAGCTAAAGCAATCATTGGGAAAAAGAATATGGGAGGAATTACTTTCCCCAACTTTAAACTTTACTACAAAGCAATAGTTATCAAAACAGCATGGTATTGGAATAAGGACAGGCCCTCAGATCAGTGGAATAAGCTTGAATACTCAGAGAATGTTCCCCAGACATACAGTCACCTAATTTTTGATAAAGGAGCAAAAAATCCTAAATGGAACAAAGAAAGCCTCTTCAACAAGTGGTGTTGGCAGAACTGGCTAGCCACTTGCAAAAAATTGAACTTAGACCCCCAGCTAACATCATGTATGAAGGTAAAATCCAAATGGATTAAAGACCTCGATATCAGCCCCAAAACCATAAGATATATAAAACAATACGTAGGTAAATCACTCCAGGACATTGAGGCTAAAGGCATCTTCAAGGAAGAAACTGCACTCTCCAAGCAAGTGAAAGCAGAAATTAACAGATGGGAATATATTAAGCTGAGAAGCTTCTGCACCTCAAAGGAAATAGTGCCCAAGATACAAGAGCCACCCACTGAGTGGGAGAAACTATTCACCCAATACCCATCAGATAAGGGGCTAATCTCCAAAATATACAAGGCACTGACAGAACTTTACAAGAAAAAAAAATCTAATCCCATCAAAAAATAGGGAGAAGAAATGAGCAGACACTTTGACAAAGAAGAAATACAAATGGCCAAAAGACACATGAAAAAATGTTCCACATCACTAATCATCAGGGAGATGCAAATCAAAACAACGATGAGATACCACCTCACACCACAGAGAATGGCACACATCACAAAGAATGAGAATAAACAGTGTTGGCGGGGATGTGGGGAGAAAGGAACTCTTATCCACTGCTGGTGGGAATGCCGTCTAGTTCAACCTTTATGGAAAGCAATATGGAGATTCCTCCAAAAACTGGAAATCGAGCTCCCATACGATCCAGCTATACCACTCCTAGGAATATACCCTAGGAACACAAAAATACAATACAAAAACCCCTTCCTTACACCTATATTCATTGCAGCACTATTTACCATAGCAAGACTCTGGAAACAACCAAGATGCCCTTCAACAGACGAATGGCTAAAGAAACTGTGGTACATATACACAATGGAATATTATGCAGCTGTCAGGAGAGATGAAGTCATGAAATTTTCCTATACATGGATGTACACGGAATCTATTATGCTGAGTGAAATAAGTCAGAGAGAGAGAGAAAAATGCAGAATGGTCTCACACATTTATGGGTTTTAAGAAAAATGAAAGACATTCTTGCAATAATAACTTTCAGACACAAAAGAGAAAAGAGCTGGAAGTTCCAGCTCACCTCAGGAAGCTCACCACAAAGAGTGATGAGTTTAGTTGGATAAATAACTACATTTTGAACTGTCCTAATAATGAGAATGTATGAGGGAAATTGAGAACCTGTTTAGAGTACAGGTGGGGGTCGGGTGGGGAGGAGGGAGACTTGGGACATTGGTGATGGGAATGTTGCACTGGTGATGGGTGGTGTAAAAAAAAAAAAAAGATCCAACTCCATTTGTTGAATCAAGGACTCTTTTCCTTGAGCCACTGATACCTCCCAAACTCTCAGAGAAAGTTTAGGGATGCACAAACAAACAAACAAAAAAAAACAACAAACAAATATATCTGTATTTTGATTTCAGTTATAATAAAAAACACTCCGCCTTCACCAGTGCTACCTTCCCAGCACCAATACCCCCAACTCTTTCCTCCCCCACCTCTGCCTATATTTGAGACAGGCATTATATTTCTTTCTTACTATCATTGTCATGATAGTTGTTGGTGTAGCTATTTCTTTAACTAAATTCACCACTCTTTGTGGTAAGTTTCATATCAAGGACTGGTCCTTCCAGCCCTCAGCTCTACCTCATCTCATACCTCATCTCTGGGTATTATTATAATAATGTCTTTTTTTTTAAATGCCATAGATGAGTGAGACTATTCTGTGTGTCTCTCCCTTTACTTATTTCACTCAGCATGATAGATTCCATGTACATCCATGTATAGGAAAATTTCATGATTTTATCTCTCCTGACAGCTGCATAATATTCCATTGTGTATATGTACCAGTTTCTTTAGCCATTCATCTGTTTTTTTTTTTTTTGTGGTTTTTGGGTCACACCCGGCAGTGCTCAGGGGTTTTTCCTGGCTCTGTGCTCAGAAATTGCCCCTGGCAGGCACGGGGGACCATATGGGACGCCTGGATTCCAACGGATGAGAGTTCTTTTCTCCCTAAATCCCCACCAGCACTGATCCTTAGAAAGACATTCTTTGATCAGAACTGGATGTCTAAGTATCTTTTGTTTGTTTTTGTACCACACCCAGCAGTGCTCAGGGATTGCTCCTGACAGGCTTGGGGAACAATATGGGATGCTGTGAATTGATCCCTGGTCAGTCCTGGGTCAGCTGTGAACAAGGCAAATTCCCTACTGTTTTGCTATCTCTCTGGCCCTCCTAAGTATCTTACTCTATCTGGCCTGATGTTTACTCATCTGAGGGTCTTAATTTATCAGGATAAACATCTTTGTAATGGACTTTCTCTAACTAGATTCTTCTGGGAGTGGAAGTAGAGATAGAGCAATAACAAAACTCCCACCAGGGCAGCATTCTTACTCCTGTGCCAGCATTCTGGGTTGAACAGTCCCATAAACTATTTGTCCTGTACCTGAATTCTGTCCCTGATACTGCATGGCCCTTACAGTTCTGAAATCCTGTGGAAATATGTTAGAACTAAGCTCCATTAAGAAGTTCCTACTAGGGGCCCAGAGAGATAGCACAGTGGCGTTTGCCTTGCAAGCAGCCGATCCAGGACCAAAGGTGGTTGGTTCGAATCCCGGTGTCCCATATGGTCCCCCGTGCCTGCCAGGAGCTATTTCTGAGCAGACAGCCAGGAGTAACCCCTGAGCACCGCCGGGTGTGGCCCAAAAATCAAAAAAAAAAAAAAATGAAGTTCCTACTACTACAAATTGCTACTAAAGTTAAGAGAAATCAAAGATGTCAAAATTATTAAAATAGACTTATAGAGGTAAGATTGAGTGTGAACCCAGAGGACAGAGTTATGAAATATTGTGAACTCATATAACAGAGTCTTTAAATTTACATACATTAACTTTGTTTTATTTTGCATAGTTATTTCAGAAGTTGTCCCCCCACTGCCACAACTCATTTAGGTTATTAGGTTTCCTGAATCTTCCCCAAGTTTTTCTTCTTGTATTTAAGATTATATAAGTAGAGAATCTTTTTTGGTATATGGTAAACTAGTGTTTAGAGATTAACGCCCAGAGAGTCACTTTAATATATAAGACAGTTGATATGACCAGAACCTACCAATTTTCTTTTTGAGTGCCTGTTTTATCTTAAAACAACTGACAAAATATCCTGACCCTATGAATATGCGATCTTGTTCTTGAATTAGATAGAGATGTCTTTGCTCATGTGGTTTGGAAAGTCTTGGCTGTCTGCTTTCAGTGTGTGAAACTAAATTCTGAAGGTCAGAGAAATCATGAGTAAGCTTACATCATGGGGCAAGCTCATCAGCTCTTTACTTCATCATGAGTTCAGGAGGGCATGATGTAGACGTTCCAATAAGTGATGGTCATGATGTTCTACTGAGAACATTTGGGTTTCCCTACAGGTATAATTTGCATGAAGTAAGTCATTAGTCATCACATTTCTGGAAGAGTCAGAAGAGGAAAAGTCTAGAGTGAAATAGAATATTGTTAGAATTTACTTTTGTATCAAGCCTTTTCCCTGAAAATGCTAATTATTATGCTGGTTCTTATGCTAAGTCCTATCTAGAAATGAATACAAAAGAAAAGGAATCCTCAGTTTAGTTTAGTATTATTTTTACTAGGAATGTAGGAAGGTGCTATATGTAACTATATTATTTCTTCTTCTTTTTTTTTTTTTGGTTTTTGGGTCACACTTAGCAGCGATCAGGGGTTACTCTTGGCTCTATGCTCAGAAATTGCTTTTGGCAGGCTCAGGGGACCATATAGGATGCCTGGATTCGAACCATCGTCCTTCTGCATGCAAGGCAAATGCACTACCTCCATGCTATCTCTCCAGCCCACCATATTATTTCTTTCTTTCTTTCTTTCTTTCTTTTTTTTTTTTTTGGTTTTTGGGCCACACCCGGCGGTGCTCAGGGGTTACTCCTGGCTGTCTGCTCAGAAATAGCTCCTGGCAGGCATGGGGGACCATATGGGACACCGGGATTCGAACCAACCACCTTTGGTCCTGGATCGGCTGCTTGTAAGGCAAACGCTGCTGTGCTATCTCTCCGGGCCCACCATATTATTTCTTAAGGTTAAAAATGTTTAAAAAAATGTTAAAAAATGTTTAATGGGGGTAGGAGTTAGAAGTGTAGTGGTAAGCAGCATATACTAGTGCTATAGAGTCGAAGAGAAATTGTGTGTGTGTGTGTGTGTGTGTGTGTGTGTGTGTGAGTGAGTGTGTGTTTCTGTGTGCATTTTAACCTGCTGAACTGTGTGGGAACCAGGCAGACGAGGGATAGCTCAACCGGAAGAAAAGTAGCTAAAATCTTGCTCTAGAGATCTGAGTCTTGGGTATGCCAAGTATTTGTTAATGTGAAGCCATCTGTGATTCAAGCACTTCTAAATAGCTTTCTATTTGAATAGAAAAACTCATTTTCTCATTCAAGAAGTAGATTGTTCTTTAAATGGAGGTTTGATGAGGGTTAAGGATATAAAGCATCAATGAAGACAGATATAGCACTGAGCAGGAAAAGAAAATCTGGAAGTGTTAGTTTGATTTTTAGCTGGAATTCACCATTTTGGATACAAAGTTATATCTTCATATTTTAAAGACAAGCTGGATAAGAGTTGATACATTGAATTGGAAAATTGTGGTCCTTTGTAAGTTCTAACAAGGATTTCTAAACAGCCACTACCAGGTAAATCAAAGCTTAGCTCCAGACCTGGATTTTCTTACCTGCTTCAGAAGACATAGAAAAGAATGTTCCCTGTGAAGATATCCATGATTCCATTTGGTTTTTCTTTTATTTTCCTTTATTCTTTTTTGCTGGCTTTTGGGACACCCAGCAGTGATCAGGGGCTACTCTGGATTCTGTGCTCAGGGATCACACCTGACAGAAGAACTCAGGGAATTAAACCCAATTTCTGAATGCAAGGCAAGTGCTTTACTTGCAGTCCTATCCTACCTCTCAGCTCTCTATTTGCTTTTCTAACTCAGCATGATTTCAGTTACTGGCTGTCCTCTACTTCCTTAGTCCGGCCAGAATTTAGTAGCCTGGGATTCTATTTTATCTGGTGAATGTTGTGAGGAGGGAGTTGGGCAATTCAGCTTCCTCACCACTCCCGTGTTATTCTCTTTAATATCTAGACGATAGGGCTGTTTTTCCTTTTTTAACCAGTAAGAGATAAAATCCTGTTGGGCGAGAAGTAGTAAGATGGAAAAAAAAAACAAAAACAAAAACCATAAAGAAGACCTCATCTCCCTATCTCCCTTCCATGATCAATCTGGCTTCTACAAACAGGGACCTAGCTGAGGTCTTACAGTCAAGAGCTCAGAACCCTTCTTGAATGTCTTCTTTTATAAGGAACAGTCCTTGCCAAAGAGCAACCCCAGGGGCCAGCGAGGTGGCACTAGAGGTAAGGTGTCTGCCTTGCAAGTGCTAGCCAAGGAAGGACCGCAGTTCGATCCCCCGGCGTCCCATATGGTCCCCCCCCCCCCCAAGCCAGGGGCAATTTCTGAGCGCTTAGCCAGGAGTAACCCCTGAGCGTCAAACGGGTGTGGCCTGAAAAACCAAAAAAAAAAAAAAAAAAAAAAAAAGGAGCAACCCCAGCCTCTACACACACCCCCACCCTTTCCCCCCCCCCACCGCTGCCGCTGCCACCACCACCATCACCACCCCCCACCCCTCACACCCCTCTTCCCATCCCCCTTTCTACACCGTGTGCCCTAGCTCTAATACACAAGGTTCCCCAGAAAGCAGCAGCATGCGGGGATGTGTGTGTGTGTGTGTGTGTGTGTGTGTGTGTGTGTGTGAATATACCTAGATCAAAGCAAATAAGCAAATCCCCACCCTGGCTTGTTGCAATGGAAGGTGGGGTAGGTAGTATTTTATCCTTTAAAAATTTCAGTAACCCTACACACCCACCCTGCCAACTAACAGAAAGTACAAAGGGTCTGTGCTCACAGAGGATTCGGAGGCTGAGGTGCAGTGCCAGACTATTTAGGATCTTGCATCCTGTCTCCGTCAAGCCCACGGGGCTGAGAACTTTGGGATGCATGAAAATTTCCTTGCTCACAGGACACCAAAGTCTCAAGAGATGGGAGAAAGATCTGATGCATGATATTATCTGGTTTGAAACCCCCCCCCCCCCGCAGTCCTGGACCAGAGCTGTCTGTGGTGGTATTTGGAAGGGAGGGGATCGCTGGAATTTTTAGATTGTAGAGAGCAATGGGTGGATTTTAGAAGACTTCTTCTTGAAGGGCTCAGCTATCAAGAATATCAAAACAAATTTTATTCAGTCTTTCAGATCCATGAATGGTTCAGCCCGCCAGACGGGTAATTTTGGAGCATTGCGTTGGATTCGCGCTGTGGGTGCTCAAGAGAGTGGAAAGTTGCACAGTCTTGGTTAACCTGAGGTGAGCTGGGACTCTGAGGGTCCTGGAGCCACAGGGTTCGCACAAAGTTAGTGGTGCCTTGGCTTCTCCTTTCAATAGGCCACAAAATCAGCAACTCCCCACATGGTGGCTCCCTTTACTAAAGTTGAGAAGCGAGTACAATCGTGAAGTCTTGATTGAACTCGTTTCAGAATTCGTGTGGGAGGAAAAGTAAGGATTTTAATCGGGCTCACCTTTGACGTGAAGTAAGGCGGAAGACAGGAAAGCCACAGGCGGTAATAGCTTTGGGGTTTCAGTAAGAAAACGTCTTTGCTTAATTATCCGGTCGTGTTCACCACAGGCTCCTTGTCTGAGCTCAGAGAGGCAGAGCTGAACAGGAGTGCACACAAGGAAACACTCCAACACAAACCAGCGAACACATGCAGTGGAGACAAAGAGGCACATCTCCATGTTTGAAGCTCTGCGGCTGCCAAGCAATGTGGAGCATTCCTAGGAATGAAATAAGATGAAGCAGGACAGTGTCTGGCCTTAAAGGCTGGAAAACTTTGTGCTCTTGGAGCAATGATTAAATCTCAAAAAGAGAGAACTGAACAGAGAATAAAAAGCATTATAACTTTGTCTTAAATAATGCAGAACTAACGTATTATTAGATCCAAATCATAGCAACAGGAAATACTCTCCCTAAACTGTCATTTCCTTTGATTTTTGTTTGACCCACATAATTAAAATACTCATGATTATTGGTAATTCTATTTGCTATTAAAAAGAAATAGACTCTAGTTCTTTACTGCAGTAGAAATTATGGACCTTTTAAAATTACCCAGGGATTTGGAAGTCACAGGGTGAATGTGGTCTTTCCTTCTTGCTTTCCACGTCATTTTCAGTTAAAAAAATTAACTGTCCCCAATGGAGAAATTCCCGTTAGAAGCTTTTAGTAAATAAACTTGTATTGGGAATCCTAGTGCTTTCCCAGTTTTTCTGTATTTCCCCCAAATAAACTTGAGCTGTAAATAAAGTAAACAAATACACTTCTCATTGCAGATTCTTAAAATGTAATTATTTGGTGCAAAACACAATTTTATTTTTTAAAATCAAAGGGAACAGAAGAAAATGCGAAAGTCTCCCTATAAAGACCATCTAGAAAGAACAAAACAAATCCCCAACCTCCAAGTAAGACAATTACTTCTCACTAAAATTTGGGGAACAGGGGATGGTTCTGTTTTAAGGACACAAAGTGGGGGGATGTTTGAGGATGTGAAAGTATCTGAACAGTAGGGTGATTTGGACAGTAAATTGCCACATTAATGGCATTACTGCCAAATCTTCAGGATTGGAGGAGCCAGTGAAAAATTAAAGCAGTGCTGTTTTTCAATGTTTGTAATCTGCGATCAACACATCAGCACTCAGGATCTGGACAGTTCCACAGGCTCATGTATGGTGGAAGCTTTTAACTGTCTATTCATAGCCAGACTCAGAGTCAACGAAAAATGCCAGACTCATTGGTGATTTACTGAAAATCCTCCAAGACTTCCCTTTAAAAAACAAAACATCTTCTACATTTAATTGTCTATCTGAAAGAACATATGCAAGAAATTAGGAGATCTAAATTAAATTTATTAATAGGAGAGCTTAATGGTGCTTAATTCCAGAGACCAGAACTCTGATAGCTGGGGCCTGATGAATAAATAGTAAATCAAAATAGTATGAAGATAGTTAAAAAACATGACTTGGACCATCCTCAAAATTCTATAAATTCTCTTTACCCCCTGATGAAAAGTGTGTGAAATAGTCAAGCATCAAAATAATTGGGCTTCTTAAAAATTAGATTGTCTGAGTGAAAGGTGTTTATGAGAAGTCGATGACTCCGGATCTTATCATCCAAAAGGACAGCACAGAATAGTTAATATGTTCCTTGAGGGACTAGGATGCTGACGTCTTTTTCTGATACCGGATCATTACGTGACTGAAAAAAAAAAAAAAGGGAAGTCATTTCATGAATAAAAATCGGAGCGCAACAGTCTAACCAAATATTCTGTACTTAAAGGCCATAGGTAGACAGATGTTGACAAAGAAGGCTCTTTTAGAAGCATGTTCAGATAGATATTTTGCTAACTGCACATATAAATAGGAGCAGAGGGCCAGTCACCTCTGCAATAGCAGCAGAAGCCGCAGCTTCAGACGCAGAGGAACAGCGAGCGAGCGAGCGGAGGAGCCCCTGAGTCGCGCTGCGCCTAGACCAGCCTGTTCCAACCTCTGATCGCACGGAGGCTCGCCGCTTCCTTTCCTTCTCCCATTTTCCTACTTTTTCCTTCACCCTTGGCTTCTTTCTCCAGGCGGACTTAACTTTGCCCGCTCCCCCAACTCCTTGGCGCTTCCTTTCCTCTTTCCTCTCTTTAGCATCCCCTCTCTTCCTCCTCCTCCGTCTCACAGCCGAGCTTCCAGCTTCTAGTTCTGCGTCTCTAAGAAACTTTTCAAACGAATTCCGGCCTCGGCCAAGAAGTGTTCCGGCTCGATCTTAAGACTTCACCTCCGACACGAAAGCCAGAAGGTGATGCTTCTAGGGCTGTGACTCCAGCGCGGAAACTTAGAGGAGCCCTTTGCCTGCTGTCCTACTTGGCAACAAACCCTCTCCTGCCCACGGTAAGAGTTGGATGGTAAGAGGAAAACGCAGCTTTTCCAAATCTTACTACTTGATTGCATTTTTTTTCCTCACAGCGATCAGGGGACTTGTTAGCTTCCCTTCCCACTGGGTCTGGCGAGTTGGGGGGGCACTGTAGCACGCACGCACGCACACACACACACACACACACACACACACACATTCACGTATGTTATTGCTAACTAGAGAAGCTTGAGGGCACGCGCGGACAGTCGTTAAGGATATTCGCCCCGGCAGCGGGAGCCTCGGAACATCCCTCCGCCGGTCCCTGGAGTTCCCCTCGGGTTGGAGGGTGGCGGCTTCGCGCGTTCTCACCCCTCTTTCCTTGGCCCTGTGCAGAATGGCCATGTGTAGCGGAGCGAGGTTGGCCCTGCTGATCTACGGGATAATAATGCACAGCAGCGTCTACTGCTCACCTGCCGCCGGCGGACTCCGGTTCCCTGGAATCAGGTAGGTACTGGACGCCAGAGCTGAGCTCCTTTTGGGGCTCCCCTTCCCCCGACGCCTTCCCGTACAGTTACGCGGTGCCGGCGGTGACTGTCTCCACGCGCCCCAGATCAACTCGCCGACGGACCCCTGGCCCGGGCCCTGCTGGAAACGGCAGGAGAGGCCGGCTGGAGGCTCTGCACCCCTTCTCTGGCCCGGGGCAGCCCAGGGGCCCGTGTGGGACAAGCCTCCGGTGGCTGGAAAAACCTTCCCTCCCGCAGCACAGCCCCGCCCGCCGGCGGGGGGGCAGGGCCGGGCCAAGAGCTCCCCTTCTTTTCTCTGTTCTTCACGGGAGTTGGGATGATTTAGCTCCCAGAGTCAGGTCTAGGGGGTTACACTCGAAGCTCCTGGGGACTTTGCTTTGTTACAGCTTGGTCGGGACCGCTAGGGCGGGGTCTCTCTCGCTTCCCTTCTCGCCTCGAAGAGGGTTTTGTGCTTTTTCTTTCCCGCCTGAAAGAGCTCAAGTATATGTGTTCTGCTGCATTTGTCTTAGACAGTCTTGGGGAGATGGAATGTGTTCCTATGTGGTTGAGGAAATGCGACACTAGAGAAAGAAAATAGAGAATGTGCCTGCAAGGGAGGGGAGAAAGGCCGAGGACACAGCGGAAGGAAGCGAAAGCAGAAGGCAGGCTGCCTATTAGGACAGCCTCGCCAACGGGCTGGAGCAATCTTGACCCCCCCCACCCCCATTGATTTCTAATGGGTCGGCTTTGCCTCGGTCACACAGTGCAGCCCCAGTGTCCCGGGCCGGTGAGCGGCAAAGTGGACTCTCGCTTTGCAGGGGCCGCACCCCGAGGTGCTCCAGCAGCCACAGGCAGCTAGAACTGCTCGCCTTTCTCTAGCAAAGCTGCTGCTTCTACCCAGGCCCGCGAATAACCGACTTAGGGGCTACTGACCATTGCTTTGTCCAGAGATACGTGTTGTGGGTTCAAGAGCTGGGTACCAGAGTCTGGACCCGAGTCAGGAATGATCAGAAAGGGGTTTGCAGGACAGCTGGCCTCTGGTTAGGAGGATGGACGTGTGAGTCTGCTTTGCCGGTTGAGAGAAAGGGGAGCAGAGTAACCGAGTAACAGAACACCCTCCAACGTCTCGCATCCTAGAGAGCGCTACTACCCTGGCCTTTCCCCGGGTGTCTACACCTAGCCAAAGCCAAAGCTTTATGCTTTAACTTCCTTTTCTGATCGATAGCGAGCGCGCGTCATAGGCGCTAGGCCTAGACGGTGCGAGGCTGTTATGTTGCTGGCTTTCAGTGGACCCCAGTCGACTTGACCGCCCTCCCCGTTCCCCTTCTCCCTAAAAGAAAAGGTGATTCAGAACCCAGCCAACCCATGCAAGCTGATTAGCGTGAACTATTTCTATAGAGTTTTGAAGCGCCCGATTTCAGTTTTATTTCCAAAGTCCCAGGAGTCCCCAGCACCTGCTTCAGGCCGGAGGGTGCGGACTAGCCATGGAGCGAGCTGCCGGGGAACCAGCTACGTTTAGGGGCATCTATTATTCATGTTCCTGCCAGATACTCTCTGGCCCAAAATAGAAGGAAGAGGTTCTCCGTGACCTACATCTGCGCAGGGAAGAGTTCCCCTGGGCTGAGAGGCTGGGGCGAAGGTGGCCGCCGGAGTGGACCGCCCACCCCATCTTCAGGCCTTCTGGGCCAGCGCCCCGTCTCCTGCGGTCGTTCAGATCCGCTGTGGCCCTTCGGGGCGGTGGAGATGGGGGAGATTCGGGGTCAGGTCCGGGCCCAATGACCCTTTACTGCCCGGTTTCCCAGGTTCTCTGAAGCCGCGGACTGCGAGGGCTAGGGTGGGAACTGCTTGGCTGCACTTTCCTCCTCCGTATCCTCCCGGGGACCCGAAAAAAGAGGCAAAGACCCTGAGGCTGGGCGTGGAAATCAGGGCGACTCTTTTCGCAGGACGGAGGACGAGGCGTACGACGAGGACGGAAACCCACTGCCAGACTTCTACGACTCGGACCCTCCGGACGTGGGGAGCCCCGCCTCGGCGCAGCAGCGCGACGTCTACGCTCTCTACTTCCCTCGGGAAAAGAGGTACCCCCGCCCCTCACTCTGCTTCCCCCACTGGCCCCGGGACGCGGGTGGCGGGAGGGAGGAGCAGGCTGGAGGCCGAGTGGGCACTTTTTCAGAAAAGCCCTCCAGCCCCCCCCCTTTTTTTTTTACCCGATAAAGAAACCGAAAAATTAGAGGACTTAGAGGGCCGCTTGGGGTGGGAATTGTCCTTGCAAGGCCTGGGCTCAAGGAATGGCAGTGAAGGACCGCTCTGGCTAGTGGAGTGCCCTGATAAGTCTCCCCGAACTTTCTCCCCAAGAGTCTTGGATGTATCTGCCAAGAGGGTTCTTGGGGGGCTTTCCCCCGTCAGAGGGGGCGGGGGTGGGGACAATCGCTTGGGAACTGTCAGCGATTCTGGGTGCACGCTTTGTTTCTCCGTCAGGGATCTCGCCCACGAGCTACTGCACAAGGCCTACCGCAAAGAGCTGGACCAGTTGTCCACCAGGAAATACCTGCAGACGGTCATGGCCCAGGGCGCAGGGTAAGAGCACGAAAGAGTTAAGGCAGGCGACGCGCGCGCGCTGGGCTGTCCTTGCGGAGCGCGTGCGGGGCGGGCGTGGCTTCTACGTGCGTGCGTGTTCGTGGGCCCGGGACGCGACTGCGTTGCGGAGCCAGACTGGACCGCGCCCGCCCGGCGGGAGGTGAGGGTCGAAATCTGGCCCCAAGCTCCCCGCGCAGGATGAGTTGGAGAGGACCGGGGCGCGGTGGCAAACCGTGGACTCGGATCCGTTAGAATAGGAACCAACCCGCCGCACCCTCTCATTCATCTGGCACCTGCCAAAAACCTTCAGCTTCGTGGAATGGGTGGCTAACAATGAGTTAATAGACACGAGTTCACAGAAAGTTTCGTGCATTGTAAATTCAAATCGAAACAAGCAAATCTTCCCATCTGGACACTTAGGGAAACTGGTTTATTCTTGCCCGAAAACCCGAGCACAAGGGCTGGTGCAGAGCACGTCTCGGCAGAAGGCAATATTTTAATAAAGCCGGTGGGAAAACAGATTACATTTTCGCGATGAATAATTCAAGCCTTGAGAGAGATTGCCTGCAGCCTGTCAACTCCCCACGATTCCCAAAGGAGTGCAGAGGGAAGAGGGGAGTTTGGTGTGGAAGTAGTGTGCGGAGTGGACGCCAACTCCAAAACAGCAGCCTGGGTATCGGGGAAAGGAAGTTGGGGTGATGGAAGTGAGGTCAAAGGAAAGGTCGAGACAATTTTTTTTATTTTGCAAACGCACGGATGTTTCTTTTTTATTTTCTTTATTTATAATTTATAGTTTTTAAAGGGAGAGGCAGAGAGCGATAATACAGCGGGAGGGAGGGTGTTTGCCTTCCTAGCTCGCACCGACCTCGGGGATTCAATCTCCGACATCCCAGAACGCCAGGAATTCCCCGCGAGCATCGCCGGGTGTGGCCCAAAACAAATCTAATCAAAACCAAAGAAAACTGCGTTTAGAGAAGATTTAGTCACTGTGATGCGCCCTTGACAGGAACCCCATCCCATTTATCCCAGCTCCCCCCTGCGAGGTCCTGGTGCCGGGAATTCCCGGTGGAGCTCGAGGAGTTTGCATGCATCGCGCTTGCCCCAAGCTTCCAGGTCTTGTGCAAGAAGGTGGTGCCCTCCAGCTCCCCGCAATTGCTGAATCTGTCTCCCCTCCATCTCTTTCCTCGCAGGGGGATCCTGGGCGGCGGCGTCAACTGGGAGCCGCTCTCCAAGCGCCACTCAGATGGAATCTTCACTGATAGCTACAGCCGCTACAGGAAACAAATGGCTGTCAAGAAATATTTGGCGGCGGTCCTAGGGAAAAGGTATAAACAAAGGGTTAAAAACAAAGGACGCCGAATAACCTATTTGTAGCGATGAGTGGTCAGCTACTCCGTGTATAGTCCCAGCACACACTGAAAAGTCCTTTTCCCAATTGACTTAACAGTCATCGCTCATGTGTTCTATCCAAACATGTATTTATGTATGAAGTAAAGCCATTAAATGAATATTTTGATAAAATATTGTTTTTCTTTTTACAAAGCACTAGAGAATGCACAGATATACTTTGTGGACCAATTATTGATATATTATATATATTAATATATATATAAAGTATAATAGAGAGCAATTCATACAAAAGTGTGCACAAGGATTGAAAATTCGCCTGAGCTGTTTATGTTTTTATACAAAAAAAGAAAAATAGACAATCATTGTTTTAAATATTACTCCTATTTTTGTAAACTGGAATTAAAAGGATAGTATTTTTATCCATGGCAGGCCTGAAGATATTAATATTGACCATTTGCTACTGTACATAAACAATTCTGGCCTGCTCCAGGGAGAATTGGAGGTCATGGTTTGGGAGAATTGCTGAAGGGAGCTCCTGTTATTTCCCAGTTTGTCTCTGGAGCAGGTTCCTTCAATCCCAGCCCAATTAAACTGGCCACTGTTGCCCTTGCTGGGTGCCAATTCCAATCCTCCTGCTTTCTTTGATTCTACTTTTATGTGTATTTGTCTTTCTTTCAACTCTCAGCCCAGAAAAATTTTTCCTAATAAAATACAGCTCTATCCAAATTGTGCTTCACCCTAGAATCCACATTCTATTCCCTGGGGGGCAGAGGTGGAGGGTTGTGCAGAGAAGGGAGACTTGGATTGGAAGCTCCCTTTTCTGTACTTCCAGGGAACCCAATATCCCAAGGTTAGGGCAATTTGAGCATAGTGAAGGAAATGCAGGTAAGTAGGAAAAGGCAGAGGGAGCATCAGGCAGTAGTAGTAGGAGGACCCTAAAGAGGGACAGGTATGGAGCTGCCCCACACCTGGGATGCTAGGAGCAGTGAGCACCTCTGGTGGTCTCCTGGCTGCAGTGGGCGCTGGGTATTGGAAATGGATGCAAAGTACGATGTGTTTTTCTCCAGTGCTGTCCATGCTTCTCATCTTGTGAAATGGCCAGGATTCTCCCCTTTGAGCCCTGCTCTGTAAGAGCTATCCCTTTCCTTTGTGATTTTCTGAAGACTCTTATTCCCCCCTCCCCATTAGTACCCTTTGAATACCATTTTCCCCCACTTCTCTTGAATGTGTGAATGCTTTTTTCTGTTGTTTGATGTAAGCACTTATTGTAAAGTTTAGGAACACCTGTGTAGTTAACACTAAGTAATTATGCACTAAATATGAACCTTTGTTTCTTGTTTATTGAGTTTGTAGGTAAAATGTATTTTTCTACATTATGGCTTATTGCTTAGTAAAATTTGTTTCATAAAACCAACCTTTGTCATAATAGAATGTGTAGTGTTCACATGTTGCTAAGTGTTTCTAACTGATAAATCAATTTAAACCTCGTCTTCAAATGTATGAGTACTATCTTATATTTGAGGTCTATAGTGAGGTAAGCGAGCTTCAAGAGACTCGAGAACCTCATCCTTGTATCCTTCCTTGGCTACAGAAAGCATGTCTATCTGTCTGTCTGTTTCCTATTGAGTCTTTGAACATCTAGAATAATCGCTACAAACAAAAGAACCTTCACCCTGCAACAATAGGCAAACCAGTCTAATCCCCAAATTTCAGGCACAAGTACTTCTGGAAGAAAAAAAAAAACAAAAGAACAAGAAAAGGTGACACGTTAGCTCGTAAAGTTTAAAGGACCTTTCCTTTTCCTTTATGGATTTGGTAGTATGAAATCATAAATCAAAGAAAACAGAATTGGATTTGCATTCCCGAATGGGATGAATGCTGCCAGGAGATCACATTGCAGACAGTGAAAGCACAGAGGCATTCGATCTATGCCTAAGTCCTGTGCACAGGATCAATCTTTCTTTAATTCTGCAGTCTCCTCAGGCAATGTGAAATGGGACGCAGTTTGCAGCTTTAGTGCCTTTCTTCGCCTTTTAAATCGCCACGAATCACAGATGGCTATTTAGTGGCCCTACAATGCTGCAACACATCAGCTTGCATTTTAGTCTTAATTATTTGTTTCTTGGATAATGGGCAGAGTTTTCTGTATTTGTGTCAACTCTTAGTGGTGAAATAGGGCTCTAGTTAGCCTTTTATTTATGAAGTTTAATTTAGTGTTCCTGTGGCTAGTTGCAAGCATTTACAGTGATCACCAGTTTAATCTTAATCTTTTGTATACTTTTTAGAAATGCCAAGAGCCTTACTACAAAGAGCAAATTTATGATAGTCGTGATAATTTAGGTAGATGTTAGTCTTGAAACTCTTATTTTGTGTGCAACTGATTATAAAAACATCTTAACCAAGTATTATTACACACATGATATCTATAACTAGGACTTTGATAACTGTTATATAAAGTGTGTAAAATTTGTATGAATAAATTTTTGTAAACAATGCAACTTCGTCTAATGTTTGGAGAAAAAAGACATCTAGGAAATAACTTAAAATATTTTAAATATCGTATTTTCTTTACCAGTCATTAAGATTTTTCATTTCTTGGATACAAATTTACTTAATCATCCATGTAACATCTGCTTTATGGGTTACTGAATTCAACCAGAAATTTAAAGTAGTAACTAGATGGAAATGTCTAGAAAGATATTTAACTCATAAATAGGCACAAATGTGGAAATATTTATAAGATGCACAATATGGATTAATTTCCATTCCCTACTATATATATGATTTTATATAATACATATATCTACACATATATACATATATTTGATTTTCAGAAAGTTACAGTCCAGTGGTGACATGCTATAGTGACAGATTGTATCCTAGTATTAGGCTTCAAAAACAGTAGTTTAATTAATTGTTCTCTCACAAGTAACTCTGAGAGCTGAGCTGGTAATGATAAAATTATGTATAAAAGTAGTTAATACTTAATCTTGGAGGTTTAAAAACATGTTTAAAAATACTAGGACTATATAAGCAAGAGTAAGAAAAAAAAATAAAAAGGAGTAAAGCAAAGGGTTAAGTACTCCAAAAGTGTACTTTGAAACCTTGGACAAAACATGCAAAGTCATTTGTGAGTTATTTTTCTTACTAATTCATATTATAGCCTTTAAGCAAAACCTTCATCTGAAACCTCACAGTATTGTTTTATTTGAAGTTCTTGATGGTTTCTGGAAGAAAAACAATGTTGTATATTGATAGTCATTTATAATGTCACATCCCACTTAATTTAAATGGAAAGATTTTCAGTCTAAAAATTAAGATAATCATTAAATAATTTAGCAGTTTATCACAATAGTATCAAAGGACCACCAAGAATAGCAAGTATTCACAAGCTATCTTTAGAATTTAGCTCTGTAGTGTTTAAAGGCCTATACTCATATACATAAGAGTGTATGATGCAATTTCTATTTGTCACAAAAAAGGTGAATACAGTACAGTTCATATTACTAGACAAGGAGTTTTTTTCTCCATATTACCACCCATCCCAAGAAGTATCATCACTCTTACTCTTTCTCTACCCTACTCCTCTGCAGCTCCCCCACCCCTTTATGCTAGTGTGGTAAATAAAAAGGTGAAGAAAGATACTTTATTTGGTTGGGGGGGCTAAAGACTGTTAAGGAACAAGGAAGTAAATCTTAGACTTGGTTGACTTCAAGTGAAATTTATATAGATAGGTAATATACCATATCCTATTTATTTATTTTTATGTTTTTTGGGCCACACCTGGCCCACACCTGGAATTGCTTAGATGTTCCTGTTTTCATACTCAGGAATTACTCCTGGCATGCTTGGTGGACTGTATGAGGTGCTGGGGATTGCATCCAGGTTAGTTGCGTGCAAGGCAAACATTAGACCTTTGTACTGTTACTCTACCCTACTGTCCTCTTATGCAGCATAATTCAAATTATGTCTTACTTTGGAAGGCTTAGTTTATTTAGATATCTAAGAAATAAGAATATGGAGGTAAGGCATTTGCCTTGCATGCAGAAGGACAGTGGTTTGAATCCCGGCATCCCATATGGTCCCCTGAGCCTGCCAGGAACGATTTCTGAATGTAGAGCCAGGAGAGCACTGCTGAGTGTGTGACCCCCCCCCAACAAATAAAGAAAGAAGAATATGTGCCTATTGCTGCTTGGGTTGAGAACATGTTGATTCAATACAATCTATATTTCCCAATCACCGAAAATGGGTGATGGTTGAGAAAGTTCAAAGAACACCTGGGAGTTAAGGTAATTTTTTCACAGAGATAATTTTTCTGCAACAAACGGACTTGGAAACCTTATTAATAATGCAGATAGCAGAGCTACACCAGAACTGAAGAATCTTTTTTTGTTCCACCCCTGGAAGTACTTAGGGCTTACTCCTTTTTCTGTGCTCAGGGATCACTTTTGGCAGGGCTTAGGGAACCAGATGAGTTAGTAGGGCTAGAACCTGGGTTAGCTGCATGTAAGGTAAGCAAGCACCTTACCCACTGTACTATCTCTCCAGTCCCAGAACCAGTGAATCTTTAAAGTATAAAGCTCTAGAGATTATTGTGCAATAAAGTTTGAGGATTTAGAATTAAGTGACTTGTAGACAGGAAACCAAAGTTTTAACTTTTCCTTTTTATGTTAGATATAAGATATGCTCCCAGTATATAGTCATACATATAATAATCAATAGACTACATTAACCCTAGATTAGATTTTTTTAAATTCCACTTTCTTTAGATCACTAACACTATTAACTAGCATTACTTGTATGTTCTGGTCTCTGTTAAATGGGTTAACAGATCTCTGGAAGGAGAATGAGACTTTGGGTGAAATCCAAAAACCCTTTAATTACATGACAGAGAGAATAATGAAATAGTAGAGAGAACCTACACAGCTAGCTGTCAGTAATTCTGTGAATCTCGAAATCAATTTCCAGTTGCATTATAGCCTAATTGAACTTGCTTGACTATGCCTACAGCTGCTTTCAATTTAGATTGAGTGTGCACCACAACTGTTTACTAGCTAGGTTATTTCGTGTACTTACAGGCCCAAATTCAACCCTATTGATACCTTTACAAGTCATTTTTTGTGTGACCCTTTTGGAATAAATTTCTTTTGCTGTTATTCATGACCTCACCAGAGAATTCCTATATTCCAATACTGGTTTGAATCTGGTGAGGTTGTTGTTGATTCCTCCCTTAGGTAGGTTTTAGGTCCTGTTTATTCTATCTTTCTGACCAGATGTTCCAGAGTAACTGTCACTGTCACAGGTTTTAAAATTCTTCATATTTTGGTCCCTTTTTGTAGCCATCCTGAATGGCTCACTGATTCCCAACTTAATACTTCCTTTTCAGAAGGTCAGTTTCTTATCAGTTGTTAAAATGCAAATACTTTTTTTTTTTTTTTTTTGGTTTTTGGGTCATACCCTATAGTGCTCAGGGCTCTATGCTCAGAAATCGCTCTTGGCAGGCTGGGGGGACCATATGGGATGCTGAGATTTGAACCACTGTCATTCTGCATATGAGGCAAAAGTACTACGTCTTATTCCTTTATATTTACATTACTCCTTTACATTCAAAATCCTTCCATTGATTGAATGCTTGTGCTCTACCTAACAGATCCAAATAATCCATTAACTCTAGTGGAAACCAGCCATGTCTAGGAATTTCTACAGGTTTTAAGAGCATGTCTTTATCTGTCCTGTTTCCTCTGCTTCACATTGGTTCCAGTGACCTTTACTCCTGTTCTTTAATTACACACTGAGCTCCCCTTTTCCAAATTAACTTGTCTCTCCAGCTAGATGCCTCCTGGAGGTCACTTGACATTGAACTCAATTGCTCTATATTTCTACCAAATGTAGTAAATCTTTTTTGAGTGATTGACATAATGAGAAAACTTACAGAATTTGCTATGGCACAACTGCAAAGCACAGGAAACAAAATAACATATGAACAAATTTAAAAGTTAAATGTCTCGAAAAGCTACATAGAGAAAGTTAATTAGGTATGTTTTTGCCATATGATAAAATGACCTTTAAATTATCATATATAAGGGCCAGGAGTCAGACTGGTCCATGGGAAGAAGCTTGTGGCAAAGAGAGGGGAAGTGGCAGTTAGAGCAGAGACTAGATCATATGATAATTATAGTTGGGAACAGACATCACTCTGGGCATGAACTGGGTACTGAAAAGAGGTAAATTGATATACGTGATAGCTCTTCAGTAGCAACATTGCAAACTACGGTGTTTAAAAGGAAAAAAAATGAAAAGGAAAATGGCTGCCTTAGCGGAGACTGGGGGAAAGGCAAGGGGAGGGCCTGAGGGAAATGGAAGACTTTGGTGGTAGGAAATAAGCAATGGTGAAAAGATGGATGTTGGACACTGTGACTGAAACTTAACCATGAGCAACTTTGTAACTATCTCACGGTGATGCAATGAAAAATTTATTAAAAAATAAATTGTAGTGTATGCAAAAGGCTCCAATGACTGAAGCTACTTTTATTTTCTTTGCCTTTGTTTTTAGGTCATACCTAGCTTTGTTCAGGGGTTGATTCAGCTCTGCATTCAGAAATTACCCTTGGTGATGATCAGGGACCAATATAGAATATTGGGATTGAACCTGAGTTGGCTGCATGCAAATCAGATTTTCTTTCTTTCTTTCTTTCTTTCTTTCTTTCTTTCTTTCTTTCTTTCTTTCTTTCTTTCTTTCTTTCTTTCTTTCTTTCTTTCTTTCTTTCTTTCTTTCTTTCTTTCTTTCTTTCTTTCTTTCTTTCTTTCTTTCTTTTTCTTTCTTTCTTTCTTTCTTTCTTTCTTTCTTTCTTTCTTTCTTTCTTTCTTTCTTTCTTTCTTTCTTTCTTTCTTTCTTTCTTTCTTTCTTCTTTCTTTCTTTCTTTCTTTCTTTCTTTCTTTCTTTCTTTCTTTCTTTCTTTCTTTCTTTCTTTCTTTCTTTCTTTCTTTCTTTCTTTCTTTCTTTCTTTCTTTCTTTCTTTCTTTCTTTCTTTCTTTCTTTCTTTCTTTCTTTCTTTCTTTCTTTCTCTTCTTTCTTTCTCTTCTTTCTCTTCTTTCTCTCTCCCCTCCCTCCCTCCTTCCCACCTTCCCTCCCTCCCTCCCTCCTTCCTTCCTTCCTTCCTTCCTTCCTTCCTTCCTTCCTTCCTTCCTTCCTTCCTTCCTTCCTTCCTTCCTTCCTTCCTTCCTTCCTTCCTTCCTTCCTTCCTTCCTTCTTTTCTTTCTTTCTACAGTACTAAAAGCCTATTCCTGACTCTGCATTCAGGAATCACTCCTAGAAGTGTTCAGGGGACCATAAGAGGTATTGGATCAGTGCTATGCAAGGCAAGTGCCCTACCTACCCCACTGTATTATCTCTCTAGCTTTTATGACTTTATTTTCTTCATATCTGTTTTGAACAAAATGAAAAGTGTTTATTTGAGAAATAAAGAAATGGTTGTATTTTAAATTAAAATCATCTTATACTTCAAGATAGGGATGCCTTTTTCTTGGGAGATAAACTGGGAACTGGACATCCTTTAATGTTATAATTAACAGAGTAACTGCAACTGTGAAGGAAACTTCTCTCATCACAGAAATGTGATTTGAAACATGAGTTCATAGAAAAAAGAAGATAATGAAAAAATTTAACAACAGTGGGATATTATAGTAGGTGATGCCATCTGGTATAAGTTTATTTTCTTCTTAGCTGTATCTTTGTTATCTTTTAGAGAATTCTAATTCAGGTAGGAATATAGTCTGTAGATCCAAAGAAAATATAGCTCAGAAGGAAAGTAGGCAGTATAGTGTGTATTTGTGTGCATTTCTTGTTACTACTCTCATTTTTTTTTTTGGTTTTTGGGCCACACCCGGCGGTGCTCAAATTACTCCTGGCTGTCTGCTCAGAAATAGCTCCAGGCAGGCACGGGGGACCATATGAGACACCGGGATTCGAAACAACCACCTTTGGTCCTGGATCGGCTGCTAGCAAGGCAAACACCGCTGTGCTATCTCTCCGGACCCACTACTCTCATTTTTATCTGTTTCTTCATGCAAGGCAAGGTTTTTCTGGATGCTACCTTTATATGGGACCAATCAGAATTGCTTCCCCTGAATGTAGTCAGGGCTTGATATATGATCAGTTTAGAATAATGGGATAAGAGAAGTATATTTTCTTTTTCTGGAAGTTCCTAAGAGACTTCTTTCATATGGTATGTAATTTCATACATTCTATAAGAACACAGCCTTTCAATGGAGCTGACACCATGAAAGTCAGGTAATATTAAGAAGAAATATGTCCTTGAGAAAGTCATGGATCCCTGGAATTAAAGCAATCCTGAAGCCCAAACACTGTTTCTGGATTTCCTATTAAATTGGCGAGTTCATTTCCTTACTGCATAATTCAGTTTCTTTCTTTGTTGTCAGTGATATCAGTTATGACCAATATTGTAATTGATGCTTGTTGCATCTCATTGTTTCAGAAAGTTGTCCTTTCTGTTCCCCATTTGTCCTTTGCTCTTTATCCTTCAAGATTCTAAGCTCATCCCTTCATTGTTGACTTTGTCTCCCACTTTCTGAAAGTGGGAGCAGAGGAAAAATAGGCATCCATATTTTTTCTCTTTATATTCACCTATCACTTTCACTTCAGATTCTCAATTTAATTGCTTTTTATCTGTATTTCCTTCTAAACTGTTAAAAATTTCTTCACATTAAGTTGTAAGTTGGCTAATATTTGCAAAATACTATATCATCATATTCTCCATTGTATGTAATTGTTTCTCTTCATCTTTTTGCTCTCCCCTCTTTTCTTCATCCCCGCTTTCACCAAGTGCTAGGCTACAGACCATAAGTGGTTCCCGGGATTAGACCTGGGCCTTCTGCATGCACACCATGTGTTCAAGCCTTACTATATATATATATATATATATATATATATGTATATATACATATATACAAATATATACACACATATATGTATATATATTTCTTGAATTCTTTTCACATGTTTCCTAGGATGTTATTTTGTTTAATAGTCCTTTCTGCTGCTTTCCCAGTTATTTACATAACTCCTCATCTTAAAAGTGGAGAGATAGCATGGAGGTAATGCATTTGCCTTGCATGCAGAAGGTCGGTGGTTTGAATCCCGGCATCCCATATGGTCCCCCAAGCCTGCCAGGAGCAATTTCTGAGCATAGAGCCAGGAGTAACCCCTGAGCGCTGCTGGGTGTGACCCAAAAAACAAAACAAAACAAAAAGTGGCTAGTCTTGAGTTCTAACCTTTTTTTTCTAGGGTAATACTCTGTATTTGTATGCTCTGAAGATTCAAGATATTACTAGTCTTTGTGAGAAAGTTCAAATTTCAGTAGATATATGGGCCAGAGTGATAGCACAATGGGTAAGGCATTTGCCTTGCACAAGGTCTATCCAGGACCAACCTGAGTTTGATCTTGGAATCCAATATGGTCCTCTGAGCCTGCCAGGAGTGAATTGTGAGTGCAGAGCCAGGAGTAACCCCCGATTGCTGCTGGGTATGGCTCCAACCCCCCCCCCCCAAAAAAAACAACCAACCAACTAACCAAATTTTGGTAGATATAATTTCATGGATTCATTGGGTATCTTAAGTTTAATGTGCCCCCAGTGAAATTATTTACATTCATTCCTCTTTGTTGCTACCACTCCACCATGCTACTCAGTCAAATACTGTTGATTAGTTTCCATTTTTCTTTCTATCACTAATTTAATGACACTATGATTTAGATATTTTATAGTTATGTTTTCAGTATAATCCAATATTTACATGATATTTTTCATTTTTTTTTTTTTGGTTTTTGGGTCACACCTGGCAGTGCTCAGGGGTTATTCCTGGCTCCAGGCTCAGAAATTGCTCCTGGCAGGCACAGGGGACCATATGGGGCGCCGGGATTCGAACCGATGACCTCCTGCATGAAAGGCAAACGCCTTACCTCCATGCTATCTCTCCGGCCCCGATATTTTTCATTTTTTTGTTTTGTTTTTTGTTTGTTTTTGGGCCACATATGTGAAGCTCATGGCTCTGTAATCAGAAATCACCCTTGGCAGGCACAGGGGACCATATGCGATGCCAAGGATTGAACCCAGGTTGGCTGCATGTAAGGCAAATATTGTACCTGATGTGTTATCATAGTAGCCCCTCTTTTTGTTTTTATAGTAACATTTTAACAATTAAAATTAATATCTTTATTTAAGCACCATAATTACAAACATGTTTCTAGTTGGGGTTCAGTCATAAAAACACCTCCCTTCACTAGTACAATAGTCCCATCACCAATTCCCCCTATCTTCTCCTCCCTTACACCCTGCCTGTATTTGAGACAGGTATTCTATTTCTCTCACTCTTTACCATTTTCATGATAGTTGTTAGTGTAGTTATTTCTCCAACTGCACTCACCACTCGTTGTGGTAAGCTTCATATCATGGACTTCATATCATATACTGGTCCTTTCAGCCCTCATCTTTATTTTCTCTCAGTATTATTACAGTAATATCATTTATTTTTCTTAAATGCCATAGGTGAGTGAGACTATTCTGTGTCTATCTCGCTCCTTTTGACTTATTTCACTCAGCACAATAGTTTTCTTTCTTTCTTTTCTTTCTTTTTTGGATTTTTGGACCACACTTGGTGACACTCAGGGCTATGCACTCAGAAATTGCTCCTGGCTTGGAGGACCATGTGGAATGCCAAGGATCGAACCAAAGTCTGTCCTGATCAGCCTCATGCAAGACAAATGCCCTACCACTGTGTTATCGCTCTGGCCCAGCACAATAGTTTTCATATCCATCCATGTATAGGAAAACTTCATGAATTCATTTCTCCTGACAGCTGCATAGTATTTCATTGTGTATATGTACCACAGTTTCTTTAGATACTCATCTGTGTCAATCATTTGAGTTGTTTCCATATTCTGGCTATTATAAATAGTGCTATAAATAATATATATGTGCAGAAGGACTTTTTGTGTTACGTTTTTGTATTCCTAGGGTAAACCATAGGAGTGGTATAACTGGAACATATGAGAGTTCAATTTCCCATTTTCTGGAGGAATCTTCATATTGTTTCCATAAAAGCTGGACTGGACTAGATGGCATTTCCACCAGCAGTTAATGAAAGTTCTTTTCTCTCCACATCCCCTCTAGTACTGATTGTTTTTGTTCTTTTTTTTTTTTTTTTTTTGGTTTTTGGGCCACACCCGGCGGTGCTCAGGGCTTACTCCTGGCTGTCTGCTCAGAAATAGCTCCTGGCAGGCATGGGGGACCATATGGGACACCGGGATTTGAACCAACCACTTAGGTCCTGGATTGGCTGCTTGCAAGGCAAACACCGCTGTGCTATCTCTCCGGGCCCTGTTCTTGTTCTTTGTGATGTGTGCCAGTCTCTGTGGTATGGGATGGTAATTCATCATTGTTTTGATTTGTATCTCCCTGATGATTAGTGATGTGGAGCATTTTTTCATGTGTCTTTTGGCCATTTGTATTTCTTCCTTGAGAAAGTGTCTGTTCATTTCTTTTCCCCATTTTTTGATGGGGTTAGATGTTTATTTCTTGTTAAGATCTGTCAGTAACTAGTATATCTTAGATATTAGCCCTCTGATGGGTGTTGGGTGAATAGTTCTTCCCATTCCTCCCATTTTGTATCCTAGTCACTATTTCCTTTGAGGTACAGAAGCTTCTCAGCTTACTATAGTCCCATCTGTTTATTTCCACTTCCATTTGTTTCAAGAGTGATGTTTCCTCCTGAGTATGCCTTTAGTCTCAATGTTATGGAGTGTTTTTATCTATGTGTTGTTTTATATACCTTATGGTTTTGGATCTGATATCAAGGTCTTTAATAATTTGGATTTAACCTTTGTGCATGGTGTTATATGGAGGTCTGAGTTAACTTTTTTTTACATGTGGCTGACCAGTTGTCCCAATACCACTTGTTGAAGAGGCTTACCTCGCTCCATTTTGCATTTCTTACCTTTTTTTTTTATCAAAGAATAATTGATTGTATATTTGGAGAGCATTCTCTTAATACTGAAGTCTATTCGATTGATCTGAGGGTCTTTCTTTATTCCAATACCATGCTGTTTTAATGACTAATACAATTTAAAGTTGGGGAAAGTGATGTCTCCATTTTTTTTTTTCCTAAGGGTTGCCCTAGCTATTTGTGGGTTTTTGTTCCAAATGAATTTCAGGAGTGTTTGATCCACTTCTTTCAAGAATGTCATGAATATCCATAGAAGGATAGCATTAAATATGTACAATGCTGTGGTAGTATTGTCATTTTAATGATGTTAATCCTCCCAATCCATGAACAGAGTACATATCTCCATTTCCTTCTGTCCTCTTTAATTTTCTGAAGCAGGGTTTTGTAGTTTTCTTTGTATAGGTCTTCCACCTCTTTAGTTAAGTTGACTCAATACATTTGAGTTTGTGTGGCACTAATGTGAATAAGATTTTTTAATGTCCATTTATTCTCTATCATTATTTGTATATAAGGGGGTTATTAATTTATGTAGGCTAATTTTGTAGCCTGCTACTTTGCTATATAAATCTTTGTTTCATGAAGCTTTTTGGTAGAGTCTTTATGGTTTTCTAAATATACTAGAATGTCATCTGCAAACAGTGAAATCTTGACTTCTTCCTTTCCTATCTGTATGCCTTTGAATCTTTCTTGTCTAATTGCTATGACCAGAACTTCCAGTACTTTGTTAAATAGTAGTGGGGAGAGGGGGAAGCCTTGTCTTGTACCAGATTTTAGAGGAAAGGCTTTTAATTTGTCTTAATTGAGAATAATATTTGCCATTGGCTTTTGGTAGGTGGCCTTGAACATATTGACAAAATTTCCTTTCATTTCCATCTTATTGAGAGTTTTTATTATGAATGCTTTCTCTGCACCTATTGATATGATAATATGATTTTATGTTTTCTTTGCTTGATTTGGTATATTATGTAGATTGATTTACATATGTTAAACCATCGTTGCATTCCTGGAATGAAACCTACTTGGTCATGGTATTTGACCTTCTTTTTTTTTTTTTTTTTGGTTTTTGGGCCACACCCATTTGACGCTCAGGGGTTACTCCTGGCTATGCGCTCAGAAGTCGCTCCTGGCTTGGGGGACCATATGGGACACCGGGGGATCGAACCGCGGTCCATCCTAGGCTAGCGCAGGCAAGGCAGGCACCTTACCTCCAGCGCCACTGCCCGGCCCCGGTATTTGACCTTCTTGATGAGTTGTTGGATCCTATTTGCCAGAATTTTGGTAAAAATATTTGCATCTCTGTTCATCAGGGATATTCTTTTTCTTTCTTTTCTTTCTTTTCTTTCTTTTCTTTCTTTCTTTCTTTCTTTCTTTCTTTCTTTCTTTCTTTCTTTCTTTCTTTCTTTCTTTCTTTCTTTCTTTCTTTCTTTCTTTCTTTCTTTCTTTCTTTCTTTCTTTCTTTCTTTCTTTCTTTCTTTCTTTCTTTCTTTCTTTCTTTCTTTCTTTCTTTCCTCTCTTTCTTTCTCTCTTTCTTTCTCTCTTTCTTTCTCTCTTTCTTTCTCTCTTTCTTTCTCTCTTTCTTTCTCTCTTTCTTTCTCTCTTTCTTTCTCTCTTTCTTTCTCTCTTTCTTTCTCTCTTTCTTTCTTTCTTTCTTTCTTTCTTTCTTTCTTTCTTTCTTTCTTTCTTTCTTTCTTTCTTTCTTTCTTTCTTTCTTTCTTTCTTTCTTTCTTTCTTTCTTTCTTTCTTTCTTTCTTTCTTTCTCTCTCTCTCTCTTTCTTTCTTTCTTTCTTTCTTTCTTTCTTTCTTTCTTTCTTTCTTTCTTTCTTTCTTTCTTTCTCTTTCTTTCTTTCTCTTTCTTTCCTCTCTCTCTTTCTTTCTTTCTTTCTTTCTTTCTTTCTTTCTTTCTTTCTTTCTTTCTTTCTTTCTTTCTTTCTTTCTTTCTTTCTTTCTTTCTTTCTTTCTTTCTTTCTTTCTTTCTTTCTGTGTCTTTCTGTCTGTGTCTTTCTGTCTGTCTGTCTTTCTTTCTGTCTGTCTTTCTTTCTGTCTGTCTGTCTTTCTGTCTGTCTGTCTTTCTGTCTGTCTCTCTTTCTTTTGCTCTGTCTTTCTTTCTCTCTTTCTCTCTTTCTTTCTTTCTTTCTTTCTTTCTTTCTTTCTTTCTTTCTTTCTTTCTTTCTTTCTTTCTTTCTTTCTTTCTTTCTTTCTTTCTTTCTTTCTTTCTTTCTTTCTTTCTTTCTTTCTTTCTTTCTTTCTTTCTTTCTTTCTCTTTCTTTCTCTCTTTCTTTCTCTCTTTCTTTCTCTCTTTCTTTCTCTCTTTCTTTCTCTCTTTCTTTCTCTCTTTCTTTCTCTCTTTCTCTCTTTCTTTCTCTCTTTCTTTCTCTCTTTCTTTCTCTCTTTCTTTCTCTCTTTCTTTCTCTCTTTCTTTCTCTCTTTCTTTCTCTCTTTCTTTCTCTCTTTCTTTCTTTCTTTCTTTCTTTCTTTCTTTCTTTCTTTCTTTCTTTCTTTCTTTCTTTCTTTCTTTCTTTCTTTCTTTCTTTCTTTCTTTCTTTCTTTCTTTCTTTCTTTCTTTCTTTCTTTCTTTCTTTCTTTCTTTCTTTCTTTCTTTCTTTCTTTCTTTCTTTCTTTCTTTCTTGCAGCATCTCGGTATAGCTTTTGTATCAGGGTGATTTTCACTTCATAAAAACTATTTGGGAGTGTTTCTGTTTCTTCAAATTTTTGGAAGATCCTGAAAATGATTGGTAGCAGTTCCTTTTTAAAGGTTTGAAAGAATTCATTAGTGAATCCATCTGGGCCTGGGCTTTTGTTTTTGGGAAGACTTTTAATTACATATTTAATTTTCTCAATAGTGATGGGTCTGTTTAGATATGCTAGATCATCCTGATTTAACAATAGGAAAATTTAAGAGTCTAAGAATTTATCCATTTCTTCCAAGTTCTCATGTTTTGTGGCATAGAGTTTCACAAAGCAGTCTCTGATTACCCTTTGAATCTCTGCAGTATCCATAGTAATCTTCCCTTTTAATTTCTAATCTGGTTTACTAAGTTTTTCTGTCTCCCTTTCTTTGTGAGTTTTGCTACTGGTTTATCAGTCTTATTTTATTTCATATTTTTGGGGTTTTTTTGGGGGGGGCACACTGGTGATGCTTAGGGGTCACTCCTGGCTATGTGCTCAGAAATTACTCCTGGCTTGGGGCACCTTATGGGATGCCTAGGTATCGAACTGCGGTCTGTCCTAGGTCAGTGCATGTAAGACTAATGCCCTACTACTTGTGCCACTGCTCCACCCCAGTCTTGTTTATTTTTTTAAAGAGCTAACTTTTGCTTTCATTGATTTTTTAGGTTGGTTTTTTGGATTTCTACTTCATTGATGTCTGCTCTAAGCTTTGTTATTTCTTTCAGTCTACCTATTTTTGGTTCATTTTGTTGATCATTTTTTAATTTTATAAGCAGTGTCATTGTTTTTTATATAAGCCCCTTCTTTCTGCCTGATGTTTGTTTGCAAATGTATAAATTTCCCTCTTAGTACCACTTTATCTGTGTCCCACAAATTCTGATAACTTGTGTTTTCATTGGCATTTGTTTCCAGGAATCTTTTGAATTTTTTTGTTTTGACTTAATCTCCGACCCACTGGCTGTTCAGTAGTGAGCTGTTTAATTTCCAGGTGCTAACGTATTTATTATGTGCCCCTTTGGAGTTTGCTTCTAATTTCAGTGCATTCTAATCTGAGAAGGTAGTCTGTGCAATTTCTATACTCTTGATTTTATGTGGTATGTTTTATGGGACTATATGTGGTCTATTTTGAAGACTGTCCCATGTGTATTGGAGAAGAATGTGTATCTAGTTTTCTGGGGGATGGAGTGCCCTACATTTATCTACTAGGCCACTTTATTCCATTTCTCCTTTTATAGATAGTATATTCTTGTTGGGTTTCAGCCTGGTTGACCTATCAAGTGTTGACACATTTGTTGTGAGGTCTCCCACTATTATTGTGTTGCTATTGATGTCTTCCTTCAAATTGATCAACAATTGTATTAAATATTTTGCTGGTCCTTCATTGGATACATATATGTTTAGGAGTGAGATTTCTTTCTGTTGTACATATCCCTTTTTATATTTATTACAAAGTGTCTATCTTTGTCCCTTATAACTTTTCTAAGTCTAAAGTATGTTTCATCTGATATTATTGTGGCCACTTCAGCTTTTTTTTAAGGGAGTTGTTTGCTTGGATGATTGTCCTCCAACCTTAGATTTTGAGTCTATGTTTGTTCTGACTATTCAGATGTGTTTCTTTTAGGCAGCAGAAGTTGGATTCAGCATTTTGATCCACTTTGCTACTCTGTGTCTCTTAACTGGTGAATTCAGTGCATTGATATTGAGAGAGATAATTGCCATCAGATTTACTGTCATATTTATATAGAAGTTTTGTCTGTCTGTTGGTCTATCTTGTCTTAAAGTAGACCTTTCAGTTTTTTCTCTAAGTCTGGTTTTGAATATCTAAAGTTTCTGAGCTATTGTTTACCTGTGAAGCTATGTATACTTCCTGAAACCTGAAAATGTGTTCTGGCTGGGTGCAATATTCCAAGCAAAGTATTAATTTTGTTGATTTTTGTTTCTATATACTACTACTGCCTTCTGTCCCTGAGAGTTTCTTGCGACAGATCTGCTTTAAATCTTAAGGTTGCTCCTTTCAATGTAATTTCTCTTTTTGATCTTGCTGCTTTCAGTGTTCTATCCCTATATGTGGGATTTGTCATCATGAGTAAGATTTGTCTTGGGGTGCTTTGCTTCATGTCTTTTTTAGCAGATAATCTTTGGGCATGCACAATTTGGTTACATGCAGTCTTTAGCTCTGGGAGTTTCTCTGTAATGATGTCCTTGACTGCTGATTCTTCCTGGGGATTTTCTTCCTGGGTTTCTGAGACTCCATTGATTCTTAAGTTTTTTCTGTTGAATTTATCAAAGACTTTTTTTCATTGTTCACATTCTTTGAGGATTTTTTCCATTGTCTGATTATTTGGTTTAAGATTATTTTCCAATCTCTTCTGCTATATGGAGTTGTTCTGCATCTCATATTCCAGCTCACTGATTCTCTCCTCAGATGCTGTTACTCTGTTGTAGAGACTTTCCATTAAGTTTTTCATTTTACCTACTGAATTTTTCAGTCCTGTTATTTCAGTTTGAAGTTGTCTTATTTTTATCTTCATATTTACTTCATTCTTACTTGTGGTTCATTCAGCTCCATTCATGCTTTCTTTGATTTCTATAAGGAGCTTCCATATTTCTTCTCTAAACTCCTTATCTGAGAGTCAAAATAGGTGGTTGGCAGTTTTGGGGCCATAAAAGCTGCCATATTCATTCTCTATGCATGAGGTTGGCCTGTATTGTTTCACTATTTTCATGCTTATAGTGTGCTGTTTTTTATGTGTTGCTTTGAGGTTCATTGACTAGGAGAATTGCATAGCAGTCAAGTGAAGTGGAGTGAACTTGTTATTTCTGTTCTGCCCTTCGTGTGCAGAGACACCCTATATCTGCCCTCAGAGATCTTCTCTGCTGTGCCCTCAGGAGCTCTTTTATGTTTGCCTCATGGAAAAGAGCAGAGGCATTTTAAAATATCTCTCCTTTGCAAAGAACAGGGCAGGAATCAGGCTCTACCCATTGTGGGTATAGACAGCCCACATCTGGTGATGTTTCTTCAGGAGATCTTTCCTGCTGTGCATTAGGAGTTCTTCTGTTTGGGGAATTATGTCCCCTTTTAATACTTCTGTTGTAGTTACGTCTCCTAATCCTTTTCTGTCTCCAGCATCATCAATCTCAAATAAGACTTAGGCTATATTGCAACTGTAGGTTATTTATTGAACAATTTTTTAGTGTTGGAAGGAGTTGAAGTCTTTAACATGTCTTTATTAATCACTCTATGTTGCTATTCTTATTTGCTTTATAGGATATTCTTTTATTTTTTTTTGTAGAAATCTTTTAAAGAAAGATTAGCTTCTTTCTTTGTTTTCCTGCAACAGTTTTTTATATTGTTAGTTTAGTTTTTATTTTCATACTTGTCTTTTGCTATTAGGATGAGAATATAAGGATGAAAATTACTCAACTTCAATCCTTAGGTCCTGTATTTTTTTTTACATAGTGGGCACATTATTATTACTTGTTTAATTGAAATGAATTCTATAGAAGTATTTAAGAAATTATTTCCTTGTGGGGCCAATTCCTGCCGTGTGATTGGGTACCCAGAGACATATAAAGCACAGCGACCATGCTCTCTGCCTCTTTTCTGCTGAGTTTGCCTAGACACCACAAGGACTATAACCTCTCCAGGACCCACACCCGGTAAGATGTCCCCACCCAACGCACGTGGGGCCAATTCCTGCTGTGTGATTGGGTACCCAGAGACTTATAAAGCATGGCAGCCATGTTATCTGCCTCTTTTCTGCTGAGCATGCCTAGACACTTCAAGTATTATAACCTCTCCAGGACCCACACCCGAAATGCAGCCGCTCCGCTTTGCTCCGCAGCCGCGCTTATCTTGTAACCCCTAAATTCTATTTCTGCACATTTTAAGAAGCAATATACAGTCTTGCCAATGGAGTAATTTTGCAGTACACCCCCATATTTACAGAAATAAAGATGGCTCCTCTAATAATCTAAAAAGTAGGAAACAAATAGGTATCCTCTCAAATAAGAAGTTTAGAGTAGAATTATGGAAAATGTTCAGGGAGCTCAAAAAGAAAAAGCATCGATAGACTTGACTGGAGCAAAATTAAGTATCAAGAAGATTTGTCAACTGAAATGAGAAATTTTCACACTGAACTAACAGATCAGAAAAACTGAGCTTATGCAAGTGTTGCTGGGCACGGGGTTTGGGGAGACCCCATGCCAAAGCCTTTCTCCCTAGCCTGGGGAGTGCTGGGAGGTTTGGCAGACACCAGAGCCTACCCCCTCTTTTCTTTTTTTTTTTTTTTTTTTTGGTTTTTGGGCCACATCCGGCGGTGCTCAGGGGTTACTCCTGGCTGTCTGCTCAGAAATAGCTCCTGGCAGGCACGGGGGACCATATGGGACACTGGGATTCAAACCAACCAACTTTGGTCCTGGATCGGCTGCTTGCAAGGGAAACACCACTGTGCTATCTCTCCGGGCCCAGCCTACCCCCTCTTTTTTCCCCTGGACTCCAGGCCCTACCTGGGTGCTGGCGCAGGTGGCCAGAAGTAGGTTCAGGTGGACTCTTAGTGGTCCTCAGGCTTTCCCCCTCCCTCCGTACTACAGTGGGGAGGTGCATGGGGAGGAGGGTGGGCAGACATCTGGCTTCTGGTTTCCTCCTTGATTCTGGAGACCAGCTCTTGCCAGGTATGGGGTTTGGGGAGGCCCCATACTGGAGCCCTTCTTCCTGGCCTGGGAAGTGCTGGGAGGCTTGGCAGGCCCCCAGCCGTCCTTGTCTTTTTCCCATGACTCTAGGCCTTCCCTGGGTGCCAGCTCAGATGGCCAGAAGTGGGTTCAGGTGGAGTCTTAGTGGTCCTCAGGCTTCCCCCCTACCTCTCCCTACACTAATGGAAATGCGCTTTGGGAGGAGGGTGGGTCGTTTTATGTTGGGACAGTCACTGGGATTTTTTTCTCCTTGTTTTCCTATTGATAGCATTGTATGCATATATTTTATATATCCATAACATCCATCTTGTATTGTGACCTTGATACCGCCCTACAAATCTCATTTCTAATATTTTACTGCCTCAGTCCCAACCCTTATTTTCCCCCATCTTCCCATGTAGGTGCAGCTCATGACATGAAGCTCACCACATAGAGTGATAAGTGCAGTTAGAGAAATAACTACACTAAAAACTATCTAACAATGTGAATGAATGAGGGAAAAAGAAAGCCTGTCTCGAGTACAGGTGTGGGTGGGGTGGGGAGTAGATAGATCTGGGAAATTGGTGGTGGAAATCCTGCACTGGCGAAGGGGGTGTTCTTTACATGACTGTAATCATACAACTACAGTTATATTTGTAATCACGGTGTTTAAAAAAAGATAATTTATATAAAATTTATTATAAAAAAAGAAATTATTTCCTGTATAAGCACTGAGAAAATAATGTAAAGTATAATAGAAGAAGGAATTTACTTAGCTATTCATAGGTGTTTGAGTAGCATTGAATAACATTTTTTGGGGGGGCAACCTTGACAGTGCTCAGTGCTTATTCCCAGCTCTCTGCTCAGGGATCACGCCTCTTGGATAAACTATGTGGAAGTGTGCTTACTGGTTGTAATAGAACAGATCATAAAGAACTGGAAGCTGTACTTACCTGGCAGGGGAGATACCATGATCACTAAGGTGGTTTCCCCAGGGCAAGTCTCACCCATTGCACTCTGGATGTGCTGAGCCCTGCAATTTCCCCAAATATGGGAAACTCGACTGCATAATTTGTGGTAGTATGGAATTGCGTTCATGCTCTCCCCTGGGGAAAAAAAAAGAACTGGAAGCTGTAAACACGCAGGGAATAGGTATAATGTTATGATGCTCAGTTTCTGTTGTTTTCTCTCTGTATTATCATTATAGATAACAAGGATAGACAGGACCATTTCCTACTTTGGGCCTGATTGGTTTAAGTAACATTTCCCTGTCTAATTGATCTAATCCTTTTCAGGCCCTGAAACTGCAGAACTGAGGCAGTTAAATGACCATTTAGAGATAAGGTAGCATGAGATTTCGCCCCTTCATAGGTAGAGACCACAGTCCTTTGCCAGCCTGAAGAAGATATAGAAGATGGACCTTTGAATACACCCCCTTTTAATGACTTTTAAGGTGTTGAAATCTCTAGGAAAAACATGGGATGGAAAGTCATTAGAAAAGCTTCCAGGGGAATAATGGCAAAGAGGGACCATGGAAATTCAATGAGCTAAGACCATTGACATCAATTTGTAATTACTATTATTGGAAATGCCTATATATCCAAGAGTTGGGGCAAGTAGCAAGGATTAACCAGACACTGATATTCAACAAGGATGGGTGGCTTCCTCTAAGATCCACCTATGTCTTCATTCTTAGAAACCTCTACAGTCTGAGAAATTTTCTCCAGTAGAAAAATTTAAAAGGCCCCCAAAACGTTATGTTTGACTTCAGCTTTATTCCATAAGGAACAAAAAGCACACAGTAATGCAAGTCACATAGTGAGGTTTATTGAGCCAGCACAGTGAGGTCCAGGTCAATGTGGACCCCATTTATAAGGCATTCAAGCTTTTTATACATTTCAACTGACTACTCAGTCACTAAGGAATTTGCTGCAGCTATATAGTTAGTTAATCTGTCTGTTCCCAATTCATCCCTCATTTCATACTTAAGGTAACTTTCAGGACCAACACCTCAAGATAAGCACCTGGGGGCAGCCGATGCCATTACCCAGGTCCAGAGACTCAGATAATCCCTCTTGTCTCCCTGCTCTCAGTCAGAGGTTAAATTTTACCTTGAATCTATTACCTCCCATGACTGCGATTACTTAGCCTCTGGGTAGTTGATCTTTAAAATTATTTGTCCTTAGTACAAGTTTGGGCTAGGAGTGGTTTACTTCCTGGCATTACCTTGAAGACCTGGTTCCAGGAATTGGCTGTTTTCTGGGCCTAGTCTTTTTTTTTTGCTTTTTGGGTCACACCCAGCAGTGCAGTTACTCCTGGCTCAATGCTCAGAAATTGCTCCTGGCAGGCTTGTGTACCATATGGGATGCTGGGATTTGAATCACCATCCTTCTGCATGCACGGCAAACACTTTACTTCTATGTTATCTCTCCAGCCCCTGGGCCTAGTCTTTTTACCTCAAAACTGCAGCTTGTTCTTAGGCTCATAGCAAGACCAGGTTTACATTGTTAAATTCCTTAAGCAAGCAGAATATAGAACGCCAAGGGCAGGACTCCAGAACACAAAACCCGGCAAGCTTTTGCAAAAGCCGGGTCCCCTGTTTGGGACATCAGGGGGGGAAAATCCATGAAACTACGCCTGCCCAGTGGGGCCCAACTGTGAAAAACTGTGAGTGCTACCTGTAAATGTCTGTCTACTGTCCTCTTAGGTGAAACTCTTGGGAGTGGGGCGAAAAGAGGCTCCAGGAGAGTAGTTAGCTTCGCTTCGCTACGCGGCCGTGCACTCTTTCTAAGAAAAGAACACCATCGCAACAAGAAGAAAAAAATCACACTAACAAATGTGCTATATCACAGAAGCAAGCATTTCTCTCTGGACTGTCTTCTCTGTTGCATGCTCGGGCCTAAGATTTGATCCAGTGTGAGGCTTCATCCATGGAGGACTCTCCTCCCTTAGAGGCAACTCAGCCCATCCAGAAAGGACGGAGCCAGAGGAGTGTGCTGCCTGCATCATATAGCCAATAAATACCACCACAACACGTAGAAAAATCCACAATACAAGTGTGACAATGGGGAAACAACGCAGGCCAGCATCAGACATAGAGAATGAAGATGACAATTCTGAGGACCAGATAATGACCAACCAACTAATCAACCTCTCAGATAAGGTCTTTAGACTAGCAATATGGAAGATGCTTAAAGAACTCAAAGAAACCATGGATCGAGTTGAACAGAACACTAATAAGAAACAAGAAAATATGAAGACAGAAATCAGAAAACTCCAAACTGAAATAACATGTCAACTAACAGGACTGAAAAAGTCAGTAAACAAAGTGAATGACGAAATGGATAAGCTCTGGGACAGGGTATCAGAAGCTGAGAATAGACTTGGTGCTATGGAAGATGAGATACATAACAATTCTATACAGCAGAAGAGATTGGACAAAAAACTTAAAGCAAATGAGCAGACAATGGAAAAATTAGTCAAAGAACGGGAACAGATGAAAATAGAAGTCTATGATAAGATCAACAGAAACAACTTAAGAATCATTGGAGTCCCAGAGACCCAGGAAGAAAATTTCCAGGAAGAATCACGGTCAAGAACATCATTAAAGAGAAACTTCCAGAGCTAAAGAATATATGTGATCAAATCCTGCATGCTCGAAGAGTACCAACCAAAAGAGACCCCAGAAAAACCACCCCAAGACACATCCTAGTCACAATGACAAATCCCACAGATAGAGACAGAATTCTGAAAACAGCAAGATCAAAAGGGGAAATTATGTTCAAGCAAGCATCCTTGAGATTTACAGCAGACCTGTCACCAGAAACACTCAATGCCAGAAAGCAGTGGTGGGATATTGTGACAAGACTGAATGAAATGAATGCTACACCCAGAATACTATACCCAGCAAAACTCACTTTCCGGTTTGACAGAAGAATACATGGTTTCACAGACAAAAAACAGCTCAGAAACTTTAAAGACACAAAACCAGTCTTAAGAGAAAAACTGAAAGACCTAATTTAAAACAGACTAACCAAAAGGCACACCAAATTTTGATATAAAGATGGCATTAAATCCCAGGACAATTCTTTCTCTCAACATCAATAGACTAAATGCACCAGTCAAGAGACACAGAGTGGCTGAATGGATCAAAAAACTCAATCCAACCTTCTGCTGCCTACAAGAAACGCACCTGAATAGTCAGAACAAACATAGACTCAAAATAAAAGGCTGGAGAAAAATTATCCAAGCAAACAACACCCATAAAAAAGCTGAAGTGGCCATACTAATATCAGATAATGCAAACTTTATACTCAGGAAGGTTGTAAAGGACAAAGATGGACATTTTATATTAATCAAGGGGTATGTAGAGCAGGAAGAAATAACTCTCCTCAACATATATGCACCGAATGAGGGGCCAGCAAAATATTTAATACAACTGTTGACAAATCTGAAAAATAATATCAACAACAACACAATAATTGTGGGGGACCTTAACATGGCTTTGTCAACACTGGATAGGTCAACCAGACTGAAACCCAACAAGAATATACTAGACCTGAGGAGAGAAATGGAAGAAAGAGGCCTAGTGGATATATATAGGACACTCCATCCCCAGAAACCTGGATACACATTCTTCTCCAATGTACATGGGACATTCTCCAGGATAGACTACATGCTGGCACATAAAACATACCTCCATAATATCAAGAGAATAGAAATTTTGCAGACTACCTTCGCTGACCACAAGGCTCTGAAATTATTTGTGAATTCCAAAGGGACTCAGAAGAAAAACTTTAACACCTGGAAGTTAAACAGCCTCATACTCAATAACCAGTGGGTCCGAGATGAAATCAAGGAGGAAATCAAAAGGTTCCTGGAAACAAATGACAATAAAGACACAAACTATCAGAACTTATGGGACACAGCAAAAGCAGTACTGAGAGGATCATCGAAAGCAGAAGTTGGTTCTTTGAAAAAATAAACAAGATCGATAGACCACGGGCAATCCTAACAAAGAAAGAGAGAGAGAGAGAAACTTGATAACTCGTATTAGGAATGAAAAAGGAGAGATCACTGCTGATATGACAGAGATTCAAAGGGTAATCAGAAACTACTTTGAGAAACTCTACACCACTAAAAATGAGAACCTGGAAGAAATGGATAAATTCTTGGACTCTTATAATCTTCCACGGTTGAAGGAAGAGGATGTAGCATATCTAAACACCCCCATCACCATTGATGAAATTAAAACGGTAATCAAATGTCTGCCAAAAAACAAAAGCCCAGGCCCAGATGGATTCACTAATGAATTCTTTCAAACTTTCCAAGAGGAACTACTACCAATCCTGGCAAGACTCTTTCATGAAATTGAACAAACGGAAACACTTCCAAATAACTTTTATGAAGCCAACATCACTTTGATACCTAAACCAGACAGAGATCTACAAAAAAAGAAAATTACAGACCAATATCGCTGATGAATGCAGATGCAAAGATCCCCAACAATATCCTGGCAAATAGGATTCAATGCCTCATTAAGAAGATTATCCACTATGATCAAGTAGGTTTCATCCCAGGAATGCAAGGATGGTTTAACATCCATAAATCTATCAATATAATACACAACATCAATAACAAGAAAAATAAAAACCCCATGATCATATCAATAGATGCAGAGAAAGCATTTGATAAGGTCCAACACCCATTCTTGATCAAAACTCTCAGCAAGATGGGAATGGAAGGAACCTTTCTCAATATAGTTAAGGCCATCTACCACAAGCCAGTGGCAAATATTATTCTCAATGGATAAAAGCTAAAAGCCTTCCCTCTAAATTCTGGCACAAGACAAGGCTGTCCTCTCTCACCACTCCTATTCAACATAGTACTGGAAGTACTTGCTATAGCGATTAGGCAAGAAAAAGATATCAAGGGAATCCAGATAGGAAAGGAAGAAGTCAAGCTCTCACTGTTTGCAGATGACATGATACTCTACTTAGAAAATCCTAAAGACTCTACCAAAAAGCTTCTAGAAACAATAGACTCATATAGCAAGGTGGCAGGCTACAAAATTAACACACAAAAATAAATGGCTTTTCTATACACCAATAGTAATAAGGATGAAATGGACATTAAGAAAACAACCCCATTCAAGATAGTGCCACACAAACTCAAATATCTTGGAATCAACTTGACTAAAAATGTGAACTACCTATACAAAGAAAACTATAAAACTCTGCTCCAAGAAATAAGAGAGGACACACGGAAATGGAAACGCATACCTTGCTCATGGATTGGCATTATTAACATCATCAAAATGGCAATACTCCCCTAGGCATTTAATGCTATTCCTCTGAAGATACCCATGACATTATTCAAAGAAGTGGATCAGGCACTTTTGAAATTCATTTGGAACAATAAACACCCTCGAATAGCTAAAGCAATCATTGGGAAAATGAATATGGGAGGAATTACTTTCCCCAACTTTAAACTTTACTACAAAGCAATAGTTATCAAAACAGCATGGTATTGGAATAAGGACAGGCCCTCAGATCAGTGGAATAAGCTTGAATACTCAGAAAATGTTCCCCAGACATACAATCACCTAATTTTTGATAAAGGAGCAGGAAATCCTAAATGGAGCAGGGAAAGCCTCTTCAACAAGTGGTGTTAGCACAATTGGATAGCCACTTGCAAAAAATTGAACTTAGGCCCCCAGCTAACATCATGTATGAAAGTAAAATCCAAATGGATTAAAGACCTCGATATCAGCCCCAAAACCATAAGATATATAGAACAGCACATAGGCAAAACACTCCAGGACATTACAGGCATCTTCAAGGAGGAAGCTGCACTCTCCAAGCAAGTGAAAGCAGAAATTAACAGATGGGAATATATTAAGCTGAGAAGCTTCTGCACCTCAAAGGAAATAGTGCCCAGGATACAAGAGCCACCCACTGAGTGGGAGAAACTATTCACCCAATACCCATCAGATAAGGGGCTAATCTCCAAAATACACAAGGCACTGACAGAACTTTACAAGAAAAAAACATCTAACCCCATCAAAAAATGGGGAGAAGAAATGAACATACACTTTGACAAAGAAGAAATACAAATGGCCAAAAGACACATGAAAAAGTGCTCCACATCCCTAATTATCAGGGAGATGCAAATCAAAACAACGATGAGATACCACCTCACACCACAGAGAATGGCACACATCACAAAGAATGAGAATAAACAGTGTTGGCGGGGATGTGGAGAGAAAGGAACTCTTATCCACTGCTGGTGGAAATGCCATCTAGTTCAACCTTTATGGAAAGCGATATGGAGATTCCTCCAAAAACTGGAAATCGAGCTCCCATAGGATGTAGCTTTACCACTCCTAGGAATATACCCTAGGAACACAAAAATACAATACAAAAACCCCTTCCTTACATCTATATTCATTGCAGCACTATTTACCATAGCAAGACTCTGGAAACAACCAAGATGCCCTTCGACAGACGAATGGCTAAAGAAACATATATATATATATATATATATATATATATATATATGTATATGTATATATACATATACACAATGGAATATTATGCAGCTGTCAGGAGAGATGAAGTCATGAAATTTTCCTATGCATGGATGTACACGGAATCTATTATGCTGAGTGAAATAAGTCAGAGAGGGAGAGAAAAATGTAGAATGGTCTCACTCATCTATGGGTTTTAAGAAAAATGAAAGACATTCTTGCAATAATAATTTTCAGACACAAAAGAGAAAGGAGCTGGAAGTTCCAGCTCACCTCAGGAAGCTCACCACAAAGAGTGATGAGTTTAGTTAGAGAAATAACTACATTTTGAACTGTCCTAATAATGAGAACGTATGAGGGAAATGGAGAGCCTGTTTAGAGTACAGGCGGGGGTCGAGTGGGGAGGAGGGAGACTTGGGACATTGGTGATGGGAATGTTGCACTGGTGATGGGTGGTGTTCTTTACATGACTGAAACCCAAACACAATCATGTATGTAATCAAGGTGTTTAAATAAAAAAAAAAGAATATAGAATGCCAAAGCAATGTTATTTCTAATATGATTTCTAAGCAAAGACACACCATTCTAGAATCAATATAGTAAATTTTAAATCTAGGACTCTCATATAGCATCCAACAGTACAAGATAGATGCTCGATAAAAGTTGTAGATTAACAGAAATATAATACTAAAAAACAGAGATCAATTAAGAACCACATTTTCTGGATCAAAGGTCTTGAATTTGACATTGTGCACTGACTTAACTCCAAAATGTAAGCTTTGACTTTTCTTTTTTTGGTTTTTGGGTCACACCAGCAGCACTCAGGAGTTACTGTTGACTCTGTGCTCAGAAGTTGCTCCTGGCAAACTCGGGGGACCACATGGGATGCTGAGATTTGAACCAGAGTCCATCATCCTGTGTTGGTCACATGCGAAGCAAACGCCTTATCACTGTGCTATTGGTCTGGCCCCATTGATGATGAGAGCCTCTAGAAGAACGCTGCCCATTTTCTGCGGAGTTTTACCCCAGTTTATTACTTTTCTCTTCTTCAAACAAAACCACATAACTTGAACTATCTAGTCCTGCCTCCCAGCTAGAGGGGGAAATAAGGGAGGTACCAAGATCAAACAGGTGTAAGACCACTAAGTAGTAAGCTTAGTGGGGACCACTAAGCTATTCTAGCAACCCTGGGGTGAGGGAGGAAGATATGGGAGGTAGGACAGGATTGATAATGGGAATCTCCCTGATTTTATGTTAATATGTACCCAAAATATTATTGTCAACAATATGTAAGCCACCATGATCAAAATAAAAATTATATTAAAATATGCACATAAGTTTAAATAAGTAAAAAAAAGAAGAGAAATTTGGAAATTACCATCTAGAGTGGTTTATTTGTAAGTTTCCTGTTTACTCAAAACCCACTATTTTTTATTCATTCATTATAAAAATACCTAAAAAATAAATATTTAAATTCAAGTCTTTTAGTAATGAATGCTATTATATAATAAAGCATGGTATATTTAAAAAAAAAGTAATTTCAGGGGCCAGAGTTATAGTACATCGGGAAGGACACTTACCTTGCTAGTGGCTGACCCTGATTAGATTCCTGGAACCTCATTTGCCCCAGCCCTATCAGGAGTGAACCCTGTGCACAGAGCCATTAGTAAACCTTGAGCACTGTGTGTGATCTCCAAACAGAAGCCTTAACAAACCACAAGAAACAAGCCAAAAACAAAACAAAACAAACTTGAACCAAAGGAAGAAACCACTTAAACAATAGATATAAACCTTATCTGAGTAATTGGGAATTTTTCATCTTGTAGATGCAGATCTTCTGGATGGTCCCATGCTAAGATCTCTTCTGGTTGTTCAACTTTCAGAATAAACAGGAATCATCAGAGGAAGGCTTTCTGACTTTACATACTTGCTTGCCTGTGGAAATCAGATGCTTGGCCCTCTAGTGAGCTGGGGAAATAAATGATGCTCTTAGCATTAATTAGATGGAAACTATCTAGGGATTGTGATTTTTCAAGGGGCACATCTTGCTCCATGTAACGTTCATAATTAGTAAGAAGGTGATGATCCTACATGCAGATTCTGTCTTCTGATCATGAGACTATTTTTTGTGCTTCAATTAAGGAGAGAGAAGGGAAGAAACAAAAATGTTAACCAGTTCAATTGATTGCCTAGCTGATTGCTAGACTTGTCAGTGGTAAGGCTGGATAGAAAAGATTATTGCAATTGCCAAAGCAAGGCTTCTGGATTTCCTGAAAATTTAATTATAACAAAGAGGCCATTTGAAATGTAGTAATGGACAAATATATATTTTGGGGGGACATTTTCGGCAGTGCCTGGCAAACCAAGTAGTGTTTGGGATAAAATCTGGGGCTCTAATGCAAAGCATGTACTTGGAGCCATCTCTCCAGACCCTCGCCTTTGTTTGAACAATTTAAAGTTGGTTATTTGTGTTAGTAAGTATCCTTTATCCTTTAATACCTTGTTTAATCACTTAAAAATATTTTTCTGTAGATAAAGTAATTTATCTTTTAGGCTAAGTTTTCATTTTCATTCTAGTTGACTAAAAACTATAGACTAAACTTTATAAACTGGCCACTGTAGTGTTACAAGGCTCACCTTATGTCTCCAAAGTTATCTGTTCTTAATGATTCCTTTTTATGATTTGTAGAATATTTTTGGGAACTGAGTTGGAGGTTTTGTTGAAAAGGATCATACCTACATAGTCTCAAAATTACCATTGTTATGATAAGCACAAATGTTCAAAATTTTTATTTGTTAAAATATTTTTCGTTATTTTGTATTTAAAACATATCATTGATTTATCATTAGTTAAGAATACTATAAAATTTTGTAAGTATGACTTGATATATGTTTGAAACTTACCACACCCATCACCAGTATTCTAGTACTGGTACAGTATCAAAATAATATCATCTACCCATTTCCTTTTTTTCTCTTCCCCTTTCTTGATGGCAACCACCAAAAATTTTAGTGTATGAGGGTTTTTATTTTATTTTTCCAATTTATTTGCTATGGTTACTTATATTCAAAAAACAAGTGAAACCATTAGCTAATTTTTTTTTACTTCCTAAGCTATTTTGCTTAGTATTTTCATTTCACATTCTACTTACGTTGTCCCCAAAGCAACAGCATTTGCTTTTAGAGTTCATGTTTTGGCTATTATGAGTAATTTTCAAAAAACATAGGGGTGTAAATATCCTTTTGAGTCAGTAACTTTCTTTACCTATTGAATAAGTGCTTGCTAGTTTTAGTTTTTGTTTCCCTTGCCAATTCTCCAAGAGAATCTCTGAGAATGAAATTCAGGAGATGCATCACCTATTGTTTCCTTCTGTGTATTTTATTGTATATGTTCTTACTCTACTTTGAGTTAATTTTTGTAATTCATATTAAGTAGTAATCTAGATTTAAAAATCTTTTTTGGAAAGTGGCCATTCAGATTTTTCAATATTATTAGTTGAAGAGACATTTCTTTCTTCATTACACAGTCCTTAACTACTTTACTATAAATTTAATTCTTTATATATGTGTGGTATTATTCCTGGTTCATCTTTATATTAGTCTATATTTTTGTTTATGTTCTAATACCATAATTTTTTATTACTATTGCTCTGAGATATGGATTAAGTTTAATGCATGATGTCATTTTCCTTTTCTTACAGGATTGCTTTTGCTACCTGGGGTCTCTTGTATTTATTTATTTTTTTGACCAAAGTGGATTACAAATCTTTTACAATAATATTTTAAGAACATAGCAACACTTAATGAGAGGCATTACCACCACCATTGTTGTCCTCCCTCCACCCCTGTTCCCAGCATGCATCCTATATCCCCCTCCTTTACCCCCTGGGCTGCTAGTATAAGTGGTCCCCTCTGTGTCTAGCTTGTAGATTGGGTATCGATTCTGTTGTCATTGGCTTTGAATTTAGTGTTTAAATCTGATCATTTTTTATTTCTATTTAATGTCATACAACTGTTTGGTCTTGGTACCCTCCATTATTTCCCCCTTAATTTGTGAGGTGGAAAAGATGGTTTAAGTTATGTGGTTGTAATTGAAGGAAGAAAAGAGATAAAATTGGGCAAAACTCAAACAAGCAAAAAATGGGAGGAGTCCTTCTAGAGGCTATAAATATCAATTTAAGGGAAGAAAGGGAAAAAGAAAAAACATAACAACAATACAAAAAAAACACACAAAAAAACCCTCCAAATAGCACCACAGCAATAAAGACAACAACCACACAATAGTCATGGCCCTGAAATATAAGCAAACAAAGCACAAAACCAAAAAACCAAACAAAAAAAAAATCAAACAACAATAACAAAACCAAAAAAAATTATTTTGTGCTTCTCTCTCTCTTTTATTTTTCATAGGCACAGTAAATATTGGGGAGATTAGAAAGAAAATTCCCTTGGCCTAAGAGATAAAGGGTTTCTCTGCCCTTGAATTATACTGTCATGGGAATAACTACAGGCTTCATACATGTTCTTTTACTCTCCCCTATATCCTTTTGTGGTGTCTGGAGACTTTCCACTCCATTGTGGATGATAAAATCCTGCCTTTGTAACTAGAGATCTTGGTATTTGCACAGGCCAAAGGATGGAGCCTAGGATGGAGTCTTTCTTTACGGTTCTAGAAGTTCTGTTCCATCACTGTTGTTTTAATCAGTCTTCAGTAGTTGGTGGTCTTGGTTTTTGCCCTGATCCTAGCATGAAGCATAGGACAGAGTCTTTCATTATGTTTCCAGAAGTTCTGCTAAGTTGCAGTTATCTCAGTCAGACCTCTGGAATTAGAGATTTTGGTTGTTGTACAGATCATAGACCAAGCCTAGTCTAGGGTCTTTTTTATTGGTCCCAGGATAGGTTCTGTCCAGTCATGGTTGTCACAGTCAGTCTTCTGTAGATAGCAAACTTGGCTATCAAAGGATGATGTGTCTTCTGATTTCATCTTATTGTTAGGAGGTGAGTTAAGATAACCTGCTCTTAGACCAAGTTGTTGCCATTTCCTCATTGTCAGGATGTCATATCAAAACTGGCGCATGTTGGTGTCAGAGCAGTATTAAAAATGTCTCAGAGAGAGATTAATTCCTGAAGCTGTTGCAGAGAACTCTGTCAGTTCTATGTCTGGGATCTAGCGTTCAGGTTGGATGGTCGCTGTCTAATCACCTGGAATCTAAATTGGGTCCACATGACATATGTTCAAGGTGGGAGGTACCCCTGTATTATAAAATATATGAGTTATTATCCCTAGTAGATAAGAGATTGTTTCTGTACATAAAATTGCCCCCTTTTTAGCATGCCTTTGCAAGAAGAAATGGTACTATATTATATTTCTGGTGCATTTGGGGGTGAGAGTGTCAGGCTCCATCATCTCTGTGCCCTGGTTTTGACCAGAGCTATTTTCCCAGGCAAGACGTTTTCTTAGGTAAGATGTGTTTGGGAGGGTAATTGTGGTAATTTGCCTTCTTAGGATAGTTCCTATGAGGTAGAAGAAAACTCAAAATAAGATGTTTCTAAATATATTATGCCTGTAACTACAATGCCAGAAATCTTCAGTCTTCATATTTTATACATTAAAAAACTCCTTTGGTAAAATATCACTGTAATATTGCTTTTATTCTTAGCCAATGTTACATCTATTGAACACCTATATAATAATTATTTAATACCATTTATGATTTATAGTTGTAGGGCATAACTATTTAGGGATGACTAGTCTTTGAATAGACTCAACTATTTCTGGGAAAAACTAGCTACATAATTTGTGAAGCTTTATGCAAGATAAAAATGCAAGTCTTTAATATCTTCATTGGGATTTTTTTTAGGTCACATCTAGCAGTGCTCAGGGATTCCTCCTGGCTCCACGCTCAGAAATTGCTCCTGGCAGGCTTGGGGGGACCATATGGGAGGCCAGAATTCGAACCAATGACCCTCTGCATGCAAGGCAAATGTCTTCCCTCCATGCTATCTCTCCGGGGATTTTTTTGATAGCAATAGCAGACTACTAAAACAAATGCATGGTTGTCTTGATCTTGAGGGCTGATACAACTGTTTTCATTTTGTGGTCACACAGCTGATTTTGGTGCTAGATCTAGGAGAGCAGAATGAAGCAGGGTTGGCCCAAGTCTACTCCCAAACACTGTCTTTATTCTTAAGTGCTCTATTCTGTGTGTGTTGTGTATGTTTTAGTAGTCTAACAATTTTTTTTTGGTTTTTGGGCCACACCCGGCTGTGCTCAGGGGTTACTCCTGGCTGTCTGCTCAGAAATAGCTCCTGGCAGGCACAGGGGACCATATGGGACACCGGGATTCGAACCAACCACCTTTGGTCCTGGATCGGCTGCTTGCAAGGCAAACGCCGCTGTGCTATCTCTCCGGGCCCTAGTCTAACAATTTTATTATCATTTCAGTTTGCCATTTACATGAAGTAAAGGAGATAAAAAAGTGTGGTAGAAAATATCTAATGTGATGCTGCAAATTTCAATGGACAGTTCTATATAACTTAATATAAGCACATCTGGTATAGCAGATCTTTAGGACTTTACTGTTTTGTATGACTGAAACTTTACGCACCACCACCACCAACCACTCATCCTTCTCATTGTGCATGCAGGCATGTGTGCATAAACATACAAACAGACACATCACCACCATCACCACACATGGGTCCTGCTAACTGCCATCCTCTCTCTGGTGAGTCTGGCTACAGATACTTCACAGAAGCGGAAACACGTAGGGTTTGTCATTCTACCTTGGGCTTGTTCACTTAGCATAAAGCCCTCAAAACTCAAGCATGTTGTAGCAACATAACAGGATTTTCTTCTGTGTGTGTAAAAACCACATTTCTAGATCCGTTTGCCCATCAGCGAACATTTAAATCATTTCCACCTTTGACTTTGTTTTTTAATATTTCTGCAGGGAATACAAGAATACACGTATCTCTTAGCTTCCTTGTGATTTGATAGACCTAAATATCACTAATAAACATTCTTTTAGAATCCTGTAAATGTACTTAGTACATGTACTAAAAGCATATCAGAGAATGATTTTACTGACTTTGCAGGTGGCTGCCTTATTTAAACGACCACCTTAGGATACCCAACTGCAGTGCAGGCTAATTAAGGTAACATTCTAGAGAACCAAGCTCATTTTGGGAGAGTGTGGGGGGGGGCTCAAGCCCCATGCTGGAGGCTCTGCAAGCATCAGAACTTCACATGGCGCTACCTCTCTGGTCCCCAGCAGGGCTGCATTTCATCAGCAGAACACAGGAAAATACCACTGTATAAAGGATGCTCTGAGAATGAGTAAATATTTGCCAACAGGGCCCCAGCCTCATCAGCCTCAGGCCTGGAGCATTCAGTTTTGAGGACATCTTTATTAAGAGTTCGAGTGGGAGTTACTTGTGCTAGCAATCTCTCCTGAAGCACCAGTAGGATTTTGGCAGCTTCTGAAGAGGGGTTTCTTGTTTGCTTAAATCTTATTGTAACGGATTAAGTTCTCATTCTTGATTAGGATGTTTCTGGGGTTTTTACTTACACAATCTTGTTTTGCTTTAGGGAGAAAAATGGGAGAAAGTTTGAGTTGTGGCAATTTCCTTTTATGAGGAGCAAATGGTTAGGTTTCATATGCAGGTGGAAAGCAAAAACAAGCAGAAAGTCTGCTAAGTGATGACTAGCCCTGAGGTGGTAAAACTATTTTCTCCTCCCCTAAGGTGGTAAATTTTATATCAAGCTTTCAGGCTATTTGTATCTATCTATAGATGTCACTGAGTACAAATCTATGTGAGAACACACAACACACACACACACAACACACACACACACACACACACACACACACACACACACACACACACACACACACCCCTTTCCTGTTGGGTGCTAGAATGAACATTCTTTTTGTTCTAAAAGTCTGGTACTTTGTGCTTTGTCCTAAAATTCTACGTTTTCTGTGAGAATGACTGGCTGAATGCATATTTCCAAACTGTGAGCTGGCATGCTCTTTCTTTGCTAGTGATGCTGCATAAGAAGGGTCAGAATATGATTCGTGTAGGAGCACTTCTCAGAGAAGTGCCGAGGAGACATAGATACAGTACAGGAGAGAGAGCCTGGTATTAGTGGAGGCAGCAGTAAATGGAGTGGACACTGAACGAACCAGAAAGGCACTTCTGTTGCTTCTCATTGATATTGGGGCATGAACGTGACCCTGGCTTTTATTTCCTGATCTTCTAGGAGCTAGGACACTAGGCTTTTATTGATCTGTTCTTCAGAGTACCACATGCATGGTACAGTGCCTTGGTCTTCACATCTGGAGTGAACGTGGTAAAATTGGAAAGGGAACACATATGGGCAATGAAATTCATTAAAGTAATGAAAAAATGGGACTTAGGGGATATCATAAGTCTGGGGTTGCTTCTTAAAAGGAATTATTAGGATTTTAAAATATAGTAAAAAAAATTTTTTTATTTAAATGGCACTGATGAGCTCTTCTTGAACAGACCTAAGAAAGCTGCTTGAAAATGTTTCAATTAGATATAAAAGAGCGTCATTTTTTTGGGGGGGTCACACTCGGCCATGCTTAGGGGTTACTCCTGGCTCTATGCTCAGAAGTCGCTCCTGGCAGGCTCAGGGGACCATATGGAATGTTGGGATTCGAACCATCGACTTTCTGCATGCAAGGCAAATGCTTTACCTCCATGCTATCTCTCCGGCCCCAGAAGAGCATCATTTTAACAGGAAAAGATAATATGAGAAGGAATTACTTTAATTTTTGATTTTTGGGCCACATCTGGCAGTGCTCAGGACTGACTTCAGGCACTGTGCACAGAACTTTGTCCTAATGGGGCCCTGGGAGGGAGCATATGTGGTGCTGGGGATTGAATTCAAGATTGTTATATGCAATGCAAGTATCTTACTTGCTATTTGGGTTTTTGGGCCACCCCAGCAGCACTCAGAGGTTACTCTGGCACTGTGCTCAGAAATCACTTGTGGGGGCTGGAGTGATAGCATAGTGGCAGGGCATTTGCCTTGCATGCAGCCAACCCTGAACAGATCCAGGTTTGATCCCTGGCATCTCATATGGTCCCCCAAGTCTGCCAGGAGTGATTTCTTAGCGAAGAGCCAGGAGTAATCTTAGAGTGCCACTTGGTGTGGCCAAAACACAAACAAAACAACAACAACAAAAAGAAATTACTCCTGGCAGGCTTGGGGGGATTGAACTGGGTATGTTTGGATCAGCTGCCTGTAAAGCAAATGCCCTACTGCTGTGCTATTGCTCTGGTCCCTAGAGGGAGTGTCTTAAGGAAATTGAATCTTGTTTCATTGTTTCAAAAAAGTTTTTTTATTTTTATTTTTTAGAAAGGCATATGACAGATGGGTTTGATAGTTGAGATGTGCACCTGCCTGGAAGGAGGGGGGCTGCTCCTTGGAGACCTCTCTTGCAACTTAAATTCTGTAGCCTTAGTACTCTTTTGTCTCATTGAAAGATGCTAGCAAACATGGTCTAGATTGGGGGGGGGGGGTTGGAATAGTTTTATTATTTATCTTGATATTTACCTTTCTCTTTAGATAGTCCTTTAACTGTTTGCTCTAAATTTTATAATCACAATGGAGCTTGGGCTGGTTCTGGCCATAACCAGTAGAAATCTAGTAATGGAGGACAGCCACAATCTGTGTTTAGTGGAGGGACAGAATAATTTAACACAATCACTACTTTAACTAACACACCTAGGTAGAAAGCTGTGATCAAAAGATTTGAGGGCCTTGATTTGCAGTTGAGTTCTGCCGTTTACTAGCTAAGTGACCTTGAGTGAATGATTTGGTTTTTCTGAATCTTACATTCTTCCTCTATAAAATGAGGCTGAAAATAGCAACACCTAAGCCACTGGAATTTTATGAAATTCTAGTGAGATGAGAAAGTTCCCCATAAACTATAAATTCCCACACAACCATCAGTCTTGATCACCAGCCAAAGCTGAGCCTTTGTTCTTCCTCACTTGTCTTCTGCTGTTCTGGTTCCTCTACCTTATGTTCCCTCATGCCTTGGAATTTTGTGTGGTAGCTGGACTGTCCAGGTTTATGGCTTTTATTTCTCAAGCAAGGATGGAGACTTCTCACATCTCTCTGTCTGGAGTCTCTCTTTCTCTTATGTTTTAATTTTTTTAATCCTAAAGAAGTAACAAGTTGTTTTGCTAAGCTGCTCAAATAAACAGTCCTCTGGCAACCTTTTCCAGGTTGGATTTGGACTCTGTCAAAATGTGCCAGCTCTTTAAAAACAGCCCTTAAGAAATAAATTATACTAGTGATGATCAGAACCTCAGACTTCTTTGAGAAGTTTGCAGAGGTATATTTTTGGTGCTTAATGGTGCTGGGGCCTTATACATGCATGGAAAGTGCTCTGCTACTTAGCTCCATCCTCAGTCCCTGGAGGAATAGTTTTGGATGATTGGCCCCATGAATTCCCTAGTTATATCAGATAGTTTATGATTAGGTGGCTCGGTATAAATGATACAATCTAGAAAGTCAGGGATGGAGAAGGTAGGTCTTGTCTTCCTCATGGCATGCACCTATACACTCATCTACATCCTGTTTGAGAAGAGTTGTCAATCATAGGGGTGAGACCTAGGGCAAGGCAGAGAGATAAGGTCTATACATTTGTCAGTACAATAATGTTGCCTCAGAAAATAGCTCAGTGATATTTCTGTGCAAAGTGCTTTCTGTGGATGTTTGCATATATATATATAAATCATGTGCATACAGAAGTATATTTTTAGCTACAGTATGTATAAAACACACATTCAGTCACATGTCTAAGTATAAGTCAAGTAGAAAAGATGATTGAACTCACATAGTTATAATATTTATGTCCTAAGAATGGCTAAACTTAGCTACAACATCTAATTTGCAGTGACGTCTTTCTTTAACAAGTTTTATAAGAGGGATGATTTAAGTCAAGGAGGAGCAGTGACTCATTCACATGGTGGGCCAGTGGCTGAGCTAAATTTAGAATAGAAGAGATGGTAGGATCTTTGGGGCTTAGGGTTTTACCTGGAAGTTATTTTACTCTTCCACAGTTTATTTATTTATATCATTTATTTAGATAGAGCCAGGAACTTATAATGCAATAGCAAAAACTAATTTTCTTTATTTAATTAGCTCTTAATATAGTGAGATATTCTAGATTCTATTTGGGGACACCATTCAAGCACTTTGGATTGATTTTTTTCATTTGTTATTCATGCCATGAGATTTTGCCAATGTAATTTTTCACTTTTAAATAATTATAAAGGTAAAGACCTTTAGCAATTCGATGTGGAAAAAAAGAAACAATTAGGAGTGTGACATTCTTTCACCTGAATGGGAAAATTAGTGGCTTGGATAATGTATTATTCAACATCTCATTCAAAAACTTTTCATTTACTTCTTGCACTAAAGAATGGAGCCATAGGAAGAGAAGTTATCCTTATGGAATTTATATTTTTCTGGGAAGAAGATGGAGGCAAAGAAGTAGTTGTGATACAAAGAAAAAAATATGATGGGACAGATATTTTAACCATGTTATACTGGGGATCCTGAGGATGTCTTGTTAGCAAAAACACTTGTACAAGCATGAGGCTATAAGTTCGATTATTGTTGCTACCTAATTACAATGAACAAATACTTGTGGCTTCTCTACTTGGCATTCCTAGTTTCACAAGAGAGTGTTTCATCTCTGGCATACTGGGGCCAGAAGTGTGTGAGCATCACAACTGAAATAAACAAGGCAATCAATGTTTGAGCACTGTGACCCGGAATGTAAATCCTGGCCAGCATATACTTAAGCATCACAACAAAAGTGTAACACTTCCAATGAACACCACAGCCACATGCAAGCACCACAACCAGATGTGTGATATCCACTGAGGGTATGTGTGACCCTGATCATTGCAGCAGCAGCAACAAGAAAACAACAACAACAACAGCAATAATGACAACAATAAAGAAAATGGAAAATGAAAAACTTACCCTGGGAATTGGGAGAAGTGACTGAGAAGTTAAAGATTTGGAGAGGATGGAAAATAAGAACCTTCCAGGAGGAGTAGTTTGGGATTTATGGAGGTTGGAATAAGAGGTGGCTAATCTGGGCAGTCACTAACATATGCAAAGGTTTGCAAATTTGATGCCTTCTTTTGTATTTCAGTAGCTGAATCTGTTTAAATACAGTACAGAAGTCTTCAACAGAAAAGGTTCATATGGAGGTTGGGTGGCTGTGGAAGAGGTAGTTTGAAGTTAATGACCTCTTAAAAGTTTTTAAATTCCTCTCTCTTGTGTCCTTAAGATTCTATAAAGATGTGGATTTAGATTCTTTTGCTTTTGGAAGGTAAAGGATAGGTCAAGTCTTGAGACTTGTCCATATTTTATATGCCTGTTTTATCATGGTGTATGGCAATCATTGGCAATCATGATAGCACTTAAAGAAACCTTGCCTAGATGGAGCTAGCCCTAATTAATCAGTGTGGGAGAGAATACAAATAGCCAAGATTGGGCACCAATGGGGCAAGTGTCCCTGGACCAGCTGCATTAATTTCATTTGAAACTTGATAGAAATGAAAATCTCCAGTTCTCATCCTATATCAACCAAGTTAAGACATACAGAGATAGGCCCAAATATTTATGTTTTAATGAGTTCTTCACGCAGGCAGGCTAACATTTGAAAATCATTGGTCTGGGGTTGGAGAGATAATATAATAGACAAGTCACTTGCCTTGTATGTGGCTAACTTGGGTTTGCTTCCCAGCACCACCTGTGGTCCTTTCAGCCCTGCTGGGATAGGAGTGATCCCTGAGCACAGATAATCATTGATCTAAAGAACAGAGCAGTGGCACAAGCAGTAGTGTTTGCCTTACACATGGCTAACCTAGGACGGACCGAGATTCGATCCCCTGGGGTTCCATATGGTCCCCCAAGCCAGGAGCGATTTCTGAGCGCATATCCAGGAGTAACCCTTGAGCATCACCGGGTGTGGCCCAAAACAAACAAACAAACAAACAAACAAACAAACATAAACCAAACAAAGGGGCCGGAGAGATAGCACAGCAGTAGGGTATTTGCCTTGCGTGGTTGGAATCCCTGCATCCAATAGCCTCCCCGGAGCCTGCGGGGTAGGGGGCAATTTTTGAGTGTAGAGCCAGGAGTAACCCCTGAGCGCTGCACTGCCAGGTGTGCCCCCAAAACCAAAAAAAAAACCCAAACAAACAAAACAAAACAAACAAAACGCATTCGCTCCACGAACTTTCCTTTCTTTTTTTTTTTTTTAAATTTTTTTATTATTTTTATTATGACAACAAAGATGCAAAGAAAGAGGACAGGGTAAAGTTACAGTGGAAGCCCAATCACCCATAAACAGAATTCTCGGTAGTCCCATCGATGATATCCCAGCCTTGAACTTTCAGCCAAAGAACATTAAGAAAAACAAAACTGAACCCATGTACAATACAATTACTTTGTCCCTCAAATCCCCAGTTGTAGTACATACTATTTCTTAGCAGCACACAATATAATCTAAAGACATTAGACTTATGTAACTCCTTAAACATTGAGGGCAAAGTACATTTCTCTAGTTCCATGCACATGCTTACTAGTTTAAGTTAGCCTCAAAAGTTTTAGTGGGTTGTTTTTCTTAAGGATTGGAGTCAAGGGAACATAGTAAAAAACGGTATGAAAGTGGCATTTGTTTGCATAGGCCCACCAAAACATCAGGGATATGGAAAGGCAAATTATGGTCTAAATACAAGGAGACCCTACCCCTGAAGTTTCCTGGCACAGGACTGACTCCAGGCTCCAGGCACACTAGTTTGTCCAATTCAAGTCATCCTCTGTAGTGGCAATACACCTCCATTCCTCACTTAGTCTCTGTTGTTGTTGGTATCATGCTTCTGTATTAAAGATCCTGGAGTCTGCATATCCCATATTGTAGTCAGGATGGTGCGGAGCATCCTCTCATTTCACCTCACACTTATGGGGCAATAGAACCATGTCCTGTAGAGCAGGTCATTGTTGTTGTCAAGTCTTCTCAGTATAAACGGAAGTCTCTTTTTAGGAGGTCGATGTCAGACCCTTGGTAGAGTCTTTCCTGGTAGAGGACTGCTTCCAGCTGTTGCTATAAAAGACCTTGGATGTTTCGTAGATAGCTTGCCTGGTTCTGGCGTGAATGGAGGATGCCCATTCTTCTGAGGCCTGTGCCAGGTCATTATATCAATGTTCAGGGTGTAAGGTACATTGTACTGAGATTTATTAGATAAGAACTTATCTGTATGTATGGTGTTTTCCCATTTTAATGTGTCTATGCAAACAAGGATCAATGCCATGAAGCGTTATTGGTGCATCTGGAGGCAATGGGAACAAGACCAGCAATTTCCATGACATAGTTCAATCATAGGCATCAAACTGAGGGACAGTTCCACCAACAATCCTTACTGAACAGCTTACAAAGAAAAGACAAGATGAAAAGTGGATAGAAACATCATAGTAGAAGAATATATAGAGAGTTACATCAGTTAAAGAAAATACCCATAAAATATTCAAAAGATATATGTGTTCAATATGTGTTCAATTTCTGTCCTTCTAAGTAGTTCTGGGATTTGTTAGATCTACTGTATGTCTTTGGTCAGAGAATAGAACTGTGTGTTACTGAAGTTAAGAAGAGTAAATCTGGGGTACTAATGGTTGGGAGGAGCATATGTTCGCGCGGGGGCGCTAGCCCCTGCGGTTTGCAAAATGTAGACTGGTATGAAATTGACAGTGACAGCCTGAGTATAGCTGAGCAGCTATCTGCCACCGCCCAGATCAATCTCCACCCCCTTAGACAACCTCTGTAGCCAGCCTAGGAGTGGGGAAAACCCTGGGTGCCCCATCAGCTCCTTCCAGAAACCCACCTGGAGATCCGGAGGAAAGGGGGAGAGGGGGGTCGGGTGACCCATGTCCGAGCCCCCCTACCCTAGGCCGGGCCAAAAGGCCCCTGGCACATGCGGAGGCCTGCCAGCTGCCCGCCTGTGCTGGCTAAAAATCCTCCCTGGCCGGGTCCGGACCCTGGCCTAGGGTGGGGCTTAAATCCCTGTCCTTCGGGCTTGGGAGGGTCTCCCTCCCTTCCTGGAGCAGGATTTTTAGCCAGCACGGGCGGGCAGCTGGCAGGCCTCCGCATGTGCCAGGGGCCTCTTGGCCCGGCCTAGGGTAGGGGGGCTCGGACATGGGTCACCCGACCCCCCTCTCCCCCTTTCCTCCGGATCTCCAGGTGGGTTTCTGGAAGGAGCTGATGGGGCACCCTGGGTTTTCCCCACTCCCTGGCCGGGTCCGGACCCTGGCCTAGGGTGGGGCTTAAATCCCTGTCCTTCCGGCTTGGGAGGGTCTCCCTCCCTTCCTGGAACTTTCCTTTCTTTATTGACTCAGCAACTGATTTCTACCTGGGGCTGCTGATGCCAGAACCTCATCTGTCTTACAGAGAGATTTTTTTTGTTTCTGCTTTTTTTTGCCTTTTTTTTTTTAAAATAATTTTTATTGTGACCAAATGTGAATAACAAATCTTTCACAGTAATATTTGAGGTACTGTTTCCCTCTGTGTATTGCTTGCTGTAGATGGGGTATCGATTCTGTTGTTGTTGATTTTGGGTTTGGTGCTTAAGTATGATCATTTTTTATTTCCACTCAATGTTCATATGGCTGTTTGTTCCTGGTACGGTTCTTTTTTATTTTCCACTTCAATTCATGAGGCGGAACTAGATGGCTCAAGTTGTGTGGTTCTGCTCAGAGAAGGGAAAAAAAAACCAAACAAACATAAGGTAAAAAACCAACAAACAGTAAAAAAAAAAAAAAAGACAGAACTACTAAAAAAATAAAATGCACCAGGCAACAACAACAAAAAACAAATCACCAAATAATAACCATAAGAGTGAAAAAGAAAGAAAAAAGGAAGGAAAAAGAGAAAAAAAAAAACAAAAACAAAAAGGAAGGAGTGCTGGTGTGGCAAGGTTTTGTGCCACCCCTTTTTTGCATAGGCATAGTAAGTATTGTTGAAATAAGAAAGGAAATTCCCTTGGCCTAAGAGATTCAGGGTTTCTCTGCCCTTGAAGCATACTGCCATGGGAACAACTACTGGCTCCATACATGCTCATTACCACACCTTTTGCTTTATGGTCTGGGTAGGAGTCAACGATTCCTTCCTTGTTCTAGTCTTGTTATATTGGAATTTTCAAAAGAACCTTTGCTAAGGGAAAATAAAAGGAAACAGGTGGTATTTAAAAGCACAGTCATTGATTTTTATTTATGTAACTTTTATGGGCATGGTCTACCAGTTTACAGTCTTAAATGAATCTTGCTACACTGATGTAGAAGAAGTAGATTTTACTTATGTATTTAAGGAATTTATATTCTTACCATTAGCACTGTTTTATTACCTAAATCTTTGATAATGTAAACAAAAATGTTTTATTATTTTAATTAATTTATGTGTTCGTACAGTTGGACATTGTTCAATGAAAAATGTTAAAAGTATGAACACCAACCACAGAAGATGGATTAAAATGACACTGAGGTAACAGAACCCCTAGAACCACAAAGACTGACTTCATCATAAGTCCCACCTCAGGATCTGTGCAGATACTGAGACCTCTAAACATAGAGCAGAAGTCTTCCACACACCAAAAAAAAAAAACAAAACAACAACAACAAAACAAAACACCATCGGGAAAGTAAAGGATCCTGATCATGAGCAAAGTCTAGAGTTGATCCCATGACAGTATGCTCCAAGGACAGAGAAACCCCATATCTCTTAGGTCAAGTGAATCCTTTTCGAATGACCCCAATATTTACTGTGCCAGGACAGGAGGGAAAAAAAACAAATACAAAAAGCACAAAATCTTGGTTATTTTTTATATAAATATATATATTACCTTTATTTATTATTGTTCTTATTATTTTTGATTTATTTATCTATTTTGGTCGATTTTTCTGTTTGGGTGCGATTATTGAAAGTGTTGTCCCCAATTATATTTATTATTTTTTCTTTCTTCCTTTCTTCTCTTTCGTTATGTGCTATACCATGTTTCTTAATTCAAGACCATGGCGTGATTTTTGTTTGTTTGTTTTAGTTTTAGTTTTTTTTTTTTTTTTGTTTTTTTGTTTTTTGTTTTGTTGGTTTGTTTGTTTTGTCTGTTCTCTGAGGTGCTTATCGATATAGCTGGAGCCCTCAATTCATGGGAGGACTGCCCTGGCGAGATTGGGGAACAGGTGACTGGGCTGCTAGAGCAGTTCACATGATCTGTGGTGGTTATTCATTGAAAATGTACCTCATTATATCTGCTTTTGCTTTTCTTGGGCAGCCCTGTCAGCCAACCCACCAGCTGTTAAGCAGTTTACAAGTAAATGCAATTTTTTTTTTGTTGTGGGGTTTTGGTTTTTTTTTTATATTGTATATTACATTTTGTTTAAAGTCCTATGAATGTATATGTGTGATTAAAATGGCTTTTTCTGTTTGAAAAAAAAACCATTACAAAAAAAAACAGAAATAAAGTATGGACATTTAAAATGATCTCTCTCTTTAGTTTTTGGGCCACACCTGGCATTGCTCAGGGTTTACTCCTGGCTTTATGCTCAGAGACCATGTCTTATAGGTTCAATGTGCACTCAACATCACTTCTTGTGGGCCCTGGGGACCAGATGGTTTCCCAGGGATTGAATATGGTTCAGCTATGTACAAGGCAAGCATCCTATTCATTGTACTTGGTTTCCAACCCTTCAAAGAATCTCTTTTTTTGTACATTTATATATACAGCCATATGTTTATATATACAGAGCACTGGAGATGTGCATATTTAATAATCATCAGATTATTTTAAAATGATGAATATCATTATCATTTATAACAAAAATATAAACAAAAGACATGATATAAGAGGCTGGTCTGAAAAAGTAGTGTCCAACTAACATAACATAAATTTTATTCTTAGTAAGCAACTTAGATATGTTCCCCGCTTCCTTTCTTTAACATTGTACCCCCTCAGCAGTACAAGGACTGAATACAGGGCCTCCCACATCCAAGTTATATACTCTACTACTGAGCCACACTCTCAGCCCCATACCAGGTATATTTTAATCTGACTGAAAGTCATGTGAAATAGGGGACACAAGACACAATAAGGGACATAATTGTCTTGTGTCTGTCTTATTTACAGGCAAATGAATTCTATTAAAGAATTTATTAAACATTCAAATGATGACTACTGCCTTTATGCTTTTAATTGCATTTCACCTAAAAGGGTACATTTTATTTGTATTTTGAGCACCTAAAAAGCCTCGCTTGTTTTGGCACATTCTGGATTTTTCTTTTTAAACATTGCATTTGGGAACAAGCAACAATGACTCTAACTCAGGAGTGATTGACGCCCAGAAGGTGCATCTTGTTCTAAAATGCCCCACCATGTTTATACTTTTCAACTCCATTTTTCAAACTGAAGGACAAAATGCCTATTTCTACTTGCTCAAATTCTCAGAGAATGTTAAAACTGCATGTCAAGCCTTACTAGGATAGAAACATTTCTCACCCAAGTGTTTATTTCTAGTTATGTTTTTAAAGCGAACACTTAGGCCTGTTAACAGTAGTCTGTTAAGTTGGTTCCCCAGAAGCCCAACCTGAGAAGATGATACTGGTGAAAAAGGCTTATGAATTAGCAGGTATCTCCTGACAAGGACGTGGTAAATGTGACTTAGGAGGGTGAGAGGCCCTGTGGAATGTACTTCATAGCAGCAAAGTCCTATTTATAAAGGGGCACACTCAGTTCAGTTTTGTCCATCAAGTTGAGAAAAGTATGATTTAATCTTTGGTACCTGTCATTAGGTTGGGTTAAGGCTGTCCTCAGGGAACATTGATTTTGGCTGAGACTGCTGAGGCACAAGCCAGACAAATGCTTGTATGTATATGGGCATGAACATGCAGTGGGAGACATTAAGTGTGAAAATGGGTAAGGGATTTGAGTTGGTTACAGACTATTTGCTGCTTCAGCTGGAAGATAACAGGTACTATTTTATCCAGTTAAGTTACACTCTATGGTTTTAGTTTTACAATCTTGATAAGTTACCATTTTTCTGACCACATAGGCAATATATAGGAAGACTTTTTGATATGAATGAGGGAAAAAGTAACAAAATTAATACAGTTGGGAAGCTCACTTTCTTCATTTTATGTATCAGTTTGGTTGTGTAATCTATCATCTATCTATCTATCTATCAATCTATCTATCATCTATCTATCTATCTATCTATCTATCTATCTATCTATCTATCTATCTATCTATCTATCTATCATCTCTCTCTCTATCTATCTATCTATCTATCTATCTATCTATCTATCTATCTATCTATCTATCTATCTATCTATCATCTCTGTGCATTTGCTGAAACCAGGGGGTTTTAAGTCACTTTTTCTAAACCACACAATTAGGTTGTAGTAAAATTGGGACTTCAATGATTGGTTGAGAGTAAGAATAGGTTCTCTGTTTTTGTGCAGTGCTGCTCCACAGTATTTCATCTTAGGTTTTCAGATCAAGGTTTTGCTATTGTTTTGCAAGAGCGAAGGCTCCAGAGGACAAAATTTTTAATGGATGAGGGCACAACTGTCTCTTATGGCACTGTTTCCTTACACACACACAACTATGTATATATGTAATTTTGTTGACTGGTTATGATAGGCTCAGTGTGTTTAGTGCGCAAGGACCCAACTATTAATTTACTGTTGGTTAGTGCGCTATGCATCAACGAGGGGATGATGTAGCATGCCCCTGCCCCACTTTCCAGGTGTGGTGCATCATAAAGACAGTCTTCTAAAAGCAGGAATTATTCTATCTAGTTAAAAAGATGTTGAGAGGATCTTACGATTATATAGAATATCTAACACAACAAAATTAAAAAGTACTTAGTAAGATCTGGTTAGAAAATAAAACAATTATAAAAGTGGTCGAGTGGGGTTTGTTATTTTCTCTTTGAGGTATAACCAAAGTTTTAAACTCTACAGAAGGCCTTGGTTTTATTTCTAATGAGCATTTTTATGCCCTGACTATGACCATGATGCATGTCTGAGCACATGTAGAACTACAGACCTTATGTGTTCTGGTTGCTGCTAAGAATTGACAGAGGAATTGCTATAAGCCCCACCAGCTGCCTTCCATCAGGTGGAAGAATTGGATTAAATGTGCTGTTCCTTAGCCACATAGCTTAGATCCTGGAGAGAATCTGGTTTCTGAAGGCACTTCCATTAACCACTCAATATGCTTAAGGGCCAGTAACACTGACAGCATTATGCTATTGCTAAGAAAGTGTTTCTCAAGAAGGCTGAAATATATTTGTTTCCCTATCCTTTCTGTCCATTCAGAGCAGATGCCCGTTGTCATGGTAACAGAAACTCGAGCACTGGAGAGTTTTTGAGTGCCCTAGGTGCTTTTGTACATGAGGAAGGGTGAGGTTGAACTGAAATACGGAATGAAAATAAAGTATCATTTTCACAATTCTCTCTCTCTCTCTCTCTCTCTCTCTCTCTCTCTCTCTCTCTCTCTCTCTCTGTCTGTCTCAGATATCAAGTCTGTGCCTTAATCTGTTCCTCCAAAGTAAGCATCTTCAGTTATCAGTGCATTTGAAGATGAGAGAAAAGGACAGGGAAAGAAAAGAAGCTTTTCCCCAAATGATTTCATCCGGTGGCATTATTCTATGGATATTTTGCTTCTTTTGGGCTTACAAACAAGTTTTGAGAAAATCTATAGTTCCTCCACTCCTTTGATCTTTATATTTCAAAAGCACAGAAGTTAAGTTTTATTTATTTTAAACATAATTCTCATCTAACTGAATGAGACAAACAAATAAACAATAAAAATTGGAATTTAATGAATAAGGAATCAATTATATATTTTTATTATATATTTATAATTTATTTTTTATTATTGTAAGAATTTATTCAAGAGACAAAATTATTAACATAATGAGGTAGACTAACATAACATAATATAGTGACATAACATAACATATAATATAATTGATATAATAAAACATGTAAGTCAAAGAAAGTTTCTGATTAAAAACACAATTTTTTCCATAATGGCTTACATATCTTTCACTGTAATATTTTAGGTATATATTAACATTGAATCAGGGGAATACCCATCACCAACTATGTCCTCTTCCCATTCCAGTTCCTTTTCTACAACCCATATACCCCACCATCACCCCCCAGGCTGCTAGAGTAGGTGGACCCCTCTTTGTCTGGCTTACTATTAGTGATCACATATCTGTTTGGTCCTGGAACCCTCCCTTGTTTCCCCCCCTATTTAAGAGGCAGAGCTAGAAAAATAGAGGTATGTGGTTTTGTTTGAAGGAAAGAAAAGCAATAGATTGGGGTACAAAATAAGAGGAAAAAAAAGAAGTCAAAGTCAAATATGCTGAAAATGGGAAGAGTCCCTCTAGAAGATTCCAACAGGAATCACAGGCACCACACAATAGTCAGGTTCTGAAATCAAATCATGCTCGAGTGCAAAAAGAAAAAGACAAGACAAAATAAAATAAAATAATATTGGAGACATCTACTGTAGTCTCCACACCAAAATAAAGACGTCAAAAAAATCAATCGATAAATAAACATGTGGAAAATGATTGTTTTGTGCTTTTTTTCCCTCCTTTTCTTTACCCCCCCTGCATAGGCATAGTAACTATTGGGGATATTGTAGAGGGAATTCCCTTGACCTAGGAGATACAGCGTTTCCCCACCCCTGAAGTATATTGTCATTAGATTAACTCTAGACTCCTTCCATGATCATTTACTCTCCCCTTGCTGCTTTCGTGGTGTGTGGAAGACTTCTGCTTTGTCTTGGATGGTAAAATCAGACCTCTGTTTCTAGAGATCTTGATAGCTGTGCAGCTCAGGGGGAATCAATTATATTTTAAAATTTTTATTACTTTATTCAAGCAGCATGTTTTACATAGTTGCTTATAATATAGGAGTTTCTGGTACTGCAATCCCAAACCCAATCCCAATCCCACTGTCAGCATAACATTTTCTTCACCATTGTTCCAAGTCTCAGAACCCATTCCTCCCATAGCTTGCCCCTTGGCAGGCACAAAATAATTTACTTTATATTTCTTGTTACAACTTAGTGGTAATCACATTATAAAAACTTCAGCAAAAGAAAATTTGTGAAAATAGTTATATCACACAATGAGGCCATTAAGTCACTGTTGAAGGTTTAGCAAGGTATTTATTCTTAGTTAATGATTCAGTGTTTTTGGTTTTGTCGACTTTAGGTGCTTCTATGCTACTTTGACATCTAATTTGGTGCATTCCTACTAGACGTCAATATTAAAAAAATTTGGAGGTATTTTTTGGCTGCATAATTCAGGAATTCCAGAATCTATGGCTGACATGGCAGTATCCCTAGGGGATGTGTCTGTGTCAGGGGCTTCTAGAAGTATAGAGAGCTAGAGGAGACTGTCTGTTTTCACTCCAACCCCCCCCCCCCGGAATTCTCAGTTCCCAAACTGGCATACCTGGGAGTTTTTGTTGATTAGATGTTTCTGCAAAGATAAGTGTAAAGCAGTGTAGTTGGGTCATTGGCATGGTGGTTATTATGGGTATGAGGACAGCTGCCAAGCCTTTGGCAGGGTAGGAACTTGATCAATCCTAACCCTAACCCCCAATAGTGCTCAGTTTTCAGTTGATGTACCCATGGATTTTCATAGCTTGGTATAAATTTCTTTTGAAATAAAATGAATCAAAGGAGCTTGCTTATTAGCTGACATAGCTGTGACTATGGAGCATGTCTGTGGCTGCTGAGGTTTCCCTGAATCTTAACTTTCTTGTTTCTTTGACCTAATTGTGTTCTCTACCCTGAAGTTGCTCCCACACTTTGGATACCCTTTTTTTTCACTCATCACACATTGTCTGTCCAACGTTTCCATTCTTTTTTAAATTTCCTTTCCAAGGTGTAACAAACACTGATTAATCTCTTGTAGCTTACAGTACATCATTAATGTCTGCAACTCTCACTTTTACTCCTTCCTCTGGAATGCCCATAACTTAAAATCATCTCATGTTCTAGTCATTCTAATTTAAGGTACAATACTTCCACAATACTTTTCTCTTTTTGCTCATGTTGCCCACACACATATTTGTGTGTGTGAATATATGTGTGTATAAGTCTCCCCTAAGTAACTGTATATTCATGAGAATAAATGTTAGAAACCTACAGGTAGCAAGGTTAATGGCTGCAAGTAATATTCTGTGGAGCCGCAAGTTCAGGACATGTTCTAATGCCATTTTTTTGGCTTTGGAAACTTGGACAAGGTTTAAACTATACTTACATTTTCTTGCCTGTGTAAGAAGATATTAGTATCTACTCAAGATTTTTGAGAATTGAAGATAATAATATATGCCAATTATTTGGAATATAATTAGCATATACTTAATGTGCAAAACACATTATTATATTCATATACATTTATTTATTTATATATTTTTATTTACTAATGCCATCAGAGATGAACTTGGTTGATGTTTCCATACTTCCTCAGAAGAATTTAGTCTATTGGGCCAAGGACCTCTCTTGGTAAGTTTGAGAACATATGAAATGTCAAAAGTTACACAGGTAAGTTTTTTACTTCTGCTGTATAAGTAAACATTGTTAGTATATTTGTGTATGGGAAAGTCAGGAAAGTATTTGAACAAAGTGCTGCTGACATTAGAAAATATGAAGTCATAAAATTTGCTAATATATGGATGGACATGGAGACTATTGTGCTGAGTGAAATGTGCCAGAGGGAGAGGGATATACATAGAATAGTCTCACTTACCTGCGGGATATAAGAAAACTAAAAGACAGTATGGCAATAATATCTAGAGACAATAGAGCTGAATGCTGGGAGAACCAGCTTATGACAAGAAGCTTGCCAAAAAGAGCAGTGAGTGTAGCTAGAGCACTAACCACAGTGATAAATACTATAACAATGATAGTGAGAGAGGCAGAATCCCTATCTGAGAGACAGGCAGAGGGTTGGGGTTGGGAAGGGAAATGGAGGGACATTGGTGGTGGGAAGATCACACTGGTGATGAATGGTGTAAATTCTATTATGGAAACCCCAGTATGAAAATTTTTGTAAACATGGTGATTAAATAAAAAAAAAGAGAAATTATTTTAATAAATTGCTTCTGATTTTTCAGAGCCAGCCAAACAAACCATGTCTAAATATTTAAAAATTGTTCCCCAGATTATCTTTTTACTTCCTATTTTGATGCATGTAAAAAGAGCATTTATTGCCCATGTTCCTGGTATGAAATCACTGTATATGCAAAATGATATTGAAGTTACAGTTATTTTGTTGGGCACTCAATTTTACATACATAAAAACTAAACTAATCATAGAAAAATTATCTTTCTTTCTCCAAAGTCAAACAACTTCCTGGTACACATTTTTTTCCAGTAATTTTGGTAGGCAACTTTCCTAAAATTCTTGGGCTTCTTGGTGGTTTGTGTTGTAATTCAATGACCACAGGTGAGCAAGGCAGGATCATTGGTTTGAGGCCAATGCCTTCTCTTCCTATAGCTCCGTCTGCATATACTTAGATTTTTTTCCCCTCCTATGTTCCCTTTCCACCACATGCTGAGAGATGAGACCTCTAGATGTGGTGTGGTCTATGGAGGAGGGAAGCTGGGAATTGATGTGTCATACATCCTAGAAAGGGTCTTGGAATAGATTGACTTGGAAACAGGAGAGCTCAAGCCATTTCAACTGTGAAGGTGTGTGAGTTCCCAGTGTATATATGTTTCTTTGGCCTTCTAGGCTCTTCTCTGGGCACTGGGTGAGACTAGGCAGCTGAAAGAATGTCAGAGAGGACTGGCCAAGGTCCCTTTATCTTAATGTAAAGGCAATAGTTTCCTACTTCTAGTGAGGAAAAAGAAACTTTTAAGTTTAAACATTAAAATATTCTTACATAAAGAACTTAATGAAGGACTGATTAAAGCATATTAATAATATACTTTTAATCAATAAGTCCAGTAATACATTATTATGCATTTTGGTGGCAGAATCAGTATCACAATCCTGTATTATAGTTAAATCAAACACCTTTAGAATTATTAATATATTCTTCTGCATTAATTGAAAATAAATTGCATTTTTGCCATCTAAAGGATGAGTCACATATTGCAGCAATTAATTCCTTCATACACCATATATTTGCTGAGTGCTTAATCAGATGATACTAGCCAGGTAATGTACTAGGGACTCTAGATACTATTAATAAAGAATGACTGGACCTGCATTTTATAGGCAACTGAAACAAAGCAGTAAGCTGGAAATTTCCTCTTTTCTCAGGGAGGTAAAAATATTTGTGGAAAGAATGGGGGTCAATATCTGGTTAGAAAATATTTATTGATTTATAATATTATTTTATTTTATAAAATTTAGCTTCTTTTGCTTAAAAGGGGTCCAACTCTAAGCACATAGACTTGGGATGACTTTTGAATTTGTTTCAACCAAACTGAGTGTGCTGAAGTCCAAGAGAGTTCATAATGGTGACCTCATCAAGGGCTGCCAGGTGAATATTAGCATATTTTTCCAGAGATAAATAGTACAAGACAGTCATACTGAGGATGGAATTCATATTGATATTTAGTAGATGCTTAACAAAAGTTAATTGGATATTATAACACCAGTTTTTGCCAAGGTTTAACCAAGATGCAGACAAGGTTTAGGCATTTATTAATAGTGGTACCAGGTCACAGATATGTAATCTCTATACATCTAGTTTTGACTTTGTTTTACCATATGTAAATGTGAAGCAATGAAGATGAATAACAAGAAATGGTCTTTAGAAAATAAGCACCTGGATCTGGGAAGACTGTAAATTAAAAAAAACACTACTTGGAGATCATAGCCATCTTTTGTTTCTAAATTCAAATTTTTAATCTTTTGTTTTGTTTTAAAATTTTGTTTACTTTTTGTTTTTTTTTTTTTTGGGGGGGGGGCACATATAATTACACTCAGGGATTGCTTTTAGATCTGCACTCAGGGACTATTTCTGATAGGTTCAGGGAATCAAATGGGGTGCCAGGAATCAAATCTAGATCAGCCACCTGCAAGGCAAGCACCTCATCTACTGTAATATCTCTACAGCCTCTCACCTTTTACCTGAACATTAATTTCTGAACATCATTTAAAATATTTAGGCATAAATATATCCGTGAAACATATTGAAATCTTATCAATTTGTAAAGAGTGGGGAGGGGAAGGGAAAACAACCCACTCTAAATTGAGGAGTGTGACTCATGGCCATTAGCCTTACAGTGTCTTTTAGGTGTTGTGAGGATTCAAAGAGTTATTCAAAACAGCTATTTTTATTATTGGCAGTGATCACCTTCTTCAAGAAGTAATAATTTTTTCTTTGCTTTTTTGGGAGGGCCACACCCGGTGGCAGCGATCACCTTCTTCAAGAAGTAATAATTTTTTCTTTGCTTTTTTGGGAGGGCCACACCCGGTGACACTCAGGGATTACTCCTGGCTATGTGCTCAGAAATAGCTCTTGGCTTGGAGGACCATATGGGAGACTGGAGGATTTAACCGTGGTTTGTCCTAGGTTAGTGCATGCAAGGCAAACACCCTACCACTTGTGCCATCGCTTTGGCCCCAATAATCTTCTTTATAATTTGTCTTTTTTTAATGTTGTTTTTGGGTTACACCCAACAGCGCTCAGGGATTTTTTCCTGGCTCTGTGCTTAGAGGTTACTCCTGGCAGGCTTGGAGGACCAGATGAGATGCTGGATTGAACCAAGGTAGGCCACATGTAAGACAAACATCCTACCCTTTGTGCTATCGTTCCAATCCCCAGTCCGTCATTTTCTTACAGTACTGAAATTCTTTAATTTTCTTGTACATCATTAGGAATCTATGTGAATCTCATGAACATTGAGTGAAAATAGAAAATAATCAGATCTAAATGCCCAAAACAAAGTCAACGATAATAGAATCAAGAAACCAAACAGCAATAAGCTATACACAAAAGGAACCTGTTACACTAACAGTCCAGGGGGCTAAGGTGGAGGTATGGGATGTATGCTGGAAACAGTGGCGGAAGGGGGTCAACACTGGTGGTGGAAATGGCCCTAATTCACTGTCACTATGTGCCTTAAATATAACTGTGAAAAACTTGTAATTAAAAAAGAAATCAATTTGGGGCCAGAGAGATAGCACAGCGGTGTTTGCCTTGCAAGCAGCCGATCCGGGACCTAAGGTAGTTGGTTCGAACCCCTGCATCCCATATGGTTCCCCGTGCCTGCCAGGAGCTATATCTGAGCAAATAGCCAGGGGTATAGCCAGGGGTAACTCTTGAGCGCCGCTAGGTGTGGCCCAAAAACCAAAAATAAATAAATAAATAAATAAATAATCTTTAAAACATGATTCTCTTGGAAAACAGATTTTATTTTATTTTTAAATTTTATTTACTCTTTTTTGGGGGGTCACACCCAGCAGCGCTCAAGGGTCACTCCTGGCTCGATGCTCAGAAATCGCTCCTGGCAGACTCAGGGGACCAAATGGAATGCCGGGATTTGAACCACCGTCCTTCTGCATGCAAGGCAAACGCCCTATCTCCGTACTATCTCTCCGGCCCCTACTTTTTTTTGGTGGGGGGGGCACATTCGATGATGCTCAGGGGCTACTCCTGGCTATGCACTCCGAAATCACTCCTGCCTTGGGGCACCATATGGGACTCCAGGGGATGGAACCGTGGTCTGTCCTAGGCTAGTGTGTGCAAGGCAGATGCTTAGTGCCTGTGCCACCACTCCGGCCCCTTTATTTACTTTTAAAATCAGCAGGAGTGGCAGTGGCAGCTTCTCAGGCTGGCAGCTGGGGTGGGGGAAAATGTTATGCTTCCTGAGGAGTTAAGAACTGAGGGTAAAAAGGGTTAAATGGAGGAAATAACAGATTGGCGCTCAGAGAGTGAAGAGCTAGAAAAGAGTTTGGAAGGTGGTAAGCGATGGGGGAAAGGTGGTGTTATACATAACGGGGAAGGACAATATACAACATAGACAGACATTATGTATATTACATATGGACATTAGACAGACATTGAGGTGCCCAATACAAACGCCCATGAGCACACATAGACACTGAGGATCGATCCATGGGTTACAGTTGAAAAGCTGAAATGGGACAGAATGTTTAGTCAATGACAACAGGTCGATACCCAATCTACAACAAGCTGTACAAGTAAAAAACAGTTCCTCTAGCATTAAGGGGGGTATAGAAGGGAGATGTGGGATGCATGCTGGGAACAGGGACAGAGGGAGGACAACACTGGTGGTGAAAATGCCCCTCATTCATTGTCACTATTGCCTTAAATATTACTGTGAAAGATTTGTAATTCATTTTTATCACAATAAAAATGTAAAAATATTTTAAAAATATAAGCTGGCAAGTCAGATGTAAAGGTTTTCCATTTTCTAGGCCTATCATGATTAGTGAGGGTAAATTTTACTAAAGAAAGACTTTGTGGGTTAGATTGTATACAGAACATTCTTAGAAACAATCATAATTTTCAAGTCTAGAAAACTGAGTGCTACTGTAATGAGCACTGTAAGAGGAGGCTACAACATAAAATATTGTCTAGTGAATATTGAGCATCCATTTTCCTTTCCTAAAAGTAATCTAAAATCATGAGCATTATGGTATAATGGTAAACTACCTGTAATTGGAAACAGATTACAATAATACATTCAATGAATGAGCTCTGTAACAGGAGTTCATGGCATGCAGTTGCATATTTCATTATTATCTATGGACATAAATAATCTTATAAATATGAGATTGAGTGAGCAGGCATAATCAAATAGAAATAAATAGATTAGAATTTTTGTCATGACACTATTATAATGAGCTCTGTCTTCTGAGTCTAATATATATAGCACTGCATTGTGGAACTGGGGTGACAACTTATATCTCCAAGTACAAATGTGGACAAAATGATCAAGGAGTTATTATATACATAGTAAAATTAAGACATTAAAACTACTATAGCAAACCCTGTAGTGGGAGTCCATGGCTTCCAAATGCATTCTGCACTTGTTACTGTGGATAAAAGCATTAGAACATTATTATAGACATCTATAAAGAACACTTGATTGGATACTTGCTCAATCTAAACAGCTGTATCTGTTCTAGACAGGAGAGTTTAATCCATTGACATTTAAGGAAACTATTGACAGAAAGATCTGTTGTGCCATTATATTGTGTAGGGTTGTTGTTACAATTGGGGATTTGGTTTGCGTAATTGCTCTTTGAGTAGCTCATTTACGGTTGGTTTGAAAAGTGCATATATTGTGAGTTCTTTTTGATCTGAGAATATTTTTTTAATTTTTATTTTGACCAGAGCGGATTACAAATCTTTCACAGTAATTTTTTTAGGTACATAGAACCCTTCCTCCCATGTAAATGAGAGTTTCGCTGGATAGTAGACCCTAGGTTGAAAGTTTCTTTTATTTAGTAGTTTGAATATGTTATTCCACTCTTTTCTTGCCTGGATTGTTTCAAATGGAAGATCTGGTTTGATTTTTATGTTGTTTCCTTTATACTTGAGGCTTTTTCTCCCTTATTGCTTTAAAGAGTCTCTCTCTCTCTCTCTCTCTCTCTCTCTCTCTCTCTCTCTCTTTCTCCCTGTCTCTCACCATTTGGATTGCTAAATGTCTTGGGGTTGTTCTGTTATGGTCTATTTTGTTCGGCACTCTTTTTGCCTCTTGGATTTGTAGAGAAGTCTATTTCCCAAGAGTGAGAAATCTCTCTGTTATTATTTCCCTCACTAATTGTTCTTCCCCTTCCCATTTTTTTCTTTTTCTGGAATTACTATAATTCGGAGATTATTTCTCTTGTCTTTGTTCATTAAGTACCTTACATTTTCTTTCAGGGCTTTGTCTCTCCTTTTTTTTTTTTTTACTCTCTCCTTTTTTTTTGACTTTGTTATTACTGCTGGCTTATAATTTGTCTTCAAGTTCATCCATGTGATTCTTGACCTGTGTAATTCTAGTATTATGGCTTGCTAACATGTTTTTTAGTTCCTTCAGTCCTATTTGAATGGATTTTCTCATCTTCTGAAAGAGTTCTTCTTTGAGTTGGTTGAATTGTTCATCTATAGATTTCTTAAGTTTGTAGGCTAGTGACTCCTTGATTTCCATTGCTAAACATTAAGTGTTGGTTTTAGGTCCTCATCTATAAGGTTCAGGCATTTGGGTGGGCTTGAAGATTTGCCAGGATTTCTCTTCATATCCCCCACAGGAGATGTCTACCTTTGCTTCCCCATTGATCTTTGCATTTAGTGGTTTGGAGTGCTGGGAGTATCAGAGTGTTTAAGAAAGCGATCTATTGAATTGTTTGTATGAAATGTGACTCAAGGTATCTTCTTAGAGGTTATTTTTCTAAACTAGCAAGGTTGTTTAAGTATGGGAAAATATTGCATATTACTTTACTAATTTGTTTAGTTGGTCTTTGAAATGTATATTTTCTCTCTCTTTTTTTTTTTAGGTTTTTGTACATTTTCTAAGAAAAAAAGTGCTAAATCCAACCTGCCAGGAAGTCAATGATATAAATTGAAATGACTTTGCATGAATGCTAGTGGGAAAAGGAAGACTGATGGTATGGAAGGGGTTTTCTGTAATGGCCTGGAAGAGGCTGGGAAAAGACCCAAATGGACAGCTCTGCTTGTGTTTGGTGAAGGAAATTAAGGTGTGAGATGCCCTATTCCCTCCCGACACAAACCTGACTGGCCCTAAAGTGCAGATGAACTGTGATGGTACTGGAAACCAGAAGGAGGCTGAGGGAAGGCTGGAAAAGGGCAACTCATGATTTTTTGAGAATTGGTTTACATTTCTTTTGAGAATAAAATGAATCTGTGGAACTGGCTGATGAACAGACATGGTGGTGGCTGTAGGCGTGCCCCAGGAAAGCTGATTTTAAAAAAGACTTTAAAAAAATTCTATTGTCAGAAAATGTGATGTACCGGTATTTTATGCATGCTACTAAGAGAATGTCTTATTCTTTTTCTACAGAGAATGAAAATTGAAAGTCAAATACCCTTTGTATTCCAAAATAGAGTCTTAAACATTTTGCAATTTAATTTAATTTGTTAGGAGGCTTGGAGCCATTAGTTAATCTATCTTCCAATACACTGTGTTTTTTTAATATAGCACTGAATAGCTAATGGACGCTGTCAATGGAGGAGTGATCAACTAATAGCTTTATTAGTAACAATTTATTTCTTCAGTAAAGTTGCATAAACCAACAAAATTCTGTTTCCTTTTTTCCCATACCTTGAGAAAGACAGCTGTACCTAGTTTGGTGGGAAGGAAATGTATGTTAGCTTTTTTTAGATAGAGAAAAACAGATTGGGAAGATCCTAAGTGCAGACCTGTAAGGTTCCTGGTGACTTTTAAGAGACAAAGGAGAGAGATGGAAAAAGGGAGGGAAGAGGGCATAAGTTTTGATGTTTCCATTTTATCTCAAAATGAATATTTTAAAGGGGTGTACATGCATTTAGTGTATTTTTTCTCCCAGTGAAGGAAGAATCTGAATTAAATAGGAGAATGTTACATAATGATTAAAACAATCTGTGTATATTCACCTTTTTGATGTAGGTTTCAAAGATATCATTTATTTATTTATTTAAGTTTTGGGGCCACACCCGGTGGTACTTAGGGATTACTCCTGGCTCTGTGCTCAGAAATTGCTTCTGGCAGTCACTGGGGACCATATGGGATGCCGGGATTCCAACCACCATCTGTTAAGGATCACTGCTTGCAAGGCAAACGCTCTACTGCTGTGCTATATCTCCTGCCCCTGATATCTTTTATTTTGTTTTCAGCTCTAGTGTGATATAGTTAATAGATAATAGGGTACATGTTTAAGAAATGAATCAATAATTTTATACACACATACACTTTGAAATAACTATAGTGGTTAATCAGCATATCTTTCACTTGTTTAATTACCAATTTTTGGTGGTAAAAACATTTAAGATCTATTTTCTTAATAACTTTTATTTGTTTTTGGGTCAAACCTGAAAGTACTCAAGGTTTACTCCTGGCTCTGCACTCAGAAATCACTCCTAGGGGTCTCAAGGGACCATATGAGATGCTGGGGATTGAACCCTGGTCAGCCTGTGCAAGGAAAATGACCTACCCACTGTGCTATTGCTCTGCCCCTTTCTTAGTAACTTTAAAGCATATAATACAGTATTGTTAATATAGTCACAGTGCTGTACATTAGATTTCTAGAGCCTATTACCTTAACAGCTGCTGACCAACAACTTACCATTTTTTTTGTTTGTTTGTTTGTTTTTGGGTCACATTCGGCAGCACTCAGGAGCAACTCCTGGCTCTATGCTCAGAAATCGCTCCTGGCAGGCTTAGGAGACAATATGGGATGCTGGGATTCAAAACCATCCTCTGCATACGAGGCAAATGCCTTCCCTCCATGTTATCTCTCCGGCCCCAAAAATTACATATTCTACCCACCTGGAAACTACTATCCTATAATCTATTTCCATGAGTTTAGATTTTTTTGTGTGTGTGTATTCTGTTTTTAACTGAGATCATACAGTATTTTTCTTTTTGGGCTTGACTATATTGTGCTATATTTTATTTAGCACAATGCCTTCTACATCCTTGTATATTAATTAAAATTGTCAGGATCTCCTTCCCTCTCATGACTAATATTCCATATTCCATTGCTTATATATATCACATATCTTTTTTTTTATTTGGCCACACCCAGTGATGCTCAGGGGTTTCTCCTGACTCTGTGTTTAGAAATTACTCCTGACAGTACTCAGGAACCTGGGATTGAACCCAAGTTAGCTGCATGATAGGCAAGCACTTTACCTATTGAACTATCACTCAGTATCTATACATCATATCTTTAATTATTCATCCATAGATGAAAACAAATTGTTTTTATATTCTAGTTACTATGTGCCATATTATAATAAATATATGAATGGATATATTTTTGAAAGCTTGGTTTTATTTCCCTTGTATACTCAGAACATAAGTGAGATTGCTTGATCATATGATAATTTTTTATATCTTTATTTAGGCACCATGAATACAAACATGTTTGTAGTTGGGTTTCAGTTATAATTAGAACATCCCTCTTCGCCAGTGCAACATTCCCACCACCAATGCCCTCATCTCCTCCTCCCCCAACCCCCGTTTTTATTTGAGACAGGCATTCTACTTCTCTTACTCATTATCATCGTCATGATAGTTGCTAGTATAGTTATTCTCTAACTGCACTCACCAATCTTTGTGGTAAGCTTGTGCTGTGGTATTTTCTAAGCGATGTGCTGGGTTCATTGGCTAGAAGATGTGTATGCCACAAAGCGAACCAGAGATTTTTTGGGCGGAGACAGCCTAACTATGCTGATGTGCCCTCAGGAGATCTTCTCTGCTGTGCCCTCAGGAGTTCTTCTGGGTGGAGTGGTTATGTCTGCCTCATGAAGCAGAACAGAGACCTTTTAAATGTCTCCCATTTGCAAAGCTCTGGAACGGAATTCTATGTGATACTTATAATTTAGTTCTTTGAAAAACCTCCATACTCTCTTCAATAATTGCTGTACCAATTTGCATTTTCATTAATAGAGTACTAGGGTGACTTTTCACCCATAGTTTTCCCAATACTTGATATTTTTTGTTTTCTTATTGATAATTATTCTTTTTTTTTTAAACACCGTGATTACAAACATGATTATAGTTGTATGATTACAGTCATGTAAAGAGCACCCCCCCTTCACCGGTGCAACATTCCCACCACCAATTTCCCAGATCTCCCTCCTCCCCACCCCCCTACACCTGTACTCGAGACAGGCTTTCTACTTCCCTCATTCATTCACATTTTATGATAGTTTTCAGTGTAGTCATCTCTGCAACTGCACTCATCACTCTATGTGATGAGCTGCATGTCCTGAGCTGCACCTAACAGCCCTCATCTCTCTTGTCTCTGAGATACTGTTAAAAATGTCCTTCATTTTTCTTAAAGCCCATAGATGAGTGAAACCATTCTGCGTCTTTCTCTCTCCCTCTGACTTACTTCACTCAGCATAATAGATTCCATGTACATCCATGTATTGGAAAATTTCATTACTTCATCTCTCCTGATGGCTGCATAGTATTCCATTGTGTATATGTACCACAGTTTCTTCAGCCACTCATCTGTTGAAGGGCATCTTGGTTGTTTCCAGAGTCTGGCTATTGTAAATAGCGCTGCAATGAATATAGGAGTAAGGAAGGGATTTTTGTATTGTATTTTTGTGTTTCTTGGGTATATTCCTAGGAGTGGTATAGCTGGATCGTATGGAAGCTCAATTTCCAGTTTGTGAAGGAATCTCCATATCGCTTTCCATAAAGGTTGTACTAGACGGCATTCCCACCAGCAGTGAAAAAGAGTTCCTTTCTCTCCACATCCCCGCCAGCACTGCTTGTTTTCCTTTTTTGTGATGTGTGCCAATCTCAGTGGCGTGAGGTGGTACCTCATAGTAGTTTTGATTTGCATCTCCCTGACGATTAGTGATGTTGAACATCTTTTCATGTGCCTTTTGGCCATTTGCCTTTCTTCTTTTTCAAAGTGTCTGTTCATTTCTTCTCCCCATTTTTTGATGGGGTTAGTTGTTTTTTTCTTGTATAGTTCTGTCAGTACCTTGTAAATTTTGGATATTAGCCCTTTATCTGATGTGTATTGGGTGAATAATTTCTCCCACTCAGTGGGTGGCCTTTGTATTCTGGGCACTATTTCCTTTGAGATGCAGAAGCTTTTCAGCTTAATATAGTCCCATCTGTTTATCTCTGCTTCCACTTGCTTGGAAAGTGCTGTCTCCTCCTTAAAGATGCCTTTAGTCTCAATGTCCTGGAGTGTTTCACCTACATGTTGTTCTATATACCTTATAGTTTCAGTTCTGATATCAAGGTCTTTAATCCATTTGGATTTTACCTTTGTACATGGTGTTAGCTGTGGGTCTGAGTTCGCTTTTTTGCAAGTGGCTAACCAGTTGTGCCAACACCACTTGTTGAATAGGCTTTCCCTGCTCCATTTAGGATTTCTTGCTCCTTTATCAAAAACAAGGTGGTTATATGTCTGAGGAACCTTCTCTGAGTACTCAAGCCTATTCCACTGATCTGAGGGTCTGTTTTTATTCCAATACCATGCTGTTTTTATAACTGTTGCTTTGTAATACAACTTAAAATTGGGGAAAGTAATGCCTCCCATATTCCTTTTCCCAAGGAGTGCTTTAGCTATTCGAGGTTGTTTGTTGTTCCAGATGAATTTCAGAAGTATTTGATCCACTTCTTTGAAAAATGTCATGGGTATCTTTAGAGGAATCGCGTTAAATCTGTACAATGCTTTTGGAAGTATTGCCATTTTAATGATGTTGATCCTGCCAATCCATGAGCATGGTATGTGTTTCCATTTCCGCGTGTCCTCTCTTATTTCTTGGAGCAGTGTTTTGTAGTTTTCTTTGTATAGATCCTTCACATCTTTAGTCAGGTTGACTCCAAGATATTTGAGTTTGTGTGGAACTAATGTGAATGGGATTGTTCTCTTAATGTCTATTTCTTCCCTATCATTATTAGTGTATAAAAAGGCCATTGATTTTTGTGTGTTAATTTTGTATCCTGCCACTTTGCTATACAAATCTATTATTTCTAGAAGCTTTTTGGTAGAGTCTTTAGGGTTTTCTAAGTAGAGTATCATGTCATCTGCAAACAGTGAGAGCTTGACTTCTTCCTTTCCTATCTGGATTCCCTTGATATCTTTTTCTTGCCTAATCGCTATAGCAAATACTTCCAGTGCTATGTTGAATAGGAGTGGTGAGAGAGGACAGCCTTGTCTTGTACCAGAATTTAGAGGAAAGGATTTTAGTTTTTCTCCATTGAGGATAATATTTGCCACTGGCTTCTGGTAGATGGCTTTGACTATATTGAGAAAGGTTCCTTTTATTCCTATCTTGCTGAGAGTTTTCATCAAGAATGGGTGTTGAACCTTACTTATCAAATGCTTTTTCTGCATCTATTGATATGACCATGTGATTTTTATTTTTGTTGTTCTTTATGTTGTGTATTATATTGATAGATTTACGGACGTTAAACCATCCTTGCATTCCTGGGATGAAACCTACTTGATCAAAGTGAATGATCTTCTTGATGAGGCACTGGATCCTGTTCGCCAGGATTTTGTTGAGGATCTTTGCATCGGTGTTCATCAGGGATATTGGTCTGTAATTTTCTTTTTTGGCAACATCTCTATCAGGTTTTGGTATTAAGGTGATGTTGGCTTCATAAAAGCTATTTGGAAGTATTCCTGTTTTTTCTATTTCATAAAAGAGCCTGGCCAGAATTGGTAGTAGTTCCTCTTGAAAGGTTTGAAAGAATTCATTCGTGAATCCATCAGGGCCTGGGCTTTTGTTTTTGGGTAAATTTTTGATTACAGTTTTAATTTCCTCAATAGTGATGGGGGTGTTTAGATATGCTACCTCTTCTTTATTCAACCGTGGAAGGTTATATGAGTTCAGAAATTTATCCATTTCTTCCAGGTTCTCATATTTAGTGGCATAGAGTTTCTCAAAGTATTCTCTGAATACCCTTTGAATCTCTGCAGTATCTGTAGTGATCTCCCCCTTTTCATTTCTAATACGCGTTATCAAGTTTCTCTCTTTCTTTTGCTTTGTGAGTTTTGCCAATGGTCTATCAATCTTGTTTATTTTTTCAAAGAACCAACTTCTGCTTTCGTTGATCTTTCGGATTGTTTTTTGGGTTTCCACTTCGTTGATTTCTGCTCTCAGCTTTGTTATTTCCTTCTGTCTCCCTATTTTTGGGTCCTTTTGTTGAGCACTTTCTAGTTCTATTAGCTGTGTCATTAAGCTACTCAGGTAAGCTCCTTCTTCCTTCCTGATGTGTGCTTGCAAAGCTATAAATTTTCCTCTCAGTACTGCTTTTGCTGTGTCCCATAAGTTCTGATAGTTTGTGTCTTTATTGTCATTTGTTTCCAGGAACCTTTTGATTTCCTCCTTGATTTCATCTCGGACCCACTGGTTATTGAGTATGAGGCTGTTTAACTTCCAGGTGTTAAATTTTTTCTTCTGTGTCCCTTTGCAGTTCACATCTAACTTCAGAGCCTTGTGGTCAGCAAAGGCAGCCTGCAAAATGTCTATCTTTTTTATTTTATGGAGGTATGTTTTATGTGCCAGCACGTGATCTATCCTGGAGAATGATCCATGTACATTGGAAAAGAATGTGTATCCAGGTTTCTGAGGATAGAGTGCCCTATGTATATCTACTAGGCCTCTTTCATCCATTTCTCTTTGCAGGTCTAGTATATTTTTGTTGGGTTTCCATTTGGTTGACCTATCAAGTGTTGACAAGCCTGTGTTGAGGTCTCCCACAATTATTGTGTTATTATTGATATCCTTCTTCAGATTTGTCAACAATTGTATTAAATACTTTGCTGGACCCTCATTCGGTGCGTATATGTTTAGGAGAGTGATTTCTTCTTGCTGTACAAATCCCTTGATTAGTACATAATATCCATCTTTGTCCCTTACAACTTTTCTGAGTATAAAGTTTGTGTCATCTGATATTAGTATGGCCACCCCCGCTTTTTTAAGGGTGTTGTTTGCTTGAATGATTTTCCTCCAGCCTTTGATTTTGAGTCTATGTTTATTCTGACTATTCAGGTGTGTTTCTTGTAGACAGCAGAAGGTTGGCTTCAGTTTTTTGATCCATTTCGCCACTCTGTGCCTCTTAACTGGTGCATTTAGTCCATTGACATTGAGAGAAATAATTGTCATGGGATTTATTGCCATCTTTGTGTAGAAGTTTGGTGTGTTTTTTGTTCTGTCTTGTTTTTAGAGTAGATCTTTCAGTTTTTCTTTTAAGGCTGGTTTTGAGTCTGCAAAGATTTTGAGCTGTTGTTTATCTGTGAAGCCGTGTATACATCCGTCAAACCTGAAACTTAGTTTTGCTGGGTGCAATATTCTTGGCGAAGCATTTATTTCATTGAGTTTTGCCACTATGTCCCACCACTGCCTTCTGGCCTTGATTGTTTCTGGTGACAGGTCTGCTGTAAATTTCAAGGATGCTCCCTGGAATGTAATTTCCCTTTTCGATCTTGCTGCTTGCAGTATTCTATCTCTATCAGTGGGTTTTATCATGTTGACTAGGATGTGTCTTGGGGTGTTTCTACTGGGGTCTTTTTTAGCTGGTACTCTTCGGGCATGCAGGATTTGGTCACATGTTTTCTTTAGCTCTGGTAGTTTCTCTGTGATGATGTTCTTAACCATTGATTCTTCCTGAAGATTTTCTTCTTGGGTCTCTGGAACTCCAATGATTCTAAAGTTGTTTCTGTTGAGCTTATCAAAGACTTCTATTTTCATCTTCTCATATTCTTTGAGTAAATTTTCCATTGTCTGATCATTTGATTTGAGGCTTTTTTCCAATCTCTTCTGCTGTGTAAAGTTGTTATGCATCTCGTCTTCTAAAGCACTAATTCTATCCTCAGCTGCTGTTAACCTGTTGGAAAGCTCATCCATTATGTTCTTCAATTCGTCTACTGAGTTTTTCAGACCTGTTATCTGATCTGATATTTCAGTTTGGAGTTTTCTGATTTCTATCTTCATATTCTCTTGATTTTTATTAGTGTTCTGATTTATACTTTCTTTGATATCTGTTAGCAACCTCCATATTTCGTCTCTAAACTCCATTTCTGAAAGACTGCTTAGGTAGTTGGTCATTGTTGGGTCATCAGAGTTTCCATCTTCATTCTCTATGGTTGAAGTTGGTCTGCGTAGTCTCCCCATTGTCACGCTTATGCTGTGGGTTTTTCTACGTGTTGTGGTGGTACTCATTGGCTAGGTGGAGTGCAGGCTGGGGGAGGTCCCAAAATGTCTGCCGGGCCTAGGGGTCCAGCAGTCAGCCTGATCCGCAACTCCGGCCCCCAAACACTCACCTCAGCCGAGGCAAGCCGTCAGGGGATGCCAGGAGAAGTCCCCAAATGTCTGCCAAGCTAAAGAAACCAGCACAATCCACAACTCCAACAGAAAACACACGCCTCAGCGAGACACGCCTTGAAGAGATTAATGCTGAAGGAGGTCAAAGTTCCCAGGTTGATGCAGGCTGGGGGAGGTCCCAAAATGTCTGCCGGGCCTAGGGGTCCAGCAGTCAGCCTGATCCGCAACTCCGGCCCCCAAACACTCACCTCAGCCGAGGCAAGCCGTCAGGAGATGCCAGGAGAAGTCCCCAAATGTCTGCCAAGCTAAAGAAAAGGATAATTATTCTAATGGGTATCTATCTCATTGTGATTTTTATTAAACTTTTTTGATGAGGAATGATATTGAGCATATTTTAATGTATGGTTGGTTATTTGAATGACTTCTTTTAAAAAAATTTAATATATGTTAACTGATAATTATTTTGCTATTGAGTTTTGTGCAGATTACTTGTATATTTTGGATATTAATCACTTATCAAATGTATGATTTGAAGATATTTTCTCCCATTTTGTAGGGTTCCTTTTTAATTTTGTTGAGAATTTCTTTCTTTGACATTTAAATCAGGATGAACAATATCAAGTCCTCTGATCTACATTGTTTTTAAGATCGTGGCTAATGTATTTTATTATGGTTGAAGAGTATCTTTTATTTAAAGAGTTATTTTTAATTTTTGAAAAGGTATTATTTATTCATGAGATGATTTAAAAAACACACATCAATGTGAGGAGTCATGATAGCCCAAGTGCCTCCTCTTATATTCTATTAATTTCCAGGAACTGATACAAATGTGTAATATTGCAGAAGATTTCAACTTTGAAAAAGTAATTCTCTAGCTTCCTCAAACTATTTTTGTGTTTAAGACCTGAGGCTTAAAGACATGAAAAAACTAAGCCTTAAAATGCATTGATTTTTATAAGATGTGATAGTAAGTGCATTAGGGAGGGATAGATAAGGTATATGCAATGACTTGATGTTTGTGACCACCAAATTGTATATGTTGAATTTCTTATTCTTGATGATGATGCTATGAGATGGGACCATTGGAAGGTGATGAGATCATGAGGGTGGAACTCTGAGGAATGGGACTTGTGTCTTATCAAATGAAGGTCAGAGAATTTGCTCATATTTTTTCTTCCTTGTGAAACTTTTAACAAAAATCTGTCAATCTACAATCCAGAAGAGGGTCATCACTCAAATCCTGACCATGGTGGTACTCCATCTGATCTCGGACATCCAGGTTTTGAAATGTGAACAGTACATTTAACATGTATAAGTCATTCAGTATATGCATGAAGACAGTACCAAGGAAGAATGTGTGCAAGTAATAGTTATAGCAAAGTGACTGGCCCACAGTAAGTACTTAGCAAGTATTTACTCACTTCCATGTCTCCTCTCTCTTTCCCTTGTTCAAGAAAGATAGAGTTAAAAAGGAGAATTGCAGTTATTTTATGAATCAGAAAAACTACACCATGAATTGGAAGCTTTGTGCCTTAAGGAAAAAAAACAAGAATCTAATGAAACAATATTATATGTATATATATTACATATATATATATATAAATGTGTAAATCACAAATGTTCAAGTTAGTGAATTATCACCAAGTATTCATGCTTGAAGTACCAAGATTAAGAAACTGTTACACCCCAGAGACTTTCTTTCAATATGTTTTTGCAATGGTAACACTTCTAACAAAGTTGTTGTTGTTTTTTTTTTTTTAATTTTCCTAAACAAAACCAAATTCAAAGCAGAATCACACAGAATGCATTCATTTTGGGAAGTAGGGGTCTTGTGGCACATCTGACATACTCAGAGTTTACTCCTGGCTCTGTGCTAAGGGTTCATTCCTGGTGGGACTCAGAGGACCATATGTGGTTCCAGAGATCTAAATTTGCCCAGCCTCTTGCTAGGGAACTGCCTTACCAATGTATTACCTTTCTGGCCTGTGTGCACTCATTTTTGACAAATATCTTTCACTCAACATTGCATTTGTAAATTTAATTCACATTGCAGCTAGTAAGACAGGAAACTCATTAAATCTCAATTGACTTTTATAAAAATCTCATGTAGGAGCCAGAATGATAGCACAGTGGTAGGGTGTTTGCTTTGCATGCGGCTAACCCAGGAAAGACCTGGGTTTGATCCCCGGCATCCCATATGGTCCTCTTTGCCTGCCAGGAGTGATTTCTGAGCACAGAGCCAGGAGTAACCCTTGAGCACTGTCGGTGTGACTCAAAAACCAATAATAATCAAATTAAAAAATCTCATATAAATACCTCTTTTTGATAACAAAAGAAATCTCAAGAGGTTTTTGATCTTACTTATAAAGGGACATTTGTGAACACAGCATTAGATGGTTGTGACAGACATTTTGTAGCAACATTACAAGCAGTGAATTCTCTTACCCTTTCACTCCCTTGCTGTTGTTGTTATCATCATCATCATCATCATCATCATCATCATCAGCTTTTGGTCACCCCCGACAGTAACCCTGGGGGTTCCTCCTGGCTCTGTGGTCAGGAGTTACTCCTAGCATTGCTTGGGGGATCATATGGGATGCCGGGGATCTAATCTGGGTCAGCTGTGTGCAAGACAAACTTTCTATCCACTGTTCTATTGCTCTTGCCTCCTTGTTACTGACTGTAAATTTAATCTTGGTACCTGAAAGTGTTTTGTTTGTGTATTTTTATACCATACACACAAATGAGACCAAACTGTATTTATCCTTTCTACATGTTTCACTTAAAATAATGCTCTTAGTGCCCATCTGTATAGTAGTAGATAATGTTTTTTCCTTTTCTATGATCAAAGAATATTTCATTGTATATATGTTATCTGTAAGTAATAACATGGATATAAAATATTATACTGAAATGTTATGAATGGTATGAGACACATCATATATAGATGGCACATCTGCTTTGTGTTTTTTTTAAACTATCTGAGGCACTGGTATTTATAACACTGTTAGTCACTATTTTTATGATAACATCATTCTAACACCAAATCTGTCACCAGAGTTCACTTCTGGTATCTTAAGGACCTCTCCCAGCCCACTTCCCATGTAAGCTCATGAGAAGAGTAGACAAAATCTTCAGTTTGATGATTTTGATTATTAGTTGTTCCCTATCTATGTTTCTTTCTCTCCACATATGGGAGCTCTCTTTCTCTCTCCTCCCTCCCCTTTCATTGTGGAGGTTTTGACACCTATACACATGTAGAAAAATAGAGCTAATATGAAATTTCACAAAATAGTAAATCAAGAAGTTTTTTTTCAAAAACTAGGACTAGATGATGATATAGCAAGTAAGGCATTTGCCTTTTATGTAGTGAAACTGGGCTTGATCCCTGGCATTCCATATGGCGCTTGAACCTGTCACAAGTGATTCCTTGTGCCGGGGGCATGCTGATTTTCTCAGCATCATTCCAATTATATTATATGTGCTGTCAAAGTGATCAGAAAGTAGATAGGATTACAGTTTCCAACTATGCTCTCTTATTTTCATTTTTTTTTTGCCACACCTGGTGGTGCTCATTGGTTACTCCTGGCTCTGTTCTCAGTAATCACTCCTTGCAGTGCTTAGGGGACCACATGAGGTGCTGGCAATAGAACCTGGGTTGGCCGCATCAAGGCAAACTCCCTCCTCCTGTACTATGGCTTTGGTTCTTGTCATGAGGAATTTCTGAGTGTAGAATCAGGAGTCATCTCTGAGCATCACCCAGATGTGTGTGTATGTGCCCCAGATTTTTTTCAAAAACTAAATGTTAATATATACATAAATTCAATAGATTAATATATGAATAATTCTGTGCTTACACATTTTAGAGTTTATGTGAAATAGGTAAATACTACAAATGTAAAACTTTGATTTCACTTTTTTCATGAAATAGTAGCTTTGGAATTCTTGTAGCTCTTTAATCTCCAAAAAATTGTACTTTCTCCATAAAAAATTTCACTTAAAACTGCCTCAAAAAAGATAGAGAAAAAAATCATATTATATAATGTATTTATAACATATGCAATAGTACTATATATTATATTATATTCATATAACATGAAATATTATATATATATATATATATTTTTTTATGTTTAAATAAAATATTTTTTTTTTTAATTTTTTTTTTATTTAAACACCTTGATTACATACATGATTGTGTTTGGGTTTCAGTCATAAAAGGAACACCACCCATCACCAGTGCAACATTCCCATCACCCAAGTCCCAAATCACCCTCCTCCCCACCCAACCCCCGCCTGTACCCTAAACAGGCTCTACATTTCCCTCATACATTCTCAATATTAGGACAGTTCAAAATGTAGTTATTTCTCTAACTAAACTCATCACTCTTTGTGGTGAGCTTCCTGAGGTGAGCTGGAACTTCCAGCTCTTTTCTCTTTTGTGTCTGAAAATTATTATTACAAGGGTGTCTTTCATTTTTCTTAAAACCCATAGATGAGTGAGACCATTCTGCGTTTTTCTCTCTCTCTCTGACTTATTTCACTCAGCATAATAGATTCCATGTACATCCATGTATAGGAAAATTTCATGACTTCATCTCTCCTGACAGCTGCATAATATTCCATTGTGTATATGTACCACAGTTTCTTTAGCCATTCGTCTGTTGAAGGGCATCTTGGTTGTTTCCAGAGTCTTGCTATGGTAAATAGAGCTGCAATGAATATAGGTGTAAGGAAGGGGTTTTTGTATTGTATTTTTGTGTTCCTAGGGTATATTCCTAGGAGTGGTATAGCTGGATCGTATGGGAGCTCGATTTCCAGTTTTTGGAGGAATCTCCATATCGCTTTCCATAAAGGTTGAACTAGACAGCATTCCCACCAGCAGTGGATAAGAGTTCCTTTCTCTCCACATCCCCGCCAACACTGTTTATTCTCATTCTTTGTGATGTGTGCCATTCTCTGGGGTGTGAGGTGGTATCTCATCGTTGTTTTGATTTGCATCTCCCTGATGATTAGTGATGTGGAACATTTTTTCATGTGTCTTTTGGCCATGCGTATTTCTTCTTTGTCAAAGTGTCTGTTCATTTCTTCTCCCCATTTTTTGATGGGGTTAGATGTTTTTTTCTTGTAAAGTTCTGTCAGTGCCTTGTATATTTTGGAGATTAGCCCCTTATCTGATGGGTATTGGGTGAATAGTTTCTCCCACTCAGTGGGTGGCTCTTGTATCCTGGGCACTATTTCCTTTGAGGTGCAGAAGCTTCTCAGCTTAATATATTCCCATCTGTTAATCTCTGCTTTCACTTGCTTGGAGAGTGCAGTTTCCTCCTTGAAGATGCCTGTAATGTCCTGTAGTGTTTTGCCTATGTGCTGTTCTATATATCTTATGGTTTTGGGGCTGATATCGAGGTCTTTAATCCATTTGGATTTTACCTTTGTACATGATGTTAGCTGGGGGTCTAAGTTTAATTTTTTGCAAGTGGCTATCCAATTGTGCCAACACCACTTGTTGAAGAGGCTTTCCCTGCTCCATTTAGGATTTCCTGCTCCTTTATCAAAAATTAGATGGTTGTATCTCTGGGGAACATTTTCTGAGTATTCAAGCCTATTCCACTGATCTGAGGACCTATCCTTATTCCAATACCATGCTGTTTTGATAACTGTTGCTTTGTAGTACAGTTTAAAGTTGGGAAAAGTAATTCCTCCCATATTCTTTTTCCCAATGATTGCTTTAGCTATTCGAGGGTGTTTATTGTTCCAAATGAATTTCAAAAGTGTCTGATCCACTTCTTTGAAGAATGTCATGGGTATCTTTAGAGGGATGGCATTAAATCTGTATAATGCCTTGGGGAGTATTGACATTTTGATGATGTTAATCCTGCCAATCCATGAGCAGGGTATGTGTTTCCATTTCCGTGTGTCCTCTCTTATTTCTTGGAGCAGAGTTTTATAGTTTTCTTTGTATAGGTCCTTCACATATTTAGTCAAGTTGATTCCAAGATATTTGAGTTTGTGTGGTACTATTGTGAATGGGGTTGTTTTCTTAATGTCCATTTCTTCTTTATTACTGTTGGTGTATAGAAAGGCCATTGATTTTTGTGTGTTAATTTTGTAGCCTGCCACCTTGCTATATGAGTCTATTGTTTCCAGAAGCTTTTTGATAGAGTCTTTAGGGTTTTCTAAGTAGAGTATCATGTCATCTGCAAACAGTGAGAGCTTGACTTCTTCCTTTCCTATCTGGATTCCCTTGATATCCTTTTCTTGCCTAATCGCTATAGCAAGTACTTCCAGTGCTATGTTGAATAGGAGTGGTGAGAGAGGACAGCCTTGTCTTGTGCCAGAATTTAGAGGGAAGGCTTTCAGTTTTTCTCCATTGAGGATAATATTTGCCACTGGCTTGTGGTAGATGGCCTTCACTATATTGAGAAAGGTTCCCTCCATTCCCATCTTGCTGAGAGTTTTGATCAAGAATGGGTGTTGGACCTTATCAAATGCTTTCTCTGCATCTATTGATATGATCATGTGGTTTTTATTTTTCTTGTTATTGATGTTGTGTATTATGTTGATAGATTTACGGATGTTAAACCAGCCTTGCATTCCTGGGATGAAACCTACTTGATCGTAGTGGATGATCTTCTTAATGAGGCATTGAATCCTATTTGCCAGGATTTTGTTGAGGATCTTTGCATCTGCATTCATCAGTGATATTGGTCTGTAATTTTCTTTTTTGGTAGCGTCTCTGTCTGGTTTAGGTATCAAGGTGATGTTGGCTTCATAAAAGCTATTTGGAAGTGTTTCTGTTTGTTCAATTTCATGAAAGAGTCTTGCCAAGATTGGCAGTAGTTCCTCTTGGAAAGTTTGATAGAATTCATTAGTGAATCCATCTGGACCTGGGCTTTTGTTTTTCGGCAGACATTTGATTACTGTTTTAATTTCATCAATGGTGATGGGGGTGTTTAGATATGCTACATCCTCTTCCTTCAACCGTGGAAGATTATAAGAGTCCAAGAATTTATCCATTTCTTCCAGGTTCTCATTTTTAGTGGCGTAGAGTTTTTCAAAGTAGTTTCTGATTACCCTTTGAATCTCTGTCATATCAGTAGTGATCTCTCCTTTTTCATTCCTGATACGAGTTATCAAGTTTCTCTCTCTCTCTTTCTTTGTTAGGTTTGCCAGTGGTCTATCAATCTTGTTTATTTTTTCAAAGAACCAACTTCTGCTTTCGTTGATCTTTCGGATTGTTTTTTGAGTTTCCACTTCGTTGATTTCTGCTCTCAGCTTTGTTATTTCCTTCTGTCTTCCTGTTCTTGGGTCCTTTTGTTGAGCATTTTCTAGTTCTATTAGCTGTGTCATTAAGCTACTCAGGTAAGCTCCTTCTTCCTTCCTGATGTGTGCTTGCAAAGCTATAAATTTTCCTCTCAGTACTGCTTTTGCTGTGTCCCATAAGTTCTGATAGTTTGTGTCTTTATTGTCATTTGTTTCCAGGAACCTTTTTATTTCCTCCTTGATTTCATCTCGGACCCACTGGTTATTGAGCATGAGGCTGTTTAACTTCCAGGTGTTAAAGTGTTTCTTCTGAGTCCCTTTGGAGTTCACAAATAATTTCAGAGCCTTGTGGTCAGCGAAGGTAGTCTGCAAAATTTCTATCCTCTTGATCTTGTGGAGGTATGTTTTATGTGCCAGCATGTAGTCTATCCTGGAGAATGTCCCATGTACATTGGAGAAGAATGTGTATCCAGGTTTCTGGGGATGGAGTGTCCTATATATATCCACTAGGCCTCTTTCTTCCATTTCTCTCCTCAGGTCTAGTATATTCTTGTTGGTTTTCAGTCTGGTTGACCTGTCCAGTGTTGACAAAGCCGTGTTTAGGTCCCCCACAATTATTGTGTTGTTGTTGATATTATTTTTCAGATTTGTCAGCAGTTGTATTAAATATTTTGCTGGCCCCTCATTCGGTGCATATATGTTTAGGAGAGTGAATTCTTCCTGCTCTACGTACCCCTTGATTAATATAAAATGTCCGTCTTTGTCCCTTACAACCTTCCTGAGTATAAAGTTTGCATTATCTGATATTAGTATGGCCACTCCAGCTTTTTTATGGGTGTTGTTTGCTTGGATAACTTTTCTCCAGCCTTTTATTTTGAGTCTATGTTTGTTCTGACTATTCAGGTGTGTTTCTTGTAGGCAGCAGAAGGTTGGATTGAGTTTTTTGATCCATTTAGCCACTCTGTGTCTCTTAACTGGTGCATTTAGTCCATTGACGTTGAGAGAAAGAATTGTCCTGGGATTTAACGCCATCTTTATTTCAAAATTTGGTGTGTCTTTTGGGTAGTCTTGTCTTAGATTAGGTCTTTCAGTTTTTCTCTTAAGACTGGTTTTGTGTCTGTGAAGTTTCTGAGCTGTTTTTTGTCTGTGAAACCATGTATTCTTCCATCAAACCGGAAAGTGAGTTTTGCTGGGTATAGTATTCTGGGTGAAGCATTCATTTCATTCAGTCTTGTCACAATATCCCACCACTGCTTTCTGGCATTGAGCGTTTCTGGTGACAGGTCTGCTGTAAATCTCAGGGAAGCTTGCTTGAACATGATTTCCCCTTTTGATCTTGCTGTTTTCAGAATTCTGTCTCTATCTGTGGGATTTGTCATTGTGACTAGGATGTGTCTTGGGGTGGTTTTTCTGGGGTCTCTTTTGGTTGGTACTCTTCGGGCATGCAGGATTTGATCACATATATTCTTTAGCTCTGGAAGTTTCTCTTTAATGATGTTCTTGACCATTGATTCTTCCTGGGAATTTTCTTCCTGGGTCTCTGGGACTCCAATGATTCTTAAGTTGTTTCTGTTGATCTTATCATAGACTTCTATTTTCGTCTGTTCCCATTCTTTGACTAATTTTTCCATTGTCTGCTCATTTGCTTTAAGTTTTTTGTCCAATCTCTCCTGCTGTATGGAATTGTTATGTATCTCATCTTCCACAGCACCAAGTCTATTCTCAGCTTCTGATACCCTGTCCCAGAGCTTATCCATTTTGTCATTCACTTCGTTTACTGACTTTTTCAGTCCTGTTAGTTGACATGTTATTTCAGTTTGGAGTTTTGTCATTTCTGCCTTCATATTTTCTTGGTTCTTATTAGTGTTCTGTTCAACTCGATCCATGGTTTCTTGGAGTCTGTTCAGCACCTTCCATATTGCTAGTCTAAAGTCCTTATCTGAGAGGTTGATTAGTTGTTCAGTCATTATCTGGTCCTCAGAATTGTCATCTTCATTCTCTATGTCTGATGCTGGCCTGCGCTGTTTCCCCATTGTCACATTTGTATTGTGGGTTTTTCTACGTGTTGTAGTGGTATTCATTGTCTATATGATGTAGGCAGCACACTCCTCTGACTCCTCCCTTTCTGGATGGGCTGACTTGCCTCTAAGGGAGGGGAGTCCTCCGTGGATGAAGCCTCACACTGGGTCAAATCTTAGGCCCGAGCATGTAACAGAGAAGACAGTCCAGAGAGAAATGTTTGCTTCTGTGATATAGCGCCATTCTTAGTGTGATTTTTCCTTCTTGTTGCAATGGAGTTCTTTCCTTAGAAAGAGTGCACGGCCGCGTAGCGAAGCGGAGCGGCCGTGCTCCTCTGAGCCTCTTTTTGCCCCACTCGCAAGAGTTTCACGCAAGAGGACAGTAGACAGACATAGACAGGTCACACTCACAGTCTTTCACAGCTGAGCCCCACTGGGCCGGTGTACTTTTGCGGATTTTCCCCGCCTGGTGTCACACACAGGGAGCCAGCTTTTGCAAAGGTTAGCCGGTTTTTATGCTCTGAAGTCCCTCCCTGAAAATGGCGTCTGGGCGAGCGAGGTTTCTGGAGGCTCTTTTTGCCCCACTCGCAAGAGTTTCACGCAAGAGGACAGTAGACAGACATAGACAGGTCACACTCACAGTCTTTCACAGCTGAGCCCCACTGGGCCGGTGTACTTTCGCGGATTTTCCCCGCCTGGTGTCACACACAGGGAGCCAGCTTTTGCAAAGGATAGCCGGTTTTTATGCTCTGAAGTCCCTCCCTGAAAATGGCGTCTGGGCGAGCGAGGTTTCTGGAGGCTCTTTTTGCCCCACTCGCAAGAGTTTCACGCAAGAGGACAGTAGACAGACATAGACAGGTCACACTCACAGTCTTTCACAGCTGAGCCCCACTGGGCCGGTGTACTTTCGCGGATTTTCCCCGCCTGGTGTCACACACAGGGAGCCAGCTTTTGCAAAGGATAGCCGGTTTTTATGCTCTGAAGTCCCTCCCTGAAAATGGCGTCTGGGCGAGCGAGGTTTCTGGAGGCTCTTTTTGCCCCACTCGCAAGAGTTTCACGCAAGAGGACAGTAGACAGACATAGACAGGTCACACTCACAGTCTTTCACAGCTGAGCCCCACTGGGCCGGTGTACTTTCGCGGATTTTCCCCGCCTGGTGTCACACACAGGGAGCCAGCTTTTGCAAAGGATAGCCGGTTTTTATGCTCTGAAGTCCCTCCCTGAAAATGGCGTCTGGGCGAGCGAGGTTTCTGGAGGCTCTTTTTGCCCCACTCGCAAGAGTTTCACGCAAGAGGACAGTAGACAGACATAGACAGGTCACACTCACAGTCTTTCACAGCTGAGCCCCACTGGGCCGGTGTACTTTCGCGGATTTTCCCCGCCTGGTGTCACACACAGGGAGCCAGCTTTTGCAAAGGATAGCCGGTTTTTATGCTCTCGAAATATTATATATTTACATATACTAGTATTATATATTATAAAATTTATTATCTTTTAAATTGAATCATCATGAGATGCAGAGTTAAATAGTTGTTGATGGTTGAGTTTCATCATACAGTATTCTAACCCTTATCACTTCACTGAGGTTCCCACCACCAATATTCCTAGTTTCCTTCCAGTCCTTCAATCCTGCCTTGATGGCAGACACTATTTTTCTCTCCCCCAAATTAATCCCTCATCTTTTTACATGTGGTTTGAAAATACTGTTACTGAAGGGTATTATTCTTGTCACTTTACCTCCTTTCAGCACCAGTCCAGAGTGATCATTACCATTGTCATAGTAATTCCTCTCTGTCCTAACTGAACTCCCTCCCAGCCTGCCAACACAAACATTTTGTGGCAAGCTTCCATAGACAAGTTTTTGTGGCCCTCATTTCTTTTTATTATTATTATTATTATTATTATTAGTATTATTATTATTATTTAAACACCCTGATTACATACATGATTGTGTTTGGGTTTCAGTCATGTAAAGAACACCACCCATTACCAGTTCAACATTCCCATCACCAATGTCCCAAGTCTCCCTCCTCCCCACCCGACCCCCGCCTGTACTCTAAACAGGCTCTCCATTTCCCTCATACATTCTCATTATTAGGACGTTCAAAATGTGGTTATTTTCTAACTAAACTCATCACTCTTTGTGGTGAGCTTCCTGAGGTGAGCTGGAACTTCCAGCTCTTTTCTCTTTTGTGTCTGAAAATTATTATTACAAGGGTGTCTTTCATTTTTCTTAAAACCCATAGATGAGTGAGACCATTCTGCGTTTTTCTCTCTCTCTCTGACTTATTTCACTCAGCATAATAGATTCCGTGTACATACATGTATAGGAAAATTTCATGACTTCATCTCTCCTGACAGCTGTATAATATTCCATTGTGTATATGTACCACAGTTTCTTTAGCCATTCATCTGTTGAAGGGCATGTTGGTTGTTTCCAGAGTCTTGCTATGGTAAATAGTGCTGCAATGAATATAGGTGTAAGGAAGGTTTTTTTGTATTGTATTTTTATTTTCCTAGGGTATATTCCTAGGAGTGGTATAGCTGGATCGAATGGGAGCTCGATTTCCAGTTTTTGGAGGAATCTCCATATTGCTTTCCATAAAGGTTGAACTAGACGGCATTCCCACCACCAACACTGTTTATTCTCATTCTTTGTGATGTGTGCCATTCTCTGGAGTGTGAGGTGGTATCTCATCATTGTTTTGATTTGCATCTCCCTGATGATTAGTGATGTGGAGCATTTTTTCATGTGTCTTTTGGCCATTTGTATTTCTTCTTTGTCAAAGTGTCTGCTCATTTCTTCTCCCTATTTTTTGATGGGATTAGATGTTTTTTTCTTGTAAAGTTCTGTCAGTGCCTGTATATTTTGGAGATTAGCCCCTTATCTGATGGGTATTGGGTGAATAGTTTCTCCCACTCAGTGGGTGGCTCTTGTATCCTGGGCACTATTTCCTTTGAGGTGCAGAATCTTCTCAGGTTAATATATTCCCATCTGTTAATCTCTGCTTTCACTTGCTTGGAGAGTGCAGTTTCCTCCTTGAAGATGCCTGTAGTCTCAATGTCCTGGAGTGTTTTGCCTATGTGTTGTTCAATATATCTTATGGTTTTGGGTCTGATATCGAGGTCTTTCATCCATTTGGATTTTACCTTCGTACATGATGTTAGCTGGGGGTCTAAGTTCAATTTTTTGCAAGTGGCTAGCCAGTTGTGCCAACACCACTTGTTGAAGAGGCTTTCCCTGCTCCATTTAGGATTTCCTGCTCCTTTATCGAAAATTAGGTGATTGTATGTCTGGGGAACACTTTCTGAATATTCAAGCTTATTCCACTGATCTGAGGGCCTGTCCTTATTCCAATACCATGCTGTTTTGATAACTATTGCTTTGTAGAAAAGTTTAAAGTTGGGGAAAGTTATTCCTCCCATATTCTTTTTCCCAGTGATTGCTTTAGCTATTCTAGGGTGTTTATTGTTCCAAACGAATTTCAAAAGTGCCTGATCCACTTCTTTGAAGAATGTCATGGGTATCTTTAGAGGGATGTCATTAAATCTGTATAATGCCTTGGGGAGTATTGCCATTTTGATGATGTTACTCCTGCCAATCCATGAGCAGGGTATGCATTTCCATTTCCGCGTGTCCTCTCTTATTTCTCGGAGCAGAGTTTTATAGTTTTCTTTGTATAGGTCCTTTACATTTTTAGTCAAGTTGATTCCAAGATATTTGAGTTTGTGTGGCACAATTGTGAATGGGGTTGTTTTCTTAATGTCCATTTCTTCCTTATTACTATTGGTGTATAGAAAGGCCATTGATTTTTGTGTGTTAATTTTGTAGCCTGCCACCTTGCTATATGAGTCTATTGTTTCTAGAAGCTTTTTGGTAGAGTCTTTAAGGTTTTCTAATTATAGTATCATGTCATCTGCAAACAGTGAGAGCTTGACTTCTTCCTTTCCTATCTGGATTCCCTTGATATCTTTTTCTTGCCTAATTGCTATAGCAAGTACTTCCAGTGCTATGTTGAATAGGAGTGGTGAGAGAGGACAGACTTGTCTTGTGCCAGAATTTAGAGGGAAGGCTTTTAGTTTTTCTCCATTGAGAATAATGTTTGCCACTGGCTTATGGTAGATGGCCTTAACTATATTGAGAAAGGTTCCTTCCATTCCCATCTTGCTGAGAGTTTTGATCAAGAATGGGCGTTGGACCTTATTCAATGCTTTCTCTGCATCTATTAATATGATCATATGGTTTTTATTTTTCTTGTTGTTTATGTTGTGTATTATATTGATAGATTTACAGATGTTAAACCATCCTTGCATTCCTGGGATGAAACCTACTTGATCATAGTGGATGATCTTCTTAATGAGGCATTGAATCCTATTTGCCAGGATTTTGTTGAGGATCTTTGCATCTGCATTCATCAGCGATATTGGTCTGTAATTTTTTTTTCCGTAGTATCTCTGTCTGGTTTAGGTATCAAGGTGATGTTGGCTTCATAAAAGCTATTTGGAAGTGTTTCTGTTTGTTCAATTTCATGAAAGAGTCTTGCCAGGATTGGTAGTAGATCCTCTTGGAAAGTTTGAAAGAATTCATTAGTGAATCCATCTGATGGCCCTTATTTCTATTGCTCATGATATATTATTTTTAATGCAATTTTTACTCTAATATAAAATTCTGGAAACCCTTCAGATCTTCCAATTAGAGTTTTATGGGTTTTGGCCTCTGGCTGTGTTTATTTTGGAAGCAATTCACAGCATTGAATCCTTGAGCAAGTTACTTAACTCTTCTAAATATTAATCACAAATGATAATAGCTGTATTATCTTAAAGAGTTCCTACTGGAAATAGGTGAAATGATTTATGTAGATCATTTAAGCTAGTTCCAGGCAATAGAAGTTAGTTGCTAAATGTTTATCTCTATAGTAAATTATTAACAAATAGATGACTTTTTCTTTATGTATATGTGGTGATAGAACCATTAGTATCTGTAGTAATTAGTTTTCTACTCCTGGTTTTGATAACTTTGTGTCACTTTCAAATCTGTCAAAGAACAAACTGCTTAATCACCTAGCAGTTGTTGAGGCAAAGGATAGCATCTATAGGATTTTACTGCCCATTTTAAATGTATAAATATGAATTGAAGCCTCATACCTCCTTTCTTCCTAGGTAACTTGACCTTATCTGCAAGACCCCGCCCATTCCTGGGAGGGGTCTTGGAAGAGGTAGATAAGCCTTTGACCCAGGGGATTGGTGGGCGCTGCCTTTTTGGTCTTTGGCCAGCATGGAGATCAAAGGGAAGATGGCTGACAGGAGTCAAGATGCAGGGCTAGCTAAGAATGACTGAAAGCTTAAAACGTTATGATAGAGGCCACACATGTGGTGGATAGGGTGTGAATAAAGCTGATGCTTCCTGATGCCTGTCTCTGGATGAGTCTGATTCCATCATTCACCTAAACCTGGGACCGGCCAGCTGAATGGGGATTGCGGAGCCACGTGGCCTGGGATGGCAGAGAAAAATCCCTCCATCCTTCACCATCCACCTCCATCACTAATTAATTATTTAACACAACAATGAATATATTAAAATAAATTTATGTTTTATTTAAATGTATAACCAAAATTTGAAGAAAAACTCTAACATACTCTGCCTCATTGTCTAACTGTGAAGTGTCCTTTTTATTTCAAGAACTTGAAAATATGTTTTATCATATAAGAATTGCTGCCTCATCAAATAATTAGAAATTAGCCAGTCTGTGCTGGTACATGGACTTTGGTAGATACTTTTGTAAACAAGACTTCATTGAAAACAGCAGTAAAACTCCATATTAAAACCCAATTAAAACAACCAGACTGTAATTGAAGAAAAAGCAAGCCAGTTAGGTATATGCACACACACACACACACACACACACACACACACACACACACACACACACACACACACACTGGAGTTATGCAACTATATAGAGGAAAGAAGGTTTGGGTACTCTAGTCCATTTGGAGTAAACTTTATGAATCTCAAAAATTCTGGCTACAATCTTGGATTTTAGTTGTCCAACTATAATTCAAGAATATGGATAGAGTTGTGAGCATAGGTAGCAGAATCAGTGACTATCTCATGAATGTGGAGGCAAAAATCCATAAGGCTGTGAGCTAGGTTTTTTAAAAGTTAGACAAGATAGTTTTTATTGAAAGAATCTTAGAAAGATGGGAGGAGAGAAAGAAATATGTGTTCAGCAGAGAACATAGGCTTGTCCAGAGTAGAAAAAGTCTCAGAGAGAAAGAAATACATGCTTAAGAGCCAACACAAGCTAAAAAGAGCAAGAGCCAACACAAGCTAAAAAGAGCAAGTTTGTAAGCTAGTTTTTAAAAATCACATAGACATTGATCTGTATGGGGGCCCTGAAGATAGTGCAACAGTCTAAACTGTATACTTTGCATGCAGAAATCCTGAATTTGATCCCTGTCAGTACATGACCCCTATGCACTGCCATTGACAACCCTTGAGCACTAACTGAGCTGGGACTAAATCTCAGAAATTTAGGGCATGCTCCTTAAAAAGAAACAAAACAAAGAAAAATACATGGAAGTAAAATGCATAAGCAGTATTCTGGATAAAAAATGGGATAGAGGGGCCAGAGAGATAGCACAGCGGTAGGACGTTTGCCTTACATGTGGCCAACCCAGGAGGAATGCAGTTCGATTTTTATCATCCCATATGGTCCTCAAGTCTGCCAGGGGTGATTTCTGAGTGTAGAGCTGGGGTATCCTCTTAGATATGCTAGGTGTGGCCCCCAAACCACCAACCAACCAATCAATATATAAACAAAGTTTAAAAAATGGTTTAACATGAGGCTGGAGAGATAGCATGGAGGTAGGGCGTTTGTCTTGCATGCAGAAGGATGGTGGTTTGAATCCAGCCATCCCATATGGTCCCCTGAGCCTGTCAGGAGCAATTTCTGAGCCCAGAAGGAGTAACCCCTGAGTGCTGCTGGGTGTGACCCCCCAAAAAAGGTGGTTTAACATATGTAATCAATCAACGTAATACACCATATCAACAAAAAATAAAAATCATATGATCATATCAATAGATGCAGAGAAAGCATTCAATAAGGTCCAACACCCATTTTTGATAAAAAAAAAACTATTATCAAGATGAAAATGGAAAGAACTTTTCTCAGTATAGCCAAGATTATCTACCACAAGCCAATGGCAAATATTCTCAATGGAGAGAAACTCGAAGTCTTTCCTCTAAAATCAGGTATAAGACAAGGCTGCCCTCTCTCACCACAACATAGTGCTGGAAGTTCTTGCCACAGTGATTAAACAAGAAAATAGTATCAAGGGAATCCAGATAGAAAAGGAAGAAGTCAGAGAAGGGTGCAGAAGCCATCTTGGGTCATGCTGTTTTCAGCTGCCTGAGACTGGATTTCATCAGCGTTCCTGCTGGTGATCCTGCCTGCTTCAGAGCTGCCTGAGACTGGACTTTATCAGCATTCCTGCTGGTGATCCTGCCTGCTTCAGAGCTGCCTAAGACTGAATTTTATCTGCATTCTTGCCGGGGATCCTGCCTGCTTCAGAGGTGGGTTGGGACATACATACACTGATTCCTGCTGGTTTCTGCCAGGAGTCAGAAGGGTGCAGAAGCTATCTTGGGTCATGCTGTTTTCAGCTGCCTGAGACTGGATTTCATCAGCATTCCTGCTGGTGATCCTGCCTGCTTCAGAGGTGGGTCGGGATGTACACACACTGATTCCTGCTGGTTTCTGATGGGTGTCAGAAGGGTGCAGAAGCCATCTTGGGCCATAGTGTTTCCAGCCGCCTGAGACTGGATCTCATCAGCGTTCCTGTGGGAGATACTGCCTACTACAGAGAGTTCTTGGCTGGCTCCGCCCTCCTGCTGTGCCTTGGATGACCCTGAGGACTTGAAGGGAACTCTTTGCTTTGCTTGTCTGTCTTCCCTGAATACTTGCAGCTCTACTCAGAGGCCTAGGAAGTGCACCCCCCAAAAAAACTTTCATCTAGAGGCCTCAGAAGAGCGCGGCCACTCCACTTCACGACCACACACTCTTTTTTTTTTTTTGGTTTTTGGTTTTTGGGCCACACCCGTTTGATGCTCAGGGGTTACTCCTGGCTATGGGCTCAGAAATTGCCTCTGGCTTGGGGAGACCATATGGGACGCCGGGGGATCGAACCTACACTAGCGCTTGCAAGGCAGACACCTTACCTCTAGCACCACCTTCCTGGCCCACCACACACTCTTTCTAACCAATGAACCCCAGTACAACACGCAGGAAAAATCACACTTCAAGCGTGACAATGAGGAAACCTTGCAGGCAAACACCATGCACAGAGAATGAAGACAAAAGCTCGGATGACCTAATAAATTCCAACCACCTGATTAATCTCTTGGATAAGAAACTTAAAATAGCAATACGGAAGATGTTTGTAGAACTCAAAGAAAGCATTGATCGATCTGAACAGAACACAAAAACAGTAATCGGAAAACTTCAAACTGAAATAACAGATCTGAAAAACACGGTAGCTCAACTGAAAACCTCAATGGATGGCCTCTCCAGCAGGGTAACAGCAGCTGAGGACAGAATCGGCCATACTGAAAGATGAGATGCAGAAAAACTCAACACAGTAGAAGAAATTGGAAAAGAACCTTAAGACAAATGAACAGGTAATGGAAAAAGTACTGAAGGAATGCAAACAGATGAAAATAGAAGTCTTTGATAAACTGAACAGAAACAACATAAGAATCATTGGAGTGCCAGAGACCCAGGTAGGAGATCTCCAGGAAGAATCAACTGTCAAAGACATCATCAAAGAGATACTCTCAGAGTTAAATCCTGCATGCCTGAAGAGTACCAGCTAAAAGAGACCCAAAGAAAAACACCCCAAGACCCATCCTTATTTCAGTGACAAATCCCACAGATAGAGATAGAATACTGAAAGCAGCAAGATCAAAAAGGGAAATTACATTCAAAGGAGCATCCCTAAGACTTACAGCAGACAGGTCACAAGAAACTCTCAAGGCCAGAAGACAGTGGTGGGATATTGTGACAAGACTGAATGAAATGAATGCCTCACTGAGAATTTTGCACCCAGCCCCACTCACGTTCAGGTTTGAAGGAAGAATACATAGCTTCATGGACAAACAACAGCTCAGAAACTTCACAGATGATAAACCAGCCTTAAAGTAAAAACTGACAGGTCTACTCTAAAACAAGAGAGGCCAACAAACACAGCAAACTTATCTACAAAGATGACATTTAATTCTATGACATTCATCTCCCTCAATGTCAATGCATAAAGTTCAAAATGGGTCAAAAAGATGAATCCAACATTCTGCTGCCTACAAGAAACACATCTGAATAGTCAGAACAAACATAGACTCAAAATCAAAGGCTGGAGGAAAATCATCCAAGCAAACACACCGTCAAAAAAGCTGGGGTGGCCATATTAATATCTGATGACACCAACTTTATACTCAGAAAAATGGTAAGGGACAAAGATGGACACTATGTACTAATCTAGGGATATGTGCAACAGGAAAAAATTAGACTATTAAACATATATGCACCCAATGAGAGACCAGCAAATTATTTAATACAGTTACTGACAAATCTGAAAGAAGAAATCAATAATAACACAATCATTGTGGGAGACTTCAACACGGCCCTATCAACACTTGATAGGTCAACCAGACTGAATCCCAACAAAAACATACTATCCCTGAAAAGAGTAATGGAAGAAAGAGGACTAGTAGATATATGTAGAACACTCCATCACCAAAAACCTGGATACACATTCTTCTCCAATGTACATGGGTCATTCTCCAGGATAGGCTACATGCTGACACATAAAACATACCTCTATAAAATCAAGAGGATAGAAATCTTGCAGGCTACCTTTGCTGACCCCAAGGCTCTGAAATTAGATGTGAACTACAAAGGCACACAGAAGAAAAACTTTAACAATTGGAAATTAAACATCCTACTACTAAACAACCAGTGGGCCCAGGATGAAATCAAAAAGGAAATCAAAACTTTCCTAGAAACAAATGATAATGAAGACACAAACTGCCAGAATCTATGAGACACAGCAAAAGCGGTCCTGAGAGGAAAATTTATAACTCTACAAGCACACATAAGGAAGGAAGAAGGGGCATACCTGAATAACTTAATGATGCAGCTCAAAACCTGCTTTTCCCCAAATGCAAGATACTTTCTTGCATCACCTTGTTCCTTTAATTAATTTTTTACTTCATTTCTTAAAAAATTTTTTTCTTGTGATATATATATATACATGAGCACATATTACTTTATTTCCATTTTTATCTTTTTGGGTGTGTGACCTGTTTTTGTTTTCTTCTCTCTCCACCCTCAAATGCACCGGCAATATAATGTAGCACTATTTCTCCCTGCAAAGGCACACTAAAAAAAGGGGAAATCTTATGTATAAAAATGAGCTCCTATTTCTTAGGGATAAAAACTCATACTTGTTTACAATACAGGGGTATCTCCCACCTTGAAAATATGTCACGTGGGGCCCAGAGAGATAGCACAGTGGCGTTTGATTTGCAAGCAGTCGATTCAGGACCAAAGGTGGTTTGAATCCCGGTGTCCCCGTGCCTGCCAGGAGCTATTTCTGAGCAGACAGCCAGGAGTAACTTCTCAGCACTGCCAGGTGTGGCCCAAAAACAAAAACAAAAACAAAAAAAAAAAAAGAAAAGAAAAGAAAAGAAAAAAAAAAGAAAATATGTCACATGGACCTAACTTAGACCCCAGGTGATTAGGTACCAACTGTCCAGCCTTGAACCCTGGACCACAGACATAGAAACAACACACTTCTTCACAACAGCCATAGGAAACAAATCCCAACCAGGACATCCTTTATAGTGCTCGGACACCAACAAGTGCCAGTCCTAATATGATACCCTGACAACGAGGAAAATGGGAACAACTTGACCTAAAAGCAAGTTATCCTACCTCAACAGCTAACGATAAGACAAAATCAGAAGACTTGTCACCCTTTGGTCTATCCAAATGCAAAGATCGCGATTTACAGATGACTGGCTGACAGAACCATGGCAAGACTGTATGTATTTTGGGACCAATAAAAAAGCCCTAGTCTAGGGTGTGAGCTACGACCTGCATAACAACTATGATCCCTAGTTCCAGAGGTCTGTCTGAGACTATTGCAATGGAAGGGGACCTCTGGAAACATAATGAAAGACGCTATCCCAGGCTCCTTCCTAGGATCAGCACAAAGACCAGGACCACCAACCACAGAAGACGGATTAAAATGACACTGAGGGAACAGAACTTCTAGATCCACAAAGAAAGACATAATCGTAAGTTCAACTCCTTGACTCGTGCAGATACCGAGACCTCTAGATACAGAGGTCTGATGTTATCACCCAGGATGGAGCAGAAGTCTTTCATACACCACAAAAGCACCAAGGGGAGAGTAAATGAAACTAAAAGGAGTCTATAGTTAATCCCATGACAATATATTTCAAGGGTGGAGAAACCCTGTATCTCTTAGGCCAAGGGAATTCCTTTTCGAATGATCCCAATATTTACTGTGCATCTGCAGGAGGGGAAAAAAGCACAAAACAATTTTTTATTATTATTTACTTATCTATTTTTTTTGTGATTTCATTGTTGTGGTTTGCTATTGAAGTGGATGTCTCAATTTATATTTATTTATTTATTTTCTTCTTTTATGTGCTCTGCCACATATTTTTTATCTCAATACCATGGCTTTTATATGGTGCTTACCCTTTTTTTTGTTTTGTTTTGTTTGTTTGTTTGTTTTGAAATGCTCACTGGATATTTTATTTGACAGTTCTTTATGTACTGTTGTGGTGTTTCACTTTCTTTTTCCCCTTCGTCTTTCAAACCAAGAATGAAAGCCTCTAGAAGGACTCCGCCCATTTCCAGGGTATCTGATTCTTTTTTTTTCTTTGTTTTTCTCCAGGTAATTACTTTTCTCTTCTTCAAACAAAACCGCATAACTTGAACTATCTAGTCCTGCCTCCCAATTGGGGGTGGAATAAGGGAGGTACCAAGACCAAATAGGTGTAAGACCACTAAGTAGTAAGCTAGGCACAGAGGGGACCACTTATTCTAGCAGAGACGGGGGTAAGGGAAGAGGATATGGGAAAAAGGACGGGAACGGAGGTGGAGGGAGGACAATTCAGTGATGGGAATTCGCCTGATTTTATGTTAATATGTACCTAAAATATTATTGTCAACAATATGTAAGCCATTATGATTAAAATAAAAATTATATTTGAAAAATAAATGAAAAAAAATTAGAAAATGACCAACAAAAGGAACCAAAAATAGGGAGAAAGAAGGAAATAACAAAGCTGAAAGCAGAAATCAATGAAGTGGAAAACCAAAAAACAATCTGAAAGATCAATGAAAGCAGAAGTTGGTTCTTTGAAAAAATAAACAAGATTGATAGACCATTGGCAAAACTCACAAAGAAAGAGAGAGAGAAATCTGATAACCCATATTAGAAATGAAAAGGCAGAGATCACGACAGATATTGCAGAGATCCAAAGGGTAATCAGAGACTACTTTGAGAAACTTTATGCTACTAAACATGAGAACCTAGAAGAAATGTAAAAGTTCTTGGACACTTATAACCTTCCACATTTAAGTAAGGAGGATGTTCCATATCTAAACACCCCCATCACTACTGAGGAAATTGAAAATGTAATCAAACATATGCCCAAAAAGAAAAGCCCAGGCCCAGATAGATTTCCTAATAAACTTTTTCAAATCTTTCAAGAGGAGCTACTACCAATCCTAGCCAGGCTCTTCCATGAAATGGAAAAAACGGGAACACTCCCAAACAGCTTTTATAAAGCCAACATCACCTTGATACCAAAACCAGACAGAGATGCTGCCTAAAAAGAAAATTACAGACCAATATCTCTGATGAATGCTGATGCAAAGATTTTCAACAAAATCCTGGCAAATAGGATCCAATGCATCATTAAGAAGATCATACAATACGACCAAGTAGTTTTCATCCCAGGAATGCAAAGATGGTTTAACATTCGTGAATCTATCAATATCATACACAAAATTAACAAGAAGAAAAATAAAAATCACATGATCATATCAATAGACACAGAGAACGCATTTGATAAGGTCCAATACCCAATCTTGATCAAAACTCTCAGAAAATGGGAATAAAAGGAACCTTTCTCAATCTAGTTGAAGCCATCTACCACAAGCCAATGGCAAATATTATCCTCAATGGAGAAAAACTGAAAGTCTTTCCTCTAAATTCTGGTACAAGACAAGGCTCACTGCTCTCACCACTCCTCTTAAATAGTACTGGAATTGCTTGTAATAGCGATCAGGCAAGAAAAAGATTTCAAGGGAATCCAGATAAAAAAGGAAGAAGTCAAGCTCTCATTGTTTGCAGATGACATGATACTATAATTAGAAAACCCTAAAGACTCTACCAAAAAGCTTCTAGAAACAATAAACTCATATAGCAAGATGGCAGGCTACAAAATTAACACACAGAAATCAATGGCCTTTTTTTTTTTTTAAACAATGGCCTTTTTATACACCAATAATGATAGCGAAGAGAAGGACGTCAGGAAGGCAATCCCATCCACATTAGTGCCACACAAACTCAAATATCTTGGAGTCAACTTAACCAAAGATGTGAAGGATCTATACATAGAAAACTATAAAGCCCTGTTTCAAGAAATAAAAGAGACACACGGAAATGGAAACACATACCCTGCTCATGGATTGGCAGGATTAACATAATTAAAATGGCAATAATCCCCAAAGCATTATACAGATTTAATGCGATCCCCTTAAAAATACCCATGACATTCTTCAAAGAAGTGGACCAAACACTTATGAAGTTCATCTGGAACAATAAACACCCTCGAATAGCTAAAGCACTCCTGGGGAAAAGGAAAATGGGAGGCATTACTTTCCCCAACTTTAAACTGTACTACAAAGCAATAGTTATCAAAAAAATGGTATTGGAATAAAGACAGATCCTCAGATCTGTGGAATAGGCTTGAGTTTTCAGACAATGTTCCCCAGACATACAATTACCTAATTTTTGACAAAGGAGCAAGAAATCCTAAGTGGAGCAGGAAAAACCTCTTCAACAAGTGGTGCTGGTAGAACTGGTTAGCAACATGCAAAAAAGTGGACATAGACCCCCAGTTAACGTCAAGTACGAAGGTAAAATCCACATGGATTAAAGACCTTGATATCAGACCTGATACCATAAAGTATATTGAACAACACTTCGGTAAAACACTCCATGACATTGAGACTAAAGGCATCTTCAAGGAGGAAACTGCACTTTCCAAACAAGTGGAAGCAGAGATCAACAGATGGGAATACGTTAAGCTGAGAAGCTTCTGCACCTCAGAAAAAATAGTATCCAGGATATAAGAGCCACCCACTGAGTGGGAGAAACTATTCACCCAATACCCATCAGATAAAGGGCTAATATCTAAAATATACAGGGCACTGACAGAACTTTATAAGGAATAAAAACATCTAATTCCATCAAAAAATGTGGAGAAGAAATAAACAGATGCTTTGATAAAAAAATACAAATGGCCAAAAGGCACTTGAAAAAATGCTCCTAGTCACTAATCATCAGGGAGATGCAAATCAAAACAATGATGAGATACCATCTCACACAACAGAGATTCGCATACATCACAAAGACTGAGAACAATCAGTGCTGGCGGGGATGTGGAGAGAAAGGAACTCTTATCCACTGCTGGTGGGAATGCCGGCTAGTCCAACTTCTATCAAAAGCGATATGGAGATTCCTCTGAAATCTGGAAATTGAGCTCCCATTCGACTCAGTTATTCCACTTCTAGGGATATACCCAAGAATACAATACAAAAACCCCTTCCTCACACCTATATTTATTGCAGCAC